>NC_090448.1:151258965-152508965 GCF_031143425.1 Pleurodeles waltl
ACGCCTGGATCTCATCGTATCCAGAAAAGAGAGACCGCAGCTGCTGTGGTAGGAGATATATTTGGAGCCATGATTCCTTCATTGGGAGTTGTGTTGAATTCCATCAAAATAAGAAAGTTGTCTACTATAGTGGATAACATGTTGACAAAGTTTTCAGGTGCTATAATACTGATGGATGCTGAACTTGCAGCAGAAAGAGCTATGACTCTTCAAAACAGGCTTGCCCTAGACATTCTTTTAGCAAAGGATGGCGGCGTTTGCAAAATGCTTGGTGCGCGTCACTGTTGCACGTATATACCAGACAACAGTGTGAAGATTAAAACAATGCTTGCAAATCTAACAAAAGAGAGTGCAGACTTGAAGGAATTGAAAGAACCAGGAGCTTGGGAGAAGGTTGGAAAGGGAGTTGCTTCAGTGGGAAATTGGCTTGGTGGCATTTGGAATGGAATATTACTAAAAATAATACAGGGAATACTAATAGTACTAATTTGCATCTTTGGGATTTGGGGAATAAAGAGGGGAATACTAATGATCATGGCAAGAATTAAGAGAAGGAAGGAAGAGAAAATGATGAAAAGAATGGCAGAAGAATACAAGGCAAGAACAAGGGGAACTAAAAGGCAAAGAGAACTGACAGAATTTTAATGGAATAAAATTTGTGGGAATAGTTTTGTGTGATGACAAATAGTCATCAGAGGAGGGATTGATGACGCAGAAACGAAGGTTTTACATTTATTAGCGCATAAACGTAGTGCCGCAATAATCAAGTGTGACTTTAACCGAACTAATAAAGATTGTACGGGGACAAATCTGCCCTCAGAGTAGTTCGCCAACATTTGTAGGCGTGCTTTATATAACGTGATGTATTAGAATTGTACTAATCTGACATAACCGTAAACGTGTGCCATGATTTGCTTGTTTGAAATGTTTTAACTTAGCATAACTTTAGTGGAGGCTTCGGCCTAGTTGCCTTGTCTCACGGTTTAGATGCTCGTGTTTTTCTAATGTGCTAATAAAACGTGTATTCTTGCTTGAAGCTGTACTTTTCCAGTGAGATCGGTTCACATGCTTATCTTTAAGGTTTCGTGCCAGCCTGGCATCTTCTTCTTTGCTCCAAGGTCAATCTGCAGGTGCAGACAATGGAAGCTCTGAAAGTGAGTTAATTGGTAAAATATGTTGCAACTTACGTTCCCGACTCCAAGGATAATGTATGCCTAGGTAGAAGCTTGTGAATTGTTGTTTTTGATTGGACAATTTGAAGCCAACCTATGAACCCTCCAATGGAAGACCCTACTGGATTTGAACTGTTGATTATTTAAACCTGGTGCACAAGAAGAAAGCAGCCATTAGCCATTGGCCATTACCCATTGCACCCATTGAGGACATTATTGCCCATTGCAGCTATTATGGCCCATCTTGCCGACCTCGTCATTTTGCCATCTTTTACGATGCCAATTGATGTTCGACGCCATTTTGAATGAGACTTTGATGCTTTCTCTAATCGAGAGAAAGAGACTTTAAGTAATTCTCGCTCTAGAGACTTTAACTTTGATTTGCCCCTTTGCATAAAGTAGTAGTTTTGTCCTTTTATCTTGCCGCTGTGATGCAATTGCCCCGTCCACCCTGCCCCCTTTGCCCCCGTCCCATGCTGATCGAAACCGGTACCTGTGAGACGAAGACTTCCTTGAATGCTGATTGAATTTGGTAAATATGAAAGGAAAATGTACAATTGCATTGTGTTTCTTTTTAGGTAACCAACTGCTGATTTTTGATAAGAGGCCTAGTTAGGATTTTTCCAAATCAATGTTGCTAAATTGTTTTTTTGCATGAAGTCCCACATGCAGATGCTAATTTGAGGTTAGATGAGGATTCATTTGTTGCACGATGCAATTTGAGACCTTGTTATGCTGACTAATGTATGCAATTAGCCCATTACAGATTATAGTTTTAGTGGTTTGCGTTGCTATTATCGAATGCATTGTTATTCAAATGCTGCATAGATTGCATCTTTTCGCCGTTATGGACAGCTATTAATGTTCATTTACATATATCATTTGGTGTTGAGACACATTTATATCGTGCTAGCTTTGTTAATATAGGGAAAAAAATTCATTAACTTTGAATGAACTAGTGTGGTTATTCATGGCCGAAAGGTCATGGTTCGCCAAAATGTTTTCTGGATTAATTGTGAAGTGTTATGTTGATCAGGGCATTGCTTATGTTCGTTATTGATTATTGATTTGATTAAATTGACTAATCTCGGGTGAAGAGAGCCCCACTTGGTCAAAAGATTCATCGACCCAAGAGCGTCCAAATACAGGTAATTTATTAGGACGGAACGCTCTATCAGTTCCATCACAGCCTTCAATATTAGAGTGCAAAGTTAATTGGTACCTGTGGCACTTGAGAGGTGAAAATAATATGAAATGCAGCAGTAAGCTAAAAAGGATGGGTAGAAACCCCATAGGCAACAAACAAAATGGTAAAATTAGAGTGGCCCCAGGATAAATGTATAATGACTAGTGTCCAAGTTGTATTGGCATTGAAAAGAGATGTAGTCTAACATTGCTTGCAGCAACATGAAGTTCTTGGCAGAGAGCCAATGTGCTTAAATATGAAGATCCCATGTTTAAACTTTTTTTAATTTGCATACCTGATACATTTTTAAATCCAGAGCTAGGTTTGGATCCATTCATTAGGGGTGAGTACAAAGCGCTCCATCCGTCTTCTCTCTTTAGGGGGATTTTAACCACGCCCATGTTACATCAGTCACTTTCATTGGTTCGTGGGATTGCCTTTTAAAATCTGCTTGTTTTCATTTGTGAAAGGCATGCATACAGTCATGCCTTTCCGGTGTTTAGCCCTCCTCGAGAGCATACAAGGCTCCATGTTTTCCATTTGGTTACTGGACTACTTTTTCTCTTTATTTTGCCAGACATGATCGCACTGTGTTTTACACTCTTTTAGTTTTTCATTTAATGTGGCAAGAAAAGTCTGGTTAGGAGTTTACAACGCTAAAAGCTCTAACTCGACGTAATGCGAGACCCGTTGCATTGCAAATGCTTGTTTTTAATTCTGCATGTGACAATTGGCAAATTGCATTGTGGATTCTATGGTTGTGATATCACAATCTTCTCTCATATATTTTTTTAATTGAAGCTGGTTAATGCTCATTTATTAGAACTGCAGCCATAACTGGCAAGGCAATTCATTTATTATGATGATTTCTGTTTTCCTTATTAGAAAAGGTAATGACTGTGTATAAGGTGAAACTATTTTTATGGGAGACAGGAAGAGGACCGATTAAACAGGTGGATATGAATTTAAGTCACACACAACAGGCTGCCAACTCATGGATAATATACTCAACCACTCAACAATTACTACATTCACACAAAGTTACTTGGGAGGGCATCCATCTGCCTTGTCCAGGCTAATCAATAATATAGGAAAATCTGAATACTATTGTGTTTTAAGCAAATGGTTGTGTCCATTATTAAAGACATTGGTGGTCATTTTAAATCTATTTACTTAGTTTTGGTGCTCCCATTTTCAAACGCATCAGGGAAATAAGTGATTAATTTGAAATGTGCACATGCGGGTATATGCCCTCAAATGAGCACATTTTGATGACTTTCAGGGATTCCTGCACTTTTAATAAGCTGTAATAGGCATGGATTTCCAGATGCACAACTAGAGAATCTTCATGAATTCCATTTCCACATGTGCTAAATATACACTGGTATATTTGATCTTGTGAAAGATGCACAGCATGAGCAGATGCACTTGCTAAATATTGTCCACGTGGTAAATTCCCTTTCTCTATGGCCCAAACAATTTTGGAGCTGTTCTAATCTCAAGCTCATTCTGGAAAGGGATTTAAAAGAGTTTTGTACCACAAAATCACTTGACATTCCTTTTTCTGAACACCTACTTTGTGATTTACTGATACAAAAATTGTTGGATGAGTAAAGCACTTACAGACAGACATACCTTCAAAAATGGATCCAATTTTAAGCAAAAGTGGGATTTAAGGAATCAACTCTGTTACAACATACTCTTTGAGGCCAGAATGTACATAATCTCAGATCAGTTACAGACAAAATACTTAACAACCATACAAATTGATGAATAAGCTGTTACAAGGTAGTCAATTCTAATTTACAGAACAGTGGGCCACTAAGGAGCAATTATTGACAATCCACACACATTAGACAATAAGTAATAAGCTTACTTTCTTAGAAAAATCGTATTCACATTTATGAGAAGATATCACAAATAAAAACTCTAGGACACTAATCTATTCTGCTTCTTTTGTGTACAATATCACATGCCACCTCAGAGAGAATGAAAGATTGGGAATAAAAAGGAGGAGGTTAGGAAATTAGACAAATTAAAACAAAAAAGAGGGCAATTCACACCATTAAACCATGATGTCAAATATTAAATATACTCCAGATATTCACACATTTTGCCACAATATCTTTTCTTGTATCTAGTAAATACTCCTTGCTATAGAGAGGACAATTGAGACAGCTGATCATCTGTTGTAATTCACATTCTAATACTTTGTTAAGTGTAACAAATATGTTGACTCCCTTTATTGTATGAAGAGACATAAAGCATTTGAACACTAGATTGTCTTTTATGTCCACATTTCCAGCAATTATAATTTGCAGCAAGACCTACATTTCTGAATTGTGGTGTGTTAATTTTGGTTTTAGGTTAGGGTAATTTTTCACAATTTTAGAATTACAGTTCCAAAACATAGAGGTTCCAAACATGATATGTTGAGGCTGACCTTGATTAGGTTAATGGTCTCTGTTAATCCCTTCTGTCTGACTCTAATAATCTTCTTCTCACACTATTGGGTGAGAGCACTTTATTAAGTTAAAAATCACCCATACTATTTATACTTCATGAACCAAACTAACTTTTGAAACATACCTTTCAAACAAGAAAATAGCATCACAAGCATTTTTTTTGCCTAACCAATCAGATCTTCATTTCTTTCTAAAAATATTATTTATACATTTTCCCATTGTTTGTGATCTCAGTTGTTTTCCCACACTGAAATATGGATCAAAAAATTATAGTCCATCTCTTTTTTAGATGTCATTTTCCTGAATATTTGCCATGAATAAAATGCTAGTCATATCTCTGAAGAAGTAACTCTTCACACTAAATCATGGCTTTCATTAGTTATTTAATGAAGGGTTCCAACTGCAAAAAAAACTTGCTTAGCCAGGTAGTTGATGCAAAAATTACAGTATATAGAATTGTCCCAAAACGGAAAAGCCTCCGCTCCCTCACAGTGGGAACTCTGTAGATTTATAGACTACATTTTATGTGTTATCACTTCTCCAGACAAAATAACTTAAAATGTTTTCTATCATAATAAAAATGGAAATGGACATTTGGCAATCAGGTTATTAAAAATGTAAAGGTAGTTAGAAAGAATGGTAATTTCAGGTAAGGTAATCCTTCCCACAAACCAATGTATATTTGTTTCATCTTTCGAAATTCCTTGTTGTTTTTTTTTTGTTTACAGGGTCCACATTTCACGGGGAACTCTGATTTATACCCTACGAAATTTAAGTTCACAAGTATTCAAAACTAGAATACTAACCTATGAAATTTAACTGGGGTGAATGAGCTTTGATCTGTGATTCTGACAAAAAGGAAATTCTTGTCTTACTACAGTTCACTACGGAATCTAAGATTTCACCCATTGTTTTAATAAGGTGTAACACTTATGGTAAAGTAAATGCAGACTCAGAGATCACGATGAGCGTGCCATTCACAAAACAGGATGACTTTGCACTTATGTTACCCACTTTAACTCCTATAATGATATTTGATTCCCTAAGTGCATTTTGAAGTGGTTCAATGGTTATGAAAAAAACAGTGGTGATAAAAGACGCCTTTATAGTATAGTTCACAAACCTTAATGATTCAGAAAGTATGACATTGTTGTGAGTACTAATAATACTACTCTGATAAAATTAGCAACTCAAAGGAAGATTGCCCATTGGGAAGCATCAATCAAACAATACTTGCATGTCAAATGTTTTTCATACCTACATAGAAAGTGTTGGGCATGGCCCTCTCTACAGGGTCACCCCAAACCTTTTGCCTTTTGTATTTACACCTCCCATATTTGCTGAGCTTATTTTGTTGGCTTTAGGCCTCTGTGCATTTTCCCACTGCTAACTAGTGTTAATGTTCTTATGCTCTTTCCCTAAAACATGGTAACATTTGCTTACATCTGATTAGCATATTTAATGTACCTATAAATCCCTGGTTAAGTGGTATACCATGTGCCCAGCTGTAGCATTCATGTGCCACCCACTTATCTAACTTAAAGCATGTCCCTGGCTTGCCAATGCAGCCTAAATACAGTTTTAAACTGCACCTTCAACTTGGCAATATAGGCCCCTTGTCAAGCCTATACACCCTTTTCATTGCATATAAGTTGCTCCTAAGGTATGCCTTAGGTAGCCTATAGAGCCAAGTGCATTACAATTAAAAGGCTGGATATGTATGTTTAAGTTTTACATGTCCTCGTAGTAAAAAGCCCCTACCTTTGTTTCTCACTACTGTGAGGTCTACCTGTACCGTAGGATAACTCTGAGAAGTCTTATTATATTTAATATGTGGCAACATTTAACTGGGAACAGGTAGACTTTTCATGTTTGGTGTCTGAGACATTGCAATGAAAAATCCTTGTTAATGGTAAAGTTGGATTTTAAGTTACAATTTTGAAACTGCCTCTTTTAGAAAGTTTGCATTTTACTGCCCTAACTATTTGGAGTCTGCAGCCTGTTCCTGGGTCACCTGACTAAGCGTAGCTGACAGTTGACCTTTGTTAATTCCTCACAGATAGCTATACAATAGAGGGATAAGGTGTGCCTGGAAGGCCCATCAACTGCAGGATCGGGGGGCTCAGCTGGGGACAGACTCACTTGCAATTGAGTATGCTGTGCTCTGTCTTAACACAAAGGACTTATCACCCCTCTATTGTTCATGTAGCAAGCTTGGAGCCAGGACAGGGGAGGTAGAAAATGTCATAATTTCAAAGGAAATTCTCTAGAAACTTCTTCTACTTCAAAAGAGGCACCAAGTATAAAAATGGGACCCTCAGACCTGACTTTCTGAACCTGCAGAAGGACTCTCAGAGAACTGCCTGCTGTTATGGCCAGTTGTGTAGTTTTGGATACTGCTTTGCTGCACCTGGAAGGACTGCTTTGCTGTCTGAAGCATGCCTTGAATGACCCAAGGCCTGCCCTGCTGTTTGAGCCCTGCTCCTCTTCTTGAACCCAGAACTACCTGAGTGCGCAGTGCTGTTGCATGCCAGATACATTTTGCTAAAACCCCTTTTCCATGCCCATGTAGTTTGAACATGTAACAATGTAAGGAATCTTGTGTTCGCCATCACCGAGCCCACTGGGCTGCCCAAAATTGGCAACTACATTAGCATCACACAAGCATATCCAAAAGATGGAATCAAGGACTCATAAACTGCACATATGGAATGGACAACTCTGGAACAAGCCTGCCTCCAACAAAGCATGGTGACCACATAAGCACTGCCCACTCACCTAGTCACTCCTGGGCAGCTAAAATTCTCTAAAAGCACAGTAACATCCATAGATCAGCAATGACGCCAAGAAGTGACCTAATTGCCCCAAAAGGGTCATGCCCCCCAAAATACACCCAATACAGATTGTTTAAGTGCCCTCTGCACATATAAATGCATCCAGTCACTCCTTTACCCGCTCTTTATTCTAGTTATTAGCACTTTAACAGATACATGCACTTTATAACACTCACGTCTAGCTCTTCAACTATGACCAAGCACTTTGCAACTACCTATGGATGAAACCCCTTATAACCTACTCCAGACTATTGAATAGATAGACGCTGTTATACCATTTTACTGAATTCATTTATCTATGTTAAAATTGTATTCCTTTAAATCTACCAGGGGGTTAAGCTCAGGTTAATTTAGAGGCTTTAGTGATTCACCCTGACAGGAATTGTGGCTGCTGCTTGAGCAGGGTTATCACCTCACTCAACTAGCAACAACATTTCTCACATAACCTGTTATAAAAGGATAATTCAATAAAGCAAATATATTGTTTGGATATTCCATCCTATAAGCAATACTGGAGAGGGGTGCATGATAATGTTCAATAATGTCTGTTTTTATTACAGCACTATTTCTAGAAAATTAAACTAGGGCAAACACCTACATGTAGCACATATATCAAATTGTCATTCCACGGGTCGCAGCATGACCCATGACTCACTCAACTGCCTCCTTGGTGTCCCATATTACACGTTGAGGAGCCCTAAACATTTACCTGGATCCTGGGTAGTCCTGCTGAGGGCCCCAGGGACACTCTTTGCCTCTCTTGTCGGGTGGGCTTGAGGCATATTCTTGCTCTCTGTATCTTCTCCCTCCCCGAATTTCTGGGGAAGATTTTTTTTTTACTAAATCCATTATGAAGGTTCTATCATGCATTCCTGCCAGCATCTCCAATCCATCATGGCAGCCTTGCTTCTTCCTCAGTGTCAATTCCTGTTTTGGGGTATATGAGTAGCAGAATTGTCTTTCTTCTTGCATTGCAACACTCCTCACTCCTGCTAGTGTATCCTTGCTCCTGCTAGTGTGTCCTTGCTACTGCTGGTGTTTGCTCGCTCCTGCTGGTGTTTCCTCACTCCTGCTGATGTCTCCTTGCTCCTGCAGGTGATTCTTGCTCCTGTTGCTACCTTTTCTAAACCTTTCTTATCTCCTGGTTCTTGGCATTTCTACTTGCCTTATCTGCAGCTTCTGTGCTTTGAGGCAGTCCTGGTCTTCAACCTTCAGTACCACTCATCATCAACCTCCTTGAAGTCTCCAACCACTATCAGAGGTTTTTTCCCTTTGGGGTTTTTCCTCTTGGGGGCTGCTTCTGGAGGGCACTCCCTAGTTCGACATTCTGTCAGCGGCATCGTGGCTACCAGAAGTAGTCACCCATACTTTTGGCAGACATCGAAACTCAGAACCTGGACTGGCTGATTTTTCCATCACTCCAAGGCTAGAAATAGAAGTCTGTCTAATGAGGAGCCTGACACACATATATAACAACCGTTTAAAGACAACATAAACTCAAACACATGAAAAAAGTCCTCAGTGAGAGGCCTCAAATCCATTTCTTCAAGTCCATTACATTGCAGATATTTTTCACAGGATGGACATCTTCAGAGATACAGTCAACATTTCAATCATATTTTAACAAACCCTCAAGATGCAGTGAGGTCAGGGATTTTATAAATACACCACCAAAATTCATGCACTTCAAAGTACACCATAAGTATTGCCAATTTATATTATAGGAGGTCTTCTCAGAGTCAGTATTTAGCAATACATTTGAAATACATGTCTTTGGTGAAACGTTTAAGGTCAAAAACTTGGCAAGTATTATTTCTACCCTACCTGCTTGTATAAAACCTGTCTAATATTTACAAACTAGTGTTGCCATCACATTCAGATATTGAACCCTCCTATAATAGTCACAGTCTTATATGAAATCCCCTATGCTGGTGAAACTCTTATAGTAAACATTGAATGTACTGTATAGGAATAGCAATCCTACAAAACAAAACATTATTTTATGAAGAACCTACCATTATCATAAATTCTTTGAAGTGTTCAAGAAAGTGTCTCAGTTCAATATTTTAGTTATACGTTTCAGAAGAAAAAGGCATGGTTGGTCCTTGAAAGACCTGTAAAATCGATTCGTAGCACCACCAGGAACTGGCCTGACCAGGGGATTTGCACATTTTTAAGGAATTAATCGGAATAATTATTGAATGCTTAGTAATTGGTGTAGATAACACATTCCTATCATATATTGAAGGTATATGTATATGAAAATTATTCAGAAAGACATTCGCATTCTGTATACTTATTTGCTTTTCATTGTGCATTTTTTAGTGAAATGGTCATTGATATCTGACCTCCTTTACCTAGTAGTCTTACTTTTTATTTGAACAATGTTTAACCTTTTCATGTTCTTCCCAAAATATTTGATAGAGTTTTTCTGCCTTCACTTGCAAAAGATTCTCCAGTCTTACCTAGCTTAGGTCACCCCTTCCTAGTTCTTGCATTTTCCAGATTCGCCTCTGTTTCTTTTCCCACTGCTTCAGGTCTTATTCCCTGTCCAATCGATTCCTACTTTTCTTCTATGAATATGAAGCTAAGCCTAGCGTGTTTACACTTGACAGCTGTTTTCAGTGCTTGCCATCCTACACTGCCAACTTCCTATTATCCTAGGTGTGATCTTCCATATTCCGAAATTTCTGATTTCAATGTTTTCACCAAATCTAAATTTTTCAAAAGGAAGGAATTAACTCTAGATTGCAATTCGTGGGAATTTCTTCATCCAAATCTATCAATGTAGTCACATTGGTGTAGTCTGAAATCAGTATGTCTTCTATGCCTGCATTCTAATACGCTTAATAGTTGTTAACTATTGATTATTAATTTTGTGAAGTCACAGAACTGTGTCTCCCTAAAACAAACTTATTCTATTCTGATCTGTCATGTGTCAGTGGGGAATAATTAGTTGATTCATAATTGTAATTTAATAATTATTAACTAATGTGATTGGTACAACTATAATATAGTATGCATTGACTTTCATATTTTAGTATGTCTCACTGCTATAATGTGTTTATTTAGAATGAGAGATATTTGGTTGTCCTTTTTAGTACGGAGGGTGAGTGAGTCATTGGGCCACGAAGTGAGCAGAAACCTTGGTATCTGGTCCCCTTTTGGGGGACCATCTACTAGGTAACAGTTGCAAGACCTTAAGGAGTACTGATGCACCCTCCATTCTTATATTGGCTTCGAATATTGCAAAGTGAGAGGTGTATTCTCTTGGACCTGCTTAGTATGCATGTTTGGTTAATACGTGCAACATCTGAAAGTAGGATTTTGCTCGTGTATGTTATCAATGGCTGAGATGTGCACCCTCTTCTGCAATGTGAAGGGATTATTCAAGGATAACAATAAACTTGCTACTTCTCACTGAGGTTTTGTTTACTCGTTTCATCAAGAAACCCCAGAGAGTTAATAAGGATCAAAGAGTTTCATTTTTACTAATACAGAGGCAGGTATCCTTTAAGGTAATTTGCACAATTAATGACGTACTTTATATTCCATTGTCATTCCTTTTGTAGGGAACGGCTGCACCTCTTTTCTGAGAACTCAGTTTTACTTGAGGTTCCTGGATTCATTCGGGTCCATAAGAGAGAGGTAAAGATTCTCTGCTCTGGGTCCCAAGCTGTGGAACATATTTTCAGTCACCTCAGTCCACTGTCATGTAAAATGTTATCTGTTTCAACCTGCATATTTACCATTTGAATTTTCCAGGTTGAGAATTTTCCTTTTGTTAGTGTCAAGTAAACAGCAATGGAGAACTTACACCGAAAAGTACTTATTAACGTAACATAAGTAATAGATACTTCTAACACCTTTTACAAGCCACAGGTGTTTGTTAACGGGCATGAAAATCAGTATATTTCAAAGGGAAGTCCTCAGCATGCTCTGCAGGCACGAGCCCCTGTCTATCTTTCTATTTGCAGAGTTATCTGTTAGACCTGTCCTATCTTTTTACGTGCGGAGTTATCCACCCAGACTGCAGAGTCTCCGCAGTTATAAATGTCCAATAAGTTGATTCTTTGTAAATACCAAAAAGACCAAAAGTGTAAGTTCATCTTTGTTAATTGGATACTGGGTATGTGAGGACAGGAGACAGTGGTATCAGATAGCCCTGAGAGAGAGTTTCCCAGACCTCCTTCCTGCTATGGCCTGAATAATATAGACTGTGTCTGGCCTGCCTGGAATCAGGACACAATTTAGTGGAACTGTCTAGAAATGTTTTCCCAGCAGAGACCAGGAATCAACAAATGTCGTCTGGGGGAGAACCCAGCCTCACCATGAGAGAGCACGGAAAATTCATGCCAAGGAGAACCTACGTGAATGGCTGTCTTTGACCTCATAATCCTCTCAATCTGTGCCAGTGCCCCCAAATCAACCTGCAATCTTCATTGCCATGTAAAGCCCTAACTGCTCTAATGGTTTAGCCAGCCAAAAATAGAAAAAAAAGGAAGGAGAGGATAGAACTTTCTGAAAATTGATACCATCGGTCCTGGGAGGATCTTCCTAGAAGGAAAAAAACACATTGGTAGTTTGCACTCTTGACACGTTATTCCTCAAGATAGAACCCAAACATAGGGGCCCAGCTTTAAAAATACCTTAACTAATGACCATTATGCGGTGGGAGTTTTCTCCCAGCCTGTTGGGAACATTTTCTGTTTGAGACCATTATGGGGTAAGTGGCATTGAAGTGGTCACCATAAAGTAGACAGTCGCCCTGGTGTAATTCGTGCTGATTCAGATACAGGGATGTGCACCATCCTTGACAACAATCACTGTTCAAGCTAGATGTTTTGCTCTCTCACCCAAAAGAATCAACTCATATTCCACTGCGCACGATTTCTTCACAGGGCCATATAATCATCTTCTTCCTTAAACAATACTAGCTTTTATCACAGCTGTACAGCAATGGCTTCCCTATCAATAGTTGTATTACATTATACCAGGTGAGTAACATCAACCTTCAACTGTACTGCATCCAGTAGATCCTCTACTTTTACATTGTCATAGCAAGTACGTGATTATTTTTTTTTTCTTTTACTTCACCGACTTACCCATATTAACTATTGCACTCACTTATTTAACTTACTTTTACTTACTAGTAGAGGCATGACAATTCACCCTACTGGACATAATAGTATTTCTGTGTGACATTACACATGCAACGTATTCAATTAACCTCATTATTATATTTGTCAAACCTCATTAATTAATAAATTAGCTAATCTTCATTAATAGCAAGACGGCCATGAGATCCAGAGTGCAGTGAACTAAACAACCACTTCGCTAGTGGGGAGGGTTATACGGACAAACGTATTCCTCAGTGTTAACCTTACACATGGTAGAGTACTCCAGGTGTGGTTAGTATCATAATCCTTCTACCACGCAAACTTGACATCCTTTCAAATTCAAGTCGGATCTAAGCATCCGTTTTTAAGTCTCAAACTATAAAAAGTATTTTCTTTTACTGTTATGCTTTTTTGTTTTCTATTCACTTATTAAATAGTGAAGAAGCCACGTTGCACACTTGTAAAAACACCTTACACATTTTCAACGTTTATAGCCAGTAAACCGCGCCCTATGAAACAATGTTTTAATTTCCTTTTTTGGCAACATTTTGTGTTTGTGCCATGGACTGCAATGATAAAGTCGATATAGGATGTATGGATGTCACAGTAATTGTGAAACAAGGCCTAAACAGGAGGTTTTAGCAAAATATGTCTTGACTATTAATTTTAGCACTTATTACCTCTTGCCATAGCAGGGTAATTTATTTTTGATTTTGAGCTGACAGGAGAGATCCCCTTCCTATCTGTTTCCCGCTTGTAAAATGTGAAAGCTATTTTTAGAAGAGGGGTGGACCAGAATGCTTGCATTTCAGCAAGGGTGTTTGAGTTGGCAGATAAGGCTACAGAAATGCCATGGTCATGCTGACCATCTACTGATTTATGAATGCCCCCGAAAATCTTTTACTGAGAACTTTTTCCCCGCCTCGTATGTACCAAAGAGAGGACAGAATGTTTTTGGGGGGACAGTGGGGCCAAAGATCTGACTAAATCCTCCAACTCCGAGAAAATTCTTTGACTTGGACTTCATTTATGGTCTATTGGCTGGTAAAATCACTTACATCATATTGTACTGGAAAGTTTCCACTCATGCAAGGCAGACTTCACTTTCATCACCTTTCAAAATAATGTGGCTTTAATATAAGCATCAAAAATCCCTTTCAATTTAGAATTAGTGTACAAATGATGGCCAAATGATTGCCTTATACCCAGTGCATGGACACCCTTAGGGTAATTGCCATGCCATGAAACGTAACATCCTTCCCATGTTGATGAAACATGCCCTTTTCATTATTATTACATATATATATGAGTATTTGTGTGGACTGCACTGTATAAAAATAGTTACAAAGCATTGAAGAACAATACAGTGATGGGATAGATATAATGCAGAAATGTTTGCATGGAAGGGTCTCTACCAGAAGATGCAAGCGGCAAGGGTAAGTGGAAGTGGTAAAAGGTGGGACGGCTAAAAGGGGAATTCACAACAAAACATAGAGAGGCAGGAGATAGGAAAGGAGAGATCTGGAAAGTTGCTGAGGATGTCGGGTGATGGAGGTTTGCATGGGTTGAGTGGTATGTTGATGAACACTGCAGTCCAGTGGGTGAGGGGGACTGGATACTTGACAGGGATGGTATGATTTATGAAGAGGATTGGGCAGTGGGCTGTGAGATGTGGGGCCTGCATTTGCTACCAGGGAGTTACATGTGATGGAAGAAAGGATAGCAGAGACAAGCAAAGGGGGGACGGGTTGGCCGCCTAGGGGACAGGGTGTTAGATAAGGGGTCTTTACTGGTTATGGTATGGGTATTTTTACTGAACATTTAGAAAACAGTGAGATATTGCTTGAAAAGTAGTCTTGAGTCATTTTCTGAAGTGGAGATAGTTTGATACGTGGTTATTTTGACTGGAATACAATTCCAAACCTTAAGAGCACAAAGTGAGACCTGGAATCTGGTCTGCTCCTTACTGTGCTTCCTGGATTCAAGTTTGGTGCTGCTGCTATCTTACATAGAAATCAGGATGACTTCATAGTGGATGAATAAGATGGAGTGTGCCATTGTTCACTGCCTTTCACATGATGCTGCAGGTTTTGAAGATAATGTAGGCGGGTAGGGTGTGCCAATGGAAATCCATGAGCACTGGGGATATTAAATCAAATCTGAAGACGTTTTGTCACATGGAGAACACTCTTCAGGAGAGACCCCACTGCATATAATGCAGCAGCCCGGTACATGTATAATGTCAATTCAAACCCATAACTGCTCTTTTGCCACACATGGAAAGACACCCGTCCTAAGCCCCAGAAGCTTAAATATAGTTGTCTGCAAAAGGCCAATTTCCATTAGTTGCTCCTTTGGCACTGCTGTTGAATCTCCAGGATGTTTACGGAAGTCAAGGGAGACATGCACCATATTGGGGTGCTTCACACACAACAGGTTTAAACTGTATAATACTGATCAGTATAACATGTTAGGTACCTGCATACTTGCATACCCAAATGTATCCTTATGCATTCACTATATTCTTGCATATTTGCAGCACTACACTTGTGGCAACACAGGTTGAGCACTGTCTTCTAGAGACACATTGCACAAAAATACCTCCGAAAGAAACCACAATACTGCAACTCATGCTCTATCCATCCATTTATTGAATCAATCATTTAAGGATCCTACCCCTCACTCTTTTTTTGCTTCAATTGCATGTAATCTCATGCACAACATACTAACCGTATGGTTTATGCAACAAACACACGCTCTTCCATTCATAGCACTCTTTAAAGTAGCTTGCTATCTGACTCCAAATGTATTCCAGAGTCACATCAGGGGTCCAAAGCACTAAATAAATGCAACTACAATGTAAAACAATGTGGTGTTAATTCTCTGCTATTTTGTCAGTGAAGCTTCTTTTGTTATACGTTTTTAGAAGGCACCATTGTTTCTATAATGAACTACCAGTGTGTGAAGTTGAGTTATTTAGAAGAAAACAGGACTTTGAGCAGTTAAGTGACTCTTTACTTCTTTTCTCTTCTGTGATGGCATGCTTGCTGTTGAACAGCTTCTGCTTGTGCCATGATGAACTGGCCTTCACAAGGTTAGTTTCATTGGGTATAGTTGTCTGCTCTTTGTGGAAGCATTGTTGAGGTCCCATATGATAACACTACATTTTGTCTTGAGAAAACGTGCGATAAATCTACTCCTCAGCTTTGACATTTTTATTGATGATGTGGTCCATCCAAATGAGGTGTAGCAAGGGTGGCAGGTGACACCCATTATAGATGAACACATGAAGTGCAACATGCTTCCTTTGAGTGATGAGCTGTGTTATAGCGGTGGAGGATAGTGTGTTTAGGAAGGCATTCTGCAAAACCCTTATAAAAGCACTGCCTGTGAAGTTGAAGATCATGTTTGCAGAGCTGGTAGAGTCTGCTGTGATACAGTACTAAGAACTAAATTATGGGCTGGGATCAAGGGGTCGATAGATAAGGTAGAACATAATGGTATTTGTGGAGATCAGAGAGAAGTGATGGCAGAGGAGTTCAAAGTGCTAAGCATGGGAAGTTACTGGCATCTGAGGACTTTAATGACTGTAGCAGGCTCTCTTAGTAAATTTCCTCAGGTAAATGTGCTAGATGCTAGCAGGGCACTGAAGATATGAGTGATGGTTTGTGTAAGCCAAGTACATTTAGGAACATGTCAAGAGATTTGGGTTAAGGATGTCACATACATTGGCTATCTGCAGGAATGCTGAGTGTATGATGATCAGCATCATTTAGTGATGTATTACAGGTGTTTGCTATAGGTATTGATAACTGAGATGTCACTTAGGTTACATAGGCATGGTGTACTACTCTGTGAATTGTAGGGTATGCATGTTTTCCGTGACTGTGATGTAGTGTGTAGGAGGGGCACAGATGATGAGAGTGATGTTATGCGGTCTTGTAAGAGCATTGAGGTGTGGTAGTTCTTTCATTTAGACCCTTACCAGGTCCTAACAGCCACAAACATGAGCACCAGTAACCATCTGCATTTACTTAAAGATGCTCAGTGAGTGCAGGGTATACCTAGATGTGATCTCTTTGTTTGCTGTGCCAAACAACTCAAGCTATATTTCACTAATGAGCCTAGCTAGGTCGCAACTAGTCTGGAGTTGCATGCATTGCCATTAAGAGCAGCTTAGCCTTGCATTTCAGATTGGATGGCCTCTGCTGGAGTAGAACTATAGCTGATTTGCATATGTCTGGTCTTTGACTGAAATTACAAAATAGACAATAATGATGTAGGGTAATGCCGCCCTCTGTGATTGAAGGCATCTGAGTCTTCTGCAAGCATTCTACTCATCACCTTTCTGTTATTTTCAATGCAACAAGCATGCTCAGATGTGGGTCTTGTGCTCTCTGTGCCACATGACGTAAGCTATACCACACTGATGAGATGACGATGAGCTGAAATAGAGCTGGGGTTGCATATTTATTCTTCTCCATGTACTATGTGCCTCTCAGTATACAGGATATGGGCTACGGCATCAACTCCATGACCAATTATTTCCCAAATGACCTGTTCCCATCTGCTATATCATCAACCCTCTCATCTCATCAGGGTAGCTAGAAGTGGATAATGCCCCTGGAAGGTCTGGGCATCAAGGACATGAATTACCTTTCACGTCTGATTCCAGTATCTGTGAAACATGAAACATACCTTTATATCCATAAATCTGAATCTGATCACAAAAGGACATATAGAGTTTGCCTAATTATGTTCAAGGCCATTTCTACACTGAATCTCATCCCATGCCTTCTACAGACATTCTTGATATAGGAGGATTCCACTATACAGGTACAGAAACTAAAATTAATCCACAAGTTTCTTCACTTCCGTTAGAACAAAGATACTTTTAGGAAGAGGCTAGATGAATATGCAAGAGTTGAGAGGTTCAGCTACATTGTGCAGCTGTTTGCAGAAACCCATTGTCAGTCATCTGTGCCAGCGAGGCATTGTAAAATTCTTAGGCAAGATGCTAGACAGCATTCCTGCTTGTAGCAGTCAACAACTGGTTGACTTGACTGCTGTTTTAATTTATATCTTACGGGTGAAAGTTGTGCTCTAGGATAGTCACAAAATCTGAGTGTAGTGTTACTCCAAAGTGCATATGTACACATGCCCATCCCATAGAAAATGGAGTAGAATCAAATTTAAAAGTATATAGGTATGATTGTAGTTTATGTACTGTCATAGATGTTACAAAAAGCTCATTAAAGAGATATTTAAAAACAAATACAAGTGTAATCAACTTACGGCCAAAAAGATCAGTAGTAGGTCCAGTACCATACATAGCCAATTCCCATACATGGTCAACCACTAGTACTCCAACACCCTCCCTTTGAAAATAATGGACAGAGGGACTTAAATTAAAATCCCATTGAAAGTAATGTTAACTTAAGTTAAAATATTTAAAATAGCTAAACATATGAATAGATATAACTTAACGTTAAGAAACATATGTAAACATAATACATATTTATTTCATTAAAAAATATATGATACCTTTTTAGTTTAAAAAGTAATTAAACATTGGCCCTCATCATGACATTGGTGGTAAATCCCACTGACCACAGCGATGACGGCCGCCAACCTACCGCCGCGGAGGCAAACATCCGTTCGCCAAATAATGACAGACACACACAATCCACCAAAATACTGCCACATACACAAATCCGCCAGCCCAAAGGTCAGTGTTGAAGTGTAGGTACCAACACCCCTACCGTTACACCAACAAAACAACACCTACCACATCATGACCTACGAATCACTACGGCGAACATTCAATGGCGGTAAACCATTGGCGATACACACTGGCGCGCTCACAATGGCCACCAAAATACTAAACCACACAACATTGGCCAATACCAAATACACACACCTGACACCAATACACAAATAACACCCATCCACCCACAGCACTATAAAACACACACCTACATTACCCACAACCCTTTACGAATACAAAAAATTGCCGCAAGTCTGACACCAAGACCACTGTGACAACTAGACACACACACCACATACACCCATACATCCCTCACGCACCCCACTTCACACACCCAACCACATCACCCACTATCCTCACACCTACACATAGCACACAACACCCATGTCCCCACAAAGACATCCCCATTTTACAGATGAGGAGTTGCGGGTCATGGTGGAGGAAACAGTCAGGGTAGAGCCACAGCTGTTTTGAGCATAGATACAGCAAATATCCATTGCTAGGAAGATGGAGCTATGTCGGAGAATCGTGGACAGGGTGAACGCCGTGGGACAGCATCCAAGAACAAGGGACAACATCAGGAAGCAGTGGAACGACCTACAGGGGAAGGTACGTTCCGTGGCAGCAAGGCACCAGCTTGCCATACAGAGGACTGGCAGTGGACCTCCACTGCCTCCCCCACAGCTAACAGCATGGGAGGAGCAACTCTTGGCAATACTGCACCCTGAGAGACTCACTGAAGTAGCCAGGGGACTGGACACTGGCAAATCAACATTTAATACTTATTACCCCCATACCTGCATGCCATCTCACCCCCTCACCCTCACTCCCATCACCCCACTCCATCCTACACACTGAACCTACACATATGACTAACCCTAATGCCTAAACCTGCATGCTATACCAATGCATGGACAGCCCTCCCAGCCCTGAATGTACAACCATCACAAAAGCATGCACAGCATTGAGAACTAACAATCCCACAATACATCACCATACATAAAAAAAGGAGGAAGGGCAACAGCAACAATAGAGGGGAAGCTAGGGATGTACAATATCTACAATATGTCACAGACATGAAGCATTATACATCACTTACATCCCCACAGGTGCCCCAGCCAATGTCAGCGGAGTGGAGGTGCACGACAAACAAGTCCCCCATTAGAAGATGCCCCCGGTGAGGACAGTAACTCTGGACTTCTGGAAGTAGATGAACTTCCTGGCTTATCAGGGACCACTGGTCAGTCGGACACCCCAGGGCACTCCTAGTCAACCACAGAGCCTCCCTCATCAGTATCCAACACCACAGCACCCACCCACCATCCCCATACCTCTGTCGCAAGGACACGTCAATCAGCAATGTGCCCCCAAGACAATTAAGGACCTGGGCCCAGTGGCAGTGGGCACATCATTCAGGGGAGACAGGCACAGGGCAACAGGGACACTGGAAAGACCGCTGTGTGCCGGGGGAGGACAGGCTCAGGGAACAGACTCTCAAGGAGTCTGTCAGGTACATAGCGCGCTTTATAAATTCACTGATTGATTGATTGATTGAAGGAGGCACTCACCAAGATCCTGAAGGCCTACCAACAATCCCAGGACACGATGGGCCAGATCCTTACCAACATGCAGGAGAACAAGCGGCTGCAGGAGGAACACCATCAGGAAATAAGGGAGGTTTTGCAGGCCCTCAACATCACCATGATCTCCATAACAGGGGTGCTGGCAGACAAGGCCAACATCATGAGGGAATCAACAGCACAGCAGCGAGCCCCTACCACTAGCCAGTCTATTGACCACCCCTCCTATTCTACTGCAGCTAGTGGGCAGGAGACCCCGCACAGGACCCACAGGCCACCAGCACCCCTCCCCTGCAGAAGGTGAACCACCACGCAAAGTTCCCTGCGACCCGGACAGAAGCCAGAGACACTTGCCAAGACCAAGACCACCACCAGGAAATGAGACTCTCCTGATTGTCCCCCTTGTGTCCCACCCTGTCACCTTGTCCACTTTGAACTGCCTTTGCTCCCCTTCCTATGGCCCCTTGGACACTGGACCTGTGCTACAAACAGACTGGAACAATACCCTGGACTTTCCTCTACCATCACCCCATTCCATTGCACCTTTCTCTCAATTATTTGCACTAAAATAAAAACCCTTGAACACAACTTGAGTGACACTGTTTTATGTGTGTTGAAATTGTGCATTTATGGACACATTCACATCTAGTGCAAATGATCTGAACACTGTAATAGCATACAAATAATGACCTGTAGCTGTCTGTAGTAATCACATCAGGACACTGTTGTCATCACCAACATCTGTAAAATGACAAGCCATAGGTGAAAGTAAGTTGAGATGCAAAGGAAGTGAATGCTGTCATGCTACAGCCACACAGATAAAATCAATAGTCAGAATAATGGTCAGTTTCACTGTCTGACCTGTGTGTCATTGGAAGTATTGATGTATAACTGATGTTCTGTTGTCCACATCCTCATCCTCTGCCTCCTCATCCTCACGGTCCTCAGGGTCCACTGCTCCCACAGGGTCATCTCAACTCTCCTCCTCCTGCAGAAAAGACACATGTCAGCTGAGGGCCAGGTTGTGTAACATGCTGCATGCCACTACTGTCTGGCAGACCTTCTCGGTGAGTAGCACAGGGATCCATCTGTCAGATGCAGGCACCCGAACCTGGCCTTCAGGAGGCCGAAGGTCCTTTCAGTGATTCTCCTTGTTCCCCCATGTGTATCATTGTAACAATTCTCAGCCCATGTCCTGGCATTCCTCACAGGGTTCAGGAGCCACAATAGGTTTGGGTAGTCAGAGTCACCTGCAAGTATTGAGGGACAAACATTAGCCTGACACAATGCTATTGGGATAACACCTGAAGGCATACACTGACCATAAAGTGGGTGGGGACTCTGGCTCACCTATCAGTCACACCCTGTGCCTCTGTAGCTGGGCCATCACATTTGGGATGTTGCTCTTCCTCAGAATAAAGGTGTCATGCACCGACCCAGGGCAGTGAAGTGGGAGATGTACTGGTCCACCAGGCACACCATTTGCACATTGAGTGAGTGAAAACTCTTCTGATCCCTGAACACCTGTTCATTCTGGCGAGGGGGGCAAACGCAATATGCGTACCATCAATCGCCTCAACAATATTGAGTATATGTCCCATTCCTTAGATTCCTGCATTCACAGTGGCCAAAACTTCCACTTGGGGGAAAGCAATGTAGTTGCACATGTGTTTCACCAAGGCAGATAATACCCTTGCCAGCATGATTGAGACGATGGCTGTGACATTCCTGCTGCCAAGCCCACTGTCACTTTGAAAGAACCAATTGCTACGAAATGGAGCACTGATAGAACCTGCACAAGAGGGCGTATCCCAGTGGGATGATGGATAGGTGACATCAGGTGAGGCTCTAATTGGGTACGCAGGTCTGTGATTGTGGCCCTGTCCAGTCTATAGGTGGGTATTATTTGCCTGTCCTCCAGTGCCAACTCCACATGGGGTCTGTACACAGGGGTTTGTCTCCTCCTCCTATTCATCCACAGTGGTAGGTATCTAAGGGACATACGAGTGAGAAGGCTGTCACAATTTGAACAATGGAACAACTACCTCAGTGTGCATATAACATTAATGTGATGGGACAGTGGGAATAGCAATGTATGTGCAATTTTCGGCAATGACGCAATTATGGAAGACCTGAATGTTGTCCACCACCATGAAATGGCGACCACCTGTCCTGTATCTAGGGACAGGTGGAAGTAAGGTAGCTTCACCAACCTTGGGAGTCATGGCGAAAGGCGGTCCTGCACTACTGTGCAGTTCCACATTGGCTAATATGGGGCTCTACTGAGTACAGTGGCCAACGGGGATCAGCGGCAGCGGTGGCAGTGTACACCACCACGGATATGACTGCCATTTTCCATCTGAATCCTCACTTGATTCCTGACTCTACACAGGACAACACCTACAGTGCATGCCCTGCTGGACCTGTGTCTGGAACCTACCATGGCCCGTGTAACTGGGGAAAGGTCCCCTGCTTTCACTTTGTTGGAGTTGGAGCGCTTGGTGGATGGGGTCCTACCCCAGTATGGACAGCTGTATGGGCCTCCAGACCAACAGGTGAGCACACCTTGGACACGATGCATGTTGGAAAGTTGCATGGAGATGTGTTTGCAGACATCGTGTCATTTGGGGGGGTGTTTGGTGGTAGTGTACATGGTGGGCACTGGGCGATGTGTGTGCCAATGGAGTTGGAAATGGGATTTGTGGGCCACATGTGTGACAGGCTGGATTGTGTGTGTAATGCTGTCCTCCTGTCTGTTTTACCTCTGCAAGTCAGTGCCCATCAAAAGAAGAGATTGTAGCGTGCCATCGCAAAGGACGTGCGGACCCTGGGGGTCTATAGCAGGCGGAGCACCCACTGCAGGAAACGGTGGAAGGACATGAGACACTGGGCACGAAACACTGTGGAGGTCCAGCTATGGATGGCCTCCCAACGAGGAAGGGGTACCTGTCAGAACCTGACACCCCCCTGATGGCCTGCATACTGGCAGTGACCTACCCAGAGCTGGATGGGCGCTTGAAGGCATCACATCTGCCACAAGGAGGTGAGTACAGTGGGTGTTACTACAATATTTGGTAGGTGGCATGGGATCCGGGTGGTGGGTGTGAGTTAGTGGGTGCCCTATAATGCCATGACAGACATTTGCAGCGTGATCCAGATCAAGGGAAATGGGTGTATAGCAAATCAGGTAACCTAGCTCTGTTGCATTCCATGTCAGTCAGGGCTTTGTGGGTCCCAGGTGGGGCGCAGTTGGCAGTGGTTGACCCTTATCTTGCTGTGGCATATAGTCAATTGAGTGCCAGTGCAATGCATAGTGCTCAATCCTGATCACTGTGTGTGACGGTACTGTGTATGCCAACTGTGGTGTTGGTTCTGTAATTGACCCTCTGCTCCCTTTCTCTCCCTCCCCTCTTTCTCCTTCTGTCATCGTGTTCATGTGTGCATTAGCATCATCTGGCGGAGGAGCAGGGCACCAGCGACAGAGAGAGCTGCATCCCACAGGACCCAGGAGGCAGAGTCCACTGACACTGAGGGAACCAGTGGGACGGAGGGCGAGGGGAGCACAACAGTAGGGAAAGGAGGTCACAACACAAACTCTGAATCTTCCTCCGATGGAAGCTCCCTGGTGGTTGCAGACACCTCCCAGCTGCAGGTACAGCCACCACCCACGTACCAGCACCGTCCTCCCAGTAGCCCCTCAGCAAGTTGCCCGTGCCCGCTCATCCAGGAGGGTGGGCATCTCCTTCGCCCCATGCACCTCAGGCCCTGCCCCAGTGAGCCCTGTGCCCTCATTGAGGAGGCTATTGACCTCCTGAGATCCACCTCTGTAGGGCAGTCAATCATTGTGAATGCCATTCAGGGGCTGGCATCGCAGATGCAGCAATGCAATGCATTACTGGAAGGCATCCACTGTGGATTGGCGGCCCAACAGAGATCGATTCAGGCTCTGGCTTCCTCTCTGATGGCAGCCATTGTCCCTATTCCTACAGCCCCCTCCAACTACCACTTCCCAATCCCAGTCTCCTCAGGCCCAACCCATCCCGCACACATACAGACGAGCATGCACACAAGACATCACACAAGAGTGGCACAGTCAAACACAGGCACCACACTTCAGTCCACAAGCACTCACACAAACAACAGAGAGTTGCACACACATCCACATCTACTGCCTCCACTGTCTCCTCCTCCTCCTCCACCTTCACCTCCCTTGCAGTCAAGTCCACATTCACACCTGCATTCACTGCTTCAACAGCCACCACTAGCATCACCACACCAAGCTGCACAAACACCTCACAAGCAGACACCTCCACAACATCAATCCACACATCCCCTGTGTCCTCTCCCACCCTATCTGCTTCCCCCCTCCTAAAGGACACAAACGCAGGCACTCACACCCAACAGCCATCCACCTCACATCAGCACACTGCCCATGCATCTGCACCCAAGTCCATCAGATGTACTCCTCCCACAACCACTCCATCAACCTCCACTCCCATCCCTCCTCCCTCATCCTACCCCACTGTCCTTAAGAAGCTTTTCCTTGCCCAACTGGATCTCTTCCCTCCCCCCCCCATCCTGCCCATAAGAGCAGGGTCCCAATGACCCAGCCCAGGAACTTCAGCCAAACAGTCCACGGGTCAGTGGAGGTACCTCCTAGTAGTGGAGGCAAGACAGTGAAGGATCCCACTCCACCAGCCAGGAAAGGGAAGGATCCCACTCCACCAGCCAGGAAAGGGCAGGATCCCACTCCATCAGCCAGGAAAGGGAAGGATCCCACTCCACCAGCCAGGAAAAGGAAGAAGCCCTCACCTCCAGCTGAGACACAGCAGCCCTCACCTCCTGCAGAGGCTGGCAGGATACAAACAACACCACCACCAGTGGGCCCTCATCCCCTGCTGAGACACAGCAACCCTCGTCTCCTGCAGAGGCTGCCCAGGAGGCATCTTTCCCAGCTGAGACACAGCAGCCCTCACCTCCTGCAGAGGCTACAGGGTACCAACACAACCACCACCTCTGGGCACGGGACCCTCATCCCCTGCTGAGTCTCAGCAGCCCTCACCTCCTGCAGAGGCTGCCAGGGTACCACCACCACCACCAGTGGGCATGAGGCCCTCATCCCCTGTTGAGACACAGCAGCCCTCACCTCCAGCAGAGGGCATGCCAGCCACCCTCCAGGGACTGATATACAAGGACCTCCCTCCAAAAGCAGTGGGCAAGTTCCCCACCTCAGAGACTGTGACCTTGCACTCCTCAGTGCAGAAAAATGGGCATGGAGCCCCCTCCAGAAGCAGTGGGCAAGTTCTCCACCTCAGAGACTGTGACCTTGCACTCCCCAGCACAGAGAAATGGGCATGGAGCCCCCCTCCAGAAGCAGTGAGAAACGTTCCTACCTCAGAGACTGTGACCTTGCACTCCCCAGCAAAGGGAAATGGGCATGGAGCCCCCTCCAGAAGCAGTGGGCAAGTTATCCACCTCAGAGACTGTGACCTTGCCCTCCCCAGCACAGAGAAATGGGCATGGAGCCCCCTCCAGAACCAGTGGGCAACTTCCCCACCGCAGAGACTGTGACCTTGCACTCCCCAGCACATAGAAATGGGCATAGAGCCCCCTCCAGAACCAGTGGTCAACTTTCCCACCACAGAGACTGTGACCTTGCACTCTCCAGCACATAGAAATGGGCATGGAGCCTCCTCCAGAACCAGTGGGCAAATTCCCCACCTCAGAGACTGTGACCTTGCACTCCCCAGCACATAGAAATGGGCATGGAGCCCCCTCCAGAACCAGTGGGCAAGTTCCTCACCTCAGAGACTGTGACCTTGCACTCCCCAGCACAGGGAAATGGCCATGGGGCCCCCTCCAGAGCCAGTGGGCACGTTCCCGACTTCAGCTGATGTGCCCCCCGCCCTCCTTCCCCATGAGGTGCCTGTCCCCTTCCGAGATGTTGCCCCTGCACAGTTTTGTGCGGAGTTAGTCAGGATCAAGTTGGGGCTTGGACTGTGCCCTATGGCCATATGGGCCTTTTGTACTTTGAACTGGGCATTGGCCCTTTCTGGACGATTGTTCATTTATCTTTGTTCTCCAGTTGGTTTATATGGTGGCTGTTGCCATGCAATTACAATCTCAGTACTGCTGGCCTGTAGTCCTTGTATTGTTATGTTGTGTGTCCTGTGCCATTGGTTTGCGTCTGCAGCTGGTTATGTGTATAGTGTGTGTGTGTGTGAATGGTGTGTGTCGTGCGTGTGTGTGTCACTCTCCTTTTCCTCCCTCCCTCCCTTGTGTGCTAGGTAGCTGTACTCACCGTTGTCGTCTTTGGTGTTCCAGGTGGAGCATGGCGTAGAAGAGCATCGGGAAGACTTGAAGTTCCAGTTCGATGACAACGTTGATCTTCTCTGTGTCTCTGATGGTGAGTCTTTCTTTTCCTGTAATGTGTTTCTGCCAGGCTTTTGATGGCGTTGGTACCGCTCCGGAAATCGTGGTGGTTTGATATGTCATGATATGGTAGGCGGTACCTTGTCTTCCGTCTGGCTGTTGATGGCTACCGCTGTGGTGTGTGGTGTTAACGCCCTGGCGGTTGGTGTGGCACATTGGCTATCTATGGGAGTTATCACCCCCATGGTGTTAATTTGGTGGTAATTACCGCCAGCCAGCCACTTTAACAGTCACTGCCAAAGTCATAATGACCACCATTATTTTTTAACAAAATATAATGACGTTTCTTTTAATTATCTCAAGTGCATCACTTCTAATAATTATTAAGGTATAATAATTATTTTTTACTTCTAGGTGAGTTTTTGCAATATTTAACTTGTTCCCAAGTTTAATAAACTTTTAAAATGTTCCCCATATTTTAACATAGGGAGATGGAGAGCTCTATGATAAAGTATAGGGACAACTTTAAAAAAGTATTACACTTGCAAAAAATTAGCAAAATATTTTTATGTTACATATTCTTGTTATCGTTTTTCGGTCAGCTTTTGGCTGTAGTAACTTTAGAAGTATAGGCTGTGAATAGCAATGGGCTTACTCTTTTGTGGGAAAGTGTATATCCCTTCTTAAACACCCTCTCTAGCCCTTCCTTAACCTCTCCTTACTCCTCTCTAAACCACACCTATTTTTTTACAGGCATGCCCCATTTTTCAACACCTCCCCTCGGTCCCTCACACCTTTACTACTTAGTAGTAAACTTACATGTGTGAGGATCTTCCCATAAAAAAATAGGAGAGGTGGAGTTGGAGTTTTATACTTGTTGACTTGTGAATAGATTTTTTTCTCAACCTTTCTTTAATGAATTTCAGTAAGGCACAACGTAGGCACTGACAACAACACCAGTATATTGAACCACATAACAGTCACGAATGCTAATGGCAGACTCAGATTAATAAGTAATGGGTCCCTCGACAATTCTCAATCAAGATATTAAGCAAAAGGTGGCAATTTAACTTTTATGCACATCAAGTCATGTTCCCAGATTAACCCCTCTCCCCCACACCCAAATAGAAGAAAAACAACTTAACATGCATGAGCTGGGTTACCAAAGTTGCTAGTGAAGTGTGAAGAACCCTGATCAGCAGAGTTTGGAGGGTAATTAGAGTGGAGTCCATTACAATCATATGGAAGGCCTCTATCTTGTGGGGATTCAGAATTGGAAGAGATGAAGCACCCTAGTATTTGTGTGGCAGGAGAAGAGCGACAAGCCTTCTGAAAGAAAGCGAACCAAGGGTCCCCAGGTGAATTCAAAGCTTTTCCAAGTTCCTTGAAGGACATTTGCCATTCTCTCCATGGCTAGGCCCTGCCATAGGCAGGCATACCACTGTGACATTGAGAGGCATCTGGTATTTTCCATGCTGATGTTAGGGCCATCTTGGCAGCTCCCAGGCCTAGATCTAAAAGGGAGCTATCTCCAGCTGTTTGTAATTTCAGGAATTTGTCTTGTAATCCTTAAACCAAAACTCTGGGGTGGTCTTTGCATCTAATGCCAGGAGTACAGCCGGAATGGGTGTTTTTAGTAGCCTTGGATCACCCTCCTCAAATTATCATGTGTCTGCCACCCCTTAATGAAGCCCAATTGATCGGGGTGAATCAACTCCGGACAATGTTTTCTAGTCTACTGGCTAGTACCTTAGAATATAATTTGGTGTCAAGACTTAGCAGAACAATTGTTCGATAAGATGCTCAATATTGGGGACTCTTTCCTGGCTTCAGAATGACAGAGATCAAAGCCTCTCCCATAGTCGGTGTCACTGTAGTGAGATTTAGCTACATAGTTAAATATAGCTGTTAGGTGGGGAGCTAAATCTGAGCTAAAGGTTTTATAAAATTGGGCTGTTAACCCTGGCGATGTATGTAGTTTAAGAGTGTCAATGGTACTTTGGACTTCCTCATTTTAAATGGATACCACTAAAATCTGGTTATGTTCTACTAATATTTGGCAGAGATCTACTCCAGTCAAGTAATCCATTTGGTCTGTGCCGTCAGTGGCATCTGAGGTGTACAGGTGTCTGGAAAAGTTGCAGAACATGCAGGACTTGCCCTATACATAGGCCAACTGAATTTCCATACAGTTGGCCTATGTATACTTTTTCTTGTGTTACACAGAGCTGTCAAGCCAGATGGGTACCATGTTCATATGTGTTTTTTAAGATGTAGCAGGCTTAATTCAGCTCTATTAGTGTAGATGGCATTAAATTTGCATTGTAACATTGTTACCTTCCTTTGTGCGATTAGGGTGGGTGATCCTTTGTGAGCTTGTTCAGCCAATTTAAGTTCTGCCTCAAGTGCCTGTTACTCTTGTGCTCTTTGTTGTCTAATGGTGGTAATTAGGAAAATACATTTCCCTCAAATATTTGACCTGAAGGCATCCCAGGTTGCGGCAAGGTTAGTGTAGAGGGGGTTGTTGAGTTTGAAGTAATCCGTTATGGCATTTATGATTTCATTAAAAAAGTGCCAGTCTCATGTGAGGGGGGCTGGAAAGAATCACTGTTTAAATTTCACTTCCAGAGCATACCAATCTAACGCCATCTCCACTGGAGCGTGGGTTGAAAGTGCAATAGACTGGAAATTGGCAGTTATAATAGTGTGTCATACGGATCTGAAAATAAATATATAATCCAGCCTAGAGTATTGTGATGGGGATTTGAAAAGAATGTATAGTCTCGAGTTCTGGGATGCAAAGTCCTCCTGGCGTCAATCAGACAGAGATGTTGAACTGCTTGTTTTAGAGAAAGTACCTGTATGTGTTCTGTGGGGATGAGTACTATCCAAGCTAGGGTCCCGTGTAAGGTTGAAGTCCCCATTAAAATAATATCTCCCTCAGCAAGGGCTCCCGGTAGCAAAAGGAAGGAGAAGATGAAGTTGGCTTGTCCTGAATTAGGGGGCATATTTATACTCTGTTTGAGCTGAAATAGCTCTATTTTTTTCGCTATTTCAGTGGAAACTTAAATCTATATTTATATTTTGACAATAGACCCATCTAGCATAAAAATATTGGAGTTAAAGTCATTTTTTGACTGCAGAAAACTACAGTGCGTCAATGAGGTGCAAGGTAGGCGTTCCCGGGCAAAAAATGACTCTAAGGCCCAGGCGCCTTATTTATCCTCCTGTGCAAAAATGGTGCACGGGAGGGAGGCTGGCCTAAATAATGGTTCTAAGCTTGCTTAGTGCTTAGTGTCAGGGCAGGCATTAGTGGACATGTGGGCCTATTTCCATGGTGGAAGACCATGGGATAAGTCCACAGGTGCCCTCCCCAGGCCCCAAGGACACCCCCACCTACACCATAGGGACAGCGGAGGATGAGGGACCCCATCCCAGGTAAGTGGAGGTAAGTATTTTGGGATTTTTTTGAAAGTGCCATTGGGGCCCTGAAACGGGTCCCCATACATGACACCAGGTGCAATGGCCATGCCCAGGGGACTCTTGTCCCCTGTGCTGGCCATTGGGGTGGTGACCATAACTACTGTCTTTTATAAGACAGGAGTCATGTAGTATGGTAGGCTTAGCATCAAGAAATGACGCTAGGCTGGTTAGAGTCATCTTTTTTTTACTCTAACTAGCCTAATGTCATTTTTTGGTGCAAAACTCCCTTCTCCCATACCGCCACTCCCACCCAGCTAACTTCAATGTGTTTTACGCTTGCCCACCCTTTGCGCCAGATTGCACCATTCCAATAATATGGAGCTCGGCTGGCGTCCTAGAATGGCGCAAGCTGGCGCTATACTTTTTGACGCAAAACTGCATTAGCGCAGTTTTGCGTCAAAAAGTATAAATCAGGGCCTAGGTGCTTAAATCGAGTCCACCATGCCTTTGTGTCCCTTAACATTACCCTTGACCAGCACTCTTCTCCCTTCTTTGTCAGTCTTGCTATCTGAAACTTGAAATTTTAAATGTGAATGGAAGAGGAAGGCCATTCCATTATGTTTAGTAGAGGCAGACGATTTGTATATCAAAAGGTATGAAATGTTTTAACCTGTGGTCCTCACTACGTTTGAGGTCCATTTCCTGTAGTGCTTTTATAGCTAGTTTCCAGTCAAGGATGTATTTCCAAAGATTATGGTGCTTAGCCAGTGAGTTATGCCCGTTGACATTCCAGGCAAGTGTATTTAACACCATGGGTAAGTTGGAGTATGGATGAAAGCTTTGACCCTGACCGAATGAATGCTGGTAGCCAATCATGCAGCCCTTCTTCAATCCAAAGCTCCATCCATCAAAGCTGTTTCCCCTGCCACTCCCTCCCCATTCTCTCCCACAATCCATCATATTGTGACCACTCATGCAACATCATTAAGAACAAGAAAACTTGAAAATTCGGGATTGAAATCACCCAGCAGGTATATAAGATAGTAATAGAAGCGTTAAACTGAGGCATCTTGGACAAAAAGCTGCTATCGTTTTCTGTCAGAAGCCATTGAGTATATAGAAATCCTGGTGAATAGTAATGAGCCATCTGGATAGAGAGACACAAGTTGGGTGAGAGCCCCTGCTAGTGTCTAAAGGAAGTATAACGGATTCCTGTTTTCAACCTTCACACTGTGGCACATTGAGGTGAATTTGTCTGCCACGCAACAGTAATGACCCATTGGCTGGACTTTAAGAGAAGTTTGCTACCCATAGATCAATGTTCACGGTGAGCATGCTACCACCTTCAGTCAGATTCTTGGACCCCTTTTTTCCCATGGCCCTTCACCTTGTGACTGCCATTGTTCATTGGTAGAAGTGCTTGCACATCCAGTAGAGAGATCTCATGGTGCATCATTTGATCCCTTGCAATCCATCAGTGACACTCCCAATAGAGACACAGTACCGTCCAGCTCCACAAAATGGTGCAACTTGTCTTGGTAGTCGATGACAAGACCAAATGGGTAGGTCGATCTCTGCCTGACGTGAACCCAACGCAGCCGATCAGTCACCGGCTTAAATTGTGGGTGGCTTGCCAAATGTGAGACGGGGCAACATCCTGAAGGGTAAACACACTAGCTCCTTAGAATGGGATTGAGTCATGTTTTCGAGCAGCTTGTAAAATCGATTCTTTGACTTTGAAGGAATGCAGTTTTTCTACGACATCTCAGGCTGCCTCTCTCCACCTGCCACTGATGGGCCAATCCAGTGAACCTGCTCCAATCGCAGTTCCTCGTACCCCTGCCCTTAGAGGCCATACCCACCTCAAAAGCTTCTAAGTCTGCTCCCTCAAACCCCTCATCCAGACCACAGATCCGATTGTTATTGTGCCAGAAGCAATTTTCAGACCTTCACATTTCAGGAGGGTGGATTGCAATTGGGTGTGCAATTGCTCCGTGGTGTCTTCTAGCAGGCAAATTGCTACAATCCTTGGTATTTCATATCCAAGTCCAGTGTTTGGGTGCCCACAGAGTCCACATCTGCCTGAAGGGAAGTCAGCCGAGTGCTGATATTGGATTTGAGGGTATCAAAAGACGAGGCGAGATCAGCATTCAGCTCCTCCCTAAGCTTTTTATTGAAACCTTGGATGGAAGAGAGAAAGTACTCCTTGGTGAGGGCAATTGCTTTACTGGAGGCACTGTTGGAAAGAGACTCCTGCGCCTCTGCTGGGACTAAAGTAGCTTAATACCCTGTTTAGCTGCATCATCTCTGGAGGCATAGAGGCTGAAGGACTCTACATGCCAGGAGGCAACAGGAGTCCAGCTTCAGTCCCCACATTGTGAATGGCTGTCCAAGGGTCTCTAGTAGCTCAAGACTCTCAGTGTATCGAAGTGCAGGAGTCATATCAAGTTTTTGCAGGCCAGGGCTCCATGAAAAAGTGTAAGTCAGCTTCTCTAAGATCCCTGATGTGGTAATATGGCATTGCACACTTATGGTACTCCCCTGCTCTCAGCTCTCATGTTGAGACCACCCCAGTAGTACTCCCTGGTGTCGAATGGAGTTCATCCGTCTCCCCATTCTGTTTGTCTGCTTGTAGCTCTCTCTCCAGATCATAAGCTGCACCAACCTCACCAGTATTTAAAAGGTGTTTGGAGAGCCATACATTTGGCGTGGACCTTGAAGCCTGGAACAATAAGGAGGACAATCTTAACATTGCTGTCAGTGGGGGAGGCAGTAGCTAAATCAAATGAGTGGTGCCCAGCGTTTAAGTGGAGTATAGTGACTCTTCCAGATCTGTCCATTTAGGGCCTTTGTGAACTCCCACAAAGGTTTCTGTTGGAGACGGCTACCATCTTAGGGTCAGGCATTTATGCTGCCAGTTATTCGTCAGTTACGCCTCTCCACACACCGAGCTCCATACCATGTTGTAAGGGTGGCAGAGCAGTAGGAGTCTCAATCAGGGCTCCAGCAACCCGATGTCACTGCAGTAGTGGCCATGACCAATGTGCCGCTCCGATGGGCACCATGCTGCTTCTCACTACCACGGGCCCCCTCAGCAGCCGTCAGTTTTCCTTACGGTCTCCAGGGGATAAAAAGTATATCACCTGCACCATCGGTAACTCCGCCTGACTGGCTGCGACAGCCTGACATGGAGAACATAATAAAGCATGAGCAGCAGCACATTAGACCTGTCACACACAAAACTCGGTCTTACTTAGCATTACAAGTTTACTTTCCAAATGTTGACAAAATGCAGCATGTGTGAAAAAGGGCTTCTGGGCACAGGCAGTACGTGCCAGGACTCTCTCAGCAATGTTTGCACTCTTATTCCCTCTAAACTTTAAATAGGATGATGCTAAGCAGCGGGGGAGAGGCCTTAAACATGGCAGCTTCCTCTTGCGACCGGTCTTATTGTGAGAGAAGCACACTACAATGTCTGGAGGCACCTATGCAGAGACAGCCAGCACCATCAGACTTCACACATTTGTCATGTTTGTGTCTGGTTGGTCATCCAGTCTATGTTTCTTTTTTATTTCTATTCTGGAGCATGTATTCCTAGATATATCATTTTCCAATCAGGATTTCACCAGAATGTAAAGAACATTTTTTAACTAGATTAGCTATTCACACATTGACCTTCGAAACCTGGGAACTTTGCTACAGAACTACTCATATGATACTAAAAACGTTTTTGTAAGTGTTGAGATTTCATGTCTGGTTGTGCCCGCCTTTACTATAACTTTCCAAAGCCTTGTATTATAAGAAATATTTAACTTCAAGAGTACCTACAAAGATACTGCAAATCATGTTAGTGTTCTGCACCTTTATAAACATACTTGTGCCTCAGTGGTGTTCAATATATTTATAATGTTGACTCGATTGAGGTACTTTATCCAACACATATTGTCAATTGCAATAAGGCGTAAGCAACCACACTGTTTTACAAGAAAATGACGCATACATTTATGATTATGTTCTAAAATCTCATTAAATTAAGTTTTTTGATCAAAATATGCATACAGTGTAATCATCGGAGGGTTTAATCAAGATGAAAGTGAATGTACTGTGTTGGATGGCGAATGATATGCAAGAGGTCAAATCTCTGATTGGCTACTCCTTTCAAACCACTCTCCTGTTCAGGAACCAAGGCAGTACGGTGTCCCAGTGGAGAGGTAACGCACAAGCTACATGCTTTGAAAACTAAGGCCTGACTAGGAAACAAAAACACATGTACAGTTTTTCTATAATTCCAAGAACATTTTGAAATGTACCTTACATGCCAATGACCTCGATGTATTACCAGGGCTGTTTCATTTCAGTGCACAACAAAATAACCTAATTGGTATTTTTTTCTCCAAATGGGTAGTTCTGCTTCTAATAACTCTTCCATAATGTAAAAAACGCATAATTGAGAAAACATCCTTTTTTTCTTTTTTCTTAAAAAAATGATACCAAAATGGAAACATAAATGTCTGATGTGATCCATGCATGATTTTTCCACTCTGATGCGTTCATAAAGTTTCCTGTTCAGAATATAACATTGCCTAAGGGATTTGCTTGCTTGCTCTTTGTAGTATGTCCATGATTAAACATTTCATAATCATTTTCAGTCAATCACGAAAAGACATGCTGTTGTCTGTTGTTGGAGAAGAAAGCGAAGCGCGTTCAAAGGCACAAACGCCAGATATGCTTTTTTTTAATCATTAACTACTGTAGCTCTCAAAAATCCCAAAAATATGTTTTTGTTTTCATCCGATTTGCATTGGCAAAACCCTCCTTGAAGCGACAATCCGGTTTCTCACAAGTTCAATCTCCTCGCACTTTTTCACATCAGCAGGAATTGATTTGATGTAGGACACAGCATTCTCAATTGCTTGTTCGTTGGGCGTATACCAAGGTACACAGTGGAACCCACTGAATAAATATTAGCTTTGCAAGCAAAATGATCTTGACGTAATTTTAAGACACAAATATCTAAAATGTTACTTTTTTTATAGTAAATATATAGATAATGTACTGTAAAATAAAAGAACAAGCAGATAAAATGTGTACTACTTTTTAATTATTAAAAGTACTACAACTCTGGCTCTGCTAAAAACTCGTTCATGCATAAAAAAAAAACCACGAATAGGAAAAATAAGAAAGAGTGACAGTGCAAAACTACTAAAATAAATCACACTAAAACCTCTGGTTGGTGAAGTTGAAAAGGGCACGAGTGACTCAATTCTTTTAAGGCAAATGGATGAAAATAAATCTATATTCCTGAGGAAGGAGAATTGCAAAACATGGCTGCATCATGCAGCACGTGCCAAATGTGATCTTAATCAGTGATGTGATTGGTATGGCGTTCGGGTTGACAATATTGGCTGTGGCTAATTTGTAAAAAACATAAAAAGAAGGTGCAGTAGGGTCCCAAGGAAACCACGGTATGTGCCTAAAAATTACAGAAGTTACAGAACACCAAGGCAGACTAATCTTGATTCCAGTGGAGAATATAATTATATAAACCTTATCTTTCCTGCCACGCCCGACTGCAGGCACAGGCTCCCAGCCTGCCCTTGTCCAATCCTAATGCTGCTTTCATGATGTTGGCAGCATGAAAGCAGCGTTAAGATTGAATGGAGAGCCCAGCCAGGCTGCTCTGAGGCAGAATGGGAGTCTCTGCCTGCTGTCTCCCACCCGGCAATGCAGTGCCTGTGCTGCTGGGTTGGAGAGAGCCTATTGCACATGTGTTTGGGGGAGGGCTGTGCACTCCCCCTCCATGCTTGTCGCAGTCCATGGCCCCTCTCTTTTTACAAAAAAACAGCAATAAACATAGGGGCATAGTTAAGAGCCCCTAACGCCATTTGAACGCCACATTCGCATAATTTTTTTTATGCTAATGTGGCGTTAGAAGACAAAAACGCTGTACCATATTTACAAAGTGCCACAATGCATGTATTGCGCCACTTTCTAACCCTTTGCGCTACATTATGCCTTCATCAGGCATAATGTATGCAAAGGGGGCATTCCCCCGGTGGGGAGGGGGCAAACAATTTCACTTTTAACCCCTGTTTAGAACAGGAGTTAAAAGGAGGCTTCCATTGGTTACAATGGGCCTCTGTGTACTTTGCATGATTAGCGTCAGATTTTTTTATGCTAATCCTGCAAAGCGCTGTACAAGCATAAACAATTCTGATGCTAGTCCCCTAACTACCGCCATGGTGCACCGTATTTTAAATACAGCACGCACACAGTGGCGTTAGGGAGCGCTAAGGGGCCCAAGAAAGAATATGCCCCATAGTTTATTATCATTTGCTTGTAAAACTTTTGCAGCTGCTGCTGCTGGTGGGGGGCGATGCTCCTCCGCCATAGCGGAGGAGCCGCCCCTGCTTGATTTCACTTTGTGATGCTTTCTTCCACAACCCTGCACTTCCTATCTCTTAACTTTCATCCCTATATTCCTTTCTTTCTATTTTCCTTCTTTTCCTCATTTTGTGCTCCTTTTTACCTTTCTGTCTCTTCTTCAGGTTGAAAATCTGGAGTTGAAAAATAATTCCTCTTCCTCAAAAATGAATGGCAGTGTTCACCACATGCAATCACCTGAACCAATTAAGTACTGTACAGTTATTGTCCAGCACTTCAATGAGTCTGAAAATTGACATGAGCTAAACGAAAAATATTTATCTTAAATATTATTATTCTTGGAGAGAATACAAAGATCATTCAATGATTCATAGTGGGAAACAAAAGGTTCAGACTGGTGGGGCAAAGCTTTCTCCCAGTAATAGCTCTCCAGCACTGTCAGGTGGCACAATGCACCTACACCTGAGTCTCTGTCTTTAGACAGGATGACTCTAGACACATTAGGTGCCAAATGCTGTGCTGGCAGCATTTGCTGATACTTTTCCACACATTACTGAGGTATGTGTTTAGAGGAACCAAGAGAGTAACCACAGCAACAATTACACCACAGAATATGTTTTCATACCTTGGTGTCTGGTTAGTCTTGCAACTAAATCACAATAGGAAGACAGAGGTTTGTGGGGAATACGCAGGAAGATTACACACCCAATAGAAATATTGTTATTGAAGGTAAATAACGTTTTTTTCCTAAAAGGTGCATTTTCCTGCTAATTTTATAGCTGATGGATGGGCCCCAAAGAAAGACCTCTCTGGGAGGTCAGATTGAGTAGTACCTGTCAACCAAGGAAATTATGTATCACTGTTCAGAGAATGTGCTGGTCACTAAATGTCTGAGACATGAGGTATGAGGGATGCAGGATGAACATGTAGCCTCCTGTCAGCAGCTAGGATACCCCTCAGGATACCCAAGCTGATGACAGGAGGCTACATGCCCATGGTTCTAGTAGAATGAGCATTAATGCTCTCTAGATCTTTCTTTACTATGGCATAGCAGATTATGATACTGAGAATCGTCCAATGCAAAGTAGTGCATTGTATTACCAACATGCCCTTTTTTCCTCTGGTGAAGCCCTTAAAGACCTGATTATTGCAGTCATTTTGCATAGTAACATGATACAATTCTGGGTCCAGCCTAGTAGTTGCTACTCCTCTTGATTGGATGTGGCTCAGGGTAGAAAGATGGAATGATAATAGACTTGTCCAACTGTAATGCAGAAACTATCTTGGATAAGAAGGACGGGCAAGTGCAATGGATCAATGTACCAAGGTAGAAATCTGTGAAATTTGGACAGACTAAAAGGGCCTAAATATCTCTTTCCCTACAGGCTGAAAATATTGCCACCAACAAAACCACAGGATAAGTAGTCAAACAGGGCAACAGTGCCTTGCCTCAAAAGTGGATATCAAGAAGTTCAATATAAGATTCAAATTCCACAGAGAAACAATAAAATAATATGAGGGGAGATAAATACAGGAAACATTATAGAAAATATGCTACCAGTAGGTATCTAAACAGGGAATGCTGTTTCGAAAGACACATGAAATTAGACAGGGCATGCAGTCATATTTTCCCTTTTTCTAGAGCCTGCAGTGCAAGGCACAATGTAAATGACAAGATATTAGTGTTGTGGCAGAAATGTCCTTCACACAGTGCTGTATGTGCCCTATGTGCCCCGGCTACAATAATATCCATGTCCCCGATGCCTATTTTTGTTGTAACGCATGAACGCAGCATGCACCATGACATAGGCCTCTTTAAGAAGGGGAGCTCAATGCTGGCAAAATCATCAACTGTCAAGCAGCCAGGTGGGCTTTGCTTAAAAGAGAAGCTCTGCCAGACTTCTGTCCTTGACCAGGGCTGGAGTCGAATGTCTGCCAGTTTCTCAGATGGGGGAATTGAGGAGTTCTTCAGGGGACACCCAAGACCACCTGTTCCTGGAGGTTGGAGCACCAGTGACTGTCTTCTTTCCAACACCAGTGAGCCCTTTGAGGAAGAGGAGAGGTGGAGAGGGCATGGGCCAGTCGGGTATCCCAGCGAGTGGATCCCTGTAGCAAGGTGTGAGGAGACAGCTGCTGCCACAATCAGGTCTTTTACAATATGCCGGGGTAAGTCGGCAACCCATGTATGTCAGAGAAGGGCCTCCGTGAAGTGTGCCTTGAGCTTTGCTGCACTGATTGGGTCATTGCCTGTGTGCAGGGTTAAGTTGACAGATGGACCGCCATGAAGATTGCCACACAAATGGGGTCATGGCCTATGTACAGATGAGAGTCTGCAACTCCATATGCCACAGGAGGCCACCATGAATATTGCAATGCCAATTGGGCCATCACCCATTTGCAGTGTCAGTCACTGACCTTGCACGCCAGAGGAGGCTGCTGTGAAGAGCAACCTGCAGCTGTGCCAATTGGGCTGTCACCCAAGTGAAGAACTGGTATGGTGACACCGTATGCAGAGAAGGCCTTAATGGGAAGACAAGGAGCTCATCCTAGTGGAGGCTATCATCAAAAGGAGAGGTCACCTTGAGGCCCCCTACAGACAGGAGTTTCACCTGAGGATCAGAACCAATAACCACAATCAATTCCAACCCCTTGAGGAGAAGACCAAAGGAGACCTACATACAACATTGCCACCAACAAAATGTCAGGGTAAGTAGTCAAACCAGACAACAGTGCATTGATTCAAAATGGGATATCAAGAAGATCAATATAAGATTCAAATTCCACTGAGGAACAATAAAATGTTGTCATAGGAAATAAATATAGGAAACCTTACAGACAATATGTTACTGGTGAGCATACAAACAGGAAATGCTGTTTTGGAAGACATATAAAACTAGACAGGGCATGGAGTTATATTTTATCTCTGCCTGCCTAGAACCTGCAGTGCAAGGCACAATGCTGAGGACACTCAGCCTTGGCCCCTGCAGAACCACATATGTGATACTCACCCAAGGTAGCCACTGCAGCTGCCACACCCCAAGATCTCTGCTGGTGCAAGTAAGACTGAGCTACTGGCTGGAAGACTCTGGGGGGACTTGTCTGATAGACAAAACTTTGGTGCTGGAACATGTATGAATATCCTAATGGAGTCGGAGTGGAACTCCCGAGACTCATATCGTGAGTGGGGCCTAACCTGGTTGTCATCTGTGGTGAATGGGGAAAAACCACTACCGCTATAGAGAGGGGACTTGGGGGACTCCCATTAAACACCAGGGCACTGACATGAGCGAGCTGTATTTCATTTAGTGCGCATATATCAATACTGCTTTTTTCATAAAAGAAAGTATTTGGCTGAACAATCATTTATTGCTGCTATTGAAAGTATTTTGAGTAATTTTTACTGTTTGCATTTGTTCACTTATTTGCATTACATTGGAAAACATGTCCTTAGAACCCAAAGAGTAAATTGTTTTTCACCATAAGCCAGAACATGGACTGCTGATACCTTCATATCCAAATAGGAATCATGCCCTTGCTTTTCCACATTGTGCATCAGACTTCCATTGAGTAGACTACCCAGGGCTCGCAAAATCTCTCTTCAATCTTTGACACTGATTCTGGTGAGATGGTAAGGGGATAGGCCTACACTTTCCAGAAGCTCTTTTACAGACTCATCAGAAGGATAACTCTTAATTGGTTAGAGGAGTCTGCAGCCCAAAAAACATTCAGTTTCCAGAATTATAGTAGGACATTTTATATGGAATTGGTGCTCACCAACTGCTACATTTCATCTGTATATGCATGGCCCGTTAGTGGATCATAGATATTATTAAAGTGGACCAGACTTAGGGACATGAACATAAGTTTAATTTAATTAATGCTAGAAGTGTCTATGACAGTCAAATTGTGAGATCACACTTGTTTACTTTACTATTGCAAGAAATGGGATATCTGCACTGCATAGATTTTATTGAGGGGCTTTTCTCATCTACCGACTCTAAGCACAGAAAATCAACATCTACTTTAAGATAGAATCTAAAGTAATTAGCTTGATATGTATATCTCCTACAGTCTAACAGGTTCATTTAAAGCATGGTAAAAGCTTGGCTAAACCACTGAAGGCCAAATGTGCTGGTGAAGTGCCTGTGTTACGAAGAGATGCCTACCAGGATGGCAGGGTGTTTTCACTGATAGTACAATCTTGCGTTAGTCACTCTGTCAAGGTAACCAAATAAGCATTATTTTTGTTTTATGAAAACACACACTGAAATGTTGGAGACATGTTGCTGTGAAACAAAAAGCAATGTCTCTGAAGTTCAGCAACTTTTCTCCTTGTGTTTGGGACACATAACGTTTTTTCTTCCTTTTCACCACCATGTCCCTTTGTAAAGACTTCTGGTGCTGGGAAGTAAGCAACAATGGCCCACTTAAAAGTAGTTTCTGACAGTGGATCTGAATGAGACTCTACCATTGGAAATTCCATGCTTCCCAAACTCTAAGTGAGGGGGTTGAACCATAAGTGTGCCAGAATGCCAAATCTACGTATTTATAGAGGATGTCCAATGTCTACCGCTCACTGCTTGATGACCAAGTACTTTGTTGTCAATAGTATTTCTCTGAATAGTAACATCATTCAATTCATAACATATAATTCATCTCAGCAAACAAAAAAACCATTTAGTGTATTACCCTTGGAGAGGCCTTGCCTGCTATACATCTCTGGCTAAGCATGGATATAGAAAATGGGTTGGTCGAATATTTCTGTTATCAAATAGTGTGCTATTATATTTACTGACAATGATTATTTGGTCTTTTATGTTAAAATGGCCTGTGATCGTAAAGTACGTTCATAAGGCTACCGGTGATTCATTTTCATGTCATTCATTTTCATGTCTCTTGGCTCCAGAATATGATAAACCTATGGGTACAGTCAAACCTAATGGTGTTCCTTTCATCTATTTTTACACCCAAAGAATAATTTCAGAATATCCACAGCTGACATCACACACTCAACAGAAAATATACAGAAATGTTCAATTGCTTCTTAGCTGAATTAAAAAGGACTCACCTCCATTACCAACCACAAACTCAACACATAACTCAACCACTTTAATCCAGTCAAAGAAATAAGACTAACCAAAAGTGGTAAACAACATAAAAACTCATTTTGACATTTACCACATGTGCTGCATAGATAACCACTTCTTTGAATCTTGTTACCAAACAATCTACAAACAAAAGTACTAGCAAATTTAACTAACAAATGCCACATTTGACAATAAAATAGATTCAACAGAACCTTGACATTTTGAGCATTTCTTCAACCTCCCTCAACTAAACATTACAGAGAATAAGATCAAACACATACTCGCACCAGAAAGAAAATCACTGACTCCTGTAAAGCCAACACTGTTCCTTAAATTGCACAGAAAGAAATCAGTCTTGACCCTGCCCCTCTTGGGGACAGTCCAGCCTGAACTGCCAAGCCAGGCCCTCCCGGAACCAGAACACAAGTAACCGTCTGAACCCAGCCAAATCAAGCTGTACCCAGATGGTGAGCCCATAACTATGGCAAAACTGGTTCTGGGTTGCTTGTGTTACAGTTCGGGGAGGACCTCGCTTGGCAGTTCGGGCTGGACTGTTCCCACAAGGAGCAGGATCAAGACTGATTTGCATATGGCTGGGTCCAAACTAAGGTGCCATGGTGAGCAAAAGAATGATGGGTTAGAGTGCTACCCCGATCTATTGCCAGTGGTTAGACTTAATGCAAGCCTCCTTCCATCACCTTTTGTGTGTTTCATTTATTGTGAACATCACCAATTATGACCATTTTGGAATTATGACCAGTAATCCCTGGTTCCTCATGTTGTAGCATGAAATGGGCATGTGCTAATGAGTTCACACTGTGAACGTTTTCTGATGGTTTATGATTTTGCGCCTGATTTACATTTCGGCAAATGGGTTACTCCATCATAACCGTGACGCATACCCCATCTGCCGAAATATAAATCCGTTGTGATGGAGTAACCCTTCCGCCAAAATCTAAATCAGGCCTTTGATTTGTTTGTGTTGACACAATCTTATACAATTTGATACGATAAAGTTAAAGTGCCTTTCAGGATGAGGGATGATGTTGACCCCAAGAAAATATGCGGAAATAGGCCCCTATGTAAATTAGATTGTCAGCAAATCAAAATAGCATAATCAATTACTTAAGCCTTTTTGAGACAAGTAGAAGTGAGAGATCATAAAGGTTTATTAAAGATTTAAGTTCATACTGAAGGCGTTATGTTATGTTTTGGGTTTTTTAAACGCATAGCTACCCGGAGGCCTCCCAGTGCTAATCACAAACCTATAAGAGATAATCTGAGGGTTAAGCTCTAAACAGCCAGGTTTTAAGTGCTCGCCGAAAAGTAAGTTCATGACTGGCAAGGAGAAGGCCAAGAGGAATTGAATGCCACAATTTTGCTCCGAGGTAAGCCATGGAACTTCCCCCCCATTTAGATTTTTTTACTCTGGGAATTGAGGCTGAAGCTGCTGACAAAGAACTGAGCTGTCTAACAGGCCTATGGAAAGAGGCTAGTGTCCTTAGGAGGGGGGACCTCTATTGTGTAAAGACCTGTGGACAAAACACAAGGTTTTAAGTTTTATGCGTTGTTCCACTAAGAGCCAACAGAGAGGAGATAGCCAATTTGGCTGATTCATGCCTCCGTATGTCTAGGAGAAGATGGGCAGAGGTGTTCTGCACCGCCTGCAGCTTTTTAATCATGTATTTCGGGGAATCAAGATACAATCCGTTGCCGTAGTCCAACCGAGAAATGATAAGAGCTTGAATAATGAGTCTTTTCGCAATGAATGGAAGATTTTTAAAAACCTTCCTCAAGAGTCTAAACAAACCAAAACATGTGGAGGAAATCATATTAACATGATAATCCTTGGTAAGCCACAGGCCAAGTCAGACTCCTAAGCTCTTAATATATTCCTTAGGGGGGCAGATCCCCCAGGGATTCTAGAATAGCGGAGCTGAACCCTAGTCGAGGGCTGTGTCCTAGTATCATCACTTCAGTTTTGTCTCCATTAAGCTTAAGCTTACATTCCGACATCCATCCTGACACCGCCTGCAGGCAGAGGGCGAGTGATGAACAATTAATGCTGAAGTTGGTTGATAATGAAACTACCAGCTGAGTGTCGTCCGCATACGACACCAATGAGAGACCATACTGCTTAACTATCTCTGCCAGCAGGAACATATAAATGTTAAATAGCATAGGGCTAGAGACGAGCCCCGAGACACTCTGCAGCTGCTCTTGACACAACTAGAGAGAAAAGACCGGTCAAGTACCTGAAATTATCTCCCCTTCAAAAAAGGAGAGCCATCTCAGTGCGCTGCCCACAATTCCAATCTCCCTCATTCTCAGAAGTAATATTGTGATCGATTGTGTCAAAGGCAGCGCTAAGGTCAAGAAGAATAATGGCCGACACAATCCCCTGATCAAGACACTTCCTAGCCTCTTCCGTAACTGCAATCATTGCCAATTCTGTGCTGTGGAGCAGTCTAAAGCCCGTCTGAGTGAGGTGAAGGATATTATTACCTTCAAGGAAACTCAAGAGCTGAGCATTAACATGCTTTTCAATTATTTTAGATAAGGCTGGCAGCAGAGAAATGGGCCTGCAATTATTAAGCAGGGCTGCATCAAGATTAGGGTTTTTCAACAGGGGTTTAACTCTAGCATGTTTCCACTGATCCAGGACAAAGCTTCTAGAAAGTGAAGGGTTCAAAAGGTCATTTAGAACTGGTACTATAAGGGAAGCACCTAAGGCCAGTACAAAAGGGGGAGCTGGGTCGTGTAGAGAGCCTGACTTAAGAGTAGAAGGTAATTTCGCAACCAAGTCAATGGAGAAGGGGAAAACTTGCGAAAAGAGGGTGGAAGATAAGATATGCTGAGCTATAGAGTCAGAAGACTGATTGGCATTTGCTGGAAAAGGCGAATACATATCTGAGATTTGTTGGTGAAAAAACAATGTTAGATTATTGATAAAATATGATTAGTATCAAAATGCATAATACATCTTGTATAAGGAATTAGCATTAAGCTCAGTCAAATGCAGCAGGAGGTCTGACATTCAATCAAGCCTCATAAGTAATATCTAAATAATTCAAGGTTCTAAGCATGAGACAGACAGGCAGAGGTCTAAGGGTAAGTAGCCCACCTATAGCAAGTGTAGTCCTACAAGACAAGTTCCCTTATTCAGGCTCACCTCCAGAATAAACCCCCTTTCACAGGAAAATACACAGTAGAAAACAAAGGGGGTCATTCTGACCCTGGCGGCCGGTGACCGCCAGGGTCACCGACCACGGGAGCACCGCCAACAGGCTGGCGGTGCTCCCGAGGGCATTCTGACCGCGGCGGTTCAGCCGCGGTCAGAAAGGGTAAACCGGCAGTCTCCCGCCGGTTTACCGCTGCCCCAATGAATCCTCCATGGCGGCAGAGCGCGCTCCGCCGCCATGGGGATTCAGACACCCCCTACCGCCATCCTGTTCATGGCGGGAAACCCGCCATAAACAGGATGGCGGTAGGGGGTGCCGCGGGGCCCCTGGGGGCCCCTGTAGTGCCCATGCCATTGGCATGGGCACTGCAGGGGCCCCCGTAAGAGGGCCCCGCAAAGTATTTCAGTGTCTGCTTTGCAGACACTGAAATAGGCGACGGGTGCAACTGCACCCGTCGCACCCCTGCAACTACGCCGGCTCAATTCTGAGCCGGCGTCCTCGTTGCAGGGGCATTTCTGCTGGGCCGGCGGGCGCTCTTTTGGAGAGCGCCCGCCGGCCCAGTGGAAATGTCTGAATGGCCGCCGCGGTCTTTTGACCGCGGTGCGGTCATTCGGCGGCGGAACCTTGGCGGACGGCCTCCGCCGTCCGCCAAGGTCTGAATCAGGCCCAAAATGTTAGCATGAGGTGAGAAAGATGTAACATAGGCTCAGTGAATCACAGCATTACCTAGCACCATTCTAACAGCATTCCCAAATGAATGCTAACAATAATTAATCCATTTTGACCTCATGCCATCGGATGTTACGCACAAATCTAGTTACACCCAAAACAGTTTTAGACCATTATAATAAATAGACCTGAGAACAAGCAGGAAGACCTTGCACAGGTAAATTTAGATGGAAGGCTTCTTCTATAGTTCATCAAGAACATTACATCAACAAAGCATTTTGTATGAGCACATTTTGATGCATATTGAGACAGTGAGAAATGAAAACATGATGAAAATGGGCCTATTTTAGGGCTTGATTAGCAATATTGGATGGAAAAATAGCTGTGTATAGTGCAGCATTTGTATTTTTAGTGGAACACATTCATGTCACTAAGCAGTCAATATTTATTGATTAGAAATATCTCTTTCACTTGCAAGCATGGTATATAAATATGGGTTAATCTTATTATTGTTTTATCATTGCTCACTATCAGGATTATTAAGCAAAAGATTACTACAGTGTTCACTCATATGCACCATCTGAGTATCATGATTCTCATTCCTTCATGCACTGGTAGTTGTTCACGCTATGTCCTGTTGCCCGGAAAGGGAAATATTAAAAGTCACTTCTCATGGTTTTAGCGTGAAACAGTCTATAAAAAATCTCAGGCCTCAGTTGCTCAGACCGGACTTTCTGGATTTTCTGGGACACTGTGCTAATCAGCTGAGTTCTCTCCCCATGAATCCTGAACATCGGATTGATAAAGGGTGAGCTCACTATTGCTGATCTAAATAGAAGTATTAGGGGATTACAGGCTATATAGCTCTACCAAAATGGCAAACATTCCAGTGTAAGACTTCACTATTTTCAAATAAATAAAAACATTAAGGGCCAGATGTATAAATTAACTGTATAGCAATTACATAATTGTGATTTTCTGCAAATCGCAATTAGGTAATTGCTTTTTGAATGTATGAAACTCCAGGAGTTTCATTTAGCAATTTCCAACAGCTCACAAATCGACATACCTCATTAATATTCATGAAGTACGTAGCAATTTACAACCCATTGTGAATGGCTACAATCACAGGGATGGTGGCCTGGTGGGCTCATCCGACCACCATGTCAGTGATTGCTATTAAATAAAGCAATCTTTTTTTTTTTCTTTTTTTTTTTAATGCAGCCCGTTTTCCTTAAAGGAAAACAGGATGCGTTTAAAAAAGAAAATTTAAAAGTTTTCTTTTAATTTTTTAAGAGTAGGCAGTGGTCCAGTGGTTTCAGATGCATTCACAAAAATTTGCTAATGGATTACCATCTACTTGAATTAGTTGGTATAATGCAAATGTTTTGCGACCGCATTTCAGTCACAAAACATTCCTACATTCCTCTGCGATTCGGTATCAGGAAAGGACGCCCTTGGCACGCCCCTTCCTAATACTGAATCAGTATGTAGTCGCAATTCCAATTTGCAATTCAGTAACAAGTTACCGAATCGCAAATTGAGATTCATACATACTAAAATGCATTTTTGTGATCGCAAACAGCCCGACTGGGCCGTTTGCGATCACAAAAATGCATGATACATCTGGCACTAAGTATTTTAGAAGTTTTAAAAATTTTAATATTAATTTGTATTATTTTGTCTCTAATATTCACTATAATCACCTTCCATTTAGTATGGTCCAGGGTAGGTGGAATAAAGAATTGTAAAACTTAAATACATAGGTGGCTGTTTTTGATTTCTTACTGCTGAGTGGGAGTTTCATGTATATAAATTCACCTCTCTGCGTCTCAGGTCTAGGGTAGTCCTCCTACTGAGCTTCCTTGTGAGTTTTATGCTCTTTAAGGTTGGTGAGACTCCGGTCCTTTTTGTCTTCTCTGCGGATCCCCACGCAAGATACATGGTTTCCAGGACTAGTGGAAGTCTAATTTGAGGGTCCAAAAATAATTTGCCTTGCATAAGTATTGCTTGTCATCTTAGATAGTCTCCCAAAAATAAAAGTCACCCACCTTGCTGCCCCCTCCCTTTGAATTTTATTGTGTGCCTGGGATATTTCAAGATCAAAATATAATTGACTAAAACTTAGTAAAATGGGGTCTTGGGCAAAAGTAATCAAAAGACATTTCATCAACCACCATCATTGGTCCATCGGTTCATATCAGGAACTGGCAACAATGATGTGTGTTGAAAAACACCCCATACACCCTGATCGCTGGGGTTACTAGACACATCAGCAAGAGCAGAAATACTTTGAAATCAAATAAAGCAAAGTCCATAGGGAATAAAACACTTTGGGGCAGATTTAGGAAAAGTGGTACTGCACCCAGTGCAGTACCACTTTTCTCGAGCCCCTTAACGACCCCCTACCACCACCATGTGTGCGCCGCATTTAAAATATGGCGCACCATGGTGCAGGGTAGGGATCAATAGCATCAAAATCTTTGATGCTATTGATTTACTGTTCAGGGATAGCCCTAAAATTTTGGTGCTAACCCTGAAAAGTACATAGGGGCTCATTATAAATAATTGTGTGCCCCCTTTCAAAGGTTGCTCTGAGCAGATGTCAAAAATGCCAAAACAATGGTGCAAAGAAATCGTTTAGATTTCTTTGCGCCATTTTTTCACCCCCTCTAATGGAGGAACCCCTCCTTGCATACATTATGCCTGGCACATGCATAATGTGGCGGAAGGGGTTAAAAAGTGGCGCAAAGCATGCATTGGACCACTTTGTAAATATGGCGCTTTGATTTTGGCCTCGTTAGGCCACATTAGCAGAAAATAAATGATGCTAATGTGGTGCAAGAAGGCACTAGGCCTCCTTAAATCTGGGCCTCAATTGTGCAAATGAAAGGCACTATGCTACCTATTCCAAAATAGTGCCCAAATTATTATAAAACTGACAAAATTGGAGAACTAAACCAACATGAATCATTTCATTAATTAGTCACAAAACCGAGCTCACAATCAGTGAACTATTTGTATGAACATTACAAATCAAATATTTAAGCGCTTTTGCTGGGGTTTGTCGTTTAATGCAACGAAAATAAACACGTTTGGATTCATGGAAGGATGCATCTCTCAATGATATATAAGTGCTGAATGTTACCAGTGGTAGCGCAGGTGTTTTAATACAAATATTAATTAATTAATTAAACGCCAACTACCAGGGGAGACAGCTGAGAGGGCAGGAGCCCTTTAAACATTTCTTCGCGCTCCCGCTGCGCGGGGAACGCCAACTACCAGGGGAGACAGCTGAGAGGGCAGGAGCCCTTTAAACATTTCTTCGCGCTCCCGCTGCGCGGGGAACGCCAACTACCAGGGGAGACAGCTGAAAGGGCAGGAGCCCTTTAAACATTTCTTCGCGCTCCCGCTGCGCGGGGAACGCCAACTACCAGGGGAGACACCTGATAGGGCAGGAGCCCTTTAAACATTTCTTCGCGCTCCCCCTGCGCGGGGAACGCCAACTACCAGGGGAGACACCTGATAGGGCAGGAGCCCTTTAAACATTTCTTCGCGCTCCCGCTGCGCGGGGAACGCCAACTACCAGGGGAGACAGCTGAAAGGGCAGGAGCCCTTTAAACATTTCTTCGCGCTCCCGCTGCGCGGGGAACGCCAACTACCAGGGGAGACACCTGATAGGGCAGGAGCCCTTTAAACATTTCTTCGCGCTCCCGCTGCGCGGGGAACGCCAACTACCAGGGGAGACAGCTGAAAGGGCAGGAGCCCTTTAAACATTTCTTCGCGCTCCCGCTGCGCGGGGAACGCCAACTACCAGGGGAGACACCTGATAGGGCAGGAGCCCTTTAAACATTTCTTCGCGCTCCCGCTGCGCGGGGAACGCCAACTACCAGGGGAGACACCTGATAGGGCAGGAGCCCTTTAAACATTTCTTCGCGCTCCCGCTGCGCGGGGAACGCCAACTACCAGGGGAGACAGCTGAAAGGGCAGGAGCCCTTTAAACATTTCTTCGCGCTCCCGCTGCGCGGGGAACGCCAACTACCAGGGGAGACACCTGATAGGGCAGGAGCCCTTTAAACATTTCTTCGCGCTCCCGCTGCGCGGGGAACGCCAACTACCAGGGGAGACAGCTGAGAGGGCAGGAGCCCTTTAAACATTTCTTCGCGCTCCCGCTGCGCGGGGAACGCCAACTACCAGGGGAGACAGCTGAGAGGGCAGGAGCCCTTTAAACATTTCTTCGCGCTCCCGCTGCGCGGGGAACGCCAACTACCAGGGGAGACAGCTGAGAGGGCAGGAGCCCTTTAAACATTTCTTCGCGCTCCCGCTGCGCGGGGAACGCCAACTACCAGGGGAGACAGCTGAGAGGGCAGGAGCCCTTTAAACATTTCTTCGCGCTCCCGCTGCGCGGGGAACGCCAACTACCAGGGGAGACAGCTGAAAGGGCAGGAGCCCTTTAAACATTTCTTCGCGCTCCCGCTGCGCGGGGAACGCCAACTACCAGGGGAGACACCTGATAGGGCAGGAGCCCTTTAAACATTTCTTCGCGCTCCCGCTGCGCGGGGAACGCCAACTACCAGGGGAGACACCTGATAGGGCAGGAGCCCTTTAAACATTTCTTCGCGCTCCCGATGCGCGGGGAACGGCAACTACCAGGGGAGACAGCTGAAAGGGCAGGAGCCCTTTAAACATTTCTTCGCGCTCCCGCTGCGCGGGGAACGCCAAGTACCAGGGGAGACACCTGATAGGGCAGGAGCCCTTTAAACATTTCTTCGCGCTCCCGCTGCGCGGGGAACGCCAACTACCAGGGGAGACAGCAGAAAGGGCAGGAGCCCTTTAAACATTTCTTCGCGCTCCCGCTGCGCGGGGAACGCCAACTACCAGGGGAGACACCTGATAGGGCAGGAGCCCTTGAAACATTTCTTCGCGCTCCCGCTGCGCGGGGAACGCCAACTACCAGGGGAGACAGCTGAGAGGGCAGGAGCCCTTTAAACATTTCTTCGCGCTCCCGCTGCGCGGGGAACGCCAACTACCAGGGGAGACAGCTGAAAGGGCAGGAGCCCTTTAAACATTTCTTCGCGCTCCCGCTGCACGGGGAACGCCAACTACCAGGGGAGACACCTGATAGGGCAGGAGCCCTTTAAACATTTCTTCGCGCTCCCGCTGCGCGGGGAACGCCAACTACCAGGGGAGACACCTGATAGGGCAGGAGCCCTTTAAACATTTCTTCGCGCTCCCGCTGCGCGGGACGCGCGCGGGCGGCGCCCGGGCGAAGCCCGGGCCAAGGGCGGGCCCGTCTTGCGCCCGTCATCGCCAGGAGGAGACTGGGCTGGGCCACCCCCCTAAAATTATGTTTTTTTTATATTTAGTTCTGGTATAGAGGCCTCTGTTGCTAGTGGTGTAATTTTCTATTACCTCCTATTTTATAGGGGCTTCCTTCCCTTACAACATCATTTGTACTTGATAGTAGGCTTTTTGGGGCTGGGCTATTTTCTTCTTATAATTGTGGTTGAAATTATCTACTTTACTAGGCCACCGGTCAGTCGACATGGGGAAGAGGAAGGCCGATGAGGTAGCAGTATCCCAATCTAGGGTCAAAAAACCCAAGAAACGTTCTGCCGGGAAAATGGAGGGATCTTCAACCACTAAACTACAGCAATTCAAAGCAATTGATTCACTGTTTGAAGAGGTTGAGGCTATATTGAGGAGTCCTTCCATTGTTGGTCCTTCTAGACCAGATACCACTCTTTCCAAAAAGATCCCAGATCTCTTCAAGAAAAAAACCCAGTCACATAGAATAGAGGTTAAAGCTGATTTACACCCTTTTCCTCAATCCCAGGGTGTAACCCCCTTACCTCCAGAAACCTCATCACCCTTGGTGGGGACTAATGGTCATCTAGCCGAAGAAGATGCACCCCATGTGAGGTGCGCGTCCCCTCCCCCTATTACCATTCCTTGTTCAAATAGGTTCTCGGTTTTGGCTTCAAATCCTGTAAGTCCTGGTCACCTACAGACCTTATGCGAAGAAGGTTCTGTTAAAAACTCTCTGGATGCAAAGATGGGCAACAATGAAGTTTCCCAGTTGGATATTATTTCTCTGAAATTAGATGATGTTAAAAGTCTATTGGTAACTTTGATGAACAAAATTGCTGGACTTCAGGGCCAAAAGTCTGGTTGTAACTGTAATGTGCCCTATAAGTCTGTCCCCTCGTCTGATCTTCTGATGGATTCCACAAAACCCAGTCCCCTCAGTTTAGGTGACAAAATGACATCTTCCTCTACACATAACACCGTTAGGTGTATTAATGATAATTCCCCAACATGTGGCAGGAATGGTAGGTTTGTTTCTCAATCCATGTCTTCCGCATATGAGCGAAAGTCTCAATCAGGTGTTAATAAGGGTGGATTAATTTTTGGACGGGGAGATATAGTTATTTCACGTCCAAAAACTTCTCAGTTTAATCCAGGAGGAACATCCTCGGTAGTAAGCTGCTGTGTTAGTCCCCGTCCTGCCACTAATCCTGATCATATGACATTATTGCAGACGCACGTCCCTAATCAAAGGTCCAGAAGGAGGAGGGAAGTCGCGACTATCTATTTAACTAGGGTACCAAAGCTACCTCAGGGTAACGGAGAGTCGAGTGATTCACTAATTAACAAAGTGATTCACTGGATTCGTTCACAGAGGAATTGCCGCTCTGTCATCCGGTCTGATATATGTGAGGCCCACAGACATAACCAGTTAGGGTCAGAATTTGATTACATCTCGATTCTCTTTAATGATTATAGTCTAGCTAAAGATCTCCTGGCCTTTGATGCACGGACACGCACACTATGTATTGGTAGGGTATCGAATCTTAGACTTAGCAGTCAGCCGCCAGGGGCCCCGCTATCCAGAGAATGTTGTACATCCGGAACTATAGCAGCTGGGGCTATTCCCTCCCCAGATAATTCTGTTACTTCTAAACATGAGAACCCTTCCCCCTCACTCTCTGAATTGGACTGACTGTCTGCCCCCTGTACAGTGCTTCCAAAAACAGTAAATGATGTGTGTCAATTTATAGGGACTTCGACTCCTGCCCTACCTATGAGAACAAAGTCAATATCTCCACCTCCTAAAATTAACATCATGTCCTGGAATGTAGCTGGAATCAAGCAAAAACTGGATGACCCGGAATGGGTAAGCCTTGTAAACAAACAAGATATCTGTCTCTTTCAGGAGACATGGACTAAAGAACAGTTATCCTTACAAGGCTTTACAACCTATTTCTCTGCTGCCCAACCTGCCTCTGGTGGATTCGGAAGACAGATAGGAGGTTTAATGATTTTACTGAACAATAAGTTAGAATGTGATCACTCTGTGATAAAGTTTAACTCCTTTGATCTGCTGGGTGTGCAACTTACATTCCGTCCTGGCTTCAAAATTATAGTTTTGAATACTTATGCTAGATCTGTTCCCCGTGGGTCTGATTCAATTGTTCTTTCCCAGTTGACGGACTACATAGACGCTTTGGACCCTTCAGTTTTTTTGATTATAGCAGGTGATTTTAATTGTTCTTTTGTGTTGGACAACTCCATTAGCAATCTGACTACTGAGGAGGACGAACATTGGGGTATTCCCCAATCTAAAGAAATGGTACTTTCGCCTGTTTCCTGTGTTGCATTCCAGATGTCTTCCCTTTGCCTGAACTATGGCCTGAGAGAATGCAATGGCCGCACTAAATCTGACTCAGAGCGAGCCATTACTTTCAAGCGAGGGCTTTCCTTTAGTACTATTGATTACATTCTTTTGGACATTAGGCTATGGTCAAGTTCACTTGATATGGAAATTTTACCTCGCTTGGATAGTGATCATAATCCTTTGTGTCTTGTATTGACTAATCAGGCATTTTTAAGAGTCCAGCACTTAAGGATTACTAATGTTCCATTCCCTCATTTGAACCATAGACGCTCTAGGGTCTGCTGGCCAAAGGTTGAATGTAACCCGTACTTAATTGGGGAAATTTATTCATCTTTTTTAAAACTCTTTGTAGATTATGAAGATCAAGAATCCTTGGATATTCCTATTATGGCGATCCACACTAAGATGGTCGATTCCCTTCAGGGTATCTTCTATAAGGAAACTTCCATTAAATTGAGACCCGCTGACACCCTTCGCAGGGACTGGTATAATCAGGACTGTGCGCAAGCAAGATCCACCTTAAAAGAGGCTGTTAAAAATTCTACGCATGCGGCTATTAAAGAGGCTCGTTGTAGGTATGCTAATGCCCTGAAGCGAGCCAAAAGAGACTGGGAGAATGAGACATGGCAGAAACTGCTTGCAGCAGTCCAAAGTAAAGATGATAGCTCTTTTTGGCGGTTGTTGACCTCCAGTTCGAAAAGGGGTAAGGACGATATTGGGTTGCATATACAGCCCGAAAGATGGGTGTCCTACTTTTCTGAAATCTATGCTTTGCCTGTACAGCAAGCTCTGGAGGACCCTGCACATGTCGAGTGTTGGGCTGCTAATAAGATCTCAACTGAGAGAATTGTTTTTACCTTAGCTGAAACCACAGCTGCTATTGATTCTCTGAGGCCAGCAAAAGCCCCTGGCCCGGATAAGATTCCAGGGGATTTGTTCAAATCAGAACCTAAGATATGGGCATGGTATATCAATTTGTTGTCTAATGCCATAGCAGCTGGCAGCCCTATTCCAGAGTCTTGGCACGGTGCTGAAATAATACCGATCTATAAAAAGGGTGATACAGGGTTGCCTGTAAATTATCGACCTATTAGCCTTATTGATATCCTTCAGAAGACGTTTGCCAAACAAGTCTTAGTGAGGCTTACTGACTGGATTCAAGACCAGCAAATTTTATCTCCTTTACAGGCTGGGTTTCGGCCCAAAACTAATACTATGGACCAAGTTTTCAGGGTGTCATTACTGTTCTGGAAGTATGTCACCTTATCTAAGCAAAAACTCTATGTGGCTTTCGTAGACTTAAGATCTGCATTTGATCTTGTCCCAAGAGAGAAACTGTGGGAAGTATTGTACAAAATTGGTATCCCAGGGAACTTAGTGCATTTAATCCAAAGATTACATGAAAAAACATTTGCACAAGTAAGATGGGGCAATCAGGGGGAACTCACAGACAAAATAGACATCAAGAGAGGAGTGCGCCAGGGTTGCGTTCTTGCCCCAACGCTATTTACACTGTTCATCAATGAGGTGGTGCAAGTCGTGTCCAATTGTCAAAATGACGCCCCATCTTTGAATCACCATAAAATTCCAATTTTGTTATTTGCCGATGATTCTCTCTTGATCTCCAGAACCCCTATGGGCCTCCAGGTACTCATGGACAAGTTCAGTTCGTTTTGCGGTGACTACGGTCTGGAACTTAACCATAGCAAAACTAAACTCATGACTTTGGGTTGTGGCCCCACCAAGAGATATTCAATATTTTACAATGGAACGCCCCTAGGTTTGGTAAACTCTATAGATTACTTGGGGGTGAGAATCAGCAACAATCTGCATTGGGGGGCCCAAATCGACAAAAGTTTGGCTCGCCTGGTACAGTCATCTGGAGCCATTCTTCGTTTTCATAAGTCTACTTCTGAGAGAGTGATTACTCCAATTATTAAAATTTATAGAGCAAAGGCACAAAGTGCTGCGGTCTATGGGGCAGAAATTTGGGGGTCCTCAAACACTGGCAGGCTTGCAGTGGGGGAAAACAATTTCGTGAGGTCTACTTTGGCCTGCCCTCGCAGTACCCCACTGCTGCCATTGTTCTGGGACCTTGACCTTCCACGCATCACAGATGTAGTTGCCCTACGACCTCTGCTTTTTTGGGTCCGTGTTTGGTCCACCCCTGAGTTATCTACATACAAGGAGTCTATCCAAGACATCTTGGATAGACCTAATGTACTCACCATTCCCTGGTTTAATCACATCTCTAAATGGTTTCACAAATTGGGTCTTAGTGAGCTATGGAGTCATCCAGAAAGTATAAGGAAGGAGCAGAAGAATCATTTGAAAACGGTATACTGGACTTACGTCAGGGAAAACTATCTGCTGTGCCTTACCCACGGCAGATTGACCTCACAATTTTTTGATTTTAAATGGTATCCGTCTTTTGAATCTTTTATGGATATAATTCTTGACCGTTTAAGTAAGAGTTTATATATCCAGTTCAGATATGGTTGTCTGCCTCTCAAATCATATGGCAGTAAGTGGAGTGCAACTACAAGATCTGATTTATGTCCGAGCTGTACTCTTAATCCAGAATCCATTGTACATTTTATGTTTTTATGTCCTGCCTATTTGATTGCGCGTCGAAAGTGGTTACGGCCAGTGTGTAGGAATGTGGGGGTAAGACATTGTATTGTTGCCTTAAGAATTCTGATGAGGGAAAGTTCCCCCCCCTTGCCCTGTGCGGTTAGTAGGTACATTACAGCTGCCTGGCATGTACGTACTAATCACTTGGGGAAAGTTGCTGATGCGGAACTTACTTCCAAATAAGGACAACATGAAAAACTGACAATGGAATGTTTTAGTCATCAAATTTTAACCACACACCTAGACTGGAACAATACCCCATGATTGATTTAAATGACAGTCAGTAGGAGATTAGGTGTTTGGTTTTTATGTGTTTTAAGGCCGTAAAGGATGTTCTTTTTTATTCCTCTTATTTCCTTTTTAACATAATTTTTACTTATCTTTTATCTTTCTACCGGTGGTTGTTTTGCTTTTAGGGTTGAAAGTAACCAATAAAGCTATGTATGTACAAATATAACTGTGGGAGAAAACAATTTTGCGAGGGCTTTGATAGTGTGCCCCCGAAGTACACCACTGATCCCAATGTTTCTTGATTTGGGGCTAAACCAAGTAGCTGACTTAATTTCCCTATGACCTCTATTATATTGGATAAGGATTTGGACCACCCTGAATTGGATTTATACAAAGCATCATTGCTTGACCTGCTAAAGAGACCAAATGCAGCTATTATTCCTTGGATTAAATATGTGTCCAATTGGTTTTGTATCTTGGGGTTTGGAGATTATTGGGAGAATCCCCATAAATTAGTGAAATCCCATAAAACTGCTTTGAAATCAGCTTACTGGTCCAATGTATGGAACAATTATATTTGTTGTAAAACTCATGGTCGATTATCTAATCTTTTTACTGATTTTAAGTGGTTTCCGCAGTATGAATCCTATTAAGATATTATACTAGATCTACAGGGCAAAGGTTTATGTGCTAGATTCCGTTTTGGGTCCTTACCAATGTTGTCTTTAACTTGCAACTGGGGGCCAATCACTACTTCAGATATATGTCCGGCTTCTGGCGGTGCCCCGGAAACAGTTGAACATTTTATGTTTTTTTGCCCAACATATTTTTTTCCACAGTCAATATGGATTCGAAAAACCTGTAGGGAAATGGGGCTGGAAAATTGCAGTATAGCAATAAGGGTTTTAAAAAAGCCATAGATCAAATTAATTAATTTTAGCAGTCAGCAAGTTTTTAGTGGCAGCATGGCATATACGTGATCACCATTTCAATCAAGGACCCACGAAGCGTGCCCAGGCAGGATTTTAGATGAATACTCTGATATCACATGTATGTATTTATTTATGTGTTTTTTTTATAAAATTATTAAATCATTGTACAGATTATAAATATTAATGAATATTCTGGTATTCTGTGTAATGGATTTGGTAGAAAATGTAATAATAGAGAGAAAAATAATGCACACATTTGAAAGTATGGCCACGTGAGTGGCCGTCAATATTCACGAAGTGTACTTATTAATGGCTTCTTAATATGAGATGATGAGCATATGTTTGAGTAATGTAGTAGGATGTCATATTAAGGGTTATTTATTATGTATTAGCTGTATTAATTGTAGACCTTAACTTAGAAGAGATCTTGGTCTATTTGTATGACCTCATGTCAAGCTGTATTTCTTAAGCGTTTAATAAAATATCTGCTTAGAGAATTAAATTGTGATTTTTCACTGTGCTGTCCTAATGTGCTTGTAGCTAAAAGTCTTTCTCATGAGAACTGCTTGCTAGAAGATGCTGTTCTTACTAACGCAACATTGTAAATGTAACATGTGTTAGACTGACTTTTCCAGGAGAGAACAATGACCATACTGACTGGAGTATAAGCTGCAACAATATTGTTACCTGACGAGCCGGATGATGAGAACGGGACAAGAGGAGCCAATCATCGACATGTGAACTGTGTACTAGTAGAAATGTAGATTTGGAATTTTAGTTTTATTTGACAAAGTGTGAACCTGCGATCCGTTGACCAATAGGGTCTTGGGAAGTAGTTTTAGGAAATCTAACATAGCCGGACTGCACTGAGGAAAGACAGCGCATTTGCCCATTTCCTTTCTTGATGAAAGGCCATTATTTTCTTGAGTGTCTTGAAAAGAGACATGCTTAACTTTAATGCTTAAAGACTTTGCCTTTTCTGGACTTTGATGCTGACTACTGATGTCTTGTTGACTGAACTGATGTCCTAATGACGAAGACTGTCAGAGCTTGCTGATCCAAACTGAGGATAGGTATATCAACAATTAAATTGTTTGCTATGTCTATTTGATTTTCTTTCTAGGTACCAACCGCGCTATTTGGTAGTGACATAGTTAGATGTTTTTCCAAGTTGTTGTTGTCTAAATTGTTTTGCATGAAACCCAACATGCTGATGCTAATCTGGTGTTAGTTAGGATTCTCACTAATGGAGTTCAAAATATGGAGTAACTTTTGATGTCTTTCCTTTGTTGAATCGTAATGTATGTAATATCGTTTGCGCAGTTGTTCTTGTTATTAATTCGCACTGTAAATTTAGAATGTGTAGTGGCTCAAGCTTTGATTAGATTATGTTTCTTTAGAAGCTTTGGACAGCCAGTGTTGTTCTTATATGTTTTTCATTTGATATTGAGATTTTCTTACGTGACATTAGCACGTGACATTTACCTAAATGTGTGGTTTTTCATGACTGAAAGGTCATGGTGTGTGATAATTCCTGACTCCTTTTGGTTACTAATGGTATTGATTACCATTGATTATTAATGTTACTGATTGATTATTGATTATTGATCTGCGTGTACTGGATGTATGGTGGGAACATCTTAAATGTGAGTCAAAAGGTTCATCGACCTATTCGCGTCCCCTTGTAAGTATACTTATTAAGGTTAGACGCGCTAACAGAGATGGTAGCAGGCTGATGGTTTGTCTCCTTAAGAGCCCATCATAGGTGACCGGTACAGGTTTGTCTCCTTAAGAGCCCATCATAGATTCCCGGAAAGAGAGGTAGCAGAGTACTTGGTCCCAGAGATTGTAAATGATAAATAACAGGTGTTCACAGAGATAGTAACAACTTGATGGTTAATCTCCTTCAGAGCTCTATCATATAGTCTAGGAACAGAGATGGTAGCAGAGAAATAATGGGGGTTATCAGTGATGGTAGTAGCTTGACGGTCGTGTCTGTTAAGAGTTTATCATCACCGAGATATGGATTTATTTTTCAATGATACAAATTGGAGCGAAAATGTGCCCCTAAGTCCTGAAATGACTTTCCCAGAATCTTGGAGCCTGCCAATGGTTGTTTGAGGATGTTCTTGGTGTTCTAGTGACAGTGTGAATAAAGTAGGTTTTGCGCTTGCACAGCTTATGCAAATCACAGGTGAAGTGTGATGTTTGTGAGGGTTTAGGGAGTTTGTGTACTCCAAATGAAGTTGTAGAAGGAGTGTGCGTACTCCACGTGTGAGAGTAGGGAAGCCGTCAAACTTCACATGTGTGTGGCACTTTGTGCTAAAAAATTGCCCACATGTTTGTTGATGTACAGACCCTCCGTGGTCCATACTTGGTTTTTGTTCTAATTTGTCTGGTTTAATAGGTCGATCGAGCGTGGTCGACAAGTCAGAGTGTGAGTCAAAGTGAGTGAAAGAGAATTTCGACTGAGATCTGGCAAGTTCTATGTGCACCAGGAAGACCCACTGATCAGTTGAGAGTAAGATTTGCGTGTCAAATTTTGCTTGCGATTCAGGAAGACCGAGAAAGAAGGAGTAGCTGCAAGAGCGAGAGCCGTCAGTGAAAAATCCGTAAAGTTTCTGAAGTGATTGCGTTACCTTTTCCTGTAGTAAACCTGCAAATTTGCTTTTGATTTTGGTTAGTGCTCGCAATCATTCTGCAATAGTTTTGTGTGAATCTGAGTTTGGAAGGATAAGCCATGAGACTTTGTCAGCCGCAGTACATGTAAGTGTGACGTCATTGGAGCCACGCTTGGATAGGTTGGTTAGCAAGAAAGGTCGCGCACGGATTGGCAGCCCTCTGTGAGGCGCAATTGGTTGAGAAGGTTGGTGAAGAGAAGTCTGGGATTAAAAGTCACTTCCTGATTTGATTTTGAATAACATAAAGGTCAAAAAGATTACATTTTTCAAAGCTTTAAAGAGTGCCTTAAGGGGAGTTACGTACATTACAACAAGTATAGGGGAGGTTACACAGCAAGAAGGTACACCAGCTTACATTGTAATGGAAGAGAAGGGTGTTGTGCCATGTCTTTGGCTAAAGCAATTGTGCAAGGAGACGGAGGAAGATGGAAACTTAGCATTTCCTACAAATGGAATGTTCTAATTGACGGGTTTAGAGCATTTAAAGATGGTGCTGTATGAATCAAAGCCCCTTCTGAGACCAGCACAGTTTGAGGCATTAGCGATCTAGGAGCTAGTAGCCAGACAGCAACAGCAACAGAAATTTGAGAGGAGAATAAGAAAAGCGGAAAATACATTAGCAGAGGCTAGGTGGGACAGTGTTCAGAGACTCTGGAGAAACAAGACTTTGCAGGGAATTAAGTTGTTTCCAGCAATTACACAAGACATTGAGAAAGAAGGAAGGAAAGCTACTAGATAGACTAATAAGAGCCCTTCCAAGAGCAGGGAGGCTAAAAAGTTTTCGACAGTGAAGGAAGAATCAGATGATGATGAATTTATTTTACAGTTATTGAGATATCGTCCACCACCATATGCAGCTCATGAGAGTGGTCCGAGTACCAGTGCTGATCCTTCAGCTCCGACACAGGTTAATGGGACAGCGAGTCCAGTGCAGGTTAATACTAGCCGAACTCAGAGCCCGATGTACAGTAGTCTTAATGCACCTACTGCTCTAGTAGTACAAAATCAGGTGCCACAGCAGAATGCCCAGAGAATTTAGCCCGATGTGCCTATTGTGGAAACTGCCAAAAATTTAATAGTGCGTACAGGACAAGTTTTCCCAAGATCGACGTTGGTTCAGACAGAGCCAACCCCACTCTTACTGCCGCAGGTGCAGCCACAGGTAATGCCAAGATTCACTCCAATAACAGGGACACAGTCAGATGTGCCTGCACTGATGAATCAGAACATGGAAGTTACTCTCCCACAGAACTTAGGAGTCAGACCAAGACCAGATGCTGTATTTGTGCCTATTACTATAGGTTCAGCTGTGCCATTGTTTGCACAAGAAAAACCCAGTGTAAAGGGACAGACAGTCTTGAATCAGAATATAATGAGAGGAGGGCTTAATGAGAACATTAGAGTAGTCTCTCCTGTGGGACAGACCGTTAATGGATCAAGGTCTCTGCTACGTCTTAGTCCATTCAGAGTTCCTCCGGATACTGTGATAGGATTGAACATTAGTCAGATTCTGAAACTATTGACACCGCAGACTCCAAATACAGATGTGCAACAGGTACCACGTGTCCAGGTCAGCAACATTTTGTTGCAAGATTTGACTGCCCAGCAATTTACTGAATGGTTAACCAAGCTGTATATCCTGCATAGTGCTGCGAAGGGAGAGGAGTACTTGAACTATGCTAGACTAAGAGTGGAAGAGGGTGAGCTCATTGAGGGAATTATGGGTGTGAATAGGTTAGAATCCTATACAGAAACAGAGTTGAGATATCTGTGCCTGAAGATTACTAGAGAAGTGAGCAATGTGCACCAAAAGCAGCAGACCTGGCATAGAAGTATGGCATAGAAATAGAGAAAACAAAAAATTTGAAAAGGAGTTACAAGTTAGACTTTGAAGCTAAAGATTTTGAGCACATGAGATCTGCCGGAAAGAAGGCACACCTTAGGGAAGTGCTTCAAAGTGCTCAGATTTGGGGAGCCTTAGACAAGTGGGAAGGCAGATGGGTAAAGAAAAGAGATACAAGGAAAGGGGATTCTGCAGAGTTAACTACCAATGTGCAGCAGGACAAGGATCCAGTGAAAGGTTTACCACTGAGAGAGATTCCAGGAGGGAATTTTGTTCCTGTCCCTTGGAGCAGAAGTGCCATTCTGTCATTTACAAATGATTATCCAAAATTGAGCGAGAAGCCAGTAGAATGGTACCATCAGACAGACAGGTTTGTGAAACTTGCAAAGTGCCTGTGGGAGGACTTGGACACTTTATTAGAGATAGTGGTTGGAGTTTAAGAGGAGCCGAGATTGGCCAACAAAAGAGCCAGAGAGAGATTATGTTACAGGTGCGCTGTCTCGTGAGGTAATGAAATATTATTACAAGGTGATTTAATTTTTGAAAATGAGAATTTTGGCCAAAAACATTGACTGGCAGAGAATTGACAGGACAGCTCAGGAAGCAAAAGAGTTGATACATGCGTATTTTGAGAGATTGTTGCAGGCATTCAAGCAAGTACAGTGGTGCAGAGCCAATTGAGACGAAAGACATGATTCATTTTGAGTTCAGGTTTTGGAAGGATTGAGACCTGAGACCTGAAATTAGCCAGATGATTAAGAGTCATTTGATTTGTTGGCAAGCAAAGTCGATTGATGACGTGTTGCAGTATGCAAAGTATTGTAGTGATGAAATTGAGTTGCAGCAAAGAAAGCTGAAAGGGACGGCAATGGTGATGCAGGTTAAAGCTGCACAGACAGGGATGCAGGGACATTTTCCACAACAACTACCACAGCAGCATAATGGAAATATGGCATTTCAGCCCCAGATGAAAGGTAGAGGTCGCGTAGGTAATGTGAATTGCAGTCCAGACCTGGGTACTTTAGTAGTTCAGAATGATGTGCAGGGAATGAAGACATTTTTACCTTGTCAATGCTTGCGGAGCCGTCAGACATTGGAAACAGGAGTGTCCAATATTGATGCAGGAGGGTGTTGTTCAACAAACTAATGACATCAATTCTTTCCAAAACATGAGAGGACCGAGAATGAGAGGTCCTAATCCAAATTTTCAAAATAATGTGAACTAAATGCAGAATTTTCAACCCATGCAGCAGGTGCAAATGCCACATGTACATAGGACACAGTTGCAGCCAATGTAGCAGCAGGTTACCATGGTACCTAGACAGCAAATCCAAATACCTCAAGCCCCAATGGAACAGCAGCAGATGATGCTTCCTCAACAGGTCATAGGTCAGAGGCTTAACCAAAGTAGTAACACAGTTCACCAATTCCCGTTACACAGTGAGAATGGATTACACGATGAGTGGCTGAGTGAGAGTTCGGATGAGGAGGATTGTATGCTTGCAGCTTCCTTAGAAGTAGATCAGAAAGGTCCCTATGTGAAGGGAAAAATCATGGGTCACAGAGTTTCATTCTTGGTTGACACAGGAGCTACATGCTCTACAGTAAGGAGTGCAGAAGTTCCAAATTTGCCCCTTTCCGGAAAAACAGTCCACATTGAAGGAGTGACGAATCAGTATTTGACTATTCCAATTACAGATCCAGTACAAGTGAGATTGGCAACTTTCAGGGATTGCACAAGTTTGTAGTCTGTGATTTAAGTCCGGTATCCCTACTGGGAAGATACTTGCTGTTCAAAATAAGATGCTTGATGGAATCGAGAAATAGTGAAGATGAAGATGACCCAGCTCCCGAGACAGAGTGTGAAACTACAAATGAAGAATACCCGCTGATTGATTTTTTCCAGGTGTTCACAGTGAAGGAGCTTCATCCTGATTTACAGGGAACAGTTAAGGAGAAAGTGTGGGATCTGACAGGGAAAGAACTAGGTCTCATAATAGGAGTTGAGCCAGTTAAAGTTACTGTAAAGCTGAATGCGTTTTTTTCCCAAATCCCCCAATACCATATGCCACAAGATGTTCTTATGAAGGTCGCCCAAATAATCGTAGAATTTGTGAAACAAGGGGTTCTGAATGAAGTGTTGAGCAGCCCATGTAATTCACCGATAATAGGTCTGAAAAAGCCCTGTTGGAAGTCCGAAATGTCCAGGATTTGAGAGAAATAAATGACATTGTGATCAAATGTTGCCCTGTGGTACCCAATCCAGCTGTGTTAATGTTTCAGATTCCATGTGGTGCTGAGTGGTTCACTGTCATTGACTTGTCGTTAGCCTTCTTTTCTGTGCCTCTTCATGGGGACAGCCAATTTCTCTTTTGTTTAAAATTTTTGGACAGAGTTTACTGTTGGTGTCAAATTCCTCAAGGGTTTTCAGAGTCACCACCATATTCAATCAGGTCTAGAAAAAGAATTTGGAGTAATTGGAACTGCCTTTCCAATCGACCTTGGTACAGTACATTAATGACTTGTTCATTGCGTCCAAAACAAGGGACGAATGCAAGTATGATACAATTGCCTTGCTGAACCATTTTGGAAAGAATGGTCATAAAGTGTCTCCACTTAAATTGCAAAAAGAAGTGAAATACTTAGGTCATCAGACTGAGAAGGGGTCGAGAAAGATATCCAGAGAAAGGGTCACAACAATATTGCAGATGAATCCCCCGGCCATACAGAGAGATGTCAGGATGTTTCTAGGGATGGTAGGCTATTGTTGCCAATGGATTCCCAATTTTTCAGTCATTTCAAGACCATTGAAGAAGCTGACTCATAAAGAAGTTACCGATACCATAGGGTTGGACCAGGCTGGAATGAAAGCGTTTTCTGAATTAAGAGAGAGTTTGTGCAAAGCTCCGCCTTTGGATATGCCTGGCTACACAAAGCCTTTCACATTGTTTTTCCATGTGTGTGATGCAGGTTCTTTGTCTGTCTTGATGCAGGTCCATGGAGGTGTAAACCCCCAGTAACATATATTTCAGCTCCTTTGGACCCAGTTGCAGCAGCCTTACCAGGTTGTTTGCATGCAGTTGCAGAGGTTGGACAGAGCCTCACTCAGTGTGAAGGTATTGTGATGGGACATCCCTTAACTATAATGGTCCCTCCCTCCATTGAGATCCTGCTTACAAAGACGAAAACCCAATACCTGACAGGTGCCAGGTTGACCAGATATGTGACAAATATCCTAGGGTCACCAAATGTGTCACTGAAAACATATACAGTGCTGAACCCGGAAACCTTACTTCCAAATAAAAATGTTGAAATTGAGAAATTGGAGGATATTGAGCATGACTGTCTTGAAGTAACTGACTTGTGCACAAAACCGAGACCTGATATTAGAGACTCCCAATTGGAAGAGAATGACCAAATTATCTTTGTCAATGGTTCTTCTCTAAAAGACAGTGCAGGGACACTGAGAGCAGGATATGCCGTGTGCACAATTACTGGTATCCTGGAAGCTTCTTGGCTTTGAGGAGTGTACTCTGCCCAAGTAGGGGAACTGGTAGCCCCCACTAGAGCATGCCATGTTTCTGCTCAGCTGAAAGTTACCATCTACACGGATATCCAGTATGGATTTGGAACAGCGACCTCTGACCCTCCATCCTTGCAGGCAGGTCGCTTCCTCCTCACCACTGCTCCGGTAAGTGCTGCCATTGTTTTGGGCTTGTTTGGGCTTGTCTGGGCTTTTTGGCTTCTCCTCTTCCAGAAGGTTCGCGCCGCTTCTTCCCCGCGACCCGCCCCCTCCCTCCTCCGCAGAGCTCTTCCCGCTCCTGACTCCTGCTGCCCCCACCTCCGCACTTCCATTGGAGTTTTCCCTCCCTCCTCCCAGCTGCCACTCCCTCCCACCTCCCCTCTTATGCCGGCTGCAGTGCGGATGCGCAGCAGGCGTGCCGCTGGCAAGCCCGTCTGCGCCCGTCCGCACCAAGACCGTGCCCAGTGCCAAACCCCCTGGCCAACACGCCTCCCGCACCACTGAACACCTTTACACTGCCAATGAACTCCACGCCCTTAATCCAGGACGCTCCTCCATCTGCTTCCAGTCCACACCGACGCGCACCAAAAAACCCTTCTCCTGCAAAGCCTGCAATTTCACCTGCAACCTAACCTCCAAACTCCAAATCAAAACAGACAACCACCTAAGATGCATCCTACTTAACACCTGCTCCGTCCACAAACATGCAATTGAACTCTGGGACCTCATGACCACATACTCGCCCGACGTTGCATTCCTCACCGAAACCTGGATGAATTCGGCCTCGGAACCAGACGTAGCCATAGCCATACCAAAAAACTACAAGATCACCAGAAGAGACCGGAGTAGGAGTCGCCATAGTCCACAAAAACACCATAAGAGTCTCCACCAACTCCCACGACACCATCAACTCCGCCGAGCACCTCCACTTCAAAATCCACATCAACGCCAACAACACACTCAGAGGAACACTGGTGTACAGACCCCCTGGACCCAGACCGCAGTTCTGCGACGACATCGCCGACGCCATCAGCTCCCAAGCCCTCGCCTCAACAGACTACATCCTCCTCGGTGACCTAAACTTCCACCTAGAAAATAACAACGATATCAACACCACCAACCTAATCACCAACCTCGCCAACTTCGGCCTCAAGCAACTGGTCACTTCACCCACCCACTACGCAGAACACACACTCGACCCCATCTTCTCAGCCAGCAACCACGTCTCTTTCAGCCACACCAATGAATTCAGCTGGACAGACCACCGCTGCATCCACTTCTCCTACCAGAAACCAGTCACTGACCACCACCGCACACAACCCCCCCGATGCAACTAGAGCAAAATATCAAGCGGATCAACTAATCTCCGCTCTCGCCCAGGCTCCACCCCCGGGACCCCGGACCCCAACACAGCCACCACCAACCTGCATCGCTGGATAGAAGACTTTGCCAACACCCTCGCACCGCTCAAAAAAAAACCAAACACCTCCCACAGAATCAAGGCCAGCTGGTTCACCCCAGAACTACAGGGATCCAAATGGCTATGTAGCAGAATGGAAAAAACCTGGCACCTTGACCCTACCAACTCCAACCACATCACTTTCAAGGATGCAATATGCAAACATCACCAACTGATCTGCACCACCAAATGGACCCACTTCAAAAACCGCATCGACGCCAACGCTCACAATAGTAAAGAGCTCTTTGGCATCATTAATGAGCTCTCCACCCCCAGGGCCTGCTCCAAAGAACCCTTGCCATCACAGGAGTTCTGCAACTCACTGGCAACCCACTTCCGTCGAAAGATAGAAGAAATACACAATAGCTTCAAACCCCAGACCCACCAGCTGACTACAAACACACAAGAACCCAACGCTCCAAGCAACACCAACCTCCTCCACACCAGGACCCCCGTCAACATAGAGGACACCGCCACTACCAAGGCCTCCATCCACTCCGGATCACCATCAGACCCCTGCCCACACCATATCTTCAATAAGGCAAACATCATCATCGCCCCCCACGTTTGCAAAACCATCAACAGCTCCTTCAAGTCAGCCACCTTCCCAGAAAGATGGAAGCACGCAGAAATCAACGCCCTGCTGAAGAAACCAAAGGCAGACCCAGACGACCCCAAGAACTACTGGCCGATCTCCCTCCTCCCCTTCCCAGCCAAGGTCATCAAAAAAATAGTAAACAGCCAACTAGCCCGGTTCCTGGAAGATAGAAAGGTACTCGACACCTCCCAATCCGGATTCCGCAGAAACCACTGCACTCATTGATGCCACAGACGACATTAGGAGCATGCTCGAAGAAGGAGAAACAGCAGCACTCATCCTCCTGGACCTCTCCGCAGCTTTCGACATGGTATGCCATCACACTCTCCGCACACGCTTCCATAACGCTGGAATCCGTGACAAGGCACTCGACTGGATCTCGTCATTTTTCACAGAAAAAGAGAGTCCGCCCCCACCATTCCTGTCAGAAGCCTCCAGAATCATCTGTGGCGTTCCCCAAGGATCTTCGCTCAGCCCCACGCTCTTCAACGTCTACATGGCCCCCCTCGCCAACATCGCACGAACCCACCACATCAACATAGTTTCCTACGCAGACAACACTCAGCTCATCCTCTCCCTCACAAAAGACCCTACAACTGCAAAGAACAACCTCGACAACAGACTTCACGCCATCACCAGCTGGATGGAATCAAGCCACCTCAAGTTAAATACAGACAAGACAGAAATCCTCATCTTTGGCACCAACCCCTCAAGTTGGAATGACTCCTGGTGGCCCACCTCCCTAGGAACTGCACCCTCACCCACCACCCACGCATGCAACCTAGGCTTCATCTTGGACTCCACACTCAGCATGACTCAGCAGGTCAATGCCATCTCCTCTTCCTGCTAAAACACTCTCCGCATGCTCTGCAAAATCTTCAAGTGGATTCCCATCGAAAACAGGAAAACTGTCACCCACGCCCTGGTCAGCAGCCGATTGGACTACGGAAACGCCCTATATGCAGGAATAACAACCAAACTCCTAACAAAGCTGCAAAGAATCCAGAACGCATCTGCCCGCCTCATTCTGGACATCCCACGCAGCGAACACATTTCCCCCCACCTCAGAGACCTTCACTGGCTACCAGTATCAAAGAGGATCACCTTCAAACTCCTCATCCACACACACAAGGCCCTCCACGACACAGGCCCAGCCTACCTCAACGACAGACTCACCTTCCACACCCCCACCCGCAATCTTCGCTCAGCCAACCTCGCCCTCGCCTCCATCCCCCGCATCCACCGCACCACCGCCGGAGGAAGATCCTTCTCTCAACTAGCTGCCAAGACCTGGAACTCCCTACCGCTCCACCTTCGCCAGACCCAAGACCTCTTGACATTCAGGAAACGCCTCAAGACATGACTCTACGACCAGTAGCTCCCCCCCCAGCACCTTGAGACCCTAACGGGTGATTAGTGCGCTCTATAAATCCTTGATTGATTGATTGATTGAATAGTCCATGATTTTGGCCGGTGGTTGTCACAGAGAGGTTTCAAGACCTCTTCTGGTTCACTAGTGAGAAAAGGTGAAAGAATTAAAGAACTGTTGCAGGCTATCCAATTGCCTGAAAAGATTTCTTTGGTGAAATGCAGTGCACATCTGAAGTCACAAGACCTTGTGTCAATGGGAAATGGATATGCAATGATTTTCACATTGAACTGTATATCGTTCAAAGATAAGTGGGAACTGTTACCTGAAGAAGATGAAACGTGTCCAGGTTTTTCCAAGTTTTACATTGAAGGTAATAGATACATTGGAGGGATTGAAAATGTTACAGAATAATGTTGACAGAGAGGAAAAATGTTCATGGAGCAAAATGAAATGTGTACAGTGACAAGATGAACTGTGGGTTTCAGAAGAGGGTCAATTGGTTTTGCCTAATGTCTGTTGTCTCAAATGGCTAGGTATTATCATGGTCAGGCACATGTTGGGAGGGATGCCATGATTCATTTGTTCAAGCACAATTGGTTCAATCCAAGGTTTAGACAGGTTGCTGAAGCAGTTTGCCATTGTTTCGTCAGTTACCAACAAATGAACTCGGGGAAAGGGACAGTGGTTAATTTGAGCCACATTGGAAAAGCAGGAGATCAATTCAGCAGAATGCAAATGGATTTTATTGAATTGTAGTTACCGCCCTGAAGCATCAGGACTATTGGAACAGATGAATGGTACCTTGAAGTCAAGAATTGCAAAGATGTGTGCGTCCACGAATCTGAAATGTCCCGACCTACTGCCTTTAGTTCTGATGACAATGAGAAACACACCCAACAGGAAGTCAGGATTGTCGTCGCATGAGATCCTTATGGGCGGAGCCATGAGGTTGCCAGCGATGCCCGCAAATGCACTTGTCAACATTACAGATGATATGGTGTTGGACTACTGCAAAGGTCTGGCTGATGTGGTTAGCTCTTTCTCTCAGCAGGTGGAGGCCACCACACTGCCACCAAACCATGACCCAGGGCACAACCTGAAAGCTGGTGACTGGGTTGGGGTCTGGAAACACATGAGGAAAAATTGTTTGGAGCATCATTGGAAGGGTCCCTAACAGGTAGTTCTGATGACTACCACAGCTGTGAAGTGCACTGGAGTTCTGAACTGGATCCATGCCAGTCACACAAAGAAAGTGCCATGTCCTTTGGATAATGAAGAAGAGTTGTTGAGAATACCGACAGTGATAGGACCTGTCTCAGAACCGCAACTGAGATTGGATCTGAGCCTGTTGAGGACGGTTCAGTCACTCCTGTGAGAGACGAAAGAGAAGACCACCAGGACAGTGACGGTGAACCGATCTCAAATGAGACAGCAGGAGAGCCTAGTCAAAGGAGGGCACTCCCATAAGCAGATGATTTTGAGAGACAAACAGAACAGTTGCCAGACCCTGAGGGGGAAGGAGTTGAGGCGGATCAGCCATTGTGATCTGACTCCTCCTGAACCGGTTGCAGGTCCGTCAAGAGAAAACACACGCAAAGAGAAGTTACAAGTTCAACACTGAAAAGAACATTGACGAAAGGGCCACTGAAAGGAAATAAGTGGCCGGAGTCACAAGCAAAGAGAAAGTAAGCAGTTGTTGAGACAACAATCGAGGAAGAAGTAGATACAACAAAGAGAGAAGATCTAAGTGAAGGAGAATTGAATGGTTATCGAAAGTTGAAAAGAAAGAGAATAGCAAGTCGAAGATACTCAGGTCCTGAATGGTCATGTGAAACTACAAGTGAATGGCAGAAATAATTTTTGTCTTTATGTTTTGTTCGAGACATTCCAGGTCAATATTTTGGCACTTGAAGGACGCTGATGAACTGAACTGCTGAATAAATCTGAGAAAAGAGACTGTTGAAAGTAATCGGAAAAAACGTTGATAACATGATTTGACTTTGAAACCTGATTTTGACAAGCTGCTTACAGATTTAATTTTTTGACAAAGGATACTGGAAATGAGACTGAAAGCTGTAAATAACTGCTTAAAGAAGGATTTTGTTTTGTTTTTGATTTTTTGCTGCAATGTTTCTAAATTTGCAATTCTGCTTTCTGATTCCTTACAGATCATGAGTAACATTAGCCAGCAGTGTAGGAAAAATAGGTGCTGTCAATACATAAGTATTGGTTTGGCAATTGTATGTGTGATATGGTTTGTGATATTGATTATGGGTATGACTGTTCTTGACAAAAGCAAAGCCAACCATACTTCTGCTTTTGTGACAACTACTGCCTTAACAGCAATAGAGAAGTTTAGTTTAGATGAGAAGTATCTGCACGAGGGTACTAATGCACAAGGGGAACTTTCTTCTAATGTTTCCTATTGCTTGCTGAGAGAGTATGTTGAGCCAATGGATGTGAAGAATTGTTATGTGTGTACACAGATTCCTTCATCAGTCGAAGAAGGATTTACCTATCATAGTTTGCCCCTTACTTATGGGATAAGTTGTAGTCTGTTGGTAACAAGATTCTATAACCAAGAGTACATCCAGTACTTTTACTCCAACCACGACCTGGTGTTTTCGTTTGTCCCTATAATTAGGTATCTGAGTAGAGTAGCTACGGATAATGACAGTATTAGTTAGAGGGTTCTTTGAACCTACATTAACTTTTGGCACATCTTATGCTCACAAGAATAACCAAACATGCTTTCCTTGCACCTTTAGAAAAGAGCTTCTTAGATCACACAGATGACAGGAGAAAGGCATTAAGGGCGAAATTAGAGAAAGGCTTAGAGAAAATGACTTATCCAAATGATTATGCCTATAGTGCAATAAAAACACAAGGGAAATTAGCTTTAGATTCGCAACACGTAGGGAAGCTTTGTATATATAGGCCTAAATCTTGCACTGACACTTTATTTGTGGGAACGAGTGAATGCAGACATGTGTTTCTATTTCAAAGTAAATGGACAGGATCCAATGATTCCTGGGATTTATTACATCTGTGATCCTAATGCTTATTACCGTCTTCCAAGAGGATGATATGGAACATGTTATTTGGGGATAGTTTTCCCAAAAGATATTTCAACTAGACAATTTAAAGAAATTTCCGAAAGTGATTGAATTACATCACATTAGACAAAGGAGAGAGTCTCCTTCTGGTATAGTGGGGATATATTTGGAGCAATAATTCCTTCAGTGGGAGTTGTTCTGAATTCGATAAAGATTCGAAAGTTGCCTATTGTGGATAACATGCTGATATGCAGCTATACTCCTAGATACTGAATTAGCTGCTGAAAGAGCTATGACTCTTCAAAATCACCTTGCTTTAGACATTCTTTTAGCGAAGGATGACAGTTTGCAAAATGCTTAATTCTAGGCATTGCTGTTCTTCATTCTTGACAATAGTAGAGAAATTAGAAGCATACTTACTAATCTGACTAATGAAAGTGCTGGTTTTAAAGAATTGAAGGAACCAGGTGTTTGGGAGAAAGTTGGCAAAGGTTTTGCTTCAGTGGGAAATTGTCTCAGCAACATTGGGAAAGGAATTTTATTGAAAATAATACAGAGAATAATAATTATTGTGGTTTGCCTAATTGGAATATGGGGAATATGTAAATTGTGTAAAAGGATTAAATTGAAAAAGGTGAACAATAATCAGAGAAGGGAAGAAAAGAAAAGAGAAAAATTGTTTAGGGAAAATTCAAAAAGAGAACAGAGATTTGAAGGGGTTGAAATAACAGAATTTGAGCTTATACAAAAAGTTTGTGAGTGATAGTTTAGTGTGATGACACATTTAGGCCTTCATTTTGACATTGGCGGTAAATAACGCCTATCGCTGCAGCGGCGGGCGCCAAAAGACCGTCGCCATGGCTGCCATCCGTCTGCCATAATATGACCGCAGCCGGATTTCAAGAAGGGCAGAAATCTGGCTGTGGCCATGCTGGTGGATGGCGGTAAGGTGGCCATGCTACCATCAGCAGCGCCATGCTAGTAGACCGCTGCCAGCCATATTATGACAAAAATTATGGCCTGGTGGTGTTCTGCTGGCGGGAGCTGCAGGCGGTAGCAAGACCCCACCCCGTCCCCTGCCGGAAGACCACCTGGACCCAGGTAAGTCAGGTCTCTGACTGCGGGGGGTAGGGGGTGTTGTGTGTGTGTGGGGGTGTGTGCATGTATGTGTGAGTAGGTGGTGAATGCATGTGTGTGTAGTGTTGTTTGCATGCATGTATGAATATGTGTCAGTGCTTGTATGAATGTGTGTGAGTGCGTGTATGAATGTGCGTGAGTCAGTGTATGTATGTTAATGTGTATGCGTGTGGTGTGTATGTTATGATGTGTGTGGCGATGTGTGTGTGAATGAATGTATCATGCGTGTATGTATGTGTGGATGAGTGTGGGCCTCCTATCAGTGACAGGGAAGGAATTCCATGTCCCTTGATAGGGCCTACCGCCATGGTTTGAGTGGAATTACGAACACCACAAAAACCATGGCGGTACTGCCGGAGGCACAATGGCAGCCGCCGGGCTGGAGATTGTTATCCCCAGCCTGGCGGCTGCTACCGCCATGGCGGTCGGAGTGGTACATTGTCATAATGTCATAATGTGGCGGTAAGTACCGCCAGCCTGTTGGCGATACTACAACCACATTAGCACCAACCGCCACGATCATAATGACCCCCTTAGTCATCAGAGGAGGGATTGGTAGCACAGGTGTTTTAATAAAAATATTAATGAATATTCATGTATTCTGAGTAACGGATTTGCGTAGAAAATGTAATAATATAGAGAAAATAATGCACGCCTTTGAAAGTATGACCACGTGAGTGGCCGTCAATATTCACAAAGTGTGCTTAATAATGTCTTATTAATATGAGATGATGAGCATATGTTTGATTAATGTAGTAATATGTCGTATTAGGGGTTATGTATTATGTATTAGCATTATTAACTATAGGTCTTAACTTAGCTGAGGTCTTGGCCTATTTGCACAATCTCATGTCAAGCTGTATTTCTTAAGCGTTTAATAAAATGTCTGCTTAGAGAATTAAATTGGGATTTTCCACTGTGCTGTCCTAATGTGCTTGTAGCTAAAAGTCTTTCTCATGAGAACCGCTTGCTAGAAGATGCTGTTCTTATTAATGCAACATTGTAAATGTAACATGTGTAAGACTGACTTTCCCAGGAGAGAACAATGGCCATACTGACTAGAATATAAGCTGCAACAATATTGTTACCTGATGAGACGGATGATGAGAACGGGACAAGAGGAGCCAATCATTGACATGTGAACTGTGTACTAGTAGAAATGTATATTTGAAGTTTTAGTTTTATTGGACAAAGTGTGAACGTGTGATCCCTTGACCAATAGGGTCTTGGGAAGTAGTTTTAGGAAATCTAACTTGGCTGGACTGCAATGAGAGAAGACAGCACATTTGTTCATTTTCTTTCTTAATGAAAGGCCATTATTTTCCTAAGTGTCTTGACAAGAGACATGCTTAACTTTAATACTTAAAGACTTTGCCTTTTCTGATCTTTGATGCTGAATCCTGAAGCCTTGCTGACCGAACTGATGTGCTAATAACGAAGACTGTCACAGCTTGCTGATCCAAACTGAATATAGGTATATCAACAATGAGACTGTTTGCTATGTCTATTTGCTTTTCTTTCTAGGTATCAACCGTGCTATTTGGTAAAGCCATAGTTAGATGTTTTTCCAAATTCGTGTTGACTAAATTGTTTTGCATGAAGCCCAACATGCTGATGCTAATCTGGTGTTAGTTAAAATTCTCACTAATGAAGTTTAAAATATGGAGTAACGTTTGATGCCTTTCATTTGTGAATCTAAATGTATATAATATTGTTTGTGCAGTTGTTATCGTTATTAATTTGCACTGTAACTTTAGAATCTGTAGTGGCTCAAGCTTTCATTTTCTTTAGATGCTTTGGACAGCCAGTGTTGTTCTTATATGTTTATCATTTGATATTTAGATTATTTTATGTGACATAAGCATTGTTAATATAGAGAAATAAATATTCTAACTTACCTAAAGGTGTGGATATTCATGAATGAAAGGTCATGGTGTGTGATAATTCCTGACTCCTATTGATTACTAATGTTATCAGATGTTTAGCTGTCCACAATATGCACTACAACATAGGGAATGAGTCACAGCTTTCCCATGTGGAGAGCTTTACAAGCCTCAAGTAGGTATTGTTGATGTTCAGTATGCCACGCCCAGTACATTATTGTAAAAGCCTATACCTGGTAAGCCTTTTCTTTAAAAGACAGTCTCCTTCCTAGACTGCCAGACAATATTGTGTTACAAACCATTTTCTAGGTTTGCAAAGCAAAGTCCCCTTACAACCTAAATGCCCTATAGTATCTACAGAGACAGAATACAATAGTATTTATGAATGGAGGCACAAATACTTTGATAAGCAAGATTTGGAAGCAGTATTATGGAGAATAGCACTTCAAGCCAGTGCACAAATATCTCCCTCAGAGCAAAGAACCACTGCCCACTCTTAAAAATGAAAAGAAAACTTTACATTTTTCTTTATTTAAACACATCCCACTTTCCTTTAAGTAAGAGGGCCGCATTTAAAAAAAGATTGCTTTATTAAAAAGCAATCACAGACATGATGGTCTACTAACCCCAACAGGCCACCTAATGGGTCGCAAATTGAGACCTTCCTCATTATCATTATTGAGGTAGGTAGATTTCCGACCCATTAGGTAACGCTAAGTCAAACTCATGACATTTCATACATTAAGAATACCAATTACGTAATTGAGATTTGCATAGAATCACAATTAGGTAATCCAGATTTCTAAAAATGCTATATATGGCCCTTAGTCTTAAAACAACATGCTGCAGATCTCAGCATAAAACTTACTGAACCTGGAATACACAGTTACTGTACAGGTTAGATCAACAATCATAAAGGAACCTGGACTAAAAATTTGAAACTGGGGGAAAGAGACAAGAGAGACTTTCCAGCTAAACTATGTGTCTAGACCAAAGATGAAAGGTTTCCAGATACAGATACTCTGATGTTACAAGAAGAGGAAAATGTTTAGCACAGCAGTGTGACATGTCAATGTACAAGTCCAAACTACCTACAGTGAATAAAAATAGTCTGAAAATTAGATAGCATGAAAAGTGTAGACTAAAACTGCCGCATCCAGATGGTGTCTTGGTGAAGAAACAACATCACTGCCTTTTAGCGCTGGTGTTTCCATTACAATTGTTTATTTTTGTAATTACAGGCAAATGAGCTGCAGACGACCAAGTGCACATAATTGTTTTTAGTAGGATGAGTCACAGCAGAGACGGGGCAAGCTAATCACAAAATAGGGAAAGAATCACACAACTCTTACGGAAACGTAAATTATAGTCATAAGAAAACCTTGAAATTTAATAACATAATTTTTTTTTGTTTACAACATTGGTGGTAAATCCCGCTTACCGCCGTGCAGATGACCGCCAACACGCTGCTGCGGCGGCGGAATTCTGCTACAGCTATTATGACCCACAGCCCAGAATCTGCCAAAATCCAGACACCCACACAAGTCCGCTACACCAAAGGTCAGTGATAAACTGGCGATACCAAAATCTCTACCGTCACGCCAACAGGAATACGCCCACACTATCACGACCCACGAATCCACGCGGCGGTCTTTCAACCACGGTAAACCATTGGCGTACACATCGCCACGCTCAAAATACACATACACTTACAAAACACAACCACATTGGACAATTCAAAATACACACACCTGATACATATACACACTCCACTCCCACACACCCAATACAATATAAAACACACACCCACATCACCCACAAACCCTTACAACCAAAATTGAGAAAGAAGCCCAGAGAGAGACACCACCAGAAACAACACAAGCATCCACAGGCACACAACACCATCACACACACAACATCCACGCACCTCAGACAACACACACAAACACATCCCCTCACACATCACAACCGACACCACCTCACACATCACCCACACCACATCATGGCACCTCAACGACACCCCAGGTTCTCCGAGGAGGAGCTCAGGGTCATGGTGGAAGGAATCGTCCGGGTAGAGCCACAATTATTCGGATCACAGGTGCAGCACACCTCCATTGCTAGGAAGATGGATCTATGGTGTAGAATCGTAGACAGGGTCAATGCAGTGGGACAGCATCCAATAACACAGGATGACATCAGGAAGAGGTGGAACGACCTACGGGGGAAGGTGCGTTCCGTGGTCTCAAGACACCAGAATGCAGTACAGAGGACTGGCGGCGGACCCCCACCTCCTCCCCCACAACATGGGAGGAGCAAGTCTTGGCTATACTGCATCCTGAGGGCCTTGCAGGAGTAGCAGGAGGAATGGACTCTGGTAAATCAACTCTTAACTATTACATCCCCCACCCTACCTGCATGCCATCACATACCCCACCCTCACCCCATCACTCCAACACCTCACTATCACAACCCACCCATCCCAACACCAAGCCCTGCATGCAACACCAAAGCATGGACACCCATCACCAAAGCATGTCCACTACAGATACCCACACAGACCCCAAACCAAATATCACACAAGGTCCTAGATAAGAATGCAAGCACTGGAGTACAGCGGCACCCACCCAGTGCACACGATGGCACACACAGATGCAATAATCATGCCTTTACACCCCTGCAGGACCCCTACCCAATGTCACCAGACATGTCCACTCCCCCCACAGAAGAGTCCCACAGTGATGACAGCAGCTCTGTCCAACTGGATCAAGATGACCAGCCCGGCCCATCTGGGACCTCAGAACAGTCGGTTCCCCTGACACTGGCACATGCCACCACAGAGCCTCCCTCCTCAGGAAACACCAGCACAGCACCCACCCAGTAAGCCCATCCCTCTGTCCCCAGGACACGTCAAGCAGCAGTGTGTCCACCACTACAGGGAACCCAGGCAAACCCACCACCCCAAGCAAATCAGGGACCTGGGGGCAGTGGCAGTGGGCACACAGTTCAGGGGACAGAGGCACAGGAAAACAGGGGAACTGGGAGGACTGCTGTGCGACAGGGAGAGGACAGGCCCAGGGAACCCACTCTCCACGAGGCCCTCTCAAACATCATGGGAGCGTACCATCATTCCCAGGAGACAATGGCAACGGTACTGGCCAAGTTTCAGGCGATCCAGCGGCTGCAGGAGGAACAGTATCTGGGGATCAGGGAGGAACTTAAGTCCATCAACACCACCCTGGTCACCATTGTAGGGGCACTGAAGGACCTTGTGAACACCAGGAGGGACACTGTGGCACAACAGGGGGCCCCTGACACTAGGCAGGATGATGAACAGCCCACCACCTTCGCCGGCGCTAGTGGACAGGAGGCATTGCCACAGGACCACAACACCAGCACCCCACCCCCTGCAGATGGAGAACCACCCCGCAAATGGTCCCTGAGATCCAGGACAAAGACAGAGAACAATGCCAAGACCCCCACCAGGAAATGAGACCCCCCTGAATGTTATTCTTTTGTCCCACTTTGTCACCCTGTCCATCCATCAACTGCCCTAGCTCCACTTCCTATACCCCTTTGGGCAATGCACCTGTGAAACAAATAGACTGGACTCTGCCATGGACATTCCTCCACCATCACCCCTGACCATTTTACAACCCCCTCCACTTATTTGCACACAAATAAACACCCTTGAATCACAAAACAATCTGTGGTCAGTCTGTGCTTTCACAAATGTGTATTTGCAATAACTATGGAATATAGCAATGTCAATAGTATTGACAACATACCGATGTAACACAGCTCTAGTCCATGAGGTAAGATAGCAGAGGTCACACAGTGGGTCCCACATCTGTGAAATGGAAAGGCAAAGTGACAAGTCAGGGTCCATACACTGGGTGAAACTGACAGACTCATGCTAGCTCAAACAATAGTATGAGATGTGTGAGGCAGTGACATCTTCTTACCTGTGTCTCACTGGAAGTATTGCTGGATAACGTTGTTTATGTTGTCGTTGTTCCTCTTCTTCTGCCTCCTCTTCTTCACTGTCCACAGGCTCCACAGCTGCCACAAGACCTCCTTCAGGACCATCCTCCTGCAGAAAAGGCACCTGTCGTCTCAAAGCCAGGTTGTGCAGCATACAGCAGGCCACGATGATCTGGAACACCTTCTTTGGTGAGTAGTAGAGAGAACCACCTGTCATATGGAGGCACCGGAACCTGGCCTTCAGGAGGCCGAAGGTCCTTTCAATCACTCTCCTAGTTCGCCCCTGTGCCTCATTGTAGCGTTCCTCTGCCCTTGTCCTGGGATTTCTCACTGGGTTCAGTAGCCATGACAGGTTGGGGTACCCAGAGTCACTTGCAAATGTCGAGGGACAACTGTTAGACACACACTAACCCTTAGGGACAACCCCAGACCCAGACAACTATTCACAGGTGTAGGGTCCTTGTCCTCACCTATTAGCCACAAACGGTGCCTCTGGAGTTGCCCCATCACATAAGGGATGCTGCTATTCCTCAGAATGTATGCGTCATGCACTGATCCAGGAAACTTGACATTCACATGGGAGATGTACTGGTCGGCCAAACACACCATCTGCACATTCATAGAATGGTAGCTCTTCCGGTTTCTGCACACCTGTTCACTCCTGTGGAGGGTACCAAGGCCACATGTGTCCCATCAATGGCACCTATGATGTTGGGGATATGTCCCAGGGCATAGAATTCACCTTTCACTGTAGGGAAATCCTCCACCTGAGGGTACACGATGTAGCTGCGCATGTGTTTCAGCAGGGAAGACAAAACTCTGGACAACACGTTGGAGAACATAGGCTGGGACATCCCTGATGCAATGGCCACTGTAGTTTGAAAAGACCCACTTGCCAGGAAATGGAGTACTGACAGGACCTGCACTAGAGGGGGGAACCCTGTGGGATGGCGGATTGCTGACATCAGGTCTGGCTCCAACTGGGCACACAGTTCCAGGATTGTTGCACGATCAAGTCTGTAGGTGACTATTACGTGTCTCTCTTCCATTGTCGACAGGTCCACCAGCGGTCTGTACACCGGAGGTCGCTGCCATCTCATCACCTGCCCCAGCAGACATGCCCTATGGACGAGAACAGCGAGCAGAGAGTCAGCCAACACTGAGGTATTACAAAAATTGAATTTGCACACATTTGTTAATCCGCAATGTGTCTGTCACTGTGTGTATGCAAGGCCTAGATAGGTGTGACACAGTTATTATTAATGCCATGTGGCCCCATGAAATGGCGGCTGTCTGACCTGTAAGGTGGGACAAGGGGATATGAGGTAACTGCGCTGGCATTGTATACCGTCGCGGTAGGCGGTCGAAGACTGCGGCGCAGTCCTGCATTGGTTAACATTGGACCCTATGGGTCCCAGGAGCCAATGACGATGTACACCGGTGGTGACGGTACGCACCGCCGTGGACGTGACCGCCATTTTCTGTCTATTCACTCACTTGATACCTGACCTTCGACAGGAGAGGACCTACACTGCAAGTGCTGCTGTGACCTCAGTCTGGAAGCAACGATGGCTCATGTGTCTGGGGAAAGGGCCCCTGCCTTCACTTCAGAGGAGTTGGAGACGTTAGTGGATGGGGTACTCCCCCAGTACACGCTACTCTACGGTCCTCCAGACAAACAGGTGAGTACACTGTGAGCATGCTGTATGGGCAATGACTGTTTGGAGTGGTGTGGATGGAAGGTGGGTGGGGGGTTGGACTGAGCCCTGCATGAGCAGACGGTGAGTTTATGTGCGTCAGGGCAAGGATGGGAATGTGGGCCAATGAATGTGACGGTCCGGACGGTTAAAGATTTTCCTTTTCCCCTGTACTATTCCTGTAGGTCAGCGCCCACCAGAAGAAGGATATTTGGAGTGCCATCACCAAGGACGTCCGGACCCTGGGGGTCCACAACAGACGGAGCACCCACTGTCGGAAAAGATGGGAGGACATTCGCCGCAGGAGCAAGAAGACGGCGGAGGCCCAGCTGGGGATGGCCTCCCAACGTGGGAGGGGTGCCTGTCGCACCATGACCCCCCTGATGTACCAGATCCTGGTGGTGGCGTATCCGGAGTTGGATGGGCTCTTGAGGGCATCACAGCAGCCACAAGGGGGTGAGCACAGTCACATCCATTTGACTCTGTGCACATTACGAGGTGTCTGGGTGGGGGAGGTGGGCAAGTGGGTTACCTTAGGCCAGGGTGAGCTTTGTAGGCGATTGATGTGTACGAAGAGTGGACACTCGACGTGATCCAGTTGATGAAGTTGCTCATGTCATTGTCAAGATTGTCTAAGGGCTGAGGTGATCTGTGTTGAGGGTGTAGAGCCAGTCTCCTTCTGTGATTTTGCCCCAGCTGTGACTTGGACTGTTGAACCTGGTAAAGAAGTTGACTTGAGGTGTGTTGATTTGGAAGTGGATGATGGAGTGGTTGGTCTATGTGAGCAGTGTGTTGGAGTTGTATTTGATTCCATCACTTGTGGTGAAGATGGGGACCAGTGTGTTTCCTGCGGTGTGCACTGGTTCTGAGATGAGCTGAGTGAGTCCGATGTTGCTCAAGTTTTCGAGGTGTGCTATGGAGCAGGGGTCATTTCAGTCTTCCAGGTGAAAGTTGAAGTCAACAAGGAGAATATAGGCTCTGGAGTTGATGGTGAGCTGAGCTACAAAGTCTTGATGAGATTGGTAAAGGAGGCTGGTGGTCCAAAGTGGTCAGCAGACAACAGTTTAGTTAGGGTGGAGGTTTTTTAGATTTGCAGCTTGAAGTGCAGGTGTTCCATGAATGAGGTAGAGTTTGCTGTGGATGTTGTGCATTTGATGAACTGCTAGTAGATGATAGCAAATCCTCCTCCTGGCTTGTGAATGCGGTCCTGTCAAGTGATCTTGTAACCCTCTGGGATAGTCGTGGCGGTGTTGGGAGCCGATGAGGGTTTAAGCCAGGTCTCAGTGATGAAGAGGATATTGGTTGCATCGCTACTCTACAGGTCCTATATTTTGGTTGTGTGTTTGCTGAGTGATTGTTTGTTGAGTAGCATGCATGCAATTACACATTGATGTGTAAATTTGCTGTGGGGTGTGGTGTAGAATGGGAGTGTAGGCATTGTTTTTTAAATGTTGTGCTGGAATTGCTGGCAGCAGTGTTTGCCATGCATGCAGAGTAAATCAACATTAACAATATTCTCAAATAGAACATTTGAACATTCCAGTCAGAATGCTCAGTCGCAGTCTTTTGTAAGATATTCCACAAATACATCATTGGCTTTAAAGCAAAACTGAATTGAATCAAGATACATGCAAAATGCACACATTTCTAACTGATTCTTATGCACTTTGTAAAAAATTGGCTTAATAGGTTTAGACGGGTGAGAGCCCCACTTAATTATTAAACACAATAATTAAACCTGTGCTTAACCCTCTGGTAGCTTGGCACAAAAGCAGTCAGACTTATCTTAGAGGCAATGTGAAAAGTACTTATGCATCTCTCAAACAATAAATAAGGTGAAAACACAAAACAAAAAAGTCCCATACCAATTCAGGAAAGTAGAGTAAATTTAAGTGAATGAAATGACACCAAAAAGACAAATATGTAGAAGAGGAGTTATGAATTTCACAAGTTTCAGGTAAAAATAGCACCAAGAAGCATAAAGCACAACTCGTGTTTTTCTGATCATGCTGGACCAGGTCAAAGTCACAAGTTCAGGACGACCATGAGAGTGAGGGTTGATATAGAGAACAGGGACCATGTTCACCCCGGATAAGAGTTTACCTTATCATATAGTCTTGTTCCACACATGGAGCCTCAGCCGAAGCTTTGCATTGGAAGGAGTTGCAAGGAGATCAGTGTCACAGCAAAAAGCAGGTCGCCATCACATCTTCACGCTGGCAGGTGACACTGGTGGTTGTTTGCTGTCAGAAATCACTTCTGGAATTTCACATAGAATCATGTTCATGCAGATTAGAAGTAGGAAGAGTGTAATGGCCCAGGATCTGTGAAGGCACCTTTTGGGAATCAAGGCTAACTCCAGCAGAGGCCAGCAGCAAGGCTCATGCAGGTCTGGCTTGTGCTGGTCAGATTGGCAGTTGCAGGGAATATATCTGGAATCTTGTTGTGTTCCTGTAGCTGAAACAGGACCGGAGGTCAACTATCTAACTTTTAGAGTCACTTCTCAGGATTCTGGATCCAAGGCAAGTAGGTCCAGATTCCTTTTTCACACAGTTGAGCAGTTATTCTTCTGAATCTTCCATAGGTCCAAAAGTGTTATGATTCTATGTTCTGAGCGTGCCACTTTTATACCCAGTGCCCACCTGTGTGCGGGGGCTATCCCTGGCCTACTCTCAAACTAGGTCTGGCCAGTTCTTTGCTCTTACATGGCTTGGCTCCAACCTGGCTAGGTGGACAAAGGTAAGGTCAGGCCTGATGCGAGGTTTCTTTGTGGATGATTTAGGATGGTTCCCTTGAAGTGTACTCAAGGAAGGGTACAACTCCTCCCCAGGTCACACTGTCAAGAAAGCCCACTCCCTCCATTTTGCCTTCTGTGTCTGGAAGGAATACACATCATACTAAAGGAGAGCCTTAAATAGTCATGTGACCCTGCACATTAGCAGAAAGGCACATTTGGATTAGTCAGAAAATGCCAACTTCTAAAAGCTGCATTTTCAGAATAGTAATTTGAATTTCTACTTTACCGTTAACAAAGATTTTTAATTAGAATTCAAATAAATTAGCACTTATTAGTAAGGTACCAAGTGTTGATCTTTGGGGGAGGTAGACTTGCTTCAGTGAAAAATGATATTAGGGGTTTTTCACTGTTTGGACATTTAAAACCTAAGTATACATGTCCTATGTTTTAAATACCAGGAACCCTGGCCTATAAGCCTTTAAAGGGCCTACCTTGGGGTGATTGGGAAAGTATGAAAAAAGGCAGACTTAGGTCTTGCAGTAAGTTTAGCCAGGTTGAAGTGGCAGTTCAAAATTGCCATATAGGCTGCAATGGCAGACCTGATACATGTTTTGAAGTGTTATTTTAGTGGGTGCCATAATGAGTGCTGCAGCCCACTAGTAGCATTTACTTTACATGCCCTGGGCACATCTAGTACCATTTACTAGGAACGTAGGTGTAAATTAAAATGTGCCAATTAGGTGTATAGCAATTTTACCTTGTTTGGTACGAGAGCACTCACACTTTACCAGTGGTTAGCAGGAGTAAAGTATCCAGAGCCCTAAAAGTCACAAAAAAAAGAATTTAGCAAAAATATAAAATAAAAAATTGGGGGAATACTAGTCAAAAGCTGTTCATTTCCAGCACACCTGATCACCTCGGAAAGGAAAGACTTGCTTTTAAAATAGCAGAGAATATATCAGCAGTGTCAAGTTTTTAAAAATGGAAGACAAGTTGTGGTTACCATCTGTGAGAACAAAAAGACAAAATGTTCAGACAGGTTATTTGAGAGCAGACTTTTTCAAGGACTTCAACCACTCTGGCCCGTCAACAACTGCACAGCAGAAGTGATTATGCACTTTGCTCTAGCATCATGAATCATCAGTCTGAGAAATGAGTAATGGAAGGCTCTTGAACATTTTCCACAGCTTTGAAGGTATCCATTACAGCACCAGAAAGATGAAGGGGTGAGCATAAGGAATTCTTATCATATGGCTCTCGCTACCAAAATCAGAGTAAGTGCACTAAACTTGCATTTGAATGAAACAAATCGCAGGGAGATAAAATCACTTTACCGATATCGTATATGCTTTAAAATGGCAAAATATTACCTTCAAATAAAAAAACAACCCATTGTCTTCTGTTATCATCATGTTTTAGCTTCTTTGTGTAACGAATATCAAATACTTGAACACGAATTCTTAAAGGCAACAGCACTGTCATGCATATTATTGTTATAAATTGAGGGTATAACTGTACTACTTAGTGATGCTTCCCATAGTAGTTATTAAGTAAACATCAGTGTCAAAGCAATGAGGTCTGGCCATTTTTATCGCAAAGTCTTTCCTCGGAGCATGACTAGTTTGTGTATGCTCCAGTGCTGTTAATTGCTGACCGGGCCAGTACTGTTCATTACAGACTAGGCCACCGATTTTTTCATCATGACTGGACGAGCACTGTTTATTATTGACTAACTTGACCACCAGTGCTGTTCATTGCTGAAAGCTATGCCACTTATCATTATTACTGAAGGGGTCACCAGTGGCTCCTAGCCAATCAGCAGCATCGTGATTGGTCTGAGTGGCCTGCTTCACCCCTCATTCTGGGAATGGGAGCCTATGCATGTTCTCTACCCGGCTGTACGTTATTATCATTTTATTTTTCCTTTTTGGAAAAACCAGTGGGGCGACGCTCCTCTGCCTAAGCGGAGGAACCACCCCTGGGGGCCACTTACCTTCATTCATGTTTATTGCAGCATGCGCCCGTTGACACATATAAGATTCTTGCACATTGCAATATGCAATGTAAAAGTCATCTACTCATTTGACCCCTGGCATCACTAGCACATATAGGGCCTCATGTGTTAAGCTATTTTATAGTTGGCAAGGCTCTGATTCATAAAATCAGATCCATTGCATGTTTTACTTCACCAAGACCAATTTGTGAGTCAGTAAAATGTAACTGAATCTTACAGAACCCCTAATTGGTTTGGGGAATAAATATTGATTCAGTATTTGGAAGGGGTGTATTAAGGGCATACCTTCCAGTAACTGACTCTTTAAAGTATGTATTAATATTTTGCAACCAAAATCAAGTAGCAAAACATTAATGTCTGATCATCTCCTCAAAGAAGGTGGTAAGCCATTTGGAAATGGGCAGGGGTCCTAGTGGAACCACATTCCTTTTTTGAATGTTCACAAAAAAATCTTTTTCTGAGCAGGCAGTTGCCCACGAAAAACTGTCTGCTCATAAAAAAGGATTGAGTAATTTTTTATTTGTTTTTAGACTCATACCTCTTTCCTTTACGGAAAACGGGCTGCTTAAAAAAAAACATTGGTTTATTTAACCACCATGCCTTTCATTGTAGCCCATTTTAAATAGATAATTTATGACCTACCTAATGAATATTATTGAGGTAGATTAAATTGTGACCCACTATGAATCGGTATCTTGCAAACCAACCTATTACTACATAGGTTGGTTCTCAAAATACCAATGGATTTGTTAGAAGTCAGTGTTGTTAAAAGCGCTTCTAACAAATCTACTTTTTCACATTCCATTTAAGGAATCACAAATTGTGAATTGTTATTTGTCACAGTTTACGATTACTTAAATGGAATCTTTGCAAATGAGGAGCTTAAAGTTATATTAATCAATCTTCTGTAAGAGGGTATTAAAGCATGCATTCGCTTAGGGTATTATTGGCCTTAATGCCTCAGGGATGATTTTTGCCTTATGACAAGTGACATATTTTGCAATATAGCAGCAATTCACTTTTTCAGATAAACTGCTATATCAATCAAAATAGTTTTGTGTGCTGTGCCAAAGTATATTGCATTGCACAGTGTGTAATATCTGGTAATGCATGCGAAGTCGGTGTTACCGGGCATGAATAGTACTATTGTCATGCAGTAATATCACTTGGCACTGTCACATTTTGCGTAGAAACCAAGCATCACATGAAAAAGGAAAAAAAGAATACGCAAAGATAGGGGTGGTTGACAGCATGTTATTTTTATCATATGATATGTCTCATTTGTGGAGAAATTACACATATTTAGTGATTTACCCTTGAACAGTTGTCTGCACAGAGAATTCCTCAAGAGTACACAAGTCAGACAAAGTAGCTGATCATGTGCTGGGCAGTAGTCTGTGTGAACACTGTACTTAAGTGTATGCTTAGTCACACAAGATGGCTGCTCAGTGTTTGGTATAATATGTTTTAGCGCCTGATTACAAGTTTAGCTGTCACACCACCAGACTGCCATTTTGGTGGTCCTGAAAAGACCACCACAACAGAGGTCCCTCGGACCACCGTATTACAGATCATACAGGCAGGGCCACTGACTGCCTAGGAAAAAAGGCAGCCTGCCGGCAGTGCAGCGGCTTGGATATAGGCGGTCTGACCACCAGCGATGTCAGCGCCACAGCCAACTACCAAACATGTTACAATCACACAGTCACGTGGCAGACTGCCAATGGCAGTTGATCACCACGGTTGGCTGTCAGCAAAGTAACAGACAAATGCACATTGGTTGAATTGAAAAACAACACAGCTGACACACATTGGCCAAGTGCACACACCTGCAAAAGACTCTACAAAACACACGCCTTCACAGACCAAACTCCTTTGCATTTCCACATGGAGCCAAAGAACCACAACCAGCACTTATCGATTTTTACATAGATTAGGCACCCCTTTGTCCACCATCCCAGAGAACACCCTTTACACACTTTTGTCCATTAACACCCCATTTCACTTTCCTTGTAAAGTAAGTCCCTGTCACCCTCTATTTTGTCCACCATGTCACGTATAAAATAAAACACTGTTTTTCTCCAGATGAGATAAGAGTCTTGTTGGATGAAATCATAAGAGTAGAGCTACAATTGTTTGAAGCACAATCCCAGCATACCAAGGAAAATTGAAATGTGGGACAGGATCGTCATCAGAGTGAATGCAGTAGGCACCAGCCTGCACACAAAGAAGGACATTAGGAAGAGGAGGAACGACCTCAGGGTCAAGGTCCCTTCCCTGGTATCCAGGCTCTAAATGCAGGCCAGGAAGACTGGCAGTGGCCCTACCTGTGCCCCATTACAATTCTTTCCCTGGGAGGAGACGGTGTTGGCTTTCCTGCATCCTGAATACTTGACTGGAATACCTGGGGGAGTGAAGTCTGGTAAGTTATAACACCAAAAATGTCACAAAAATACAATATAATGCATGCTCACAGCTCAGCTTTTCCCACTGACTCGTCCATGTACCTCAACAACATTCAATACCCAGAGTATCTGAGATATAACACTGTCAATGTGTATCACCGGACCCTACACCACAGTTGTCAAGGCCCATATCATGTCAAATGGACAAATGGGGCCTGGAAATTCCACATTAACAAAAACACATTCCAGGATTCATGGTATCTCCCAAAAATCTAAATGTATGCTCAAACCTAAATGCAGCCTGCATACTGACATGCAAGACAAAACAGTTGTCAAGTGTTAGGGAGTAGAGGGAGTGACCTGGCTGCAACACCCGTAAGGCTCTGTTACTGTAACTGCAACCACCAACCCAGTGTTCACTTGTCCAGAAAGCCCTGTTGGTCAACTCCCAAATTACGTTTACTCACCTGGGGGGATACCATTTGTCAAGTGTGAGCAGTAGAGAGAGTGGCCTGGCTGCAACTCCCAGCAGGCCCTGTTTCTGAAACTCCAATCATCAGCCCAGTGTCCAAAATACACTGTTAGTCAACTCCCAAATGAAGTTTACTCACATGAGGGGATCACATTTGTCAAGTATTGGGGAGTAGAGGGAGTGACCTGACTGCAGCTCCCAGCAGGCCCTGTTTCTGTAGCTCCAACCATCAGCCTATTATTCACTTGTTTAAAAAGCCCTGTTGGTTAAAGCCCAAATTACGTTTATTCACCTGGGGGATAACACTTGTCAAGAGCGTGTATAAGAGAGAATGACCTGGCTGCAACTCCCAGCAGTCCCTGCAAGCCAAGTGTCCAAAAGGCACTGTTGGTCTACTCCCAAATGACGTTTACTCATATCAGGGGATAACATTTGTCAAGTATGGGGGAGTAGAGAGAGTGACCTGACTGCAATGCCCAGCAGGCCCTGTTACTGTAACTCCAGCCACCAGCCCAGTGTTCACTTGTACCTGGAAGGCATTCATAGTACCATGTCTGGTCTACAGATGTCTTTTCAGGCTCAGGCCTCCTCACTAACGTCAGCCATCCACCTCCCTCCCCACAATCTTCCCCCACCACTTACCTCTTCCCAATCCAATTCCCTATTTCCCTACCTATCCCAAGCACACAGACACATCTGCATGCACCGACCTCAACAAACACAAGCAGCACACATTGGCATAACCACCACAAGACACACCGGTATGCAGGCAGTGGGCATTAACCCACAAATGGCACATCAGCCACCACTTCACCAGACACCCCCCAACTCCACCGACCCACACACCACATCCAGCATATCCACAGACACCTCCACAACAGCCAGTGACACTACCACCACAACTACCATACACCCAGACAATACCTCAAAAGCCACAGACCCACACACCTCAGTTTCTATAACCGCATACACCAGCACAACACTCACAGACACATCCACCACATCAGTCATGCCCACAGACACCACCACCACAACACACACAGATACATCCACCACATCAACCATAACCGCAGACATGGCTGGCGCCCCTACTGGTGACCCAATCTTTCAATGGTCAGCTTTCCTGGAAAAATTTGCAATTGTTTTTCTCTCTGAAAATCATCACAAGTTCAGTCAGTATAATGCATTGGAAAAAGTAAGAAATAGAGATAAAATACAAATAACAGCTGTTATTGCCTTATTGAGGAAAAGAGGAATAGGCTACTAAGACTTGCAAAGAAGAATCCAACTGATCTTTGTATCCAAAAAGATTTAAAAGATACAAATAGCTCATGTAGGTCACAGACGAGGGAAGAAAAGGCAAGGAATAGGCAGGACTTTTGGGCAAAGGCCTTATTTCTAAGCACAAAAACGAATTCCCAGGCATGCTGGAAAATGGTAAATGATTTAAACAAACCCCCTACGATCGTGACTAAACTCCGATATTTCTGAATCATCTTGGTATCACTTTTTAACTCAATATTTCAACCAAGCAAAAGATAGTAAAGAAGTGGTGTTTAGCCAAGGGGGGTCAATAGGGGTTCACGACCAGGGAATTGTCAACACTTTAACCTGCCCCAAGCTCAAGGAAGGAAACGATTTAATGTTTGAGGTTGCTCAGATTACTAGATTTATTATTAAGAGTAGGCAGGCCCAGGCTCTGGGCCCAAACAGGATCCCTAATGCCTTATACAAATCAAACCCAGGCTTCTGGGCCGAGAAGTTGGCTGTGGTTTTTAATAATGCACTGGAACTTGAAGCTATTCCAAGTCTTGGAAGGGCCCCACTACTTGTAGGAAAGTACCATCTTGCCTGGCATGTTACCCCCATTTTTCACTGTATATATGTTGTTTTAGTTGTATGGGTCACTGGGACCCTGGTAACCCAGGGCCCCAGTGCTCATAAGTGTGCCTGAATGTGTTACCTGTGTAGTGACTAACTGTCTCACTGAGGCTCTGCTAATCAGAACCTCAGTGGTTATGCTCTCTCATTTCTTTCCAAATTGTCACTAACAGGCTAGTGACCATTTTACCAATTTACATTGGCTTACTGGAACACCCTTATAATTCCCTAGTATATGGTACTGAGGTACCCAGGGTATTGGGGTTCCAGGAGATCCCTATGGGCTGCAGCATTTCTTTTGCCACCCATAGGGAGCTCTGACAATTCTTACACAGGCCTGCCACTGCAGCCTGAGTGAAATAACGTCCACGTTATTTCACAGCCATTTTACACTGCACTTAAGTAACTTATAAGTCACCTATATGTCTAACCTTTACCTGGTAAAGGTTAGGTGCAAAGTTACTTAGTGTGAGGGCACCCTGGCACTAGCCAAGGTGCCCCCACATTGTTCAGGGCCAATTCCCCAGACTTTGTGAGTGCGGGGACACCATTACACGCGTGCACTACATATAGGTCACTACCTATATGTAGCTTCACAATGGTAACTCCGAATATGGCCATGTAACATGTCTATGATCATGGAATTGCCCCCTCTATACCATCCTGGCATAGTTGGCACAATCCCATGATCCCAGTGGTCTGTAGCACAGACCCTGGTACTGCCAAACTGCCCTTCCTGGGGTTTCACTGCAGCTGCTGCTGCTGCCAACCCCTCAGACAGGCAGCTGCCCTCCTGGGGTCCAGCCAGGCCTGGCCCAGGATGGCAGAACAAAGAACTTCCTCTGAGAGAGGGTGTGACACCCTCTCCCTTTGGAAAATGGTGTGAAGGCAGGGGAGGAGTAGCCTCCCCCAGCCTCTGGAAATGCTTTCTTGGGCACAGATGTGCCCAATTCTGCATAAGCCAGTCTACACCGGTTCAGGGGACCCCTTAGCCCTGCTCTGGCGCGAAACTGGACAAAGGAAAGGGGAGTGACCACTCCCCTGACCTGCACCTCCCCTGGGAGGTGTCCAGAGCTCCTCCAGTGTGCTCCAGACCTCTGCCATCTTGGAAACAGAGGTGCTGCTGGCACACTGGACTGCTCTGAGTGGCCAGTGCCACCAGGTGACGTCAGAGACTCCTTCTGATAGGCTCCTTCAGGTGTTAGTAGCCTATCATCTCTCCTAAGTAGCCAAACCCTCTTTTCTGGCTATTTAGGGTCTCTGTCTCAGGGGAAACTTCAGATAACGAATGCAAGAGCTCAGCCGAGTTCCTCTGCATCTCTCTCTTCACCTTCTGCCAAGGAATCGACTGCTGACCGCGCTGGAAGCCTGCAAACCTGCAACATAGTAGCAAAGACGACTACTGCAACTCTGTAACGCTGATCCTGCCGCTTTCTCGACTGTTTTCCTGGTGGTGCATGCTGTGGGGGTAGTCTGCCTCCTCTCTGCACTAGAAGCTCCGAAGAAATCTCCTGTGGGTCGACGGAATCTTCCCCCTGCAACCGCAGGCACCAAAAAGCTGCATTACCGGTCCCTTGGGTCTCCTCTCAGCACGACGAGTGAGGTCCCTCGAATCCAGCAACTCTGTCCAAGTGACTCCCACAGTCCAGTGACTCTTCAGTCCAAGTTTGGTGGAGGTAAGTCCTTGCCTCACCTCGCTAGACTGCATTGCTGGGAACCGCGACTTTTGCAGCTACTCCGGCCTCCGTGCACTTCCGGTGGAAATCCTTTGGGCACAGTCCAGCCTGGGTCCACGGCACTCTAACCTGCATTGCACGACCTCCTAAGTTGTTCTCCGGCGACGTGGGACTTCTTTGTGCGACTTCGGGTGAGCACCGTTTCACGCATCCTCGTAGTGCCTGTTTCTGGCACTTCTCCGGGTGCTACCTGCTGCTGAGAGGGCTCCTTGTCTTGCTCTACGTCCCCTCTCTCTCCTGGTCCAATTTGCGACCTCCTGGTCCCTCCTGGGCCACAGCAGCATCCGAAAACGCTAACTGCACGATTTGCAGCTAGCAAGGCTTGTTGGCATTCTTTCGGCGGGAAAACACTTCTGCACGACTCTACAAGGCGAGAGGGATCCGTCCTCCAAAGGGGAAGTCTCTAGCCCTTTGCGTTCCTGCAGAAACTGCAGCTTCTTCTGTCCAGTAGAAGCTTCTTTGCACCCGCAGCTGGCATTTCCTGGGCATCTGCCCATCTCCGACTTGCTTGTGACTTTTGGACTTGGTCCCCTTGTTCCACAGGTACCCCAGATTGGAAATCCAGCGTTGTTGCATTGTTGGTTTGTGTCTTTCCTGCATTATTCCTCTAACACGACTTCTTTGTCCTTAGGGGAACTTTAGTGCACTTTGCACTCACTTTTCAGGGTTTTGGGGAGGGCTAATTTTCTAACTCTCACTATTTTCTAATAGTCCCAGCGACCCTCTACAAGGTCACATAGGTTTGGGGTCCATTCGTGGTTCGCATTCCACTTTTGGAGTATATGGTTTGTGTTGCCCCTATCCCTATGTGTCCCCATTGCATCCTATTGTAACTATACATTGTTTGCACTGTTTTCTAAGACTATACTGCATATTTTTGCTATTGTGTATATATATCTTGTGTATATTTCCTATCCTCTCACTGAGGGTACACTCTAAGATACTTTGGCATATTGTCATAAAAATAAAGTACCTTTATTTTTAGTATAACTGTGTATTGTGTTTTCTTATGATATTGTGCAAGTGACACTTGTGGTACTGTAGTAGCTTCACACGTCTCCTAGTTCAGCCTAAGCTGCTCTGCTAAGCTACCATTATCTATCAGCCTAAGCTGCTAGACACCCTATACACTAATAAGGGATAACTGGGCCTGGTGCAAGGTGCAAGTACCCCTTGGTACTCACTACAAGCCAGTCCAGCCTCCTACTTTGGTTGTGCAGCGGTGGGATAGGTGCTTTGAGACTACTTACCACTCTTGTCATTGTACTTTTCATAAGAGAAAAATATACAAAACAAGGTCAGTGTATATACACATAGCCAAAAAGTTTTGCATTTCCTCTTTTCACTCTTTTCTAAAGTGCTGAAAAGTACTTCTAACTTTCTAAAAAGTTCTAAAAAGTTTTAAAAGTTTTTTTTCTCTGTCTTTCTAAAAGCTCTGACAAACTTTTTTCTCTTTTTCTATCACTTTAACTCTCTCTAAAAAATGTCTGGCACAAGCCAAAATGTTGATCTGTCTAAACTTGCATATGATCACCTTAGCTGGAAAGGAGCAAGGAGTCTCTGCATAGAGAGAGGTTTGAGTGTAGGGAAGAATCCTTCCTTGGAATTGTTAATTAACATGCTTAGAGAACAAGATAAGGCTATAAGTGCCTCATCTGATGAAAAAGTAGCTAATGGTTCCCAATCTGATCCAGGGACTCCCCCAGGAAAAGATTTAGGAAAGAAAGTTCCTAGCCTTCCCATTACTAGACAGTCTAGCATAGTTGGTACTGAGGTGGAGTCACATCATCCAGATGATGTGCTCTCACATTACACTGTCAGCCAAGCTGTTAGGGTGGCTTCTGTAAGGGACAGGTCTCCTTCTGTTCATTCCCATCATACCTCTGTATCTAGGAATGTCCCTCCCACCAACCCTGATGACAGATTGTTAGAAAGGGAACTCAATAAGTTGAGGGTGGAACAAACCAGACTGAAGCTTAAAAAGCAACAGCTGGATTTGGATAGACGGTCTTTAGAAATAGAGAGGGAAAGACAGAAGTTGGGTTTAGATACCCATGGTGGCAGCAGCAGTATTCCCCATGGTCATCCTGCAAAACAGCATGATTCCAGGAATCTGCACAAGATAGTTCCCCCTTATAAGGAGGGGGATGACATTAACAAGTGGTTTGCTGCACTTGAGAGGGCCTGTGTTGTACAGGATGTCCCTCAAAGGCAGTGGGCTGCTATCCTATGGCTATCATTTAGTGGAAAAGGTAGGGATAGGCTCCTTACTGTGAAAGAAAGTGATGCCAATAATTTTACAGTTCTTAAGAATGCACTCCTGGATGGTTATGGCTTAACCACTGAACAGTACAGGATAAAGTTCAGAGAGACCAAAAAGGAGTCTTCACAAGACTGGGTTGATTTCATTGACCATTCAGTGAAGGCCTTGGAGGGGTGGTTACATGGCAGTAAAGTTACTGATTATGACAGCCTGTATAACTTGATCCTGAGAGAGCATATTCTTAATAATTGTGTGTCTGATTTGTTGCACCAGTACTTGGTGGACTCTGATCTGACCTCTCCCCTAGAATTGGGAAAGAAGGCAGACAAATGGGTCAGAACAAGAGTGAACAGAAAAGTTCATACAGGGGGTGACAAAGATGGCAACAAAAAGAAGGATGGTAAGTCTTCTGACAAGGGTGGGGACAAATCTAAAAATGAGTCTTCATCAGGCCCACAAAAACACTCTGGTGGGGGTGGTGGGCCCAAATCCTCCTTTAATCAAAACAAAGAAAAGAAACCATGGTGCTATTTATGTAAAGTAAAAGGCCATTGGACAACAGATCCCAGTTGTCCAAAGAAAAGCACCAAGCCTCCTACCACTACAACCCCTACTGCTACCCCTAGTGTCCCTACTAATAGCAATGGTGGTGGGAGCAAACCTACTAATAGCCAATCCAAGGGGGTAGCTGGGCTCACTATTGGTAACTTAGTTGGGGTTGGCCTTGTTAGGGAGGCCACAGAGGCTGTGTTAGTCTCTGAGGGGGCTATTGATTTAGCCACCTTAGTTGCTTGTCCCCTTAATATGGATAAGTACAAGCAGCTACCCCTAATAAATGGTGTTGAGGTTCAGGCCTACAGGGACACTGGAGCCAGTGTGACTATGGTCATAGAGAAACTGGTCCACCCTGAACAACACCTACTTGGTCACCAGTACCAAGTAACCGATGCTCACAACAACACACTTAGCCACCCCATGGCTGTTGTTAATCCCAACTGGGGGGGGGTTACTGGTCCAAAGAAAGTTGTGGTAGCCACAGATTTACCTGTAGACTGTCTACTAGGAAATGATTTGGAGACATCAGCTTGGTCAGATGTGGAGTTGGAGGCCCATGCAGCAATGCTGGGCATCCCAGGGCATATTTTTGCTTTGACAAGGGCTCAGGCCAAAAAGCAAAAAGGACAGGGAAGCTTGGATCCTGGAACAATGGACCAAGTGCTCCCTAAAGCTAGGGCTAGTAGAAGCAAACCACTTCCTACTATCCCTCCCTCTACAGTGGATTCAACTTCTGAGGAAGAAGAATTCCCTCCCTGTGCAGAACCTACACCAGAGGAGCTTCAAGCAGACACTGCTGAGCTTTTGGGTGAAGGGGGGCCTGCCAGGGAGGAGCTGAGTGTGGCACAGCAAACCTGTCCCACATTAGAGGGTCTCAGACAGCAAGCTGTCAAACAGGCTAATGGGGATGTCAGTGACTCTCACAGAGTTTACTGGGAGGACAACCTCTTGTACACTGAGCACAGGGATCCTAAACCTGGAGCTGCCAGGAGACTAGTGATTCCTCAGGAGTACAGAAAGTTCCTCCTAACTCTTGCCCACGACATTCCCCTAGCTGGGCACCTGGGTCAAATGAAAACTTGGGACAGACTGGTTCCATTGTTTCATTGGCCTAGGATGTCTGAGGACACCAAAGATTTTTGTAAGTCCTGTGAAACCTGTCAAGCCAGTGGCAAAACAGGTGGCACCCCAAAGGCACCCCTTATTCCACTGCCTGTGGTTGGGGTTCCCTTTGAAAGGGTAGGGGTTGACATAGTTGGCCCCCTTGACCCTCCTACTGCTTCAGGCAATAGGTTTATCTTGGTGGTAGTGGACCATGCCACAAGATACCCTGAAGCAATTCCTTTAAGGACCACTACAGAACCTGCAGTGGCAAAGGCCCTCCTAGGAATATTTTCTAGGGTGGGCTTCCCAAAGGAAGTAGTATCAGACAGGGGAAGCAATTTCATGTCTGCATACTTAAAGGCCATGTGGAAGGAGTGTGGTGTAACTTACAAGTTCACAACACCCTATCATCCACAAACAAATGGACTGGTGGAGAGATTTAATAAAACTCTCAAAGGCATGATTATGGGTCTCCCTGAAAAACTCCGCAGGAGATGAGATATCCTTCTACCATGCCTCCTTTTTGCCTACAGGTAGGTACCCCAGAAAGGAGTGGGCTTCAGCCCCTTTGAACTTCTTTTTGGACACCCTGTTAGGGGTCCACTCACACTTGTAAAGGAGGGTTGGGAACAACCTTTAAAAGCTCCTAAGCAGGATATTGTGGATTATGTACTTGGCCTCAGATCAAGGATGGCTGAGTACATGAAAAAGGCCAGCAAAAACCTTCAGGCCAGCCAAGAGCTCCAGAAGCAATGGCATGATCAGAGGGCTGTTTTGGTTCAGTACCAACCAGGGCAGAAAGTGTGGGTCTTGGAGCCTGTGGCCCCAAGAGCACTCCAAGATAAATGGAGTGGACCCCACACAATTGTTGAAAAGAAGGGAGAAGTCACCTATTTAGTTGACTTAGGCACTGCCAGGAGTCCCCTTAGGGTGCTCCATGTCAACCGCCTGAAACCCTACTATGACAGGGCTGATCTCACCCTGCTCATGGCAACTGATGAGGGACAGGAAGAAGACAGTGATCCTCTACCTGATCTCTTCTCTTCCACAGAACAAGATGCTCTTGTGGAAGGTGTAGTTTTGGATGATTGTCTTACTGCTGAGCAGAAAGACCATTGCATAAATCTCCTAGATCAATTCTCTGAACTCTTCTCTACTGTGCCAGGTACCACTTCTTGGTGTGAGCACACTATAGATACTGGAGACAGTTTACCTGTCAAAAGTAGGATCTATAGGCAGCCTGACCATGTCAGGGACTGCATAAAGCAAGAGGTGCAGAAAATGTTAGAACTAGGAGTGGTTGAGCACTCTGAAAGTCCATGGGCTTCTCCTGTGGTACTTGTACCAAAACCCCATTCCAAAGATGGAAAGAAGGAAATGCGGTTTTGTGTAGACTATAGAGGTCTCAACTTGGTAACCAAAACTGATGCTCACCCTATACCCAGGGCAGATGAACTCATAGATACACTGGCATCTGCCAAGTATCTAAGCACTTTTGATTTGACTGCAGGGTATTGGCAGATCAAATTGTCAGAAGATGCTAAACCTAAAACTGCATTTTCAACCATTGGAGGACATTACCAGTTTACTGTAATGCCTTTTGGTTTGAAAAATGCACCTGCCACTTTTCAAAGGTTGGTGAACACAGTCCTGCAAGGGCTGGAAGCTTTCAGTGCAGCATATTTGGACGATATAGCTGTCTTTAGCTCCAGCTGGGATGATCACCTGGTCCACCTATGGAAAGTTTTGGAGGCCCTGCAGAAGGCAGGCCTCACTATCAAGGCTTCAAAGTGCCAGATAGGGCAGGGGAAGGTGGTTTATCTGGGACACCTTGTTGGTGGGGAACAGATTGCACCACTTCAGGGGAAAACCCAAACAATTATTGATTGGGTTCCCCCTACCACTCAGACTCAGGTGAGAGCCTTCCTAGGCCTCACTGGGTATTACAGGAGGTTCATTAAGAACTATGGCTCCATTGCAGCCCCTCTTAATGACCTCACATCCAAGAAAATGCCTAAAAAGGTATTATGGACAGCAAACTGTCAGAAAGCTTTTGAGGAGCTGAAGCAGGCCATGTGCTCTGCACCTGTAATGAAAAGCCCTTGTTACTCTAAAAAATTCTATGTCCAAACTGATGCATCTGAATTAGGAGTAGGGGCAGTCCTATCACAACTTAATTCTGAGGGCCAGGATCAACCTGTTGCTTTTATTAGTAGGAGGTTGACCCCTAGAGAAAAGTGTTGGTCTGCCATAGAGAGGGAGGCCTTTGCTGTGGTCTGGGCTCTGAAGAAGTTGAGGCCATACCTGTTTGGCACTCACTTCATTGTTCAGACAGACCACAAACCTCTACTTTGGCTAAAACAAATGAAAGGTGAAAATCCTAAATTGTTGAGGTGGTCCATATCCCTACAGGGAATGGACTATACAGTGGAACATAGACCTGGGAGTAGCCACTCCAATGCAGGTGGACTCTCCAGATATTTCCACTTAGACAATGAAGACTCATCAGGTCATGGCTAGTCTTATTGTCCTTCGTTTGGGGGGGGGGGTTGTGTAGGAAAGTACCATCTTGCCTGGCATGTTACCCCCATTTTTCACTGTATATATGTTGTTTTAGTTGTATGGGTCACTGGGACCCTGGTAACCCAGGGCCCCAGTGCTCATAAGTGTGCCTGAATGTGTTACCTAAGTAGTGACTAACTGTCTCACTGAGGCTCTGCTAATCAGAACCTCAGTGGTTATGCTCTCTCATTTCTTTCCAAATTGTCACTAACAGGCTAGTGACCATTTTACCAATTTACATTGGCTTACTGGAACACCCTTATAATTCCCTAGTATATGGTACTGAGGTACCCAGAGTATTGGGGTTCCAGGAGATCCCTATGGGCTGCAGCATTTCTTTTGCCACCCATAGGGAGCTCTGACAATTCTTACACAGGCCTGCCACTGCAGCCTGAGTGAAATAACGTCCACGTTATTTCACAGCCATTTTACACTGCACTTAAGTAACTTATAAGTCACCTATATGTCTAACCTTTACCTGGTAAAGGTTAGGTGCAAAGTTACTTAGTGTGAGGGCACCCTGGCACTAGCCAAGGTGCCCCCACATTGTTCAGGGCCAATTCCCCGGACTTTGTGAGTGCGGGGACACCATTACACGTGTGCACTACATATAGGTCACTACCTATATGTAGCTTCACAATGGTAACTCCCAATATGGCCATGTAACATGTCTATGATCATGGAATTGCCCCCTCTATACCATCCTGGCATAGTTGGCACAATCCCATGATCCCAGTGGTCTGTAGCACAGACCCTGGTACTGCCAAACTGCCCTTCCTGGGGTTTCACTGCAGCTGCTGCTGCTGCCAACCCCTCAGACAGGCAGCTGCCCTCCTGGGGTCCAGCCAGGCCTGGCCCAGGATGGCAGAACAAAGACCTTCCTCTGAGAGAGGGTGTGACACCCTCTCCCTTTGGAAAATGGTGTGAAGGCAGGGGAGGAGTAGCCTCCCCCAGCCTCTGGAAATGCTTTCTTGTGCACAGATGTGCCCAATTCTGCATAAGCCAGTCTACACCGGTTCAGGGGACCCCTTAGCCCTGCTCTGGCGCGAAACTGGACAAAGGAAAGGGGAGTGACCACTCCCCTGACCTGCACCTCCCCTGGGAGGTGTCCAGAGCTCCTCCAGTGTGCTCCAGACCTCTGCCATCTTGGAAACAGAGGTACTGCTGGCACACTGGACTGCTCTGAGTGGCCAGTGCCACCAGGTGACGTCAGAGACTCCTTCTGATAGGCTCCTTCAGGTGTTAGTAGCCTATCCTCTCTCCTAAGTAGCCAAACCCTCTTTTCTGGCTATTTAGGGTCTCTGTCTCTGGGGAAACTTCAGATAACGAATGCAAGAGCTCAGCCGAGTTCCTCTGCATCTCTCTCTTCACCTTCTGCCAAGGAATCGACTGCTGACCGCGCTGGAAGCCTGCAAACCTGCAACATAGTAGCAAAGACGACTACTGCAACTCTGTAACGCTGATCCTGCCGCCTTCTCAACTGTTTTCCTGGTGGTGCATGCTGTGGGGGTAGTCTGCCTCCTCTCTGCACTAGAAGCTCCGAAGAAATCTCCTGTGGGTCGACGGAATCTTCCCCCTGCAACCGCAGGCACCAAAAAGTTGCATTACCGGTCCCTTGGGTCTCCTCTCAGCACGACGAGCGAGGTCCCTCGAATCCAGCAACTCTGTCCAAGTGACTCCAACAGTCCAGTGACTCTTCAGTCCAAGTTTGGTGGAGGTAAGTCCTTGCCTCACCTCGCTAGACTGCATTGCTGGGAACCGTGACTTTTGCAGCTACTCCGGCCTCCGTGCACTTCCGGCGGAAATCCTTTGGGCACAGTCCAGCCTGGGTCCACGGCACTCTAACCTGCATTGCACGACCTCCTAAGTTGTTCTCCGGCGACGTGGGACTTCTTTGTGCGACTTCGGGTGAGCACCGTTTCACGCATCATCGTAGTGCCTGTTTCTGGCACTTCTCCGGGTGCTACCTGCTGGTGAGAGGGCTCCTTGTCTTGCTCGACGTCCCCTCTCTCTCCTGGTCCAATTTGCGACCTCCTGGTCCCTCCTGGGCCACAGCAGCATCCAAAAATGCTAACTGCACGATTTGCAGCTAGCAAGGCTTTCTGGCGTTCTTTCGGCGGGAAAACACTTCTGCACGACTCTACAAGGCGAGAGGGATCCGTCCTCCAAAGGGGAAGTCTCTAGCCCTTTGCGTTCCTGCAGAAACCGCAGCTTCTTCTGTCCAGTAGAAGCTTCTTTGCACCCGCAGCTGGCATTTCCTGGGCATCTGCCCATCTCCGACTTGCTTGTGACTTTTGGACTTGGTCCCCTTGTTCCACAGGTACCCCAGATTGGAAATCCAGCGTTGTTGCATTGTTGGTTTGTGTCTTTCCTGCATTATTCCTCTAACACGACTTCTTTGTCCTTAGGGGAACTTTAGTGCACTTTGCACTCACTTTTCAGGGTCTTGGGGAGGGCTAATTTTCTAACTCTCACTATTTTCTAATAGTCCCAGCGACCCTCTACAAGGTCACATAGGTTTGGGGTCCATTCGTGGTTCGCATTCCACTTTTGGAGTATATGGTTTGTGTTGCCCCTATCCCTATGTGTCCCCATTGCATCCTATTGTAACTATACATTGTTTGCACTGTTTTCTAAGACTATACTGCATATTTTTGCTATTGTGTATATATATCTTGTGTATATTTCCTATCCTCTCACTGAGGGTACACTCTAAGATACTTTGGCATATTGTCATAAAAATAAAGTACCTTTATTTTTAGTATAACTGTGTATTGTGTTTTCTTATGATATTGTGCAAGTGACACTTGTGGTACTGTAGTAGCTTCACACGTCTCCTAGTTCAGCCTAAGCTGCTCTGCTAAGCTACCATTATCTATCAGCCTAAGCTGCTAGACACCCTATACACTAATAAGGGATAACTGGGCCTGGTGCAAGGTGCAAGTACCCCTTGGTACTCACTACAAGCCAGTCCAGCCTCCTACACTACTCACCCAATTTTTTAAGTTGGAATCCGTGCCAACCCCGAGAACTACCGCCTTATCACCCTAACTGACTCTGGATCCAATTACTACGCAGGTTCCCTTTTGGAGGATCTCAAGAGCTGGGCAAACAAAAACAACATCATTCCGGTCAATCAGACAGGCTTTATTGAAGTGTTAGGTATTTTATCTCTCACCACCATTATAGATAAATGAAATCAAAATAAACGACCTCTGTACATCTGTTTTGTGGATTTTAAATCCACATTTGACTCAGTTCAGCATAGCCAGTTATGGGCAAAATTAACCCAATGGGGTATTCCTGCACAGCTATTAAAAGGAATTCAGATGTTATATACTGAAACTTGGAATAGGGTGAAAGTAGGGGATGATTAATTCTTACCAAGAAAAATTAAGACTGTACACGGTCTCAAACAGGGTTGTGTCCTATCTTTTTAATATTTTTGTATCCAATTTCACCACTATGTTACATTGAGTAAATGCGCACCCTCCAAAGATTGGGAACCTCTTTATTTCAAATTTACATTATGCAGATGATGTAATCCTTCTAAATCACACCAAAGTAGGATTACAGTGATTGATAGTGAAATTAGCAGAATTTGCAAAACACAGTGGAATGGTTATAAACAAGAAGAAAAAAAAAATATGGAAATAAATAAAATAATACACAAAACATATAAGTGGTACCTTCAAGGCCTGAGCTTGAACAAGTAAAACACGTTCAGATACTTGGGGATAAAATTCAATGAGAAGGGGTCTTTTGCTCCCCAGAAAACTGTCTTAACGCGAAAAGGGATTGCGCCTGTTGCTTGCTTTTCGTACCCTGCAAAGATTACTAGACTGTCCTAGCTCTGTCCTCTGCTTCAAGTGATATCATCTGAACTAGTTCATAGTATCACTTATGGTAGTGAAGCTTTGAGGGGTAGAGGTGCAGTTACCCTGAATGGGATAATTGGTAAAGTTTTTAGAGCTCTTTTTCATCTTCCAGTTAATGCATCTCAGGCCTACATCAGGTTTGAATTTGGGTATATGAATAAATTAATTGCAAAGCAGGGTGCCTATATTAAAGTCTGGAAACAGGTTCAACAATCAAAGGAAAATGGGTTCCATCAAGCACTCCAGTAGGAGATGAGCTCAAACTCAAGCACTCCATCCCGGGGTATATTTAGACCAAGCCTTAGACGATTTGGGGGCCCACTCTCTGTGGGACGAGAAATTAGCTCTTGATACTTTTTTTTTAATTATTAATCGTATTATGAAGAAAAAGTCTTTGGACAAGGGTCTTTTGGCAGGCAGATCCTACTCCTGGGTTACAATAAATTACTATAAAACCATGAAATACCAGATGTACCTGAGTCAGGATGATCAAAGAAAGAAAAAGATCTATTCATTAAACATCGATTTGGCCTTCTCTCAGGGGGTTCTGCTTCTTCCCCTGGGATCGTTCTGGTTTAAATTTCACCGGTATGCTATGTGACTATGGAGTTGGGAACCTTATACACTGGATCTGCATATGCCAAGGTTTAAAGCAATATCACGGAAGATATCTTAAGGAAGCATTCAACCTAAGGAATATACATAGGGTAGGTAATCGGTAATCACTAGTTTTAAGTCATCCAACATTATTTTGAATGCTAGGTTAACAAAACTTTTAAGTCAGGTCTCCAAAAAAATGGATGCCCAAAGTAAGGCAAAATCAAGCAAGGGTACGGTATGAGGCTATGGCCTTTTAGTATGTTAACTGATTATGTACAAACTCACATGGCCTGAAGGCAATAAGGTGGTTGCTGCTTGGCAGCTGCACTTTACAGTATCTGGTCTTAAATTAAAGTTATTGGTCAAGTGTATTTCTTATGAATCAATATGAGAGGTCAGGTTTTATGGGTATAGGCAAAGCCCGGCTGACGTATATTTATATCCAGAAAGAATATTGCACTGTAAAACATTTAAGTGCTTTTATGGATTTTATCTAGAATTAGGTATTGTATTGTAAAAACTTGTTTTTTTGTGATTTTATGGCTTCTTATGAAATCTGTACTGTGAGTTTTATCGGATTATAGATGGTGTAAAGGTTTTGATTAACTATTATGCACTTTAACTAAATACAATAAAATAAAATAAAAATCACACCCACAGACACCACCCCAACACACACAGACATATCCACCACATCCACCATACCCACAAACACCACCCCAAAACACACAGACACCCACAACATCCAGCATACCCACAGACACAACCCCAACAGACACACCCACCCAGCACTCCCACATCAGGCAGCACCTCCACCTCCCTGCCCTCCAAGACATGCAAACACCCACACTCACACACGCAACAGACACCACCCAAACAGAAGCATGCCTTACACACACTCAAGGCATCTATGCCCACACACAAGATAACCACTCCCTCAACCTCCAAATCCTCAATCCCTTCTAATGACCATACCTGTTTACTCAACGAAAGGATCCTTTTCATGCTTGCCTTTCCCCTGTTCCCTCCGAAACCCCTCCCAAACCCAAGAGGTCCAACCCACATCCTAAAATATCCTTTCCACATCTAAGTTCTCCCCGTCACACCTGTCCCCCTACAAACATACATATCCCTTTCCCAAAAAACAAAGCCTATCCCTCCAAAACAAAAATGCTCCCACAAACCCCCATCTGAAATCTGACCCCACCCAAGGATGATCCCTGAGGTGCCTAGCTGCCCACTTGGTGCCCCTTCCTGTGGAGGTTCCCTGGCAGTGATTGCAGTCAAGTGTGGGCACGTAATGTGCATGGACATACATGGGCTAGTTAATGGCCTGTGTTCTAAATCATTTGGATATAATAAACCTAAGTTGTTGTTTTTTGGGTACACATTTGCCCTTCAATTACTTTTCTACCTTTATGTGGTTCCTGAGTAACTTGTGTTGCATGCCTACAGTTGTGTGTGTTTCACCCAGATTGCTGATCCATTTGCTGTTGCTTGCAATGTCTGACTTTGTGGGAAGTACTGGTGTCCGACAAGACAAAGGTAGATGTTGACTGTATGGCTATGTGGGTGGTAATCCTATTGGGGTGTCATTGCATTGTGTTATGTTTGGTTTCATAAGTATTTCTTCTTATGTTGTTCAATGTCAGCATGTATGGTGTTAGACTAGTCTCCCTGATATGGATTGTACATTTGTCTTATGTATGGAAGCTAGAGTTTGTTTGTCCACACATTGAGGGTGTTCAATTGTGCTAGCTTCCTTCACATTTGACTGACAGTGTGTCTATTTTGATGTGTGTACCTTGCAACTACTTCATCTGGATGTATTGCTTATGCTGTTGCTGATGTGCTTTTTGGCTTACACATTATGCAGATATGAATGTCCTTTGTCTCTACTATTGTTTGTGCCTGAGATACATGAAGGGCCAGTGCAAGTGCAAATGGTGTTTTAGGAGCATGTGCAAAGTGAAATGTGTCACAGGGCAGCATACTTCCATGAGTGCTCCTGATGCACCCATCCCCATTGTGCAGGCATCTTTTGCATTGTGAGCTTTGGATATTGGTCTCTCAAACTATTTTACATCCCATTGACCATTCATTGTGTTGTAATATGGGTGATGTGTGGGTCCACTGCAGGGCTGTTTCATGGGAACAGTGGTTGTGTTAAATGACACATCCATACATATGTGTCTTCAATCTGCTGAAAGTCCATGGCATGTGATCAATGTGTGAGTGTCATTTGAATCTTGTGTGATGTTGCTGTGGTGTTGCTTTTGTGTAACACAATGTTCTGTACACTTCACTGTCCCTGTGCCTAAGACTGGCAGATGTGGAGTGTGGCAGTGCACTGACAGTGACCTGCCCAAAGGTGGCATTTGATGGCTGTGATTGTGTTGTTGTTTGTGAATCACTCAGACAGTGAGCACAATGACACGTGAACTTGGTGCCCATAGAGTGACCCCCCCACATCAAGTGGATGACAGCGCGATTATATGTTTTGAGCGTAATGACACAGGTAGGTGTATCTCAGTTGCATCTACGGCAGTGTGGATTTTGGGCAGCCTTGATGTGTAGCAAAAGTGGTAGGATGTGTGTGATGGGCTCCATGGTGGCACAGGAGGCGTAACACTAACTGCTGGTGAGTTGCTCCCTTTTTACTTTCCATATCCATCTGCTGGAACCTGGTGGTTGTACCACCATGGTCACATTGGCAGTGTTCAACTTAATGTGTCCAGCAGAAACACTGCCTCCATTGGCCTGTTTCTCCTGCCTCATCACCGGGGTGGTCTGTGCTGCCTGGCACTGCCGGCAGGACCGCAGTGGTCTTTGCTCTATGGGACCGCCAACATCGTAATACAGTGGTCCGACAGCTAAGTCGATGGAGGTCAGACCACCGTCGCCACTGTGGCGGTGCATGGACCGCCAAACTTGTAATCAGGCCCCTAGTGTTTTGTGGTGTGGTGAAGCTCTCCTGGTGTTTCAGTCACTTGAGTGCAATGTTATTTGTATCTGTGTTGCTGAAATGGCCATTGTCATGCAACTCACAGCAAATGTGGCACTCCCTAAGCATAACCTTATGCAATGTAATGCAACCATATTTTAGCCACATTGCACAAGTCTTAGTAAATCTCTCTTACTGTGATCACCTTCACCCATTTTTGGAGAGATGTACTTTAGCAAGATATTTAAGTTGTTTTATTGTTATAGACTTCATTTATTTTCAGTCCTGTCTAATGTCATTGAAGCAACACGTTTTGTGATTATGCAAACTATTACTCACTCCTAAGAGTTTGAAAAACTTGGGTTTTCTGGCATAAATAAGTAGAAAGGAAAATACGCTTTGTCCGGATATAAGACAACTTTAAAGATCTCAGGTTAGACTTTGTTGGCCATGAGTATTTATCATAAGCTTGGTGCTAATGACATTTCAGGTACAAACTTTCAAAGTTGGTAGTATTTGACTATGCATTCATTTCACATGTGCTATTTACCGAAGTGCAAATTGCTACCCTACACTATTTACCCAGAGATTCTCAGAAATAAAACCTTGTGACAACCTTATTGATAACTAGTTCAACATTTTGATTTGTTTACCCTGGAAGGCACTTGCATGTTCTGATTTGGTCCCCAATGGATGCACATGTGCATGAAGAAAATATGATGGAGGACAAGCTTATCCCCAAGATCCACTCCAACATGAAAGTAGGAAATATGACTATATTGAATGAAAAAACCTTTCCTCAAGAAAAATCTAACTTCCATTTCTATGCATATTTACAGACGGCATGTCCCACTCCTAGCACTTCCTTGGAAATAGTGTTCAGCAACCCTATTGCCTCCATCAACCTCAGTCTTCCTAAGCTAACCATCCCAGGTAATTTTAATACCTCGCCCAAAAGGTCATCAACTTGAGCCTCAATTTAATCCATGAGCTCCAAAGTTGAAACTTTACCAGCTCATCATCTGCTTTACCCACCAACCAGGAAATAGTAGGTGTCTCAAGATAATATCCACATCCATGGAGTAACCATCATCTAATCTCATTCACTTGCTTGCAAAGTTTTGTGAAATTCGACCGTCCACAAAGCTTAAAAACCTTGCAGATGCCCGTACACAGTTTTTCTGTGCACTAAAAAATAATTTTCACTGCATTGTGAAATAATTTTCATTCTAAATTAACTCAGACAAACTGGAAAATGTTTGCAGTCTTTTTCTCTGCAAGGCTACATTTTGCAGGGAATTTCAATGTATAATGACACATGTTTTGCAGCTCTTTTTGTCTGCAATGTTTACCACAGAAGTGACAAGCAGTATTCCTCTTTAACATTTCAACATTTACATTCACTTAAGAATTCCAGAATTGGGCACCAAACCTTTACTACTACCTTGCATTTGCATTAAGCGATTTCCCTTTCCCACACCCTGCAACATTACATTTTTAGAATAGTTTGATGCACCATGGTATTGCGGAGAGAAAGAACACCAACTGTTTTTTGTGTCATAAATCTTATGTAGAACAATGCTGTTAGTGTTAAGCTGATAGGTATATGTATAACATACCTGTTGCAAATGCCACAGTCATCAGGTAAATATGGCAAAAAGAACAACTTTGTAACTTTCAAGATGTTGCAATGTTTTCCATAGAATTTCTTGAAGGTTTGCAACTGCACAGACCCTTACATTGCAGCTCCCTCCCAGCTCAAATCCATAGGTCACACTGTTCGGACTGCTGCACTCTGATGCTTGGAAGAAGATATTGGTTCTTTAGGTCGATAAGACCTTTTAACCTACCACTCCAGGATTAGAGAGGTTCATTTCACACTGGTCACGATTTCAACCCTTGAACAATGGCTATCCATAGTCTGCAATATCTTATTACCACATTTTCACCTCAAGAAATCAGAATCTGGCAAATGGTCCTGCAAAAAAGCTTCCAACACTTAAAACTACAAAAGTACTCTCAAGTGTAAAAAGAGAAATATAACTATCAGTAGACAATGCTGGCAGTACTGCCTGACTCAATACAAGTAAAAAAACAGAAAACTGAGAAAAGCTGCTGTTTATACATTACATATGTATTACATATATGTCTCACATGTCCAATGAACTTTTCAGGATTCTATGCAATTTCAGGATGTCAGCACCAAAAAATGGTCCTATCTCAGTGACTACCTTCTCAATCATATTTAAAAAACAGCTCAGGACTTTAGTGTCAAAGTCATGACTGGTGTGAGACAGGGAAGTAATATAACAGCACTCATCTTCAACCTATTCATCGACTGGTTGATGTGAAGCACAACAGAACACCAAGCTAGAGGCATTAGATGAACCTCATTGTCTACACTGGAGGACTTTGACTATGTGAATGACCTAGCTCACTCTCTCACACACATCAGCATATCCAGGAAAACACATCTCACCTCAACATCTATGCAAGATCAACAAGAAGAAATCAGAAGTCATGCCATTCCACTTTCCAAACCCTTCACCAATCGAGGTGGATGGCTAGGAACTAGCCATAACCAAAGAGTTCACCTACCTAGGTAGATCTATCAGACATGATGGAGGAGCAGGCAGTGACACAAAGAGCAGACTTAACAAGTCAAGGATGCTGAACAATGTGTGGAAGTCATGTCAGTAGAGCACCAACACCAAGCCACGCTGAGGCTTTATCAGAGCTGTGTCCTGTCCACTGTCCTGTATGGATCAGTTTGCTGGCAGATGATGAACAGCAGCATCACCAATCTGGCAGCTTTCCACACCAGTAACCTGAGAAGATTCTTGTGAATTTTGTTGGCGCTAACCATCTCCAACCAGAAACTGCTCACAAGATTCAAGCAGTAAAGAGCATAGACACCCTCATTATGAGAAAAAGATAGATATGGATAGAACACACCATCAAAGGAGAACAAGACTCCATCACAAGAACAGCTCTCTACTGGGTCCCAGAAGGCATACAGAATACAGGAAGACCAAAGAAAACCTGGAGGTGAACTGTGAAACAGAAATGAAGGCCCTGTATCCACAGATGGTGCATTATACAGAAACTTGCCCACCACAGACAGAAGTGTAGGTTCTTCACTGCTGTCCTGCATGCAAGTCGGTATAGGGGCCAATCCGTAACTAAGTAAATGAGTAAGATACATATGATATGTGCATAAGTAAATATAATTTTTTGGGCTAGGCCTCTTTAACTGGTTCAATTTCTAAATGGCTTAAAGTATTTTACATATTGTGTGTTTTTTTATATATATAATTGGAATAATTTAATACATTTTTCATTTGCTGTTGGATGGGTTACAGAAATTACTTTACTTAATTTTACTTACAACTTTAAAACATAAGATAATTGGCAAATTTTGAAATTAAAACTCTTACCTTTTCAGACAGAGCCTCTTCTAATGTAGCTAAGGCAGTGTCGGTATTACTGGAATCTGTCTGCAATGATTTCACCCGGTCTTTAAGATTGCTAAGTTGTTTATCTTTGTCTCTAAGCTGTTCCTGTAAGTTTTCAATCTAAAAGATAAAAACATTTCAATTCATGAAATTTCGTTTATTGTGCATTCCAAAGTACAATTTGACAGACATTTCTAATATGAATGAGCATGTCAGTGACACAGTAATTGTATCTATGAAGGTTTGAAAAAGACTACATCTTGCCCGACCTCATGGAATCATCACTGCAAATGTATTTTCATTACTTTTCAACTGCTGATGCCTTGTAGTAATGATGTATTCCAGCCATGGCTCTCTTCAAGCAGAAAAGTGCCCTTTGGTTATAAAACTGAGGACACAATTACTAATCTATCATGCACACAGGGTGGAAGGCAAAGTTGCTAAGCTGCATTGCAGGAATTGGAGAGAGCAGAAATGCTCTGTATTTACAGAGATAGCAAGCATTTCTGCTCTCTTCTTGCGCTGGTGCACTGTGTGTTGCCTAGCCCCAATGGTGGCACCCTTGCACCTTAGTGCTAAGGTGCCTAGGTTACAAGCAGGATTGTTTTTGTTTAGAGAGAGACACTTTCCTGTACAAAAATATTTTTTAGAGGCCCTTTCTACTTTCTATGTGTGCTACAAAATGCCTGCCCCCATCCGTCCACTGTGCATGCTTGTGGCAATGGGGATTGGGTGCAGGGCCTGGCAATCAAACTTCCGCAGGCACACATGTCTGAGTAAAAAGGGGTGTCATTTTAAGTAAGGCAAAGCTATTGACTGCTGCGCTGCCCCCTCCTGAGTATCTCCGGGCCCTGGGGACCCCATCTCCTGGGACCTGATGTGGCTGGCCAGGGACTCACAACAAACAACATTGGTGGTTGTGGAGCTTGGACCTGACAGCTGTGCATATGCCCCCATCGTGGGTGCATAAGGAGCCAACAATGCTCCTGCATAGTGGGAGCAGTTATTTTTCACTGCTCCTGCCAGGCAAAAGCAATCTGAGTTTCCCTGCTGCAAGAGCATGGGCAGGGAATCAAATGTCTGCTCCCACCCGACAGGAACATTTTGCACCTCCTACCAGTTGCAAGCAGACAAGTATTTTCTGCCCATGCTCTTGCGAACAGGGAAACTGTGTCCCTGGGGTGGGCTCCCCAGACACCACAGGGAAGCCAGCCCTGGAGGATGGGGACCCTGAGCATTACGAGGCTCAGGGAGGGAGGCTGCACACCCCATCCTCTTTAATATGATGGGGCATAATCGGCTCCCTGGCCGCAAATAATCGATTACATTGGCCCCCAGACCCTGGCGGTAATATTTATTTTACATAACTTATCACCACCATTCTTTTAGTTTTTTCAGCAATTCCACTGGAGTACCATGTTATTACTGTAAAATATATTTTTTAAACTTTTGGCCTGGACTGGGTCCCACAGCACAAGGGCTATGGGAAGGGAATCCTTACCTCCCCCCCCCCCTTAAATATTTTTTTTTAACATTTTCAGGACAGGGGACTAAGTTCCCAAGCCCTGTAACTGCCGCCACTACATTTCTGTTCATGTTAGGGCTACCCAATCAGAACACTCGCTCCTGCGGAAACCTGATTCCTGCAGTCGCGAGATGGCTAAAGGAAAAAAAGGCCCTCAATCAATCAAAATGCTCTATTTTCTTAAATTGAGCTCATGGAACTCTTGGCAAGAGTGCCTCAAACCCACTGTCCAGATATACAAATACATTTGTACCTTGATGTCTCCTAAACTACTGAACAGATTTACAACAAATCACAAAAAGCACACTTTCTGGTCCAAGATCTAGCTTCCTGACTAATTTGGTGTAGTTCAGTTCAGCCACCTTGACTGGAACCTTTTCAAAAATACCTAAGGAAACTGCATAGTGATATTGCATTTTGGGACCCACCCTTTTCTCAGCCCTAGCGTGACGGATCACCCAGAAACTTTCCATGAAGAAACTAAGTAAAAAGAACACTTTCTAAAGTGTCCTGAAGAAAGTATCTAACAAAGCAGAAAAGGTATTTCCTATGGAAATGCAAATCTCAGTGGCGGTTGCCGCTAGGTAGTTATAGTTAGGAGCTAGTTTCTATGGAAAAAAAAAATGTTTTCTTGCTTATATCTTTGGTGCTGGTGGATGAATCTTCATAAACTTTTCCCAAAAGTTACGATGCTCACTTCAGCTGCTGTCTGAAAAGTTTTGGGATGATCCGTCAAGCGGGGGCCAAAAAAGAGGGAGGGTCCCAAATGCATTTTCTTCATTTTAATTTCAATACAGATTTTGAACAGGAATAGAGGCCGAAACGCTAGAAGGAATTGCACCAAATTTGGCAGAAAGCTACCTCTTGGTATGGAAAGAGTCCTTTTTGTTATTTGTTGTAAATCCATTCTGTAGTTTTTGAAATATTAAAGAAAAACCAAATTTGTGCATGTAGGGACACAAAGACTCCGCTAACCCTCCTGATCTCGTGCTGAGGTCTGATGCCAACACTTCAACAAGTAAGTGTTGGCAGCCATCTTGGGACTGGGCTTTAGCCGAGTCCCAGAAAAAAAGGTTAAAAATAAGAAAAGGGGCCAGGTTAGTGACACCCTGACACCTTAGCTCTGGTGTTGGGGTTCCAGAGGAACTACCTCAGGGCAAAAAATTACTTTTTTTTAAAAAAAAGTGTTGCCACAAATTTGTGATGGGGTTGCAAAATCCACTGTATAAAAATTATTTAAAAAACAAGTGTAGACTCCTGCGTATGTTTTAAGAAAGTCTCTGGGTGGGCAGGGTACCAGGGCATTTTAAAAATAAAGGAGGGGCACACGGGGCCCCCCCTTCTGAGCTTTTTTATGCCCTGGGGACTGCCACCTCCCTGGTGCTTTACTGCAATAGTGTGCAGGGAGGCCACGCTGCCCCCCAACAGCCCTAGGGACCACCACCTCACCAGGGCAAACATTGATTTACATGGGGGTGGAGGCGCAGCCCCCCTGCAGCCCCGGGGACTGCAACTTTCCTGGGCAAACATTGATTTACATGGGGAAGCACGTGGCCGCCCACTTCCCCAGAGACTGCCACCTCCCCAGGGCAAACATTGATTTAAATGGGGGGCTGTGTGTCCCCCGCAGTACCGTGTACCACAACCTTCCCGGGGCTAACTTTCAGTTACATGCGGGCAAGCCCTGAACCCCCCACAGGCTCAGGGACCGCCACCTCTCGGGCTGAAATAAAAGAATGTAGGGGGTCCTGGGGCAAATAAAATATATAGTTCTAGGGGCTGCACCTCCAGGACAGGCTCATGCTATGTTCTGTGGTACCCACCCCTGGGACATAGATGTTTGCTCTGACTTGGTGGTAGCTTTTACAGCTCCTACCAAGTCAGAGCAAACAATCTAGTTTCAGCAACTGAGAGCTGATCAAACAGCTCTCACTTGCTGGAAGTTGACGTTTGCTCTTTTTCCCTGCCTACAGAGATGCAGGCGCGGAAACTGAGGAAATAATTGCTCTCACAGACAGGGAAAGGCATGTCAAGCAGCTCCCTGTCTGTGACAGCAGTGCTGGCTCCCACATGAGGCAGGAAGCCGGCTGGGACCGTCAGGCCTTCAAGCTTCAGAATAGGATGAAACACGTGTCGGCTGGAGCTTTGGGCTGTTTTTTCCAAGCAGAGTGAACTTTATGATTACGAACGGAACTATTCATGATTGAATATTAAGATTGGATTGAACTTCATTATCGCCATCAGGATTTTTTCTGGATGGACTTGTTATGGATATCATCTTAATGTTTGTTTTTGATTTATGTATGTCTAATTTGTACTGATGTCCAACTTGTACTGTTTAGTTTATATGTTAAATGTTGTCCAAACTGTCATAAATATTGGTTTTTCAGATTGAAAGTAAATATTTGTTTTCTATGTACTGCATCTCTGAATGTGTTTACTTGTATTCTTCTAAAGACTGTACATATTTGCTTTGTCTTCACATACACATAACTATAATTTTCTTCTTCATGATCATTTATATATGACTTTACTAATTGGATATGAGTGCTCCACATACTTTTCTATTTGATAGGCCTTCAAGCTTCCCCTGCGGTCCCCAGAGGTGCTGATTGGGTGCCTGGGAGGGACCCAGGTGACATGGCCGGGCCCCAGGGGAAGTGGTCTCTGAGCCAAGATCGGCCCAGGGCGGTAGGGCAGCAAAGCCCCCCTTTCTGAAACACAAAAAAGAATGTTAAGACTGGGCCCTGGGGTACCTGGGGCCGAGATTAGCCTGGGGAGGGGGGCCACCCACCCTACAAAATATAAGGCCGAGCCCTGGGGGGTGGTGTCCCCAGGGCCGAAATCAGCCAGGGGAGGGAGGCCGTGTGCCCCCCCTTTGAAATGTAGTGAGACTTAGGGGATAGTTAGCTATAACTCACATCCTAAGGTAAATATAACACGTGCCCTTGCCATGCACTGCTAATTACCACAGACATTACAGCAGTCATGACAGCTTCTCTAACCTTATTAAAATTATAAATGAAGCATTAGCAGTCGTATTAATGAAGAAAAAAGGGTGCGCTTGGGGCGCTAGTTATAGTTACCTTAGGGCACGAATAATAGTGACTTGAAACAACTCTAACTATAACTACTGTACTTCTCTGGTTTTGTGTGAGTAAATTCAGAAACTAACTATAACGTCCCTGTAACCTTTGTTTTTGTAAGTGAATATATATTTAATATATAAACATATTAGGTAGATAGATAGATAGATAGATAGATAGATAGATAGATAGATAGATAGATAGATAGATAGATAGATAGATAGATAGATAGATAGATAGATAGATAGATAGATAGATAATTGAAATGAGAAAGATACACAATCTCAAAACTGTTGGATTTTGTCTGTCTACTTCTTTATTGCAAACGAAAATGTTGTCAATTCCATTTTTCTCAAACAACCGAACAGCCAACATATGTTTTGTGCATCCTCAGCTCCTTCGAGGCTGTTACAAATAAACAACACAATAGAGATTTTTACAAGCACAAAAATAATCTAAATAAATTACTAGGTACATTATACTATACATCTAAATAAATAACTGCTATCATTCAAAGCAGTCGTTCTCTGATCTTATCACAAGATGTTTAGAAACAAAAATACATTTCTTACTTGTATTTTTTAACATCCAATAGTCATGTAGTAACTTGGTGCCAACTCTAACAAGCACTCTTCAACTTAATACATACTAATAATCATATACTGTAGTTTGATTCAAATTTCCTATTTCGACATTCAAGTCCCCGTTTGACTGTTGCAGAAAGCATGACTATATCTTGCATACAGGGGCTTTTCAGTCAGCCCTCCTCAACTCCTCATCTATGGATCTGGTGCAATTGTCAATCATGTTTTTTGTGTGTCAAGGTAACGATGTAGGCCCTCATTACAATCAAAGACCGCCAGGGTTGTTTTGGCGATTGTACCGCCAACAGGCTGGCAGTACACAGTCCTGCCATCATTGTCCTGCTGCTTGCAGCGCCGCCATTGGGATTATGACTCCCCTTCCCGCCATGCCAGCCTTGGCATGGGCAGTGCAGGGGCCCCCAGGCACAGCCCCAACCAGCTTTTCACTGTCTGTTCAGCAGACAGTGAAAAGTGCGACAGGTGCAGCTGCACCCGTCGCACGGCCGCTCCATTAGGAGCCGGCTGCAATGTTACGGCCCAGCAGGGATGTTGTAATGCGGCCGGCGGGTTTTCGGCCGCATAGGCAGCTGCTCGGCGGTCCAACCTTGGCGGGCCGCCTCCGCCGCCCGCCAAGGTTTTAATGAGGGCCATAGTCTGTAAGAGACAGGGAGTAGATGGGATAGATCAAAGGATGTTGAAAGAACTCAAGCTATGACTGACAACACTTCTGGTAATGCTTCTCTTCCACTCTATAGAAAAAAGAGTGTTCTGAGAGGGCCAGAGAAGTTAGTTTATTGAATCACTTGCTAAATCTGGGAGCAGAAAGAAGGAGGGTAGATATGGGATAGGGTATTGACAAAAAAGCAGTCAAATACTTTGACATGAGTCACATAAATTAACAGGGTAAGGGCCTCAGAAATAATGGGATGACACAATGACTAAACTGGGCTTTTGAATGCACAACCTAGGAAAAGACTGAGGCAAATTAACTTAGGTATACCTAGGGTTGACTCATTACGGGGCAACAGAAGTAAGTCATTCTCAAATGATGAATGACTCAACAATTGTGTATTTCTTTAAAAATAGGATGAACTATCCGTTTTTACTGGCCTATATTTCTGGGCATTGGACCTTGAACAGTGAACGCTAGCCCAGTGCAGACCACTTCCTTATAATCATTGACAAGTGAGACCTTGACTAAATCAATTGTCCACTAATTCCTTGTGCTACTTTCCGCCTTGTCCTTCTGTGAGTCACCAGAAAGCGAGGGTGTTTTTAAATGGGCAGAGTCGACGAAACAATTTTGTGTCAAGTTTATTTGTATTATTATGTTATTATCCCTTTCATTAGTAGACGGAAGTCACAATGCCATTTGGTTGCATCGGGCTATAAAAACGTACGTTTTCCGATGGGCTAATAAAATGTAAATTTTCTTTCCAATGGGACAAAATGGGCGCTTCCTCACTCAGCAATACTTTGTTCACGAGGTCCACATCTCCACGATGTCTAAAGATCGCGAGATTGGGCATAAACTTTGTCTCTTTAGAAGGGTCATCGTGGTGTCACTTACATAAAAAATGTGGCGATGCGTTAGGTGGGGGAGATGAAAATAAAAATAATCTACTAGGTGCGGGAGATACAAATAAAAACATTTTTTTTCTGGGCCTGGAACTCTTTCTCACCCACACAGTACATTGCAGTTTACCTTTACAGGGATCCGATACCAATAAACTTGTTCGTTTGTAATAATGCCCACGCTCTGCCGCTTTCCTTCAAAACACATTTGAAAACTATTTTTACCAACTAGATGATGACACCCTGTGGCCTGGTGCAGCCATTGCGCTTTTCAAACCAATTTAAAAATATTTCAAAGATAAATGATGGGAAGAAGGAGAGAGAGAGACCAATGTCTGTGTGTGCGCACGTGTGCATGCGTGTTTGTGTGCGTGTAGTCTACTTAACATAAGATCTAAGCACACTTTAAAACTAATCTAACTTTACATGCTTGCCTTATAATATTATATTGTAATTATTTTTCAGAATGCTTACGATTTTTCATATTCTCCTCCTGTATAATTGTTTTTTTATTATCTCCTTTATGGAACAAACCTCAACAACCTATTTTCAAATATATTCTATTTCTATTCTCACGTTAGTAATTGTATATACTTTACGAGTACAAAGATGGGGAAAGCGAAGGACTGCAGACGGAAAAAATAAATCGCACTAGTGCTCGTGCATTTGACACTACAGACGGACTAAAACTGCTGAAAATACATTTTGTACAGATCCGCCTTCCAAATATCAGACCAAATGCTTGTTCAGTGCTGTACCATCATGCATACAACTTATGTAACTTGTTTCTGACGGTACCAGGCCATTACATTACAGTGTAGCTCTTGGTAGCTGCATTTACCCTTTTTACTGACATTTGAACAAAAGTTCAGAGGTTCAGCTTAACACTGCTAAATAACTGGAGGATATTCTCCTCAGATAATGCTTGTGATATTACTGGCTTACATCTGCTTTTCCTATTCTTAATCTATCTATCTATCTATCTATCTATCTATCTATCTATCTATCTATCTATCTATCTATCTATCTATCTATCTATCTATCTATCTATCTATCTACCCACAGAGAGAGAAAAACACACACACACACACCTGCACAGACACATATATATCTATTACCTTGTGGTAGTTAGGACCCCACGCATTTTTCCATAGGGATTTTGAAAAGGAATAGTGCTCGAACCACTGAACGGAATTATACAACGTTTGGCATAAAGGTAGCTCTTGGTCTAGAAAGCATTGCTTTTGTTATTTTGTGTAAATCCGTTCCGTAGTTTTGAGAAATTAAAGAAACAAGACATTTTGATATAAAGGATCGTCTGCCAAAGCTTCAACAAAGAAGTATTTGCAGCCATGTGGGACTTGGCTTCAGCTGAGCCCCAGAAAAATAAGACTACAAAAAAGAAAAGGGGCAAGGGTAGGGACACCCTGACCCCTTGCTCTGGTGCTGTGGTCCCAGAGGGATCCCCAGAGCAAAAAAGCATTTTATTTAAAATTTTCACTGAGAGCCTTGGCGGAGCCGCAGATCTGGTGAAATGTTTTTTAAAAGGCAAGCGCGGGCTCCCATGCTTGTTTTAATTAAGCCATCAGGTGAGCTAGGTCTCAGAATCATATAAAAAATAAGGAGGGGCCACACAGGGCCCCCCTCCTGAGCTTACTGAAGCCCCAGTGGCCGCCATCTCCCTCGGGCAATTATTACATTGAATGCATAGGGGACATAAGGTCCCCGTGCCCTAGGGACCACCACCAGCCAAGGGCAAAATGCTTTTATTTAAGTACTATGTGGGGACCCCCGAATAGCCTCGGGGACCACCACCTCCCCAGGACTGAATTTAAATATTGAGGGGGTCCGCTGCGGACCCTCAGCCCTGGAGACCACCACCTCCCGGGGCTAATTCTAATCCTTGAGCGAGGCCATACGCCCCCCCCCCATGGAGCCAATAATGGACCTGGTGACCATTACACCCCGGGGCCAGCTCCTGCTATGTCCTTGGGTCCCCACCCAGGAACATAGCTCTTTGCTCTGATTTGGTGGAAGCTTTCACAGCTCCTGCCAAGTCAGCGCAAACACTCTGGTTCCAGCAAGTGAGAGCTGTCAAACAGCTCTCACCTGCTGGAAGCAGAGGTTTCCTCTGTTTCCCTGCCTGTAGACATGCTGGCAGAGAAACAGAGAAAAGTATTGCTTTCACAGAGAGGGAGCTGCATCTTTAGCAGCATGAGTCCTTACTGCATGAGTTATATTTACTTGAAATAACTCTAACTATGACTGCTGAATTTCTATTGTTTTGTATGAGTATAGTTATAACCTAACTATAATGTACCTGCAACCTTTGGAATTTCAATTGTTTTTTAAATTCTATTTTCTAACTATAACATCTTTGAAACCTTTTTTTTTCAGTGACTATGGAGGTCATTCTGACCGCGGCGGGCGGCGGTAGCTGCCCGCCATGCGGTCACCACCATTTGGCCGCACCGCGGTCAAAAGACCGGGGAGGCCATTCTGGCTTTCCCGCTGAGGCGGCGGGCGCCCGCCAAAGAAGCGCCCGCCGGCCCAGCGGGAAAGGCCCTGCAACACAGAGGCCGGCTCCGAATGGAGCCGGCGGTGTTGCAGGGGTGCGACGGGTGCAGTTGCACCTGTCGCGATTTTCACTGTCTGCTATGCAGACAGTGAAAATCATGCTGGGGCCCTGTTAGGGGGCCCCTGCACTGCCCATGCCAGTGGCATGGGCAGTGCAGGGGCCCCCAGGGGCCCCACGACACCCGTTCCCGCCATCCTGTTCCTGGCGGTCAAAACCGCCAGAAACAGGCTGGCGGGAAGGGAGTTGGAATCCCCATGGTGGTGCTGCTTGCAGCGCCGCCATGGAGGTTCAGCCCTGCCAGGGGTATTCCGGCGGGAAACCGCCAGATCCCCTTTTCTGACCGCGGCTTTACCGCCGCGGTCAGGATGGGCAATGAAGCACCGCCAGCCTGTTGGCGGTGCTTCCGTTGCCCGCTGCCCTGGCGGTTTAGGACCGCCAGGGTCAGAATGAGGGCCTATATATATATATATATATATATATATGTATATATATATATATATATATATATATGTATGTATATTGCCTTTTTTACCAGTGGTAGGAACTTCATCAATAATAACACAAAATATTGCCGACCTAGTCTTCCTTCTACATTGATGGATGACACAATATTTTTTGCTGACTGGTCAACAGTGGGGTCCCAAAACGTCTTATTACACCAACAAATTTTCTAGGTAGCTTCTGGCTAGCATCTGGGTAATGCAAAAAAGGCTGTCCCGATTTTCTTGAAATTTCTCAGGTTTAGTCATTATGGTGCACAGATTATCCTTTCTTCCTTTTGGGTGCTACAGGTAAGTAGGGTAAGTATTTTTTAAGTTATAAAGCATTTTATCTTAATGATATATGTGGCCGTGGTATTTTTGCAAAATACCACAGTATTTCACTGCAGTACATAGTGATGACAAGTCATTGTAAGATTGGCTAGTGACTGCCTTTACAAAAGTTGAAGGCAGCCATATTGTTTTTAGGTACACCTTGCTCGCAGATGTAGGCAAGTATTAGTATCCATTGTACAGCAGTACCAAAAATACATTTAAAAAAATGAATGTTAAAAAAATAGAAAAGAACTGTAGTACCCTATATTTTACAGATATAGAGTACTGCAGTGTACTTTCCATTTTTAACGTATATAAATCTTCAGTAAAATGTCTGCTCAGTACCACAGTAATACCTACAAATTATGGCGCTACTTACAATTTTTCTTTAAAAAATGTGCAGTTCTCCCTAAAATGCTGTAAAACTATATAGAGAATTATAAATACATTTCTCTACCTACTAACACTTAAATGATGTGGTCACAGGTAGGGAACAACAATAAAGCATGCTCCCTACCTAGATCTAATACCCTAACCCAGAACAAAGTGAAATGCAGAACACCGACAAAATGTGTTGAAAACAACATGGTTGCCTTTTACCTTTGGTAAACACAGCGATTAGCCAATGACATACTGCCTTATCATACACATGTACTGCAGTATACCACAAACTTACTGCAGTATACTGCTGCTTAATATGTAACTAAGGGCCTGATTTAGATATTGGTGGAGGATATACTCCATCACAAACGTGATGGATGCCCCATCCGCCGTATTACGATTTCCATAGGAGATAATGGGTCGTAATACAGCAGACGGGATATACATCATGTTTGTGATGGAATATTCCCCTTCAACAAGATCTCAGTTAGGCCCTAAGCATTTTATAAAACATAACTTTAAAAGTACTTACACTATTCACACTACCAAAAATATTATTTACAACTATTAATATATTTTCCTGCCACATTGTATCAACATCCATTAACACTCATTAATGTTATGTCTGTTTCAATTACCACACTCCACTGTACACCACTACACTCTGGGCATATATACAAGCCGCTAGTGCCAACGAAGCATCACTTTATGTACACTGTGGTGGTGTAGTGTGCTGCCCCATATTTACATGCAAAGTCACTTTTTCATGGCCTTTCAAATATGCTCCTCTTTCATGCATTTCTCTGCATCAAAGGGGCATTCCATGGGTGTTGCTGTGGGTCGTCCCAAGCAACACCCATGGAATCTGACACATTCTCAGATTTACAAGGCTGGAAATGTGTCTGATTCCTATAGTTTGCACAACGAGGAGAAATATGTTTATTTCTCTTTGTTGTTTCCTCTTTCTATGTGTGCTGCATTCTGCAGCACACATAGAAGGAGGAAAATACCATTAACGATTGTTTATGTGCCAGAAGTTGTCCATTCCGGTACATAATCAATCATACCTGCAACGTAGCCAGCCTTAACTATGGTGCAAGGGTACATGTGTTGGCTCTAGGCTGCCAATTGTGCACCATTGCTGAGGAAAGTACAGGGATGCATCGTATTGTTGTAAATACAATGCATCCCTGCACTTTCCTAATGGTGCAGCTCTTCGCTGTAAGATGGCTTGCGGGGCAGGGCTACGTCATTAATTTGTACCAATCCACTCCATGCTATAATAGTCTATGTCATTTCACTCTACGTCACTCCATTATATGCCACTCCACTCTATGCTAACCCACTGTACGCCACTGCACTCTTCCTCACTGCACTCAATGCCACACCACTTTATACCTCTACTCTGTACACTATAACACTCTTCGCCACTCCATTTTATGGAACTCTAGTGTATGTCATTACACTATACGCCATTCCACTCTGCTACTCCAATGTATGCTATTCCACTGTACACTACTGTACTCTACAACACTACACTCTACACTAACCACTCTATGCCACTCCACTGTATGCCACTTCAGTGTACACCACTGCACTGTACACTATTCCTCTGTATGACATTGATCTTTACCACACTTCACTGTATGCCAATACACTATACAACACTCCACTCTATAACAATGTACTGTAGTCTACTACACTGAACATCACTCCATTCTATGCTATTTCACTGCAAGACACTCCACTCTACACCACTTTGCTCTATGCTATACATTATATTACACTCCAATCTAGGTCACTACACTGTACATCACGAACACTCAATGTTATTTCACGCTACACCACTCCACTGTACCCTACTCCACTGTATGCCACTCCACTCAACACCACTCCACTCTAAACTATTTCACGGTATGCCACCCCACTCTACACAACATTCTAGCTATTCAACTTTACACCAGTCCCCTCTGTAACATTCCACTCTACACCACTTCACTCTATGCCACTCTACTCTATGCCAATCCAGTCTATGCCACTGCAGTGTATCCACTCTACGACAATGCTCTGTATGCTATTACACTGTATATCACTCTATCCTATGCCACTCCATTGTATGCAATTCCACCCTACACCAATTCACTCTACCCTACTACACTCTACCCTATTCCACTGAATAACACTCCATTCTACTCCACTGTGCTGTACGCTATCCCACTATATGGCACTCCACTCTACGTCACTACAACGTACATCAGTAACAGTCAACATTATTCCACTCTACACCACTTCACTGCATGTTACTCTACTGTATGCCACTACAGTGTACCCCTCCACTACACTGTTCCCCTCCACTCAAGAACACTTTACTCTGCCCCACTACACTGCTTACTGCTCAACTCTATGCACCTCTAGTCTACTTTATTCCTTTTTTATGCCACTACACTGTATCTCACTCCACCCTATGCTACTCTATAGTACTCCATTGTATGCCACCCCACTCTAAGCTATTCCACTCTACGCCACTCCACTCTATGCCACTCCACTTTACCCCACTCCAGTGTACTCTATTCCACTGTATGCATCTCCAGAGTATGCCACACGACTCTACTCTATTCCACTGTAAGCCATTCCACTCTAATATACTACAGTGTACGCCACTGCACTCTTCACCACTCTACTGTATGCTTTTCCACTGTATGGTGCTCAACTGTACAACACTCCAGTTTACACCAATACACTCTACACTATTTCACTGGACTCAACTCCACCTTATGATACTTCACTCTATGGTATTCCACTCTATGCCACTCTTCTCTACACCACTCTAATATATGCTATTTCACTGTATGCAATTCCACTGTATTCCATTCCACTCAAACCCACTCTACTCTTCCCTACTCCATTCTATGGAAATCCACAGTACACCACTCCGGTCTATGCCACTTCAAGTCTACACCATTGCACTGCATGACACACCAGCATATGCCAGTCTATGACATCCATTGTATGCTATACATTCCAAATCACTACATTCTATTCTCATCCACTGTACGATACTCAAGTCTAGGCCAATCAACTCCACCCTATTAACCTCTATCCTATTCCACTGTGCCACACTCCATTCTATGCCACTTTACAGTTCGCTATCCCACTATATGTCTCTCCTCTCTATGTCACTACACTGTACACCAGTAACACTGAACATTATCATTATTCCATTTTCCTCTTTCCATTATTACACTTTACACCTCTCCACTGTATGTTACTCAACTGTATGCCAGTCCACTCTATGCCTCTACACTCTATGCTTTTCCACTGTATGTCACTCCACTCTAGAGCACACCACTCTATGCTGGCACAGTACACTAATACACTGTACACCACTGCAGTCTACCTCACTACACTCTACTTTGCTCCACTTTACACCATTCCACTGTACAGTATCCCACTGTACAACACTCCACTCTAGGCCACTAACTGTAGGCCACTTTACGCCACTCTAGACCAAGCTATTCCATTGAGCACCAATTCACTGATCCTCATTTCACTCTATGCCAGTCTACTGTACTCTTCTCTACTGTAGGCCACTCCACTCTACACTATTCCACTCTAACACACTCTGCTGTACACCACTACATTGTACACCAATCCACTCTACATTATTCCACTGTATGCAACTCCACCGTATGCCACTCCACTTTATGGTATTCCACTTTATGCTATTTCACTGTACGCCACTCCACTGTAAACTACTGTAATATACTGCATTCCACTGTATTCCACTGCACTCTGTGTCACTGTACTCTACTCCTTCACTCTACGCCACTCCTCTCTATGCCATTCCACTCTATGCTATTCCACTCAATTTCACTCTCCTCTACGCCATTCTACTGTACGACACTACAATATATGCTATTCCCTTCTACCCCACTCCACTCAACACTATTGTACTGTATGCCACTATGCTGTACCTCACGCCAGTGTACACAGCTACTCTATGCAACTGTACGCAATTCCATTACACTTTATGCTATTATATTCTACCACACTACAGTCTACACCACTCCGCACTACAACACTCCACTCTACACTATTCCACTCTACCCCACCCCACAATATGTCACTCCACTGTACCACACTCCACAATACTCCAGTCTATGTCACTCCAATCTACACCACTCTACAGTATTCTAAGGTATGCCACTCCACTGTACCACAATCCACTCTACTCCACTCAACTCTACTTCACTCTCCAACACTGTACTCTAAAACAGTACACTTTACGACACTCTCCTCCACTGTACGGTACCACACTCCGCTTAATAAGACTCAACTTGTCTACAGTAAACTCTACAATTTCAAAAGAGTGTTTATTAAAAATAAAAAGCTATTATATTCTATTAAAAACAAATGTTTAACCTATGTTATATTTAGCAAAACTGTATTTGTTCTTACTATACAAACCAAACTTCACAAATGTTAGAAATACCTCAGCTATAAACTTATCTGAAATTTATAATTTTACCTTTACATTTATATAACTTTACTGATTCTTTAGCTACAAACAAAAGTTAAAGTACACAAACGTTTACATTTCTAAACTTATACCTCTAATTTATATTTTATGCAACACCTTCAAATTATTATAACTCAGGCACCTCCATACACAGTGTATTAAGCTCGGTGGCCACATATTGCTGCAAAGTGCACTGTGAGTGCTGTGTGGTGCACTCACTGCGTGGTGGGATACAAGGAGTTTGAAAGACATGGTGTGTTTCCCAGGCCTGAGATTCTTAAGTTAGAAAAAATAAAAGCTACCCTCTGAAGCTCATGTCCTCACTGTTAGGAATAGGGTCTTTGGTTGCCAGTCAGGTTCCCTCCTGTCCAAGCAAGGACCCTCACTCTAGTCAGGGTAAGTCACACACAATCCAAATTATCCTGTGCACACCCTCTGGTAGCTTGGCACTGAGCAGTCAGGCTTAACTTAGAAGGCAATGTGTAAAGTATTTGTGCAATAAATCATACAATAACACCATATAGCACCACAAAAATGCACCACACAGTGATTAGAATAATATATAATATTCATCTGGATAAATGCAGGTCAAAATGATTAACAATGTAATAAGTAAATGTTGAGATATCACTGAAAAGTGATATAAAGGGGGTCATTCCGACCCCGGCGGTCAAGGACCGCCGGGGCCGGGGATGCGGGAGCACCGCCAACAGGCTGGCGGTGCCCCGCCGGGCATTCTGACTGCGGCGGTTTGGCCGCGGTCAGACCAGGAAAACCGGCGGTCTCCCGCCGGTTTTCCGCTGCCCTGGGAATCCCCCATGGCGGATGGGGGATTCCGACCCCCTCACCGCCATCCTGTTCCTGGCGGCTCCGACCGCCAGGAACAGGATGGAGGTGAGGGGTGTCGTGGGGCCCCTGGGGGCCCCTGCAGTGCCCATGCCAATGGCATGGGCACTGCAGGGGCCCCCGTAAGAGGGCCCCACTTTGTATTTCAGTGTCTGCTTTGCAGACACTGAAATACGCGACGGGTGCCACTGCACCCGTCGCACATACCCACTCCGCCGGCTCCATTCGGAGCCGGCTTCCTCGTGGGGGGGGGTTTCCCGCTGGGCTGGCGGGCGGCCTTCTGGCGGTCGCCCGCCAGCCCAGCGGGAAAGCCAGAATGGCCTCCGCGGTCTTTCGACCCCCAAAGTGTCTTAAGTCTTTTAAAAGCAAACAAAGTCTCCTTCAAGCACAAAGTACCTGGTTTGCGTGAACAATCTCCGCAAAGAACCGCAGAGGAGGAGATGCGTGGAAACCAAGGGGTGTATGTCAATTTCTCGGGCCGCACATGGCGATGCATTGTTTAGTTTTCACGCAAGGACGGGTGTGCTTCAATTTCCGGCGCTCGGTTGTGGATCCTCTTCGGGTTGCAGGGTTTTCAGATGCCCCTGTGATGTTGCGTGGATTTCCTGCGCTGGCAGGATGAAGTCACAAGAGCTGCATTCATCAGGTAGGCATTGCATCAAATTTTTTACTGCACGGCAGGCACTGCATCGATTCCTCTCTGGAAGTCGGGCTGTGTCGTTCTGGCTAGGCTGTGCGTCGTTTCGGTGGGCTGTGCATCAAATTTCCGGTCGCTACGCTGGCGCTGCATCGCTCTTCTCATTGGGAAGTTGGGCTGCGTCGTTCTGGTTCAGCGTGCAATGAAATTTTCACTGTGGTGCAGGCTGTACATTGTTTCTGGCAGGCTGTGTGTTGAATTTTGCCACTCAAGTAGTCCTTCTTGTAGAGATGAAGTCTTTTTGGGCCTGAGTCTTCAGGGAACAGGAGGCAAGCTCTACCCAAGCCCTCGGAGAGCACTTCTTCACCACAGCCAGAGAGCAGCAAGGCAGCAGGGCAAAAGCAAGGCAGCAGTCTTTCACAGAAAGCAGACAGGTGAGTCCTTTGGGCAGCCAGGCAGTTCTTCTTGGCAGGATGCAGGTTCTGGTTCCAGTTTCTTCTCCAGGAAGTGTCTGTGAGGTAGAGTGTCTACCCCAAGAAGTGTCTAAAGTCTGTGGGTTTGGGTACTCTTATTACACCGATTTTAGCCTTTGAAGTAGGCTTACTTCAAAGGAAAGTCTCACTTGTTTGTGAAATCCTGCCTTGGTCAGGCAAGGCCTCAGACACACACCAGGGGGTTGGAGACTGCATTGTGTGAGGGCAGGCACAGCCCTTTCAGGTGCGAGTGACCACTCCTCCCGTCTCTCCTAGCATACATGGCTCATAAGATTATGCAGGCTACACCCCAGCCCCCTTTGTGTCACTGTCTGGAGAGAGGTGCAAACAACCCAACTGTCAAGCTAACCCAGACAGGGAATCCACAAACAGGCAGAGTCACAAAAATGGTTTAAGCAAGAAAATGCCCACTCTCTAAAAGTGGCATTTTCAAACACACAATCTCAAAACCAAATTTACTAAAAGATGTATTTTTAAATTGTGAGTTCAGAGGTCCCAAACTCCACATGTCTATCTGCTCTCAAAGGGAATCTACGCTTTAACCATGTTTAAAGGCAGCCCCCAGGTTAACCTATGAGAGAGATAGGCCTTACAACAGTGAAAACCGAATATAGCAGTATTTCACTGTCAGGACATATAAAACACATCAGTATATGTCCTACCTTAACCATACACTGCACCCTGCCCATGGGGCTACCTAGAGCCTATCATAGGGGTGTCTTACGTGTAGGAAAAGGGAAGGGTTAAGCATGGTAAGTGGGGACACTTGCCAAGTCGAATTTACAGTTTAAAACTGCACACACCGACACTGCAGTGGCAGGTCTGAGGCATGATTACATGGATACTTATGTGGGTGGCACAACCAGGGCTGCAGGCCCACTAGTAGCATTTGATCTACAGGCCCTGAGCACCTCTAGGGCACTTTACAAGGGAATTACCAGTAAGTCAAATATGCCAATTATGGATAAACCAATCAACAGTACAATTTACACAGAGAGCATATGCAATTTATCACTGGTTAGCAGTGGTAAAGTGCTCAGAGTTCTAAAGCCAACAAAACCAGGTCAGACAAAATTGGAGGAAGGAGGCCAAAAGTTTGGGGATGACCCTGCAAAAAGGGCCAGGTCCAACGCTCACCACTTAGTTAATTTGAGCACTATCACATCACTACTTTCCTCATACTGATGCAGTGTGCTGGATGTACCAACATACGCTTTAAGGGAACCATAAGGCACAAAACAACTCAAAGGGCAGTGAGCCACCTCTCTTCCATTGTCATTAATGCTCTGCCTATGTGCTGCCTCTGTGCATCAGTACCTTAGAGTAAAAACTAATCTGAACAACATGTTCATGATCAGCACAGAGATGAAGCACAACCAAGCACACTGCTGGGGATACTTGGTGGCTAGTATATTGTATCTGAATATGCTCTTTTGTACTGTACAGTATGACCGTGCAGCAGTTCCTCTTTTTATGATATTTGACTTCATGCTTTACTGTTGAGCTCATTTTGCATGTTAGAAAAATACTAATTGTTATGTGTTTTTCAATATCAATAGGTGCACACTTGCACTGGTGACAGAATTACAGAAATTGCATTTACAGGTATTGACAGATGATGTCCAGACCTACTTTCAGATGTGCATTATTCCTCTGGGTAAGTGGGACATCACAAAGGACCTGGAACAGACTTTCAGGGAAAGAAAAGGTCTACTACTCAAAAAAGATTTTGGAAAGGAGTGGCATGGAGGAAAATATGGTTTTATTGTCTTAGTCGATAACTTTGGGAACCACTGTAATCACAAAACAAACTCAGAAAAGTCTTTGCTGTCAAACTAAAATACTGACATAAGAAAATGAAGTGGCTCAGAGCATCATTTCCAACTGTCAATGATTAATATGGTCCTCCCGCACAAGCTAATCACACAATGGAGCTTAGCAGATCAGATCCCTAATAATGGCTGGGTTGTGTAATTGCAACACATACTACACCGATTTTGCTAAAAACTCCCCAACAGGCAGGGATGAGTACAAAACAGTGTTGCCAAATTCTGTGGTGTTGTGAAAAAAGGCACATAAAACCTTACCTAAAGGCACCCAATTTGTTCTGATGTGGCACACAGAAAAAATGCTATTATGCCATATGCAAGATCTTCTGAAATAAGGGTGCAGATTACCTGCAGTTGACACCAACTCCATATCAAGCAATAACATTTCAATCTATAGCAAGTGAAATGTAAGCAGTAAAAATTTGGGTGCGGATCCCGCGCATTGCCCTTGTGAAAGTTCTGAAACCCTCTGAATCTATTCTTGATAGCACAGCAAAACTAAATAGTTTCTGGAAATGTATCAAATCTTGCTTCATCAAACAAGATTTTAAGTGTTAACTTCAGTCACGAGTTTATGCAATCAAGTGACACTGAAGGGTTTGAGTGGTGTCATTGGAGTTCCTCTGTCTCACATGGCTGGAATCACCTACCATGATAAAAGGCTTCACACTTTTGTACGCATTATTTCCTCATTCCATAATTCCTTCAATGGTATAAGACTTCCTGTGGAGACTTTTAAAGCCCACTCTTGCCCACAAGCTGTCACATGTTATCAACTCCTTGATATAATACCCTTTGCTCTCATTATGCCCCTTTGTTGCTGTACCTCAATTGAAGGGAGTAAAATAAACAGCAGTCCATGCCAACATGAGGGGAGTTTAATCATACGTAGCTCCGTGAGAACAGGACAATACTATTAAATGTTATGATTATCACTAATCTTGGTAACAGTAATGACGCCCAAGTGCAGATAAAATGTATTTGATACAAACAATTCAACTACCTGGTAAAGTCCCTTCTCACGAAGCTGACAAGCTAAAAGGCATCCTAGTGAACATTCAAGAAAACCTTGTGATGAATAAAAAGGGAGAAGCCTTATGAAGCATACACATTTCAATTAACTGAATTATCTAATATCCTATAGGCCGCATTTTAGTTTTAGTAAAAATTCTCCTTACAACTGGACTAGTTAGGTAAGAAAATGGGTGGGAAACTCAAGGCTCTAGTTAAGATAACTTTGTTCTTTTCTTCCATGAATTCCACTCAATGGATCTGTGAGCCAGAGGCATAAATACTTATCCGTAGAATAGTAGACCAGAGAAATGACAAATGTGGTACAGCAGACATTTTGTTTCCTACAGCCTTTCTTAGTCTTCTGAAAATTTCAGCTCTTGCAGACTTATTCTCACCAAAAAAATTATCATTCCAGTCAGACTTTGGCTAGAAGGAAAAGAATGAGAAATTGAGCGATATCTCTGGTACATAAGTCGGAGAGAAAAGCTATTATTCAGAAGAAGTGTAAAAATTAAGAAAGACTTCAGTGTGCAAAGCAAAAAATGTGTCCACTGAAAGAAAAGCTACAAGCATTGCTTATGGTATTCAGTTAGAGGCAGAAAATGAAAAAAGAAATCATAGTGGCAGGAACGTGTTAGAGGGCATTATACTGGGGGACAGGAAGCAGATAAGAGAATGATTGTTTCAGTATTCGAAGAGTTGGCAGACAGAAAGCTTTAGAGCAGTGGTTCCCAACCTGAGGTCCGGGGACCCCTGAGGGTCCGTGAAGTCTCCTCAGGGAGTCCGCGACTGCTAAAAAAATTCAATAATATTAACAGATTAGGTCCTCAGCTTTCAGTAATGACTCAGTGGGGGGTCCCCGGATTGCAGTGGAGATTCAGTGGGGGTCCCAAGGCTCCAGTAATGATAATGTGGGGGTCCACAGAAGTCAAAAGGTTGGTAACCACTGCTTTAGAGCATCAACGACACATAACGCATACAAGAATTGATGTGAAGCCAATTAGGAAAAGATGGAAGAAAACAGACTTGGTCTATGTTAGCTCATGCTACATCATGTCATGTTATTAGATGTTAATGGATATTTTCTCTCCTTCATGCTACTAAGACCTGAGGATGCAGAGTATGTGGATCTCCTGACCTGATGGACTGTCACATTTAAGTTACAATAAATGAAAAACCTGAGTAGGAAGAGGCTCAGGTTAGTAAAGCCTTCACAAACATTCAGTGGAATAGACCAATTCGATATGTTCAATCTGCAGTAGCAATCAGTTATATACCGGTAAACCTATCCCGAGGACCTTCTTTCACTTTAGAATATTTTACTGGTAAGGATATGATTATGGGAAGACATACATTTTAAGATTCAAATATAATGAGCTGGGATGCCACAAATATTACATGTAATGCTTTGAGTACATGCAATTCCTATGTTATTACTATAAGTACAATTAATAATAAAAAAGATTCAAATGAATAGACAGTCGTCAGATGACATGTTTAGCTCAAATATGTATGCACAACATATGATTGATTTTATGACCCCCTTTTTCGCTTGCTTTAGAATGGTGTGGAATAAAAACCAATGCGAATAAAATACATAGGCATGTTTTTCACACCTAAAGATTTTTAGCAGTCGACAGTTATAGCTGAAGATAGACTGATTTTGTATCCAATTTATACAACAGTTGCTTTTTGACATGCAAATAAGGAGATATCAGTTAGGGAGAGGGAGACAGCAAACAAGAGAGAAACAGGGGGAGGTGGGAAAGAAACGGAAGGAGAGAACAAGTAAGGGAGTAGTAGAGAGATGGATTTAGACAGCAAGAGAAAAGAGAAAGACAGCAAGCGAGAGGGAGAGGGAGAACGAGAAAGAACATGTCATTAAAAACCAAATACAGCTCTATTGAATTATATATACTATATATCCTCCCCGCCTAAATCCCATGGACATGTTTTATGTATTTTGAAATATTGTGGGGCCAATTCACAAAGGTATCTATAGGTATGTGAAGTAGAACTGCTTACTACAAGAGAATTACTTCACAAACTAATAAATGCCTTTGTGAACAGGTCCCAAAATATCAAACTTCCTTTTATTACAATTGGGCGCATTCCTTTCTACTTCTCCTAATTGTATATGAATAGTCTCTGATAATTTCCACTATATTCCCATTTTAGATGTTTTAAAGGATGTGAAAAGTACTACAGGACTCCTCTATCACCTAGAGACAAATGGGTTTGTGAATAGGCCCCGATGTAAATACACTTGGGGGCATATTTATACTCCGTTTGCGCCGAATTTGCGTCGTTTTTTTCGACGCAAATTCGACGCAAAACTAACTCCATATTTATACTTTGGCGTTAGACGCGTCTAGCGCCAAAGTTCATGGAGTCAGCGTCATTTTTTTGCGTGAACACCTTCCTTGCGTTAATGATATGCAAGGTAGGCGTTCCCGTCTAAAAAAATGACTCCGATGCTATTGCGTCGGATTTATACTCCCGGGCAAAAATGACGCCCGGGAGTGGGCGGGACTAAAAAACCCGCATTTGCGCCGGATTTTAGCGCCTGGGTCAGGGAGGCGTTAAGGGACCTGTGGGCTCAGAATGAGCCCAGAGGTGCCCTCCCAAGCCCCCAGGGACACCCCCTGCCACCCTTGCCCACCCCAGGAGGACACCCAAGGATGGAGGGACCCACCCCAGGGAAGAAAAGGTAAGTTGTGGTAAGTATTTTTTTTTTATTTTTTTTTGGCATAGGGGGGCCTGATTTGTGCCCCCCTACATGCCACTATGCCCAATGACCATGCCCAGGGGACAGAAATCCCCTGGGCATGGCCATTGGGCAAGGGGGCATGACTCCTGTCTTTGCTAAGACAGGAGTCATGTTAATGGCGTCTGGGCGCCAAAAAAAAATGTCGCAAATCGGGTTAAGACGTTTTTTTTGCCTCAGCCTGACTTGCCCCATTTTTGGACGCCCGAATGCCATTTTTCCCTACGCCGGCGCTGCCTGGTGTACGTGGTTTTTTTTCACGCACACCAGGCAGCGCCGATCGGCTAACGCCATTCAATAAATACGGCGCCCGCATGGTGCTTCAGAATGGCGTTAGCCGGCGCTAATTTTTTTGGCGCTAAACTGCGTTAGCGCAGTTTTGCGTCAAAAAGTATAAATATGGCCCTTGGTATACTTTGAGCATGATGCTTTGAACTTCGCTTTCTTTTGAAACATAAAGTAGGTTACTATATTGAGTTAACAGTTTAATATCAGTAAATGTCAGCATCTTTGTGTACGGCTACCAGGCTTTCGGCATACTATTTCAATTATGCTATTCCAACAGTAATTTGCAGGCAGAACATGTATATAAAGGGATAGTGTGAAAAAAAACATAAGCCAAACGTTTTAAAGTCCTAAACATGCGGTTGCATGCCAGTGTGTTTTATACAATATCTTTCTTCCGTTTACATGTGTCCATTTTGCACTACATACAAAATGTTTTATAAAAGATAATGATTTGGTGCGCCTTCATTTTCTATTTCACAAGAAAACTCATTCTCCTCAGTGAATACATTTGCAGATGTAATCCTCCATCTAATGCTAGTCACAATGAAATTGCTCAATTGCACTTTTTGATACTACAACAAAATATTTAATGTAATCCTTGGCTGTCTGACTTAATGCGTCTATTTTTACAAGCCCAAATACCACCCCATTGATGAAAAATAATTAAAGTCTTTTAGATGAAGGTTTCTTGTTAGGAATTCTGTCGATAACATTTACCTGCTAATCGTGGCACTTTTTAGGCGACTGTCGGAGGAATGCTTCATAGATACTCAACGGATTAAAATAAATCTCAACTGCAGACAGGCTATATAAAGGCAACTACGTTTTCAAGACAAATTAACTTTCATCTTGCCAAGAGACATGATGCTACTCTCAGGAATTTCAAAAACAAAACAACAGCATCACAAAAAACATTTCAACAAATCCCTCTTTAAACGCCACGCCTTTGTGTGCATGTTTTCAGACGTTCTACTGACTACAGAACAATATCTGCAAAGGTCAGGGTGATGGTAGTAGTCAGCCGGGCCTTTGACGAAGACACTAGTGCCATGGCAATGGGCGAACTGAAGGGATATGCCCAGTGCATGTGCACTTGGCTCCCGTCTGGAGCAGAACAGGGAACTTTAAAGTGCAGAGCATTTGATTCAGTCAAAAAAGAAGACTGACTTACTGATTGGGTGGGAACATTAATATAATTTTCTAAACTGAATAAACCTGGGGTACCCCACACAGGTCCAAAAGGGAAAGATGCATGTCAGATTGTTGGCTAACCAATTTCAAAATGAGCTTAATTTGAAATTTACTGTATGTTAATTCCTCTCGATGTTGATACACTGAAAATCGGACAAGGATCCACCTCCCTGAACTATATATTGTGAGACAATTTTAGTGGCGCTGTTATTTGGTGAATCCTTGTGAAAACATAGTTTGATGTAGGAGGGCTCCGCAGAGGGACCAAAATTCTCTGGCCTTGGCATACAGCTGAGAGTTTTGTTGCTGTCAGTCACATTCAGCATTCCCATAAGATAAACTTGCACAGGGGAAGTTATATTCGAGTTATGCAAGTAAGGTTGTGTACTTGTGAAAATGATGTCCACCATTTGTAACACTGTATTGCTATTCACAACACTTGTCTGGGCCCAAACCACAACCACCAGAGGATAGAGAACTCAGAGAAGGATGGAAATGAACATTTCTAAGTAACTACACGGCGTGATCAATAGGTCGTGGGTGCACAGAAGCGCATTTGATTGCACTTAGAGTATTACCAAAACTACGGAGATTCCATTCTAGGCCTGAGCGAGGCAGGCCACTGAGTAGTATAAACCAGTCAGGTTTCCAGTGGCCAAAAAATATGCATATCATTCTCACATGTTAGGTTTCTTATTATACATTAGTTGGGGATAGGCTACTAACATAATGCCTTCAAATTCTTTGTATCTGATATTTGCTGTCTGTGTCATATACTCGGATTCTTTTCATGCCTTTATTTTTATTCACTACCATGTTTGTTCTCGCCTGCCACTTCATCTTTAGATACAGCTCTTTGGAACAGTTACCACAATGAACTTCTGAAAGGCTACACCCTAAAATATACCTATCAAGAGGGAGAAAAAGAGTTCAGATTTTACAGAGCATGTGGCATATTCAGTCATTTCACACTTTACATAATCAAGCATCACCTAAATAGCGTACCGTGTGATCCTATACAGTGTTTCAAATAGGCATCCATGGGCAGGTCCCTTTGTACTTTACCTTTGGAAGGGAGAGAACTAACATTTCTATGATGAAGTCCAATAATAGTCATAGAGAGTTTTAGTACATCTCATCTATGTACAATAATACATATCGCACAAGTGTAAGATGTTGAGTACTTCGTTCTTTTTTTTCGCACTGACAATTAGATTACAGAGATGACCAGCATTTTGGGCGCTACCAGAACTGAACTAAGAAATTATGTCCTTCGCTCATTTACTACAGAACGTATACCTTCGTACAGTTTCTAGACTTGGAAAACACTGTGTTGTAGATATTTGGAACCTTCAAGACCACAATTGAATTAAAATTACAATGAACTCCCAAACCTAGAACCATATGGGTATATACCATGAAATCAAATGCGTCATGTTAAATATCCTGTACCATACCTTATCCACAAGTAATATGTTTTTAAAGAGTGCCTGTAACGTTGGGCTGCCCAGTATACTGAGTTTAATATATTTATGTATATAGCTTGCACATATTCACATGTTTCCCAGTATCATTCATTTAAAATATGTTCTAACACATTCCCCTAACTACATTCGTGTTATGTTCAGGTAAAGAATTAACCAAGGCTATCGGTGCTTGACAGCACAGACTGCACTTCAATCTCCCTTGAAGACTGCATTCCAGGCAGGATGGACAAGCGATGAAAATGAGCAATTTGAAACAGACTGTTCATAATCAGTCTGAATTGCATCCTGTGATACAAAAAGCTATGACTCGAACATAAGCTGCCCACTAGACATTAAAGGATAATTGTTAACAACAGAAGTTCGGATACACTCACTGCTGACTGCCAAGTTAAACAAGCCTGGGGCTCGAGGCATTTGTTCGTGTGAGAAAGAAAATTACAAAGCAGAATTGGGTATTTATTGCTCAACAACTAAGTACATACCACGTTGGAATAGTGGAAAGGTCATGAAATGGCTGCCATGTTTCAGTTAAACCAACACAATCTATGTATATGTTACATGCCCTGCACATTTTCAAACCCATTTTACCGACAATCAATAACCTCAGCAGAGTTCTCGATATTTACTGTGTTAGTGAAAAGTAGGAAGTGTATGATGTGTAGATGTATTCCTGTGAATAGGGACGATTTAAACTTTTTCGTAATTCACAATGCCTCAAATTTCAACTTTCACAAACTTCTTTCCATAACAAATGTATCCGAAGTAGGGGTCTTCCAAGCTTTTATTATGCAAGCAATATCTGTCATGAATCTCGATTTGTAGGCCTCACATTGTTCAGTGTTTCCCACCTTTCATACAATTACGTCCCAACGTAGCTATTCACCATAAGTTGGCAACCTATTTATAGGAAATTGGGTTACTGGTTAGAGGGGTGGAGACCCTACACAAGCAGCAGCCACAGTTACTGGCAGGCTGAAGTGACAAGCAACAATGAAATTAATTTGTGCTCACTTCTCTAGTAGCTTGGCACAAGAGCAGTCAGGCTTAGCTTAGAGGCAATGTATAAAGTGGACTTTAAACAGTAATAAAAAGAAAACACAGTACAAGAAAAACGCCACAGTAATTCAGAAAAAAAGAGTAACATTTAATAAATTGTTTGAGATAAAAACAATAAAAAGCAACAACTGTGGTTATGGGATCACGATGTAGATCAAGTCCTTTTACATAAGCAGCAGTGCAACAGGTTCCAAAAAAATAGATAGACTATTCATGAAGATCCATATTGTTAAAGTTCCATCAAATTGGAATCAATAATGAAGCTTTTCAATCATTGCTTTCAGGAAGGTTTCATTTATTGGTAGTAACGAATCTTAGGTGTCTTAGTATTCCATGTAGAAATCTAGAACTTATGATGAAAAACAGCCGACACGTGTTTTGCCCCCTTTTTGGTTAATTCACCCGGGGCTTTTTCATGGCAAAAGTATATTCATGGTTGACCTACGGGACTTATTGCGGGCCACAGTGAGGTGAGGAGTAGGTTTTAAGGAGGGAGTGTCGCTTTGAGGAACGTGTGTCTATAAGCACACACCCCTTCAGGAGGACCTATGATGCAATTAGCATAAACGCAAAAAATTTGCCCAGCAGAGCATTGACACTGATGGGTAGTATTTATTTAACTTAATTGGTATATATCACCTTACCACAGTAAATAGTAAAAGTACTCCTACTAGTGTAAGGTGCACGAGGAGTGATACCAGGGAGATTACTTTGGTCCTGAAGAGGAGTTTAGGGGTAAACTCCGAAACATGTAGACCACTAAGGAGGACAGGTACATAATATACCCACCCTTCTGACACCCCTTTTTAATCATACCACCCCTGTGAGACATATTAAACTAGTAATATCATCCAGAGGGTGGGTATTTTTAATTTACCAAGACCCCACCACTCCTATCCTTTTCTAGCATGTGCATCACTGATACCAATAGTGCTCCTACATATTCCGTTGGTCGCAGCATGCCTCGTTCTGCAGCAGAACGGGGAGAAACCCAATGATGAAGCATGCCACCAAGGGGTAACCCTGGTGGGTGAGGGTTCTTCTAACAAAAAAACATTTTTCTGTAGAAGTTTTTCCCCTCTGGGTTGGGTCTATAAATATGTTTACTGAAGCTTCAAGGAGGATAGACCCGCCCCTTTGACCCTCCTTCTCCCCCCTTTGTTTAGCAGATGCAAATAAACATACAGTTTTTGTTGACACCAAAACTGTCTTCTCTATGACTTTGACACTGAATGGATGTTAGGAACTTTTTTCTAAAAATAACTTAAAAGGCCAATGAAAGGGGTATGAAAGCTCAAATGTTAACATGAAACCCCACATGTGGAAAGAAAACGTTAAGTACTATGGTTGGTAATCATTTTAAACATAAGAATTATTGCCAATTCACAATTGAAAAACAACAAAATGTTGCATGTCCCTTATCCCTAAAAACTAGATGATTTCCAATGTTGGCAATTGCCTCAGAGCTTTCATACTGCAGAAAATATATCTCTGCGGTTTAAGATTGATTTGTATTAATATGATATTCTCCATTAAATTAAAAACGAGGAAGATAATTAGCCAGAACTTCAAGCAAAATCTTGTTGTGGGTTCAGTTTTGCACCTTGCTTGGGCACACATATTTTAGCTTAGCTTAGACCTGAGGCCTGTGCCCCTTCACCCAGATATATGTTCTAATTTCCTTTACTAATTTTAGTTCAACCTGCTTTTCAACAGGGATGTTTTATTTTTCTTAATCAGCTATGATTCTGCGAAAGCATTGTTATTTTTCTGCACAACATTTCACCATGTACTACCGCACAAGACTGACAAGAACAGTACATGATAATCCATCTAGTATGGTCGTAACGAGAGAACGTAAACAGTCCGACACCTATGCGCATGCCCCCGTCAGGCCTATTTCACGGAACAGAAACAAGTTTCTTATAAAAAACTTTTTACAGTCAAACCCCTGTCCTCGGGTAATGGGGGTGGGTGTTTCTCTCATGGACCAAGTATGGACAGATTGGGCTATCATCGCCATGCTCTCACTAGAAGTTAGAGGTAAGGTAGGATTACATGGTATTCCAATATGCTTGGGTTATTTATTTATTTCTCACTGATTGTAACAATCCTAATCTTGTTATTCTCATTGCTGTTATAATTGCAGCTCATATATTTGATCATATATTGCAGTCTTTTCAATAAATTAAACCATCCTCCATTTTTACTTTGGCTTACATGTGTGTATGAGCCCTTTGCTAATGAAAGAAAGGGGGGGAGATTTTTCGACCATGACTACCCTGTGAGGTCACTGAGTGTCATGCTTTTGGCTACTTCAAATCACCTTTGCTTTCTATGTTTGGGCGAGGTGCTGCTAGCTATCTGAAAGGGCTGGGCCAACAGCCGCCAAGACAGTGTGGGATTGACTCAGCCACCCACAAGTGGTGCTGCTCCCTCCCAGTAACCAGCAGTCCTGTACCAATAATGAGACTCCTACCACAATCTGTATTTAACATTCACTTTTTTAATGTCACAAAAAATGGCACTTTGAGTGAGACAAATGTTTGAGCAATCCTGAACATTCTGGAAATTGTTCTGGAAAGGGGCAATGACTTGATATGTGATTACATGATCATTAATATTTTTCTTCTTGGAGCATTACAAATATTTCTTGCAATTACCAGGAGGTGTGCTAACTATACCTCTCACTGATTTAGGAAAATGTCAGTAATGACCCATGGCAATATTTTATCCCAAAACCCTGGAGATGTTCAACGCATTGCAAAAAACAACTGCTATTTTACTAGATCTCACATTGCTACAACATTTTATAGTATATTTGAAATCAGGCCCAAGCTGGAAGAAGATCCAGCAGGGAAATTGTGCCATTGCAGTTACAGCTGAAAACTGACTTGTTCCACACACAAAGTATTAATACCATACATGTGCTACACACGCACTGCATAAAGTCACTTAACATGTACATAGGATGTCAGAGCAAGGTTCTGCACATTCACATAAAAGCAGAACATTACCCAAAAGGGGACAATAGACCTTGCCCTCTCTTGCACACAGCAAAACGTCTGATCAAAATAATGATTCACATAACATGGCATAAGTGCATAATTTGTGCTTGTTTCCGCTGCTCAGCACCAGCAGTTTTTTAGAGGGCCAACGCTTATTCTTCTGCCTCATGCATTTTCTGCGAGCAAAATACACATTTGGGAAAGACGAAGAAAGAGAAAAACGAAAAAGCATCACAAAGGAAGAAAGCAGAAAGCTGCATAAGTGAGCTGAAGGGCTGGGAGTGGCTTTAAAAGGATTGAAGAAACCCGAGATGGCTGCAGGATTCCATGTTCCCACATTTATTTGCAGCAGCCGCATGTTTAAGGGTAGGGCTTTGGCCACTGACACGTTTTTATTTTAAGCACTGCATGACACACTGCGATCACGTTATGTCCAGGACTTGGACAGTAGTCCCATGCCAGTATGGTGCTAAGGTGTGTCATACGGCAGCTGAAAACAGCGTCAGTGCTAGGAAAAGGGGAGGAGAGTTCCATTTCTATCAGAATAGGGCACTCTCATGCTCTCTCCTTGTCAAGCAACCCAGCGCAGCAATTTTGGGTGCTGCGCTGCATTGCCTATGACCTACCAGAATCTGGCTCATAGTATATATTAACCTGCACCTTAGCCCTCCTTCTGCAGAAATCAAACAATTTCCAGTACCAGACCAAGAAAGGGGATACATGTTTATAACCACACCTTATTGCATTTGTCAAAGAGTTCACAATATGTGTCAGATTGTTAAAAATGTAAAGCCTATTTCTAAGGTGTTTGTCTTGGAGTTCTCAATGTAAAACCCCTTCCAAATGTGTTTGACAAAAAGCTCACCATGTAAAATCACTTTCTGTTGCATTTGCCAGAGTTCACAAACACCTGTTCTTATTCTGTAATGTAAAGCCCCTGAAAATGGTGTTTGTCAGGGAATCCCCAATGAAAAAGTCCTTCCTGTTATATAATATCAGAGTTCATAATCAAAAATCCCTCCCTATGGTATTTGGCAAGGAGATCATAATGTAAAATAAGTTCCTAGTGAATTCATTAGAGTTCACAATGCAAAACCTCTGCCTGCTATCTTTGACAAAGTAAATTCAGGTGGTCTCAAGCCATGCCCAACTGTGTCAATGGGTGGTGAATCTGTCAGCTTTAGGTTTGTTTTCTCCCAAATGTTTTGCCTTCATACTTTTATTTGTGCTGATTTCATTTTTTGTGGCATAAGGACTTAGTGCAATTTACCACTGCTGACCAGTGTTAAATGCGTGTGGTGTCTTTTAAACATGTCAAAATTGGCTTAGACCCTATTGGCACATCAAGTTACTTATTAGGCCCTACTAAAGTGGTACCCCATGTTCCCAGGGCCTGTACATTAAATGCTACTAGTGGGCCTACGGAAATTGTGTGGCCACCCACCTAGGTAGCCCTCTAGAGATGTTTCAGGTGTGCAGTTCCAGCCTGTAAGTACAATTGTAAACTGCCATGCTGACCTGACAAAATAAACCTTTTGCCAAGCCTAAATCTTCCTTTTTAAGAGATATGTCACCCTTGGAGTAGGCCCCTAACAGCCCCTAGGGAAGTGTGCAGTGTATTTAAAAAGTGTGACATGTAATTTTTACTTTTACATGTTCTGGTAGTGAAAAACTCTTAAATTAATTTTGTTTACTACTGCACGGCCTGCATCTTACATACGATAACATTGGGTTACCTTATTACATTTAATAAGTGATAACTTTCAATTGGGAGCAGTTATGAATAATGCGTTTGGTATCTGAAGAACTGTCATTTTAAACCCTCTTTAATGATAAAGTCAGATTTTAAGACACAAATCTGAAAATACTAGTTTTAGAAAGTTGGCTTTTTTTCCTAAACATTTGGTGCCTGCAGGCTGTATCCTGGATGACATGACTAGCTATAGCTAGCAGTTTTGTATTACTTCTAGACAGTGATGTGTTGGCAGGATGTGCCACCTCTAATGATGGGGGAGTGGGGCTGTTATCCACCACACTTGCACATCAGAAAAACTCAACCTCAGCACACTCACAAAGGGTTTCTTGCTAGTCTTTTCTGCCTCCAGATAAGGTGGGGGCCAGAGTAGGAAGGAAGGAAATTGCAGACAATCTGTTAGGGGGAGGACTCTAGAAGGTCCTCCCACTTCAAAGTGGGCACCAGGTATAGGTAGTGGACCCTCAAACCCATCTCTTCAATACATATCTGAACCTGTCAAAGACTCAGAAGAAGGACTGTTGTGCTGCTCTGCTGCAAACTGTGCTGTCCTGCTGCCGTGCTGCTCTTTTACCCTGCTGCCTAAGTGCCGAGGACAGGGCCCGCACCTTAAAACCAGGACGACCCCAAGGGTTAGCTGGCGAATCTCCTGATCAGAGCCTCAAGGACCGAAAAGTCCCTGCCATCTTGAATCCTGGACCAGAACTCTGCCTGCTGTGAGTTCTAACCCCCCAAATGTTGTCCCTCAAGTACTGGACCCCTAGATGTGGGGATAAAGGTGCTCTGCCAGCCCAGCTGTTGTTTCTTCAGAACCGGTCCCAACATGACGCAAAACCAACATTGTGCCTTATCGGATCGAATGCATCACTAGGCAGCCTTGTCACAAGCCTGCATCGCAGACTGCACAGATCAATGGAACTGCCATTGTGCAATGTATCGTTGACCTGGACCTCGTAGCCTCTTATCAGAACCAACATAGCGTGATGCAGCCATAATGCAAGCCTCAGTCTCAGCCCTCACAGCTCATCGGAACCACTGCTGTGCAACGCATTTTCGACACAGACCTCGTGTTGCTTCTTGGGACTGCGGCACGATGCTGGAAAACGAAGATTTAAGGTACATTTCTCAGTGTGACTAACTTGGTCCCTGTATCCGGCCCATGCTTCATCGCTGCAGGGTTGAACTTGTGACTTTATCCCAGTCCTGCCAACCAGATCATCACAGTTGGGGCTTTGCGCTTCTAAACACTATTTTTACCTAAACCATTAGACTTGCATATCCCCAGTTCTACTAATTGGATTTCAGTCATTTTGTGGCAAATCATTTATTACAATTCACACTATGCTTCTAAATTGGTTTGGGAATCTCTTGTGTTTTGTTTTCATTTTATTGCTGTTGTGTTCTGCATATACACTTTACACATTGCCTCTACGTTAAGCCTGACTGCTCTTATGCTCATGTGCCAAGCTACCAGAGGGTTATGCACAGGTTGATATAGTGACTTTAGTGGTTCACCCTGATGGGCTGTTACCTGAGAAGAGCTCACACCCTGCTCAACCATCAACCCAATTTCTGACAATGGGGATCTGTCACTCCTGGTGTCCAGAGACCTGCAACCAGAACTTTAAACTGAGGACCAAATGTTCCTTTTAGCATTTATTTCTAAGGGTAACTGGGCAGGGCAGTCCAGAAATGACTCAAATCACAGCAATGCACAACATTAACGCCCGTTCAATCAATTCAGTCAGTGCTGTTTCTTTAAAATACAAGAAAATACTTTTATACACACACAAGTAAATACTTTAATTAAAATGGCAAATATTTGTAAGATTTCGGGTGTAACTGGAACATTAAACCTCTCCTACAAGTGCCTTCCAGACTACAGCTCACATTTTCCGAAAGAATATCGTTAGGGGCATCTAAACCTGCAAATGTAGTCTGCTCCTGGGATTTTTGATGAACCATGTGACAGCATGCATACCAGTAGATTCTTGCAGTAAAAACCAACAATGGTCCTATATGAAATTTGCCTACAGAGGGACAGACAGCCTTGGGTAAATGTTGACTCTACTAAAATGCTTTTCTTTAATACCTAGCATGTCCCACTTTCAAAGATCAAGCAGTGAATCTTTTGGGCTTAGAGGGTAGTGGTGTTTCAAGGCGCTATACATATGAGATATACACGATACATATATACACTGTAGGCGACATATGATATTTTACTTCTATACCATTGTTAAATTTCCTTTGAAAGCTTACAATGACCTTAATTGAAAGTCATATAGCTAAATGGGAGTAACTGATTAATACTTTATGTTTGTAAGGAAAAAGCAAACTCACAATGGAACTGAATGGCTGTTGATAGCACACAAAGAGACAGAAACATCCACGTGAAACGAGCAAGCCAAAAAGATGTTCTTTCTTACATTCACCCATTTCACCAACTCAGGAAACAGGTAAAATCTCACTGCTTTACACTTCTGCAGCTCGCTGACTGAGTTCCCAAAGCTGTAAAACCTACTCTACCCTACCTACCTTTCACTAAACACTGAAGTGGGCAATCTTTAACCATGCACAGCTGGCAAATATATTCAGACTAGTTTGATGCTATACTTCCTGATGGGGCCTGTGGCATGTCACACAAATAATGTAAAGAATACATTCTGTTTTTTTATAAGTTTAATATAGCTACCAACCATGGGCACACAAGTCATTAAAAAAGTATTTCGGCTTTTATTATTTAACAACAGTCATTTTTTAAGGATGTTCCACTGTTTTAGAATGTTAGCGTGTTTTAGGATAGTTTAGGATGTATGATTTTTAAGGATGTTAGGATATTAATTAATTTACATTCTTGCAGTTTGATGCAAGTGTTCTACTTTTTCAGCGTTAGTTGATTTAAAAATATGTTGATATTTACAAAAAAGGAAAGTAAAACAATTTCCAATAGACAAGTGCCAAAATAATTAAGGGTTCCAATATATACAGATTTTGGAACCTTGGAACAATATTAGATATATTTTTTATATATTATTTTCCATTGAAACATCTGAATGTAGTCATGTTCAACATGTTGTACTGATAAGAGTGTCTCAGACAGCAAAAAGAGAGCAGCAGTATAGAAAGAAAGGAAAATGAAAAGTAAAAAAATAACAGTGCAAGTCCTAAGTAGTCAGGGAGGCAGAGATAGGGGTGAAATGGATGTAAATTGAGAACTGCCAGCAAGTACAATTACATTTAATGGGTATTCTACCAGACTGTAAAAAAGATTTAAATTCAAAGTCTCCTATATTTATACTTATGATCGATTGTTGATTAAAGCCACTATCAAGTCTTCTCGTGGGCTTTTCAAGAAGACAAATGGGACTCAATGTGATTATCTGTAGGCATAATTACCATTTCATTTGGTGACTTCCCAATTACACAGTAGAGGGATAAAAAGTATTAACAAGGGGGGGCGGGCGGTTCATAAGAATGTTTGCTTGAATATCCATGCAAAGCAAGCCTTCAGTGTAAATGTTATAAACACTCTACACAAATTACTAAGTATGGCAGGCTTGCTCAATGCCATGTCTATAAAGACGAAGGGCCTGATTTAAGGAAAGCGGTGCTGCACCCAGTGCAGTGCCACTTTCATTGTGCCCCTTAGCACCCCCATAACTCCACCATGTGTACGCCGTATCTAAGACATGGCACACCATGGCGGTAGTTAGGGAAACTAAGGTCAACAATTTTGATGGTACTTCGGAGCTTTGCAGTATTAGCGTGAAAAATGTGGATGCTAATCCGGCAAAGCCCATTGAGGCCCATTGAAAACAATGGTGTTCCTCCTTTTAACACCTACTCTGAGCAGGCGTTAAAAGTGGTGAAACAAATGATGCAAAGAAATCTCTTAGATTTCTTTGCAGTATTTTTTCGGCCTTCATAAAGGGGGAACACCCCTTTGCACACAATATGCCTGGCACAGGCATAATATAGCACAAAGGGTTACAAAGTGGTGCAAAACATGCATTGCACCACTTTATAAATCTGGAGCGGCGAATTTGGCCTTGCTGGGCCACATTAGTGTGATAAAAAATTACACTAATGTGGTGCAAGAAAGCACAGCCTCGATGTTCACCAGATAACCATTTCTGATTTGCCATGAAATAAGGAATTGATCGAAGGAATGGAATGCTCCTGAGTACCATAGATCGAAATACAGGTATGGAAATATTTATAAAACAATCTTTTAGGGGGACATGAGTTCATACTGACACTTTCCTATCTAAAAAGACACAACTTATTACTGACTGAAGAAATATTATTCAACCAAAGAAAGCCATAATTCCTTCCGCACGTGAAAATTTGTATAACTTGTACACTTTACATACCTTCTGCAGCATATGTTACACAAAGTTTGGCTGGGAAGGGGAGCTGTTTTTATTCATATGGTTTACCTTACCCTGGAATAGGTTAAACATTTCTGCTTGTGTAAGACTGTCTTCAGCAAGGACAATTTATTCTCAAAGCAAGGCCCAACAATGTACTTTTAAGATATTCACCCATTACAGATTTTTGTCGCCACTTACCCTTCACATCACTTGTCCGTAAAAGATGACGTTTAAGAAGTATCTATGGCTTTTAAAGAGCACATTCACATACGCCTGAATAAAAGTAAATGCAATGTAATGAACATTTTGTGTTTTTAAAAAATGTTGAGTAGAAGCATGGCCTAAAACGTTCACACTTCATATTTCTGTTTCTCTATAGACTGCATGAAAACTGTCAGTTCACTGGGCAGGATTATACGTATTTTCGAGTTAGGACGTGTTGATGCGTGAATTGAATAATGTTCAGGCACTCGTTTATGTGCACACAATTCATTTACTTAACTAGAAGGGCCGATTTTCATTGAAGCATAAAACCCCACGCCTATATGGACAGTAATTGCTCCAGTGGTTTTTAGTCCTTTTGTTTATCAACAACAAATCTATGCAATGCTGTGACAAGTGCCACTGATGTGTTTCAGCGTTCAAAACACTTACTCTAACAATCCGATAATCCCTTTTTTAGCCTTTCATAAATTCTTTAAAGGATACTTTGTACAATTGCAAAATTCCATTGCAGTGTATAATTGAGCAATAGACATGCAATTCTGGCAAAGAATACCTTCTTGACGTAGCGGGATCTACTAAAGTGGTTCTTTGAGTTGTCGTTTTGTGTGTTCTCAAGGACTATCTCTGATGCAATGGATTTTGTATACCTTATTTCAATATGACACCTCGTGCACACTCGGGTTCCACATACCCTTAATAATAGGAGAATGTCTCGAAAGGTATTTTAATAAATCTGAACTATCAAACACAATTCCAAGCCCATGACAGAACTATAAAAACAATTAATAAACTGAGCACGCGTTCTAAACCGTGAAACTTGCTAACCCTGGTAAGTATACATTAATGCATTAATCCATCGGGCACCATATTTCTAAGTTCATATCCTTAAAACAGCTTTAATAGCTATAAGCTAATAATATAATCCATATTACCAGAAGAAAGCTAGTATCGTTGGGGTAGACACACACACAAGCTATTTTCTCAGAAAGGGCAACATGACTTGGGAACCTCCTGAAGATGCTGGGTGACTGGCAGTGATGAGGCAGAATCAATCATTTATCAGGCTAGTATTACAAGGCTACTGTCAGTGAGACGTGGGATAAGTGCATCTGAAATGCAACCAGGAATTGGCAGGTGAGAATATTGCAGCCTCTACATCTGTCACTGGAAGTTAGCACTATATGAGTCAGGACATTGAACAACATAGCTAGGATGTCTATTCAAGTGACTCCTAAGCGTATGGAAGAGTTTCATTATTTTGTTTAATCTGTATTCTCCAATATTTCTAACTTTGAAAAGGACTGTCAGTAAGCCTATGATGCTATTTGTGCAGTCAGTATCATGCTTTTGGCTGTCTTTTCCAAACTCTATTGCATCAATGTAGCAAATCTGCCTTTTCTTCACAGTCACCCCAGATTTTTTTGTCTTTTTCTGGGTACTAGTGTTGATGATTTATGAAGTCTCTGCGTTTTGTCCCTGCTATGCAGGTGTAAAGTGCCTGTCCCCGGTCTTTAAACGTAAAATTAGCTTAGACCTACTTTTAGGTTCTGAAAGTAAAATGCCGTCTGTGGACTGAAGCCTCTATAGTCCCATCTACAGGGTTGGTCAGTGAAACGTGGCTTCAGACCTACAATATGTAACCTAGGTGCACAGGACTAAAAACCGTCAGTCAATCATTTCACAATAACTCTTTTTGACAGGCGAGAAACCTTTCTTTTAAGTGTTCATAAACCACCCCAAAGAATACCTTGTCACCCATAAGGTAGAGGTCCTGATATCTAAAAGTGGAACATGTGTCAAATTAAAGTTGACTAATCCCCAAAGGCTATTTGCATTGGCAGGGCTACGGATGGATCACAGAAATCTTTAAAGTTAATATTATGAACTTTAATCTTTTGACAGGATAAGGCTAAAATAAGTAATTGAGAGACTATTTGCATATTTATTGTAAGTCCAATACATTGGTGAACTTAGATTTTTAATAAATATTTATGAAAAACAACTTTTAGAAAGTTACTTTTCCCCGCCTAAATCTACTGGAGACTAATTTGCATTAGCTTGCTGTCAGCTTACTGGCTAGTGCTTGATCATGATCTTCCCAGAGTAGAACAATGGCTTAGGCCTGGTAACAAGATGGACTGGGTGTGGAGTATTGGATCCCTATCAGCTCAGGAATGACCGTTGGGGTGGGCCCAGGAATTTCTTTAACTGGAAAGGGACAGATGGGTTTCCTCCCCTTCAGAGTATAGTGGAGGTGAGACATGGAGAAGCGAAAGCCTGTGTCCTCAAGGCTCACTCTAACCCTTCTGATACCAAACCCAGTGGGAGGGAAGCTACCCACGGAGCTGGTCTGAAGTGGACACAGGAGAGGAGACTGCTCATTTCTCTGGCCATACATCTATGTGGACATACACGCTCTACACAAGGAAGAAAGGGTTTCCTCATCTTGGATTTTAGGAGTGAAGGTGTTTTGCACTAGGGTAAAGAGAAACTATTAAACAATGGGTAAGGTTACCCCTGAGACTTTCTTTCCCCTTTTGGTTAGAGAGTATCAAGTAGTCACACCCACCCACTGGTTGGTGCCAGGAATCAAAGTACCACCCCCAAGGAACCCTTCTCAGAACACATTCTGGACCTGTGGAAGATCAAAAGAAGACTGGACCCTATTCGCTGTAACCTGAGAGGAAGTCTTTTCCTTCTTGAACCCAGGACAAAGAAGTGGACTCTAAAGGATAGCTGGGTGACCTCCTGTGTTGCTACTGGTACACAGTCTGCTGCAAGAGGCCTATTTCCTGAAGTGACAAGTTGACAAGTACTAACTGAACCTGAAAAGGCCTTTCGTGTGGCTTCTGCTGGAGTGAGACCTGGCCCTTAAACAAAGTCCCTGAGGTCCAAGAACCCTTAGAAGTGACCAAGAGAATATGCTCCAGAAACCATGCACTTTCCTAGGATACAGCTTCAGGCTTGCCCCCTGGGCAATTTTCGGTTCCATAGTAATTTTAATTACTATATCAGAAGGTAAAACCTTCGACCAGGTTGAACCTACTTGATGTATCTGACCCACTCTCTATTGCAGAAATCTTGCCTAGATGTTGTTCTATAGTTTCTGCAGACTGTCATTGGCTCTTAGTGCTTCTTGGCATAATTTTTACTCTAGACATAGAGACTTAACAGCTCAGGTTCTCCTTACTGGATTTTTGTTGTTTTCTTGAGATTCTATTTATTAAATGTTATGACTTTGAGGATCACTCGGACCCGTTAATAATACCTTTTTTAGGTTGTCACCCACCCACTGTCAATACTAATTCACTTTCTTACAGTCGATATTAATCTAAAAATCTCAACTTTACTGGCTTGCTGTCAGAAGCTTCTTGGAGCACACCGCTGGAATCATACAATGAAGAATTTAAAAATAGCTAATTTACTGCCTTTTGTTAGTATATCAAGGTGAATACGATTTGTGTGACATGACCTTTAGGAAACTGTGTTTTGTAATGTTCGTACCTATATAATTTCTGAGTGAACCACATCATCTCTGATACCTCTCTGTATTTTAGAAGCTGTTTTTTTCCAATGGTCACATCACACCTCCATTGCACCAGCTGAACCAAATACGCTTTTATGACTTGGTGGTCTTTAGGATGTTGAAGTGCTAATAACTTAAAGCTATGATTTAAGGAAACTGCCTCTAACACTAGTCAAACTTTTTTTGCTACAAGACTGATCATATAGTCTCTGATAAATTTGGTGGCCTTTGGAAGCTGTCTCTTCTAATGGTCATACCCTGTTATTCCTTGATGAACTTCACATCCTTCAATAAATATGTACTAAAAAAACAATAGCTTATGATAATTTGATGGATTTTAATGAAGCTGCATCTTCTAAGGTCACAAAACTGACAGTCCTGGTCATACTACATATAACCTGATAAAGGAACATATACCCTCTGATGACTATTTAGATTTTCAGAAAACTGCGTCTTCTTCTAATGTCACCCTGCCACTCTGGGGTGTCATGTATGGCCTCTGATATATGGTTGTTTGGGAAGCTGTGTCTGCCACTTTTCATACAAGTGTCTACGTGACACTTTTCAGGCCACATTCAGCACCATATCATGTTAGAACAACCTTGAATGTGCACCTGCTTCCCAGTAAAATTCAACCTCCTTGTCACTATTTTCTGGTAAGTGTAAGTGCTGTCCCTTTGAAAGCTTGGCAGGCCTACTCGGCTGAGTGAATGCTGGTATGGAGGCATCAATCATAAAACATGCTTTCTTGTGGGTCCCAGTATTTTCTCTTAAAAAGGAATGCCACTCAGGTTGAGAAATGGTGATACTTTGTCAGTAACGGCATAGTAACTCAGATGAGGATTGCTGCTTCTGTGCTAGCACTGTGGTTGTATAGCATACTTGGGTAAAGACGCAATAGTGGATACTAATAAATGTGCCAAATACCATGCTATCACTCAGCTTCCTTTACCTGCATGGCCATGAAGGTAGATGTCACCTGACAACTGCTGAACTAGGCAGAATCCCACTGAATACTGGGATTTCTACATAGTGTGTAGTTTTTACCATCTTCACTGCAACAATTCCTTTTCTTGCTATTGACAGATAAATTACTAACCCAATCCATTGGTACTCTTTGTGCAACATGAAAAGAATGAAAGATGGACTGGATCAGACAGAATACAAACTTGTGACAATGGAGTCAAACATAGATTGCTACACTGGTCGCATCAGTCTACTGAGCCATGTAATGGAGAAACTGCAGTACCTCTAGAGGCACTACACGTTGTAACTTTCACACTTTTCAACCAACCAGACTGACTGAGATGACTCTGACAGATATCAGGGAACATGTGCAGATGTCCTCAGATTACATTCATGCAAAAGTCCTGATCCTACTCAAGCTTGTGGAAGCTTACAACACAGTGGACCATAGCATGTTCATGGACAAGCTGGCAAAATTGGCAGGAGAGACATACAACACAGTGGACCATAGCATGTTCATGGACAAGCTGGCAAAATTGGCAGGAGAGACAGGCACACTACATTGGACCCAGCTGTCCCTCACTGATTGTAGCCAACTACTCTGAAGAAACATGGCATCTAAGAAACATTTTACATAAGTTGTTCCTTAAGGTGCCTCACTGTCTCCACTGGAGTGAAATATCGGTATTGTGGGCTATCTACTGCAGAAATAAATACCTTCTTCAACATATCTGGTTTGTCAGCCTCTCACTATAGACACCCCGGCAAAAATAATTACACACCGTCAGCTACAGTGCCAATGATATACAAAGCCAAATACAGCTGGAAAATGACCCAGACACCTACACAATTGGAATTTTCCAGGCAAACTTTGTACTACATTAAATCTTTGTACCTCATTGGATTAAGATCAAAACTGATGAGGCATGTCTCAGTGTTTCTTGGTAACAACAGGGCCAATCGTCTTCAAAGTTCCTGAGGTCTAGGCCCCTTTGCTAAGCGCAGCAAAATGCAGTCATCACAAGAAACAAAAACAGACTTCCCACCACAGAACTGCACTGCAGAGAAAGATGGTTAGACAAGAACATCATAAACACATGTGAGGGCAGTGGAAAAAAGAGGGAGATATGCTATATGGAGACAAAGGAAGGGGATTATGGGCAGTCACTCCCATAAGAAGTCAGTCACAAAGGAAGAAGTACAACAGGCACTGGCAAAGCTTATGCCTGGCACTGTTTGCAATTCTTTTTTGCTTTGTTCATGCTTGTTTCGTCATGAGTTTCGTAAATCATTATTGTTGGGAGGGCTGCCGGGTGCTTGTAGATATAAAACAAAATATGGCTAAAAGCAAAAGCCGTTTTGGTCACACATTATTATGGTAGTTCCTAGCACTGAAGATAACTATTTTTTGTAAATATGTCTTTAGTGTGAAAGAGCAGAATGTCGTAGCAAAATGTAAAATAGGCGAATGGCTGTAGTAGGCTGATCCACTGCTACATGCTGTATGGTGTAGTGAGTGGAAATACATGTGAATGACACAACAGACCAATGGAGACTGGTTGAAAACCCCAATAAGTAAGTGTATTATAAACATAAACTTAGCAAAATCACAAGTTCATGGCTATTGCCAGGCCTGAAAAGGGACAATATCTTAAAATAAAACAAAAAGTAAGAAAGGGTGCTGACGTGCCCTTCTTCTATATTTACCAGAATTATGTAGGTGAAGCAGGATGAGCAACATTAGCTATAGAGCAAGATGCAAAGGTGGGTGGGAGAAACTTCACTCAAAGCTAGAGGAGTTAAATAACACAACATAGTGTTTGACACAGAGAGAAATAAATACACACACATATGCACGCATCAATCACTCAAGATGTTTGGTATAAAAACAACCTGTTTCTACAAAGGCAGACATTTATTATGTCATGATTCTACCCTCTTCCCAATCTCTGCATAGCTCTGTCTCCAGCTTTGCTCTATAGGGACGAGATACAAGCTAGACCAGCGGTTCCCAACCTTTTGACTTCTGTGGGCCCCCACTTTATCATTACTGGAACCCAGGGACCCCCACCAAGTCATTATTGGAATCTGGGGACCCCTCCACTGAACCTAATCTGGTAATATCCGGTAATATCATTTAATTTTCTAAGCAGTCGCTGACACCCTGAGGAGGCTTTGCGGACCCCGAAGGGTCCCCGGACCACAAGTTGAGAATCAATGAGCTAGACATTACCAAGCAAAATATGGGCACAAGATTTACCTTTGACATAACGACGATGTCCATTTTTAAGCTACCATGTCGGGAAGTATGCAACCTTATCATTCACAAAACACGTCATTTCTGCTGAATATTCACATGTTATGTTTCATGCACACTATTCATTAGCGACTTTTGGCAAATCATTAAAATTACTTGTCTAGGGTGTTTTTTCGGGGCAGTGCGAGTGTCAGTCAATTTTATTTGGAAAAATGTCATTGTATCCATCCTAAAACCATTAGAAGTAATAATCGTGAGTCCATTTTGTGTTCCTGCATTCACGTGTTTTATTACTAAAATCTTTTCAGGAATCCTTGTTTTTACAGTATGTCAATGTTCTAAATAAGCCCTCCTGTGGTTATGAATAGTTTTTCCCTTGAACCCAACTCCAAAAACATCATCAGCAGAGTCAATTGGTCTTGCCCTGACATACCTGTGCAACAGTTCTTCGTTTATTTTTATTCTAAATGCATGCAGCACAAAAAAAGAAGAAATACAAAAATCATGCTCTCACCTAAAATTAGCAACGAATTGTTGCATAAAAATATTACATTAAAAAAAACACTGTACACAATTTTCATAAAATGGTACAGGTGCTTCCTGGCAGTCAGGAGTACAGTTTATAGAAACCATTTTTAATTTCTATACACATTACAGGTAAATACGACCCTCATTGGTACAAAGAAAAAGTACAATTGGCTTTAAATTAGTCACCTGAAGACATAGTTTAAACAAACAAAAATTACAAAAAGGATAAAGAATGGAAAGAATAAGCAGAGGTCAAGGAAAGTAGTAGCCCTCCACCCCAACACACACAAACACTTATTTTTCAGCAAGTGTTTCACAAGTTTTTAGGTAAAATGGCATCGTGGTGCAGGAGAGCCTGTAGGTGAAGTGGGCTTTATCGCCCTATTCTGTATGTTGTGGTGGGTGGGAGTTAAATGGAAATGACAGTCCACATGCCAATGAATTAAGATGATTGGTCCAAAGTCCCTCTTGATAAGTACAAATGCATCCATTTTGTATTACTTACTTATTTTTTAATCAGAAAAGAGGCTGGAATATAGCTAAAGCTGCCGCCAGGCTAGACCTAATAAAGCTAACACCACCACTGCATTTAGGTGAAACTAGAAAAGGTCCAAAGTCCCTCTTGGTAAGTACAAATGCATCCATTTTGTATTACTTACTTATTTTTTATTTAAAAAAGAGGCTGGAACAAAGCTAAAGCTGCCGCTAGGCTAGACCTAATAAAGCTAACAGCACCACTGCATTTGGGTGAAACTAGAAAAGGTTGAATGGAGATACTGGCAGGAGACAGGACCATTTCACGTTTCATTCTAGATGGATTAAAAATGAACACATTATAGTGAAGCACAAGAGTTGTAACTGTTGCAAAGATTTTGCAAAAAAAAACATTTTGTCCACAGAGCTTGATAATTGGGGGCATAACGTAGAGTTGGTGGGTGAAAGTAAAAAATGATTTTATTTTTTAGAGAAGTTCTTAAAATATTCTAAAATATATTCTAAATATAAAGGAGAATCATTGGTGGAGCAGCCATCTTTCCAATGGTGGAGCAACTATTCCTCCAGTGGATTCTCCTCCAGATTATTAACTTCCCCCAAAGTTGAGAGCATTTTCCAGTACCAACCAGCTCTAGTCCATGACCCTCTGTCTATCTATGTATGGGTGCAAGTATGTACAATTATAAAAAAAGAACCTAGTGTTAAACTGTAGCTCACTGTACAGTACAAGAAGGGATCCTGAGATCTAGGGTGTAGAGGGTCAATAGGGAAAAGTGATAAGAGATAACTGGGCAGACAGGTGGTAGGACACAGGATTTCAAGAAGAAGTATTGTTGAAAGGAGAACAGGCAGGGATGGCGGGTGTGCAGCACAGCCTAGATTGCAATGGTTGGTCAGTAATTGCAGAGTTTTCACTTTGGTCTATATCCTTGATGCTATGCAGTCTCTGACCGGTGTTGCAATTCCTCAGATTCATAGTGTATCCTAATGTTCCCCAATTTCATGCAATATATTAAGAATGTTTTATATGGAACCATAGCCGGGGTAACAAGCTGCCTATGGTGATTATGTACAATTCAAGAGTGAGAAATTGTTTTTTGGTTGAGGGAGTTGTGAGCCCTTCACAAGTAACAGACACAATCCTTGTAAGGGTGAACTACAAAAAGTCACTAAATTACTTATGCTTTTTCCTCTGGTAGTTAGGCACAAAGACAGTCAGGTGTAACTTAGAGGCAATGTGTAAAGAATTTATGCAGCACATAAACAGTAATAAAGTGAAAGCACAACAAAAGAAAAATACCACACAAATTTAGAAACATATTAAAAATTTAATACATTATTTGACACCAAAACAAGAGAAATCCAAGAAGTAGAACAGGTATGCAATTTAAAAGATTTAAGGTAAGTATAGCTCCTAAAAGCACAAAGCACCACTCAGGGTTATCTGGTCATGCAAGATTGGGTGAAAGGCACAAGTTCAGGCAGACTGTGAGTGCGTGTCGGACACAGAGACCAAGTTAGTCCCGCTGAAAGACCAAAGAGTTACCTTCTAAAGTCTAGCACAAAGAGTACTGTTCACGGTGGAGGAGGCTGCAAGGAACATGGAGAGCTTCACACATGGCTGTTGCTGTAGTGGGAAGAGCCGGCCGGGCATCAGGGATGGTAACTGTGGGAGATTCGAGTTGGTGGTCACCACAGGCTGTCAATGGTATAGCATGAAGTGATGATCTTGCATTCCTGGTCATTACTCTTGGTCACTGTAGAGGTAGAGCTTCGCATTGGCAGTCATCGCAGGTGGCAAGATCTTTATACAAATGTTTGTGGAGCCCAAAGCGACAGGATTTCTCCTTTTTGAGTCAGAGGAGTGCACTATGATGCCAGCCAAGGGTCTAGGACCTGGGTAGGCACTGCTTGGGAATCAGGACTCAGGCAAGTCAAGTTGCAGGTCCAGGCAGGCTCAGTTGCAGCAGATCAGCTGGGCAGATACAGAGTGGACTCTGGAGCTTGTTATGTCCCCATAGCCCACCACAAGAGGTCAGTCAGCTGACCCTTGCAGTCACTCTGCCGGGTATGAAGGGAGCAGATCCAGTCTTCCTTCTCAGCAAGTGGGCAGGCCTCAAGCAGCAGGGCAGCAGGGCAGCACAGCATCCCTCTTCTATAATAGCCACAGGTCCAGGAGTGTAGTGAAGAGTTATATCTGAGGGTTCAATATTTATACCTGATGCCAGCTTCGAAATGGGAGAAGCATTTGTTGATTCCTCCTACAGAGGTGTCTGGAATTACCTGTCTTACTGCCCTGGTCTCAGTCTATCTGGGGGCACAATAGTCTAGTATGAAGGCCTTTGTGTGTGAGCCTTTGAATTTAAAGTGTGTTAGGTGGCAGCTGTGCCCCCGTCAAGTCAGAGATGGCCATCCTGACAACACCCAGACCCTCCTTTGCAATAGAACTATAGGAGAACTATACAAAGGCCAACTGCCTACTACACCTAGTCATGTGATCCAGGAACAGGCTGAAGGCACCAAATGGTTAGGACAAGAAAATGCCAACTTTCTAAAAGTGGTGTTTTCAAAATTGTGACTTAAAATCATACTTTATCATTAAAGAGGGTAGTACATTATAATTCCTCAGGTAGCAAACATGACTTTTCTATCTGGTCCCAATCAAATGTTATCACTTATTAAATGTAATAACGAGCCCAGTGTTATCCTAGATGAAGGAAAGGCCTTGCTGTAGTGAAAAAAACAATTTAGGACTTTTTCACTACCAGGACATGTAAAACTTAAAAGTACACGCCTAACTTGTTAAGTACACTGTACCTTGCCCAATGGTGTGTTTAGGGCTTACCCTAGGCATGACCTATATGTATTAAAAAGGGAGATTTAAGCTTGGCAAAAGGTTTATATTGCCGGGTCAAAAATGTCAATTTAGAACTGCACACAGGCTACAATGGCAAGCCTGGAACATGTTTTAAAAGACTACTTAAGTGGGGGCGACAATCAGTGCTGCAGACCCACTAGTAACATTTAGTTTGTAGTCCCTTGGTACCTATAGTAACACTGTACTAGGGACTTACAAGTGAGCTAAATGAGCCGATTGGGGTTAAGCCAATTTCACCATGTTTAAAGGAGAAAGCACAAACATTTTAGAAATGATTTGCCTAGCTGATTCATAAAACGTACAAAATCAAATTCAGTAAAAGAGGCTGATAGGTCTAACATCAAGTATATCAACTGTCATAAATCGGAAGCAGGCAAAGTGTCACACAAAAAGCATTCACTGCAGTCAATCAGAGTATGTTCTCCATAACCATGTGAAAAAGATGGTCAGAAAGTAGCTGAAGAGAAAAAGATTGAGGATGAGCGTACTGTACATGAACTTGAGCAATGTCCCAACCCAACCATTTAGTGCTCCATTTGAAATGAAGGCCTATCTCAGAGGTTTCGCCATGTGGATGTTCAGACGGTGCACAAAACAATGAGCAAGGCAGAAAACAACACCAAACAGGGAAAATGCTAATTTATTTGTTAGTTAGCAATTAGAGTGCTACAGTGAAGACATAGAGGGTCATTCTGACCCTGGCGGCCGGTGGCCGCCAGGGCCACCGACCACGGGAGCACCGCCGACAGGCTGGCGGTGCTCCAATGAGCATTCTGACAGCGGCGGTTCAGCCGCGGTCAGAAGCGGAAAGTCAGCGGTCTCCCGCTGACTTTCCGCTGCTCATTGGAATCCTCCATGGCTGCGGAGCGTGCTCCGCAGCCATGAGGATTCTGACCCCCCCTACCGCCATCCAGTTCATGGCGGGAAAGCCGCCATGAACAGGATGGCGGTAGGGGGGGTCGCGGGGCCCCTGGGGGCCCCTGCCATGCCCATGCCAATGGCATGGGCACGGCAGGGGCCCCCGTAAGAGGGCCCCAAAATGTATTTCACTGTCTGCCTTGCAGACAGTGAAATACGCGACGGGTGCAGTAGCACCCGTCGCACCTTCCCACTCCGCCGGCTCGATTACGAGCCGGCATCCTCGTGGGAAGGTCGTTTTCCCCTGGGCTGGCGGGCGGTTTAACTGGAACCGCCCGCCAGCCCAGGGGAAAACTCGTAATACCCGCCGCGGTCTTTTGACCGCGGCGCGGTAATTTGGAGGGCGGGATCCTGGCGGGCGGCCTCCGCCGCCCGCCAGGGTCATAATGAGGCCCATAGTTTGATAACTATGTATCACCACTTGCCCTTGCTGCTTTGACAAGGCCTGAGAAGTCATTCACACATCCTGGATTTTGTGTTATACCTTTCAAGTGATGGGAGAGCCCTCACAGAACCTTCCTAATATCACACAGCGCTCACTCAACCACATTTCAAATGAATCAAATGTATACATTTCTTGGATGGGATTCTTAAGGAGTAAGTAAGTCTTATTCATTGACATTACTGGAAAATCCATAACATAAAAGGTTCCATATGTTTCACTGTAACATATCACTTGTTATTACCAACAAGAAACACACAACATAAGTGCCACTAATGCAGTATATGTGATTGAAAGTATATTAGTTGTCAAACATTCTACATAGGAAAGCATATGGTGAATAATAGTGCATTAGATGCAGGGCTCTTAAAGTGCAACAGTCTCTACAATTGAGACAGGCATAGAAACATGAACAGAGGGTTGTACAGTAGTTCAATGTGAAAGTCCATTCACGGCCATGGATTTTCTCTGATAGAATTATAAACAGTCTAATGTTATAATGTAGACTTTTTGACCCTAATAATATTAATCAACAGGTCAAGTCAGGAGAAGAATGCTATCTGTCTACAAGCACTACTTTGCAACTTAGTCCCCGATTTATATGTTAGCAGTAAGGATACTTTGTGGCTGCGGTGACAGAGTATCCTTACTGTCAGCATAATGGTCCACTTGCCAAATTTAAAAAGTGAGTGGACCATACTCTGGTGACAGTAGAGACTCCATCTCTGCTGTGGCCAAACGTCTCCAACAGCCCTACAGAGTAAGGACTATTGAAAGCATTAGCAGTATTGGCTATATGTCCACTCACCCAATAAGGGTTTGGACATATCACAGTTTTTTTCTGGCCATCACCAGCAGGAAAACATTAGCAGTAAAGGGCAGAAAAACATAACATTGCCCCCCTTGCCATGGTTTTGTAAATTAGCCGTATCGCTGTGTCATGTTTGACGGAGCGGTACAGCAAAGTTACAATGCAGTCACAGGAACCATCTTGATGGCGGTTCCTGTGAATGCTACAAATTCACCAGTGATGCCTGCTCAGAGTGTTGAAGACGAGCATCAATATAAGCCTTTAGATTGATACCACTACTGTGTAAAATAATGGATCAGGAGATATCGAACTTGACTGATTCTAAGAAGGCCGGGCTGAGCATTGTTCTTCTGCACTACTTGATGCTGTCTGGAAAGAGAATAAAATTGTAGAAAATATCTAGCATTGACTTTCTGCAGGCATAAGTAAAATCTGACCTCTGTCAACCATAGTACCTCTTTACTGCAAAACAGAGGAGCCCTTATGAACATAATACAAAGCATTCAGTTTAACGTATTTGAATACTTAACACAAGTGACCATGTCAACCAAGTCAGACCTCTTGGCTGATTATCTTGAAACAGCATAAAAAAACTGGCAGGCCCTTGTGATACTTGAGGATCCTAGCAGCTATTCCCTTGGACAGCTCATTATGAGTACAGCTGAAAGTAGTAAAAACTATCTAACAGTGTAATGTTTGTGTGCTTCATCAATGTCTTCATGTTTGCTTTTTGGACATTTTTGTATGGTGTAAACCTGTTTGTGAAGGAGTGCATTACAAGATATAGGGAAATCTATGATAATGAGGAAGTCATTGCACCAGATAAGTGTCATACTTTGTATCTATTTTTGACTGTTTTCTGGCAATAAAACATGAATAAATGGGCTTTTTGTTAATGCAGACATTCAAAGATGGTCCTGTTTTAACCGCCACAATCTGACCCAATAAAGGGAATTAAAATAGTATAAACTACAATTTTTGTCAGAGAATGGTGTACAAAGAATGGCTTTCAAAACGTAGCCTCAGGGCTCGGAAGATCTTTTAAGAAAGATACAGCAAGGTTCTTGAGACAACTGTATTTTAATTAAGCATCACATTAAACAATTATGTCGGTGGTCAATTTTATGTGACTGATAGGCTTTTAACCTGTCTGTGAAAGGAAGAGAGACTGGGTGCATTTACATGACAGAGAAAATAATGACCAGCCTCTGTGGTAGACGTTTATGTCACATCAAATTTACATCGACGATTCTTGTCCGTTTTATTAAGACAAGGTAAGGTATTTGCCTAAATGGCACACAACAGCAGCGAATTTCATAGCACAATGTTGACATGATACCTTACATCAGTGCTTTACAAACTTTTTAGAACCAGGATCAGTTTTTCAGAATGACAAATGTTTGCCACCCATCCAGGTAATGTGTGGTACTTAAGAGCCCCATTCAAAAAGAAAGTGGGAAGCTTGATGAGCGGCTTAAGTGGTGCTAAAGAGCCACATTCGGAAAGAAAGTGGGAAATTTGATGAGTGGCTTACTCCATCATTTGAGGATTTACTAAGATTTTCAGAAAACCTGCCCCACTGTCCTCACCAAATGTGGAAGTGATTGCACCACAAAAAATGACTTTCTCTTTGTTAACCCACCTGCAAATAGTTGGGCACTGCTCATATAGTTAGTTCAGGACCACCCACATCCTGTCCCATGTAAACAGATTCACTCACAGATAAAATTAACCCATAATAGTGTCAATTTTACACGTATTATCATATAAATATAAGTGTGTGCTCATGAGTGCAGATTCACACTTTTGGGAATCACTTAGTTGAATGTCTAACTAGACAATGCTCCAATTTCCCCCCTTAAACATGTGCAACGGTCCTGAAATAGCGTTGCGAATCTCGCCAAAATGGTATTTCTCAATGAAAGGGCAAGTCGTTTTTCACACTCAAAAGGTTACATATCAAAAGGGTCGAGTCTCTTGAAAGTCCAGATAATGCTCTTAACAAACCCTTCCAAACCCTAGGGGGATGGGTGCCTTTGACATATCTGCCACAGGAAGATAGATGATGTCCCGCTGATCCACAAATGTGCTGCCCCCAAGTAGCACACATCCTGTGCAAGATCCCCACAGACCACCACATAACTGCTCAACCTAGGCATCTCAAGTGAAGTGTGTACACAATGTACAACAGCCAAGGCAGAGATGCTGTTCCCATTCTTGCTGATCCTGAGTTACCATGCAACCCATCTCCTGCTTCAACATCTGTCCTACACATTACCTTACCTGAAAGGAACCTCCTGACCTGGCGGGCACGCTTCAAATGTGCCACATCTGGTAACCATGATGCTCGGGCAGAAACATATGGATGACGAAGGCTCTCATTTATCATTTGTGTTAACCTTATCTACGCTGCGTAATCGCTTCATGTCTTCACATTTCACGGTTTCTTTTTTCCAACAATAATAGTCGCGCTCATTAAAGGTGAAGTGTGAGGCTGTGGTTCACCAAGATGATTGAAAGTCCAAGGCTCTTGAGCAACTAGAAGACTCGGTGTATTGTGCGCTGTTCACTACGCCAGAGAACAACTGCAGATTACGTGATAGCACCATTTTTCACATTAAATGTCTAGTTAACAGTTTTACTTTTCAGGCTTTCAGGTGCATAACCTAGTTCACTTTGCAGTAAATAAAAGAAAACCTGCTGCCGGTAAATTTAAATTCACACATATAAAAATTGCCCATAGTTAAGTGAACGCTAGACAGAAAGTGGAATTAATGTTTCATAAATGCATTTCAGTAAATGTGGGGCATTGAAATAGGCTAGAATAGGTGCCAAGCAAAGTCCCTGCAGAAAAACGTTTCCTAATTAGTAATAATACAGAATGGCCATCAATATGCAGAGGAATTATGGGAGTATAGTGGAAAATGGTCGTCAAGTCGTCAATTCATCCAGTGCTATGTAGGATAAGCCTAAAACATATAACCAAAAACACACAACCAAACACATTGGGTGTGAGTCACAAAGAATGAAGTAAATCTATTTTCGTAGATTTCATATACATCAAGTACTCCTTTCTGTAATTTACAACAATTCAATGCAATACCAGTAATGCCAGGCACAGGTTTCCACGAGAAGTACTGGGAAATCATATGATTTTCCAATTGAGATCCCATTGCTCTCCAATGGTGCCCCTTGTCTCTGTATATACTTTTTTTCTTTTATAGCATTACTCATCCCAATGTTGGGTGGCAGAGCACTGTACATCACACATATATTATGCAGAGACAATGACACATATAAGTGTGTAAGGTAGGGTATAAGAAATGTTACATAAAATAATGAGTAATACAAGATGTATTAGTCACATGTCATTCATACTGGTCGGCATTATATGTTAAGAAAGCTCGGCCTCGAGAAATGCAAACTTGGGGTTTAAAACGTATCATAGTGGTAGGGGTCGTCTTTGCTAAAAAGTATTTATTATCATCCAAAGGAACTCTATTTAGCAAACACAGAATAATAGAAGATTTGGGAAAAATAATAAGGTTTTAAACCATGCCTTGCAGTTCCCAAGCCACTATTTGAATCTGGTGCATGGCTCAATCTGCTATATTAAGATTGTAATCTATGAACTGCAAGTTGCAAAAATACCTTTGTGGCAATAGCAGTAAACTACTGAGCTAGCTACAAAAATGCAATTATTTGTCTGTATGTTGCACACTGTGCTTTGAAGGAGGCCTATTATCTCTCTGGGAATAGACAAAACTCTGATTTCTCCAAGACATACATTAATAACCAGAGTCAAACTGACATGTTTATTATCGCCTGAAAATTGCTGTCACACAAGGAACTCTGAAGTTTGTTTCTTAAACCCGTCAGATATTTCTAAATTTGGTATCCCCGCACCCGAGCCTGATGCTTGGTGCGGTGGCACAGGTCGCACCACCCTAAAGCTGGAACTGTTGAAAAACTGCACTCTAGTGGATGAGAACTTCACACCCTTAAATAGGTGTACACCTGACAGGAATCCCTTTGTGAATTCCTGCCAGGCACATTAATGCAATCTGATCTTGAGCGTTTGTTTCTGACAAAATGTACCACTGTGCACCGAACCTATGGAGCCCAGACTGAATGAGTGGACTCTAGCCACATCTTGACAGCATCCAATATGGAGTGGCTGATTGAAAAATGCACTTATTTAATAGAAACGGTATTTTTTTAACTTGCTTTACTTTCATAATCAGTCCTGGGATCTATTGAAAACTCATAGAATCGAGATTTATTTGAGATTAATGCGAACATTTGATTCCACACTCACTTTGATGATTGGTTTTGCATTTTTTCAGGAAATGGCATCTGAGTAATAATTTCGGTAAGCTAAAATTTAAGAGAGAGACTTTTACTACTGAAGCTTATGCCAAGAGCACAACAGCCAGGGCATGGGGAAAAGATGCCAGTTTCACATGATATCTCTTATACTTTTTGCAGCAGTCTAACATTGCAGAATTTGCACTTGAAAAATGCTGCATTTATTTTTATTGTCTGATGACTTCAGTGCTAACGTGACTGCTGATGAAGACACATAAATTATACATATACAAATGTAGTCGACTTTCTGTAGAGCTTCTTCATGATGGAAACACTTTCTTCCATAGTCCCTGCTGTGTGAACGTAAACTAAACCCATAGCCAAACATACATTTTAAAAAACAACTCATTGCTGAATAAATGAGGAGAACCTTTTATTACAACACATTCAAGGGCCCTAGATGGAATGGTGACAGTGGTCTAAGTTGTACATACAGTTTTATATTAGTAATTCACATAGCAGTGTTTAGCTTTCAATTCCAGATACTAGAGTATAGAATTCAAATTAAAACAAGTGCACCGCTCCACCACTGGTGTGGAGTCAGACCTTACGGCACTCTTTGAGCTCTATATCAACATAAACTAGGGCAGTTCTTGTGTTCATTGTTTTCCTCTTCAAATGAGAGGTGTTCCATTATTGAGTTTTGAATATACAAATTGAAAACAAGAGTTTCAGCCACAATTCCGTTAAGTTTTTCAAAGCCTCTAAAATAAAAGGTTCTTTGTCAGAACAACAACCAAAGAAGTTGTTTTGCACTGATTTTGCGTAGTTCTTAAATCCCTAGAAGTATAATACTAGTGATATATGCCTCATTCATTTCCTGAGAAGAATGTAAGGGCTATTTCGACACACTGCAAAACAGACCTTTTACATTTCTGATAGGTAATTGTCAGGGTATAGACATGCTTACAAAGATTACCCATTCTATACTTTGTGGAATCTGTGAAGGTGACGGAGCAATCAATCTCTGAGTGATTTTCACTCCAAAGTTTGGAACTAAGTGTGCAAGGAGGTTTTGAGCAAGGAGTAGATGATAGTAGAAAGGAAATAATTTTACCTGATGGGCTTTATCACACACTCCATGCAATAGGACCATTGAGGATCACTTACTATTATTCCAAGAGATAGCCACAAAGGAATAATTCAAGACGAGTGATAATACTATATTTGTATGTAGAGCTACAGAGCAATGGAGTGCTAAATAAATGAGGAAGGCCTGAGTTATGATTCAGGATTGTTTACAATCAAACAGAATGTTCATGGGTGATGAAACCTATTGAGTGGAGATTAGGTAACCTTTGAAGAGGTGAATACGTTCTGAATTTTGGTAGGGTTTGGCTGTTCTGATTTCAATTCAGGTGTTATACGAGGTTTGGGACTATAGATGCGGAACACTTGTCTTCTAGCTTTATATTTTGTGAATTTTTTTTGTTTCCAATCTGGCAGTGTTCTGGCTTTCTGATATAGTGCTGTTGACCTGGAGTAGTACATTTCTACACCAGATAGAGAGTAGTGCTTGTTACGGTGGCCTTGTATGTGATGATGCTTACCTTGAAGAAGATGCATGCCTGGAGAGGGAGCCAGTGTAGCTCCATCAGCACTAGAGTGAAAAGTTTGAACTTGTTTAGACCTTGGATGAGATATGTTGCCAATGGATGCCTTTTAAACAAGGCAGTATGTGGTCAGGGAAACCACAGAGCAGGTGATTACCTCCCTCTATAAGTGAGAGGACTAAGGGCCTAAATTAGATATTGCTGAAAGGGTTACTCTATCACAATGGTGATGGATAGCCTGTCCGCCGAAATCCAAATACCATTATATCCAATAGGATTTAGATTTTAGGGGATGGGATATCCGACACTGTTGTGATGGAATAACCTCTTCACCAATACCTAAATCAGGCCCTATGTTTTGAAGTTTTATTCTTAAATTGGTTTCAGAGAGGTCAGGTTTCAAGTTCTTCAAGAGGGAGAGTTGCTACCATTTTGCCTTGACTCTTTTGTCAATGTGTTCTTCCAATTAGAGGTTGATGTGGAAGGTGAAATCACGTATTTTTGCACTTACTGTCAGCCTGGTGGGAAACCTGTCCAAATTCATTTTGGAGAGCCATTTTAAGATAGACACTGACCATTAAAATTCTGAATGAGTGCAAGGCAGGGTTAGAGTCCATGGTTGCCCTGAGTATTTAGAGATTTTTCAGGGAGAGTCATATGTCATAAATGTACTGATGGATCTTCATGCTTTTGTTGATTGGTAAGGTTCCATTGTGTTCTCTGTGGAAGTTGATGGTGTTGCGGGACAGGGTGGAGACCTGCTGCATTCCACTGCTTCTCATCTTGATGAATTGGGTTGCTGTGGTAGGAAAATAATCATTGTAGGTGTATGTCAGAGAACTAGTTACCACAAGAAAGTATGGGGTTCACAAATGAAATGGAGCTCAGTCCACGAGAGATTATCCGTGGGCTCCTGGACCTCACTGGGTTTAGAAGATACGCAGTGTGGATGCTGTGTCGGGAAGGGGGGGAATTTCCTTTTACGGACTACGTGGTCTCACACACTATATAGTGTCATGCTTCATCATTTGACCACATAGCCCCACCCAGGTAGGATAGTACCACCTGGGCGGACTCAACCTCGCCGTTAAAAGAACGGAAAGGAGTGCGTAAATAAATTATATCTGGAGATAATGGGATCCAGCTAAGCTACGGGGATATAAAAGCACCTAGGTAGTTACCTGTGTGTAGTCTGCACTTTTAATAGTGGTAACTGCTGGTGCAACTAAAAACAGGGCGGGACACCACGGTGAGAATAAGGACTCACTGGGTAACCTTTTTTTTGGGTTGGGAAATAAATGAATGCATAGCTGCTAGTGCAGTCAGAGCCCCTCATTCTGTTTTTACCAAGTTGCATATATGCTCTTCCCTGCTGTTGTTGAGGAGGCCCTTTTGACTTGTCCTAAATCTTCAGTTGCACAGGGTGTAGTAGTGCTGTTACCAACTGATCTATTGATTACCATACAAATTATGTAGCAGGTCACTTGGGGGACCACCATACCCAATGTGCTTGTATTCTTTATATAAGGAAGCACTGCAGGACTAATTCATTCTGCAGGGAAACGTTCGACTTAGAGTAGGCCTGTCCTCCTCTCCGCCATAGAAGAGGGTCTTTATGATTTAGTATTCCTGTTCCAGTTGTGTTTGCATGTATAGCGCTTACACCCCGTGACAAATCGCTGAGTGCCACGCCGCAGAGACCCAGGCCACCAGCTGTGGAACCTAGGGAGTAGCCAGAAAAATTAAAATGCTCCCCACTTTGAAACAAAAGCTCTGATTGTACCAAGAAGGCAAAGCAAGCAAGCCTGCCCCTCCCTAGAAGAGCTCCCTTGTCTCTTCCATCTTTTCATTCATCCTTTTGCCCTTCCATCCAACCACTGATATTATTATTTTACCTCTACATTCTGTCATCCATTGATTTTTTTAATCTATCATTCAATCTTTTCTCATTTCATCAGCCCATCTACTCTACCATCCACCTATTCACTCTGCCATCCATCCATACACCCATCCATACTCTCTGCCCTCCACCCATTGATTCATAGAGTCTTCCATTTATCCATCTACACTGCTGTCCATCCATCTACTCTGTCTGCCATCCATCCATCCATCTATCCATCCATCCGTCCATCTACTCATTCAAAAACTTTGCCAGCCATTCACAAATTCTTTCACCCACTCATCCATCCATCCCTCACCGGTCCATCAACCTATCCATCCCAATTCTATGCCATCCTTTCACCTGTCTATCCAGCTACCCATGCGTCCCTTTTGTCTGACATTCTTTCACCTGACCATCCATCCATCCATGTACTCTTTCACCTGCACCTTCACCTATTCATCCATCCCTTTACTCTTCCAACCTTTCAACTGTCCATCTACATCTATCTATCCATTCATTCCTTATCCTTGCCACCCTTTCACCTGTCCTCCCACTTATCCACCTCAACCAACGCGGGGGTTCAAGATGCCCCTGTGGGGAACAACAGCTGCCTTCTACCCTAAAGCTGCAAGCCTCAGCACAGCAAACAAACTCTTTCTTACCTCTGAGGCCATTATGTAGCTGCTATTCTCAACTTCACCTTTCAACCCTCCTGACCTTGCACATCAGCAGTATCAGAATCCACTTCCACTAGGTCTATATGTCAGTCACCTATGTGCATGGAATTTGTTTAATTCTGTGCATAGATTTAACTGCTCCTGCAGCTGCTTATGGTTTTTAGGGTCAAGCCTGCAAGTGCATGTGCATGTGCTTGTGCGAGAGAGTGTTGTGTACAGCTAAGGGCCTGGAGCCCGCCTGTCACTAACCATTTGTTGTTTTGAGTGGCACTCTTCTTTACAGCCTCGTAATTCGTCAAGGCACGTTTGGCATCACTTTCGTTTCTCTGTGTGGAGCAGGGATCAAGCACTAATTGATTTCAACTTAATTAGCGCCCGTCTGCAAACAGAAGCCTTGTGACTGGCAAAAACATGCCTAGCAGGGCAAACAACATTGCAAAGTTTTTTTTAAATTTTTTTTTTACACTATTCTATATGCACTTGATTTGGGGAATGCGTGTTTCTCCTTCACTGCCGCTCGCCGTTGTTTGGTTTTTCAATCCCCTTCCCCTGGTGAAAAGCCGCGAGTGCTGCTGCACATTTAAAGGTGTTATGCCCCCGTGGGAGTACACAATGCTTGCAGACTTATGCACAAATCAAATATTATGCACAATTGTTCTTGCTGCTCACAACTAAGGACTGACATGAATTTGGCCACTCCCACGACATCAAAGTTCGTAGGCAGTCACTGTCTGTGCAGCGAAGCATTTGGAAGGTACTGTTGTCTATTTGTTTAAAATTGTTTATTCTGTTAAGTAAAGTGTCTCTACATTGCCATCTAATTACAGGAAGTGGGTACTTGGCTAAACAGGGATGAAGTGTTGATAATATAAAAGCATAATTCATTTAAAGCTGACGCAAGTTTGTTCTATTGTGTTTCGCAGAATGTGCCTCCGAATGTTCAAGTTTCTCTCGCTTGTCTTTGCCTTTGATATACAGCCGGTGCCAAATCAGTGAATAAAAGTTGAAAACTGTTGTATTTTTAATTTTAAACAAATTCAGTAGCAGTTTCAAATGCCTCCAATTCACAGTGCTTACTTGCCACACAACCAATATTTGGTTTAATTATGTATTTTCTTAGTTTCCAAGCAGAAACAGCAATACCTTCAGCATAATTGTCCCATTCATTTTTTTAAATTAATGCAAACAGAGATTTCTTAGTAAGACACACATTCATTTTGGTGAGTGCATGTTTCTCCTTCACTCCCACTCGCCATTGTTTGTTTTTTTAACCCCATTCCCCTGCTGAAAAGCTGTGAGAGTGCCACTGCACATTTATGGGTGTTAGGTTCCCATGGGAGTACACAATGCTTGCAGGCTTATGTACATATTGAATGTTTGCTTATTGTGCATTTTGGTTCTTACTGCTCCTCAACGATGGACTGACGTATATTTGGATAATTAGGTATACTAAAAATGATGGAGAAATACTATTGAAGATTTACCTAATAAAAATTAGTAACTAAATGTGTGTCATAAACAAATTGCACGACTGCCGATATGTTTGACTGTGAGCAAACTTCTTTTTCCTTTTGTGTATCTCCTTTGCACTCATGAGCATGGCGACCATGGCGCTTTGAATCAGCTCGCTTATATCAACTGTTTTACTTTTAATTTTCAATCTAAGTGGCAAGAAACGTCCAGTTAGGAATTTACAACGCTAATAGCTCTAACTCGAGCAAATGCAAGACCCATTGCTTTGCAAATGCTTGTTATGTAATAGTCGTTCAGTATACTGTTGTCAGAAAGGGCACTGAGGTTTTATCCTTAAAGTTCTTCCCCTCCCTAAGCACAAGCAATGGTCAGGCTTCCCCCAGCACTATGTGTATAGCCAGGTCATTGACCCCCCTCCCTACTCTTCGACATGTGGAAGCATCGCTTATTTGCTTTCCCAGGTTGGCTAGCAAGTCTGGGCCCAGCGGTGCGGAAACTGACTGGTGGCTGGAAGTACCCCGTACCCTGCACCTCTGATTTCCCCTATCTCCTCGGAGCGCTGCCCCCTAGAGCTCAGATTGCAAGACCTTTGGATTCTGAGGTTGCTCACACTCTCTCCATGGTGCCTAAAAACAATTCATTAAACCAGCGGGTGCTATACAAGATGCAGATGTAAAACAGATACCCACCCACAGGGACTTGCAGAACCTAAAGCAGAAAGTAAGTTAACCTGGTCTGTCAATGCAGCTGAATTCACCAAAATACTCCCTCCCTCCACTCCACCCCATCAGATCCCCACTTTCCCCCCAAACCCCCATCCCGATTCCTCAGGAACAGCAGGTCTTTTCTCTCCAACGAGACCGAGCAGGGGCTCCCCATCATCCACCTAGTCTGAAATAACCCCACTATATGTAAAAAGCCGGTGGGCTGCAGGAAGGGGCTTGGGAAGGAGCAGCTGTTCATCTCAGGGGTTCTTTCTGCTTTAGAAGCCTTATCAGGCATGGTGTGTGTATATATATATATATAGATATATATATTTATATATATATCTATATATATATATACACTCACATACACACACACATATATATATATATATATATATCTACACTCACACACACACATATCTATGTATATATATATACAAGAATGGGGAGGTTGAAATGTGTGGCGTTGCAGAGGTGAGAATTGCAGGATAATAAGAGGCAGAGCATGGGAGGTATGAAAAAGGGCAATCCATTGAAAAATGAAAGGGTGGCCATTGTGGAGGTAGGACTGAGGATTAAAGGCAGGCCATCATCAAAGCATAACAAGGAGAATAAAAGATGTGGCACGGTGGACATTTCCAAGAGAAAATTAAAGATGCCACCCCCTCCCTGCTCACTTGTACCTGCTCCTGTGCTCTGTAGCTCTAGGCGAGTGGGGTCCACCCACAGCTCACTCATGCCACATCTTTCCTGTGCATTCTGGTACCTGTAGTTTTGGATCATCAGGGTACAAGTATGACGATGCACCCAGCTAAACCAGGACTAGATTTTCTACTCACGCCTGTCATGGAATAACTTTCAAGGACTGGAGTAAAAGTTTGGTAGCTCTGTGCAGTCACGCACAGGTGGATGGAAGGAAAGCAAGCAGGGAAGCTGCAGGTATGCACTGGAAGATGGAATCCAGGCTGGGAGGCATGGCACAAGTATGCACTAGAGGATGGATTGAAAGCGGACAGGCACTAAACATTATGTAGGGGGTAGAAACCTAGAAGAGTGGTACTACACAGGTATGCACACGATGAGGAAAACGAAGTGGGCAGTGTTAGACCTGATAGCCTTATGGTGCTCACCCCTAACTTTTTGCCTGCCTACCTCCACTTTTTGGACACTGTGTTTGCTGGTTTTAGGACTCTGCACACTTTACCACTGCTAACTAGTGCTAAAGTGCATATGCTCTCTCCTTTAAACATGATGACATTGTATCATACCCAATTGGATTATTTAATTTACTTATAAGTCCCTAGTAAAGTGCACTGTATGTGCCCAGGGCCTGTAGATTAAATGCTACTAGAGGGCCTGCAGCACTGATTGTGCCACCCACTTATGTAGCCCTTTAAATATGTCTCAGGTCTGCCATTGCAAGGCCTGGGTGTGCAGTTTCACTGCCAATTCGACTTGGCATTTAAAAGTACTTGCCAAGCCTAAAAGTCCCCTTTGTCTACATATAAGTCACCCCTAAGGTAGGCCCTAGGTAACCCACAGGACAGGGTGCTGTGTGGACAAAAGGTAGGACATGTACCTGTGTAGTTTACATGGCCTGTTAGTGTAAAACTCGTAAATTCGTTTTGCACTGCTGTGAGGCCTGCTCCTTTTATAGGCTAACATTATGGCTACCCTCATATACTGTTTGAGTGGTAGCTTCTAATCTGAAAGGTGTAAGGAGGTCATATTTAGTATGGCCAGAATGGTAATACAAAATCCTGCTGACTGGTTAAGTTGGATTTAATAATACTATTTTAGAAATGCCACTCTTAGAAAGTGAGCTTTTCTCTGCACTTAAATCCTTCTGTGCCTTACAATCCACATCTGGCTAGGTTCAGTTGAAAGCTCCCTTGTGCATTCACTCAGACAAACACAAAACACAGGATGCTCAGCCTCACTTGCATACATCTGCATTTTAAATGGGTCTTCCTGGGCTGGGAGGGTGGAGGTCCTGACACTTACATGTCAAAGGACAGTAGTCTGCCTTCACACAAAGGACTGTCACACCCCCTACTGGGACCCTAGCAGACAGGATGGAACTGAAAGGGGACCTTATGCACTTCTAAGCCACTCTTTGAAGTCTCCCCCACTTCAAAGGCACATTTAGGTATTTAAACAGGCCTCTGCCCCTACCAACTCAGACACTTCCTGGAGAAGAACCTGCAACCTGCCAAGAAGAACTGCCTGGCTGCCCAAAGGACTCACCTGACTGCTTTCTGAGAAGGACTGCTGCCTTGCTGTTGCCCTGCTGCCTTGCTGCTCTCTGGCTGTGCTGAGAAGTGCCCCCCAAGTGCTTGGATAGAGCTTGCCTCCTGTTCCTTGAAGTCTCAGGACCAAAAAGACTTCATTCCTGCAAGAAGAACTCCCGGTGCGGCGCAAATCGACCCACCGCCTGCCCGAAACAACGCATGCTGTTCACTGCATGCCGAACCGGAACGATGCAGCCTGATTTCGCAAGGAGAAGAACGATGCAGAGCCAGCGTAGAGACCGCAAATTCAACGCACGGCCCACTGGATTGACGCCGAGCTGGAACAATACAGCCCAACTTCCTGAGAGGAATCGACGCAGTGCCTGCTGTGTGGTAGAAATTTCCACGCAACGCCCACCGGATCGACACAGCCCCTGTGACTTCGTCCTGTCAGCACCGGATTTCAATGCATCGTCCCCGGGGTGCCCAAAACCCCGCAACCCGAAGAGGATCCAAGACTGAGTGCCGGATATCAACGCAAAGCCTTCCCTGCGCGAAAAATAAATGTTGCATCTCCGTGTGCAGCCCGAGAAATTGACACACACCTCCCTGTTTTCCATGCATCTCCTCCTCTGCGGTTCCTTGTGGAGATTGTGAACAAAAAACAGGTACTTTGTGCTTGCAAGAGACATTTATTGCTTTTAAGATACTAAGGACACTTTATATCATTTTTACAGTCATATCTCAACATATACTTATTGCATCCTATTCATTTTGACCTGCATTTTACCAGATAAATATTATATATTTTTTTAAACACTGTGTGGTGTATTTTTGTGGTGTTCTACTGTGTTATTGCATGATTTATTGCACAAATACTTTACACATTACCTTCTACGTTAAGCCTGACTGCTCAGTGCCAAGCTACCAGAGGGTGGGCACAGGATAATTTGGATTGTGTGTGACTTACCCTGTCTAGAGTGAGGGTCCTTGCTTGGACAGGGGGTAACCTGACTGCCAACCAAAGACCCCATTTCTAACAGGCAGGTACTGCACAGGAGTGCATGGAAGGACGAAAACAAAATGATCAGGCATGCCAGGCAGGGTTAAAGGTGCTGGTTGCTCTACATCCGATGTCCCTCCTCTGGTGCCCTGGAACATGAGGGATGGAGGTGGGGGGGTTAATACATGGCACAACTTCAACTTTGGGGGCATGAGAAGGATCGAGTTGCACAGATGGAAGCAAGCGATTAGTACCAAGGTGACAGGAGCACCCGGAAAAGCAGGCTCTGCTTGAGAGGCTGGCCCTTCAATGGCACTGCCCTTCAGTGGCACCGGGGGTGGATCACCCTAGCCCCACAATGCTTTCATGCCCCAGTCGCACTCAAGGTTGCCATAACTGCTGCCCATTGCAGGCCCCTAAATGGCATTGCCCACACTGATGGTAGTGGGTCACCCCCACTCCTCACACATCTTTCATGCCCCAGAAGCACTCAAGGCTGCACCCTCACTACTGCCCTACACTGCTGGTTTCTCAGGCCTGGCCCTTCTCATAGTCACCCCACATAGCACTGTCCCTCACTGGGAAATAAGCACACACCAACCCATTTAAAGTCCCAGATGAAGGCTGCCCCACAGGGCCTCACACTTCTACCTTACACATCTAGACCTGGCCACAGTCACACGGCATGGCATTTATAGCCACTCACTGGAGAGGGAATACCGCTGCCCCACCACACAGCTTTCATAGCCCTGTACTTGAGGCTGCCTGAGATGCGCATTGAGCCTGGAACTGCTGGTAGTCATACCGTGGGGCACTGCCACTCACTGGCAGAGCGAGGGAACGCCCCCACCCCACATGCCTTTTATGCCCCAATACTGATGGTTGGCCTGGGACTCGGACCTGAAAGTCAATGCCGACACACCCCACGCACTGCCAGCCCCGTGGAGGGGAGACGTCAATGAGCATCTAGCGTTCTTTTGGACTGCTCGTGTCCTTGCTCTCTAAAGACAAGTGAATGCATTGTGCCTGGTACCTAGCTCTGTCTTTGCTCTTACCCTGGTAGAATGTCTTGCTCAGCAGAATGTTACACATTCCATGTGACCATGTATGTGCACCTTACCTAACCTCCAGAAAGAGGAGTGTTGACATGCTAACCTCCTGCCTCATCAACGCTTTACTGCTCCTCCGAGGCCTCTGCATGTACGGGATGCCCAGCTCTGTCTCAGTCTGACTGGGGTTCCCGTTTCGCACATATGCGCAGGAGAGGTGACTGAAACTTCACAAAGAGCTTAAGGCCTAGCCAGCATGCCAGGTTCTACAATAATTCATGCTACTGCTTAATATCATCTCTGTAGCTACTGTTAAACTGCAGCAGGCCAAAACAAAACTTCAGATAAAACTCACTCACCAACGTACCTATTCTCCCACAGCCTGGTGACAGGACTGCAGTGGCACAAAATATCACTGTAGAAGAACCTCGAGGGAAGCTGCTAGACTCCTCAGCCAGGCCCCAGCCCACCTATCATAAGAAATTCAACAGGAGTTGCTGGATCTTATTGGAAGAGACAGAGGCCACTGACACACCCACTCCTACATAGTCTCAGATGGCCTGCTCTGCCCCCAGGCATTGAGATTAATGGAGGTCTTCCGATTCCTCCGTAGGTCATGTGAATGATGCCCAAAGTAAAAGTGTATTCTCCACATTAAGACATACACCACACCCACCATTGTGTCATCACTGCCCTAATTTATGCCTCAAGTTGAAAAAATATTTGTCCAGCCAGCACATGCGCATGGGAAAGGGCCATCTTCCCCTACCCCTCAAAAAAAAGAACAGATTCACACGTTTGTTCACCGAGCAGCCAGCATCATTTATTGCTAATTGCTCGGTGTTTCTTCTCACCCAATTGTTAATGCCCTATGGAGGAATGGCAATGCCCATCTCGCCCTCAACCTCAGCAATCCCTGGTGGGAACAATCAAATGCAATCTAGTATGAATTATTTGTGACGTCAATTGAAGCACTGGTATGCACCAACAAATAGAGAACATGCATTTGGAGTTAAAGAAAAGTGGTATGCTATTGCCTACCATATCTCATGCCTTTTAGAAATAAAAACACATTTTGAAAAGCTGTCACTTTCAAATTGAAATACAAATGTCAGCTTTTTTAGATTTTTGTTTGTGAATTAAGTAAAATATTTCATAATTTGTGTATTTAAGTAATGTATACCTTTTTCTGTAGTGAGCTGGGTCTCTGGAATCCAGTAGTTATTCAGTGAGTGTCTGCAGAACTCAAAAGGCCAGGAACCACTGCTCTAGATTATCTAATTATTGCAGTTTAGGCTCGTTCCTCGCATGTCAGTTTGGATTTTTGTAGTTCAGATACAGCATCACACATATTAAGAACATTAGTTCAAAATGGGCTATTCAAAATGATCTCTAAAGTCAAGTAGCCAATTTCATATTTTGCACCAGCTTCACAGGTTACAATACGCATTAAACTCTATGCCCCATTTAAATGCATATCTACATAAAGCACTTTGGGTGCAATTAAGTACAAAGACCTTCCTACTAGGCAGAGGAATTAGCAGTACATAGTCACAACCCCCCATCGATATTTCAACTGCAGCATCACTGTGATTTTCAGGTGATACTACTCTAAAAAAGCTTTTTCTCTAGTTTAGAACTGAAGTTCATGCTTGTTTGAATTAAAATATTAGTAGTAGTAGTAGATCTATTTATTTAAAGTGGATATTTTTGCTGCCCTGGTTATTGGTAACTACGAAATGCATATTTAAGTTATACTTAGCCTCTATTTCTAGACCTGGGTGAAATTCAGTTTCTAGAATTTCACTATACGCTTTTTGCTCGAAATTCCCAAAATGATGCAATTTTTCGCAATTATGGACCTTAGACAATAAAAATTAACTGTGAACACGGCATTTGCAGTAGAAATTTACCGCAAACACATGGAAACAGCAGAATGTCAGTGCCTTTTGTTCTTGGAGGTTTGGGTTTTTTCCCTCGTGCCAACATAACATTAAATGATGGATGTGCACCTTATGCAAATTTCACCCACCCCTAGTAATTTCTAGTAATTGTAATTTATTTTTTGACATTGTTTTATATTTTCGCTACCTCCAATTGGTGCTATTCTGTTATCCAATGCGTGTATATTACAGGTGGTGCTCTCTAAGTCCGTCCTCTCAAAAGATTAATGTGAAGAAAGTGACAAACGTCTGTCCTCAGCTAATAAGAAGAGCTCAGAGATTTGTTAATCTGTCAAAGAAATGAAGGAGACATTTGGAGAATATAAACCAAGGGGGAATGAACCAACAGTGCCCATTTGGAAATCCGTGGCTAGGCACAAACCTCAAAAGAGCCTATTAGTTAATAATACTTGGCACATGTAGTCTGTAAGGGTACAGAACCTGTCTGCACGTGCACAGTTGTAGTGCAATGAATGCAATGTGCCCATTTGCTAAATGGGGACAGCGGGCAGTCTTCGTCTGTGAAACTGAGCCCATATTGTGCCCTCATTGAACAGCAGTCTTGTATGCCAATTCAAGAGGATGTTGTGGCTGCCTGCTTGACCTTTAAAGGACTCAGCAGTCCCCTAGTTCTAAGTGCAGCCCTGACGGCGCACTCCTCGCTTGAGCTCTCTGGCTCTTCCTCATAAATGGTCATGATATGGCCATAGGCAAATTCTGCCCAGACTTTTGCAGCCACAAAGGCAGGATCTGTGCATGTGGCCAAATAGCTTGGTTAAGCCCTTCACCCTCCAACCACAAATTCCACAGAGATTTTGTGAAAATGTCAGTGTCTTTCACCAAAGCCATAAAATGTAGGTGGGCGCTGAAAAATGTCCACTTTCCAAAGGGTGGCTTATATTCTATGCCACCCTCAGGCCTGATCTGCAACCTCACATACTCTGGAATAGCCTGTGGCAAGGATAAATCTCTCATACAGTTTAAAAAGCCCTCAAGAAAATCAAGGAGTCATTCCTATATATGCCCTGATGTATGACCCCCCTGCAAGATGTACAAAGTGAAGCTGGACGGGTAAAAAGTGCCATAGCCAGGCAGGTTTGGGCGACCATACATTTTTAAGTTTTGGCACAATTTGATTATTATGGCCCCAGTTGTGAAGAAAGAAGACTGGCTATAAAAAAGTAATAATAAGTACTTTGATTTGATAGGAAAAACATAAAATGAAAGGGCAGTATTTTAAACAAAATGTTGCATACAAATTTAGGGGCATATTTATACTGTGCTTGCACTGGATTTGCGTCATTTTTTTACGTAAATTAGGCGCAAACCTAACACCATATTTATACTTTGACGCCCAACCCCGTGAATGTCAAAATTCCGCTGTGTGCGTCATTTTCTGGATGCATGAAACTGCCTTGCGTTAATGACATGCAAGGTAGGCGTTCCCATCTAAAAAATGACTTAAACTTCCGATTTGCGTAAAAAATGTATGCCTGGGTCAGGGCATGTGTTAAAATGGGGCAACCACACCAGTACTTAAGGAAAACACACAGAAGCAACATCAGAGCTCAAAACGGAAGACATGGAGTTGCTATTCATCCAGCATGCACGATGACGCAGAGCACAGAACCAGCAGCAGCATCTTCCACCACATCAACAGGGACCCCAAGGGCAACACAGAAGGCAGGAGAGGATATTCTGGACCAGCACCACCCTCCTGGGCCTCAGGGAACATGACATCATCCAGAGGTCCAGACTAAACTGGCAAGCCATACTGCAGCTGCTGCGCAACATTGAGTCACATTTGGCACCCAGCTTGCAGACACCCCACACCATTCCACCAGAGACCGAGCTGCTAGCTGTCCTCCACATGTTGGCAAGTGGCTCTTTTCAAACAACAGGTGTGCCGGGATCTCACAGCCCTCATTCTCTGCCTTCCTACCCAAGGAAATGGATGCTATCATCTCCCTCACACCCCGCCACATCAGCTTCCCCAACACACAGCTGAAGCAGCAGGAGACCAAACAGGGCTTCTACCAAATCAACCGCTTCCCACACGTGCTTGGTGCCATTGACTGCACACATGTACGGATTGTGCCACCTGCTGCAACCAAGCATCTATACCGCAACAGGAAGCACACACACTCCATTATTGTGCAGACCATTGTGGATCACCGGAGATTGATCACCAACATCGTGGCAAAGTATCCTGAGAGTGTACATGATTCATTCATCTTCCACCACTGCACCATCAATCAACACCTCCAGGATGGACGATATGGAAATGGCCTACTTGTTGGTAAGTACAGAAACCCAGTTAGATACACACTGCACAGCAACCCTGTAGGACACACAACACATACATCACTACATTAACATGTGGCCAGGAAGACACTGAGGTTGTGACACTGCTAGTCATGTTTGATATCCCGGCCCAATGGGATACACACCTATGGACAATGATGGATGCAAATAACAATAGATGCCACTCCAGAGCCACGAGGGACCAATGTAAAACCACACAGTGACAATGACATGGCCTTAACTGGCAGTACAACTTGGAAGATGAATCTTTCAATATCACATCAATAACACTCAATCACACACCCTTCCAAATAATACGTACTGTGTGAGGGGGGGGTAATGTGTTTCGCTGCAGGTCCAACACCATGAGACACATAGCATGATGATGATGACTTTAATGAATGTGACATAGAATTACTGAGGCAGTACCAACATTTCACATCACTCCTGGGGGTGACATTGCCAGCTAGCAATAAGGAAGTGGACAGTGCTAAGAACACATATTGATGTGACATTATTGCAAAGTGCACATTGCTACACATACGGATTTAGACAATTACACATATACACAACAGACGTAGAGGCATATGGACCTTCTGACAATTAAACCTTCACCCCCATAACCAAGTTAGCCAGCTTACCTGGAGCAGGTTCAGTAGTTTAGGTACACGTTTGCACACAAGCCAACTCAGTGAGGGCACAAAAATAGGTTTGCATAGAACTTGTCACACATGGGTTATTTTCGCATTGTCAATTGTCAACACTTCAGTGCTGCCAACTTATGGAGATGTGTTTTACATTGTCACCTAGCCAAATCAAAGGTCCTCACTGTTGTTTTTCACGTGCAATTACATATGTTGAATTGGATGGGATCTTCAGGCCACATAGTGCAACCGTGTTACCACCACTGTGGAATCGATTCTGTGTGTGGAAGTATCATGTCACCCCCAGTGAAGACACATGGACACTTCTTTCACATGACATAATGCATGGGAGTACACAATGTACTGCAAGTGTACAAAAATACTGCTGATATCCGGTCCATCAGCCGAACACCAGTTTAGATAATTAAACATCCCACTGCTGATGGTACATCCTAGAAGCCTAGGATTCCACACAATAACACAAATACAGATGAGTCACAGACAACACAAGATAACAACTGCCATGCAAAGTGATAATCATGGTGCAAGCTACATCAAAATAGTTTCACTCATTTTCTCTTTCAGCTGATCAGGGTATGGGATCCAGCCAAGGATCATGACCCCATTTGCCAACCCAAGCACAGCATCAGAGCGTGCCTATAATGAGGCACATCGGAGGACATGCACCATAGTAGAGAGGACTTTTGGCACCCTGAAGTCACGATTCAGGTGCCTCAACATCACCAGAGTCAGCCTCTTATATTCACCTGAAATGGTCTGCAAGATCATTTTGACTTGTGCCATCCTGCACAACATATGTGGAAGGAGGAACATTCCCCTCTATGAACCAGACCCACAAATGCCTGAAGAGGAGGATGCTGTCCATCAACATGAGGAGGACCATCCAAAAACAGCAGCAGGATTGCGTCAGAGACAACACATTGTACAAAACCTCTTTTAACTATAGTCACCATCACCAGTGTCTTACCATATGTCATTAAACACCTCAATTCATCACTAAAGCATGGTCTGGATAATTATTTATGCGTCACATGATCCCTAGGAATTGTTATCAGAGTTAATCCTCATGGATCATTGCAGATATACAGATTAGGATACTGAAGAAGTCACATCGCATTTCATGGGTATGAATGTACACCCAACTTCACACACAGTGTAAATGACATATATCCTGTCCATTTCACATTTGAAGGGCAATATCAGAGTAGCACAGCTATGGCACACAGCCATGTTTGCAACATGGTTCATTACAGCATATGGCACACAACTAAGACACCATCAATCATAAGTTTAAAAACTGCTTCATACGCAAGACAGTAGATGTGCTATTGCATTGGTAACAGGGATGTATGACCAGACAATTGACAGCAGTAAGTGTGACAGCAGCTATCTCTGCAAGGAGCATGTGTGACAAGAAGTCCATGTAAGCTGCAAATGGATAGCATGAGTGCCCCAGGTATGACAAGCATTGCTCGCAAGACATGCCCTGTGCATGCCATCCCAGGTTATAAGTCCTGCCACAGGCATGTTTTCATTTTCTCACCACCCTTCTCTAGGGGGCCCTGTAACTGGACCATTTGTACCCTGATAATCCTTCATCTACACACACCCAGACTCACATTCTGACTCCAGTGTGCTTTCCTCTTTAGTATGGAGGTCATAGTCCTAGTTCATCTGTCTGCATGGACTTCAGGTCCAATAATGTCTGGTAGTCTGTAGGACCTGTAATCACCTGTCCATTGCTTCCCATGTGAAAGGTACTGTTGGCCCTTTGAACTTGATTCTCACCTACAGGACTTGTGAGAGACTGAAGCTGCACACACCTGTGAGCACATCCATGCAGACCAGCCACTTGAACGTGCACTGCCATTGCTGCTGCCTGGAACAGCTTAGAAGCTGCCATTTTATGGATATTCTTGTTGTGCACTGCCGTATGAATCACTTGTGTAACAGAGGCATTGGGTTATTGTGTAATGTTGCAGCCCACAGCACAAATACAGTTTTTATTTTCCACAGTGTTGGTCCAGCTTTTCCCAGTCAGAATCTGCTCACTGTGCATTTGCCTTGTTCATGTTAGTTCCTGACAGAGCCTGCATCCTGTTAGCCTGATTGGTTCCTGTCTTTGTGTTACCATAGAGGTTCCCTGTGGCTGCATTTGTAAGATAGTTGCTTTCCATGCCCTCACTTTCCTCCTTGGGTATTGTGACTGGTAGGTGTACGATGAATCCTCCAATAGATTGTATAGTGTAATCAGTTTACTTATCGTATCATGGCCTGGGACATGTATTAAAATAGCCTAATCCCAGCCCTATCCCTTGTCTGGGTTTCATGTATGCATGAGTGACAAAGAGTGACAGTGTACTATGGCTGTATGCATGAATTGGGTATGGTGCCTCCAGCACAACAAACAACGTTTGCTAATGTGCATGAAAGGACAAAACATGTTTGTGCCCTGACGGTCCACACACAGATTCACATTGGCCGCAACCTAGTGATGGTGCTTGCTTGGTGACTAGCTGTGAGATTAGTCAGCACAGAGGCACTGATGTTCCCTGTTGCAGTGGGAATTTTAGAGGCCATCCTGTGTACAAATGTTGTGATGAAACCTGCTAGTTTCCATTTACTGATCCATTAAGTTTGTGAGAACACCAAGGTTGCCCTGTTGTCAGCCTCATAAAACTTCTGCAGTGCCATAGCTGGACTATCCCCATGTGTGTTGTCAATTCCTCTTTGGCTTTCAGTCAATTCTGCTTTGAAGGATACTCTGTTAATGCAGGGAATGGCTCCACAGACTCATGACTAGTCCTGCACGTAACTGTGAAAACATGGAGGCCAATAATGACATAGGGTACACATGGCCAGTCACTTGAACTGGACACTTTTGTGCAATGGAAATATGCGAACACATGCAGCTTGGTCTGCTGGTCCTCCAATGCCACAAGAGAAACATAGGTCATTTATATGACTCAAACTGTGGAGTGGCATTACATTTTTGGATTGGTTTTTGGACTCTGTGTCACAAACACTGTACCTACATAGCATTTTCAAATGCCGGACTCATAGGTAGTATACAAACAAGTGAACAGGAAGTGGTATCCAACATTCCAAAACATGTGATGGCTTACTCTTGTAACATTGCCATTATCAACAGTCCTCTATCTATCCTGTACAAAGTTTGCCATGGGAGATGTTTTCTCCCAAAAGTCAGGGAATTTCACACAGCATTAGATGTTACATGTATGACAAACACATATCCTGACTCATTTCCACACTGAATAGCATCTGATGGTTATCCACATTTACAACACATGCATACAAGCACATTAATGAAAGCACATCTTATGACGTTCACACAAAGGCCCAACAACAATTGGAATAGCCAATTCACAGACATAAACACACAGGCCATGAGTGAATGTATTAAGTTGCGTAGCCTTGATATCCTCTATTGACGCACCACCTGCTCAAACTAGGTAATACCAATTTTTATTTAAAATGTTTGTGTAGCTGTTGCGTCAGTTAAGAGTGCTCATCTGGTACAACAACATGCGTATTATGGTCCGCAGTAGTGTGGTTTGCCACATGTGCCCCAACACTGCAACACACAATGCAGGCACAGACAGCCTATCTCTGTACAGTTACAGCTTTCATGTACGTTGAAAAAGAGAGAAATGACACAAACACAGTTAAAGACAGATATTTTGATGCAAACATTTTTGGTGTCAAAAAAGATGCATATGCATCAAACTTCACCGCATATGTGTTGAAAAATGACGCTCACAGCCATTATACATCCATTGGGCCCGAGCGGTAATTCCTACACTGTACGCCATGAAATTGGTTACCAATGAAACATATATGGAACTATGACTGTGGGGGAATTTTTAAGCATTTGCGTAAAACTTTTTTGACGCAAAGCCCTTAAGCGTCATTACATTTGCAAGCATCATAATGAAAAATGCACCGCATTTGAGACAGGAAGTGATGTAATAGGATATCCTGTTTACAGAAATGGTATAGTGGGTGTACTTTCTCTTTCACTTTGCAGTCTATGATTTTTCTAGACTGTGTGACTCTGCTGAGAGTTTTGTCGGTCCAAATTGTGCTTTTGTCTCCTGTGTGCCATCCAATTTGTCATATGTTGTTTTAGTAATTGTCTCAGTTGTTCAGTGCAAGTGTGTTTTTGTCATATTTGGTGTCTAATTTTGTCTTTGTACTGTTGGGAGTGTGTAGTGGGTATTGTTAGTTTGGGGATTGTTGGGCTGTTTGTGGGGTTCTTAACTTTCATTTTCCTCCCTCCTTTCCCTGTATTTTCCTCTGTACCCTTTCCTATGACTATTATTTCGGTCATGTTAGGTAGTCCACGTCTGGGGAGAACGGGTGAGATGCAGCTGGGGGCATTCATTTGTCTGGTGTGCCACTTCCATCCCTTGGTGATTGAGGCTGGTGGCAGGGTCATACAGGGGTATCACACGGAGGCGAGGAGGCTCAGGTGGTCCAAGGTGCTGTACCATCTGAGGAGAATTTTCAACACCGCGCAATGACCACCAACTCAAGCATCGCTGGGCTGACCTTGTTGCCAGAGAGAAAGACCTGCTGGACCACCTGGGTGTGGTGATTGGTGGCCCTGTTGGTGAGTACAATTCAGAGTAATGTGCACATTTAAATGCTCTGTAGTGACAGTAGAAGATTTGTTGATATGCTGCATGCAATGTTTTTGGACACGTGGAATGCAAGTTAAATATACAGTGGCCCTGATTTATACAATATTTGCTACACATTACCGTCATTTGTTGACGCAACAGCTGCACAAACTTACAAAACACAACTTGATCTTGGAAATTAGTGCTGCTTTGACGTCAATAGATGAAGGTAATGTGGCTAAAACATATGTTTCATTCATGGTCTGTGAGTGTACCAGGAAAGAGATGTATTTTACAAGCTAAAGAAAGAAATTAATGTGGTCCCCAAATATTTGGAATACATGTCTGAACTGTATTCCAGGCCATATGTACAAAGTTCTTCCTAACCTCAGGTAATATCTTAGGCTGATACTTTGACTTGGTTTGTGCAGCATTTAAATTAGAAATGGATGCCAAAGTAATGCACACGGGTTCATATCTAAATGTTTGGTGCTACTTTCCATAGCGGTAGCGTAAAACATAAACCAAATGCTACAAATTGAGAAATAAAAAATATATCTGGCCCTCTGTTCATTGTTCCTATGTGTTTTAATTTGCCTTGGGCACAATAGCTGGAACAGAGCTGATGCATTTGCCATCTGTGTCACCTTATAGCCATGCAATTCTCATAAGTTATTGGGTCATCATGGGATACCTGAAGTTGGTGATTGCATGCTCACAATTTATTACTTGCATGATGTTGTGCAAGGGACCCCTGACTGATTCCATCATACATATAAAGTGCCCAAATCCTTTGCTACTTTACTTTTGGTACACCCCTGTTGATCTAGAGCAGCATATGTACAATAGCTAACTTCCCAGTAGAAGGCTAGACATGGGTGTATGCTAAGATCAGAAGACCAGCATTCCTGTGACTGCTGCCATTACCAAGGTGCATACAAATTGAAACCTACATCATCAAGATTGCCACAGTAGGACATTTGCTAAACCATGTTTCAATAATGGGACAGTGTCAGTTTGTTGTATACCCGCAGATCACCCAACTTGGCTAATGTAAGATGATGAATGTGGCTAACTGTGAATTTCAATACACGATATGGGTACACAGGGCAATGAGTTGCACTGTTCAGGTGCAATGACTACACCCATGCCCATGCATTCTGTCACGGATGACCAAAATAGACACTGTCAGCATATAGTTCTTTGTTGTATTAATTTAGATAAATGGCCAATCCATGTTTAGGGTCAGATTGTCATCAAGTAACACACAGGATCCCTGCCATTATGGTGTCACAGTGGGCATATCTGGATCTGGGTACACTGTCATTGCAGCATATGTAACCTACAGACAACACAGGCCCTTATGTAATGGAGCATAGAAAGCATAATAATTCATGAGCTAAACTCAACCCACATGGGTATCACACAGTAACTGATTGTCCCCATATGCACAAGCCACAATACCTGACTGACTAGTATTGCAGTGCAGCAGAAATGTGGCTTTGCATGTCTCTCATAACAATAAATGAATACATGGAGTACACTCTATAAATGAATCTGCAACCAATTGAGGAATCATGTTTGTCACCACATGATTGTTGGGGCAACTCCATGTGTGCATATGTGTGTGTATCAGTCACTGGAGTGACAGGGTCAATACATGTTTGTAGTGGTATGTATGTTGGAGTGTCATCATGCCTGAAGGGCTGGACTATCAGACATAATGTCACACATAGTAATTTTGTCTTCAAAGTGTTGTACAGTGTGCAGACATTGAGCACATTTCACCCTTCCATGCTTTACAGGTGGACCTGCTCCCTACACAATTGGAGAAGTGGCTCGATTTGCGGACCCAGACATATCCAGTAAGTGTTGATATTTCAGTTCTGTGTTGTGTTTGCAGCTGTTGTGTGATTGACTCATGGGTGTTGGACACATAGCAAGGCATGATGTGCTGGCACATGATCTGATATGTCACTTGATTGGAGTTTGACTTTTTTTTCCATATTTGAGTTGGACAATCAGTGGCGTAAAGTCATCATTTGGGATTGTAGTGCAGCGCTGTAGGCATGGCCATGCGAATAGGGTGACATTTGTTGTTACATTTCTTGTAATGGAAAATTTGGAGGTGGCCATTTTCATGATTTAGTCAGCAAGTCATACTCTGAATCACACAGAGCAGGGATGCCGAAGTATTACCCACAGACTTGAGCCTCCCTATTAACTAATGAACATGTAGGACTGTATGTTTGAATTCCTAGCTGCATCTAGCTCCACATGTTGTGCTACGTTTATGTGGCACTTGAGTACAATGTCATAGGTGTGCATGCAGATCAAGCCCAGATGGGTGCTTGCATCTATGTGCTTGTTGTAGGACAGTTATTGGTGATATCAAATGATGTTGACAATTGTCCGCAATTAGGAACATAAATGTGGATGTGATTGTACAACGTTTGTGTCTATCCTAGTTAGACACCCTCCTTACCTATGGTGGACTAACTAAACCCATGGACAGCTGTCCAAAGCTTCCTGGCTGTCCTTGATGTTTGAAAGTATGTTTTGAATGTCCATCCCCCCCTAAGGCACAGGCTTAGGGTTATGAAATATGTGTACCTAGGTGTGAGGATCCAAGTGTAGTACACAGACATGTAATTCAGAAACTCATTTGTTCCATCCTAGGATACCCACTCATGATTAGCAACTGTATACCATCCTGGCAATTCCATTTACAAATCACAGATCTTGTGGCCCTTGATTGTCATCCAGAAGATAGTCATTAGTTGGCCTGTAACATCTAGAGGAGTTGCAGCATTTGTTATGTGACTAATGGCAGAACAAGATGTTTGGATCATTTAATTAGGTACACATCTTTTAGAGCATTGCTGTGCTGTTAGATAGGACATGTGTAGGCTGCGTTGGCATGTACTTCCTCAGGGACAATCTGTGATCTGTACTGTGATTTAGCCTGTTTAAGCTAATTTTGATGAATTGTTTGAATACCATCAGTAGCTGTATCGCACAATGATGTAACTAATGTTTGGCTTCATCTTTTTTAACAGCAGCCAATATGGATGCCATTCAGATCCGCGAATTCCAGAGGAGGGCGATGCGTTACCGCCACATTCTGGATGTTGAGTCTGGGTTCCCCCACATGGCACGGCGTTATCGCCATGAGAGAGCCACAGGGGTCAGGAGGGCATTTGCCCAAGTGGGCCTATCCGTATCCACAACTCTGACCCAAGTGGCACCAAGGATGACAGCCACCACTGCAGGTCCCTCAACATCATCCGCTCCTGGACCACTGACAGCAGCCCCTGCACCTCCCCCACCAAGCATGGCACCGTAACAGCACAACCCTCAACAACTGGCACACAGACCACCCCTGCTGCGGTCATTGACAATGTTAAATTTAGGAACGTGCAATGTGACATGCAACAGATGTTGCGCACAATGGACAGGCTGTAGCAGGAGGGGTCCCAGATGAACAAGAGAGTGCGTGGGATAAAAAAGATCCTGCAGAGGGCAAACTTATAACTGTTGGACCCTCAGCCATGATTCCCTCCCCTCCCTCCTCTTTCCTGGTTCTTATATTTAGTGAGTTTAAGGGGATTAGTGTTAGGTTCGAATAGGATGTTAGTTTAGTTAGCATAAGTGGGTTCGGAGGTGGAGGGTATATTTTTACATGTCTTTTTTTTTGTTGGATGATGTTAGGGTTTTTGTGTATTAAAAAATACAAAAAAAAATATATAAAATTGTTTAGGATAAGATAGTATGTGTTTAGGTTAGTATATGCTGTCCCCATGTGTCCCGTCATATAAGGGGGTTGAGGGGTTGATGTTTAGATTGTTTAGCTAAATGTGATAAGTAAGTTTAGCTTAGGGTAGTTAGGGCCAGTTGTGGGTAATGAGTAGTTAGGATAGGTTAGGTTAGTTAAGGTGTTTCCCCTAGTTTTGTTATCCTTTTTTACAGTTAAATAAATGTTTAGGTACTCCTTTACAGTATGTGTCATATGCTTGGGGATCAGGGCCTTGGCATGGGTGAACAGTGTCAATTTAGTATTTGCATTTGTGTTCCATCCTGCATCCAATTCCCGATTGAGCTGTCACATTGGCAGCTACACCAAAGCTACTTCTCTATGCATCTGCCATCCATTCCACCCACCACTCAAGGTTAATATGGTTCCCAATGTGTTGTTAAGTTTGGATATATGTTTTCAATCTGTCATACTTTGAGACCAGATTTTGAATCTTGGGCACTGTGGTACGTCTGCCTGCAGCCTGATTTTCATGTGAGCCCTGATAAGGTGAGTGATGGTATAATCTTATGTGGTTCTGTATACATAACTCACACATATCATTTCTTACATTGTACTGCCAGGTTACATATTTGTCCGTACACTCGTACACATCCGTTCCTGCTGTATGGCGTGTGTGTGATGACATTTTAGAGTCAGATGTCACATACCTAAAGATTGTCTAGAAGAAAAAATTGAAGACATTGATTTTCTGCTTAGAGATTCCTTGAAGCAGACTTATTCTGTCCAACACTGCATTATACTGTAATCTGTCTATTTACTCCAGAAATAACCCTCAGGAAGGGCAGATGATGGTACAATCCAGACCCCAGTGCATAGTTATCAACCCACAATCTTTCAAGGCAGTTGTATTGACATTCTCTGGCCATTGACATGAGGCAAACATCACTAATCTCCTACACGGTTGATGTGTCACATTACACAGAGACAAAGTGGTTGTGTAAGTGCTATTTATTTTACAGTGCTGTAGTGCTATATTTACATAGTCCAGGATTGTGAGTCCATTAGTGTGATGCCTTCTATTGTGATACTACACAAGTGCAAAAGGACATGTCATTGGACATGCTGGGGGGAAGTGTCATACAGTGCAGAGGAACATGAATTGCCAATGAGGTAGTGAGAGACAATCACAGAGCATAGTGTTAAGGTAAACAGTGGGCTGGAGAACAGTGAATGTGAGCAGCTGTTGCAAGACTGGCATGTTACGAAGCACAGGACCTTGGATATAAGTGCCCATTTGGCATGGACTTCTGCTACCGGGTACTCTTACGGGTGAAGGTGATCTGTTCCACGGCTTCATCTTCTGATGTGTGTGTCGTCTCCTCTGCCCTTGGTGGTGGTGGGTTTGAAGGAGCAACACACACTCCGGTGTTTGAAGACATGGAGTCAGAAATCCCGGTAGCTGCCAACTGTGGGGCTATTAAGGGCAGTACTGCAGCAGTACTGGAGCTGCTGGTTCTTAAGTAGAGCAGATACATCACTGAGGGGGTCAATATTGCATTCGTGCACTCAGTGAAAAGTTTGGTGTGCGAGGTGTTGTGGCAACTCCCTTACTGCTGTGCTGATTTCCTTCACACTTAGTTGAAGTTCTTGCAAGATAGATGTTCGCTCTTGCATGGCTGCTGCCTGTTCTGCAGATGACATCATGCACGAACGCACCCCCTCTAGGCTGGCTGCCATATTTTGCATCCCCACCCGCACCTCCTTGGCCAGCTCCTGCTGTACTCCACCTCCAGTCCTCTCAAAGCTGGTGCCAGTGTCATCAGAGTCCTCAGCTGGGTTTGAGCAGGCAGGTTGTACAATTGGCGTGGTGGGTGGGTCCTCTGTGATGGCTGCTACTTCTGTGCTCCTCCTTGCAACTGAAGGTGGGGTCTGGAGGGTTCCAAGGACATCTTGGAGGGTCTGCTGGCTGATGTTTGTCAGCTCCTCATCCATGTCATCAGGGAAGTCCAGGACTGGCATATCCCCAGGAGAGCCTTCGTCCTCTGCAATTAGATATTGTACAATTAGTGTATCTGTGTTGTGGCATTTGTAATGTAAGTTTCCTGACTTCCTATTAATTGCACATTGTGATCTTAGTTCCTGTTCATTGTTACTGACATCAATATTAGCATTCTCCCAGACCTATGCCCCACCTGCATGTCACATGTAGTGTGGGCAGTTTGAGGAAATGTCTGCGTCACATCCTCTAGGTGTAGGTTCTGCCCAAATTGTATGTTGCCACCTTCTTGTCCTATCCAACCCTCTGTCTACTTCCATTATCATGGTGTGGCCTTGCACTGGCTGTGGGTGTTCTGATGGCATTTGCACCACACTTAACAATCAGGAACTGACTCAGTCTCAGATATTTCACATCCAGCTATGGGGGTCATTCTGACCGCGGCGGACGGCGGTCGCCGCCCGCCACGCGGTTCCCGCCGAAAGAACGCTCCGTGGTCAAAAGACCGCGGCGGTCATTCTGGCTTTCCCACTGGGCTGGCGGGCGACCGTCGAAAGTCCGCCCGCCAGCCCAGCGGGAAACACCCTTCCACGAGGACGCCGGCTCAGAATTGAGCCGGCGGTGTGGGAAGGTGCGACGGGTGCAGTTGCACCCGTCGCGAATTTCAGTGTCTGCTAGGCAGACACTGAAATTCTTTTTGGGGCCCCCAGGGGCCCCGCGGCACCCCCTACCGCCATCCTGTTCCCGGTGGGAGAACTGCCAGGAACTGGATGGCGTTAGGGGGTGTCAGAATCCCCATGGCGGCGGAGCACGCTCCGCCGCCATGGAGGATTCTCAAGGGCAGCGGAAAGTCTGCGGGACACCGCCGACTTTCCGTTTCTGGCCACGGCTGAACCGCCGCGGTCAGAATGCCCAGCGGTGCACCGCCAGCCTGTTGGCGGTGCTACCGCCGACCTCCGCCATGGCGGTAATTACCGCCGAGGTCAGAATGACCCCCCATATGTTGCTGAGACCTAGCATATACTATGTATAGCATTGGCATGGCACAATAAAGGTGTCAGCATTGGTAGTGTGTAATGTTGATGTTGGGGAATGTGTGCTACATTGGATTGCACTGATGGTCCTAGCAGTGTTCCATTTCCTCTTCTGACTGTGCGGGTGTGTTTCACTAGCCGGAAACATATGTCCTCCCCCTCAATGCTGTTGTCTTAGCACTATGACACTTGAGATGTCGCATGGTGGCATTGCAGCTATTTGTAACCCAGGCACAGGGTAGACCCTGACATGTGCAGCATGGGTATGACATTACTGCTGTATACCTCATAATGTTTATGACAGTGCCTGATGTTTGTAGCGACTATGGACATTAACATTTGACAGGATAAGCACATTTTTATTGATTACACAGGATTGATAACGTTGGCATCCAGAACCCTCTAATTTGGTGTGTTTGATCGATGGGCACGTAACTGCCGCTATCTACTTGACCTGTACACGCAGTAGAGGTGGTAGTGGCAACTGTTGTCAATGTTAAATTCCACTTGCGGATATGGCCTGATACTGATAATTCAGCCCTAGTTCATGTAGCGACAATACCAGCTGTCGTATGACAGCATGCCAGTTTTACATTGTACCCTACCCTCCTGGACTGGCTTTGCTTTTCCAACATCCTTGGCATGGCAGCATACCCCCATGCAAAGGTTGTTGGTGTAGTGTTGTGCTATGCCCCAGGTTTCCCCTGCACAGCCCATGCCCCCTGCCCCTTTGCCCTTTCCAGTACCTGATTATCATGGCTGACATGCATTGTGTAGTAGGTATGCCCCCCCTGCTTTCAGTTAAGATTTAGGCATTTTTGTTCCCTATGCCACTTACCCTGCATCTGTATGCTTTCCTGGCAATCTGCGCTGTCCTGTCCTTGAATCCCTGTGACAATCTCCTCAGGGATGAAGGCTGCCACCATCTCCTCCATGTGGTCCAGGGCCTCCTGCAGTGCTGGACTCCCACCTCTAGTGTGCAGTGCTGCCTTCCTGTTCCTGGCCATCTTTTCCTTGCTCCTGCGCTTGCAGTCATGCCAGCATTTCTTGCACTCTGTGACTGTTCTCCATACTTCTGCCACACTGTTGATCTTATCGACAATTTGTTGCCAAATTGCCTCTCTCCTACCAATTGGCAATTTAGAGGTGACAAAAAGTTGGTGCTGGTGTTCCTTCACCTCTTTCACCAGTATTTCATGCTCCTCTGCACTGAACCAACACTTCCTTTTCTTCTTTTCCATCTCCTGGGTCTTGTGTGGGTCCTCCTGGCTGGTTCCTGGTCGGTTGTTATTTTCCTGGGGTCTCTCATAGCTTCTGGAATCCATTCTGGGGCTCCTTTGCACATTTGCAGTGTTTGCGCAGCTTTTTGACGCTATTGCATCAAAAAATGGCACGTATCCATTTTGCAACGTCGTAAACCGGATAACAGTCATTTGCGCCGTGTTAACGTAGTTTTCTTTACGACGTGGCGCATTGGTTTGAGTAAAAAACAATGACTCTCACCAGTGGTTTGTGTGTCAAAGTATAAATTTGACGCACGGGTGGCACTATGAAATGGCGTTAGCCGACTTAAAAAAAATTTACGCAAAAGTGCGTCCGCGAACTTTTGCGTCAAAAAGTATAAATATGGGCCTTTGTGTTTACAACTGTTTTAAGAATTACTATATACTGCAGTCATTGATATTACTATTATTTTAATTTACTTTAAACACGGTTTTAGAACGAGACACTATTCACATAGAAACACAATAGCTACATAAATAATGAACTTGCTGCCAAAATGTATGATATTTTATATGTTTGGTTCAATCAAAAACACTAAATTCACCTGCACGGAAACAGTTTTTTCATGCCACACTCACGAATTAGACCTTACTTTACTTTATATTCTCACAAGTCAGTGTGGCTTTGAAGTAACATAAAAAACTTTTTAAAAATTTTTGGTAACTATACCCGAGGGGGCATGGGTAGTCTGAGGAAAGAGATTACCTTAATTTAAACAGTTTTCAGAGGGTTCCTTGCACTTCTAAGGCCTCACTAAATTGGTCCTTGGAAGGTGTGGAGGGTGGGGTGAGGGTGGGCAATGAGGACGTCTCACATCTCTGAAAGATCAACTTAAGTTTCTTCCTTCAACTGTGCGTTCCCGAAATGAACATGCTACTTCAAGATGGCAACATTGAGTGCAGGTTATTGCAAAATATACTGCTGGATTCTACTTCAGCTGCAAATATGGTTTTGTTTTTAGAAAATACACTTTGAAAAATGTTTAAGTCCTTTGAACAACTCTATCAGGCAGGATGTTTTAATTACGAGTATGTTGTGCGTACCAATGGTTTTAATTCAGCCATATATCAGTAACAGCCGTAACAGGGCTGACATCCCGAACCACGCAAGGATCTCAAACCTGATTCATGATTTAAACCGACATGAAACAAGACAAGTGCAGTCTTCGGATGGGGAACAAAAGCAGGGTATGGTTAATTGTATACTTAGGATATAATGTTAAAAGAAAAATAATACATTGTCAAACTTTTCATTGTATCATTTGTAGAAGGTTATCCTGTGTCACCTATAGCATATACATTTGTTATTTCAAATGTTTCCCTAAAAAAAAGACAGTGCCTTAGCATGAAATGAAGAACACACGGCAGAATCCACCATTTCATTTAATTTCCAACAGATCCTTCTTAGTCCACATTCTAGTCATTAACTGCAGAAACAAAGCCTTCAAAGTGTTTGTTATAAAGGCGTAGGAGTTCATTTCGAGTTTGGTGGGACGGAACATCGGTAATGTACAGATCTACCAAACCTGAGGCAACTGCACGGATTCCTCAAAGAAACCTAACCTCCAAGCCTGTTCTCCAGAGGGCCACACGTCACAGTGAAGGTTGCCCCTCTCAATTTAGGGCACAGTGACTTTGACTAGATTTTCCTGCCAAGTCACCATGCCTCTGAATTAGGGCTACCTAGTGTTTGTCTTACACAAATACGCTTTTGCCTTGAGACTTTGTATGTGTGCACCAGACAGAAATGGCAAGCATGGCCTAAACAACATGGTGCCCACTCAGCATTTCACCGAGCCTACTGGGCAGCTTCTGGTGTGGTGGCTTCAATATTAGCTTGGAGATAGATCTCCATTAGACAGATGGTCCTTCCTTAAGGGGACCAAGGTCATAGCCCTCACTGAACTAGGAGGACCTTGGACTGGTGGCTCATCTTTTAATGATTCCCTTAGCAGCTTACTTCCAAAGCGGAGAAAACTAATTGTGGCTTCTGCACTTTATCAAAAACGGTTTGGTTCTCTGCAAAGTACTTTTCTCCCCGTCTCTCAAACTGTGCATACTTGTAATACAAAAAAAGGGTAAATATGTGTGAATATCAACTGTGCTGCCCACTACTTTATGAATTATATGTACTCATCTTGGATCCCTTGATCAGTTTATAAGTGGACCCCACATACACATGTCTTCTAGTTCTAGGTTATTGAGGTAACATTTTTACTGAAGAAAACCACAAGGACAGAATAATATCACAACCATCAGATCAAACAGAATTCCAAGAATCATGTGGAATGGAAGTGCATATACCAACAATCACTACAATGCAGTTGAATTGCAGAAGTAGGCTATAAAAACATTCGTGAACTGTGTTTCTGTGTACATTCTACTGATGGTGCGTGCTACCACAACTATGTTTTAATCAACTGTATGGCACAACTAGACTGTCCTGGATGTCTTTGAGATAGTCTATCTAATGTGGCGTGTTGAACAATGGAAAAGTAAGCACAATGGCATATTTACACCATGCTGTTGTATGTGAGATGTTCTTTCTATTGTGTCCTTTTGCACTTGAGAGTGTGGCTAGGGATGTTGTGACCAACATAATGACTGTTTTTGGCACATCTGTGCTAATTGTAGTATATTTGAGTGAGGGGGAGATTCTTCCATACTCTACGGGCCTGATTCACACACTGCTCTTTGTAGGATGATTTTTAGTACTACAAAACATACTACAAAGTGGTATTCACAAACTATTTACAGAGTTTACGCCTCTCCAATTGCCAATACTTATGTGTGTGGAGTTCTCTGCCCCAACTGTGGAGTCTCTGCACACGTAAGTGTACATTTTAGAAAGTAAATGTGGGTGGGATTAGAAAGAGTGGGTAGAGAAAAGGGTAGACTTACTCCTAAAGGGAGTGGGATTAGAGAGGAGTAAGAGTGGGTTTGGGAGGGGTTGGAGGGGTTTAGGTGGGGTCGTAGACCACCAACACAAGAGTATTCCAATTGCTATACTCTGAGGGATGAGGCATATAACATACATTTTTGTAGTAAATGTACACTCATTGTTTGTGAATACCAAAAAGTAGTGAACTTACTCAACTGTATGGCACATCTGGACTGTCCTGGATGTCTGTGAGATATTCTATCTAATGTGGTGTGTTGAACAATGGAAAAGTAAGCACTGTGCTTTTGTATGTGAGATGTTCTTCTGTTGTGTCCATTTGCACTTGAGAGTGTGAACTATTAGTGGCTAGGGATGTTGTGAGCAACATAATGACTGTTTTTGGCAAATCTGTGCTAAGTTTAGTATATTTGACTGAGAGAGAGGTTCTTCCATACTCTATGGGCCTGATTCACACACTGCTCTTTGTAGGATGATTTTTAGTACTACAACACATACTACAAAGTGGTATTCACAAACTATTTGCAGAGTTTACGCCTCCCTAATTGCCAATACTTATGTATGTGGAGTTATCTGCCCCAACTGTTGAGTCTCTGCACACGTAAGTTTTGCTATACTCTGGGGGATGAGGCATGTAACATACACTTTTCTAGTAAATGTACACTCAGAGTTTGTGAATGCCAAAAAGTAGTGAACCTACTCGAAAATGTAAGTTACCTTTGTGATTGAGGCTCTCTATGCCAGAGTAGCTAGTAGTGCTGCTGACTCTACAGTACTGTTGTGTGTGAGCATTAGTGCGGAAACAATATTACTATTAAAAGCCAAAAGTACTAGGTTTTCCAATCATTGTTTATTTTGTGTTATACTGCCTCTAGCACAAATCTACTGTGTGGTTGAAGAAAGCATAGATATGAAAAGTCTGTTTCAAAGAATGTCTGTACTTTTAAGTTAGTATAATCCTTGAAAACAAATAATGCTGAAAGAGTCTGCCTTCATGCATTGTATTACATTGGTAATATGGTACATTTTGTTATGGAAACGTGTTTTCTGGCTTCCCAACTACAACAATGCAATGAATCATAACAGATTGCATGCAAAATGCATAACGTCTTTCTGTGCAGGATTTGATGAGTTTGGAAGTTTCATGTATCATTTCAAGGAAGTACTGGGAGGACAGCCCAAAACAGAGTTTTGATTGTGTGGGAAATCTGATTGCACTGGCTGGCAGTTGACTGATGACATCATTGTGTCACGGATTGACACCGAGAAGACAAGCACACATCCTGGCTTTTCTCCCATACACTTATACAGCTGCCGCAATTAAGAAAGACAGTTACCACTAACAGCGGCGGCTGCCACAGTTAATAAGGGCAGGGGCAGGGATGGGGGAATAAATTAAATCTTTTTTAAAACTTACCGTTTCTCGCCGGTGCTGTCCTCTCCTGCCACCTCGCTCATCTTTCTTTCCTGTTCTGGTGTCCCAACATTCACTGGGACACCAGAAGAGGCTCCCCAGCAATCCTGGTGCTGCTTACATGCTAGCCATAGCATGTAAGCAGCATCAGGATTCTTCTGAGTAGCAGTGACTACCACTCAGACACAACCCTGGGGCCTGTGCAGTTTCTCCATCCTGGCTGTGTACACACCCGGGCTGAAGAAACCTAAGTATGCATATGTGTTTGGACGGCCATCTTAGGCCGTCCAAACACACATGTGCACTTAGTGCACACAATTCCTCATCCCCCTCTCACCTGCCGAGGCCCAGCCCTGCCCGTCCCTGCACCTGCTGGCTGAGCCGAGCTCTTAGCCAGTGGGGCAATGCTCCTCCGCCATTGCAGAGAAGCTGCCCCTGACCATTAAACAATGTGGTTCCATGCTCATTATATGTCTAACTGTAGTGCTGCCACATTCTTTAGGATTTCTGAAGACATGGTCTGATAGCCTTTGAAGGTCTTTCCCTCCTTAAGGTATACTAATATCATTTGGTTAATGTAAATGTGGATGACCTCCTCTTAATAAATTCCAGATTATTTTCTGAATATCACCGATGCATGGTTATAGCCTTGTAGCAACCGCGGATATTTTTTACGTTTGAATTTGATGAATGTACTGATTAGAGACTACATCAGCAGTGCAGGGGTGATGAGGGGGCAGGAAGGCACAGAGGTGGCAAGGGTGGTTGGCAGAAGCCCAGATTTTTTGCAATAGAATAAGGCATGTTATGCATGGCTCTTCCATTACTCCTCTGTCCATAGTTAGTACTTGAAGGCAGAGACAGGTGATTTGTGTGGTCCATACCTAGCACAAAACTATAGATGACACAAGTGAATATCATGGATTCTGAGTGACATCATAGACAGATCGAGCTTCACTCCTGTTGTCTATTTGATGCCACTCATTATTCACACATCTTTACTCTTCATTTAGCACTATTAGCCTTGCAGTGCTGTACAAAATCTTCTCTACACTTAACACAATTCCTTGAAATTAGGTCTGCCTTTTTTGTACTTTAGGAGAAGAGGTCCCCTCCTTTACAACACTAAAGGTGCTATTGAAGGATCTGTTTGCTATATGAACAAATACATGAAAGTGATGAATTGCATGATTTTTATCTTAATAACGCACACTGCAGCATCATGACTTTATATCAGCCAGCAGTATTTGTGTATGGATATATTTGTTGGCTATAATTCTGTGTCCCAATTTGTGACCCGTCCTCACCTTTATTGGCTGCAAAAGCACAGAGACACCCTCCCCCAAACATCTTAGGTCCACAGGTGCCACATTGTGTGCCGCTACGTGGCTGTAACTCTTGCACTGTGTGAAACATGTAATAACAGTCAAGACACACTACACTTCCCAGAGACCCATGGCACCCTTGCAAGACTTACAATAGTGGAAGTCATCTTGGAATCATAAAGTATAAGTTGCTTAGGTTTCAAGCTGTTCCTTGGTAAGAAACCGAGATACTTACACAACCTTGTTGCCTCGAGATTGAAATCATCACACTTTCATCTGGGATTATTGAACACTAGTGACTATAGGAAAGTATTCTGGTATAATACTAGAAATCAAGCATTTAGACTTTGATTTTGAGTAATCTTTTCAAAGGATTATGAACCCTATTGAACTTATTTCACGAGAGGGGCAAGAGGAACCCTCAATTTATACAGACTTTGTATTACCTTTGAATCACTTTTTCTATTAAGGCATTGCCAGCACTGAATGTATATTGTCAGAAGGAGAAAAACAACACTAGTGAATATTTGTTATGTGCAAACAAATGAACTTGTTACATTGAGAATCATTCCGATAACAGACTTGATTTACAAATCACTAAAGTTAGTTATCTATACATTAACATGTTTACAGTTCAGGTTATTTCATACATCAATAATAACAACTTAAATTAGACTTTATCCCTAGGATATCACACACTTTCTACAACCATATTGAGTCAGTTAAACAATGTCTCTGTTTCTGGCCAGCATAAATATCTTTTGCATGGCTGTCAGTGGTTTCAGGGAATTGTGTTGCTCCTATTTGGTTTGAATTACCATGTTAGTGCAAACTTGATACTTTGGCCTTCAAACATTGCCACAAAATATTTGGTCAACTACAAAGGTACACACAGAGTTTGGGTAAAGTTGATCAAGGTGGGAGTAAGAAAGGGTATTGCTTTTGTTGTGCTGCTCCCATTTTATCAAGTCTGATTGAACTGTCTACTGGGCTTTGTGCTCTATGACACTGCCAAACAGTGGGGCAGAATATGTGTTGTCTCCTTAAAACATGTACTGTTCATTTGTTTCACCTAATAGACATTCATCTTTCTTGTAAAGCCATGGCAGATGCTGCAAAAATCTACAGCCCACAGGGTGGGGTGCTCAATATGTAAAAAGATGGCAGGCTACCTATTGGGAATAGTATGCCCTTACAGTGAACAATTAATGAACAGTTGTTTTCACTGAATAGGTAAATCCACTTTTTCTGGGAGCAGGCGTAGCTATGAACAAATCCATTGTTTTACATCTCTGCCTGGCAACAGTGTTAAAGCCATGATTAGATTGTTTGCAGTTAGTTTCCAAAATCTACTTCAGTGGTGAAAGAAGACTTTAATAACTTAGTGGGAAAGTAATTTTAAGAAAGTACCCTTTTTACTGTCTGATGGTGAACCAGTTTAGAACTCTGAGCCTTACCATAAAAGCCCAATACATACCAATACACATCCTTGACTGGCTTGCTCACAACCGAAACCCTGGAAGACAATGTCTTGACCCCTGTGCTTTTAAACATCAGAGGTGTTGTCAACAATTGGTCATTTAGCAGTGATTAGCGTTCTGAGAGGGGCAAGAACAATTAGCAGAACAAAGTGGAGCTTTTGCAATTCTTCCTTTAAAGTTGCTAAATGGGATTATCAGGAACTGATACCATTCATTCCCAGAGCCAGACTAGACTTTCTGGTTCCATCCCCAACAGGATAGAAAATCAGCTTCGGGCAAGGTGGGCACACAGTGCACTGCATTGTGTGAAAAGACAGCAGTGCACCATATTTAACATTGCAAAGTGCATTCCTGCTCTCTGCCTGCACTGGTGCACAAACTGCTGCCTAGCACCAAAGCAGGCACCCTTGTACCATGCTGCAAGGGTAACTGTGTTGTAGGCAGGATTGTTTTTGTGCAGGAAGGAGGAGCAGCTCTGCTCTCTTCCTATGCTGGTGCACTTCATGCTGCCATGAGCCAACGCAGACACCCATGCCCCATTGTGTAAGGGTGTGTACTTTGTAGTCAGCATAGTTTTTGTAAAGGAAGGGGTCCCTTTGCAGAATGCAGCTGAATGCAGCACACATGCAAAGACGAAGAATTAAGAGATACAAATATTTCTACTTGTTACACCAGCCTCAGGGAGGCACGGGATTTTGGCACAAATCCATTTGCAAGTCTTTGTAGATATGGATTTGCACATAATCTTTGAGGGTATGCATAAGAACACCCATGCACTAAACGTGGATGTCCTCCTTGACACAAAGTAACACAAGGCATCACATTTGTGTTACTATCCAATTCAAGTTGTGATTTGGGTTGGATTGTAAATACGATTGGATGTGCATTAAGAAAATAACACAATCTCAATTTGTAAATGTGGGCCCTTCTGGGCAGATGTTTGCCCTGAGTGGCTGGAGGGTGCAAGAGTGAACAGGAGAAATTGTATCAATAACAGGAAAGTGGTACTCATTTTTCCACCACCAGAGGACAGGGAAATAGAACTAAGTAGTCCCCAAGGAGGGCAAAAAATTCAGGTTTATCCCACAGCTTTTTGCCATAATGAAAATGGTTCTGCACGACCTCACAATAATCCAGCCTCATTGAGCCCTGTCTGCCTACAGCTTTCAGCTTTGGTCCGCTAGTGGATTCTGAGACTCAAAAAAGTCCATAAGGGCCTAATTTATTAGAATGCAATGTTTACTCTGTCCATTATGTCTTTGTAACTATGATTTTAGTAGTGAGGTAAGATGTATATGTTATATAGTGACAGAATGCTTTTCAGTTGCTTCTTGATGATTGTGTATAGCATCCTGAAATAAACTTTACATTTTGCATTATATAAATGCATTTACATACTAACCATTATGTTCTGTTTATTTACAGATTCCAGAAATCATGAAAAGAGTACCTTTAGGTTTTATAACGCAGTAGAACATGTATAGAGTGGAGTGGCGTAGAGTAGATTGGCTTAGAGTGGTTTAGGGTGACATGGTGCAATGGAATGGCATAGAGTAGAGGGATGTAGAGTGGAGTGGCGTGGAGTACAGTGGTGTACAGTCAAGTGCAGTGATGTAAAGTGGAGTGGCATCGAGTGGCATTCTATGAGTGGAATAGAGGAGCATGGACTGGTGTAGAGTGTCATAGACTGGAGTGGACTGTAGTGAAGTTGAGTGGCATTGGGAGGTGTAGAGTAGACTGGCGTAGAATAGAGAGGACTGAAGTGGTGTAGGGTGGTATAGAGTGGCAGAGAGCATAGTGTCTTAGAGTGGTGTAGAGTAGAATGAAGTGACATGGAGTAGAGTGGTGTAGATTGAGCTGGAGTACAGTGGAGTATAGTAGATTGGCAAGATTGGCAAGATTTGGTGTAGATGAGAGTGGAATGGTGGAGAGTAGCATGGAGTAGGATAGTATAGTGTGGAGTGGCGTGGAGTGCCGTTGAGTGGAGTGGTGTAGAGTTGCTTAGATTAGAGTGGTGCAGGGTGGTGCTGAGTGGAGTAAAGTGGCATGTAGTGGAATGGAGTGGCATAGAGTGCAGTGGCATAAAGTGGCATACAGTGGAGGGGTGTTGAGTAGAATGCTACATAGTGGGTTTGAGTGGAGAATAGTGGCATAGAGCAGAATGATGTAGAGTAAAGTGGCATTGAGAAGACTGGTGTAAAGTGGCACAGAGTGAGTAGAGTGGCGTAGAGTGGTGCTGTGTAGAGTGGAGTGGTGTAGGGGTGAGTGGTGTATAGTTTAGTGTATTAGAATAGAATGACATAGCGTAGAGGGTCATAGAGTGGGTTGGAAAAGAATAGGGTGGAGGGGAAAAGAGTGGTGAGGAATAGAGTGGCATAGAATGGAGTGGCGTAGATTGGAATGGCATGGAATAGAGTGGAGTAGAGGGGCATAGAGTAGAGTGATGTAAAGTACCATAGAGTAGAGTGGCATAAAGTAGAGTGGGGTAGGATGGAATGGCATAGAGTGCAGTGTAGTAAAGTGCTGTAGAGTGGCATTGTGTTGCGTGGAGTAGCATAGAGTAGAGTGGTATTGAGTACGGTGGTGTAGAATGAAGTGGCATAGAAGAGAGTGTCATGGAGTGACATACAGTATTACAGCATAGAGTACAGTGGTAAAGAGTGGGGTGGCATAGAGTGGTGTTAAGTAGAAGGATGTGGCATAGAGTGGCGTGGACTGGTGTAGACTGAATCAGACTGGCGTATACTGAAATGGAGTAGGGTAGAGTGCAGGGGTAGAGTGCCGTAGCATTTTGTGGAGTGGAGTGTCATGGAGGGGCATAGAGTAGAGTGGAGTGGTTTAGGGTGGCGAACAGTAGAGTGGCTTAGAGTGGATTTGAGTGGGGCAAAGTGGCTCAGAGTGGAATGAAGTGGTATGGAGTAGAGGGGCATAGAGTGGACAGGCGTAAAGTGGTGGACAGTAGGGTGGCACAGAATAGAGTGGAATGGTATGGAGTGAAGTAGAGTTGTGTACAGGGATATGGCACAAAGTATAGTGGAGTGGCATAGAGTGGAGTGCCATTGAGTACAGTGGGCTAGAGTAGAGGAGTAGCGTAGAGAACAACTGAGTGGTATACAGTACCGTAGCATTGAGTGGAGTGGTGTAGAGTGGCTTGCAGTTGAGTGAAGAGATGTAGAGCAATGTAGAGTGGTGTAGCATAGAATGGAGTAACATAAAGTACATGGCACAGAGTAGTACAGTTGAGGGTGTAAGTAACTAAACCATTGATAGAGATGGCAGATAGTGTGAAAGCAACCTAAATGAGAAGCTGCATGCATGTGTTAAACATAGGAAAGTAGGTTGCACATCCAAACAAAATACAGAAATGCTTACAAAAATAAAAAATAATTTAATACAAAAAGATGAAGAAGAATAAAGAGGAAAAACACATGTACATGGTCCATGCTCCTGGGAGGAGCTAACCCAAGAAAGGAAGGAAAGACTACAGAAGCTAAGTAATCGAAAGATTGCAAATGAGAGTGACAACAAAAGCAACTAATTGTATGGTGCAAGGTCTGTAACCTCACTGAATTGCAAACAATATGTCTTGCACCATAGCGCATGCTATATGTGGGCGAGATCTAAAAATAACTGCAATAGGGGTTAAACCAAATAATGCCTTTCTGCTAATGTTTTCATTTTTATATAAAGCAAAATCAACTTGAAGGTATTGAGGAATAAATATTGGTAAAAAACTGTCTTCAATAAAGCTGCTCTTAGCTACAAGAGCTTTAAAAGTCAGCACTACATTCTCTGATGAATGACTGTGAATCAGTGTCTGGAAGAACATCAGCAGTTCTATTTGCCAGGGGATTTCCCAAGCAAACAAAATGTGAGTAAAGATCCTAGTTTACAGTGAGACCTTAACTTTTCATTACACCATTTTATAATTAACATATTTTATTCAATTCTGATTTTAGTTTTTGGCAAAGTAATTTTAATATTACATATGTTTAATTAGTTGACTTGTACCTGTAAAAAATCCTGTCAGGGTCTGAAGGCAATCAGATATTATTGGATGTGTACACAAACGTTTCTCAGCTCCTGTGTCCAGGGTTCTCCCAGACCTGATGAATCACATGGCACCAACATGTGTCTCACGATATCAGTCACCTTCAAAACATTTGCTGGAAATCCAGGCAGAAAACAGGTTTTCAGCTAATTGTTTTGAGGTACTGCACATCCAATGTCCACAAGGGCATTGACAGCAGCCTCAATAGATTTGTTTTTGTTGTTGGCATGGCAGAAAATGGGGTGAGGGCACTGGTATGGAAGGTTGTATACTACGAGGCAGTACATTTTAAAGTGCCCCAGGCTGTGCTCAGCACTAAGACCCGCCCCCTTCAAGGGTCCATCCACTCACACAGTAAAAAAGTTTCAAATGTTGGCTGGTCTGATCTCCATTTTGTGAACCCTCAAGCTGTTGACTAAGTACCCTTTTAGCACAAGACTGAAAGTAATGAGGCAGATCAGTCTAGGACTGAGAGCAGAAAGTGCTATGAACTACAGCTCAAGACTCAGCAATGTACAAAACAAAACTAAATAAATTATTCACCAACCAGTGTTTTTTCTTCAGAAAAGAAAAGTACTTTAATGCACACACACTTAGATAGTATGTACAAACTTCCAAATGTTAACAAGTGGTTAAGTTCAGTTGAATTTCAAATTAAAATCATTTCCTAAAAGTGCTTCACAACCAGGACAAGTACAAAAACCTTAAAGAAAAGTCTCCCATGAAAATTAACCTCTTAAATTTAACCTGTTCCCCCTATCTGTTAGGTGCCATGTGAATGTATACCAGCAGACCCTACTCCTAATACACCAATAACCCTATACAGGCTTTTCACTATCCATATGTTATGCCTATTAGCTTTATCACAGGTATCAGGAGCAAAGTAACAGCTTTGGCAAAATATTTTTCAATTTAAGACATACACCTATGGGGGTATAGCAAGGCATGACAAGCCTTCACACTTCTCAGTAGTATATAAAACCATGCCTTTTGGCATTACTGTACATGAAGGAGAACTAAAATATGTTCCTTTTCATAGTAGGATTTATAGGGTTCCCAGACAACAACTCATGATATCATAACACATGGGGTCAACTGTGCTACTGCCTTCTAACCGCAGCCTATAGAGGACATATTTGGTGTGAGTGCACTGGTTTCCTGGGCATCTACTTTCTGTCTCCTGGGTGACTGAGTGTAGATACATTTATAGTTGCACTTGAAATCTTGGGTGGGGAGGAAGCACAGACTGCTGCTGGCAGGTGACTTCCCACCTTGTTCCTGAAGCCCCTGATGGTGCTGTCTAATTCCCATCTTCTAGGAGGACACTTGCTCTCAATATGCAAATTTCCCCCCTACTTACATGGCTCTCGGGCATTCTGCTGCATCCGATTCCTCTCATACTCTGTTAGGAGCCCCCGTCTCTTGAGGAGACTCACTCTTCAACATGCAAACTTCCTCCCTGCTCATATGGACTTGTGGGGCATGCTACTGAATCTGTGGGTGCCTATTAGTGTTTTATTTTGTTTTATTCATTGGCTATAGCGATGTTTAGAGTAGTACACTGCAGATTCCCTTCTGAAACAGGGGCAACTCTTTTCGGCCCAGTGATCCAGGAGGCTGTGCGCTTTTATGAGATCCCTCTCCACCCTCTAGGCAGCACTTGTTTCCTAGTGTCTAGTGGAGATTCCTTCAGATGCTGAGAGGTTCTCACCCTGGAAGCAGTTGCAGGATGACAACTACAAATATACCCTGCCCCTTTCGACTGAAGGAAATATCTAATTATCCTGAAGTGGGTCTACTGTCACCTGCAGTCTCTGAAATGCTAGTTGGTGCAGCAGATTCATGAAATTGTTGAGGCATGCAGCTCAAAGAATGAATCTTGTTTTGGGTTGGGTATCAGATATAATCCAAATTTTAAAGTATGTTAAGTAATCCAGATTTATAAAAATAAAATACCTCCTGTTTGGAATCCAGCCCTAATAATTTATGTACTAGGCAGCAGTTGCAACCCTTGTATCATGATCCAACCAGTTACAGTTTAATCACATTTTAAGATATAAAGTGTATGCCTGATACACATTATCTAACAGGAAAAGTGCAAACCCTCCTACTGGCTGGAAATGTAGTGCCCGATGTACGACCAAGTTGCGACTTGCAAAATGGTCGCAATTGGGTTTGTGAATGCAAAATGGGCTGACGCGATGTACAACAAGCAGTCGCAAACCCAAAATTGCAATGCAAGTACTTTGAGAGTCGCAAAAAGGTGGTCCACAATGCGACTCGCTTTTAGAGAGATGCTAAATGCGAGTTGAAATAATGCATGTACCAACGAGTACCAACGAGTTGCAGTTTGTGAGTAGTCGCAAAATGGCCTATTTGCACATGCAATTTAACACCAATCCAAAATAGGAGTTAACTTGAGCAAACCTATACAAACAGGGCCCAGAATGCATCAGGGACCACCCACAATTGCTGCCCTGTACCTGATGGTGAGGAGAAGATGATTACTGGCTGATCAGCAGAGGAGGATCTTTAGGGTCAGGCTGACCCTGTTTGAGAAGACAGAGGAGGAGAGACAGAATAGCAATGTTATTCTTGACCTAAGTGCCACTCTGAAACCACACCTTGAGAGCACAACACAGCGCAGCAATGCTATCCCCACCCATGTCCAGGTCCTGTGCTTCCTCCACCTATTGACCAGTGGTGGCTACCAACATGTCATAGCATTGGCTGGAGGGGTATCGCAGAGTGAGCTGCCGTGTTCATTCAACAACTTCCTAGACACCATGCATGCTCCTGCACATTCCGTCCATCACTTGTTCTTTTTGCATGTGTTGCCCTAAATGAGAAGGGTATGCCCAGAAGTGGGTCCCGTGCTTCCCATGCCACTTGATTAAAGCTAGCCTGGCTGAGGAGGGGTGATACTCCGAAACCGGTCCCAGATTGATTGTTTCCAGTCCAGGGAAGACCTGGCCTGGCAGTTCGGGCTGACTGTTCCCAGGGGGAACAGGGTCAAGACTGATTTGCATATGGCTGGGTCCAAACTGAAATGGTATGGGTAGCAAAAAAATGATGGATTTAGGCCCAGCTCTCTGACCTGGAGGTGCATGTTTGACATTGTTCAGCATTCCATCCATCACTTGTTCTTTTTGCATTTGGTGCCCTAAGTGGGAAGGGTATGCCCAGACGTGGGTCCCGTGCTCCCCATGCCACTGGATTCAAGCTAGCCTGGCTGAGGAGGGGTGATACCCTGAAACTGGTCCCAGCATGCTTGTTTCTAGTCCAGGGAAGACCTGGTTGGACAGTTCGGGCTGACTGTTCCCATGGGGAACAGGGTCAAGACGGATTTGTATATGGCTGGGTCCAAACTGGAATGGCATGGGTAGAAAAAAAACGATGGATTTAGGACGAGATCTCTGTATTGGAGGTGAATGTTTGACATTGTTCAGCATTAAATCCATCACTTGTTCTTTTTGCATTTGTTGCCCTAAGTGAGAAGGGTATGCCCAGACGTGGGTCCTGTGGTCCCCATGCCACTGGATTCAAGCTAGCCTGGCTGAGGTGGGGTTATACCTCGAAACCAGTCCCGGGATGCTTGTTTACAGGCCAGGGAAGGCCTGGCCTGGCAGTTCGGGCTGGACTGTTCCCATGGGGAACAGGGTCAAGACTGATTTGTATACGGCTGGGTCCAAACTGGAATGGCATGGGTAGCAAAAAAATGATGGATTTAGGCCCAGATCTCTGTACTGGTGGTGAATGTTTGACATTGTTCAGCATTCCATCCATCACTTGTCCTTTTTGCACCTGCGCATAACCCAACATAACTACGTGCTCAGAGACAACCAGGAAATGCAGCACACCAAAACAAATTCTACCAGGTAGCGGGATTCCCACAAGTCCCTCATGTCGTCTAGAATAAATATTTCGGAACCGTAAAAGCACACATTCCATGAACATACAAGTTGTGCACAATGCTCAGAACATCATCACAGACCTTACAGCCAAATACCCAGGGGTTATGCATGACTCCTATGTATTCAGTCACAGTGGCATATCCTAGTGACTAGAAAAATATGACTTTGATGAAGGACTCACATTAGGTAATTGAATGGATGTGCACAGAAATGTGTAGTTTTACATACTTGGAACTTTATGTTCTTTGACCCACATAGTTGTTTTCACAGGTGACAGTGCATATGCCCTCATCCTTGGATCATGGCACCCTACTTGACTTTCAAAGCTCCCCAGGAAAGGTGTTATAACATGGTACATAGGCGCACAAGGACTGTTGTAGAACATACGTTTGGACTCCTTTAGTCATGTTTCCGGTGTCTACACAAGAGTGGGGGAGCCTTGCAGTATGCACCTGAAACAGCGTGCAAGATAGTGGGAACATGCGCAATATTGCCCAACATAGCCTTCGGGCATGATTTACACATAGACGTTTCTGGATTAGAATCTGACGACGATGATCCAGCTCCACCTGGACAACAGCCATTCGAGGGAAGCCGAGCAGCAGACGGGAGAAGGTGTAGAGACCACATTACAAGCCGTTATTTTAGACAGTAAGAAATCCACACGTACTCTATACCTTCAAATATTGACAAAAAAAATGTTGTTTTGCAATGTCAAAGGGCAACACTTTAATGTCTTTGATGTGAACAAAAGGGTTTGACATCCTGTTCATCATGAGGGCAATCTATATTGTGCCTGCACATGTTGTGGGATTACGTTACTGCATGGGGGAACATAAAGAAAAAATCTAGACAGGCACAATGTCAGTCTGCAGTCATTTTTATGCACTCTGTCCGATGTGTGGTGTAAATGTCATAGGACATGTGGCTCAGCAGCAGACACATTGCTTAAGCTAGATACCTCGCTGTCTGCTACATCACCTGTCGCACCACTGGCAATGCAGGCAATTTGTATTGCCTCTACTGCTGTAGTAATCTGATGCAGCCCTTTGGCCAAATCGCCACTGAAGAGATCACATCTGCACCTGCAGGGCCAGTGTGCATCTGCTGTGTTGCACAGTAGCTTGAGCTAGCCTGTCAATAGCCCTGGTGAGGGCATCCATTCTTATAGCATGGCTGTTTTCACGGCGCCTTAATAGGTGTCTGTCCTCTGCCATCTACCTGCAGAGTTGGTCAAGTAAGCCATTGATGGCATCCAATTTTGTGTTGAGGTCTGCCTGGTTAGCAGACACCTGCTGGGTGAGATTTGCAAAGCCCAGGAGACTTTCTAGCTAATAATGCATATGTGTTTGCTTTGCAGATGCTAAACCCTCAACATGGCCTGCTCTCCATTTCCTGACTCACACTAGTAGCTGGTTCCTGCCTGGGAGCATGCAGCCTGCAGGGCCTGCTGGTGCCATTGGGCCCGTTGTGCTGAGCGCAGATGCCAATCCCTGGTGACAGGGATGTTTCAAGGATTGGATTACTGTGGATATGCTGGACTCCCAATTCCAGCTGCTTGGGATGGTGTAACAGCTGCACTTGCATAGGCCAGTGATGTTCCAGGTGGACTCATGGGCACATCACACTGCCCTTCTTCCAGCTGAACCTCTCCCTCTTCACATTCCCCTTCCTGTGTTTCACCAGGTGTATCTATTTGGGAAATGGGAAATAGAATAAAATGTATGTGTGAGGCACTGGTTCATTTGTTTTGATAAAGATGCAAATACTGGCTGTCAGAGACATCATTATTTCTGTACATGACTACATATGCCATAATACACCAGTTGTGGTGATTCACCTAACTACATAGACATCCAGGCATATATGTGTGAGGCTGTGTTGCGTGCTTGTGGTAAGCAGAGTGTTTGTGCCAGGTGGTACTAGAAGGAAATTTACACTTACCAGTGGTTGGTGGGGGTACAAATGTGTCTAGGGACCGAAATCCACAGACTGCCTCCGCGTGTTGTCTGGACCATTGCATCCGCAGATGTAGGGGGGCCACAATGGATGGGCCTCCTCCTGTACCCTGAACATCACAAAGCTGGGCTGAAACCCTTTCCTTGGCCCTGGAGTGCAGGTCATACCATCTCTTCTTTATTTCTTTGAGTGACCTGTCAGCCACTCCCAGGGCATTAATCTGGATCTGGATCTGAATCTCCCTCCAGATTTTGCACTTGTCTGCCTCAGGGACAGTCTGAGACAACCTCCCAAATACCTTCTCATGATGGTTGCAACAAGCCTCTGTCAGGATGTCCAGTTCCCACTTTGAGAATTTAACTTTCCTTTTGTGCTCCCCAGCAGTTTTGCTCCCCTGTTGGATGGTCATTGTTCTTTGTGGTGCAAAGGAAGTCAGCAATGTGGACCTGTGATGCTGGCCTGGATCATATGCTGTTCCTCCTGTGCAGGAATCTCCGGGACACCACTTCGTGTTTGGGGGTCTGTGCAGTACACCAGGAAGTGATTTTACCCTATTTGAAGGCACGATCGCAATTTGTGATTCACAACTGCAATTTGTGATCTGCGGTCGCTTTTTACGAACCGCAGTCACTTTTAATGAGCATTTACCAACTTGCAGATTGCTTTTTCGGTAACTGCCATGCAACCCGTTTGCGAGTCGCAAGTTGATGCCTGAGTTTTTACGTACATCAAACCAATTAACCAAGGCACTGGGTGAACCTGTAAGACTCCTCTCGCAATGTGACATTCTCCTCTTCTATCCATTATCCACCTCATCTCCCCGTTCCACTCTGGCTCTGAGCAGACATACATCAGCTGTTCAGCGGAGTTGCAAATGTAAGCATTAAAGAACAAGGAATTGGAAATTCCAAATGGATTAACTACTGGTACATCTGCCTTTGCACCGTTATTCCCCAATCTGTGGGGTTAAGTCATCATTGCACTAATTTCAAGCAGAGATTTTAGCTAGTACTGTTAATTTGGGCCACCTGGAATTTCCTCATGGCATTCCGAAACACTTGTAGGTGAGCCCAAAGTCTCTAACTGCATCATATCACTTGTGCTCTGCCCAATCTGTCACAGTGCTGCACATATACCAGGCTGAATCAGACAATACCCTTCCATGCGGAGTCAGCATGTTTGCAAATCTATGTGGGAACGTGTCAAACACAACCTTCTCAGAGACTTTCAGACCAATTATCCACAGCATCAGACCTTATTTAGTGGACAATGGAGGTTGGAGCTCAAAACTATTTTATCAAAAATATTACAGTTAGGGGTCCCACGTCACAGGACAAATACAAATAATAGTAGTCCAAAAGAGAAAAGTGCTGGTGTTTTTATAGGCCCATTCCACTTACTCACAGTGCCTGGCTTACAAAATGAAATGTGTGCCTTTAACTTGAATAAATGCATGCATCTGTGAGAATATCAATAATTCCAAGGTGTGCACTTTGAAATCAACACGTCTTAGATTTCCAGGTATACTACTATAGTTCTGGGAAGAAATATGGCAAACACATGACATTTCTCTCTAAACATAAAGCATTTTACTCTAAGTGAAAAAAAATCACCCCCTCACGTGACTTAAAACTATTTAAATGATTACACCCCTTTTTTGTTCTCACTTACCCTAGCCACAGACAAAGGGACCTATGACTTGGCTTTTGCTATCCATGTATTTTGCTGTAGCTGCTCCCATGACTTTTGCAACTAGATGCAACTTTGTTTTGCCTGTAAAATCCCACTAGTGATGCCTTTGTGTGTGTTCCTCTCATTTCCAGTGATCAGTCCCTGCTCATTTCTTGGGAAAACTGGTGTCCCCAACTTTAAGCATACATCTATGACTGGGGAGAGTCTGGACACTGGTAGACCTTCCATGACCTTCAGTAGGATTTAAGGCTGTAAAACTGCTAGAATCCTTATTCCTGAATTAGAGTTTGGTAACTTTGGCCATAAGGCATATGAGCTGGGTCTGGTGGCTCAGTGGTCTAATTTGTCCACATCGGGAGTCTGTGTCTGACCTCATGGGCAAAGGTTCAAATATTGGTAGGCCCACTCAGTCTTTCATCATTCCTTCCAAGATCAATGAAATGACCATTTTGAGTAACAATAAACACCTATTATTCATTGTAAAAGATACCCCAAAAACAGAATAATGTCCACTTTACAAATACATGTTATGTTTCTTTCTGGAAGCACATGTAAGTTAGAACCACAAAATAATATACTTTGGGCATCTGATGGCCCTTTGCACCGCCACCACCCAAGGCTTGCTCCTGCTATTTCCTGTGGTGCCCACCCCCGGGACAAAGCTGTTTGCTTTTTCTTGATTGGAGGTGTCTGCGCTCACCAAGCAAAAGCAAACATAACTCCACTTTCTGACAGCGGGATCTGTCAAATAAGTCCTGCTGTCAGAAAGTGGAGTTTCCATCTGTTTTCCCTGCACCCAGATATGCGACTAATGAAAACAGTTCCTTGCTTTTTGGAGCAATGCTGGCTCATGTAGGAGGAGGGAGCCGGCTGGGACCGCAGGGGAGACCTTGAGGCTCCCCGCAATCCCAGATAGCCCATAAAGTGCACACAAAAAAGCAACCAGCAGACATCAAGGGTGAGGCCTGAGGCTACCCCACGGTCTCAGATAGCCTGTAAAGGGCAGAAAATGAAAAAAATATATATAAAAAAAACAATGGCCTAAGGGTCAAGGTTTCAGACCCTCACACTGAAAGTTGAGGGCTCTACTTCTGGTGTGTCCATGATCATTTCCCTCCTTTAATTTTTTTTAAACTTCAAATGTTTAAGACTCATACTGAAAGGTGATCTCACTCTTTTTTAATTGACAAATACATTTTCTTCTCAATTGTCCAGAAATATCTCATTCTAAGTATGTCATCCATCAAAGCCTAAAAAACTATTTATCTCTCTTCCTCTCACTCTCCTTTTCTCTCTTTCTCTCTTTCAATCTCTTTCTCCCACTCACACACGCATTCAGACCCTTACACACCCATTCACAGACCCACTCACACACTCACACACCCACTCACAGACCCACTCAGACCCTTGTGCACCCACTCACAGACCCAGTTAGACCCTCACACACCCACTCAAAGACACACTCAGACACTCACACACCCACTCACAGACCCACTCAGACTCTCACACACCTACTCACAGGCCCACTTACACCCTCATGCACCCACTCACAGACCCGTGCAGACACTGATTCACTAAAACACTGATGCACACACTCTTACAGCCACACACACTCTCACAGCCACTCTCTCCCCCAGATACACCTTTTTAGACCAATCTCACACCCAGAGAGAGAGCCTGTGGTTAACTCCTGACATGCACGAACAAAGGGCCATGGGCAGAGTAGGGCTGGGTGGTTAGGGGGCGTAGCCACAGGGACTAGCAGCAGGCCAGTCCTTGCATGCAGCCCCTGCTGTGCATGGGTGAAGGCCATGCAGGGGCTTATAGGGGGTTGGAGTCAGGGCCTGGCCTGCGCTGTGCGCAACAGTGGTTGGGTTAACTCATAGTAATGAAAATTACTATACATTAAAAAAGCCATAGAAAATCACTGAAAAAAAAACAAAGGTTACGGGGACATTATAGCTAGTAAATAGAATTGAAAAAACCATTGAAAATTAACTAAAAATACAAAGGTTACTGGGGCGTTATAGTTAAGCTCACATTTTAAACGTGCAAAACTACAGAAATTCACCTGTTATAGTTAGAGTTATCTCAAGTAACTATAACTTCTGCCCTAAGGTAACTATAACTCACACTCTCGCATGCACTGCTAATTACCCCACAAATTACGCCACTCATGACATCTTTGATAACATCATTGATAATATCAATATATACACATAGATAGATAGATAGATAGATAGATAGATAGATAGATAGATAGATAGATAGATCTCTCAAAATGGACTTTCATAAACATATTTGCACAAGAAAAAATGCACCAAACATGAGAATCATCTTAATGCAGCAGTACATCCAAAAGCATCATTTAGTTTTCTACAGCTCAACCTTTACCATAAACAGATTGTTGAATAAAATGTGTTTAACATAGACATTATGAACAACATACAAAATATATGAAATATATGAAAGTGGCATGGAGTTTGACCAAAGTTGTAAAGGGCAGAAATAAAATGGCAATTCTTTGTTGTCTAATTTGGAATAGAAAGACTCTTAGGAATGATTCTCATCATGTTTGACCACAGCTACGAGCGCTGACAAAATTTTTCGAAAAAATTATGCCCAGACCACGACCTGCCTTTGTTACATTGCTGTTCAAGGTGGAATACAAGGAATGGTATGAATGATTCTTTTTGCATTAAACAAAAAGGGTTTTCGTAAAAAGAAGGGCTAGACTGAGCAAAGTTAATTATTTTGTTTTTGTTTTGTTTCACACAGAATAAAAAGGTTGGTATTGAGCCTTCTGCTTCATCACTCCTCCCTATCACTATCCAAAAGATTAACAAAACCATTGCCTGTATTGTGGTACTGTTCAAGGTGCAATACAAAGAGCGTTAAGATTGATTCTTCTCATTTGTGGGACCTGACCAACAGGTGGAGCTTTATGCACTTGATAGACACAGAATGAAATCATTAATTTACTTTTAGTGTGTACACAAATAAAGAAACTACTAAAAGAAATAAGTCGGATGATGACACCGCAATTTTACAAGCAACTAGTACTATTAAGTACAACACTTTAATCCACGGTGCTCTTGTTCTCTTAAAGTTTTCATGAAATTTTGAAAGTCTCACGTTTAAGGAGTGTATTTTAAATTGATATAGAAAAATAATGCCCTCATGTTACTTCTATTTCTGGTCTTTGTCATCATATTTTTAAAATCATGTTGGCATCTAGGCTACAAGTAACTGTCGACCTTCTAAGTATGAAATTTGTATTTCGTAATACACTTAGGCGGTCATTCTGACCGCGGCGGGTGGCAGTCTCCGCCCGCCATGCGGTTACCGCCGAATGACCGCTCTGCGGTCAGGAGACTGCGGCGGCCATTCTGGCTTTCCCGCTGGGCCGGCGGGCGACCCCCAAAAGCCGGCCCGCCGGCCCAGCGGGAAAGCCCCTGCAACAAGGATGCCGGCTCCGAATGGAGCCGGCGGAGTTGCAGGGGTGCGACGGGTGCAGTGGTACCCGTCACGATTTTCACTGTCTGCTAAGCAGACAGTGAAAATCTTTGTGGGGCCCTGTTAGGGGGCCCCACGACACCCGTTCCCGCCATCCTGTTCCTGGCGGTAAGAACCGCCAGAAACAGGGTGGCGGGAAGGGGGTCGAAATCCCCATGGCGGCGCTGCAAGCAGCGCCGCCATGGAGGATTCCCTGGGCCAGGGGAAAACCGTCGGCAAACCGCCGGTTCCCCTTTTCTGACCGCGGCTTTACCGCCGCGGTCAGAATAGCCCAGGAAGCACCGCCAGCCTGTTGGCGGTGCTTCCACGGTCCCCGGCCCTGGCGGTCATGCATCGCCAGGGTCGGAATGACCCCCTTAATGTACATCTACTGGTTTCACATGGATCTATAGTTCGCTTTTTATCTAAGCATGCTGCTTAATATTAGAAGGGCCTGGATAACTTGTCTAGAGTGACAGACATTTAAAAAATAAAAAAAATAATGAAACAATAGTACTTGTTGTGGTTTTATAGCTGTAACCATGTTTGATAAAAATTTATTATTATTATCATCATTACCATCATCATATTATTATTGTTATGATTATTATTAGGGGTAGTAGCAGTAGTAGTACTGTTGTGGTTTTAATATTATTATTATAATGATAACAACTTTGAGTGTGTGTGTGTGTCTTCATGTGTATGGTGTTCATGCTGAATTCTTCCTGCTTCTAAGCGCTTAGAAACAACTTGCGCAGGTTACTACTATTTGCATGTAACTCATTTTGGCTAACTCAAGTCGCTATGATCATTCTTTGAAAATGCATCATACTGTTATATGTGGATTTCAGAATTATGAGTAAACTACTGGGCAGGAAACATTAATGTGGCCAAAGAAACACATTTGGGTTATTCTAATTATATTGTAAAAATATTGTGGTCAGATTATTGACAACCACAACATAATGTAGTTAAGTATAAATGGGTAAGTATGTATATTCTGTTTTTGATCTGAATGTGAGCAGAGCAGGAAGCAGGATGGAAACATAATTTTTCCATTATCACAAATGGAGCACAGGAAAGGCTGAGTTCTTCTGGAAAATCATTTTTCATGAAAAAAGAACCAAAACGGTATTTCTAAAATGTGCCTTTTTGCCAAGCTCTATGGATGTATTTATTCATTTAAAGTTGAACAAAGATCATTTTGACATGAAACTCTAAAAATAACAAATGAACAGTACATAAGGACAGAAAGAGCTGAGCAGTGAAATAATTCCACTGATTTGGAAAGTTTTGAATAGTTTTTCCCAAAGTGTGGGTGGTTACAATCTGATTTATGGTGGGTTGTGATAGTTCAAGAAATAAATAAAGATGCCTTTACATTCTGTATCTATCTTGTCACATTTGCTGCACTTCAAAGACAGAGATCAAATCTCATGCTGTTTCTTCCAAAAAATTATTGCTTATTTCTTTATCATGGGGATTGGTGTTTACATACTCCACTCACATTGCAGTCAGACCTAGATAAGTACAGTCAATTAGGTTACCATCTTGCTAGGGTACAGGAGGTGTGAAAGGAGAGGATGTAGGATGTCATTTTTTGTAACACACAACAAAATGTAAATACATGTAACTGAACTGGGCACATTCAGCAGTTCAGCAGTTAGGAATGCAAAAATGAAGCACAATTGCTTTAAATTCTGAAGTGTGATGGAGAAAAGGTTTTAATAAGATCAAAACAAATCAAGATATTTTACTTGGTTATGCAAAAACAATAAATAGTCACTAAAACACGATTTCCACACATTATCATTCAGCGGGAAGCAAAGTCAACAATGACTCCTGAACAACAAAGTCGTGGAAAACGAAAGCGGAACAACGCTTTTGTTAACCACGACTTCCTTGTTCAGGGCCTTAACCATGCATGTGCTGAACCACGCACATGCGTGGTTAAGGCACTGAAGAAGGGAGTTGGCTGAGGAGGACAACACGATCAAGGAGGAGGTAAGTGGGGGTCAGGGTATTTTTAGTTTTAGGGGGTGGGGGTGGTTTAGGGGCAGGGGTGGGGGGTCGGGTATTTTTAGTTTTTGGGGGTGGGGTGTGGGCTCGGGGTGATTAAGGTTTAGGGGCAGGGGAGGGGAGTCAGGGTATTTTTAGTTTTAGGCGAGAGGGTGGGGGATCGGGGTATTTTTAGTTTTTGGGGGAGGGTTGGTTTAGGTTTAGAGGTGGGGAGGTCGGGCATTTTTAGTTTTAGGGGCGGGATGGGGGGTCAGGGTATTTTTAGTTTTAGGGGTGGGGGGTGGAGGGCCGGGGGAATTTTTATTTTTGTGAGTGGGGGGTTGGGGTAGTTTAGGTTTTAGAGGTGTGGTGGGGGTTGGGGTATTTTTACTTTTTGGGAGTGGGTGGTTGGGGTAGTTTAGGTTTTAGGAGCGGGGTGGGGGTATTTTTAGTTTTGGAGGATCAGGGTGATTTCGGGAGGGGGGTCGGGTTATTTTTAGTTTTTGGGGCAGTTTAGGTTTAGGGGCGGGAGAAGGGAGGTTGGGGTACTTTTAGTTTTAGGGGTGGGGGGTCGGGCGGTTTAGGATTGGGAGTATTTTTAGTTTTAGGGGCAGGGTGGGGGGTTGAGGTATTTTTAGTTTTAGGGGTGGGGGTCGGGTGGTTTAGGTTTAGGGGCGGGGAGGGAGGTTGGACATTTTTAGTTTTAGGGGCAGGTTGGGGGGTCGGGTATTTTTTGTATTTGGGGTGGGGGTTGGGGTGGTTTAGGTTTGTAGGGTGGGGGTCGGGGTATTTTTAGTATTTGGGGGTGGGGGTTGGGGTGGTTTAGGTTTTGGGGTGGGGTGGGGGTTGGGGTGCTTTAGGTTTTAGGGGTGGGGGTTGGGGTGGTTTTAGGTTTTAGGGGCGGGGTGAGGGGTTACGGTAATTTTAGGGGTGGGGGTTGGGGTAGTTTTAGGGGTGGGGTGGCGGGGTTGCTGTAATTTTTAGGGGTGGGGGTCGGGGGGACACATGCTGGAACCATGCATGTTGTTCACCAATGCCTTTACCAGGAATGCCTTTACAACGAAGAAATCGTTGTTAAGGAATTTGTGGTAAAGGCATTAGTGGTAACAACGAGGTCGTTGTTCTGACCTCGTTGTTCAGGCATGCGTTGTTCCAGCATGCGTTGTTCCAGCATGCGTTGTTCCAGCATGCGTTGTTCCGACGTATATTCTCATTTAGCAGTAAAACTGAATGTCTGTACATAGGCGCTGGAAGTAGCGGATCGGAATGCTTCAGCACCCCCATTAGAACTTAGCTGCAGTTCAGAAGATGAATGAGCAATAAAGATTTCTTTAAATTTTATATTTATCTTGACAAATTTGTAGTACTTTCAAATACAGGGAAGTGCAGACTATGGGGCATGTTTACAAGCCCTTGCGCCGCCAGTCTGTCACTTTTTTGATGCACCAATGGTGCCCACTGCAGATCCGTATCTATGGGACCATGCAAAGCCACTTTGAGTAGCTTTCATCGCCTCGGAGATATGGAGTAAGGCAAGGCAGCGCAAGTCACTATGTTGCCTTACTCTGTGCCAGGGTGGCATTCCATGGGTGTTGCAGTGGGTTTTCCCTTGCAACACCCATGGGTTTTGGCGCATTCCCAGATTTACAAGGCATTGTAAACCTGGGAATATGTCAAAATCTTGCACCTTCCCATTGGAGGTGCAGTGAAGAGAAATATATTTTTTCTCCTAGTTTTTCCCTCTTTCCATCTGTGCAGCCTTCGGCAGCACACAAAGAAAGAGGAAAAATCCTCCATGGATTGTTTTTGTGCAGGAAGATGTCCCTACCTGCACAGAAACAATCCTGTCTGCAATTCAGGCATCCTTGTACCATGTTGCAAGGGTGCCTGTGTCAGCTCTTGGCAGCCCATTGTGTGCCAATGCAGGAAAGAGCACAGAAATGTGCTATATCGTTTAGATATAGCAAATTCCTGCAGTTTCCCTGTGGCACAAGGCAGCCCAGCAAGGTCACTTACTGCACTGTCCTGCGCCATGGGGCTTGTAAATACGCCCCTATGTGTTCTGACAAATTGCCGCTTATTTCTTTAACATGGTGACTGGTGTTTACTTTTCTTTATCTGCACATATAAAGTATTTTGTCAAGTGAGCTATCTGACAATCGCACTAAGGTACAGGGAGTGGGAAAGGAAAAAACGAAAAGCTGTTATATTGGTTTCTTTCTAATGCACAACAAAACGTAAATATCTGTAAATAAACTGAATGGATTTTTTAAATAAATCAGAATTTAGAATGCACAAATAAAGCACATGGATAATGAATACACAGATTTTCATAGGTTGAAAACAAATCAAGACACTTTACTTGGTGATGTGCTAATTATAAATATTTGTGGAAACCCAATTTTAATTCATTATTGCCCGTAAGCTATGATTTGATCAGTAAAATTGCATGTCAGTGAGATTTTAGGGGCCATTTCAATTGAAAATGTGCCCTCTGTAAATAACAGTGGGCTTCCATACTATGCTTTAGTAATCTCTTTGCAACAGTATTCTCCAAAATTCACCACCGGCTGAACACACCACCCTTACCACTCTCCTTTTGAATTGGCTTGGCATGTTTGCTATACGCAAGACTTGTATTACTCACAGTACCTATGATAGCAGGGATTATTACATCAAAGACAGAACCCCTACTCTGAAAACTGCTTCAGAACCACTGGTCAGTGCAAATCTAGTGGCCATTTCAATAGCAAATAAGATGTTTGTAAATGGCAATGCACTATAACACAATGCTTTAGTAACATAAAAAAAATTGCCTGCCACATGTCCATTAAAGCTTGGTGGGTCGCGAAAGCTTGTTTTTCTAAAAACTGGATAGTGGTTCTGAAACATTTGGGGAGCACTGGTTTCGAGGATTAAAAATGAAAACAATAAAAAGTCAGTACATACGTTAAAATAATACTTCTGGCACATAATACTGTGTCTTAAGTATAAAAAATTGGGGAGTCTTGTGAGAGGAGAGAAGAAGGGATGGGGGTCTCAAGTTCCCATTAAATTATTACCTGATAGAGATAGTGAGCTTAATCGTTCAGGTGGTTAAGTTCAGTAACTAATTTTGAATGCTGTTAAGGAAAAAGGTCAAGAGAGCAGGTACTCTAGTGGAGTAGGGCAAGAAGGTGAATTGAGCAACACTGAGAGACTGAGCCCAGAAATATGTGGGAACAATGAGGAGATAAAGGTTCGCAAAACACAAAGGTCAAATAGTTAAGTTAAGTCAGGCTATGTCAAGCTTTCCAGCAGATGGGGAAAGGGTAGCGTTTCAAGACAAAGTTAAATAAATCTTCTTGAGGAGAGTAAGGATAACTGATGAAGAGTGAGAAAAATAAAGGGGCATATTTATACTTGTTTTGCACCGAATTTTCGTCATTTTTTTTACACAAATTCAGTGCAAAACGAACTCCATATTTATACTTTTGCGCTACACCTGTCTAGCGCCAAGGTTATGGAGTTAGTCATTTTTTGGACGTGGAAACCTACTGTGCGTCAATGAGATGCAAGGTAGGCGTTCCCGTGCAAAAAATGACTGTAAGGCCTTAGCGGCATATTTATCCCCCCATGCTAAAATCATGCACGGGGAGGAGGGGTCAAATAATGGTACAAAGCTTGCTTTGCAACATTATTTAACGCCTGGGTCAGGGCAGGCGTTAGGGGACCTGTGAGTCTATTTCCATAGATGCCCTCCTCTGGCCCCAGGAGACCCACATCCACACCACAGGGACAGCAGAGGATGGGGGACCCCATCCCAGGTAAGTATAGGTAAGTACAGGTAAGTTTTTTATTTATTTATTTTAAAGTGCCATTGACACCAAGTGCAAAGGCCATGACCAGGGGACCCTGGTCCCCTGTGCTGGCCATTGGGGTGGTGGCAGTGACTCTAGTCTTTTATAAGACAGGAGTCATGTGGTTTGGATGGTTTTGCATCAGACAATGACGCTAGGCTGGTTAGAGTCATTTTCTTTTTACTCTAACCTACCTAATGACAGTTTTTGGTGCAAAGCCCCCTTCTCCCATACCGCCACCCCCACCCGGCTAACGTCATTCTTTTTTACGCTAGCCAACCCTTTGCCCCAGTTTGCACCATTCCATAAATATGGTGCCTGGCTGGCGCTCAAGAATGGTGCAAGCCGGTGCAAAACTTTTTGGTGCAAAACTCCGCAAGTGCAGGTTTGCACCTAAAAGTATAAATATCCCCCAAAGTTTCTGTCTCTGAAGAACTGAACATAGAACAGAGGCTCATTCAGAGCTGATTGAGGTATTCATTAAATGAATAACTGAAAGGATATTTGAACCAGTCGAGGATAGTGTAGGGGAAGCAAAGATATCAGAAAGTATTTCAAATGGATGAGTGGTCATCCGTAAAATATCCCTGATAAATCAAAGCAAGTAAGTACTATTGACAAATGCTTAGAAAGATCTGAAATAGTGTAACTGTAGAATTATGGTAGGGCAGATTTGGTACAGGAACAAACTTCATAATGTACAATTAAGATTAGACGTGTGTGAGTTTAGATGTGCGAGATCAGGAACACAAAAGGAGCTTATCTTTGCTTCAGAGTTTTGTGCTTGGCACAATCAGTTATAAATCTCAGCAGTACTTACACATGAGAAGATTTCGGACGTTCTTCATGATTAGTTTGCACTTGCACCTGTAAAGTCACAGTTCACTTTTTATTTGTGGTTCAAATAATTCTTATTATGATTAAGTTAGCCATCTAAAGTGCTTGTAAGTATCTTGGGTTTTCCCTAAATCTATCACAGTAATACTGAATATAATAATTCTAACGGGCTTTCTAATTTGATTTGATTTGATTATTGTTTTTCCTTCATAACAATATTTTAAAATCTTTGCTGAGCAATAAACGCTTTGGTCAATACTATTTTTTGTGTTTCAATGTAGCTTATTAAGTTCAATGTAAAAAAGCAGTGATCAAATAGTCATGAAGTGGATTTAAGACTACCAGCCTTGGTATTAGGCACACCAACATTAAATTTCACTGGCCAAAGGCTTCTGACTAGGTCTTTGGGCACCAGCACTGCCCATTCAAGACAAACTGCATAAATGATTGGTTGTATATAACCATGCAACTGGTAATGTCAACATAGGACAGGTCGAGAACTGTCATAAAAGCAAATTGCTCATTAATTGTGTTATGGCAAGGAGTGTTTCGTTTTTAGAGAAATGGACTGGAAAGAACGTTTGTCACATTTATCAATCTATGAAAATAATATATTAAAAGAATGTTTTAAAGGTAACTGAAAACTATCTTCTGTAGTCATCTCCTTTGCTTACTGGTCACAGTCTGCCGCATTGATGGAAACATCTAATGGTTGTAAAATATTTTAGGACTGCATTTGAAAAAATATCTGTAAAAATGTTTTTTCTCTGAAACACTAAAGCAGCAACATTTAACCATGGCTATTAACTTGAGCAAACTACTACTTTGGAGGTTATTTTTCTGAGCAGAAGAAGTGAAACATCGATGAAAAAAACCAGCAAATTAACTTTTTGAAAGTGACTGTTCCCCAATACAGTTTTATTGGGAACTTTTGATTTACAGGTGGAGAATAAAAATCTCACTTTGAAAATTCTTAAAGTTAAAAAAATTACGAATTTGCCCCAATTTCAGACAGCATTTTTAACATTTATCACAGTCCTGCATGAGACAGATTAATGAGTTTATATCGAACATGAATGTGAGGGGCGTAGAAATTAAAATATTTTACATGACATTTATTTGACTGTATCAATACAGCAGGATGTTGCAGACTACGGAGATTAAGTTAGGCATTTTCGATTTATCGATCTCCTCATGCATAAATTATTTTAAACTGCCACACGCGTATATTACTGCTCTCGTGAACTATTCATGCTGTTTCATGTACCCCTGGTCTCTTTCACAGAGGTTGTACAGTTTGGTTAGAAGTGTGCAAATACTACTGAGGTCTGATGCTCCATAGGACATATGACAGCTATGAAGTGTCAGACTAGTTTTGCTTGGTTATATACAGTCTCTGAGGTGCGTTTCCACTTTTAGGGCTGTAAAATACAGCATACCTGCTATGTTTCCACAAAGGGAGGCATATTATCATACCACATATGACCTTGACTCGTAAATGTCATTTTTGAACACCAATGCATCATGCTCAATGCTTGTAACATTCATACAGTCTGAGCCTCTAAAAACGACTCAAGCAGTATCATTAATTGGTTGCAAACTGTCAATCACTACAAATTATAGAAAGAAGTTTATTTTGTGGGGGGCTTAAAGGAAGAAAGTACCCTTCTTTGGTTGTCCTTCATAATGTAGATACTTAAAACATGTCTCCGTAAGCGTCAAGCAAGGGAAGCCATTTCATCGCAAAGGTGAGCTGTTGCGCTTTATGAATTTGCAGATGCTAAATTTACCAAAACGTTTTATTTCTGCAAAGTAAATTGGGGAGACGTTTTTATTTTAAATGCTGTTTTTTCTTAGATTTGATAGCATGTCATCAGATTAAAGCCCCGTAAAACAGTTTTAATTGCATGTAGGATTACTAGGATCAGGCACAAAAACTAAAAATATATTTTTCCCCTGAACAAACAGCGGTTGTGTTAAAAAAAAGTTATGAATTCAAAAGGGAATTGAAGAAAGGAAATATTCTGATCGAAAATAGTTATTTCATATTAAGGCCCATATTTATACTCTCTTTGCACCGGATTGGCATAATTTGTTTATGCTAATCTGGTGCAAATGTAACACCATATCTATATTTTGACTCTAGCGTCAAAATTACAGCGTTTGCATCATTTTCTGGATGCGCGAAACCGCCTTGCGTCAATAAGATGCAAGCTAGGGGTTACGGTCCAAAAAATGACTCAAACACCCACTCGCCATATTTATCCAACCGGGCAAAAATGACACACGGCTGGGAAGCAGACCTGAAAAATGACGCAAAGCACGATTTGCTTCAAATTTTAAAGCCTGGGTCAGGGCAGGCGTTAAAATGGGCAAACACACCACTACTTAAGGAAAACTCACACAAGTAACATCATTGCTCAAGAAGGACGACATGGAGGCGCTACTCATGCAGCATGCAAAACTATGCAGAGCACAGGACCAACAGCAGCAGCTACCTCCACACCAACGTGGACCCCAAAGGCAACGCAGAAGGCAGGAGAGGCTATTCAGGACCAGAACAACCCTCCTGGGCCTCAGGGAACAGGATATCATCCAGAGGTACATACTCAATTGGCAAGCCATGCAGCAGCTGCTGCGCCAAATTGAGCCACATTTAACAGCCGGCCTGCAGACACCACACATTATTCCACCGGAGACCAAGCTGCTAGCTGTCATGCACATGTTGGCAAGTGGCTCATTTCAAACTGCGGGTGCCCTGGTTGCTGGGGTCTCACAGTCCCCATTCTCCGCTTTCCTTCCCAAGGTTCTTGATGCCATCATCTCCCTCACACTCCGCCACATCAGCTTCCCCAACACACAGCAGAAGCAGCAGGAGACCAAACCGGGGTTTTACCAAATAAATGACTTCCCGCATGTGCTTGGTGCCATTGACTGCACACATGTCTGGATTGTACCACCTGCTGCAACCGAGCACCTATATGGCAACGGAAGGCACACCCACTCCATCAATGTGCAGACCATTGTTGATCACCAGGGATTGTTCACCAACATCATGGCAAAGTATCCTGGGAGTGTACATGATTCCTTAATCTTCCGCCACAGCACCATCAATCGGCACTTTCAGGATGGACGATATGGCAATGGGCTTCTTGTTGGTAAGTCTAGAAACCTAGTTATATACACACAGCATAGCAACCCTGTAGGACACACAAGACATACACCACTACATTGACACGTGGCCAGGAAGACACCGAGGTGTGACACTGGTAGTTATGTTTGATATACTGACCCAATGGGATTTACACCTATGGTCAAATGACGGCTGCCAATAACAATAGATGCCACTCTAGAGCCACAATGGACCAATTTAAAACAACACAGTGACAATGACATGGCCTGCACTGGAAGTACAACTTGGAAGATTAACCATTCAATATCACATAAGGCCACATAGTCAATCCCACCCTTCCAAGCAATATGTATTGTGTAAGGGTTGTGCAATGTGTGTTGTTGCAGGTCAAACACCATGAGACACATAGCATGATGACGCTGACTCAAATGAATGTGACATAGAATTACTGAGGCAGTACCAACATTTCACATCACTCCTGGGGGTGACATTGCCAGCTAGCAATAAGGAAGTGGACAGTGCTATGAAAACATGTTGATGTGACACTAATGCAAAGTGCACACTGCTGCACATACTGAAAGAGACAATTCCCCATCTACATAACAGATGTACAGGGAGCTGGACCTTCCTACACAAATACATCCACCTCCATAACCAAGTTAGCCAGCTCACCTGGAGCAAGTTCAGTAGAGTAGGTGCACGGTTGCACATGAGCCAACTGGCAGAGGGAACAAAAAAGGTTTGCATAGAACTAGTCACACATGGGACAATTGTGCATTGTCAATACTGAACACCTCAGTGCTGGCAACCTATGGAGATGTGCTGTGCATTGTCACCCAGCCTAATCAAAGGGCCTCACTGTTGCATTTCATCTGCAATGACATATGTGTAATTGGATGGGATGTCCAGGCCATGTAGTGCAACCATGTTACCACCACAGTGGAATCTATTGTGTGTGTGGAAGTATCATGTTACCTCCAGTGAACGCACACTAAAACGTCTTGCTCACTACATAACGCATGGGACATACACACTGAACTGCAAGTTTGAAAATATACCAGAGATATCAGGTCAATTAGCCAAACAGAAGTTTTTCAAGACAAACAACCCAATGCAGAAAGAACCTCACAGAAGCCCAGGATCCCACACAATACCACAAAAACATATGAGTCACAGACGGCACAAGATAACAACTGCCATGCAAAATGACATTCCTGGTGAAGCAACAACAAAATACTTACCCCTATTTTCTCTTTCAGCTGATCAGTGTAACAGGATTCAACCATGGATCATGACCCCATTTGCCAACCCAAGCACAGCAGCAGAGCATGCCTGTAATGAGGCACATCACCATAGTTGAACGTACTTTTGGCATCCTGAAGTCCAGATTCAGGTGCCTATACATCACCGGAGGAAACTTCCTATATTCCTCAGAAATGGTCTGCAAGATAATTTTAACTAGTGCCATCCTGCACAACATTTGTGTTAGGAGGAACATCCCCCTATATGAACAAGAACAAGAACTGCCTGAAGAAAAGGAGGAGGTGGATGCTGTCCGGGAAAATGAGGGGGAACATCCTAACACAGCTGCAGGAATGCGTTGCGAACAACAGATAGTATAAAACATTTTTCAACAATAGTCACCATCAACCCTTTGTTACAATATGGAATTAAACACCTCACTTTATCACTCAATCATGCTCTGGGTAATTATTTATGCATCACATGTTCTCTAGGAATCAGAGTATTACCGCAGGGAGCATTTCCGAAAGACAAATTTGACTACTTCTGATGCTACATCACATTTGATGGGTATGAATGTACAGCAAACATCACACACAGTTTGTATGAAAAACTGCTTGTCTATTTCACATTTGAAGGGCGAATTCATAGGACCACAGCTATGAGAGACATCCATGTTGCAAACATGGTCTATTGCAACATATGACACCCAACTATGACATCATCAATCATAAGGTAAATAAGCGCATCATACATGAGGCAGTGGATGTGAAATAGCATTGGTAACAGGAATGTTTGACCAGAACCTTGACATCAGTAAGTGTGACATCAGCTATCTCTGCAAGAAGCATGTGTGACAAGAAGTGCATCATTCCTGAAAATGGATAGTACGAGTGTCCCAGGTATGACAAGCAATGCTCACAAGACATGCCCTGCACAGCCCATCAAAGGGAAGAAGTCCTGCAACTGCAATGTTTTAAGTCTCTGCCCTCCCTTCTCTAGGGGGTGCTGTAAATGGACTCTCTGAACCATGGGAATCATCATCTACACTCACCCAGACTCCCATTCTGACTCCAGTGTGCTTCCCTTTTCAGTATGGCATGCCATAGTTCAACTACATCAGCCTGCATGGTCTTCAGGTCCCAAAAAGCATTGCCTGGTAGTCGGTAAGACCTGTAATCTTCTGTCCATTGCTTCCCATGGGAAAAGTCCGGTTGGCCCCTTATACTGCATTCTCCCCTCCAGGACTTGTGAGAGACTGAAGCTGCACACACATTTGAGGGTGCTTGGGTGACAAGTGGTGCATCAATACTGAAAATGGATAGCACAAGTATCCCAAGTATGACAAGCAATGCTCACAAGACATGGCCTGCACAGTCCATCCCAGGTAATAAGTCCTGCCACAGGCATGTTTTAAGTCTCTACACTCCCTTCTCTAGTGGGTGCTGTAAATGGACTCTCTGTACCCTGGGAATCATCATCTACACTCACCCAGACTCCCATTCTGACTCCAGTGTGCTTCCCTTTTCAGTATGGCATGCCATAGTTCAACTACATCAGCCTGCATGGACTTCAGGTCCCATAAAGCATTGCCTGGTAGTCGGTAAGACCTGTAATCTTCTGTCCATTGCTTCCCATGGAAAAAGTCCAGTTGGCCACTTATAATGCATTCTCACCTCCAGGACTTGTGAGAGACTGAAGCTGCACACACATGTGAGGGTGCTTGGGTGACAAGTGGTGCATCAATACTGAAAATGGATAGCACAGGTGTCCAAAGTATGACAAGCAATGCTCACAAGACATGGCCTGCGCAGTCCATCCCAGGTAATAAGTCCTGCCACAGGCATGTTTTAAGTCTCTACCCTCCCTACTCTAGGGGGTGCTGTAAATGGACTCTCTGTACCCTGGGGATCATCATCTACACTCACCCACTCCAGTGTGCTTCCCTTTTCAGTATGGCATGCCATAGTTCAACTACATCAGCCTGCATGGAGTTCAGGTCCTATAATGCACTGCCTGGTTGTCGGTAAGACCGGTAATACTCTGTCCATTGCTTCCCATGGTAAAAGCCCGGTTGGCCCCTTATACTGGATTCTCTCATGGACTTGTGAGAGACTGAAGCTGCACACACCTGTGAGCTCTCTCATGCAGCCCAGCCATTTGACTCTGCCCTGGCCTTGCTGCTGCCTGGAACTGCTTTGAGGCTGACATTCCCAGAAGCTCCTTGTTGTGCATTGGAGTACAAATCATTTGTGTACCAGAGCCCTTGTTGGATTGTGTTACAGTGCTGAGTACCCCAGAAACTGCTCTTTGTTTCCACACTGTTGTCCCTGCTTGTTCCAGTCAGACTCTGCTCCCTGTTATTCTGCCTTGTTCATGTTAGTTCCTGACAGAGCCTGCTTCCTGTTAGCCAGACTAGTTCTAGTCTTTTCATCAACCAGAGCCTTCCCTGTACCTACATTTGCCTCATAGTTCGTTTTCATGCCCTCCGTTTCCTCTTGGGGATTGTGCCTGGTAAGTCTACGATCAGACCTCAACTGTTTAGAATCGTTTACATTTTTGTTCTTTTTTTGTACCGGCACATGTTTTCCAGGGGGTGAACCCAGCCCCCAGTCTTTGTCTGGTTTTGCATGTATTCATTAGTGCCAAACAGTGACAGTGTGCTATGGCTGTTTTCCTGGATTTGGTAATGTGCCTCCAGCCCAACAAACAAGGGCTGGTAATGTGTATGTAAGGACAATACATGTTTGTGCCCTGACGGTCCAGACAAAGAATCACTTCTGCTGCCACCTTTCGATGGGGCTTGTGTGGCGACTAGCTGTGAGATTTATCTGCACAGAGGCAATGATGTTCCCTGTTGCTGTGGGAAGTTCAGAGCCCTACCCTGTGTACAAATGTAGTTTGTCTATTACTGATCCATAACATATTTGTCCACAACATGGTTGCTCTGTCATCACTCTTCTGTATTTTCTGCTTTACCATAGCTGCCCTATCCCCTTGTATGCCTTTAGCTGATATTTGGCTTTAGGTCAAATCTGCTTTGAAAGATACTCTGTTAACTCAAGGGTTGGCTCCACAGACTCCTGACTAGACCTGCATTTATCCGTTACACCATGGAGGCCAATACTGACACAGGGCACACATGGCCACACACTTGAACTGGACACATGTGAACACATGCAGCCTGGGCTGCTGGTCCACCACAGTCAGCCACAGGAGGAACATAGGTCATTTACATTAGTCAAACTGTGGTGTACATAACAATGTGATGGTTGGATTACAGGCTCTGTGTCGCAAACACTGTACCTACCGAACATGTTTAAATGCCTGACTCATGGGTAATAAACACACAAGTGACCATGAAGTGGCAGCCAACAATTCATGACATGTGAGGGGTAACATATACGACATATCCCTCATCAGCCATCCTCGATCTTTCCTGTGTATTGTTTGTTGTGGGAAATGTATTGTGTCCAAAGTCAAGCAACTACACGCAGCAAAAGAGTCAACACATATTACAAACACATCTTATGACTGTTGTACCTGCAGCTGATGGTGGTACCCATTTGTAACACATTCATACATGAACATTGCACCAAATGTATTGCATGCCGTACTAACAGAAGCACACAAATAGTTTTAACAGTCAATTCACACACAAAACACAGCCCATGATTCTTATTTTTGTAGCGTTGGCCTTGCTGTCCTCTATTGATGCAACACCTGCGCAAACTTAAAATTTTCATTTTAATTTCCAAAGTTTGTGCTGCTGTTGTGTCAGTTACAAAAGCTAATCCTGCACAATGATATGAGTAATGTGGGCCGCAGCAACGTGGTCTACCACATGTGGTCAAACACGAGAACACACACTGCAGGTCATACCATCCTATCTTTGTCTATGTAAAGCCTGCATGCATGTTAAAACGCGTCCAAAAATGAAGCACACGCTCACATTACATCAATCTGTCCCTAGCGTTAATTCGCCCAGCACACCCCAGGCAAGCAGATATCCATTGAAAATGTATTGATCCACGAATGCGTGGGTTTTTGACACATATGCATAAAAAAAAAGTACGCAAACTACGTAAGCGTCAACAAATTACACTCAAGACAAAAAACAGGCCACAAATAAGACAAGAAGTGATTTAATAGGATCCTGTTTACAGAAATGGTACAGTGGGTGTACTTTCACTTTCACTTTGCAGTCTGTGATTTTTCTAGACTGTGTGCCTGTGTGTCGGTTTGCTTCTCTGTGCATGGGCACAGGTGTAGTCATTAGCACGGTTTTGCGTCAAAAAGTATAAATATGCACCTAAATTCACTAAGTGAAATCTCAGATTTATCTAATTAGATAACAATTATCTCCAGCAAATTGGTATCCAGTATTTTGCAATAGTTACATAAAAGTAAAGTCAGTCAATATTCCACCACTGGATAAAACTGTTGACCATTTCCCAAATTTTCGTAGCTCTGAATGCCTTTTTCCACTGAGATCTCCTCACCGCTACATGATGCCAACACGCTTCATAACAACAACATAAACACTTTTTAGAATGGAAAGCTATGCAAACATTCACTCTCAAATTAAAACACACACATACAAGACAAAGTCTTTAGAACCACGATACTCTAAAGATTATGCTGACAATAAATGATCCGTCTGTGGATAGGATAAAAAATGGAAGAAGTACAGAACTCCCTGTGACCTCATGGTAGTGAAGTCCTTCCACGCAATACACATACAGCTCATCACATCAGCCAAAGCAAAGAAGTATACCAATACCATCCATGACAGCACTAACAGAAGCAGAATGCTTTTTAAGACAATGTATCATTATATCAACCCATCTGACGGAAGCACCTATTTGACAATCCGCAGAAAATTGTAATGCCATCCACCTCTTCTTCAGTGAAAAAATAGAGATGATCCAACAGCACATCGACAACACCAAGCCTGCTTCATCTGTTATGCTAACCATTTTCTGTAGAATCTTGCAATGGTCAGCCTTCAGTGCTGACCATCTCCTGTACGACTACCATTCTGGCTTTAGACCATGCTGCACTATGAATACCACTATCTTACACAATGCCTCCTAGGCCACAAATGAAGATGATCCCTGCCTTCTGATATTACTGAAATTCTCAGTTGCCTGTGACCCAGTCGACCATCCTACTCCCATTCACACCCTGGAGTCTTGAATGTGATTCACCAGTAATGTCCTTCACTCGTTCCTCTCCTACCTTGCCGACTGACACTAGTTTGTTCACATAAGCACCTCCAGGTCTTAAAAGCTGCTCATCACCTGTGGTGTTCCCCATGGTTCCATACAGCCTCTCATCATCTTCGACATCTACATGGAGGCACTTGGTGCTCTACTCACGGATATCAGCATCAAGATTCATTAATAAGTCGAGGATATACCATTCTACTTTAATGTCTTCTCTGCTTCACACAGCCAATGCCTGAAACAGTGCCTGCACATCATGAGACCTGAATGCCCAGCACCTACCTGAAGCTCAACCCAACAACAACAGAATTCCTGTTATTTGCCAAGGACAACAAGTAAGAAACAGTACAAACCTGGTTCAACGACAGGAACCTTCCTGAACCTTGATGACTTTGAACCCCAGCTTTTACTGAATGCCATGAAACCTGGTTTCACTCAGGACACCAACCTCATCTTCAAGGAACACACTACCAGAAAACAAACAGGGCCACTGTATCAGCTCTCTCTTTAAAAGAATATCAAACTCTTTCTTCCAAAAAGTGACTTCAGAACTTCTCTTCAAGCCCTCCTACCCTTGCAACATGAGTGGTGGTAACACCCTGCTCCATGGCATTCCAGACTCCACTTTGGCACCCCTTTAGGACAGCTTAGATTTCAAGGCATGTCCCATCCAGGGCGTGAAGAATACAATCATGTCACCCCCTGTAGATGACAGCTCCATTGGCTCCCGTTGCCAGTCCACACAGCTTCAAAATCAGCAGCATCATTTGCAAAGCCACCATGACCAGCAGCACCGCTTATTCCTTGCAGGAAAGCTCATCATCTCTAGTGGTTCTTGGCACACCCAGAGCAAGGACACCGCCAGAATGTAGACTGAGAAGTTTAAAAAAGAGTAAACATGGCAGAAGGCCTTCTCCATCTACGCTCCATAGATGTGGAAAAATAAACCCTTACCTATCAAGGTTGCACCAACGCTGCTCTAATTTTTGAAACAGTTCAAGACTCACTGGGAACCTTTGTTCACATAAACGGGCAGGGTCTCCAGCTGAGGCCATTTGGGCTAAGGTTCCTGACTGAGAGGGACTAATTTGTACAGGGAAATAATGGGACTGCAGGGAACCCGCTGAAATTTTAGCAAATCTTATGTCGCAGTTGTTAGACCTGGCACCCTTGGTGAGGTTTGTCCTGACTTGTTGCCTTCCGACCTTATGTTTTGCTAGCCTAGGTTTTGTTGGCTTTAGGATTCTGAGCACTTTACCACTGCTAACCAGTGCTAAAGTCTATGTGCTCTCTGCTTATAACATGGTAAATTTGGCATGTTTAATTTACTTGCAAGACCATAGTAAAGTGCATTAACTGGGCCCAGGGCCTCTAAATTAAATGCCACTAATGGGCCTGCAGCCCTGATTTTGCCACCAACTTCAGTAGCACTTCAAATGTTTCTCAGGCCTGCAATTACCGAGCCTGTGTGTGCAGTTTTAAACTGCCTTGTCGACCCGGCAAGTTAACCCACTTGCAAGGCCTATGTCTTTTTTTTAAGACATGTAAGTCGCCCCTAAGATATACCCTGGACAGTCCAAGAGCAGGGTGCAGTGCTTTCTTTTTAGAAATAGGACATGTACTGTTAAGTTTTACATGTCCTAGTTTCACTGCTGCAAGGCCTACGTCTCCCATAGGATAACATTGGGATTACCTTATTACATTTTATAAGTGTAATTTCCAAATGGGAATAGATGAAAACCCCAAGTTTAGGATCTCTGTGAGCACAATTTAAAATCACAATTTATAGTGAGGTTGGATTTCAAACTGTAATTCTGAAATGCCACTTTTAGAAAGTTGGCATTTACTTACTTTAGCCATTTGGTGCCTTCTGCCTGTCTCCGAATACACATCTGTGGTAGGTGACAGCTGGGCTTTGTGCATTTCCTCTAGACAGCCACACACAAAGGGAGCATAGGTATTATTGGCAGACCATGCATAACTTGAGGGGCCATTCTGGGCATGATGGGATGGAGGATATGACACTTGAATAGGCTGTGTCCTGTCCCCACACAAAGGGCTGCATACTCTCATGTATTCAGTCTGGAGCCAGAGCAGAAAGGGCAGGGACTCTGTGCAATTCAAAGGCCTCTCTTTGAAGTCTCCCCACTTCAAAGGCACAACTGGGTATAGGTACTGGACCTCAGACACCACCAACTCAGTACACTTCTGGACCTGTAGATACTCTGCCAAGAAGAAGGACAGGTGTGATGCTATAAGGAATGCTACTCTGCTGGACTGTTACTCTGCTGGACCTATGCTGTGTCGACCTGCTGCCCTCCTTGCCTGATAGTAGGAAGGATTGGATCTACATCTCTCCAACCCAGAACCAAAATGACCCCAAGGGCTTGCAGGCTTTCCTCCTGTTTTCTGAAGTCTCAGGGACACAAAAGTCTTCTAACTCATCTGCTACAGCACCTGGCCTCTGCCAACTATGAGTCTTGCCTTGCAAAGTGGTCCCAATCAAGTCCTGAGCTCTTGGAAGTGGGTGTGAAGTGATGCTCCAGTCAGAATTGATGTATTACCACCGTGGCATGGATCAGAACAGGCGCATCGCCCCTGTTGTGTGGATCGGAACCAGTGCATCGCCCCTGTTGTGTGGAGAAAATTGATGCATCTTCACTACTGCTTGGAAAGGATTGACTCATTGCCTTCACTGCGGAGATCAATACTGACACATCGCTTCAGTCTGCTACCTACGTTCTTGACATTGACGCATCCAGGATTAAGGTACTTATTCTCAGTGGGCCTCACTGGGTCCCTGTAGATGGCCCCTGCTCCACTGCGTTCAGCCTGAACTTTTGACTTTGTCACGGTCCACCGCAACCAGATATCCCTGGTTGGCGCTTCTTGTTTCTGAGCACTATTTCACAGTTTATTCCTTAAAAATTAATATCTCAAGTTCTACTTATTGGATTTTGTCATTTTGGTCATGTTTTATTTATTAAATTAAGCTCCAATTGTCTAGACAAGCGTAATATCTATTTGTGTGGTGTTTTGGCTGTTTTACTGTTTGAAGAGGTGCACTAATACTTAACACATTGCCTCTTAAGTTAAGCCTGACTGCTCTTTGCCAAGCACCAGAGGGTGCGTACAGGTTACCCCGACTAGGATTGTGGCTTCTGCTTGGACAGGGTGCATACCTCTGCCAACCTAAAATCCAATTTCCAATGAAGGTTTATAGCACCTTTGGTGGAAACAGGATAAACAGCATTGCTGCATACTGCAAAGGTAAAGTAAAAGGCATACAAGGTAAAGTAAAAGAATAAAAGTAGAAAAAAAGAAAACATACTTCTGCCTAAACATGGTGAGCATATGCGTTCAATAAGAAATTCAATAAACACATCAGTGGGTGGCAGTCTCGCAAAGGTACTGTACATAGTGTATTGTTGTTATAGATACCCAGTATGACACCCATGTTTAAAATTAAAGTCTTGTAATGGCTAATCAAAAGGAAAAATAAAAACTCAAGTACTGGCCCATCTGCGCAACATTCTGGGCAGCTAACAACACAGATTTTGAGGTGACTGGAGAAATGTGATCAGACAGCTGCTGTCACTCACAGGGCTAGAGAATCAATGGCTGAAGTAGGCTGACCCATTACTCCACGCTGTTTGCTGCTCTGGATAGAAGCTGAGTGTAAATGCACTGATCATACAGACCAATGGCAGCACAGGGCTGACCCAAAACCTCTTTATCTATGTATATGTGCATAGGTATTTATTCTGGTAGACATCTAAGCCTATTAGTCCTCCCGAAGAGAATCCAGCAAGAATTATTGCAGTGCAAATCTTCTACCTCTAGGATTTATCAAAGGTGGTTAGTAGCTCCAACATTCTTACCTACAAAGGTAATCTTTGAGATTTCATGTAACAAGATACAATATCTAAAGGTTTTAATATGGTACAACACAAATCCACCCTTAAATGTATCTTGGTTTTAATTTATGCATTTCATGATATGTATGTCAGGCCTACTGCCTTTGTCAGAACCTTTCATAATTAATAGATCAGATCTATGGCGTTTGAAATTAATTTTCCCAGTGAACCAATCATGACTATATCCTGTGGCTTTTCACCATAACTATCTCAGCCCTACTATACTGATCATAAGATTTCCCAGAAGGCAACCATTAGGTTTACCATAGTAAAATTACAAACATGTTCAAAATTATAGAAATCAAAACAATATAAAATTCACCCAAAAAGGGCATAATAAAGATTGTCATAGAGCAAATCTTCTGTCCCCAGCGTTTGGTTAAGTGAGTGACCAACTCCAAAACGTCTGCCTACTAAGGAATTCTGGGAAATTCCATTTTGCAAAATGCCTGGCTACAAGCTTTAGTTCAGTGTAATCTTTAGCAAAAGCTTTTAACAGTACACTGGTCGTGTCATTGCTTTTCATAATAAACAAATCAAACCCATGGAATCTGACATAACTCTTTCCAGCGAGCTAACAAAGCCTATAGCCTTTACCATGGCTTTACTCCATAACCAACACAGGCCTAGTGAAATGTGCATCAGATGGCAACAATCATGCTTACAGTTATAAAATTACTAATATGTACAACATTACTGCTGGCAAAACAATACAGAACTCCTCTCAAAGGTGCCTAACAAGGCTTATCCAAGTAAAAATGTTCTTTCCTCAGGGTTTGTAAGACGAGGTGCCAACACAAAAACCCTTGCCTGCAAAGAGTAATCTGTGGGATTTGTAACAAAATACCTGTGTTCCACCTTGTACACAGTGTGATAATCCATTGTGAAGTAATTACTTTTTCAAGTAAACAGATCAGATTTAAGGCATTTGACATAGGTTTTCTCAGTGAACCAATCAGGTCTATAGACTTTATCAATGGCTTGTCGACCAGCTCAGGCCTATTGCATTGTGCGTAAGCTTTCCCACAAGGTAGCCTTCAATGATGCAGTCATAAAATTACAAATAACAGTTGGCAAAGCAAAATCATATCTCACCTAAGAGGGCCTAAACAAGTTATTTTTTAGTAACAACTCTTCTAACCCTATGGTTTTCTATAGAGGGTAACCAACACTAAAACCCTTGCCCACTACAGTAATCTGTGATATGTGAGATTCTGTGTAACAATATGCCTCTCTTCAGGCTTTAATAGAGAGAAACAATAATTCAGAATGAAATACCTTTTTATACTAGCTTATGATTTGCACAGTAAATACATTAGGCCTGCTACCATTCTTGCAACCGTATATATAATAAACTGATTACTCCTATAGTCTTGATAATTGGTTTGACCATCACCAACGTAGTCCTGTTCTATTTAGCATGAGTTTTTTCCACAAGGCACGGAATAAAAAACAAACAATACTTTTCCAGTATAACCATACTTCTGCTGAATCAATTGTTGTACTTAAGAAAACCACATGCGGATGTGGTTTAAGTCCCTCTCTCTGTTGTTCTTCTGAAAGCTCTTTTTATGTTGACCACATAAGGTATGTTGACAGCTGTGAGTTCGAGACAGACCTAATTGAAGACCTCATACCCAAAGACCAAGTGCAGTCAGCTGCCTAGGCCCTTGCCATCTTGCGTCCGGACTTTCATAACTCTGTCTTCGCACGGGTTCCCCCATAACACCTAGTACCATTAACAGCATAATTTACTTTGCAGACGGGTCAGTAACTTCTTCAAGGAAATGTGATCACATATTATCTGTCCTAAGTGGTTAGATTAGCTACTTCTACAAACTGGAATTATCATCAAATTGAGCATTTTAATGTACAAGACCCTACATGCCAGCAATTCCTCATTCCCTTTGTGGGAAGACAAAGATGCTTTCGTAGCTGTTATTTCATAGCTGTAATGATCTTAGATTAGAAATTAAATTCGGAACATTCTCTGCATGGAAAACATCGTTCCCCGGAGCTGCAATTTCTGTTCCAAACTAGTCTTCTCTTACTTAGGAAACATCTAATAACTAAGTTATTCCCCCTCTCCTTGATTAAATCCCTTCTCTTCCACAAGCCCCTATTCCAGAGCAGATTGTTAATGTCCTCGTACCTTTCATTTTCCTTCTCTATCATAGACCTCACCCCTTAATGATACTTGCAAATTGTATGTGACCACTGCCTTCCTGTATTACTTTATCTCCTTCTTGTTTCTCATGCGGTTTATTTCTCACAAAGTAAATCTAAGCCAATTTTGGTGTTTTGTTTAATGTACTGTTTTAGTTGAATGTAAAGTGCCTAAAGGCCCATGGATGTCTGTGCACTATATAAGAACATCAAATAAATAGTTATAATTAGTTAAATTATGTTTATTGATTAACTGACACATGCATTGACATGTCACAAAGTGTAAATTACCCAAACCCCTGGTTCCTCACCATTGGATACCTTCTTTGGGGTGACGTGCGAGTAAGACAACCTCTTGGCATCAAATGGAGAATGCTTTTTGTTAGTCTAACATTTATTTGTTGAGAGATGTTTCATTTAGGGGCTGTGTGAGTGCGACACAGTGGCTGTTGGTGGCAGAGCATAAATACGCATCCTATTTTCGTATTGCAAGAGTGCAGGCTGCCTTTGTTGGGTAAAGTCTGTTGTACACATCATTTGTGTCATCATGGTAAGTTAAGAAGAGGGCGTACCCTCGGAAGTGGATGACCACTATCATCACCCAAGCAACGGCTAGTAGTTGATACAGAGGCTGGCAAACAACATCATTATATTTCTGAATTCCTTAGCAGAGGCGCTTTCATTTTTGTTTGCTCTACTGTGTTCAAAAGGTTTGATTGATCTGGTCTTTCACTGGTACCGTCTTCTATTCCTTGCATATCAGGATGTGGTTGTAGCGTCATGCATTACTTCAAAGGACTAATTGATTGAAGTCAAGTAAACATTCTTTATTCAGAGTGAGTCCTCTGGTTCAATAATATTTTACTCTCTGGAACTATATCTTCTTTAGAGACAAATGACATTTACAAATGGAAGCAAGCTGAAAGAAATAAACAAATGATACATGGAACAAAGAATGGTGTGTTTTATTTTAGCTACTGGCCATCAGTTCAAAACCCAGATTATTGTTCATGTAATAGCTTTCATATTCCATGAAGGGCAATAACAGCAAAGATTGCAACCTTGAATTGAATTTGAAGTGAAATGAAATGAATGAAATTAAATTAAATGAATGAAATGAATTTTCAAGGATGTGCTTTTTTAGTGGGAAATGTAGCAGAGTTTGTTGACATATCTTAGACAGAACATAACAAGAACAACAGAACGTACCAAGAGTGTATGCACAAAACAACATAGTGACATAAATTAAAACATCCCATGGCACATTACTCCAAAATAGTCAAAGTAAAATAAAAAACAACAACCACGGTAAAAGAAAACATTCCATTGCAATACTGCTGCACTAAAACAAAGTAGCACAAAAAAAAACAACCCCTTCAACGAAATACCACACAACAAATGTTCACAATCATTCTTGTCACACATTACCACCTCCAGAATCCCATTTTCACGGTGAGGTGGTAAAATGTGTTTGGAGCAAGCCCTGCGTTAACTTACCACCAAGAGCATGAAATAACGCCAGTCAAAATGTTTTGTGATCCGGCTCCTAGTCTCTGAGAAAGGGAAATGGTGGCCAAAACCTCCTGTTTCCAGCAATTACAAATTACACTTATCCTCCTTTAATGTTAATTCATAACCTCATCATCTCAGTCCCCTTTGCTACTGAGATAATAAGGAAGCCGAGGATCACACGTCATGTCAGGTGCATTCTTCCCTTCCCCTGCTAACACAAATAGACACACAATTGTAGGCCAAGGCCCTTGTCTCCTGAAATAACAAATTATATCTCTCCCACCTATTATGCTAATTTAACCCCTCATCATTCCGAGACGATTTCCAGCTGTAAACCCAAGGGAGCTGAGGATCACAGAAGGTGTCAGGAGCTTATTATTATACTATATGATAGACATCAATGTGACACGCGTTTGAGAAAAAAATGCATATATTTATAACGTGCAAAGTAACATGAGCAGAATTAAATCTGGTCTCACTGTGTCTGACTGTGGTCTCACAGTGTCTCCTTGCAAAACTTTGATGAAGGTTCTACAATCACCCAGCTATAGAGCTTTATGTCAATGCTTATTTTAATTCCAGCGGTTTGCTTGGTTCCATGTGTTGTTTTTATTTCAAGAAGATAAATGATTCGCGGCTCGAAATTACAGACAATCTTCCAATATGTAATGTTTTTTTAATGCAATGCCAAAAAAACATCTCGAAATCTCCCTTTGTACAGAAACATTTCAGCACGAAGAAATAGACAACAATGAACAGAACAGGAATGATTTATGCTTGTCAGACTTTACATAAAAAATCTTCCTTGTGAATAATCAAATATTGCATTCCGCAGCCAATATAAGTATTAACCTTCCAAAGGTTAAACAATCACGGCTTTTAAATAGCCTCTATGGGACTATTTTTACATAATTAAATGCGCATTGAATATTCCCTGTCTCTTTGATGGATCAATAGCATTCCTCTGCATTTTCTGTTTTCTTTTCCCTGGCAACAAATATTCACTAGGCAAAAAATGTTAGCTTCACTTGGCCATTAACTTTGAACACCCATGCAGAGTAGTTAAAATAAGTCATCTCAAGAATACCTGTTCTTAGGACAATGGCCTTTCCTTTTCAGAAATGAATAAGATTTTTTACATCATTAAAACTTGAAAAATAAAATCAACATTGAGATGTAACTCAAATTATCTTACAAAGTTAAACAACTTTTTCAAATTTCAGAAATAAATATACACTGCACTGTATTAAAACTAAACACAAAAAAACATGCTTTTTCCATTTAAGAAAAAATCTAGATTTGTAAATGGATTTTCACATTTTTCATTTTCCAATTTACAATTAAGTGTGGCAAGCACACTCTTTTACTGTATGAATTCAACTATAAGTAGGACTCTAAGAATCTGACGCTTTGGCACAACCTTTATATATCGCCATTCAGAACCCACAAACCTCTAGAAATAAAAAAGTTATGGTTTCTGCAAGCGGAAATTAGCAGTAAGTTATCAAGATGGTTCAGTGAATTAATGCTCAACGTTAGTGTCTGTTGTAATGAACAGGTCACTATTTGAAATCCTGACATGTCCAACACAGTCTTTGATCATCCAGGGGACAATAATTTAAGTCAAATACTAGCAAGCCGCTTTATGGATCTTGCTCTATTGTTGGATAAACAACAATTAACAATATGTTGGAAAAGTGTGGAAACCCCATCACTGAAAGAGTGACAAAAGGAATTGAGCAAGTGGCATCGTGCTGAAATGGATGAGTTTGGCAAAGGGGGCGGGGGCAATGAACAACAAAGGATTAGGGAGTGGGATTTTACCTCGGACCAGCTGTCCAAGAGAAATAATGTTAGTCCACTGTGAAAGACGAGGGCATTTTGCTTAGAGAATACTGCTGATTGCTGTAATACTGTCCTCTGAGCAATAAAGGAATAGACTACTAATAACAAGACATATAGGATACTAACTGACATAAGCTAACAGTTATTTTGCATAATTTCTCTACTGTCCAATGAAGGTATGTGCTTGAGGGATGAAACAAACAGGACTGAGGAACAATATGACGTGGTATAGTTGTTATTAATTAGTAGCTGGTATGAAATGGTTTGTGTTTATTTGTTGTTCCAAACCTTTTGTCTTTTGAAAAAATGTCTGAGAACATACTTACTAACTTGGGTAACAGTACCACCTAATATTGTCTTCACTTCTATTAAACAGTAGTACTGTGGTGTGATGCTTTTTATATTTAAATATGTTATTAATATATTAGAAATGTCATTATTTCACTGAAGACTCTCCCTTACACAAACCTAAAAGACCACACTAAATAGGCAACACAATTTGCTTCCTTTTAAGTTTTTAGATCTGGTGTTAGTCAAGACCTTTCTTATTTAATCAATATGTGTGTGTGTGTATGTGTGTGTGTGTATGCACATGCAAGTGTGTGTATTAATATTTACTATACATAGTTAATGGGTTTTTTATTCAAAGCCTTCTTCATGCATTAGTTTGTTGCAGTGCCATTCACATTTTGTTCCTGACCACCACAGCATGCCACACACAGCACAGGAGCAGTCCACTTCAGCCATTGACTTACCTGAATGTGAGTTTCAGCATTATGCTTTTACATTGCAATGTGCACATCTACACAATAGCCCCCTTCGGTGCGAACTGGGCTATTATATTATATAATATAATATAATATTATATTATATTATATCATATCCTATCATTTCATAGTATACACACACACACATATACTTATGCTATTTTATGGCGGTTTTATTTCCTGTTGGTAGCATTGGGTCAGCTTATTACATTTAATAAATGCTAACATTTGATTGAGATCAGATAGAGATGTCAAGTTACATTCAAATGAACTCTAATTTAAAATCCCCCTTAATGGTATAGTAGGACTTCAAGTCACAATTTTGAAAAAAAAACATTTTTCATTCATGCTGCTGCTTCTCTAACTCTGATGGTGCCCTGGGCACTGCTAAACAGTCTGAGGGTCTGTGCTTTGATTAAAATGGTATGTGCAAGTTGGGCTAATTATAAATGGCTGTACCATCTGATCTAGAAGTCCCTAGTATATGGAAGGGTATGTAGGTTTAGGGGCCCCACCATAGGTAGTACACCCATAGGTGCATTGCTGTGGTGCCCAGTGTCATTTTGAAAGGAGGTCTGCCTTGCTGGCTGCTTTTAAGTTAAGTTAACCCCAAGTTCGACTTTGGAATTAAAGGTACTTCCAAAGTCCTAAGCTAACTTATTTTTACATATAAGTCATCCCTAATGTGTGTCCTTAGTGTCCCCACGGTTGTGTGCAGTGTACCTATAAGCAGGGACTTTATAAAATATGTTTTATAAGCCCTGGTGAGGGAAAATAGCCAAATGTGTTTTTCCCCATTGTAGTGAATAGGCTCCATTGGCTAACATGGATAGACTTTATTTTAGAATAACAAAGTCTTATTTTCCATAGGAAGGAACTAAATATAGCAAGTTTAGTATCAAATTAAAAGTAATAATAAATCCAACAATTTGCCACTGTTGAATATAATATAACTGGGACAGGGAAAGAGTTTTAGAACTCTTGCTAAAAATTACCAACTTCAGCCCTATAGTGCCCTTCTCTGATTGGTCAGCCTCTGGCAGCCTAAGCCTGGCTGCCTTGATGAGGTGTGAAGTGGCATGGGCTGAAACAAAGCAAGCATCTGGTGGGAGGATATCTGCCTCAGCAGATGGTAGAACAGGATGGGGGGGGAGAGCATCCAAAATGGACTTCAAAGGAGGGAAGGACGTTTGGTACAGCAGCTGGACCTCCCTTAATTCCTGCAGTCCCAGACAGCCAGGTGCCACCTGATTAGATTAGGAGAGGGCTGGAAAGGAGTGTGTTAAGGGAAACAGCCACGCCAAAGGGTAGACTCAGCCATATCTAAACTCTAAGACTGAACTTTCACCATCTTAAATTTTGGAGGAATATTGCTCCAGGGGAATGATTTTTGCCACACTTCCCAGGAAGTGGTCACTCAAGAAGGTGGTGACCTGCATGTGATTGGACAGAATCACCCACCTACTTGCCACCCCTGGAGCAAGCAGATGCAGAGAATGATGAAACCTATTCAGAAGAAGAATGTGATGACAACGAATGTGAATGATAAAATTGTGATTATGTTCACTCATGACATACATTGCCTATGTAAGATGTGACAACTATTATTATTTGAAAGTATAAGTGAAAATTATGCATATAGTCTATATCAATGTATAAGGAATACAATGACGTGTTAATGTTAATATTTTAAGGACTATATTTTTATTATTAGAATTAATAATCATAATTATTTTTTTATTATATTGAATTCAACCATTCTGGTGGAATTAGATTTATTCTTCCACATATTATGATTATTTTGTATGCTATTCATCAAAAATATAAAAACCATTATTTTTTTGTCTATGGTAGTTAATCTAATAATATTAGACAAAAGGAGAAAGGTGATGACTTGCTATCACATTTTTTCATCTCTCAGTGACCAGACCTTGCAAAGAAAGTATGTTAGAACCCATCCTCATGAGTGGCATCAATGGCCTAAATTTGGGGTCCTGGCTCATGGCCTAATAGGACCTATCTGCCAACCAATCCACCTGCAACGTTTGTGGAGCTCTCTTCATCTATTGCAGTGGTCTTCAAACTTTTTTATGCCGTGCCCCCCCAGCTGAAAAAAAAAAATCATTGGGCCCCCCTTCAGAATTTTTCACAATTATTTTAGAAACATGCCAATGTTTAAATATGTCTAATTGTATTTAAACATTGCAGTTAAGTACTGTTACCTTTTTAAAACTGCAATAACATGCTTCTGCTCAAAACAAAGGTATGTTATCTGAATAATATTTCTTTTGGCCAGAGTTTGGCGCCCCCCCTGGGATCACTTGAGGCCCCCCAATGGGGGCCCGCCCCCCAGTTTGAAGACCTCTGATCTATTGCTTGCCTCTTTATACTGCTGGAGGTTTCCGATTTCCAAAACGTTGTCTCAGTTCAAAGGTAAAACTCTTCACAGGTCTTGATGGCAGCCAGCTCCCCGTCTATGACAACAACTTCCCCTGCTAAAAATCTGGCTCCTCCCACTTGGAGCTTTTTCCTGCTATCAACAGCTTCACTGAGACCTCACCCAGCACTCCTCAGTGATGACCCCTCCTCCTCGGACACAGTCTGCTGCCTTCCCCCACTGAACTTTACCTTCTCCTAGACTAAGTTCAAAGGTAAGCTGAGACAGGGCAAAATCTACCACTTGTATGTGAAATGTGCTCCATCACAGTCGATCTTTTTTGTTTACTGTATCCTGGTCGGGCACCACCAGATGCCTGGGGCTGGGGGTGTAATCTTTTAGGCACTTGATTTCAATAAAAACTTTTTAAAATTCATAACTCAAGTTCTACCGATTGAATGTAACTCCTTTTTGTATCATTTTATTTATTAAAGTTTTTGTCTTTTTCTAGACTGGTATGAGATTTTTCTTATGTTGCTTTTTCACTTCATTGCTGTTTGAGTTTCAGTGCTGCTTAAACATACAGTACCAGAGATTTAAGCATGGGTTAATTTAGTGACTCTTATAGTTCACCCTGAAAAGAATTGTGGTTGTTGCTTGAGAAGAGTTTTTGCCCCCTCAAGCAACAACCCAATTTATTACAAAGATAGATGTAATTGATGTAATACAGAAGCTAAAATTTGTGTAATCTATGTTTATTTTAGACAGGTATCACAATGCCACACTTGAGAGATGTGTTAGTGGATAGGGGACCATTTGTATTGTTTCAAAGTTTTGGGGGAACACAAGCACAATCTAGAAAGGAGCCAAGCCAAACAAAAGAGGAGAACCTTAAAATCAACAGTGACATTCAGACTCGCATAGGCACCTGTGGTGAAAATGCCACAGAAGCAGACTGAGGGGCATACATACACCTGGAATTGGCCTATTAATTGTCAACGGAGTTGTAAATTACTACAGTAAAGCAAATACTTTAAACTAGGAAAAAAATTGAATATTTGCGTTCACAAGGCTTCAAATGTGGCACTCTCGTCTGATTTACTGAAAATGAGCCACTTCTGTGAAAGAGATCACTTTCTTAATGTTAAGTCGAAATAAAATATGAGAAGAGTAATTATTTCTATGTGAAGCCCTACATTCGACCATACAATGCCTTGGTGGAAACCTGTTTTATTCCTGGGTCTCGATGTTATGGTCAAAATGTCACAGTTCACTGAAGCTTCGGACTTCAACGTAGAAAAGCCAGACTAATCAGAAACTTTTGTGAGCAGAACCGGAGCCCACAGCAGGTGACTGCGTAACTGTTAGAAAATTGTAACAGTATTTCAGTATGCATACATTTCCCAACTGCTGACGTTTAGTGTATTTCACCTATGAATGAATGATTTTTTTATACACTCAAATAATAATTACAGATATCTTCATTATAGAAAACAAAATTGTACATTTCATTGGACAGAATTCTAATTGGTGCTATGGAAGGCCACGAGCATACAAGAAACCACAAAGGATGTGAGGAATCCTTGGAGCTTTAAAGGTTCACAAAAAAGGAGTGCAAGATTTGCTAACACTGGGGTGATGGACACAAGTAACACACCTACTGGCAAGAAAACTACACATTCATCCAGTATGGACACTGAAACAGCACTGCACCTCGATAGTTCCCATAGTATATTTTTGTTTGCTTTTGCTCCATTCTAGAAAACATTGTGATAAGTAAAAAACTGAAAGAAGTGATGTAACAGACGTTAGTATACATAAGAACTTGCGTTACTCATAAATGTATTTTTTAAAAAGGACAGGCTTGACGTTTGCAAAGAATAAGTCACTAATATTTTCCCGAACCTTTTTTACTTCACCTCATAGAGTTTGTTTTCTCCAGCCCCCAGCTGTAGACACATAAAGGACGGTTGAGGAGGTCATTACAAACACAACTACTAAGACAGGTTTTTCTGCCATCCACAAGACCTTCATGTAGACGTGCATGCCATAATTGGGACACAAATTAATAATTCATCTTTCCTTTTAAGGTATCTTTGTTTGGTTTATTATGTTTTGTTTCTGTTGTGCTTATCATTTCCCCTGTCTCTTCAATTGTGTACTCGTCCTATTTATTTCTCTCTGCTTCATCAAATGTTTTATTTTGGCCTTAGTTTTTTAGGGTCCAGTGCGCAAAGCGCTCTGTCCCTGGTGTAATCTCTCTATGGGCTTTTAACAATGCCCATGTCACGCCCATTAATTTGGTTGGTTTGTGGGCTTGCCTTTTAAAATTCGTTTGATTTCATTAGTGAAAGGCATGCACACCGTCATGCCTTTTCCGGTGATTAGACCTCCTCAAGCGCACTGGCCAACTACTGAAAACATATGAGGCTCGATGTTTTCCGTATAGTTTCTGGACTACTTTTTATTTTTATTTTGTAGGCAGCGCAATCTCGCTGGGCAGTTTTCGAGCACTTTGCATGACATCGACCCTGCTACATGGATAATTGCACTTTTGCCAATACATTTCACAGCGAGCGAACTTATGTTTCCTTTTGTGTGTCTGCTTCATGCTCATGGCAGCCGTCGGCTTGCTTATGTGAAACTGTTTTACTTTTCATTTTATATGGCAAGAAAAGTTTGGTTAGGAGTTGAAAACGCTAACACCTCTAACTTGAGCAAACGCAAGACTCATTGCATTGCAAATGCTTGTTTTAAATGCTTCTTTGTTTTAATTTTTGACTTTGTTTTACTTTACCACCCAGCTTATTTTATTCTTTTTATTAGTTTTGCACCTACTTTTTTACCCTGCCACTTTCATTCACTTGTTTGCCTTAGGTTCCCTCAAGTCTTGATTCAAATAAGGACTCTCTTTGGCCAAGCTTGCTGAGGCATTCCCAATGGGCAACTGGTGACTTATGGTTGTAAATCTTTCAACCAGTGTCTCTCTCTGATCAAACTGCATTAAATAAGATGGCTTACATGGCCACATCGACGATCTCCATTCTTACTAAGTTTCAGATGTGCAAAAGGTGTTTGATAACTTAACATATAACCTAAGAATATTTACTCTTGTCCTCCAAAGGCACTTCACGCCTAACTTCTGATGTACACAGTTAGGACTTAGGAAGGAGACAGTAAAAAATATTGATATGTTGCTAGCCAGTAAAAAACATCTCTACACAAATGGATTTTGACCTCTGCTCACTGACTGATGAATTAAACGAACACCTGTGTGTGAGCCTCAGTGCACAGCAAATACGCCATGGCCAAATCCTGGTAATTCATGTGGCACCGGTCCCCAAAGGGCCTATTTGTCCATTTACCTTCAATTGTAACAGGGTGCAGACGCATTTCACTCACTTGCATGGGTCTGTATCTGCTTGCAGAACAGGGATTCCCCCCTCATGTTGCGTGAGTGCCCATGTGCTCCCACACAATTAATGTTTCGTTTTTATTTGCAGACCCTCTGTAATACGAAAGCAACCAGAATGCTCCAAGGCATTCACATATGGTCCCAGATGCAACTGTTAGCTTACATGTGAAAGCATTTTATGTTCCTGACGATAATTCACATGGATGGCAAGAGGCTCAAGCAAGGTACATCGTTCAGAAAATGCAAGGTCGTGTTGTCAGAATAAAATGATTTATGAATGTACACAACAAATTATCGGCGCTTACATTTTTGTAAAGTATATTTTTTCTTCGTACTTCTGGCAGAAGAAAATGTCTGAAGCAGTGTTAGTCCCCAGACGACATTAAGATACTGTAGACGGTAATGTTTTTTACTGGAGCGGTATTATCATCCCGAAAAGGAAGTAGCCTGCATCATCTCCTGTATTCGGACCCATTGCTTCCTTGGATGTCTCCATTTCTTGCTCTAAAATGGTTCTTTGTTTAACAAGAGAAACTAATGAGTCGCTTGGAGATAATGCAAGGAGACAACTTAGGGCAAACTTTCCATTCCGAACAGAATGAAATATGCGGGGCAATTTCCGTCCTGCTGCCCGCATTTTGTTCTTTTGTTGGGTATTATGGACTTTATGTGTTTGTAATTAAAATGAACCATTGTGCATTATTTCCTACAGATTAACTGGAAGAGAGCCACCCAGCAAGTCCACCTATAACTTCAATAACTGGAATTTACAAAAGACACACTTACTAACCTGCACCTGTTCCAGGCAGAAAAGAACATACATCTGAGCATGCAATGAACCTGAAAATGTAATTTTTAGTAATGTCGGTAAATCTATGTTATAAAAAAAGTTTAAAAAAAAAAAAATGACGAGAGAAAAAGGCTTGAGAAAAAATCCAAGAGTGCGGAAGTATGTGTGTGGGAGTGCGTGTGTTGGGGTTTGGAGGAATGCTTGTGCATATGATAATGAACTTGAACATACAATCAGAAAACATTAAATCGAGGAGGAGACTGTGCCTCATTAAAATAGAAATAGAAAGGCAGAGTGCCTAAAAATGCATTGATATATAGCCTTTACACAGATTTCTGTTCTTTATGTATTCAAGGACTTTTTAGTAATAAGGAACAGTACAATTGGCAATAAAATAAAGGACTCGGAGCAGTCTCCTCCATACTGACGTTAGACGTTTAGGACACATGAACTGGCGATCTGATCAGTCCAGGATTTGTTTGGGCCAAGTCAGATGCTAAGATGATCAGGCTGTGGCATGCCCCCTCTTTATCTTCAGAAATTCAGTTAATTAATACATTCTTTTAGCTTACATTGCATGCGTATACTTCCATCTGTTCGGATTGTTTTTTTATATGCAGTGATGCTTTCAGTAATTTTACTGCAATCCATTCTGATCTGAGAGACCTCAGCAGCAGCGTGTACAAGCATTAGGAATGCTTACAGGTAGGTGTGGCTTATAACAGAAAGTTTCTCTTTAGTTACTGGTGAATTTTTGTACGCAACATGTCATCATACGTGTCGGTCATCCTTTCACCAATATGTCCATTAAGCCGTGCACAGACGAATTCTTAAGTTCATACACTCTACAATCTGTAGTAAAGTACGCACACAACCTAAAAATGACTGCATATACTTTCTTCTGTTTAGATTGGTTCTGTATGCAGTGCTGCTTTAAGCAAGTAATTTTAATGCAATCCATCCTGATCTGCGAGACTTCAAAATCAGCATATACAAGCATTAGGAATGTTTATAGGTAGATGCAGTGCTTAATTTGTGCTTGTTGTTTCCAGTGCGGGGCACCGGCACTTATTTTTGAGGCCCCACCTTATTTTTCTGCCACAAGCATTTATTGCAGATGGAGGAAGTGAAAAACAAGAAAGCGTCACAATGGAGGAAAGCAAAAAGCTGCAACATTGAGATGAAGGGGCAAGAAGTGGATGTAAATGGATTGAAGAGGCCCGAGATGGCTTCAGGATTACGCTGCCACAGTATTCTGTGTTGGCACATTTAATTGCAGCAGCCGCATGTTTAAGGGGAGGCCTTTGGGCACCAGCACATTTTTATTTACAAATAAAGCATTGGGTAGGTGTGGATTATAATTGAAAGTTGCTCCTTAGTTACTGGTGAATTTTGCTACGTAATACGTCAATATACGTGTCGGCCATCCTTTCACTCATATATCCATTACTCCATCCACAAACTCATTCTTACGTTCATCCACTGTACTATGTACAGTAAAGTACACACAAACTCAAAAAAACAAAACAAAAACTAATGCATGAATATGGCGGGCATCTGCCTGCAATTGAGAATACATATTTCTTTTAAATGAAACATTGCAATAATCAGCCTTCTTGAAAAGGTACTGTGTATAGTGATCAAAATCTTTAATAATCCAAGATGCCTGGCGTTGCATCTTGGAACAGTAAAACAAAGAAGCATTATAGAGGATACCCTTCAAGAACAACAACTGTTTTAGAATCAGAAGCCATATGGCACACTTTAGACACTGTGCACTGTAATGAAATGAGAACTAAACAAGGGTCCAGAAATTTGTCTAAGGAGCTGCTGAGCACTCCAAAAAGAAAAGAAAAAAGAATAAAAGGAAAAAGGGAGATCTATGAAACGTGAAACTGCACAACTGAAGTGGCTGCTGCACAAGTCCTGACAATGAAGCACACTCAATTTCAGGTGGACGTGATCAGGCAAAATGCTATTACTCTGTGGCCAATAGAGCCGGTGACTGAAGGGGGCTGGCACATTATCCCATACTTTTTGCCTTCATGAGAAGAAACAGATTGTAAATGACACATAAATCGACGTTTTGAAGACTGCTAACTCAAAGTCCCTCTGTATATATTTTATTGCATTGCTGCAGGCATCCTACATGATGATGGTTCCTGATTTAGTCTCAGGTAGGCAGGACGTACGGCTTCACTTGCACTCTTGGGACTCTGCAGACGATAACAGACCATTGCACACCCCAGTACAACTAATCTTGAGGCAGCCAGCCCACTGGTGCAGTCCTTTGCTTCCTCGTTTTTCTCCCTGGAGGATTCAGGGGATGAGACACCTTCAGTGCCTCCACTGTTCTCCTTATCTTCATCCTAAAATACTATAGTGACGATTTTCAGGAAAGAGAAATAGCCCTTTCTGACATGACCAATGTTCTATTATTTTCTATGAGGGCTTTCCAAACCATCACGGTGGCATCAATCTCTTGAGGTATTTCCTGTTTTTGGGCTATAAAAGGAGGGATATTCTTTCACTTCTTGCCTTGCATTACTACAAGCAGCCCCTTCATTGTATTTCTTCACTCCTGACTGGTCAAGGCACTACTGGACTCAAATAGTCTCCTTTGTGTTTTTTTCCTGGTTCCGCTTGTTTGCTCCAGCTGCATGTGTGTTTCCTGAGATTATTATCGTTATTCCTCAGGCAGTCTCCTCTTCGTCCTTCTGGAGCCTTATTGTCACCCTGGAGGCTTTTTGCCGTTGGGTTTTTTCCTCCATTCAGGGATCCTTCTGAAAGGCACCATCTGCTTCGTGTTGGCAGCCATGTAGCTGCTGGAAAGGGTTGCCCTTGCCTAGACAGCTAAAACGTGGGCATTTCAGACCTAAGTGCAGCTTCAGAGACCTGGTTAGGCATCAGCCCCTTGGCAATGCATGTGATTTTTTTAATTACAAGAGCCAGTCAGACCGCTAAAGCTGTCAGGCTGGACTGAAAAATACCCACATTGCTAAATGCTACACATTAAATTAAAAATGTAGAAAATTACAGTTGAGATACACAATATGACTCCACTCCTAAGAGGTCTAACAAGGATTCTTAAATGCAAACCTTCTCCCTCCCAGAATGTATCAGAGGTGGGTAGCAAACACCAGATCCCTTGCTTACTACATAACGTCATCAGATTCCATAAGGATTTGTCAGAGGAGGTAGCCAACACTAAAACTCTTGGATCCCATGGTAATCTATGGCATTACATGTAACAAAATACCCATGTACATAATTACCAAAGTATAATACCAGACTTCTGTAAAAGGCCTATTGTCTTTAACAGATGCTTTTCACAAAGAAATAAGTCAGGCCAACTGCCTCTGTTGCAACCCTTTATAATAAACACACCAGACCTATGGCACTTGACATAACTGTTCCCAATGAAAGAACCAAGCCAATATCCTTTGCCATTAGCTTGTCAAAATAACTAATTTAGGCTTACTAAATTAGGCATGAGTTTTTCTACAATGTAAAAGTAACAACATTAAAATTATGTATACATTTACAGCTGGCAAAAAACATTAACAAGTCCTCCTCAGGGGGCCTTACAAAAATTGTCACAATGCTAATTTTCTTGTCAAAGACGGCAGCCAACACCAAAACCCTTGACTAATATGGTAATCTGTGCAATTCTCTGTAAGGAAATAACAATCTGCAGACTTTAGCACAGAGCAATAACAATCAACTCATAAAAGCCTATTGGCTTTAACAAGTGTTTTTCACTAGGAATAACTTTTGATCATAAAAAACTAATCAGGCACATACCACCTGCCTCAGTGTTTCCAATTAACCAATAAGGTCTGTAGCCAATATAATTGTCTTGTCACCATATTCAACTCAGGTCTATTGTGTTGAACATAAGTCTTCCCATATGGCAACAATTAGCATGCATTTATCAAATTGAAATATGTATACAATTGCAGTTGGCTTATCAATATACACCCTGTCCAAAGTGTGCCAAACAGAATTTTTCACAGAACAGATCTTGTACTCCAAAGGTTTGCCAGAGGGTAAACAACCAAATTCTTTGCCTATTATACTAATATGTGAGAATATGTGAGATTTCATATCACAAAATAACAGGATTGTTCACAGTGTAATAGCAATCCACCCTTACAAGAAAATTGACTTAAACGTGCTTATCTCTACAAATAAGTCAACCCTATTAACTTTGCATAAGGTTTGATAAAGAACAGATCACATACACGGCATATGACCTAGCTTTTCCCAGTGAAGCAATCAGGATTATAACCTTTATGATTGGCTTGTCACCATAGCAAGCCTAGGACTACTGTAGTGAACATAGGCTTTCCCGTTAGCAACACTTTACATAAGTCATACAATTACAAATATGTACACAATTACAGCTGGCACAACAATAAATACCCCTCCTAAGTGGACCTTACATGGATTCTCACTGTACTCCTTGTATCCCAAGGGCTTGTAAGAGAGGGTAACACTAAAAGTCTTGCTTATTACAGTGATTTGTGGTATTCTGTGTCAGGACCGGAGGCTAGGATTATGCTTTTCTTTCTTTCCTTTAATGAACAACAGCAGAAGTTAGAAGCTAACCACACTTCTCAGAAAACCCTGGAATGAAACTACAAATTTCAACAGCCAACCCACAACAAGCCAATACATATCCTGATGCCCCTCCTCAGACACTTCCTCTTTTTTTCCTGCTTGCGATGATGATAAGTGCCTTTCATCTTTCTCCTGTTTTTTGTAGTTTTCTTTTTCTGTGTATTGCGCTCGTAGGCTAAGGAAAAAATATAATGCAAAGTGGCACGCTAATTGTGGTTGTTGTTTTCATAACAGGGAGTCACAGGGGCGCTAATTGCTTCGCCAATTGCGGCTCGGTCGCCTGTCAGGCGCTGTGGTGTCCCAGCACGCCTGAAGAGGGCAGATCAGTGTTTTCCAAATGCGCATCGCGTGTCTTGATGGTTCCCGCTGAGCTCTGCTCTAACTAAAAAAACAACATGAGCCCGCAGAATCACGTTTAGGACACCGCATGTGCCCTGGAAGCCCTGACACCCTTGTGGGTCGGTATTTACATCGCATAACGCTGTATTTTCTCATATTTCAGCAGCTTTGACGCCCGGAGGTCCGGGTCGGTATCGCCTCAAGGTGCTAATTCAGTAACGCACTCAGACAATTGTTTTCTCCATTCTGCTGCCATGGGGCCGGACCCAGGCGTTTTGCTGCTCCCATAGATCAAAGGGAGGTTGGCCCCAGGGGGTTACCCCAAACAGCCTTTGTTAAGGCCTCAAAGTGTTTCTGTAAGGGATTTTTCCCTTTTGAGCTTCATGCTGTGACTACTATCATTGGACTCTGTCCTACAAACTCTTTGCTGCACGCTGTGCCTGACATTGCTGGACTCTGTTTCCAGGCATAATTCAAGACCCTGTGGAACGGGAGTCATAACAGCCAATATTCAAGGAGAGGGTTATGTGGAGGAAGAGGCAATCTCGGTTCTTCCCATTGATAATGAGCTTTGTGACGCGGTGGATGCGTCCATTCAACAGGCGGGGGTGGCCACCATTGAGGCACTGGAGAGGAAGCTGCTTCAGCTGGCACATTCCTTTCCGGCTCCTCTTAATCTGTCTCTTCAGGGTCCATTAGACTGGGGGCAATCAGAATACCAGCCCCATAAGTGCAAAATGGATGGCGGCCTGGACATAGCGCCCTTTGAAAAGGTAGAACAAGCTTTTGCTGAGCCCTCCCCTCAAGATGACGATTCTCTCTCCCTATTGACGTCAGCAGATCCAGAGGAGGATGATTCGCATGACTCTAATGATGAGGTGGGCCCCTCTAGGCCTTGGCGGTCAACTCAAACTCTCTCGGAGCTTTAGTTGCCTATGGGGTCAATGGACATGCTGGACCTTCAAGACTTAGTCCACCCCCGCTCTTCCGAGTGTGTCCCCTGTGATAAGGACACGTCCTATGCTGCTGCCAGGTTGCGCAATCCTCTGGAGAAGGAGGTCCGGGTGCAGTTGAGGGCATAATGTCCTCTCCCTTCCCTTCTAGGGAAAGTTTCCTATACCTCGGACATAGACCCCAGAATGGCTACTTTTCTACAAAAGTTTATCAAGGATTCCAAAAAGGGATCAACAGGTCATGGCGGGCCTGTCAGGACAAGCTGCTTGATATTTCTGGCCCTCTTACAAACATTTTGGAGTTAGCAGAACAAGCCAAAGTGTCAGACACTCCTTTGTCTCCTGAGGTAATCTCTGGTTGGGCCCAGAGGGCCATAATATTTCTTGGGAACGCCAATTGTGGCCTCTCCACGGAGAGGCATAGGTCACTCCTGATTAAGATGGATCCAAAGTTGGGGGACCTGGCTTCCGTGGAGACGTGGCCAGTGGCTCAGGGAAATCTCTTTGGAGACCCTTTCATAAAAGATTTGTCCAAGTTTGTTGCTACCTTTACATCCCTCGACAAGGCGCAATCATCAATAAAGAAGAATTTTCAACTGCACCTTTTTTTCTCGGCTGGTCATGGGAGAGGGTGCTCGGCTGGCCATTTCTACATTCAAGGCCCGCTAGAAGTCAAGCCCCACGCAGAGCGGCCGAGCAGCCGAGCAGCTGAGCAGCCGCGGTATGGTGAGTTCTTCCCCACTAGGAGGGGACAGAGAGTCAGAGGAACCAAAGGACCCTTATGGAGGCATGTGCAAGGAGCCCAATCCGGTAAGTGTTATGTCAGGGATATTCCTTCCAACTGGGGAGGCTGGCTCTTTTTGCACAAGAATGGGAGTCCCTTACATTGGATCATTGGGTTCTACAGACAATCAGAGGGTTTCAGCTGGAATTTTTCGGTTCTCCGGTTCAGGTCTCCCTCCCGCGTCCCTTAGTGCTCACACTTTCTCAGCAGTTGTAGGTGGACCGGGAGGTGAGGGAGTTGCACTGGTAAGTGGCTATAATTCCAACTTCCCTTTATCCTTGGGGTTTCCTAAGTAACATCTTTTTGGCAGACAAGCAGGATGGGGACCAGTGACCCGTAATCAACCTGAGGGAGTTCAAAGGTTGGCTTGTGTACTGACACTGCAAGATGGAGGTCATCCATCTCTTGCGCAACCTTTTGCATCCCAATGATGGGATGGTATACCTGGATCTTCAGGACGGGTACCTTGCAGTGCCAATTTTTCCCCCTCATCATAGTTTTCTTCAATTTCAATGAAAGTGCAGATCTACGAATTCACCACTCTACCGTTTGGTCTATCTTCAGCCGCCTGGTGCATCACCAAGGTGCATCACCAAGGTCTTGAGGCCGGTGATGGAGCATCTCCGGGGGAGGGGAATGCGTCTGATCATCTATCTAGACGATCTTTTGCTGATGAATCAGTGTCCCCTCAGGTTGCGGGAGCAACTGCAATATGCCATCTCTCTCTTCGCGGGTTTGGGTCTCTTGATAAATGCCAAGAAGTTGGCTCTGATTCCCTCCAGGCAGACCACCTTTCTGGGGTTTGTCATAGACTCGGTGGACAAAACTCTCAGCCTACCCTCTCGCAAAATCACGAAGATCCATCAGGAGTGAAGGAATACAATCTTAGGGCCCTCGACATCCCAGCGCCAGATTGCTCGGATAGCAGGTCTTTTATCCTTAAGCGATTTTTCCAGGACCCCTGCATAACAACTTGCGCGAGGGCCTCTCTTACTCAGGTCAGGTGGCTCTGACGGAAGAGGTAGGCAATGAGATGAGATGGTAGCTTTCCCATATGGAGGGCTGGAACGGCCGAGCGATTTTCGGTTCGGATCCGGACATAGTTATACAATCCGACACCAGTGGCTTGGGTTGGGGAGCTTGCTGCGGGGACTCCGTCACCGGGGGAAGGTGGTCTTCCGCCAAGCAAACCCTTCACATCAATTGCCTGGAGCTTCTCGCAGGTTCTTTTGCTATTCAATGCTGGACCAAGGACAGAGCAAACTGTGCAGTCTTGCTCAAAATGGACAATCGTTCAGCGGTCCGCTACATCAACCACCTGGGGGGTCCCAGATCCAAAGCTCTGGCAGATCTGGCCAAGGATCTTTGGGCATATTGTCTCACATACAATATCTCAGTCACACAGAATATCTTCTGGGGTCCTGGAATCAGATAACAGACTGCTGTTCAAGGGAGTGGCCAGACACAAGTTTGTGGTGTTTAGATCCTGGGGTTTTCACGAGTCTCAATGCACGGTGGGGTCTGTTCTTGATAGACCTCTTTGCATCCTGGCTGGATCATCAAATTCCCCACTTTGTCAGCTGAAAGCCAGATCCGCTGGCAGTAGCGACAGATGCATTTTTCCAGGACTGGTCAAAGGAGAAGGGTTACGCCTTTCCCCCTTTCACCATGATAATGCGTCTGGCTGCGCACATGCGCAGACAGGAAACGCAGGTAGTGGTGATCACTCCAGTTTGGAGATCTCAAGTGTGGTTTCGGGTTCTTCTGGAACTTTCTTGGGATTTTCCAATCCCTCTCCCCAGGATCCGGATATTCTAAAGGGTCCCATGGGCCAGTCCCGTTGGTTCTCTAAGGCCGTCTCCCTCTCATGACTTGGACGATTTCAGGGAATAATGGAGAGTCACATGCCTTTAATTGGAAGCTCAAAGATTGCTGGCCGCAGCCTGAGCGGACAGTACTTCTAGGAGATACAATACTGCATGGACAAAGTGGGTACGTTGGTTTCTTCAATGCAAAGAGGATCCCATGGGGTGCGACGCTGTTCCAGTTTTGAGTTTCTTAGTTTCCTTGGCTTCCAGGGGCATGGCCTATCGTACTGTTAATGCATATCACTCTGCTATTTCAGCTGGTCATCTTCCTGTTCAGGGTATACTTATAGGGGAACACCCTCTGGTGTGTAAACTGTTACGGGGCATTCGCCTGGCTCTCCCTCCTCAACCCAGATACTTGAGTTTGTGGGATGTCAATTTGGTTCTTAATCTTTTCCAATCCTGGCAAGCGAATGAGTACCTTTCCAGGAAGGAAATATCGGCCAAGCTCATGATGCTTTTGTGCCTTGTCTCCTGCAGAAGGGTCTCAGATGTTTGGGCCATGAATATTTCTAGTAGGGTTTTTACGCCGCAAGGGGTTACTTTTCATGTGTCCAGGATGAATAAGACGGATACTAGAATGATTTCTTACCCTGCTTTTGATACTTCTCCTACATTGTGTGTGGTGCGATGCCTCAAGGCATCTGAGATTGCGACTGAGGACACTCGGCCCCTGGGGGAGAGACAATTGCTTATATCCATTCAAAAGCCTTTTAAAGCTGTCTCTTCACCGACCATAGCCAGATGGCTAAGGTGGGTTATGCAAGAATCGGGCATCAATGTGGCGTGTTTTGGGGCGCATTCAGTCAGGGGTGCTATGGCATCTCAGGTGTTTTCTCTGGGTGCTAGACTAGATGATATTATCAATGCAGCAGGCTGGTCATCTGATTACATGTTCAAGAGGTTCTATTTCAAGCCGGTCTTGGACAAGGCATCATTGGTGGTGGATAAGCTTCGAACACGCATAATCCTCACCTCTGGTCCTGACATAGAATGAAAAATTTCCTATCTATCGTAACAGAAACGTTCAATTCTATTAAGGACACGGAGGCGAGGATTATTCCCACCTGGATACAACTAATTTTTTCCCCACCCAATGGATGATGTTACCTTGTACAGAACACTGTGCTTAGGAGTAAGTCATTTGTTTCCGGAATTTCTTATGCTATAGCAGATGTTAAGGAAATGTAATGTTGAGATATTGTTTTTCTGATGTTACAGGTTTCTTTTCTTGCAGCGGATGTTATAATAGTTGCATTCTAGATTTCTACTCAGATATGGTGGTTTTTGCTTTCTTGTAGGAGTTGAGGCCAGCAAAGGGCAGTGATTCTTCTGATATCTTCATCTTGCGTCATGAGAGAAGAAGTGCCTGAGGAGGGGCATCAGGATATGGACTGGCTTGTTGTGGATTGGCTATTGAAATTTGTAGTTTCATCCCAGGGTTTTCTCTGAAGTGTGGTCTGCTTCTAACCTCTGCTGTTGTTCATTAAAGGAAAGTAAGGAAAGCATAATCCTCGCCTCCGTGTCCTTGATAGAAATGAAACTTTCTGTTACGATAGCTAGGAAATTTTAAATTCCATGTAATACAATACCTGTATACAGGTTTTAGCACAGTATAATAACAATCCACCCTTACAGGTCTATTTACTTTAAAATGCTTTGTTTTCATAATAAACAGATCAGACCCATAGCATCTGAATTAACGTTTCTCAATTAATCAATCAGGCCTTCAAACATGACCATTGGCTTCTTGCTTTAAACAACTCAGGGACATTGTATTGAACATAAGTTTTACTATCAGATACAAAGTTCATACAGTAATAAAGCCACATATATGTTCCAAGAATTAGTTTGAAATACATGTACAGCCCCTTCTCAGTGTACCTGAGGTTCTCACAATGCATATCCCATACCCAAAATGTCAGAGTGAGTAACCAACACCAAAAAGCTTTCCTAGTATAGTAGTCTGTGAGATTCCATGTAACAAAGCACCAGTATAATTCTGCCTTAGCCTCTGCCTGTTATGACGAGATTATATCTTCCTCCATCAACCATAATTTGAACTGTTCCTTAGTTTTCAATAGTATCCTGTGTGTGGGTTTGTATTTTCCAGCTCAGTCTGAAATCATGCATTTTGTAATTAGTTTTTATAGTGAACCTTTCATTAATGAACATAAAATGTCATTTAGAAACCAATATAACTGCTTATTTGTGGGATAAAAAGGCATAGGCGTGACTGTTATTTCAGTACTCTGAATAGTGTACATGGATCATCTTGCATCCACTTCATATTCAACCTTTCCGTCATTACCTCAAATTCTTCAACAATGAGACAAATGCTCATGTCCAACCCTCAAAATATTAAATTTAAATTGACTGCTTTGCACTGAAATTACTAAGGGCCTGTTGTTAAAGTTCATGTTCACTAAACAGCGTTGGAGCTTCCCCCATAATGTTTCTTCAAGCAAACTCTTGTCACTGTCGATTACCCCCTCCTGAATGATGCTGTTTGTTTGTTCTTTCTGTAGAATAGATTTCTGACTAGCACATTCTCAAGCATCTGCTCAAGCCCCTCCACCAGTCCCAGCATGTTATGAACCATTCACTGTTGATACCACTCAGTTGTTCACTACCATCTTGAGTGACCTTTTAGAAGTACAACTCTCAGGAGGCCTGGCAGTTGTGGAAAACCAGGAGAGTCCATAATAGAGAACCTTGTCTCAGATGATGCCTTCAACAAAGAAAGACAACTGAAGGCTAAAAAGTAAAGGATCTTATCTAATTTATGCTTACAATTAGCCTGTTTTAATTCACAATGGCAGGCATTGCCAGGAAGTCCAAAACTGAAGACATCGCATCTGCTTGTCATAAAAGTGACAAAAAGCTGTGTACAGGTTTCCTTGCAAATATATTATGATTACACTCCTGCTGGGTTGTGTAGAACAACCAATGGAATTTTAATATTATTCTTTGCTATTTTAAACCATTAGTTCTTGTTTGTCAAAAGTCCCAGACCTATAAGAACCTACACCTACCACTACTATTACTATTGCTACTAATCCTCCTTTATGCGTTTATTAATAGCTAGGACACGGATGGTGGGTCATGCATTGTTTCTTTGTCCTTCTCTTATGTGCCTTCCACATTGTCCTCCCGCAGACTTTTTCATGCAGACCTTTGAGGATGAATCTCTTTGAAGCCTGTTTTTCTTAATATCGGGTAAGTCTGGAGCGGCCAAGTTATTTTATTTGTGTGAGAATCTGTGGACTCTCCTAGGTACAAATTCTGGTTTATTGCCTGTTCTCCTGCATGCTGCATCAGCTTTGTTTTGCACCACTCCCCATTAGGGATTTATGATTCTTTGTTATTGCTCTCTATTGAGACGCTACTAGAGTGCTTACATTGATAGGGAAGAACTTCCTCTCTGAATAGCTTGTGCTATACCTACTATTTGTCAGCAGCCCTTGAGAGATGTCTTACGTGACATTGGTTGGTTCTCCAGGAACTGGTTCCTGTGTGTACTAGTTGAGCAAAAAAAAAACATGAACCTGAAGAAGAGTTTTAAGACCACCAAACGGTTAACCCCAACAATGTATTTCACAAAAGATTATTTCTTCCATAGGCAACTCTCACCCTAATGCAGTGATTCTAGAAATGAGTACACAAATTGAAATTAATGTTCATTCTCCACCAGAAACTGTTTTGATAGTGACTGCATTTCGCTTCCCATTTTTCATTTTAAAATTCAACCAACAAGCTAAGGAACTCATTCTCATAAGATGCTTCTCTTCGATAGTATATTACGGAAGACAGTTGCTCAATCATTTACACCTTTATCCTTGTCTTACCTTTTTCTGGAGAACAATTATTTTCCTCTCCTTTACTTCCAACATGTCTTTCATATCCCGAATTTCTCCAGCCAAGGTACCTTTTTCTTCTGTGAGGTCCTGAAGTTGTTTTGTTTTCTTACTAAGAAAAGATTCCTTTTCTTCTAGTCGTAACCTCAATGCATCGACCTAAAACATTTCAAAACATGTTACTGTACAACTTTATCACAATAATTTCTTTTACAACCAACAAAATCAAACAATATGTTAATTTTTCAGACAAAATTTCCAAATCTAAAATGTATTTCCAAGGAATAAAAAAAAATACTGGTAAGTTAAGTTAAATTTTAAAATATTGTAAGCTCCGATTGTTCACTCATTGAGGCTAAATATACATTCAATTACAGAGGAAAATGTATACTTGGCCCAATAGGAAATCTAGAGACAAACATTTTGGCATTGTAACTAGTGACTTCATGCTAAAATATAAACCTAAAACGTATATAAGGTATATAAGGTGGCAATAAGTCAATTCTAGTGATATAATGAATTATTCATTTCCTCTGTATCTCTTAATGAATATGTAAGAAAATCCCATAGTTAGGGAGTGTTAAGTGCCACTGATGGGAAAGCCCAAAAGAAACAGTGGTAGGGTGCAAAGACATTAAGGGCCTCATTACGAGTTTGGCAGAGAGGATTAGTCTGTCTCAAACATGACGGATATCACGTCCGCCATTTTACAAGTTCCATAGGATATAATGGTACTTGTAATACCACAGGCTGGATATCTGTCACGTTTGGGATGGAGTAATCGCCTCCACAACACTCGTAATGAAGCCCTAAGTAAGAAACAACAGAGGATTGGACCAGCTCTTCCTTATAGACAGATATTTTGGACAAATATTTGCGAAGTAAGGCAAACATCCAGTCAATTGCAAGCCACTCACAAAGAAAGGTATTTTTTATTAAATACACTACTGATGTAAATTTTATCTTCCATGACCAACTAAATGTATCTCATTTACCAAAGGTGTTTGTCAAAGTTTGGTGTAGGCAAGAAAGAGCTAGACACACTGTACTGCTGTGTCATCATCACTCTTTCCTTTGTCTCTGATATTCCTTTCGGCTTTTCTTTTCACAATAGTGTGTGAGCCACTGTTGCCGAGGGACCCCAAAAATGCAAATGCAGTATTTTACATGGACACCTTCATGGTCCCTAAAGTGAGTGGACCAATCACCCTGTAGTCTGGGGCGGCTAGCCACAGTAAACCCCTGTGCACAGGCCTTGCCTTTGTTGGTGGCAGCATTTATGGTTTCTGGAGAAGCAAGTGACTAGTGTATTATAATTTCAGTCTCACAGGACAGATGGGTTCACCTTGTGTGTTTATTTTTTTGTTTTAGAAATATTCAAAAGCAATATGTGTGTAGGTCTTGCAAACATGAGAACACTTTCACACAGACATATCTCTAATGGTGAGTCTGTTATTAGGCTTACTCTTAGTAGATTGCGAACATCTCTATAATTGTTAGAAGGGTTTCTGCAGGATGAAAGATGGATGTTACTTATAGAGCAAAACAAGGACTGCCCCATCATCCACTTTTCCTTCCTTTCTTTGCTTTAATAACATATCTAAAGGAAATAAACAGTGTTTTCCACAATTGCAGGGTCCTGAAGAATGCACTTGGCCCATAGGCAGTGGACACCCCAACACCTTTAGGAAGGATGACAATGAATCGCCTTCTCAGAAGTCCTTCTGAAGCGAAGGGTTCTACTCTAGCCTGGTTGAGAAATCGCCCAGCTGTATATGATACACAAACTCTGGCATTGGTTTGTTGCCCTGCTGTCAGATCTTGAGCATGTAATTTGGAGCCAGCTTCATTTCAGGCCGGAACACCACTTGGCAACATCACAAAATAAAATGATGGACAGTTCAGGCTGGACTGTTCCCATGAGGAACAGGGTCAAGACTGATTTGCATATACCTGGGTCCAAACTGGGGTGGCATGGTGAGCAAAAGAACGATGGATTAAACCCAGATCTGTGACTGGGGGTGAGTGTTTGCATTGTTCAGCACTCCGTCCATCAACCTTTTGTGTTGCTAAAGTTGTCCTAAGTGGGAAGGGTATGCCCAGACGTGGGTCCCTTGCTCACTGTGCCACTGGATTCAAGCTAGCCTGGCTGATGAAGGGTGAAATCCTGAAACCGGTCCCAGGATGCTTGTTTCCAGTCCAGTGAAGACCTGACCTGGCAGTTCGGGCTGGACTGTTCCCATGAGGAACAGGGTCAAGACTGATTTGCATATGGCTGTGTCCAAACTGGGGTGGCATGGTGTGCAAAAGAACGATGGATTAAACCCAGATCTGTGACTGGGGGTGAGTGTTTGCATTGTTCAGCACTCCGTCCATCATCCTTTTGTGTTGCTAAAGTTGCCCTAAGTGGGAAGGGTATGCCCAGATGTGGGTCCCTTGCTCACTGTGCCACTGGATTCAAGCTAGCCTGGCTGATGAAGGTTGAAACCCTGAAACCGGTCCCAGGATGCTTGTTTCCAGTCCAGTGAGGACCTGGCTTGGCAGTTTGGGCTGGACTGTTCCCATGAGGAACAGGGTCAAGACTGATTTGCATATGGCTGGGTCCAAACTGGGGTAGCATGTTGAGCAAAAGAACGATGGATTAAACCCAGATCTGTGACTGGGGATGAGTGTTTGCATTGCTCAGCACTCCGTCCATCATCCTTTTGTGTTGCTAAAGTTGCCCTAAGTGGGAAGGGTATGCCCCGATGTGGGTCCCTTGCTCACTGTGCCACTGGATTCAAGCTTGTCTGGCTGATGAAGGGTAAAACCCTGAAACTGGTCCCAGGATGCTTGTTTCCAGTCCAGTGAGGACCTGGCTTGGCAGTTCGGGCTGGACTGTTCCCATGAGGAATAGGGTCAAGACTGATTTGCATATGGCTCGGTCCAAACTGGGGTGGCATGGTGAGCAAAAGAACAATGGATTAAACCCAGGTCTGTGACTGGGGGTGAGTGTTTGTATTGTTCAGCACTCCGCCCATCATCCTTTTGTGTTGCAGAATACCACTTGGACACAGACATATATGGACTCTTTCGCTATTGGCGCTTCCAAAACATGGAACAGATTTCTGCTAATTTCTCCAGGTGAGGAACACTTCTGAATGGACTACTGAAGGTCTGTTGGCCTGCCTCACTCCTGATGTTGGCTGCATGGACCCCCCACCCCTCCACATTCAGCATAAGGTGTTGCATCGATATGGACACAGCATACCCTCATATGCTCACGAAAGACCAGAGGATCACTACCTCTAGAAACTACATCTACAATTGTCACTCAACTGAGTGGTTTCTCTAGCTGGTGACTCAACTCCTTTTCCCACCAACCGTTATCGGCATCCCATTCTCAGAGATTGATATTGCCTAACCTTAAACTGAGAAATGTGCTCATCTTCTCAACAACAAACACCCATTTTCTTAAACTCCAAGAAACTTTTCCTTTGTGCTACCAGTTACTGATAGCTATATTTTTGGTTGCCAGGGTGTTGTATTTTAGTTTGTTTTTTATGTTTGCAATCAATAGGATTATCAGTTTCTAAACCCAAAATAGGTAAATCAATTTTGGTCAAAGTATCGCTATTGTCAGAGATTTTAGGAAAAAGTAAAATCCATTAAATCAAATAACATGTTGAGTAAAAACTAGGCCTAGCCAGAAGCCTTATTTGCATGATCCATGTTTGCTTGACTTTGCTGACTTGCCTACGTTGGCAAATTCCATCAAACTTTAATTCAGCAGAAATATTTCTATCATAACTTTTGCATGGCCTATGCAGGACGCAAACTTCCTATGCTAACAAAACAAATTATATTATTTTATTTTTTCTAGCCACCTGACCTGCATTGGAATTCCAAAACCTGCTGAACTAATCTGAAACTTGCTTCTATATGAACAGGCTTTAGTGTGGAGATGTAGGGGAAAGGCATGATCTAAGTTCATTTTGTACAAAATATTTAAGTGAGTGTCTTTTCTTTCGGAGACCAAGATAAATGGGAAATGTGTCATAATAACTTGCGTAGAAATATCATTAATTGCATCTTGTAGTAGTACTGTGCTTGTTAAACATGTCTATAAAAACAGAAGCTGACCTTATTGTCAGAATTACAGCGGATTTGATTGGCTTTCTAATATCTGAGATTAAACTATGTCATATTTTGTGTATCTTTTGAATTTATGAATAAAAGTGTGCCAGGGAAAGAACAGAGGAGAATACTTTTTGCTTGGTCTGGCCACTTGCTTTCAGACCCAGACTCACTCCTACTGAGCTCTTAACACAGACAGATTTGCTTTCTGCCTAGACTATTCTGTACCAGAAGTTTGTCACAGCATTTTATGTGAGTATTGATAGCTTTGCAGACCAGACTACTTTTAAACTCTGTTTCTTTTTGCTATTCAGTGATTACAAAGTTTTACTTCTACTGATTTAGAATGTTATAATAGGGATAGATTGCAGGACATGATTTATGCAATGTTCTGTAAATTCTAGTTGACAAATAAAAATAGACCTAAAATGTATGATAAAATTAAATCGTAAAAATTCAATTAAAATGCATATTATTGACTCCTGAAAGAACATTAATGTATTTTCTATGGAAATTGCAGCTTGCACCTACGACCCATACCCAAGATCCCCTCATGGGCATTTTAGAGATGTGGAGTATTTTATAATTTTAGGATTCTTCGCTCTCCCACTATCATCCACTTTACAGTGTTGTATTTGTGATCAAGTCGCAATTGTGCGGTTTTATACTGGCCAACATTGCTTGAACCATCCCATCAGAACAAAATCACTGGTTTTATGTTCTTTCATTTTCAGGAGCGTTTACGTGTTTGCAATCATTTGGTATATGGCAAAAGGTAAAAACCAGGGGCTCTGCATTTATCATTTAAAGGGGATGCATTACCATTTTATTATGGATTACAAGATGTGCACTTTCTACCACCTGACCTTCATGTATACTTTAAGTATATTTACAGTATGTGGGTATTTAGTACAGTGTTGCACATTTGCAAAAACTCACATGTGTACTGCAATTGTAGGACTTATGTTGTATAATACTTAGGCTCAGATCTACAGTTTCTCCTTTGACCTAGGCATTCCTGCTTCTCCTGAGAGGGGAGGAGCCTTGTGAGATGAAACTAACATCACAGATTGAGTACCTGGTTTCCTGATTTCTGAGGGAACCCATCACTTCACTTTTGTTAGCTCTGTAAGATACCACACTACACATAAAACACTATTTTGTAGAATCGTGTACTTTTATAGATTCTAGGGTCCAATACTGGGATAGGTTTCTATGAGTGGCAGCAATTGGTTTGCCCGTTACCATAACTACTACAATGGTGGTTTTCCTAAGAGTTTAGGCCCGCTTTGTCCAGAATGGTAGGTCAAATGACCGGGCTGTTTTTAAACTTAGGGTGTGAGGTATTTCACAAATCATAAATTAGGATCTTCATATAATTTGGTTACAAATGAGAAGTTTCAGCTTTACTGTAAAGAAATTGAGGCCCATATTTATACTTTTTGACGCAAAACTGCGCTAACGCAGTTTTGTGTCAAAAAAATTAGCGCCGGCTAACGCCATTCTGAAGCGCCATGCGGGCGCCGTATTTATTGAATGACGTTAGCCGGCGTTAGCCGCCGGCGCCGTCTGGTGTGCGTTAAAAAAAACGACGTACACCAGGCAGTGCCGGCGTAGGGGAAAATGGAGCTTGGACGTCAAGAAATGGGGCAAGTCAGGTTGAGGCAATTTTTTCGCCTCAACCCGATTTGCGCCATTTTTTTTCACTCCCAACCCCCATAGAAATGACTCCTGTCTTAGCAAAGACAGGAGTCATGCCCCCTTGCCCAATGGCCATGCCCAGGGGACTTCTGTCCCCTGGGCATGGTCATTGGGCATAGTGGCATGTAGGGGGGCACAAATCAGGCCCCCCTATGCCACAAAAAAAAAAAAAAAACACTTACCTGAACTTACCTTAATGTCCCTGGGATGGGTCCCTCCAGCCTTGGGTGTCCTCCTGGGGTGGGCAAGGGTGACAGGGGGTGTCCCTGGGGGCATGGGAGGGCACCTCTGGGCTCCTTCAGAGCCCACAGGTCCCTTAACGCCTGCCTTTTGCAGGCGCTAAAAAACGGCGCAAAAGCGGCCGTACGTCATTTTTTTTTACCCGCCCACTCCCGGGCGTGAATTTTGCCTGGGAGTATAAATCCGACGCACATGCCTCGGAGTCTATTTTTTAGATGTGAACGCCTACCTTGCATCTCATTAACGCAAAGTAGGTGTCCACGCTAAAAAATTATGCAAACTCCATGGACTTTGGCGCTAGACGAGTCTAACGCCAAAGTATAAATATGGAGTTAGTTTTACGTCGAAATTGCGTCAAAAAAAACGACGCAATTCCGGCGCAAACGGAGTATAAATATGCCCCTGAGTCTCTAGTTGGCAAGGTTATGCACCCTGTCCAAGTACGGACCACAATACTAGTCAGGGTAAGTAAAAAACACACTCTAAATTAACCTGTGCTCACCGTCTGGTAGCTTGGCACAGAGCAGTCAGGATTTAAATTTTTTTAAAATCTTTTAAATTTGATGGTGCACAGCGGCAACATCGAGGGCACGATGCATCGGTATTTTCCACACAGTTGAGTCACTGCATCGTTGTCAGGCTCTGTTGAAGTGAACGCGATGTGTCATCGTCCAGCCGTGCAGAGCATATTAGTCGGCTCGCTCAGGCTGGGAATGCGCCGGCATCGGAGGGATGATGCATCAAAATTGTACACTCACTCGAGGCAATGGGTCACTTTTTACAGGAATTAGCTGCTGAACCCACTTCTGAGGCCCAGGACTGGAGAGGGCAACCTCAGGCATGGATATGACTGAAAGATGAAAGACTCCAGCAGCAACAGGAAAGTTGCAAGCAGTCTTTGATGTGCCTAAGACTGCAGAAGAACAGGGGAAAACGAGCAAGCCCTTAGAAATACTCTGGTCATCAAGATGGGTCTCGTCCTTGTCCTCAGCAGGGCAGAGACCAGCAGGCAACAGGGCAGCTCAGCAATGACGAGAAGCAGTTCCTTGGAACAGTTAGTCCAGGCAGAGTAACAGTCCTTACAGTACAGCAGTCTTTACTCCAGCAAAGTACTTCCCAAGGGCATTAATGATCTGTTTTCAGGGGTTCAGAGCCTCAGTCTGTATACCCAAAAGTGCCTTTGATGTGGGGGATGAGTTTAAAGGATCTCTGTGAAGTGCACAGGTCCCCTCCAGACTATCTGTGGAGGGCAATCAGCCTTTTTTATGGGGCTCAGGCCATCACTCTCTGAAGTGTAAGCGTGCGCCCTTCCCATCCTCCCTGCCCTGGAAGACACATATGCACATGACTGTAGATACAGTTGTGCACACATATAGCTGTCATACTAGCCCAGACCAGACGTGTATTGGAGACAGGTTGTCATGCACACAGGGCAGTGAGAGCAGAGAAATGCCCACTTTCTAAAAGAGGCCTTTCTAAAATAATAGTCATAAATCTGACTTTACCAGTAAAGAGGATTTATCATTACCATTCCAATGAAATGAAACATGATGCAGCAACTCCTTTCTGATCAGGAATTACAGCTTAAAATTATAATAAGGAATTTCTAATACTGGCCTATGAGAGGAGCAGATCTCACATTAATGAAAAACAACTTTGGGAGTTTTTCATTACCAGGGCATGTACAATTTAAATGTACATCTCCTGGCTTTTACTTACATAGCACCCTACCCAATGGGCTACATAGGGCCTACCGTTGGGGTGACTTATATGTAGAAACAGGGAAGATAAAGACTTGGCAAGAAGTTTAACTGCCAAGTCGATGTGGCAGTGAAACTGACACACACAGGCCCTGCAGTGACAGATGTCAGACATGTTTAGAGGGCTGTTTATGTGGGTGGCACAATCAGTGCTGCAGGCCCACCAGAAGCATTTAATTTACAGGCCCTGGCTTGTATGGCATACCACTTTAAAAGGGAATTGCAAGTAAATTAAATATGCCAATTGTGGATACACCAATGTTACTTTGTTTAGAGGAGAAGCACATGCACTTTATCATTGATTATCAGTGGTAAAGTGCTCAGAATCGCAAGGCCAACAAAAAATGCAGCAAAAACAGGCGGTGAAATGTAAAATGTCTAGGGTAAGACCACCCTAAGGATGCCAGGTCTAACATTTACAATAAAGTGAGACTTCTGCCTAAAGAAGAGAACTGCAGGTAGCATCATATGTATCCAATGTATTTCTTCAATAAGCAATTTTCATCCTCCATATTCACACTCTACTCAATACAAAGGTTTTCTCCATATTACACCATTATAAATGTGTGATAATAGAAGGAAATTACTCTACTATAAAGATGGAAGGTGCATTCAAACACATGGAGAAGCATTACAAGTTCCTATGCATTTTGATACAAGAATACCACCCAGGAACCTACAAATACAGAGCGCGGTACTTACCTGTGTCAGTACTACCACTCATTTCTGCATTGTACAGGTCAGAATGAAGCACAACAGGTAAACCCTGAGTGGCACATGCTATTTAACCACATTTCCATTTAATATTCCACCAAGCTTGGGTGTGGAGTAAATCTCAAATACATGCAATCATGATTTAGGTGCACATTATCATTTGTACCCAAACTGGGATTGCTGGAAAATATAGTCATGGGATCTTTTGACAAGAAAACAGCATGAAACACTTGAGAAGCTGAGGGACAGATTTTAGTTTGGGAGACAGAATACTCTGTCCATGAAACCTCTGTCCGTCTACCTCATGTAGAATTGAGTGGAACGTAAGTATTCTGTTGAGGAAGCCCCAATTGGCTCCATCAATGGAATACTTCAGTTGATGGCTCAACTGAGTAAGGGACATTGGAGGAAGGACTTTACACCATCTACCCTATGTGGGTGAATGCTGCAACGTTTTGTTTCCTGTCCTTCGCCGCCCAGAAAAAGCTTGAAGTAAGAAACAGCTAAAATATCAGTAATGACTCCCCACACTCTGAGTAAAATGGATTTGGGGGGCATAGGCTTTTTATTTTTTTCAAATAAAAATACATTTTGAAACGTTTGACAGCTTGCTGTCAAGGCTGACAATACCATCGTGAATTTTTTTCCTACCTTGACTAGAATTGCCATGATGGCAGCTCCAGTCAATTAAGAGAGTTGTGACGGCTCTAATATGATGGGCCGAGGTCCCTGGGGATGGCAGAGGTACTGTCCTCCAGCATTCCCATGGACTGAACTCTATCCATCAAACTTTAAATCAGACCCAGAGTTAGCATAGCACAATTGATGGAGTGTAGTCATTATAATAAAAATTAACATGAAATGTTTGCAGCTTAATGTATAATGATGTCGCATAGAAAATTGTAATAATGTGCTTTTAACATAGGCACTTGAAATGTGCCCATGGGGAGTGGCCACCAATGTATGCGATGATTAATGAAATTGACTAATAATGAATTATTAATGTACTAATGTATGATTCTGTATTAGCATTTAGAGTTATATGTTAAGGTTTTGCTGAATTAATGAGTCGGGCCTAGCTGCCGGTCTCATATTAAATGTGTTTTTCTAACGTGTAATGTGCTGACTTGCTAAAGGACATGTAGCCGTATTTTCCAGAAACTAGAAGATGTGTGTAACCGTAGTAAATTCTTTCTCATGAGACTCGACTTGCTCAAGGAGACATTCTTGCTGAATGCAACAGTGTAAACTTGCAACAGGTACAAGGTCGCCTGAACTGGTAAAGACAATGGAACTACTGACTGAGCCTGAGAGAATAAAAATTTGTACCTGACATTCTACCCGTTGGAGACATCAATTACAGGAGCCAATAAACTACATGAGAACTGTTCTAAAGTGACAATTCTAATGAGGTGATTACCCGATTATTGGACGGAGATAATGATGCACCAAAATTTGCCCAATTAGAAATTAGGGGACTGTACAACAAGATTGATATAATCCTTTGACGCAAGGCGAAATCAGCCATTACGTGCCTTTTGCTATTACCTAGACACTTTGTCACTCTGTCTTAAAGGCTTTGCTGTTTAATTCTTTGAACCATTCTTATCATTGTCCTGCCCGATTCATACTTTTCCTCCTTAAGAGGAAACTGTCCCTTCTTGCCTGTCTTGCTGAACTTTGCTGTGTTTCCTGGCTGATGGCAAATCAACTGATGTCCTGAGGACGAAGACTGACTCTGTATGCTGACCCATTATGGAGGGTAACTACATGATAATGAAATTGTAATTGTCTGTTTGCCTTTCCTTTCTAGGTACTAACTGCTACCTTTTGATAGAGACCATAGTTAGATGTTTTCTAAATTTGTGTTGCTAAATTGTTTTGCATGAAGCCCAACATGCTAATGCTAATTCGAGGTTAGTTAAGGAGTTCACTAAAACGGACGCAAGTAGACAAATGACTGAATCAATGCTTTGTTGAATAATGCGCTAATGATACTCTGCTAAAATGAATCCATGTTGACCTCGTGCTTTGTTCTCATGTTCATGATCTTTGCGTTGATGAAATCTTATTCTACTTGCCACATTGTGACATTGCTGATGTGTTTTCTGGTTTTGAGACTAATAAACTTGCTAGTAGAGTGTAACCAATAAGGAATAAAATAACTTAATCTTACTAATTTTTGCGTGGTATTCATGGTCGAAGGGTCATGGTGTGATCAAACGTTATTAATGCATTTATCTAGATCGTTTACTTTCACATATTGAATACTGAGAAAATTGTTGACCTACTGATTTATATGCTGATTAGTTGTCTCGTCCTAAGGTGTCTTCAATCAGGGTCAAAAGATTAATTGGCCTAAAACGAGTCCCAGACAAGTAAATTATCTAAGAAGGGACCCGTTATCACAATGTTAGCCAGCAAATCAGCTTCTGAACATCATAGCTAAATATTCAAGTATGGTAAAGTCCTCAAAAGAATTGTCTCCAGGGCTCGATATATTCTTTTTCTTGAATTTACAAAGGCAGCAGACGATTTTCCGGTTTCTGTTTACATTCAAGTCTCTTTGTTTTAAAAACAAATGATGTTTTAAATGACTTGACTCTGGAGGTTTTTGACACCCAGCTAAAATGGATTAGAATGCAGCCTACTTTGGGGAGAACCTCGATAACCTCCTCAAGTGTTATTCAAAACCTGCCTTAAAAAACATAAAGAAAATAGGGACAAAACACAACCCTCTTCGACCCCCTTTTGAAGAGATAATTGTACACTGCGAACAGAGGTAGTGGCCAACGAACCATTCTCATTAAAGGACTTTCCAATACAAGAACCAAGATTATTTAAAAACTCGTCAGCAAAGCTATACTATCGATACCTGAAAAGCTATCTTGTTCCAGCGTGTCGCATTTCTTGGCGTGTACTCTGGCTACAAGTATGCGTTTTCAGAGCAGAGCCAATCGAAAATTCCCTAACGCGTTTTTTAAACAATTACAGTAGTCTAAATAATGTCAATGGTTTCTGATTTTGACTGCTGAAATGCTTTTTTTTTGGCAGATCATCACTAAAGAAACAAAATACTTTCCACGGCAAGTTTTCTTATGATTGCAGTTGCTTAGATATGCTTTTTATTTTTTTTGTTTTTGAGAATAAATGTTTTGAAACATTTTCGAATTGCGGACTGCTAAGTAGTTACTGAGTGGATTCACAAACAGACTTAATGCGATGTTATTTAATGTGCTATTTGGAGACAGAATTGGCAGAAACCTGAAGCAACTTTTTGAGACAGATGCTTGGGGCACACGCCCAATACATAGCTAATCTGCCATGTTAAGACTGGACTTCAATATGTAGGTTATACTAGATGTTTCGGCCCACCTCAATATTAGTGATTTTCTGTAGGGGTTATCCATCATTTCAGTTTTACTATTATTTTTTGTTTAAGTGCACGTTTATTTCTGCAAACTGCAGTTTAAAAATATACATAAATCTGTCTAATTTTAGAATATATTAGCTGCAAAAAGAAAGAGGTAATTAGCAGTCAACAGATCTATTCACATGATCTAAAAGCTTGGGCAAGCAAAAACGTTTGACAATACCACTCTAGCTGCTCCCCAATGTCCCCATTGCCCCCACCCCACCCCTCCACCCCCGCTGTTTTAAGAAGCGATGCACCACTAAAAGCGAACTGCATTTTGTCTGTTTGAGAAAAGAGTTTGAGTGGCTCGGCTGAGGTTTCCTTAATGCCTCAGCTCTAGCAGCAAGTGCCTTCATATAATGGCGCATTATGACACACTGGTGTGCTGTGGTGATCTTGAAATTCTAAACACGCATTGAAATGTGGTGGCATCGATTTTGGCTTTTATTTTCACTTTAGCGTTCCAGCAAGACAACAGTCATGTCAGAACAGCAAGCAAACAATAACAAATTAAGGGCCTGATTACAACTTTGGAGGAGGTGGTAATCCGTCCCAAAAGTGACGGATATACCACCAGCCGTATTACGAGTTCCATAGGATATAATGGACTCGTAATACGGCTGGTGGTAAATCCGTCACTTTACCATCACTTTTGGGACGGATTAACACCTCCTCCAAAGTTGTAATCAGGCCCTAAGTGTCTGGATCACTTAGGAATTAAGTGATTGGCATGGTAGCATTCTGCAGCTGCCCCACCTTGACAATAAAGAAAACACTAAAAAAATGACGAAATAATGCAAAGTGGGTGGGGGTACTGCCTGGGGAAATTGACAATCAGGCGGTGGGCTAGAGGGCGAGATGATTGCAGGGACCCACATTATGAAAAAATAATAAACCAAAAAAAGAAGGCATTAATATATGTGTGTGGACAGCTTTTTAATCCATCTGCAAAATTCCAGGGGCTGATATCAACAATGATAGACAACCATGCCAACCAATGCTTAAAGCCAGCACAACCTCTGAAGCCAGCTGCAGAAAGGGGCTGCCTTAAAGTCTCTTTTTGCATCTGTATGTATGTATGTGTATTTGTATGTATGTGTGTATATATATATATATATATATATATATATATATATATATGTTGTGCGGTCTCTGGTTTGTGCGGTGTGGTGTGTGTTTTGTTATGAGCGCTCACCAAACAGCCAAAGCTATCCACAGGCACGACTTAAAAATACCCCAAAGACTAATTATGCTTCATGATTAATGGCTCTCTGGAATGCCCTGTAGCACAAAATATCGGAGCTAGCCATTCTCAAAATTATGTTTCGGTTCCCCTTCTATTTCAGTTATGAAAATAAATGTCTCTTCCTTCCTAGAGGTATCTAGACCATACCGTCTGTCAGTGGATAATTAATGGGCCATGTTCAATAGCTGCTAAACCTAGCTGCTGTAAAAACAGTTAAGGAAAGCACAGGTGGTTTCCAGCATCGATTTCATTAAACAAACATAAATGAAGGTATGCCACCTACAACCACCCAGGTTAAAACTGTTGAAATTTCATTTGGGTTAAAACCATGCACAAAATTGGTGCCTGAAAATTGGTGGCTGATAAGACCTCTGGACAAATGTCCCTTGTTCTCACTCATAGAATAAGGTAGCACTTTAAGAAAAAAACACCTTTTTCACCTCTCAACACGATGGTTCATTTTAATTCAATGCGGCAACAAATGGTAATGATTTGTGTTAACAAAGGGCTAAAACTTAGAATCACTTGTGTATCAGTTGATGGGGTTTGGGTACGAGGAATCCATGAGAGATGCACAAGGGTTACTGTAAAGTAACATGTGGGAGATATTTTTGGACGCAATCTCCCATTTGAAAAGTTTGTTATTGTTTCTTAAATTTGCACTGTTTATTTTATTTTTCTGGTTTTGTGTAGCATGTACATTTCAAAAAGGACATCAGGGCGCTTTTTATAGACAAAGGAAAAATGTGAGCATACATGTAGAAATAAGGACAAGGTGAAATAAACCCAGGCAAATAACACGATTAAGGCAACGCACCATACACTACTTGACAAAAGGTGGTGGGAAGAGAATATACATTATTACCAATGCAAACAAGCATTGGCAATCACAATAGTATATCAGTTGCCTGCCAAAAATGAGATCTACTGCCTTTGCCAATGCATGTGTTACAGCATTTTCATCCTTCACAGAAATCAATGCTCATCGAGGTCAACAGATGTTTGGACCCTGCAAAGCATGTGGCAGAACCATTAACACAATTTTCAATACAAATCCAATTATGTTGCATAGTATGCCCAATGTGGCCATACAAGGAAAAACTACATCAGGAAAAGGTTAGGTGGTTTATTACAAACGTAAGCTAAAAGCCACGTAGGGAACTCTCATGATAAAATTATAAAGATACAGAATCACCAAGGGTCGCCCAAGGTGACAAAATAAGTTCAGGTGAACTAACATTAATAAAACTAAGCAATAAGAAGAGTACAAAACATTAACAAGATTATTTAATATATAGAAATTAATCATTTTTCAGGTTTTACCATCATCAAGTCAATTTCAAATCAGCAGAGTTAAAATTTATCTGGGCTCAGGGGAACTCTACAATTAGCCAGATCAGAGAAATTCATATGTGAAGCAGAACACATGGGACAAAAACAAAAAGAACAAAAAGGACAAAAAGAATTTGTAAAAAGGTCACCTCGGGCAGCAAGCTACTAACTAAGGTGAGCAAAAGATAGGTAAAAAGGGAAAATGTCAGCATGTCAGAAGCGCAATCAAGAGTTTTCTGCAGGGGTTAGGAAGAAAAGCTTTAAGTCTCAGCATGACATCTCAAGGGGCAAAACGCAGTGAGGAAGATACCTCTCCAAGGGGCACAGCATGTAGGGCTCTTCATCTGCCAGAGTTCTTAGCCAAAGGACATATGGAATCTGACTAAAGTCCAACTGGTCAATGCCATATTAAAGTTCATGTGGCAACTTGATTCGATCTGAGAGACAGTCCACATTACATTGAAGGGGCATCATCCAAAATAAATTGGATCATATGACTCCAGGTTGCAACATCAGTACATATTCCTAGGTCTGTCATGGGAACCTTATCCATCCATGCAGCTCCATATGAGTTTGAAACAATTGCTTATAAAGTCAGTCCACAGTACAGGATGGTCTACATTCAGGGACATTGTATCACTTCTCTCTCTGTCTAAAACAATACAGGCCTATTACCAAAGCTAGTCTTCTCATGTTAACGAAGTCTGAAAAGAAAGTTCATGTTATAAAAATGAATCAGCATTCTCTTCCGAATATCGAAATACAGCCCTAGCAGGCCACACTTAGGCTAATGCAAGTGAGTTAAAACAATACATTTGATTAATATATCCTAAGAATCACATTTTAATATGCAAATGTTCAAATTCAACATGAATAACTCTTCAGTAATATTAATCTTCCAGTCACTTTTTAAGGAAAAAACTCTGTTAATACATTTCAGTCAGTATAATGCAGAACTGCATTTCACTATTTTTGCACACATATTTAAATCATTTATCATTAGAATATGTTTCAATATATTCTATTAGTCCAGAGCCACAATCAGTGACTGCCACCGCAAATCTCAAGGGAAGGAGCAAGTGGGAGGGTGGGTAAACAGGGGAAATACAAAAAAATAAAAAATCTACCTTTCCGACTTTGCTGCCTGCCTGAGATGGCCAGCCAAACTGATATGCGGACTTAGTGGACTGACTCCACTCCCCCTCCTGTGGACCAGCCCTGCCCCTCTCTGCGCCTGCTGGCTAGGAATATTGTTTTATTTTTAAGCTGTTGGCTCATAGCACGGGGGTGATGCTTGTTCACCATTGTGTAGGAGCCACCCCTGGTCTAAACTACATCATAATATCAATTTAATCCTTCAAACATTTGATTTAATGTAAATAATACCTATGTGAACTCTACAATTTAATCAAATGCATATTTAAATTAACTTCTCTGTGTGTCTTCTACATTCAAACCATTAAAACTTTGGTTAACACAATGCATAAACTGTCACATATAGCTGCCTTCTGTGACAAGAGGAATAGCACTAAAAACTCGAGTATATCTCATTTATGTTTAATACTCTGGAGAGAGGATGCCAAAAGCAATGTTCCTCCAAAGGGCAATGGATTGTCTGAGAATTCAAAATCTGGGAGAATATGCTATGCAAATGAAATGGTTACTTATACATAAAAAGGGCTTGAGGTGTTTTGCTTGTAACATTTCTGCATACCTATAAGAGCTATACAATTATTTACTTCATTTACTTGTTTCATTTATAAGTCAGTCTTAATCACAGCTATTATAGCATGGAGACAATGTTATCTTAATACACGAAACGCAGATACTGCAAAGACATGATTTGCCATTAGTGGTATGACAGGAGATATGAATGACTCCAGTGAGGTTCTTTCAGTGCTACAGCTATTACACATGTATAAAAAAAGTATAGGAACAAAGAAAAATCAACTTCAGCCCTCCAATGGTGGCTGCAAACCAAACTTGACTAATATCCACTTTCCCTGATGAGGCTTATGGTGGCAGGACAACCAACGGCAGAGTGCAACAACTGAGAGCAAACTGAAAACACTGTAAGTACTTGTATGGCCAATTCTCAAGAGAATTGCCACTGTTGCTGAGCTGGGGAACCAGGCGTAGACTAAAAACACTCTCAAAAGGGCCCTCCTATTCTCTGAACATCACTCATCAAAAGACGTCCAAGATAAATGCTTAATTCGTGCATCAATGAAATAAATGGGCTCCTTCGGTGTCATTTGAATATTGTTGCAGAACATTGTTATGGTGAATAGTAATATATGATCAGCTATTATGGGTTATGAGTGGCAATTCAGTATTGACACTAAGTTCACATAGTGTATATACAGATTAGTTCCCTATATTTTCAGACAAAGGTAATCAATTATATTGAATTTGTAACCTGAAGACCGTGGTTCCCCTGGGTGGTTATAATTTTAGCTGCATCTAAGTCAGATATCTTTGCTAGGTTTTAAATCACCCAAATTATATATGAATATAAATAAAATGACAAAATTGATAAAGAACATAGGTTAAAAGTTCAGACAATAAAAAAATATATTCCTTTTAGATCTCCATGTGTTTGACATACAGGTCCAAAAAATGAACACTGTAAAACTTTGAAAAACATCTAATCATGGTGGGTGAGCACTCTATGCATGAAGCATTAAAATGTCACCTTATTCGTAAATTGACGTGGAAGATGTGCAACAATTGCACAGCAAGGCTTTGAGGCAGAATGGTGGTGTACACAGATGTTTAATTTAAACAGAAGCGTTCCGACGTGAGGGATTCTCAAGAAAGTGGAGTGCCAATGGTGGTGCAGTGGAGTGGATTCACCTAGAAGCTCAGTAGCAATTGTTTCACGCCTTCCACAACTCCCTTTGTTGGAGGTATTCCTTGTTATAAGGCTTGTCTGACATCTGACTGCATTTAGGACACTTCATGCAGCATCTCATTCTACCTCCATGGGGTTCCTTGTCCCTTCCACTTGATGCACAGTGCAGCCTAAGCACCTCATCGAGGGGTCCAACAATCCATCCCACCACACTTCTTCAGCAACTTTGCACAGCCTCATCAATGTAGATTTCACCCTAAACTTCAACAGAATTGAAGCTTTGGAATCTTCAGGTCGCTTATACCATATAATCACTCCAACTTATATAAAATCTGGGCTCCATAGCATTCACATTTTACTGGGCCTCTACACTAATTCAATAACATCTTGTTAAGGAAGGGTTGCTCACTTCACAGTGTATTTGACAGCTGCCCTGATAATAATGGCCATGTTAAGAAATACCTTGAGAGGTGAAACGCTGACATACTAATTTCAATATAGACTGTCAATGCAATTAACTGTTGCAAATCAGAAGTATAAGGACAGCACCTCTCTCTATATTGAAGCCTCATACAGCCATAATTGTTTTGTCTTCCTATACATGTTAGCCGGTCTCACTCTCTTTGCACATGTGATAGTCATGATCATTGTGCCCTTTAACACTTCACATATGGAATTCCAGCCACTATCCATAGATGCTTTCAGTGTTTTGCAATGTATCAATTGTTCTTCAATACTTGTGTTTGTATCTCAAACATATGAGTATATTTAAAGGAAATACTTTTTATGTTGTCTGAATTATTTGCCTGTGTTCTTTATCATTGTTACATTCTCATTTTATTTATATTACTATATAATTTTGGTGATTAAGAATGTGATGCTTCTGACTTATATCTCGCTAAAATTACAACCAATCAAGGGAATAATTATCTTCTTGAATGTATTGTTGCTTATTTACCAAGGGTTATTGGGCCAGACCCCCATAACAAATGTCACTGCATCTGTGATATCAGTTTTTAGGATGCTAAGGAGAAAGTGATATAGTGATGAACAGTGATTACGTCAGTGACATATGTTGAGGTTTGCTGAAAGAGTTGTGAATAAAGATATATGCAAATAAAGTTTAATTAAACTTTCAACTGCAAACAATAGTATATTAGATATTGATATCAAGTTTATTCTTAGCTGTAAGACTGGAGAAGTATTAGTAAAAGTAGCTTGAAGAATACAATGATTGACTTTATTTTCATGGAAATACACTTAATAGAGGTGTAGGAAAATGCCCATTTCTGTGTGGTCACCACCACATTTTGCCAGATTTATTTGCTGTTTTTTGACTCTGCACACTGGGACACTGCTTCCAAGTGCCCAGTGCATTGGCATATTAAACTCACTTGCCAGTCCTTAGTTTATGGTACAAAGAGTACCCAGGGCCGGTAAGTTAAATATCACTAGTGTACTGCAGCACAAATTGTGCTGCCACTAGATTTACAGTTCAGAACATAACTGCTGGACTATCACTGTAGGATGTCTCTGCAGCTTTAAAACTGGAATTTCGATTAGTCAAAATAATTCATTTTGACAGGCCTAAAAATGGACTTTTAAATATTATTAAGTCACCACTAAGTAGGTCTTAAGGCCCAAAAAGGCAGGGTACATAGAATTGCAAAGTAGGACATGTACAAGTTTAATGTTAATGTAAGGCACAATCAGATTACTGCAGTTAGAGCGTAATACTTTTTGGTGTTATTTTCACTTAAAACTTTACAATTTTTATCTCCTGTTCTCATTATTAGATTTTTTCATCTTTGTGTAATTTGGGTATTTAGGTTGCTCTCTATTGTTATAAATTTGAGTGGAGTGGAAGTTTAAATGTGTTATGTTTTTGACATTTGCTGTAGCATATTCTCCTTTGCAGAACTTATGCTAGGACGGGGGTCGATGAATCTTTTCACCCAGCATATAAGGTTGTGAAGACATTGGGCATCAAAACTTCAACAATCAATTAAATTTACAACATGTCTCATTTAGCCACATGAATGATACTCCAAGCTGAAGTAAAGTTCAAAGGGCTTTACTACAAGTTAATGCTTAGAGTAACTTAGATAATTCTCAAAACAAGGCAATGAAAATACAAAATCATAATAGGCTGCCTGAACCTTGTAAAAGCGTTCAGATAAACAAACATCACAATCACTAAAAACTCAATTACAGCAACACATAAAAGCAATAGAAAATCAGAAAAGGACATAATATGTGCTGCTTAGCCCTCTTAGTCATTTAGCTTGTTCCACACCTGTAATCCTTATGAACCTAAATATGGGGAAACCTTACGAATTAACAAATCCGTTTAGCTTGTGCCAGAGCATACACATGTAGTCAAAAAAGGCAAAAGCATAAGAAGGACAAAACTAATTTGGAAAAAGGAAATCTAGGGTATCATAGGACTAACTAAGGTTGACAGAAAATGGTTAAAAGGGAAGGCGTCAGCATTTCAGAAGCTCAGTCAAAAACGTTCTTCTTTGGGTAAAGGGAAACATCTTTCTAATTCTCAGCATTACTTTTTAAAGGGGTGAAGGGTAAAGAGGGCTATACCTCTCAGAATCTACAGGGGTTCAGCTCCTAAAGGGTAGGCAGAAAGATCTGCACAAATCCATTGTGGAACTGTATATTAAAGTTCATAGGGCATGATGATTCATCCATCGATCACTCCATATGACACCAAGGTAGAAATGTCCAATGGCAAACAGTCATACAACTCAGACTGCAACATCAGTGAGAATTCTCAGGATCTTCATGTGAATGGCTTCCCTCTGTATGCTTCCATACAAATTTGAAACATTTTGTATACATATTTACTCCACAGTTCCTGAATGTTCAGGTTTCATGGTTTAGCTCAGTAGTTCCCAACCTGTGGTCCGGGGACCCACGGGGCCGCAAAACCACCACAGGGGGTCCGCGACTGCTTAGAAAATGTAATTATCTTAACAGATTATGTCCCCAGCTTTAAGAATTGACTCAGTAGGGGGATCCCCAGATTCCAATAATGACTCAGTAGGGGTCCCCGGGTTCCAGTAATGATAAAGTGGGGGTCCACAGAAGTCAAAAGGTTGGGAACCACTGGTTTAACTCATGAGCTTCCTATGCATAAAACAATGGAATATCCATTTCCAAGTTAGCTTTCTCATGCAAACGATATCTGAAAGAAAGTTCATGTTAGCAAAAATTACTGAACATTTTCTGCACACTCACGAAACAGGGCTTTGCAAGCCTCACTTCGGCTAATGCAAATGAATTAAAACAGCACATTAATATACGCATTTACTATTTAAAATACATGTAGCACTCTAAACCATAAATTAATTATTAATATGATACTAGACTTGTTCACATTACAAAGAATTCAAAACAAAAATACTCTGTCAACCCTTTCATATAACTATAACACATTACTGCACTCCCTACATTTCATGTTAATTTTAAAACATTTTCTACAAAAACGCTGGTATTGTTTTAATACAGACTGTTCATCATCATGGAATATAACATACTGGCAAAATAAATCCTTAAACATGAAATTAAAAATGGTATGTAACATGAGGTGCAACTAGTCATCTACAGTGAAAGTATGCTAATGTGGCTAATATGAGTTTTCAGTGCATCACCTCACAGCTAAACTATTAGTTCTTTGGTTAACAATGGATAGATTGTCACCCATAGATGATCACTGTGACATGAGAGGCAAAACAAAAATTTCTGCTATATCACTTTTTAACAGTTTTGGTACTTCTAAATGCTTTAAACACTGCTACCAGGGGTTGAGCCCAGGTTAAAGTGTTTGAAGTCTTTACTGGACCTAAGAATGACAGTGAGATTATTACTTGTGCTGGACTATCATCCACTTCAACTATTAATCCTTTTTTCTCACAGGAGGTCTTTATAAGAACAATGAATTTTACCTTTCAGAGATAAATGCTGAGAACATCCCGGAGATTGCGTGCATTTAGATGCGCAGATGTGCTCCAGAATGCCACACCCACTACATGTTCATGCCACCTGAACTACTCTGACATTGCCACAGTTGTGGTAAGCAAGGAAGGTATTCTACAAGCTGCCTGGAGCATCAATCATAAAGAGCAATGGCAGGACATAGGAATTCAACTGACAATGAAGCATGTCAAACTTGGGTTTCTGTTTCATTTCCATGGCTGGAAAGAGGCATGAATAAGACTTATAACTAGCCGTGCCCAAGATGTTGGTCTGTCCATACTATATTATTTGAGTTTCCCTTCCAAGATGAAATAGAACCTCATGAGGGGAAGTTGTGTTGGAGCGCATTAAAGGACTTTGTAAAATGTCCTTTACCATATAGTGGTCTGTTTAGAGAAGTCAACCAGAGGTTCCCAGTCCACCATGTCAGCTCCTATCTCAGTCATTTATAAGGAGAACTGCTAGCTGTTGGGTGAATCGCAACACATTTATTCTGTAACTCTTCATCATGTTCTTTCCCCCCTTGTTACTTTTTTTGCCCTGTTTTCTCTTGGGTCTTGGATTCTGTTCTTGGCTTTCTTGCTGTGCTCTTTTCTTCTGCATTTTGTCAGGAGGAGTTTAGTGCTTTGCTGATTAATTCATCATTAGACTTCCTCTCTGGACTTCAGTGCTGGTCAAAGAGTGTCAAACCTGGGCTCCTTCTTCATAAGTCAAACCAATGACATGAGTTTCAGAAAAAAGGGCTTGTGCAAGCCTTACATAAACATGCCTTTCCGAGATAACGGTCTGGTCATAGAATTTTACCTGAGATTTGCAATCCAAAGGTCAGTCCCTGCATCAATAATTTATGAATAAGCATTTTAATGTGTTAGATGTATCACAGCACATTAACTCTCTTATATTTCATCTCATTCTTCAACATCTTTTTGACTGTTTTTGAATTGTTGAGGTTGGAACTACATCAGGATCTATTTTTGGATATCCGCGGTAGGCTCCTTCCTCTTCCTTGTTATGTGTGGGGTTTTAGTGCTCTGCTAATAACTTTGTATTACTTTTCATCTTCAAACATGAGTGTTGGAAATGGCCTTTCTGCAGGGTTATCCCCAGACTTTTTGCTTTCCTCATTCTCTTTTTCTGACCTCATTTTTGCTGGCTTTAGGACTCTGTGCACTTTACCACTGCTAATCAGTGCTTATGTGCATATACTCTCTCCTTAAAACATGGTGACATTGGATCATACCCAATTGGACTATTTACTTTACTTATAAGTCCCTAGTAGAGTGCACTATATGTGCCAGGGCCTGTAGATTCAATGCTACCAGTGGGCCTGCAGCACTGGTGGTGCCACCCACTTAAGTAGCTCCTTAACCTTGTCTCGGGTCTGCCATTGCAAGGCCTGTGTTTGCAGTTTCACTGCCAATTCGACTTGGCATTTCAAAGTACTTGCCAAGCCTAAACCTTCCCTTTTTCTACGCATAAGACACCCCTAAGGTATGCCCTAGGTAACCCACAGGGCAGGGTGCAATGTAGGCAAAAGGCAGGACATGTACCTGTGTAGTTTACATGTCTTAGTAGTGTAAAACTCCTAAATTTGTTTTTACACTGCTGTGAGGCCTGCTCCCTTCATAGGCAAACATTCGGGCTGCCCTCATACATTGTTTTGAGTGGTAGCTGCTGATCTGGAAGGAGTAGGAAGGTCATATTTAGTATGGCCAGAATAGTGTTACAAAATCCTACTGACTGGTGAAGTTGGATTTTATATTACTATTTTAGAAATGCTACTTTTAGAAAGTGAGCATTTCTCTACACTTAAATCCTTCTGTGCCTTCCAATCCACGTCTGGCTAGGGTTAGTTGACAGCTCCCTTGTGCAATCACCCCAAACACACCCCAAACACAGGATACTCAGCCTCACTTGCATACATCTGCATTTTGAATGGGTCTTCCTGGGCTGGGAGGGTGGAGGGCTTGACACTTGCATGTCAAGGGACTGTAGCCTGCCCTCACACAAAGGACTGCCACACCCCCTACTGAGACCCTGGCAGACAGGATGGAACTGAAAGGGGACCTTGTGCACTTCTAAGCCACTCTTTGAAGTCTCCTCTACTTCAAAGGCAAATTTGGGTATTTAAGCAGGGTCTCTGTCCCTGCCATCTTAGACACTTCTTGGGGTAGACACTCTACCTCACAGACACTTCTGGACAAGTAACCTTCTGGTGAAGAATCCCTGAACCAGTCCTGCCAAGAGGAACTGCCTGGCTGCCCAAAGGACTCACTGGGACTGCTTTTCTGACAAGGACTGCAGCCTTGCTGTTGCCCTACTGCCTTGCTGCTCTCTGGCTGTGCTGAGAAGTGCTCTCCAAGGGCTTGGATAGAGCTTGCCTCCTGTTCCCTGAAGTCTCAGGACCAAAAAGACTTCACTCCTGCAGCGGGACTCCTTGTGCATCAAACATTTGACGCACAGCCTGCTAAAAAGCACGCACAGCATGCCCCGCAGTGAGAAATTCACTGCATGCCGAACCAGGACGATGCAGCGCGACTTCGATAGGAGAAGATCAACGTGGCGCCTGCGTTGCAACCGGGACTTTGACGCATGGGCCACTGGATCAATGCACAGCTGACCCGGGATGACGCAGCCCGACTTCCAGAGAGGAATCGACACAGCACCTGCTGTGCGGGAGAAAATTCCACACAATGCCCACTGTATAGACGCAGCGCTTGTGACTTCGCTCCGCAAGCCCAGGATTCCACGCACAGTCCCCGGGGCGCCAGAAACCCCCGCAACCTGGAGAGGAACCAAGTCCGCCCACCGGAAATAGACGCAAAACCTTCCCCTGCATGGAAAATGACAATGCAAGTCAGTCTGCAAAGGGGCAAAACCGACGCACACCTTCCCATTTTCCACGCATCGCCTCCTCTGCAGTCCCTTGCAGAGATTTTGAACACGAACCAGGTACTTTGTGCTTGCAAGAGACCTTTATTGTTTTAAAGAGACATTTACTTGTTTTGCAAAGACTTAAGACACTTTATATCACTTTTATTGTGATATCTCAACATCTACTTATTGCATTTTAATCGTTTTGACTTGCATCTTATCAGATACATATAATATATATATTTCTAGACACTGTGTGGTGTATTTTTATGGTGCTATATTGTGTTATTGTATGATTTATTGCACAAATACTTTACACATTGCCTTCTAAGTTAAGCCTGACTACTCAGCGCCACGCTACCAGAGGGTGGGCACAGAATAATTTGGATTGTGTGTGACTTACCCTGACTAGAGTGAGGGTCCTTGCTTGGACAGGGGGTAACCTGACTGCCAACCAAAGACCCCATTTCTAACAGTGAGCTATAAGTTTGACATGGAGGTTGTTTTACTTTTCTTCCTAATTGAAATCTTCTAAGGAGACACCTTTCATGTTTAGTGCAGGGTGGCACTGATGCTAGTGTAGTAAATGCCCTTTCCTTAGCCAATCAAGATGGAATACAAGAGACATTCTCAGCATCCCTAACATTCATGTGTACTCCTGCAAATAGAGGTAATCTGCTACAGGGCATATAAACCAGACAATGTAGATGATATGTCAACTTTGAAGGTCTGTATGTTTGATTCATAACATAAAGAACACAGTGCAGGTCAATGGTTCTGTCATGTGACTCAAACATTTTTCCATAAACCTCAGCATATGTTATTCACCTAATCATTTACAGAAAGTAAGGGTGGGTCACTATAAAGCCAAGCGAATTGAATCCTAAACCACAAAATAAAACAAAAAATGCCTCCCTACTGTGTTTTATTTAACAATTCATGTACAAATGATTCAGTCTCGGTTTCAAACAACCTATTATGTAGCTCATAATTTCCAAACGTATTTAGTATGGTTTTATATATTGCAGTATTTGAGCACTTAACTTAATTTACTACATCCAGTAATACGAAAGATGGATATTTTTTAATTATCTTGTCATACATTTCATGATTAAAAGAAACAAGCCATCACCAGTCCAGTGAGTGTGAACAAACAGTGTCATTTAAATGCATTTATTTTAATACTTACATGCACAGCAAAAGACCATGTTACAACACGATTAAACATAAACACCAGTCTAGTAATTTGTCATGGGTGTGAGAATTATTGATATATATTTGTCAATCAAGGTATTCCCACAATGTGAGACTATCCAAGGGCCAAAGAGGTAAATATCCTTAAGGGTATAGGTTGCAGTTTTTCAAATCTAGGTAATGCCCTTGTGGAAATGTATTTGTATTTATGCAATTTGGATGGAGGTGTCAATGCATTTCCACAGATTCTAGTTTATCCAGAGGAGCTTCTCCTATCACAATAAACCCCTGTTTTTTCCCAAGGCTCCATCCACTCACCAGTATTGGGAAATCTCTTCAAGAAAACTGTCTAGACTTTCTAGTTCACTTAGACACCAAGAATCATTACTATGCAATTGGCACCCACTTCCACTTAGAGGTCTCATCAGATGTTGACTTTGACAGTCTAAATAACTACCTTTCCACATTCAAACCTTGGAGCATGAGGTCCTTTATCGAGTTCAACTCCCTAATGTGTTCCTCCCCACAATAAAAAGCAAGATAAGACACATGACATTCAACAATTAACCTTGACAGTTTCTATAGTACAATATCTCTGGAACTCTACATCAAAACCAACCTCAACTTCATAATTGACAATGCAAAGCAAACAACAATTGTCTGGCCTCATTTCTCTAAGTACTACAAAATGAATACTTTTCTTTCAGAATGATCCACTATGCTGCATCCCATAGATCAAGAAACTAAATAGTTTAGCAAGAACATCCCAGCCTTTCCAGAATTGAATTGGTTCCTCTTCACACCTGCATTCCGTTCAAAATCAGCTGTTATTATCATGGTTTCATACTTGCTCATCCCACCATCTCTCTCAAGCAAGACTGTGATCTCTGGTGGACTTTGCAACATCTACTGTAGCAAGATCACAGGTTGAATATCAAGAATTGCACATAGGATGAGGGAAGATGGTAGGGCTTTTTCCAGCAAAGACTTTTGATTCTCTTAATCTGCAGGGAACAGATGAGCTATTTAAGCAACATGACACCCCTGCATAGGCTACCTTTCTATAGGGGGGCTGGACTGGGGAACCAAAAAGAGCCCTGATAAAAAATTCAAACTAGCCCCCACGTCATTCCTCTCCTTGTGCAACTTTTCTCTTTCCAACCAAACATTTCCTTTTGCCTTCTCTTCTCTCTCTCTTTCTCTTCTCTCTCTCTCTCTCTTCTCACTCTCTGATCGCTTTCTCTCTACCTTCCGACTCCCTCCCTTTCTTCTGAAACCTGCACATGCCGGCAGCAATTTACCTTGGAGAGCTGGGAAGAGTGACAGAGGCAGGAGCCTGGGACTCAAAAACGACATCCTATGTTTGCAGCCTGCAGTGAAAATTCCTGGTGGGAAAAAAGGCCTGTCTTGTCCTACCTGTCTAATATATACTGTAGAGCAGAGTACCCTTCAGTGTTCCCTCTCTCGTAAATTCAGTTTTGTCTCCTACTTATGATACCCTCATGCACCTTGTGCTGCACCTGCTCTTTATCACTAATCTTGATAATTCTGCACTCCACTACACAGGTCTCCGAACTTCAAGTTCTGCAATTATTTTTAGACTCCTGCTGTCTTCCCCTGACATATTTCTGAAGGTGAAATGTCCCAGAAAGAATTCAAAACTTGTGGAATTTGGCGAGTTAAACACCAATTTCGCATTTTATTTTTACTTTCCATGTGAAGTAGTTGGAACAGGCAGTATTCATCACACCCAGAAAGCAGCTCACACAACTCCACCCACTTGGAATCCAGTGCACAGCAGAGAAAAGCAAGGTAAGGATTATAACATGTTGGGAATATTGTGAGCACAGAACTGTAAGCATTTTAATAAAGAGCTATTTCAGGGAAGTGAAATAAAAGGTGTAATATATTCCTTGATGTTAGTCGTGTTCCAAACTATAGTATCCCTCTGTAGTTCAGAGAGGTTTGGAAAAGGTGCACCCTCTACAGAGCCCCGGAGTATCTTTTCAATTAGTGAGATGTCTTTCTATAGCTTCCGTATTCCTTGTTAATTGTCCTGTTCCTTCCAGATCTTTCCTAGTGCATAAGGCGGACAGCCCCTCTTTGAAGGGAAGCAGAACACAGTTGGCTGTCGAGTCGCTAAGTCAATGATTTAGGCAGAAAACACCAATTTCTCCAACTAGCTGAAGGGGCCATCAATTTACTGTATAGTTCCTTATCTGTGCTTGGGGACTGTACATTTAGAAAATATGATCCACGATATTATAAAACAGATTGAAACAAAATAGTATTAAGTAATCAACCTTTTTTTAAACAAATGTGTATTTTTGAAGCTGTAATGTAAAGCAGAATGTTTTTTCAAAACGAAACAGTTGAACAAAGCAGTTCTGTCCTTTATATATTCAGTATTGCAATGAGACAATTGTTTGGAGAAAGTTTTTTCCAATCCAATTTCAAATACTTAGCTTGGGACCCATTTAAATGATCTATTGAATGATTAGATCCCTGGGTGTACATGTATTCTGCATTTACAGTGGTTCACTGCATTTCCGTTCTACTGGAAAAGGGTTTTGCATCACAGTTCACAGCATTTTTTGTATGCTCCAAACGCACTGAGGCATAGTTTATAAGAAAGTATCAGATAATGTGTATACATAAAAATAACATTCCTGAACACAATAAATCTGTCTTCTTTTTTTCCTTCGCTGATTCCTCATGATCTGGCAGTTGGCTATTTTGTACTAAACCGCAACTAAAACAAATTATACTTAGAAACACATTCTATCTGTCATGGGCGTATAATGTGTTTGAGAGGTTTTGGAAAGAGGCTTTTAAACTATGAGGCCGAAATCAGTGATTTTAAAAATGTCATAAAACTCAGAAATAGCACTGGTTTAGGTTTTGTTTATTTTGTATATTAGTTTGATTTAGTAATCCATTGTTTTAAAACAATGCCGTTTTAAAGAAGGCTGCTATTATAATGTATAGTGTTTCTAGTGTATAGAATTTGAGAGTATGTATGTAGTCTGTTAGTCTATAAAAAAAGGTAGATATTTAACTTGTCTGCAGGTGGGGTTTCACTGTGGATTTTTGTTTGCACAATTCCTGTTTAAAATTACACATTTTGTTCATATTACCTATTAGTTTGGTTCAGTAATGCAATTTTTTCAAAAATGCCCTTTTAAAGAAGACTACTATTATAATGTAAAGTGTTTCTAATGTATATAATTTGAAAATATGTAGTTTATTTGTTTGCAAAATTCATGTTTAAAATCAAACATTTTCAGGAATAATGGGCTTTTCAGAGTATATCTTCCAATGTTCAGCTACCAAACGTGCACTGGATTGCTCAGAATGTTTATTTTATGGTTATTTGAATTGGCAGGTCTCTGATAAAACATGGGATCACTTGGTTTCATTTTGCAAATACATTTCCATGTTTTAAAAACAAACAAATTGAATGGTTTTGAGAAGGCAATGGGACTGAAGTGTTAAGTGTCCATGATTTTCATTGGTGAAAATTCATAATTTAAAGTAAATTATGGAATTCCCATGAAATATGATACATAGGCTCTGAAACCAGTGCTACCTTTGCATTAATACTACATAATCACCTGACCGACAAACATATATACATTGCACATTTGGCTGCTTTTATTGCACAAAAATAAATATTTGGGAATGGTGATGTTTTATCCATATTTTGTTTCCCATAACTAGGGTACATTTCTTAATTCCCACAAATTACTTTTCATCAGGTGGGAGGGTTAGTTTTGGCTTCATTTCCTTCAGATAATTGGGATATAAACATCACAATGTATCTCGAATATGACAGAAGTAAACCACTGAGGTTGTCCATTGGCATTTACATAATCACTATCCTCTTTTTGACAAGTAAAGAAAACCTAAACTTTCCAATTACAATCATGATCCACTGTTAGTAATAACTCGCAATCTGCAACTTTATCAACGTCACACTTCTACAATCATAATGTGCTTCATAGCACAGCAAAACATGTTTTGACTAAATTCCACCTTCAGAACACCATTATTAAAGTGATTTTATGGCAAGACCGAAGGCAAACATTATTTCATCTCCTTTATTGCCACCACTCACAGCAGCCACTTTGAATAACTTAGAACTCTAACAACAAAGTTCCTAGACAATAAATGGCCAGAACCCACGCCATCTTTCTTCCTTTTTGCTGTTGCTCCATGCAGATAAGAACAGGTTTTCCATATCTAGATTGAGTTATGGTAACTTACTACATGTGGGCATTTTGAGATTGTAATTGCTGTTCTATAAATATCTTACAAGTATTTCAGTGGTATGTATGTTGTTTGAGGTTGGACAGTGTACTGCAGCGGTATGACTAATTTCTGAAAAGTTTGAAGCAGGCAGGTTTATTCGTATTTCTTAAAATGATATATGTCAGATTCTTTAAGTAATATACATTTTACTCTGTCACAGATGGAACAATGTATTGGTAAATGTTGTGGGTTACCATTATATTTGCAAGTTCTTCTGTTGGGAGCTCGTGAGGCAGGCTAGGGTACGAGGATTCTTAGCTTTTTTCAAATGCAGGTTTCAGGTTGTGGCCGCGTGCATCTTCACTTAGACTGGAGCGTGCTTACAATACCTGGCGGGGAGGAGCTCCAGTGTCAATGCTCAGCATGAAACCTTCCACGTCTGGGAGCAGAAAGGCTGGCAAGTGGGGCCTCCTGAGGGGATCACGCATATGGTGTAGACCTCGGAGGCTCCATGTCATTGGCCATTAGGCATTTTATCAAGAGAGAGTGGAAATAGAAGTAGGACTTGTGATTTACAGCATGCCTGCCTCACATTTCACGTGACACATAGGAGGCTATTTTAGGTCATTGGGATACCCTGATTGAAGTTAATGGAATTTTTTGCTTTCACAGGTTGGGTTATATTTGTCGGTCAATAACAGCTGTTGTTGGTTGCTGTTATGATCGGCTCAGGTTTATGTAAGGACATTGCTTTGGAGGAGAGGATCAGTTTTGGATTTAAAGATTGTTTGGATTCTTTAAATTCATTAGAATATATTTATTTTTTAAGTAAGAGGAATCATTATATTTCAGGAGTAAAAGGTGACTTTACATGTTTAAATTGTTCAAGAGAAAGGTTATTATTAAAAGAATGGCAGAATCTAGTGCTCTTAAGAGAATGTCTTAGGAGGACAAATTTAGTAATTTGCTTCAAACATTTTCCAGTGACCTTGATGATAACATAGCGGAAAAATTGGAGGCTATGTTTCAGGCCAGGAGTTTGTTGTCGGAGGAAGAGAGGGTCGGCTGGTGAAGGATCTCAGGGCAAGAAATGTGGAATTGTGAGTAGGAAGAGGAAACATTATATTTTATTCAGGCAAAGTGAAGGAAAACTGTCAAGGCAGATACTGGGATATGTGTACGCACAAAACATGGTAGTGTCAATGATATGCACGGAGGCCAACAAAAGGGTACAGAGAAAAATAAAAAAAACATAAAAAGTGCCCATGAATAATTGGTGGTTCACTGCGACAAATCTTCTGGTAGCGCAGAAGTAGAATTAAGCTGTTCTTCTGAATTCAATTAAGATAATGAGGACAGGGGTATGGTCCAAAGATCAGAACAGTTGGAGACCACACAAAACTGAGAAACAGGGCTTTGATAGACCCATTAGGAGTTTTTTATGTTTTATCCCAGGTTATTAAAACATCCCCTTTCACCAGAATTGTCTCCAGCGACACATGTTGCTGAATATGTACAAACATGGCTGAGAAAACAAATTCCAAAGGATGTAAGGCTACGTTTAAGATCTGAGTGTCCAAGGCCAATTTTAGCTAATAAGGTAACAATGACACCATATTTAGATGCACAGATTTTTGCATTTATTAGCAAAGGGGGGCGAGATCCCAGAAAAGTAGTGGATAAAGGCCTGAGAATGTGTCAGGGTAGGTTGCTGGATCTGGACCACTAAAATCATTGATATGGCAGAAGAGGCTTATGTGGATACAGAGAGTTTGGATGTAGAGGAACTGATGGACGTTTGTCTTGTAGGAAATGTAAATACAGCCATTTCTGTTGAGTGCAGAAAAATTATTTTGCTTAAAATGGACCCAAAATTGGTAGAATTGACCATTAACAAGGCAGGTTTCACAGGTAATGAATGGGTTGTTATTTTGTGATGAATTTATTAAAGAGATGTTGAAGTATGTAGAGGCATTTAGTTCTCTAAAAAAGTCTCAATGTGAGATCAGAAAAGTATTTGGCATGCGTGTTTTTGGTTGGGCTGGGGTGAACAAGTGGTTGGTTCCCCAGGCCATTACAAGAGCCTCATTTTCCAAGGCGTTAGGGCCAATCAATTCCAGACCTCATACCAGGCAGGAGGGTTTTACATTCAGACTCAGAGACGTAGAGGGAGAAGAAATTGTGGAGACCATCACTCCCAGGGTCAAGTGAGTATGAAAGACATGGTGAAGTGTTAAGCATTTTTACAGATGGACAATGTCTCAACAGTGAGAAATGTGAACAAGTTAGGTGGTAAAAGGATCTAGTGAATCTAGCAAAGGTTTCCTGGGAGTATTGCTTGAGAAATAATATTTTAGTGCAGGCGTAGAACATACCAGGGTTGAGCAATGTGGAGGAAGATTGGTTCTTAAGAAATAACAGGGACTCAAGCGATTAGACTCTGAACAGATCTGTTTTCTAGTAATTAGTGGAGTTTGGGTCCATTTCTCAACAGGTTTAATCTACAGGTGAGGAGATTTTTCAGCTGAGGTCCAGACCCGGAGTCAGAGGGGATTCAGACATGATTGGAGGTGTTCCAGACAGCATGCTTTTTCTTTTGATGAATACTCGAGTAACCTTGGTGGTACGTAGGTGGAACGAGACGGTGGTATTAATAACCCCATTCTTTAAAAATCTCAAGTTTGGTATTCAATACTTCTGAAAGTGTCAGTGGATTTTCCAATTCAGTTGCCAATATTTCAATGAATTATGGTAGGTCTAGCAGGAGATATGTATGGAATGGTTTTGACAGGTCAGCTGATATTGGTAGAATGGACCATTTCAGCCATCACTGGGAGGTGTCAGGACTTTCACAAGGTGTTATGAATCTCATTAAGGAGCCCTGGGCACCAGATGCTGGGAAATTTATAAACTGGCGTGGCAGAAATGTATTTGCTGGTGTGGGGAGAAGGATTTGATCCCATTTCAGTGGATGTGGTAAAATTAGTTAATTCTTTATCTGAGTTGTTTGAGAGAGGATTATCTTACTGAGCAATTAATGTACATAGATCAGCTATTGTCGCTGGCCATGGTTTGATTATTGGTATTATGGCAGGTCAGGATGTCTTAGTAAAAAGACCACTGAGGAGTATAAGGATATCAAATCTACTGGTTTCACTGTTTGGGATGTTATTAAGGTGTTTGGGATGTTATTAAGGTGCTGAATGATCTGGAGGGATAAGGTGCTAAAACTAACTTTGAAGATGTTATCACACAAATTAACAATTTTATTATGTCTAATTTTGTTCAGAAGGGTATCAGATATTAAGGTCCTTGATGATGTTTAAACAGGATTTTCTTCACCAGTGGGGGGGCGGGTTTTTTTTTGTTGAGCAAAATGACAAAACCAAATCCAGTATCTATATTTTATCCATTTTTTGATGAGCATGTTTACTTGTGTGTGGTAAGGTGTGTAAAAGAGTATGGGAGAAGGACATTACAGGTAAGATCTGAGGTGTAGACCAATTGCTTATTTCTTTTTGGCAACCTCATAAGGCTGTATCATCTCCAACTCTCACTAGATGAGTAAAGGCGGTGATGACAAATCAAGTGTGGATGTTAGCTTGTTTGGAGCAAATTGTATTTATCTTGTAGCTCATGGACAACAACAAAGAAAAAAGATGTTGCAGTCAGAATCAACAGATAACATTTCACTTGTTCGGTGGCTTGGATTTTTGCAAACATCTCTGGAATGTAAAATATGGATTTGGTATTTGTTCTTAGTTTGTATTTTCAATATAAATGTTATACTTTTTGTTGCAATAGACTAAACAAGCATTACTAAATGCATAAGGTTTTACCAATGTGATTAATTTTGTTGTTGTTGTTATTGTTAGTTGTAGTTTGGCGACTAGTTGAGCAATATAAGTAAGAAGCCACATCTAAGAGCAGGCCGTCTTCATGCTGAGTGAGGTTTATTACCTCAGGAAAATGTGACACTGGAAGTAACACTGAAATGAAACACAAGGAAGACTATTAATTAAAAAGCTGAAAGAGGAAGAGGGATCAATCGGAGGCTCAAATAGCTATTTGATGCCATGCTCCAAATGTCATGTGGAGCCCCAGAATACAATGAAATGTAACACATCAATCAGATTATAAAAAAAAAGAAAGAGTAAACAGACCCGTTTCTGCTTTTCACATGTCCCTGTGTCAGGGAGCTCCTATAACAGAAGTTCAACAACAGTGGCTGCACCAGCCTCGAACAAAAAGGAGCACTACAGTGGGTGCCTGCTTTAGCCTGGGGGGGGGGGGTAACTGGTGAGTGTGTGTTGCCCCGGGGAGACTAGTGAGTGCCAAAAACAAAGCATATGTAGATAGTACTTGGGCCTCAGAATGCAGAAAACACCAAAAACATGAGCACACGAGGGGAAAAAAAAGCATTCGTAAATGGAAGAAAATAGCGTGACAGTCAATAGAAACGGAAGAAAAGTAGCTAGCACAGTAACCAATGAAAGCAAGGAAAGCAAGGGGGTGGGATCTAAGCCCCTTTTGAGATTTATATTAAATACATTAGATTTCACAAGCACAGTTCAGGCGCTGTGCAGGGGAACCCTAAAAAGGAGGAAGATGGCTGGGGGTTTTGGCCTATGATGTTGGAACTTTGCTGTTATTTTTCTAAGTTCTTAATGTGGCTGCTGTGATTGGTGGCACTAAAGGAGATTTCAATAATATTAGCCTCTGTGTCTTTAATGAAATCCAGATTTTCTGTCCATCTAAGCTGGGGGAAATCTATATTTTAGTTTAAAAATATACCTGCTTCACAATTAATTGTTATTTCTAAAACAATATGCATATTTGTTTGTTTTCTATAACAAACGTTCAGTTTTGGAGTTTGTTTTGGAAAATCAAAAAAATAATGCCACTTGGTCGAAACAAACAGGGATCCAAATTGTTATTTGTCACTGCCTTCAGTTCAGCCACTGCAGTGGAAGATGCACTGAAGGCATGGAGATCCTTGCAAGGCAGTTGAAGATCTGTTGGTATGGTAGTGGGTACAGCACCGGCTAGGCTGTTTCAAGGCCATCCACCATATTAAAAATGACCCCAGATTCCTCTCTTTAAAACATGTTTACTGGTTTCATCATCTTCAGAAAGCACTACTTAGTGGCCAAAAGTGCTTTAGTTCCAAGGGAATTCTTTTATATGGACTGGTAACTTAAATCATTATTCAGTGACTTGTCTTTCTTCTAGCATATTCGCTAGTGCATTGTATTAGCTGTATTACCTGCTTAAGCCTTCTTATTTCTGACCTACTGTCTCTGGCATGCTGTAGTATTAGAGATATGGCATGTCCCAACACTCCTCCAGTTTCAGAAAAAATTGAAAAGTGTTTTAATCCAGCTAGCTTTCCGTACTCCTTGCTAACTAGAGAAGATCATGTTGGTTAACTATTTTATTTGTTTATTTAATATATGTGCATAGCTCAGCCTAACGACATAGGATGTTGGATACTTTACTGACGAACAGTGAATCGGTAATAACAAAAAAGTGAAATTTTTAGAATGGGAAGAAAAGTGAAAGTTAATAGCGCCGAATAACATAGTCATCTTTAAGGTGAACCCTGAGGAATTAAGTAGATGATTCTTCTTAGAATGGACTAGGTGTAATTGAAGAGACAGAGGGAAAATTGAGCTGCAATTAGACGTAGGCAGATGTGGATGATGTGTTTTTTTCCTATTTTTTTGGATTTCCCGACACTGAAAAGTAAGTAAAGTGCTTCTTAAGCTTTCTTTTGTTTGTAAGTCATCTAGGTAGGTGGATGAGCTATGAGGTTGAGTCATGTGGGTAATGTAGGATGCCTTAAAGAAAGTTCCATCTTCCAGAGGAAGCAAGTGAGTCTTTCTACAAAGCAGAGATGTGGACTAATTTCTAACCACCTGTGATAAGATAGACCATAGAATGTACAACTGCTTTCAGTGGAGCAAAGATCGATGTGGCGAGTCCAGTTAGCAGTTGATTTCTAGTATTCAGATGTTTGATGACTAAGGCTTGTACAGCAGTCCTAAAGTCTCTTTAAGCATAGGTGGCTTGACGTTCGTGAGCAGGTGAAACTGAAAGGATGCAGTCCTCGAACGTTTGAAGATATGAGAAATCAAAGTAAGGTGATGATTGATGTACAAAGTGATTTTGGGAAGAGGACCTTATTTTCTATTACCACCTTTTTTGCATTTGTTTTAATTGTACTGTATCTTTGCTTCTGTGAACCTCTCCAAGCCCTGATTTCATTTTTCTTTGATTGACTGCATCTCGTTAAAGCTACTTTTATGTTTGCTGTTAGCTGTCTGGTGTTATGCAGCTCTTTGAGATCAAGTTTATGCTCTAGAAACCATAAACAAAAATTGCTTTCCAAAAATCAAAAACCATTGAAAGCAACTTTACAGGAGTTAACATAAAGCTTAAGCTTATATAAAGCATTGATATTATAAACACACCAAACATTCACCAAACAGGACAAACCAAGAATAACCCAGGTCATTTGTAGTCGCTCTATACTTGGAGAACCAGTCAGGCATACGCTATGCACAGTCCTTTTTCGGATGCTTGCAAATGAGAAACATTCTGTGCTTGATTCTTACCCAGAAGGCCCTCAAAAAATGAAACACAGACACTTGAACCTCATGCTGTTTCTAAGGGCATCTGAAAGCTAAACATGGATTGTGTTTGCAGCCCATAGTGCACTTTACCAATTGTCTCAAAAGACGTCACAAAAATGCTTGTAATCACAGTCCTTTTTAAGTCTGCATACTACCCCAAAAAATGTGCCTACTGCCACAGATTCTTGCTGTAGTATTTTCTAAACAGAACCATGTTATGGTAGATGATAAAGGTTTGTCAAATGGGATTTTGGACAGAGACTGGACTGAGATAGCAGCATGCATTACTGAAATAAGTGTTTTAAAGAATGTCTGGGTACTATAGGTATGGGCAGAGCCTAATTTGTAAAATGAAGGTTGCAGGTGCCCAAAGCTCTGCTCAGAAAGCTGTGGACGACCCTATGAAATATTGATCACACTGCATACCAAGGCTTCTAGTCTTAAATCCAGCTGATGCATTTCTAAATACCTAGCAGACACTCAGGTTCCTGCTTTCTCCTTTTGTGATAGTTTTGCGACCACTCTCTTCCTTAGTCTTTCCAATCTGTGTGTTTGTCCCAGTAAATACATGATGCTGAAAAACAAGTGCCGATCCCCACAAATAGGTGGCAGTGCCCACACCAGCACCCACCAGTTCAAATTAAGCACTGAGTGTCTGTGTGCGTCTGTAGAGAGAGAAAGAATGTGTATGTGTGTATGGAGAGAGACAGTGTGTGTGTGTCTGTCTCTGTGCTTGTTTTTTGTATGCATGGTAGGCAAATGATTTCCATTACATTATGTTGAAAGCTGATGGTTGCAAGCAATATGTGTAAAAATACATGTATACACAAAGTATGATGATGCTGTATAAGGGTTAGGTGTGATGGACGGTACATGCACACTAGCTTGTGTATAGATCACATAGGTGACTGGCAAATGGATACAGGAGTATCTGGTGAGGGAATATCACAAGGCCTGTGGGAATTGGGCAATGATGGTTGTCAGGCACATGTAAGAAATTGTAATCGCCACCCACCACAGATGGTTTTGTTGGTACATATTGGTAATATATAAATCTGCTCAGCTGCTCTTAATTCACTTTCTTGGTTGGTTTAAGAGGTAAAAAAATCACTGCCTAATGCATCTAGCCAAGTGATAAAAAATAGATATGTATATAGCAGGGTTAGGAGTATTTCAGTCCTTCCTTAAATAGTAATGTTGATGTGTATTAAAGAGGATCATTTGCTCCAGTCGAGCCTTTCAGCACTCAAATTCAATTCCACAATGAGCCAGGTGAGGTCAACCTTGAGATAAGTGTTGCCTATGCACATCTGAGCATGAGTGTATTAATGCTGTGGCCAGAGGCACTTTTCACATATTTTATCAATGTAGAAGGTATAAATTCCACCTACTCCGAGTTATGCTTGCCAAGTGATGGGGTTTCAGTGATGGACTTTGTTTGAGAAGATGGAGGGACGTATTTGGTGCCAAATTTCTAATTTGAATTCCAGGCCTCTCCTGCTCTCTTCAGTTGGAATATGGGTTGCCCTCTAATTTTGTGCTTACATTGGCAGCGGCCTTGAGGTGGGGGTATATTGGGTGGCAAAACAGGTTCTATTCATGCAGCATTGAAGTCTTAAATCTTTCAAATCATGAGAAGGAAAAGTGCTTTTTATTCGACCTTTATGGAAGCCATGGAAATGTTAGAAAGAAATGTTAAAAAATTGAAAAACGTTACTGTCTACAGTGAGTAAGAGTAGAGATATTTTATTCTGTAGTCAGTCTGCAAGACATGAAATAATAATAGGCAGTAGCATTTACAAACAACCCCAACCTTATCACATATGTCATCTTCCAAATGGGGTATGTGGAGTCATCTTGTTATTAAGGTTGAACCTACTACCACTACGTGATAATACTGGAGCCAGAGAGACTGTTTGTTTGCCCCTCCCACTGAAATGGTTTGTGTGAACATTTACATTTTTTTTAAATGTTTTCTGAATGTGTTTTAACATTTTTCCCGGATCAGTGCTAAAGCCTTCTGAACTTATATGTACTTGCTATAATGGAAAATTCTCATCAGCAATGGGGAAATCGTTTTAATGCTCTTGCATTTGAGTTGTCCTAGCTTGGTCTGTTATGCACTATTTTATTATTCTGTTCTTTGCACTTTATATCGGATTATTGTATTTTATAATTTGCACATCTTTGTCAAGTCTAGTCTTGTTCGTTATGTGCTTTTCTATTTTTGCTCTCTTTTAAGAGCACAAAGAGCTCTGAAATTGCTGAAGGTTTTGTGGATGGTGATCTGGTTGAGGGGGCTTTCTCAGGGGCCACCCGTTAGTCCAGAAACATAGGGGAGTGATGGTGGCCACAAAGGTCGAAGTCTCACGAAGTCCAACCAAAAAACAGTTGCCACTTGTCTACTGGCATCCAGTTACACTGAAACCAGTGGGTCCCTCTAACTGACACAAGTGTCTGTCTTGGGTAATCAAACTCCACTCTGGTGACTCTCCTGGGTCCAGCAGACTCGAATACAACTTTAGACCACCAGGTTACAGTCTCCCAGACTGTGCTGTAGCAGTCAGTGGTGATCAAGCAACTGTGGCTATAAATTTGTCAAGACAAGCTTTTCCAGTTTTTGTGAACCTGGAGCTGTAACAGGAAGTCAGATAACTGACTCTTGAAATTTACCTCTTTTGTCTGGGGCTCAGGGATAACATTTCTTTAAGCAGGGCATCACAAGCATCTCCTCTCCTTGCTAGCCTAAGGATCAGCAGGTGCAGTCCATTCTTTGGTGCTGCCTCCCTTTTCTGGGTCCAGTGAACCACAAGAAAGTCCTTTTTGAGGTCTGGGTGACAGGGTTCCACCTTTATGCCCTCAACTTTCCCTTGGAGATGTGCTGACTACTAGCCAATGCGTTACAAGGTCCCTTTCTTCCTGATGAAGACTTGTTGCAAAGTGTGGAATCTCGCTATCCCAGAGTGCAATATTCAGCCCACTTCCAAGATGGCAAAGTCCCCTCTCTCAGTGTTTGGGACTTGGTAGCCAAACATAGAGGTGTGGCTGCCTGAGGGCTACACATCAATGGGAAAATTGGTTTGGCAGCTGTTCCCCTCTCTCTGTCCCTAACACAAACCTATCAACCACAACAAAAGAACATCCCTTCTCGTGTGTATCCACCACTTGACCCTCAAAGGTGGCTTCCACTTCAAAGGCTGAATTTTGTTATCACACTGTTTGGCCTTCCTGCCAAAGGGAGATAACATCTCTTCCAAAGGTAAGCCCTTTTGTGCTACTTCCTGGGAGCTATTCACACATCTCCCCAGCAGGGCAGAAGGCTGTGTCCTAGCCAGCACCTGTAAACGATCACTGCAAAACTTGGGCAATGGAGTGGCAAATTTCTAAATTAGTAATCTATGTAAAAGTTACATACAATTTCACTTGGGCTTCAAATCTGTTTAAATGCAATGATTCTGTTGATACCTTGAAGTACCAATTTTAGTAGTCCCATTCACAACTGAGTGTCAGCATGTAACCATATACTCGACAATGGAGATACTAGCCTTCCCACAGCAAAAAAAGCAATTTGGGAGTTTTACTGTTATAACTCATAAAAATGCATGTCCGCCTTTTTAATATACAGCACCCAGCCTTAGTGCTTGAAGGGCTTACCTTAGGGGTGACTTACATATATTAAAAAGGACTTGATTAATAGTTTGAATGGCAAAGTCGGGTTAGCAGTTCGTAAACTGCTCTGCCAGCCAGCAATGGCAGGCTGAGAGACTTGTTTGCTTTGTCACACTCTAACTTTAACTTATAGCCATTTAGTATGCATGGTAGCACATACAAGGGATGTATAAATGAGCTAACGTTTGTCAATCATGGGTGAACCAATCGGACATTTAGCTTTTAAGGGTTAGAGCACTGGCACTGAGGACTGATTGCAGGGCTCAGTGACTTTCAGAGTAAAACCATTGACATCAGTCCAAGACTTTGGGGGTGATCATGCAGAAAGAGGCATCCTTACAATTTATAAAGCTTGATAGCCCAAAGGTATCCAAGCAATCAATGAAAGGCACAAACACAAAGAACAAAGAGTTAAAAGTAAATAAAATTTTATTAGCCTGCCAAGGGCCAGATGTTTCTTGGCTTTCCTAACATCTTCAAGTAGTTTGTTCAACAGACAAGAAAATTCAACAAATAAACTACTTCTGCTAATGTTTGGAACAGCCACTAATGTTTTATTTTCTGATTAATGGCATGAGAGTGGCGGCAAGCCTTACATTTCTCTTTCAGAAAGCTGGGAACAATTAGAGACAGAGGCCCTCATTCTGACCTTGGCGGGCGGCGGAGGCCGCCCGCCAAAGTCCCGCCGTCAGATTACCGTTCCGCGGTCGAAAGACCGCGGCGGTAATTCTGACTTTCCCGCTGGGCTGGCGGGCGGTCGCCTTCAGACCGCCCGCCAGCCCAGTGGGAAAGAGGCTTCCACGATGAAGCCGGCTCGGAATCGAGCCGGCGGAGTGGAAGCTGTGCGACGGGTGCAGTTGCACCCGTTGCGTATTTCACTGTCTGCGCAGCAGACAGTGAAATACATGTAGGGGCCCTCTTACGGGGGCCCCTGCAATGCCCATGCCAGTGGCATGGGCACTGCAGGGGCCCCGCGACCCCCCCTACCGCCATCCGGATCCCAGCGGTCGGACCGCCGGGATCTGGATGGCGGTAGGGGGGGTCGGAATCCCCGCGGCGGTGCAGCAAGCTGCGCCGCCGTGGAGGATTCAATGGGGCGGCGGTACACTGGCGGGAGCCCGCCAGTGGTGCCGGTCCGACCGCGGCTTTACCGCCGCGGTCGGAATCCCCATTGGAGCACCGCCGGCCTGTCGGCGGTGCTCCCGCGGTCCTCCGCCCTGGCGGTCAAAGACCGCCAGGGTCAGAAAGAGGGCCAAAGTCTGATGTGTGACAGACAATACTTTGAAGGAGATTCTTGGGACCACGAACTGCCAATGGAGTAACCTTAAGATCAAAGTCATGAGGGATCTAGCTAGCGTCTGAGAGATGATGTGCGCATCCGGATTTTGGAAGACGTGTAGTCTATGGGCTTCATTGTGACCCCAGTGACAGAATTGATTATTACAGCATCCACATTGTGTTTATAAGGTGACATATTTATTTATATTTAGAGTTTTGCTCTGATGGGACATAACATTTGTATTTTGGCACTTGGACTACTAAAGTTGGCACCAAAAGCTTCATGACCCAGTATTTATCAGTATTTACCAGACATTTCACCCATTAAATTCAGGTATGTTTTACTGCCAAATTTAACTGGTGATACAAACCGTCCTGGCCCTTAGTTTTTACTGAGTTAGATAAACAATTCTCCTCTTATTATTGCAATCCCCGCACAAATCAATCAATCAATCAATCAAAGTATTTATAAAGTGCTCTACATGCCTGTGAGGGTTTCAAGGTGCTGGGGGGGGGGTGCTGCTACTGATCGAAGAGCCAGGTCTTGAGGAGTCTTCTGAAGGTGAGTAGGTCTTGGGTCGGCCGTAGGTTGGTCGGAAGGGTGTTACAGGTCTTGGCGGCGAGGTAGGAGAAAGATCTGCTGCCGGAGGTCTTTTGTTGGATGCGGGGAACGACGGCGAGGGCGAGGTTTGTGGAGCGAAGCTGAGTCTGTTGTTCAGGTAGGCTGGTCCGGTGTCGTGGAGTGCCTTGTGTGCGTGGGTGAGGACCTTGAATGTGATCCTCTTGTCTACGGGGAGCCAGTGAAGGTCTCTCAGGTGGTGGGAGATGTGGCTGTGGCGGGGTACGTTGAGGATCAGCCGGGCAGAGGCGTTCTGGGTGTGTTGGAGGCGTCAAAGGTTTTTGGTCTGGATACCTGTGTAGTGTGTGTTGCCGTAGTCTAGCCTGCTGCTGACGAGGGCCTGAGTCACCGTTCTTGTTTCAGTCGGGATCCGCTTGTAGATCCTTGGGAGCATGCGGAGGGTGTTTTAGCAGGAGGAAGAGACTGCGTTGACCTGTTTTGACATGGAGAGGGAGGAGTCGAGGACGAAGCCCAGGTTGCGTGCGTGGTCGGTTGGGGTCAGTGGGGTTCCCAGTGAGGTTGGCCACCATGAGTCGTCCCAGACGGAGGGGGTGGGTCCGAGGATGAGGACCTCTGTCTTGTCCGAGTTCAGTTTCAGACGGCTGCTTCTCATCCATTCGGCTATGGCCTTCATTCCCTCGTGAAGGTTGGTTTTGGCGGTGAGTGGGTCCTTGGTGAGGGAGAGTATGAGCTGGGTGTCGTCAGCGTAGGAGATGATGTTGAGGTCGTGTTGGTGAGCCACTTGTGCGAGGGGGGCCATGTAGATATTGAACAGCGTCGGGCTGAGGGATGAGCCCTGGGGTACGCCGCAGATGAAGTTGGTGGCTTCGGAACGGAAGGGAGGGAGGCGGACTCTCTGGCTTCTGCCGGAGAGGAAGGAGGTGATCCATTTGAGGGCTTTTTCTTGTATTCCGGTTTCGTGGAGGCGTGTTTTTAGAGTGCAGTGGCAGACCGTGTCGAAGGCGGCTGACAGGTCCAGGAGGATGAGGGCTGATGTTTTGCTGTTGTCCATTTGGCGTCTGATGTCGTCTGTGGCGGCGAGAAGGGCGATCTCGGTGCTGTGGTTTCGTCTGAAACCGGACTGGGAGGGGTCCAGGGTGTTGTTGTCTTCGAGGTAGCTGGTAAGCTGTGTGTTGACGATTTTCTCGATGACCTTCGCCGGGAATGGGAGTAGGGAGATGGTTCGGAAGTTCCTGAGGTCCTTGGGGTCCGCCTTTGGCTTCTTGAGGAGGGTGTTGATTTCAGCGTGTTTCCAGCTTTCCAGGAATGTTGCTGTCTTGAAGGAGATGTTGATGACCTTCCGTAGTTGGGGTGCGATGACTGCGTCGGCTTTGCTGTATACGTGGTGCGGGCATGGGTCTGACGGTGATCCTCAGGATCACAAACAGAGTTTCAATGTATTGGAATATAATTGGAATTTACTTTACAGACCACTGGTAAGGCCTTCATATAGAGCACTGCAATAATACATTTGTCTACTAATGTAGACTAGTGCCATTGCAATAACTGGACGAATACACTGAAACAGTTTTAGGAAGTGACCTAATTTGATTTTGTGCAACAACAACAACATTACCTAGCTGTTTTAGGAAATATACTTAGACAAATAGTATCTGGAATCTACATCTCCAGATTACACATTACACAAAATGTGCAAATACATTTAAACAGACAAGTCAGAGCAAAATGTTATTTTAGCACTGTGGAAAGACAGAGAAATATTTATTGACCAGAGATATGATTGTGTTTAATTTTAGGATAAAAAACACCAGGAATAAGTTAGTCAATCAAATGTCACAGTAGACCAGGACTGAGGAATGACTGAGGAATGACTTCTGGTCAAACACAATAGAGCAGAGGTCAGATTCACCAAGTGGTTTGTCCTGGTTTGTCTCTGTCAAAGTATTTACTTACTGACTTAGGGCCTGATTTAGAGCTTGGTGGAGGGGTTACTCTGTCACAACAGTGGTGGATATCCTTTCTGCCTCAATGTAAATCCCATTATATCCTATGAGATTAACATTTTGGCGGATGGGATATCATACACCCAAATACCGGAAACTCTCAACCTCCCACCAGGTAGGTCAGCCTGCAGAACCCCGCTAAGGGACCCAAAGGGGAATAGGAGCGATTTTTTAATGTTGACTTTGAGACCAAAGAGAGCCCCAGAAATATCCAATCTCTGCAGCAGCATTGGCACCGAAACATGAGGTTCCAGTACATAAATGAATGCATCAGGGAATGCATACAGGGAAAATTACATGTGTGGACCGTCCCACCTGGATTCCCCACGGTTCCAGCTCCTCTCAAAGCCATATTGCTAGTGGTTCCACCACCAGAGCAAACAGGAGAGGCGAGAGCGGGCATCCCTGCCTCATGCCCCTGCCGATCTCCCAGGTGTCTGAGAGTTCCACCCCACCCATACTTGTGCAGTAGAAGAGTATACAGTAACCGCACTCAAGCACAGAAACCGGGGCCAAACCCCATGCCGCAAGACCTCTAAAAAATAACCCCACTCAACTGTGTCAAATGCCTTTTCCAAATCCTAGGACACTAGCACCAATTCAGTCTCAACATCCGCAGTCTTGTGCAGGATATGTGCCAGGCATCACAAATTATAGGACGTACCATGACCAGGGATAAACCCATATTGATCCTCGTGCACTAAACCCTGAATCACCCCACGGAGCCGGCTGGCCAAAATCTTACAAAGTATCTTGACATCACTATTTAACATGGTAAGTGGGGGATAAGAGGAGGGGTCACCAGGGTCCCCTCCGGCTTAAGCATCAAATACACAATACCCTGACTCATGGTGTCTGGCAACATAAAACGCACTCGAGCTTCCTCAAAGACCATCACCATCGGGGGATTTGGACTTAGTCATTGCAGCTACTGCCTCACTCTCCTCCTCTACAGTAGTCGCAGTCTCAAGGGCATCCCTACTCTCCAAACCCAAGCGTGGGAGCCGCATCCGCTTCAGAAACCCCCCCATACCCTCCTTGCGTAGTACAGCACCAGCCCTCGACCCGCTTTGGAGATGCGCAGCCAATTCCCGTAGAATGTCCATGCGCGTTGTGAGCATTTTGCCATCAGCATTCCTAATATGTAAAATAGGAGGAGCCTCCACCTCCCATTACAGAATCCATGCCAGAAATTTGCCAGGCTTATCTCTCTCCCGATGCAGTCGCTGCATATAACCTCTAAGTGTGATCCGGCTTAAAGTATCCCAACAACTATTAACCTTCTTGTATAACCTGAGTTCCTCCCGTTCAGCCATTCTCGTGTCCGGTAACGGCTGCTGCATGTCCCCCAATTTCTCCTCCAGTTCTGTAAGATCCCACTCTAATTGTCTGCATACCCCGCACGCCATGCCTATACACTCCCCCCATATGACTGCCTTCATAGCCTCCCACTCCAGGCCCCTAGACAGTGTTGTGTTCCAATTCAATTCCATGTACTGTTTAATGGCCTCACCCACCCATTCACAACACCCCACATCAGTAAGGAAGTCCGCAGGTATAGGCCAACTATGCGCTAGACTGGTGGTCCCTGCACCCCATTGTAATTGCAACCGCACTGGTGCATGATCGGATAAGAACCTACCCATATGTGTAACATCCAGCACTTGCAAGCTATTGAGACCACCCAGCAGAAACCTGTCCAATCAGGTATGCGTATTACGTGTTCTGGAATGACAAGTGTATTCCCTGCCCTCAGGGTGCAGCTCCCTCCAACTGTCCCATAACCCTAAATGTGTCATCACTTCCGTGAGAGATTTCACCATCAAAGGTTTAGCCCCCAGCTTAGGCGGAAGGTTATCCAGTTCACCGTGCAATACACAATCGTAGTCCCCCGCCCAGACCAAAGGCCCATCCACACTGTCCCCAACAATCTCAGATATTCTGGTATAAAAGGAGTTATAATCAGTGTTAGGCACATATGTATTGAGGATAACAATGGGTGAGCCATCCAACATGCCTTCCACCAGAACATATCGACCATGGACATCTACTTCACTGTATATGTGGGTGAATGGAACCACTGGAGCCACCCATATAGACACAACTCACGCATAGGATGAGAAGGAGGAAGAAAATATTTGACCCAACACTTCTTGGACAGTATGTGTGCTTCCTCCTCAGTCATGTGTGTTTCCTGAAGACAGGCAATATGAACCTTATGCCTCCTTAGAAATGAGTGTACCCTATAGCGTTTGGTGTAGCTCTTCAACCCCCTGACATTCCATGTCAATATATTAATTTGATGACCCATAGTGATACTGTGTTGCCCACCCTCCCAACTGAACACCTCCCCCTGTGTCCCACCCCACCATGGTAAGACAAGGGAAGGACATATTGCACATCTCGCCCTTATACCTGCACTGTTGAATGAACTTCAAATATTGACAAACTTGGCCAATCGAACCCCCTAAACGCCCAACCCCCACCCCCAGATATACAGTAAAACAACCATAACAAACCATACTGTAAGTCCACTCCATAGATGCTGCCACGACAAAAGCCTAAACCTCAACTTTCCATGTCTAAAGTCCTACCACAACTGTGGAGTGACCACCCCGCACCCCAGCATCAATCCACTAATTACCCAAGTACCACCCCGATCTTAGATCACTAAGTATCAGAGGCCCCCCTGATGACCAATACAGTCCAGTTCTTAAGTGAGGCCCCGTCAGGACCAGAAGCATATTAGGGCTGCATCTCTCCACCAGAGAATACTTTTATTGTTGACACTAACCATGCAAGAAAGGGTGTAATGGCACCCTGAATCATTAAGATCATAGTCAGACTTGCGCAGGAACTCCTCCAGCTCCTCACCCCAGCTCCACATACAGAGCCCCAGCAAAACCAACAGACACTACCACTATTGTTCCGTCCTGTGTATCTCAACATCCTCCAGCCGACCAGCTTCACGCAACCTCCAATCCGGACTCTCCACTCCGGAGGCCCGAAGAGCGACACCTCGCAGCCCAGGAGGCCTCCCGCATAGGATGGGGGCCGCCTAATCAGCGAGCCCCCCCAACCGGCAGCGCCACAGATGCTCCCACTCGCCGTTCTGACGTGAGCTCCCCTGGCCCAGCTGCCGCCTCCGTGCAGCCCAAGAGAGGCACGTGATCACCGCCTTGGCTCCACGAGTCCAAAAAGAGGAACCGTGCTGTGCCTGACTTCTCAGCACGTCATCCCACTGCAGGAGTGGGGTGCCCACTACCACAGGTACCTCAGGATCTCTTCAGGATTTTGCCGGGAGAAGGAGCTCACGAGGAGCCCCGTCCCGCTGGCCATGGTGCTTGGCCATGCCCCACACAGCACACTTTAGGGGTGACTTAAGAATATATAAAAACGCATTTTCCTGTTTGACAAAGGCATCTTTCCCTACTATACGTCTCTGTGGTGCATTTAAACTGCATCACATTCTGAGCACAGTGGTGTTCCTGGCAGACATATTTTTTAGCATATATATGGGTGGTATGACTACACACAGTAGAGGTAAAGTCCTAAAGCCTGCAAAAATATGGTTTGGTCAAAAATTTAAAGTATGGGATGACCATGCAGAAAAGGCGTATTTGCTACATTGGTTCAAAATTACCCCATCTCTAGATTAATCTGAGTCATCTGGCACCAATTTGTTTTAAAGTTGGCTCTGTGTTGATTACATTCTCTGAAAAATCATGCCTGGACAGTTTCACCATGTCCAGGATTTCAATTATTGTTATACTAAGGCACAATAACAGGAATCAGAAGACTGTCTTCTAGAGTAAGTAGAGACAATATTAGAAATTATGCTCCTGTGGATTTGTGTTTGGATTACCCTTTGTCAGGGTTAATGATATTTCTAAAGGAATGTATATGTCATCTCTCCAACCCTACACTATAATATATTAAGAATAGCTAGTCATTCATATCCTTTCCTAAAATATGTGTGTATAATGGGCTATACATTTAGGCCTTTACCGTTAACCGACAGATGCTTCATTAAGAACAATATAATTATTCTATATGTGAATTATAGGAAAGAATTACTAACAAGTCAAAATATGCAACACAGAAAGAGAACTTGCTGTGATGCATTACGTGACAGGGAGAGGGCAGAAATATGACATATCTACTAAGATGTGGCACATTCCTGCCCTTTTCCTGTGCTGACGCACTGAGTGCAACCTAGAGCCAACACAGGCACCCTTACATCATGGTGCCAGAATGCCTGTGATACAGCCGGGTTCGTTTTTGCGCAGGAAGGCACACTTTCCTCCACAGAAACAATCATTTTAGGCTTTTTCCAAGCTGAAAACCAGTCTTAGGCCTTGAATTAGATGTTGGCGCTAACGGTCCCACTGTCGACTTTTCGACTGAAAACCCGTCCAATATCGTAATGGTCCACTCACTGTATTCAGATGCTGGCAATCCCATAGCCGAAAGCCTGCATTTGAACCACCGTCTCCACCAAGAAACACCCTCTGAGTTGACGACAGGAGAGGGAAAAGTGGATGTTGTTCAGACACCAGCCATCCTTTCTGCTGTGCAGATTTGGATGTGGCTTACTGCCAAGAAAAAAGTGGTGGTCTGACCTCCCATTCTGAGTTGGCAGATTGGGGGATGAAAGGTGGAAAACTCACCTTTTTTTCCCATTCCAACTCCGTCTTCATGTGGACACGGCTGGAAAACACCTATTGTCCCTGATGCCACCGACCCAAGGAGAAAACACAACTCCTCTGTCACTGGACTCAAAGGTAGGAAAACTGCATTGCCAATGTGCGTTGGGTGGGCACTGCATGGGAGGCGGAACCACTGCAGGCCTATGCATCTCACAGTAATTTAAAAAAAATAAGTATGACCTGCATATGTGGTGAAGACAATTGTGTCACACATGGCTGGGGACACACTGGCCTAAAATGCATATCGCACACATACACAACTGTCATTGTAGTGTCATCATTCATTGTAAAATGAATGCTGTCCCCACAGTGACTGTACACTCACACTTGGCAACAGTGTCCATGTGTGCGCATTGCAAGGTGATCTGTATAGGTAGGTTTGTGCTATCTGCAATGTATGTGAGTCAGTACGTGCATATGTGTGTGCATGTGGATTGGCTTGTTGAGGTGAAGGGAGCTGGAGGCTGTGATGTGGTTGTGTCAGTATGTGTGTCCCTTCCAATTGAAATCGATGTTGTTGTGTATGTTGTGTCGTTATGTGACACATTTAGGTGAGTGTTGTTTTTTGTGTGGTGGACATTGTCATTATTTGTGTCGCTGTGCTTGTGTGTGAGTGTTTTGGTATAGCTGAGTATGTAGTTGTGTTGGTTGTTCTGGTTGTGTCATGAGTGAGTGCAGTGTCAATGGTGTGAGTATGTTGTGTCATGAATGTATGGCAATGTGTGTTTTCAGCATGTACAGGTTGTGTTGTGTTGCAATTGTAATGGATGATGGTGTGTATGTGGTGTATTGTGTAGTGTGTAGTGCAGGGACACACATATGGCTAAGGGACAGTGTGTGTGTGTGTCACTTACCTTTATTCCATAGCCCCTGGCATTGTACATAGCCCATTGGGTCCCGTTGCCATCTCCCTCCATCAGCAATCCATCGCCAGTCCTCCGCTTGCAGAGATTTCACATTTAAATACAGCAGGCGTAACACCCTCAACTTGGCGGTCTTTTTGGGTTTGCTGCCAACATGGCTTGGCAGTAACACTGCCAAGATCTAAATCAGGCTCTTAGCAATTGTGTGAATGCACCATAATTCATGGGTAAAGAAGTGGGAATACCCCTCTACACCCATGGAACACCTTCCCAGAGCAGAGTAACAAATCGCAGTGACTTTCACTACCTTGTATTGCTCCACATTTTCCAATCTGTGTAGAGCCATGCAAGGTGGTTTTGCATGGCTTACTAAATCTCACTGAAGCCCTTGCACCGCCTTGCACACTCTTGCATAACGCAATGGCAAAACAAGGGCTTGTAAACCTCAACTTATCTAATTTAAAAAAGGCAATTAGACTGTGCACATTCTAAACACTTTATGTACCAGAATATATCCCCTTGTCATTATCTGGAACAGTAGTTGTTAGACCTGACTGCCTTAGGGTGGTCACCCCAAACTTTTTGCCTGCCTCCCTCCACTTTTGAGATACTGTTCTTGCTGGTTTTTAGACTCTGCGCACTTTACCACGGCTAACCATTGCTAAAGTGCATATGCTCTCTCCCTTTAAACATGGTAACATTGGATCACACACAATTGGGTTTTTTATAAGTCCCTAGTAGAGTGCACTATATGTATCCAGGGCCTGTAGATTAAAAGCTACTATTGGGCCTGTAGCACTGATTGTGCCACCGACTTCAGTAGTCCCTTAACCTTGTCTCAGGCCTGCCATTGTAAAGCCTCTGTGTGCAGTTTCACTGCCAATTCGACTTGGCATTTAAAAGTACTTGCCAAGCCTAAAACTCCCCTTTTTCCACATGTCAGTCACCCCTAATGTGTGCCCTAGGTAACCCCTAGAGCAGGGTGCTGTGTAGGTATAAGGCAGGACATGTACCTGTGTAGTTTACAAGTCCTGGTAGTGTAAAACTCCTAAATTCGTTTTTACACTACTGTGAGTCCTGCTCCCTTCATAGGGTAACATTGGGGCTGCCCTCATACATTGTTTGAGTGGGAGCTGCTGATCTGAAAGGAGTAAGAAGGTTATATTTATTATGGCCAGAATGGTAATACAAAATCCTGCTGACTGATGAAGTTGGATTTAATATTACTATTTTAGAAATGCCACTTTTAGAAAGTGAGCATTTCTCTGCACTTAAATCTTTCTGTGCCTTACAATCCACGTCTGGCTGGGTTTAGTTGACAGCCCCTTGTGCATTCACTCAGACACACCCCATATACAGGAAACTCAGCCTCACTTGCATAAATCTGCAGTTTGAATGGGTCTTCCTGGGCTGGGAGGGTGGAGGGCCTGCTCTCACACAAAGGACTGCCACACCCCCTACTGGGACCCTGGCAGACAGGATTAAGCTTAATGGGGACCTGGTGCATTTCTAAACCACTCTTTCAAGTATCCCCCGCTTCAAAGGCACATTTAGGTATAAAAAGAGGGTCTCTGCCCTACCACCTCAGACACTTCCTGGAGAAGATACCTGAACCAGAACCTGCACCCTAACAAGAAGAACTGCCTGGGTGCCTAAAGGACTCACCTGACTGATTTCTGAAATGGACTGCTGCCTTGCTGTTGCCTTGCTGTCTTGATGCTCTCTTGCTTTGCTGCAGAAGTTCTCTTCAAGGGCTTGGATAGAGCTTGCCCCCTGTTCCCTGAAGTCTCAGGAACAAAAAGACTTCTCTCCTGCAGCTGAAATCCCCGTGCGGCAACCTGCCAAGAACGACGCACAGCCTGCTCGTTGTGAAAAATTCACTGAACGCCGAGACTGGAACGACGTAGAAGATGAACGCAGATGGATTGTGTGTGACTTACCCTGACTAGAGTGAGGGTCCTTGCTTGGACAGGGGGTAACCTGACTGCCAATCAAAGACCCCATTTCTAACAGTAGTGATATAGAGGAATGATGAAGGGGTTTTGTTCTGAATCAATGTTCTCAGAATGCATGCACAATATACAAGTGAAACATCTTAAAACTACCAAAACCTCTTATCCTGGCCTGCAAGAAAAATCCTTTTTAAACATTTTGCATTGTTATGTTAAATACCACAGCTGTGATTGATCAAAAGTAATCCTACTAATTCCAGTCAATCATATCCAGTTGGTTCTCATCACTTGAATGTGAACTATCTTTCATAAATGCTATTCATGGAAGTAAGTATAATTAACATCCAGGATTTTCTTTTTGCAGTTATGTATGCGTTAAAGGTTTGATAAAGATTTGGTAGGAATCATTTTTATAACATACCCTCGCCATGCACTGTGTTAACATCAGTGATGTTAGTGATGTTATCGATGATGTCATAGAACATGTCATGAGTGATGTAACTTGTGAGATCATAAGCAGTGTCTGACAAGGGCACAAGTGAGTTTCAGTTTGTTATTGAGTTTAACATGTTACATCTTAATTGACACTTTGACTTAACTATAACGCTAATTTAACCTTTGATTTTTTCTGTAAACGTGTTTTTAACATACAGTAGTAATATAAAGGCTGACATTTTAAGTAAGGGAGACCTACTGGCTTCATCAAAGGGTTAGAAGTCAGAAATATAAAAGGAAGGACTATTGGCTTTATGATGATGTCAATAAATCACCACAATATTTTTTAAATAACTATAATACAATGTATTCCTGTGTATATGGCAATAATTATTGACAGGATTGTTTTTCATACAAAGCATTTTTCTTTAAAACAGCCATAAACATGTGTTAAGTATTTTTTCATACTCTTCAGGCCACAAAATTCAACCATAGAACCAACCAAAAAGATCCCTTACTTCAACTGAAGAGCATACAGCTCCCGCTTTAAAAAAAGATGGCAAGCTCTCCTCGGGTCATGTATGAAATGACCCAGAAGACTTACTGGAATGGTTTTTGTAAATGTTCCTGGGGGCTGCTGTGCTAGTAGAAGTCCCCTACAACATTTAACAAATGGTCTGTGGCGTCCCTGGGAGCACCACTAGGATGTATCACTATGTTTAAATAGCCCTCGCAGGGCATATGGGGTGCTCCCTGACAGGAGCCATGAAACAGTGAATGTGAAAGTTATACTGCTCATTTCATATTTGTGTCATCTTTTCTTTTTGTTTTGTTTTTCCTATGTGTGCCCAGTTCCACCTAGAGCACCCAAGAACTACCAGATGTTGGAGACTGTGGGGAAGACCCAAGGTGTCTGAGGCCCCACTGGTGAGCGAGAACTACCCAAATTTATTTCTATGAGTGCCCTAGCTCCACCTGAAGCACCCAACTTTGAATCATTGAGGGAGCGAGGGAAGGCCCATGACTCTTGCTGTCCTACCGGCCCCCCAACCAACACTCATCCAGTCAGGCTGCTGGCAGGAGCTGGCAATCTTTTTTTTTCTAAGTGGGTGCCCGGTCCAAACCAGGGCACCCACAACCTTTGGTCTACTTGGGGCTGTGGGGGGAGGCCCATTGCTCCTGTGGCCCACTGGCTCCTCTGCAAGAACCCATCCTAGGAGCCATAATGATTTGGCTCCATTGCTTAGCACCCACCCAGTGAAAACAGCTAGTGTTTCTGCAGCTACCGGGTGAGTGCAAACCTATATTCCCTGCTTGAGAGAAGGCAGGCAGAGAATTTGATTTCTGTTACCCATCTGCACTGCCCCAGGCAGGAAACAAAACATAATTCTGGGAGACAGGGTCCCTGGGACACTGTTTGTCATTGGGCCTTGGTGGATGGGTTCCATGGGGCTACTAAATGGCTTGGAGAGGGGGCTGCATGGCACCCCCTGTTATTTTTTTTTTAAAGTAATCACACACGCAGGGGCACTGTAAGCCCATTCCTATTCTTTTTCATAAGGAGTACCCCAAGTCTAGATCGACCCTGGGAGGGCTTCAAATTTAAACGAAAAATGTTACTGCATTACCATTGTCCTATGGCAGTACTGAGGTACCGTTTAAAACAAAAATTGGCCACAGGTGGGTGGTTTGAAGGGAGGGGGGGCTCTAAGAGTTCCTGCCAAGGACTTGTTTATCAGGATATCCCTTCCCTGCCCACCCTCATATTTTTTATGTTTTTTTTTTCAGAACGCTGGGACTGAGTCCCTCAGTCCTAAAGTGGCTGCTAGATATCTTTGTTAATGTGAGGCAGCTAATCAAATTTAATCTTTCCATCTCCTGGACCACATCTCTACCACATCTCTCTCTCTCTCATTCTCTCTTTCTTTCTCGCTCTCTCTCTCTCTCTCTCTCTCTCTCTATATATATATATATATATATATATATATATATATATATTTTAACTTTATGTTCTCATAAACTACTTAGCAGATTTACACCAAATCACAAACAGCACACCTTCTGGGTAAAGATCTAGCTTTCTGACAAATTTGGGGTAATTATGTCCAACACATTTGCTGCTCATTTTTCCTATGGAAAACTGCATAGGGGAATTACAGTTTAGGCCCTTCCCCCTTTTTCTACTCTTGATGCATCACCCCACAACTTTCCAGGAGGGAGTTGAGTTGGCTTAAGCTGTTTTGTTGAAAGTGCCATGAAGATTTGTCAAATGGCACCAAAGTCATTAGCAAACCTGTAGATCTCTTTCCTATGGGATCCCGGTCTAACTATAACTACAGAGTGGCAACCACAACAGTGTAAAACGTGTGTGTGTGTCTGTGTGTGTGTGTGCTGAAGCCTTATTGTGAATGCCAAAAGAGACCTAACAACAAATGAGATTCTACATACAATCCATAGTATGTCATGGTGTAGTGTACAGTGCAGATGAGCCGTATCCTCTGTTAGAACAGAGAATGTGATGTCCTCCCATAATAGCAATTTTAAGAGTGAGATTGAATTAAGTGACTATCCAAAGTCATATTCTGCTTTTATATCTTCCACAGCCCAGCAATGAAGGATCTAAACAGTGCTCCGTTGACTCCCCCTATGTTGGCCCACACCACCTTCAAAACTATCTGTATCATTTGCAAAAACACCAAGACCAGCACTTCAGCTTATCATGCAGACAATTATGACTCATGGTATGCCCACAGACAGGACACCATTACACCAGAAACTAGCAAGTACCAAAGAGAAAAACAAGGTAGCAGGCCTTTTACATCGTTGTATCCACTATCTGAACCTCCCTGTGCTGCTTCCAATTTAGTATAGAGTGGAAGGTGCACTTCTTTAAAGTACACTATGTTGCAATGTACAAACAGTACACTTCTGCTCCTACAACTCAGCTCCCTCTCTTTTTACTCACTGACTCTATGCTTGCGTTTAACCTTGCACAAGCTCTTTTACCTTTTAGCTCTGTTACCTACAGTGCAAATACTGCATGCATTCATACATGAGAATGGGGAAGGTTTTGAGTATCATGTTAACATGCACTAGTAACTAGTAAATAGAGATGAATATGGAGATGATGGGTTTGGATTTTTATGGCCCAAGAAAGAGTAGGGCAGTAGCAGGAGGCATGCATTTCAATGAAACAATCATTTTGTGGAGGCTGACCAATGTAGTGTCTTCACAGTTGATTGAGATGAGACCAATAGTGTATACAGTTGAAAGGAAACAGTTATAGTTAGTTTGCCCATATGTGGTGATATTGTGAGATGAGTACTGAAGCTCAGGACAAGGAATTTGCTTGAGAAAAAAAAATTGTGGCATATGCATAAAGGGTAGAAATAGGAAACACATATTGGAATGAGCTAAGGGTGCTTCACATGAGTGGAGAAGCAGGAATCGTGAACTTGTATGGTGAAGTTGAAAGAAGATCAAGGGCCTTCATTGCTCGATAATGGACAATTTATCAATATACTCAATGCCTCTGTAGTTTAATGAAACAAAATGCTTTGCTCTGTCCTAGACCTCCAAGAAGCTTCTTCTTCTGAAATGTTGCATATCAGAATTTTATTCAGCTGAAAAGACCCTGCCATCTTAGGTTAAATATGTATAAATTGAATGTTGCAGATTAGAATGAGGATGAATTTGCCAGAAGCATCTTATATATATAACCATTTAATGTATGTGCCGAGTAGATGCATACATATTGGTTGCTGACTTGGACTAAGAATAAGTCAACTGGTGTCTGACCGGAGTCAGGATACTGGCTTGTCAGCCCTTGATGTGGCCGATCTAGTTTTAAGCCTTCTGAGTTAATGGGCATTTCGATAGTTTTAACAGTCAATCACCACAGCATCATGTACAATTGCTTATAGTACAAGTGTCGATAAGGAAGGAGCATATTCTGATTGCAAAAGTATTTATTTTCTTCAAAAAACAAAGTTTGATTCTGCTAAACTGTCTTTTTTGATGAGTAAATTCAGGGGGTATGTTTTCTTTAGAAAACCAAACCAAATTGATGTTTTGTGCTGCTATGTTATTTTTAATATCATTCTTTGGAAAACTTACTGACGGCGATTTCTTTCATCAGTGACTGCCTGGGCCTAATTATAATACCAAAGGCACCGCAGAATCAACTTAATGAGTTTCATGTAGAGTTGGACGCAGCAGACTCGGCACATTTTATAGGTCTGATTCTGACGTTATTCATTATCTTACAACAAAACAATTATATGGTTTTTTTTTTCCGTTTGGAAGCATATACTGTGCCAAAAACTATATTTATGTCGCATCAATAAACATGATACAATTGAAATAATGTGAAAAGGAAAAATGAGGCTGGCAATACCAATGAAACAATTCACAAATTAAGTCCTATCTTCGTTTACCAGTCTCAGCCTGCCACTATATCTGTACTGCACAGCCTAACACGACTGCCGCTCAGCCTGGATCAACATGAGAGAAACTGTGTGGGGGTGAAGAGCCCCGATGGGAAAAGGCATGCAGAGGGGGAGAGGAAGGGTGATTGTGGAAAATGGAACGCTGCACACAGTGCTTAATTTGTAACAGGATAAGTGCTGATGCCCAAGTGCTGCTCAGAAGCACGGAGCTGGCACTTTTATTGAAATTGTTTGAAGCAATAAAACATTCATCACTACATGTGCGCCGATGCCACACAATTGTACGTGAAAATTACTATCAAAACTCTCTACTGCGCCCTACTGAAAACCGCACAAAGGTTAACCTGCAATCACCTTATGCTCAACACACTCCAAGTGGAGTTCTTCTTGGTTGCTCCTCACAATCACTATGCACCCACAGAACAATGTCTCAAACAACTTACGCTCTCAACTGCGCCCCCAAACATAGACGTCAAATAAGGCACACCAGGGGTTGCACGTGCGACCCCTGGTTTCCCCTTTGCGTCTGCTGGTGCCATCCTTGCGACCTCTGAGGGCTAAGGATGGCAAAGAGAAAGGAATAGCAACCAGAAAGTATAGCAGCACCTTCAAATGGCTGGTAAAGGTGTGAAGGCGAGTTTATTTTAGAGCTGAAGAACACATATAAGTGGTGGAGACAGGTAGACACAGTGAGGCTCTGGTGGCTTCTCTTCACTCAGTAAGAAGATGAACTTTCTACTGTCTATAGGCAACAATATATCTGAGGTGAATAATAATGCTCCACACCGAAGTGAAAAACAAAAAGCGGAGAGTGCAAGAGTGCTAAAGAAAGACAGGAGAGAATGCCTTCAAAGTAACAGGCCTCTCTTCTGCTGGAGTTCTTAACATTTCTCCCTCACTTTTTAATGTTTAGATGGTTGCAAATAGTTTTCTTTTTCTTTTCCACTTTCTGTTTGCCCAGGTGTGAGTTTCAGCAGTAGTCCCATCCGAAGCTTGACAGTGCTGCACTGACTTTGAGGTACTTGAAACTCAGGTCAATCAAACAAACCTATCTGTCTAAATTAAACTTAGATCCTCAGTGTGTCATGTTTACAACTCATGCAGATTTGGCAAACTGAACTGATCTCGTGTACTTAGAGGTACATAGATTTCAACCACTTCTGTTCATAAACCATTTGGGAAAGAGACTGCTGTTTTACCCCCTCACCAATACTTCTGTGAAGTTATTTTTAAATATTAACCTGTTTTAACCAATGAAACTGCTCCAGTGTGCCTCACATAATTAACATCTGTAAACTGGTTCACTAAGTTTCACACCTTCCTCTGCAGAAACTCACTATAAATTCGCAATTGCTTTGTATTCAGCTAAACCAATGACACTGACACAATGACCTCTTAAATTCACCATTTATGACACACATGCCCAATTATTTCGCAATAAAGCGTACACTCATCCTAAATATGTATGATATTCTTGAAAATGTCACTATAGTGCACAATGTTTCCTGGATATTCTGGCGACAGATAGACCTCTAGGTTCTACTTTCAAGTTAATATCATTACTCTCCACCATGTCATCACAAAAACCTATATTGCTGGCTATGGCCCTGATATTAGAAACCCCTATCTGTTTGTATGTCTGAGTATGCGTGTGTGTTTGTGTGTGTAATATGCATCTGGCAGTGAGTGTAGGTAACACATTTATTTGTAGTTGTAAACAATGTGGTTTTGTAGTATGTGTGCCTAAACGTGTGTCTGTCTGACATTCCAATGGGTTTAACATGTATGGCCGCACTAGGGAGAGTGCTAGGGTGAGTGTGTCAGATGCAGTCCAGGATTTATTCTTGGATTCTGGTGCACATGCTGTTTCTTCTTTTAGAAATTTATGATTACAATTGACATAATGGAAAGTGAAAAGAAAAAAAGTGGAATGAATAAATTATTCATACGCAGAATGGGGATACTTGAAAGCTTCTTCAGAAAAAGTGTATGTGTCTGTGTGTTTGTGTGTGTGTTTGACCTTCCTTCTGTGGGTGTGTGGGTCTGTATGATAATAATCTCATATTGACAGTGCAGGTAATATGTGTAGGTTAGGAACATGTTTATGACAATGCCTACAATGAATGTGGTCATCGTAGATCTGTGCCTGCTTTATGTGCCTCTTTTTGTACTAGGAATATTTTGACTGTGTAACAAATGTGTGCTTATTTGGAAGGTGTGTGCTGCTGTGAGTGTTCAAAAGGTGTACCTAGACATGTGTGTCTAGTTGTCTGTGTATGTCTGTTGCTGTGTGTTTTCAGAATGTGTGCCTGACTGTGCCTGTGTTAGGAATCTGATTTGGTATGTTACGTGTTGTGGCAAGAATGTGTGCCTGAATGTTTGAGTAAAGAATAGTGGCTGTAATCTTGTTCAAAACACATGTGAAAGTTATGTGTAGAGTTATGAGAGGTGGCAAAGTGTTCAAGATGAGAAGAGCCTAGCTATAAAGAGGTGGAGGGATGGGCATGTAAGTACGAGACTAATCCATTCCTACAGCTGAAAGGAGGATTGGTGCAAATAGGTTTGTGCCCACCTATAAAAATGCCCTACACTACTTGCACATAGCTGAGATGGGGCTAGCTGCACGTTAACAAAATAAAGGCATATAGTTGACAGAAGCTAATTTATTATCACACATTGTAGGTTTTTAACTTCAGTGAAGGCAACTTCAGTAATGCCATTAGGGCCAAAGATCACATAACCTCACTTACTGTGATACCACCAGGGTCAAAGGTCATATGATGTGACTTCCTATAGAATCATCAGGAGGGTCAAAGGGCATTTGACATCACTTCTGCTACCCATAGCATTTTAGGTGTATCGACGTCCATGCCCCCATGTAATTTACTCTTCTAGAACGTTGGACAAATACTTGAATATGCAAGATCATATCAGTGCAACCGCCAGGGGAGCCAATTTCCAACAGAATACACTGAGGAAACTCAAACCCTTTTTTGTCCCCTGATGACTTTCAATGAGCATTCCAATCCCTAGTTATCTCCCATTTAGATTATGGGAATGTAACTCTCGCAGGCTTACCCAAAGTAAGCCTGGCCACACTGAACCTAGCTCCTAGGCTCAACACTGGATCCAGAAGATTATACCAAATCACACCAGACTTAATGCATCTAAAATGGCTCCTATCTGAAGCAAGGATCCAGCTGAAGATAGCCTACATGACACACAAGACACTTCACCATAACACTCCTGTCTAGTTGGCTAATAAAGCCAAACTATCTGGTGGTAGTCGTACCTTAAGAAACACTAACTCCCAACTGTTCTCCGGTCTCTGTTCTAGTCCCAAGAATTTGCAACGCACTGCCTCTTGAAATCAGGTCAAACCTCTCAACTTCCTCCTTCAAAAAAAGAAGTAAAAATGCTTATGCTGAATAGATTGCTTCAATAGTAGCCTTGAAGCCCCTCAGTTAGACCATTTTACTGTGGGCTCCTCAAGACCTTGAATCTCCCAGTCATCTGTTATACTGTATGTGTACCGCTATTTGTACAGCGCTCTGATACACTTATGGGTCTTGTTCAATGTATATAAAACTGCTCAAATAAATAAATTAAGTAATTTAATTAAATGTCAGGGTGCTGAATACCAAGACTGTAATACTTTGAATCCACTTCAGGCATCTAATTATTACCAAACACTTCTTGCCCCTTTATCTCTCTTTCACTGGTTTCTGCTTTCTCCATTTGCAACAGTTTTTCCGTCTTTCTCTTTCTCTGTTTTTCTGCTTTGTGTGTTTTTCCCTCTCTTGCTGAAATGTCTGAAATGGGAAAATAAGAGGAAGTCCCTAAAAATGAGCGCCAGTGGCCCCCATCGGCTCAAATTAAGCGCTGACTGCACAGGTGGAAAATACAATGTGTGAAGGTCACCAGGTAGCACATGTCAAGTTACCCTTCCTGCAGCGTACTGATTCAGGAGGAGATGTAGGATTGAAATGTGATAAAAATAAAGATCATAAAGGCTTATTCTGTCACACAATGACTAGAGAAATGGCCAGTACATGGAAGACATCCAGGTTGATACTATATGTGAAGTGAACAAATAAACTTTACAAAATGTTAGAAGAACATGTAAAGTGATTGACAAATGGAATTTCACTGAATTAATTTGTAAATAGAATAAAGAGGTCGGCCCAGATTTACTAACACTTGGCTTCTGGTTTGCATCATAAAGTGGCTCAAAGTGGATCAAAGTGTTGTGGTGGTATTTACTTTCCAAAGCAAATCATGATTAGTATTGGAACATTGCTTAAAGTAATACAGAGTACTGCTGTGCCCTATCTTGTGCTACTTTGAATTAAGGAAACACACCATGGGTGGCACATGGTTTTGATGCAAATCCCTATCTACCAATATTTGTAGGCAGGGACATGGGCCAATGATTTATGACTCCTCGAGGTAGTCACAACAGCGGAGTAACTTTGTGGTAAAATGTCTCTTTTTACGTGGTCACCCCCATTTTGTAGAATGGATATTGCTGGTTTATGAACTCTGTACACTGTGGCACTACTGTTAATACCCCACAGTATGTGCTTTGGCCCATAAAACATGGCAACCTTGGCTAACTTCTCATTAACATATTTAACTTCCCAGTAATGCCATAGTACATAGTGCAGAAATTTCACAAATGGCATAGGAATGCTAACTGTCCCCTTTGGGCTTCAACACATCTAGTGCCATCGATGAGGCTGAAAAATAAAACATGGCTTCAGGCCTACCTGTGTAGCCTGATTTCCACAGCTTTTAAACCTGCAGGTGAACCTGTCAAAGTAACCCTTCTGGACAGGACAAAACTCTACTTTTAAATATTATAGGTCACTTTAAGTAGGCCAAATTTGGAGTGCAATGGAGTGTGATCTGCATTTTTGACATCAGATGTCTGCTGAGAGTAACCATAACATCTCATTGATTAGTAGTGCCTAATGTGATAATATGTTTTAATTTATGAAATTATGTGTTGCTTATTGAATATTTTGTGATGCAATAATTAAAATGAACAAACTATAATGTAATACACATGTTCATTATACCATATGCATAGGTAATCCCAAAATGTGGTTCTAAAGTAGTAAAATAACAATTTTTTAAATCCCTTTATTAATTCAACCTCCAACATTCAAATTCAGGAAAACGGTGCCCCTCGGGAGCTGTTATAAAAACAAATCGCAATAAGAGGCAATATTGAATGTAGCGATTTTACAAACCAAGGCTGGAAACTATCAGATGTACTTTGCATGTATCCTTTGACATAAATTCGTACATCTGTGAAGGTAGGCAGGTGTATCATGAGAGATTTTGAGAAACTGAGAAAAAGATGTTCCAAAACAAATTTTTCTACCGAACCTTTTAGGACCTGGACACATAAATGTTTTGGAACATAGTTAATACATTTTGTTCACAAGACCTCATTCCCAACTAAAGCGCGTTTACCCATAATTTTAACATGAGTATATTTTTGACTGGCTAATCTGAAGGGTGAGATGGCTAAACAAGAGATTATTACCTTGATTACATTTTAGTCTACACAACAGCCTCAAAGTGACCTAAATTATGCCTGCTGTCTGTGTATGTTTTACGAAGTAGTGGAACATTGTTGTACAGCCTGGGCACCCCAACATGACTTTATCAAGGCACTTTTACGTCTTAGTCAATTTTACATATATTTTTATGGCATCTACACTTTCTTTTGCAGCCAGGAAGCTAAAGCCTTGTTTAATATGTTCTTGTGGTAGAGCAACAACCAGCGTTGTTGAGGTGATGAGCCGATGCACAGAAATGTATCTTCTACCCTGCCTATTCCTGCCACGTTGATGTGCATGGGAACCTTTGCTGCTATCATTGTGCTGGTCTGTAGGCCATGCTCAGCAAGAAACCCTGTGATATTAGTACAAAACTGTCCCTGGTCCTGTACCACAAACCAATTGATCTCTGATATTGCCTACACCTAATTAGTGTACCTGTCCTGTGCACCAATATAAATGTGCTCCTGATGCTGTACTTGTGCCTCAAATATGCGTTTTCATCACATTCAACCACTCTATAAGATCTACCTCAAAAGCTACACATGCCTGTTGTTCATTTAATTACTTAAAACGATATCTTTATACCATGCAAATAACAAGAGCCAGCAGAGTATGACACACTGGTTAAAATTACAGTCCCGCTTGCAATCAGTATATAGACAATAATAATAAGAAACATTAAAAAATCCGGGACACGTTAATGAAATATTGGTAAACAAAACCATTCAGGGTCCACAAAAAGACCTGAAGAAGATGTGAGTCAGGAGCTATCACCGATTGTGTGACCATGTTGCCTCCCCTGTCATCTAGTCACATGACCATTACTGATAGTGGGGGCTCTGCCTTTTGCTCCAAGGTCCCCTGATACTCAACTCACATATTTATCCCTCCGCTACCACTACTTAACATGACTCCAAGATCCCATGTGAAGTATGAGTGCACACTAGCTTTCTTCCCAAGCTGACCTCTCTTCAGGTACTTACACCATTAAAAGTGATTGATGAAGCTCTTTATTTCATTTACACTGTTAACGTTCGCCTTTGTCTTGCTGGAACTCTCAGCAGCATTCAACACCATCATCCATCAAAACCCGCACAACTTTATGCACTTAATGTACCTCAGTGGCACTGTACTACAGATGTTCAAATCATTCATATAGAACAAATTTTAGTTGTTTAAAAAAAGAGCCCGCAAGATTCAAGCACATTCTATATCATTTTAGGTCTCCCAATGTATCATGTGCATGCTCTATATATTGATATCTTCATGGAGACCTTGGTAGTTCTAATGCCCACAACACATTCAGCCTCCACCAATACACACATGATACTCAGCTGTACCTGAAGGTCACATCCAGTCACCACATGCTTTATTACCAACCAAACATAGATGTCCAGTGCATATCTCAAGTTTAAACTAATCAAGACAGTCTGTCATCATTGCTAAAAGCAACAAACAGCTTCAAGTTCGAAAATGGCCCAACTAAATGAAATTTAGTGTTAGTGCACAACAACTCAATAGTATAAGCCTAATAGGCTTCCTCCTCAGCGCCACCCTTAACTACTGGATATGCATTGTATACAAAACCACAGCCTCTTAGCTTCAGCTGTATCTGCTACATATATATGGTAACACTCTTCCTTGAAGATATCACTGAAGATATCAGCATGGACATCTAGCCATTGACCTTGTCTAGACCATGTCTAGAGCAGCCTGTTACATATTTAACTGGTTCAATATGTAACTGGAAAATGGGTGAACAAAAGCACAAGACCTCATGATGGTTGGAGTCATGTAGTGTGCTGCACTGTTGTTCACATTCACTCACTACCATGTATACTCACACTGGGTCACATATGTTTCTGTCTGCCTCACAATTTTCTGTCCCCACAGCAGGGGTGACCTTCCTTTGTCACCTAGGCACTTCCATGTGAAACAGACAGCAACTTCACCAAAGGTAACTTACAATCATCCAAGCTTTCAGGAACTAAACAGCAGTTTTTTCAGTGTTGTGGAGTAAAATAGGTTGTCACCCTTGTGGAACTGGAATAAATATCAATGTCCTATGGCTCATTATGAGGGACTGTGTTGTGGCCCTTTGTAACTCCCCTAGATTTTCTGGTTTTTGGCCCACTCAGTTTTTGTACCTCTGCTCTAGGGTCTGTTAAAATGGCTTTGAGTGCAAACCACCAGTGTCCACCTGATGTGCAGGTAGGGTAAGAGGACATGCACTCATTACATGAGACTGCGTGTGCACATTCATGTACCCCAGTGTGCTGGTTAAGTGAGTGGGACTACTTTCCAACTCAGCCTTTTTCTGCACACAGGTAGGTGAGTCTGTAGGGCTTTACTGTGAGTCTGTAATGCTCCATTGTAAGTCTTTAATGATTTACTGCAGTGATTCCCAACCTGTGGTCCGGGGACCCCAGGGGGTCCCCAAAGCCTCTTCAGAGGACCCCCACTGAATCAATATTGGAATCCTGGTACCCTCCCAATAAGTCATTACTGAAAGCTGGGGACCTAATCTATTAATATTATAACATTTTCTGAGCAGTCACTGACCCTCTGAAAAAAGTGCCACCGCCAAAAAGGATGGAAGTCAGCACAGCAACCAAAGAGGCTCAATAAAAAAAGGGACAGCAGTCAGTATCATACCACAAACACCTTCGCTTTTTGAGAAATTAACTTATTTGTGGGAACCCTCTTCACTCATAGCGAGTGACAGAGAAGAAGAACAAACAAATCTTAATCTAGAGTCACACAAGTACCTTAACAAAAAGTCAATTATTTCCTTGGTAAAGCTAGGAGACAATTGGGCCCATATTTATACTTTTTAGCACTGCATTTGCATCATTTTTTGACGCAAAAGCGGAGCAAACGTACAAAATTTGTATTTTGTCCGTTTGCGCCGCTTTTGCGTCGAAAAATGATGCAAATGTGGTGCTAAAAAAGTATAAATCTTGCTACTCATTCATTCATGCCAGGACAGAGACCAAGGCCCACATTTATACTTTTTTAGCACCACATTTGCATCATTTTTTGACACAAAAGCGGCGCAAAGTTACAAAATACAGTTGTATTTAGTAAGTTTGCGCCGCTTTTGCAAGATTTCTAAAGCACATGGCTACTCCGAGGAGTGTCCCGGCACTAAGCAGAATGTAAGAGAGCAGAAAGATGGTGGCCTAGAATGAGAAAAGCTAGGTCTTGAGTTGCTTTCTGAAAAGATTCTCACTTTTAATTTCACGCAGTTCAGCAAGGCTTGAGGGCCAAGCAGGGAGAAGGATTTGCCTCCTGCCTCCTGTTTTTACCTGCCCTACCCTAGGAACTCTAGGTAGATGGTTGTGGAAGGAGCACACAGTTCTAAGAGTGTAGTAATGTATCCTGGAAGACAGGTGCTCAGGGTGAGATTAGTTCTGAGCTCTGTGCATGAGACTAAGGCCCTCATTTCAACCTTGGCGGTCGGACGAGGCTGACCGCCAAGGCTGAACCGCCAGTCGCACGCCCATGCAGCCGGAAACCTGCTGGACACATTTGGACCTCCCCGCTGGGCCGGCGGGCGGAAACAGAGTTTCCACCCGCCGGCCCAGAGGGGAATTTGGCCGTAACATTGCAGCCGGCTCCTAATGGAGCCGGCGGCAATGTGGCGGTGCGGCGGGTGCAGCAGCACCCATCGCGCTATTCACTGTATGCAAGGCAGACAGTGAAAAGTAACGAGGCTGTGCATGGGGGCCCCTGCACTGCCCATGCCAAATGCATTGCCAGTGCAGGGCCCCCCATGGGCCCCACGACTCCCCTTACCGCCAGCCTTTGGAAAGGCTGGCGGTGAGGGGAGTCAAAATCCCCAGGGCAGCGCTGCAAGCAACACTGCCCTGGCGGATTCTGACCGCCAGGACATTCATGGCGGTAAACCGCCGGTCCCGGTGGTGTGGCTGCGGCACTACCGCTGCGGTCATAATATGGCGATTCCTACAGCCAGCCTGTTGGCGGTACGAATGCCACTTTAACCCTGGCGGTCGGTGACCGCCAGGGTTGTAAAGAGGCCCTGAGAGTCTTGAGCAGGATCCTCTGATTAACAGGGAGTCAGGGCAAGTTCTTCAGATGCGATAAGACCAATGCTTGACTAGGTAGATTGAGAACCAGATGGGCTGCCGCCTTCTGGACTGCTTGTAGTTTCCTCAATAAATGAAGGCCTGCTTAAAGTGCATTGGCATAATCCAACCTAGCCATAATCAAGGCCATGACCAATGTTATCCTCAGGGGCAAGGAGAGGATCTGCTAGAGTATTTTTTGCAGTGTGCATAAAATCAAAACACTTGCCAACTACTGTGTTGATTTGTTTTTTTAATGACAGCTCTTTATCAGACTTGACGCCCAAGTTTTTTTAATGCATCAGCTCATAAGTTGGGCAAAGGAGTCCCATTCGGCCAAAGTTTTTGCAGGTTAAGATCAAAATTGTATCCAAAGCTACAACCTCTTTCTTATCAGTGTTGCATTTGAGATGATTAATACTCATCCACTGGAACACAGCTGATAGTCAGGGCTTAATGGCATCCTGGGCAACTGGCTCACCTTTCTTAAATGAAAACAACAGCTAAGTGTCATCGGCATTCAAAATTATCTTGGCCCAAGCAGACTCAACCAATGCCACTAATGGGGTCATATAGATGTTAAACAAAGTCGGTTTAAGGGTGAGCCCTCAGGCACTCCTACCAAGATACTGCTCTTACAGGATCAGAAAGGTGGCATCCAAACCTCCTGGCATCTGTCTTTGAGGAAGAATTTCAGTCACTTCAGTGTTGTGTCCCTGATGTCTATATCATATAGGCAGGAGAGCAGCCTGGAATGCGAGACAGTGTCCAATGCAGGTGACAGATCTAGCAGTACTAGGTGCCTTTCTTGCTGCATCTAAAGTGCATTTTTTCACTTCGGAGACTCCCAGAAGTGCAGACTCTGTAATGAATTTTGGCCTCAAACCTAACTGGCTAGGGTGGAGAAGCATGTTGGATTAAATGAAGTTGGATATCTGCCAATTCACAAAATCCTCCACAACTTTTGACGGGGCTGACAGTAAGAAGATGGACCTGTTATTGCTTGGGATATTGGGGTCTGCAGTGTTTTTTTTTACAAGAGGGGCAGAATTTTGGCCTGTTACCAGTAAGAAGGAACTATCCCAGATTACAAAAATTTGTTCAGTAGGGAGTTCAAAACTGGATTGATGACATCCACTCCCTGCACTAGAAGAAAAAGGGGACAGGGACCCAAAGGGGAGACGGACTTAAGGTTTGAGATAGCCGCTCTTAGTATCATCCAGCTGCAGGTGCTGGTATCTGGGGGGTGGAGGACCAATTACTGAATGCTCTATTCAGTTTTTGAATTTCCCCACTTTTGGTCTTAAAAAACGTTGCCCAGATGTTCACACCATTTGGCTGATAGAATCTTGTTGTGGTGGCATGCCACCGGATCTAAGAATTTTTTAACTACCTTAAACATTTTTTTTAGATTATTCCCTGCCTTATCAATCCTTCCCTCATAGAAATTCCATTTCTTGGAGCTGACTAAAGTAGAGTAGTTTTTAAGTGCCATCTTGTATTTAACTTTGTACTCCAAGTTATCGTTTTTTGCAGGCTCTTTCGGCCTTTTTACAAACTTTTTGTGCTGCCATAGAATATCGTTAAACCAGGGGCTGGAGAGCTACGCTCAACCTGTTGTGCATCTGAGGAGGGGTGCTAACTGGTCCATAGAGGACCCAATCCACTATGTGAACACCTGAACATCTGAATCTAGCAGATCTGGCAGAGTGTTTTCCAGGGTGCTTGGCAAGCTATCCTGAGGAATTCTGGAAAAAGATTCTGTTTTATCCAGGGTGAAGGAAGATTCTCAGTTTCCATCTACAGCCACCTGCCATTCAAAATGGAACAGGTAATGGTCTGTCTATAGAAGAGAAAGAGGGTAAGACATACTTAAGCACTTACTGTAAAACACTAGGTCGATAATGTGTCCCTCTAGGTGCATGAAGTTGGTAACCATTTGAGGGAGGCCTAGAGGGACCATGATGTCTTTAAAACTAAGGGCCTGATTTATATCTCAGCGGAGGGGTTATTCTGGCTCAATGGTGACAAATTTCCCATCTGCCGAAATCTATATCCCATTGAAAACAATGGGATTTAGATAGCAGCAGATGGGATATCAGTCACCATTGTGACAGAGTAACTCCTCCGCTGAGATCTAAATCCCTAAGTGTGTCTTTGTCAGAGGGGGAGCTCCAGTGTATGTTAAAGTCTCCAAGTATGATATAGTGCGAGAAACATATCAAAGCCTGTGACACAGCCTCATTTAGGGAACTCAGAAAGGGGACTGCAGGGCCAGGTGGCCTATAAATCGAAATGCCACCTATAGACATTCAGTGCTAGGCAGAAGCCTAAGGCTTCAGCCGCCACTAAGTTGTCAACTAGAAAAGTGGAACAATAATATATGTGCTTAAACATAATAGCAATACCTCCTCCTCTACCATTGACGCAGTCTCGATTCTTAATCTTGTAGCCTGTGGGGATAGCAGTTTCCAAGATAGGTTTGGAAGAGGCTGACAGGCAGGTTTCTGTGATAAAAAGGATGTCTCTTCACAAAGGAGGTCATATACACAGACCACGTGCTTTTGAAGGGACCTTGCGCTAACAGGGTTAATTGTAACAGCGTCATTATTGTGATTGGCAGAGGGCCACTTTTGAAAGATGTGACCTAACCTTAAAGCCACAGGTGCTGACCATATAAGCCTTGTGAGGGAGTAGTGTGTTAGGACCAAGGGAGTACCCAGAAAATCAAAATACCCCACTTTGAACCAAAACCCTTATGAAACCAAGCAAGCAAAGCAAGTCATAGGGACCCTCCACCAGAAGAGCTTGCTTGTCTCTTCCAGCCAAGCATCTATCCATTCATCTTTTCATCCTTCTATCCACCTGCTGATACTCACTAATTTACCTTGACATTCTGACATCCATGCAGTCTTTCATCCAACACTCAGTCCTTCACCATTCCATCCATCCAGCGCCTTGAGACCCTAACAGGTGAGTCGTTGCACTATACAAGCACTGATTGATTGATTGATCTGTCTGCCCATCCATATCCAACCCTATTCATCTATCTTAAAACCTATCCATCAAATATATCCATCCTTTCACTTATCCATCCTTTCACTTATCCATCCCCTTTCATCCATGCATCTATCCATCCTTTCATTCATCCATCCATCCTTTCACTCATCCATTCACCCTTTCACTCACCAATCCGTCATCCTTTCATTCCATACATCCATACATCCTCCCTTTCAGTCATCCATCAATCCAACATTTCACTCAGCCATCCATCCTTTCACTCATCTATCCACCCTTCAACCCATCTATCTAAATATCCATCCATCTATCTATTTACCCTTTCCCTCATCCATCCATCCTTTCACTCAGTCACTCATCCATCTACCCACCCTTTCACTCATTCGTCCATCCACCCACCCTTTCACTTGTTCGGCCATCCATTCACCCTTTTACTCATCCATCCATTCACCCTTTCATTCAACCATCCATCTAGCCCCCTTTCACTCATCCATGTATTCTTACACTCATTCATAAATTGGCTCATCTATCTATCTACCCTTTCAATGTCATCCATCTTTCCATCCAACCATCCATCCAGTCATCAAACATTCCATTTACCCTTTCACTCCTCAATCCACCCTTTAACTCACTCATCTAGCCATCCTTTCTCTCATCATACACCCAGTCATCCATACTTCCTCTCATCTATTGATCCATTCAACCTTTCACTCATCCATCCATCCATCTTACCTTTCACATCTCCATCCTTACATCCACCCCTTCACTCATTCATCATACCATTTTCCATCCAGGTTCTCACTCACACATCCATCCATCTATCTATCTATCAATGCCTCCATCCATCCAGCCATGTACTTATGTGTCCATTCTTCCACTTACTCATCCATCCGTCCATCCATCATTACATCCATCCTTTCAACCCATCCATCCAACCAGTATTCCACTCCATCCATCCAGCCATCCATCTACCCTTTCACTCATCAGCCATCCTTCACTCACTCACTCATCCATCCATCCCCTCATCATCATCCATCCTTTCACAGATTGGTCATCCATTCATCCATCTTCCTCCATTTCACTCATCAATCCTTACATCCATCCTTTCACTCATTCATCCTTGTATCTATTGATCCACCCCTTCACTCACTCACTATTTCACTCATGCATCCATCCATCCATTCACTCACTCACACACCCGAAACTCAGCCCCCTCTACAGCTGCTAAAGCAAGGGGTTGACGACCCCCTTGGTTGAGACAGATAGGAAGTTAAGAGCTAATAGCTCCTCATTTGAGTATATCAATCTTACCATAGACTAGAGTCTCTCGTAGAAAGGGCATAGTGGCTGGTGCTGGCCGCTTTCAGGGCTCTGACTGGCACAGATGGGCTTGCCTTAGGCACTCCTTCCGCATGCCAGTGGTGCACCTGCTGCGTACGTCCAAAGCGTGTCCAGTCTTGGGTCATCTTAAATAGCAATAAGAGAGCAGAGCAGAGAGCGAGCTGCCCCACCTATTGCCAGACACTGGAGAACGGAAGTGAAGGCATCTCTGTGGAATTACACCACTGACATAGGAGTGCAAGAAAATAAGCGCTAAAATAATTTTAAGTTCGATTTTTTTAAACTGCCTCAAATTCTTTTAGAAAACTGTCATGTTTATTCCTTCAGTGGTAAAAACTCAGAGTGCTCTGATGGAACCCTTTATAATCAGGTTCCTGAATATTTGCATCTGTGACAGTAGGAGGTCTCTTGCAATGAGGGGGATATGACTCATTTTCTGTTGCTACTGAGCACCCAATGGCTACCCTATGGCCATCTTAGTTTGGGAAATCTTTTCTAAGTCTGTTGTCATTTTTGACTGTGATGCTCTTCCTAGTATAAAGATGACTATGGTGCATAACTCTTACGTCTATTTTCTGTGCTGTTCAGAGAGTGTATCACTTCTCATAGACTGAGAAACATGGCTTTTTCTCTGATCTGGTTCATGCTGTAGGTTGCTTTAATTTCACTCCATACCAATCCCATGCGACCACATCAGGAAGCATAAAACCAATATTTTTGGTGGGGGGGGACATAATCTTGCTGGTGCAATTATAAAGAGCGAGAACACCATGAAGTGGGTGGGCCTCAGAAACCCAAACACCAGTCACTGAGAAATCCTATAAACATTTGAGAATGGACCACATAATACTTGCAAGTCATAAAAATTACCGAAGTGTGCTTTAGAAATACTGGTGTCATAACATAAAAAACATAACATAACATACCATGGACTTCGATTCACGTGTAATGTGATAAGGCTCTTGTTGCTTTGTCTTCCCATTGATTACTTTTATTGACTATAAGAAACAGTATTTTCTGCTTCTAGTACCTCTACTGTACAGCATCATGTGTCATTCTATTCAGACCATTTACTCCATTAGAAATGTATAATTTCAAAGATGCCTGAACTGAAACAAATGAAAGAAAATAATTTCCAACTTGTATGCTTCTCTGAGAAACAGATGCTCTGCCATAAACCACAACAACAGCCCAAAAGAATATTATACTTTGAATTTATGGTCTGTGGTTAACCTCTATATACGGTAATGATTTCCAGCAGAGATGGGTGTGCTACCCAGAGGAAAACATTCCGTTCCACCCGACGATAACAGTTTGTTGGGGGAAACGAATGCTGCTACATATGATTATTCCAAAAGGAATGCCTCCTAAATCCTGAGAAACATACCCTTTTGATGTGGACCAAAAAAATTACATCATAACCCAGAAGAAGTTCTGACACAATCCCAGTACAAATTAGCTAACATAAATGGATTAAACAGTTTCTGTCCTGAACAAGTTACAAATCAACTCTAAAACAATTAACAAAAAAATCCTTTAGTTCAATTCCAACAACATTCTTCATACAAAATGTAAGAATTAATGGTCGGAATCACAAAAACGTTTGACTGGCGTTATGCCAAGGCATGGTGGTAAATTAGGGCAGTGATTGCTTCAAACACCTTTTACCGTCACATTATGAAAACAGGTTTCTTGAGTTGGTTATTTGTGACAAGAACGTTTGTTGTGTGACGCTTTGCTGTCGTGATGCGTTCAGTTATTTTTTGTCCTTCATTGTTTATCATTTGAATTAGAGCATCAATGTGGTTTTGTTGTGTGCCCTTTGCTTGTGTTACATTCAGTTTTAACTGCTTTGTAGTGAATTACCTGTAATGTGGTCATTGTATTGTTCTGTTGCTTTATGTATATTATCCCGTTATGGTCAGTTGTTGCCTTTAGATATGTCAACAATTGCTGATACATTTCTAGCCAAAAGCAGCTCATGCCTTGAAAGTTCCTATGACAAGCACCTATTTAACACTGTGCTAAGAAACTAGTTAACCCAAACTGCGTCTTAACACAGCACTCCCAGAGCTCACTTTATTAGCTGAAACAAATATTGTATTATGTGAAGACACAATCAGACCACAGTTACACTGAAGCATGGCAAGTTTTCAAACACCCATAAAACAAGGAACACCGAGACGGGGCAGGTGATGCCGCAAACTTCGGACAGGTCCCAACTCAGTAGGACCTCCGTTACTTGGTGCTTTACCTGATGCGGCCCATCCACTAGCATGAGGAGGGTCCCTGCATTGTACTAATATTCCTTATTATAGGTTATATTTACACATAGGATTAGGTAGTTTAGGTCCTGAAGAATCGCGTTAGATCCATAGGACATCAATAGCGAGAAACATGTTGACCTTCTGGTGAATCGTACAGGGGATCCTGTGCGTACAATTCCTAACCTCAAATTGAGTGAGGAAGTGAATAATTTTTTGGGGAGTGTAGACCTTGTTCTTTTCTCTCCCCGCTCTTTGGTTTTAATCATGACAGTGGTTGGATTATTTAATAAAATTTGCCTTACCTCTAGTTATTTTTAAATAGAATTTTTCCAATCCTATACCCTATTCTTTCTAAATCGGGCATATATCTCAAAAGATCTCCGGCAAAGAGCCCCCTTTGAGGGGCCCGTCAGGCATTGCAGCGCCGGCCTGACGTGGAGCAAAGCCCGAGGATGAAGCATGTCACCTTTGGTGAGTGAGGGCTCTTGTTCCAAAATAATTAATTTTCCAGGGACTTGGCTTTCTTTCTTCTTTCTTCTCTCTTTTTTATGATCTTTTCCTTAGATCAGGACCCAATGTGGTTTTCCTGATTATACTTACGTTGTGGAACTGTGTATACCTTGTTTTTGTACAAAAAAACCAAGACAGCCTGGTACCAGCTTGTTCTAAAAAAGACAATTAAAACATTCTTCCCCTACAGTGTCTTCAGAACTGCAGTTCAAGCTCTCACACTCGCTCCACTGTCTTCCAGACTCCACTATGGTCCTCATTAAGGGCCTCTTCATGCTGCAACATACCTCATCGAGAGCTTGAAAAAATAGGTCCCCATCAACCTCTTTCTGATGGAACTTCACTGGATCATATTGCTAGTCCTCATACCTTTAGAACCAGCTGCATCATGAACAAACCCATCGTAATTCGCAACCCTGTCTATGTGGAATCAAGCTCACATCTCCAATAGCTCTTAACACATTCATAATCAGCACACCATCAGACTACAGGTGAAGAAGTGCAAACATTTAGTCAACTGGCTGGGTCTATGATCTGGAACGGCAACCCCATATCCACCAGAACACTACAACTTTGCTCCGATTTTTGGAAGGCTAAAGTGATGGACGGTACGCTTGAATTAATCTCAACCACTGGGACCTCATCTCAATACATCGTTATTTTGCACACCATGCTGCCTCCGTTTGGACCCAACCACATGCAAATCAGTCTTTACCCTACTTCAATGGTACCAGTTTATCTCGAACTACCAGGCCACATCTTTCCTCAACTAGAACACAAGCAACACAGGACTGGTTCTGACCTAGTTAGTACTTATGAGCCAGGTTTCAGTGACACATTGTGCACAGGACCCAAACATCAGTATATTCCTCCCTCTGAGGGTGACACACTACAAGTATAAAAAAAAGTGAAAGATGGGTTCATTTAATTAATCTCAGCCACTGGTAACTGCTCACACCACATCACAGTGCATTGCTATTTTGCCCACAATGCCACCTCAGTTTGGACCCGCCTGTATACCAATCATTCGTGACCTTGCTCCAGTGGGAACAGTCTAGGCTGGACTGCCAGGCCAGGTTCTCCCTGAACCACAACACAAGCAACCCATGACTGGTTTTACCCTGTTTAGGACTCATTAGCCAGGGATAGCTTGGTTCCAGTGACACCGAGTGCCCAGGACTCGGGTCTGGGCATAACCGTAAAACTTATGGTGAAACACTGAAGTATACAAAAAAATGATACATGGAATGCTTGAAATAATCTCAGCCACTGATAATTACTTGGGGCCACATCCCAGTCTATCATTATTTAAGACACCAAACCACCTCAGTTTGGACCCAGCCATATGCAAATCAGTCTAGACCCTGCCCTAATGGGAACAGTCCAGCCAAAACTGTCAGGCGGGGTAATCCTTGAACCAGAACACAAGTTACCCAGAATCAGTTTCACCCTAGTTTGGGCCCAGCTGTCAGGTATAGCTTGGCTCCAATGACAGTGTGCACTGGACCCACATCTGGGGATACCCATCCCGCTTGGGGCAACACACTAAAGTATAAGTGATGCATGGGATGCTTTAATTTATCTCAACCACTGGTAATTACTCGGGCCACATCCCAGTCCATCGTTCATTTGCACACCATACCACCTCAGTCTGGATGAGTTAGTTCCCTCACAAAAGCATACTATCTTTTTTGTCAGTAAGGTACAGATCATTTGTAAAACCTCTGCCTCATTAAATGAAAGTCGAGTGCTAGTCAAAATATCCTTCTACAACCTTGCCAGAAATGACACAACTACAGTTGTCTGTGTAATTCTCTAGTTTCATTAGAATATCATTGTGCCGAAATCCTTCTTAACAACAAAAACCCTTAGAGTCTGCCCTTGATGCCTGCCCTCTTTTTTTAAATCCCATGCTGCCAGTATAGCACTTCTGTAAACTGAGTTTATCTGTATATCCCTCTCGCAGTCGTGGCCTGTCCTTTGGGGTTCAGGGGCCACGCCCCCCACCTTATGCCCCTCATAAAGAGTGCTGATCAGGCTGAACAAAGGTCAGCCTGATAGACACTCTTCATGGTAAGGTCAGGCAGCCTGGAGCGAGACATGTGCGATTTGCGCAGACTCCTGCCTGCCTGAGCTGAACTTTGCAAGGCTGAAGAGGTCACAGCTTCTGGGGCGGGACCTCCTCGGCTCAGCAAAGGTGCCTCGAGGCCCTCTACTGGGAGACGAGGGAAGCGTCACCCATTGACCTCGACCTGGGCCCTTCAAGTTTAAGCCCTGAAGCTCCCAGGGCGAGTGTTAATCAGTGACACCTCATCACAGAGTGGGGTGGGATCAGCAGTATCACTGACCCATTCCTACTCTGTGACGAAGTTGGGACTGCTGCCTTCCCTCATTGACTGACCTAAGGTCAGCCAGAGTGGGAACGCAGCAGTCCAAACCCTCCTGGGACCTCCGGGGCTGAAGGTAAGTGTGTGTGATCTTTTTAAATAAATGTTTGGTGCATGCGTGTATGTTTTAATGTTGATGAGTGTTGTTAATGGATGTGTGTGCATGTGTGTGTGTGAAAGATAAGTGTGAGTGTGCTTGCCGCCCGCCACCTCCCTCCTAAAAATGCTGGCTGCCACTGCCCTCTCAAAAAGATCAGATCCTTCAGATTCGAAAATACCTATTATTAATTCTCTTTTAAAGAAGTCAAGAATGGGTCCTGGTAATTTGTCTAATTTTAGACCCATATAGCTACTCCTTTAATTTGCTAAAGTTTTGGAAAATGAAGCTACTATTCAATTGCAGCTCAATCTGGAACCGCACAACCTTTTTGACACAGTTAGGCAGGATTTAGACCTGGCAGTTCGTCCATGTACCCATGCATGTAGTGAACAGACTAACAGGGCAACTAGCACTCAGCAGTGAACACAAGGAAGAGAAAGTAGAGGAAAGATACAGAGCACAGGGGTATGCCATCAACCTCAGTGTTATGTAGGCAAATGTATATTTCTTTGTAAAGCAGTACTATCCTGAATGAACTTTCTCTTCTTCTCAAGGTTATTACACATACAAACATACAATCATGGAATATAAAGTCCTTCTCGTCTTTCCCATCAGGGTTTCAAGAAATGAGTGTGGTGGAAGATGGGCTATTGACCAAGGCTCTTTCACCATGCAGACAGTCCAGACAGGCCAGAGGGTAGCTGGACAAAATTAACACTTAATAGCAAAATTCCTCAATTCCAGTGCAATGTACAGATCCTGCTGTGAATATTTGGTATGATCTGTGAGTGTCCTTATTCAGGGATTTGCCCAAACCAAGTCATGAACGGCCAGATGTATCAAGCGTTTTTGCATTCCCAAACTGTGCGAATGGCCAATTGCGAATGCAAAAATGCCTTTCAGTATGTATGAAAGGCATTTGCTATGTAATTTGAAGGAATTGCTAAAATAGCGATTCCTTAAAATTGCGAGCCCCTTTACAGAATCGCATAGGTGCGAATGGGCTCAGAATTGCTATTTGCGACTCGGTAATAGCATTTGTGATTTTTAAGAAATCGCTATTACTGAATCGCATATATGATACATACCATTGTGCGAATCAGAAATAGTGATTTCTTAAAAATAGCTATTAGAGAATCGCAAAGTGAATTCTTCATACATCTGCCCCGAAAGTGCTATTAAGTGCTGTCTATAATTGGCTCTTGCTTGGATGAAACAAGATCCAGAAAATCATCCGAGCGCAATGACAATTTTTAATTTGCAAATCCTCCTTCGCAGACTTGCTTAATGCACTTACAACCTGAGCTAGAACTTGGCAATGGTCATGTTAAAACATTAAAACAGACATTAAAAAATGTGGAACATTTATCTGTCACAATAGATGTTAAGTGGGACCTAGAACATCCCACTGTTTGTTGAAGTTCTTCTACGCTTAATGGAAAGCTAATTTGATTTGTTATCCATTTTTCTATAATTTTCAACCCTCAACCTTCAAAGTTATACAGTTAATACAGGTTTATTATTTATTTATTTTTGCAATTTTAGATGGCCTGAAGGCATCAGAGTGCTTTACAACACACAGGATACAGGGTTACTGTAGTTAAACTAAGACATTTACATCAGTGTATGTAGATAGAAATTACCACAAAAGACAGTTGCAGCAATAGGGCAGAGAACATAAGCAGTTAAAAGAAGGCAGATCAGGACACAGTGGAGAAACGAAAATAAGTCTGGTCGAGAGTGAATTAACCAAGATGTCTGTCAAACAGGAGGAGCTTGGGGTCCTTTTTGAAGGATGCTAGGAAGGTGATTAGACAGAGTGAGAGAGGCAGAGAGTTCCAGACTCTAGTGGTGCTACCAGAGAAGGAATGGTTCATGTATTGTTCTCGCCTGAAGGTGGTGGTTCCAGAAGCAGTGACTGGGCATTTCTGGAACCACTATTTGAGCCAGAGAATTTCAGTTTCTCATTTAGATAGGAGGGTGGGGAGGAGTGCAGCACTTTGTGGGTAATGCAAGCAATTTTGAAGTGGTCCCATGTTTCAGCCATTGGAGGATTAGCAGGGCAGGAGAAATCTGGTCAAATGTTTTGAAACCTAAGATGAAGTGTGTTGCAGGATGTAGTGTTGCTCTCTGTGGGCGTGGGTGAACTTTGGGAATGCCTGTGAGAAGGGAAATTCCATAGACTAGTCTAGAGAGAATAAGAGACTGCACCACTATTTTGAGGTCCTGTTCCGGAATAAATTGTCTGACACCCCAAAGCTGCTTAAGTTGGTGTTGTGAGCTGTTTGCTGTGGCTGGTATGTGGCTGTGAAGATTGAGATAATTATCAAGGGTGATGCCAAGTGATCTGGCACTCATGACAATGGCGGGGCGGCCTTTGAAAGTGGGAAAGTTGGCCATCCATTTTCGTGCTGATGTTTTTGCTTTCGGGGGTGATATCAGAGGAAATTCTACTTTAATTGGATTTAGTTTTAAACAGTGGTTAGACATCCAGATTGAATCTTTAACAGTGTATTTGAAAGCAGGCTAATGCCCTCCAGGGATGAGATTTTCAAGTATATTTTGGTATTGTCAGTGTGGAAGTGGAAGAGAATCCCGGAGCTTCTGAGAATCACACATAGTGGCTCTAGGTAGAGGATTAAAGAGGGTTGGGAAGAGGATTGAACCATGATGGACACCTTGTTGAACACTGGCTGGTCTCAAGAATGAGTTGCCCATTTTAACAATTTGAGAAAAGTTGGATGGGTAACAGGAGAAGCAGTTGAGGACAATGGCTCTGCATCCCATGCATAGTTCAAGAATACGAAGAAGATCATGATGGATGACAGTGTCAAATGCGACGGATAAATCCAGGAGGACCAGGAGTTGCCGGAGTCGAGGATTTTAAGGGAGTCATCGACTAGTTAGAGGATTGCAGTTTCTGTGCTGTAACCCTGGTGGAAACCTGATTGCACAGTGACTAGGAGGTTGTTTGTTTAGATGTGTGACGCTAGTTGAGACGCTACGCAACTTTTAATGACTTTGCCTAAAAATGGGGGTGTGGAGACTGGGCAGTAGCTGTTCAGGTTATCTGGATCAAGTGGTTGTTTTTTAAAGAGTGGAGTGATTGGGCCCATTTTTAGTCATTCAGGGCCAATGCCCTATTTGAGAGAGGAATTGACCATGGTGGTACATATGGGGAGTAGATGTGTGACAAGAAGTTTGCTGACAGAACCTGGAATAACATCCTTATGATGGTTTGAGGGTTTTCATTTGGAAATAGTCATTGATGACAAGCAAAATATGAATGTCTTTAATTTTTTTATCAAAGAAATCCACTAAGTTGTTGCAGCAGGCCATGGATGACTTACGAGCCAAAGTGATAGAGCGGTTAGTAGACTGTGCAATAACCTCAAACAGGCGGTCTACTCTTTCCAGAATTCACAAGGGCTCTAATGTGGGAGGATTTGGCTTTAAGGATTTGGGGCCAGATGTAGCAAATAAAAAATTTGCGAGTTGCAAAGTGCGAGTCCATGCGACTCGCAATTTGCAACTCGCAAATTGGTATGCAGTACGGTGTCTCAGACACCGACTGCAACTCGCTATGGGGTCGCAATGACCCACCTCATCAATATTCATGAGGTGGGTCGCAAATTGCGGCCCCATAGCGAGTATAGGCACTCGCAAACATGGAGGCCTGCTGTCGTCAGCAGACCTCCATGTTCGTGACTGCTTTCAATAAAGCAGTTTTTTTTTTTTTAAGTGTAGCCCGTTTTCCTTAAAGGAAAACGAGCTGCACTTTAAAAAAAAACGAAACCTTTCGTTTCGGTTTATTTTCAGGGCAGGTAGTGGTCCCTTGGACCACTACCTACCCTGAAAAAATATTTTTGGGTCCATTCACAAAGTGGAAGGGGTCCCATGGGGACCCCTTCCAATTTGCGAGTGGGTTACCATCCACTTGAAGTGGATGGTAACTGTGACACCATTTGCGACCGCGTACGGAGTCGCAAATGGTATTGCATACCACTCAGACTCGCAAATAGGAAGGGAACACCCCTTCCTATTTGCGATTCTGAAATGCATATTGCGAGTCGGTACCGACTCGCAATATGCATTTCTGCATTGGGAAACGCGTTTAGTGACTCGCAAACGGCAATTTTTGCCGTTTGCGAGTCGCTAAACGTTTCCTACATCTGGCCCTTGGTCTTTTGAGTCTTTGGGAAGGCTCGGCATCTCAGAGTGTTACGGTGACTAAGTGCGAGACCTCCACCATGACTGTCTTCACAGTTGCAGCACAAAATGGAGTACTTGGTGAGAAGAAGAAGGTCAAGAGCATAGCTAGATGAGACATTAAGCCATGCTTTGTGAGGATCAGGACGTCAAGATTATGGGTCAGGATTGAGTCTGACTCTAGACAATGTTTTACTGCAGATTTACAATTGTGTAGCATACAGTTCAAGGAGAAGCTGGAGTTTTTCGGACGTGGCTGATCGGGCAGGGTAGTTCGGATTTGTTTCAAGTTAAGAGGGCATGAGCATGCACTGGAATGGTGTGTGTGATGGTGTTAATGGAATTGGAGATTATGGTGAAAATCTGGAAGCCCCCTACAGGAATATAGGCGGAGGGGGTAGTGAAATTTAAAGCTGCATAACTCTTTAGGAGATGGAGTAGGGCTGAGTCATCAAGGGGTGGTTGTGTCCATTTGGGCCTGGTTAGGTGGCTATTTCTCGGTATGCTGGAGAGGTGTGGGGGAAGGGTCCACATGAGGTGATGAGGATAGGAGTGATGAGGAGACAGAGAGACACTAAACTAGATTAGAGCTGATGTGAGGTAGTCTATTCTTTGAGAGAGGTCTGAAAATTAGGAAAGGAGCTTGTTTAACAGAGGCCAGTTGTGTTCAGTAATTGTGGCAGGATTGGTGTGGACTGTCTGGGATGGACTCTGAGGGGTGGAGGTGCAAGAAGGGGAGGCAGTGGTTACTTCCCTAGGTTGTTACCAATGATTTACCCTATAGGCAACCCTACACCTTGGCTTTGGTCCTTTACTAGGCACTCCACTCAAGGCTACCACTCAAGGCTTGGTATGGAGAAGCCTGAGGCCCAAACCCAGGATATTCAACCACTTATCTCTTAACTGTGACTAAGAACATCCTGCAGTTATTCCCCATCTACATCGTGTGCACAAATGCCACCAAATGAGATCCAAGCCAGCATACACAAAAATCTCATTCACTCCCATGACCTAGTCACACCACTTAGACGACCAGATCATTAACTCTGCAGGGTTTGACATCTATATTTGGGTATTTTCCCAATTCCCAAAATCCCAAAACAGCACCACTTGTGTGGTTCAAAAGCTCTTGCAGAACAGCTGTCTCTTATTTTGGACATTTCTTGGCAGCTTTCAGCTGATTAATGTGAAAGTCACTAGAATTATGCAAATCTGAAGCTGCAACATTTTCCTTATGATTATGGAGCTGTCACATTTACTACCTTCTGGATACTTTGTATTATTGTTAAAAAAACGTTTTGTTTCTAGGTCGAACAGAGGAAGCATGCACTAAAGGGCTGTTCGCAAGGGTTAACCAATCACCTTTCAGTTCAGTTGTCTATTGCTGTATTTGGGTGTTACACTGGTATTAATGAGGGGACACCTTTACCCAGACACTTTTTACATATATAAAAATAACAAAATCATGAAGTAATACTATTACATTTTCTGTATTAAGCACATAATTTGTTTTTTCTTGCAGCATAATTTAGTGAACCCTGCAGCATAATTTAGTAGTCCACTGTAGCATAAATTCAGAATATATGTATATTTGCTGCTCGGTTACTAGCATTCCTCGTAAAAAAGGGCCTGTATCCCTCCTGCACAGTCCAAAGTGCCAGGTAGGTGAACTGTTGACATTTAACTCCCAGCTTTGATTGTGAGTAGCAATAGGCGGGCATGTAATGCAAGAGCCCACAAGCCCCGCAGTGTGTGTGGGGGGCAGGCTTCCCCATCTCAGATGGGACCCCTCAGCCACCTATGATGTTGTAAGAGGAGCTGTCCCTGTTTGGGCTGCACTGCACCTTTAAAGGGGTGTATGAAGCGCAATTGGTGTAGTGCATCCTAGTACATATAATGCCCTACCCCCAGGGCAAGCACGAGCTTGTGAAAAGCCCAGCAGCTGTTTGAAGTAGACTCTCCATCTTTCACTTTGTAGGTGGCCCTCTACTTCAAAGGGTATGCAAGAGATCAGAGATCCACCTCACCTACATGCAGGTACATTGAATTAATGCATCTGCTAACAGAGATATGTATGTGAGACCCAGGGGACCTAATTGAGAGGACACCCTCAGTGGGGCACACTGACTGTGCCCTTTTTCTGGAGCTCAGTCAGTACCCCTCCTGACAGACATTTCTGCCTTTGCAACCATATCCATATATGGCGTTGCAGTGTTTCCCTCATTTGCATGGGGCCACCCCCATACAAATATAGATATGGCCCTTAGGATCACACTGCTGCTACATGTGAGTCAGTACTAACTGTATTACATAATGGGTCACAGTAGTCTGTGGCTCCTTCTGAAATACTACACTGCCCCGAGGGCACAGAAAATAGGTGCACCTACCTGTTATGCCCAGGTGGCACTGTAGGTAACACAACACCAGGTGTTTTCAAGGTTTTCAAGAGGCTGTAATGTCCCCACCATAAATTTCCAAAAATAACTATTACATAATAGATTGTTCCATTTTGTGCCAGGCTAACATGAGACAAGAAAGACAAACAGGAAATCGAAAGTGTGTGAAAGAAAAATAAATAATGAAAGGGGTGGATTAATTACAGGTAAGTTATTCGAAGAGACAAATAGAAGGACACGAGCAGGAGAACAAGTGAGACAAGTTTGGGGGTGAGAAAGGAGTAAAGGGGGGGACACTGAAAGTGAATTTACCTCAACCCACGATAAAGTGTCCAAATGAATATAGTACCATAATAGCTGAAGTACTTTTTTTGTGTTCCTGTGGTCCCTTTCTTTACAGCTCAACACATCTGCATTTCACAGACAAGAGATCAGACTGGGCAGGAAGGGCTGCTACTTGCCCTTTCAAAGTGAAATATAGTTGTTGGTGATTCCTACAGCCGTCTAAGCTTGATGAAAGTGAGCACAACAATTGCCTATGCATAACATGTTTTAGTGATGAAGGCATGCACAACTGCCACTCATGCTATACCTGTTTTGTGTGCTCAGCCCTTTTATGTACTTTTTAAAGGAGTCATGCTCTGTTGCTTCTTGTTAATATATATTTAGTGAAGAATTCCCTAAGGTTCTCTATTTTCTAAGAACTGCTTATACGAATGCTCCCTATGCTGTTTTCTTGTTCACTAGGGGCCCGATTATGAGTCTGGTGTTCCAAGGACCTCCAGACTCACGGTGATGGTCAGACCACCGCACTCCCAGAGGTCCAACCGCCATATTATGACCCTGGCAGTTGGACCACCAGGGCACCGCTGTCACCGCCAGGAACATGGTTCCCAACGGGCTGATAGTGGTCTGAGCTGTACCCAGCCACAGCAGCGCTGAACTAAGTGCCACCTGGCTGAATGCAACTCAGCTTTCCACCAGCCTTTCCATGGTAGGGACCCCTCCCTTGGAAAGGCAGACAGAAAGCCAGTGAAGTGCACCCCCTGCCAAGCACCAAAAGCAGACAGTGCACATTCTGATGGTGCTGGTGTGCTACTATGTTGGCCTTGAAACCCATAAAGGAGACAATACCATTGTCGTAGCTCTGTTCCCACAGGTCAACCCAGCAGGAACCCATAATACTATGTTCCTGTCAGTCAGCCTGGCAGGAACATTATAATAAGCTTGGGGGGAACGTCACTGATATAAAGGTAGCACCCTCCCAACGGCTTTGGCGGTCCACTTTTAGGACTGCCAAAGTCGTAAACATGCCCTTAGTCTTAGAGATGTTTGCACTGGAACTTTCCATTTCCATTAAGTGTGTGATATTTAATGTAGAAGTGCACCGTTCTACCTGTTTTGTGAGAGAGGATTGCACCACTATGTCCTATATTTTGTAAGAGACTTGCCCAAATAATGCCCTTGCTGTACCAGTTTTAAGAGAGTTAGACGTGCACAGTTACTTCAAGTGCTGTACCTATTCTCCATGGGGGACATCTGTGGTTTCCATGCTATGTCTGCTCTGTTTGAGGGAGGCTGGCACTGGGTAGGGGTCGTTTTTAATTTTTTCTGCTCTGGACTGCAGTGGTCCAAACAGTAAAATAATGAACATCAGAAAGACCCAAAAAAGGGTCTAAAGTACGCACATCGATGGGCCCATGTTATTGGTTTAAGGTTTCTGCCAACAGAGTCCGTAAGGGCAGTACAGATCGAAGTATACAGTCTGTTCAACTCTTAATGGAGCTGGCCAACCATCAGTTTTGCAGACATGTACTATTCCATGCGTGTGATGGAGTACAGGTCTGCCAAACTGTAAATGACCCACTATGTCTTTTTGCCTATTTATTTGGAAATTGGTGCTTTAAAATGCCCAATTCGGACCAATTTTTTACAACTTTTTCTTAGGGAGATATGACCTTATCCAACCCATATAGAATATCAGCTTCAGTAGACTGTCCATATAACCTCTTAGCTTATTACTTTAAACATTGTGATGTAAAAAGCACTAGTTATTCCATTTTGTTCAAAATATATTTGAGAGACAGCTTCCTTGCTACTCACTAGGGAATATCAGGCCTTTTCACTTTCTTAGCTCTGTGAAATTGGTGTTATGGTAGAAAGTGAGGGGTATTTTATATTTCTGGCTTCTCCAGTGGTACAGTTCCAGGTGCACTATTGTTGTATCAAAAAGTCCGAACTACAACTCACAAAAAAGAACAGAACCCAGTTTTTAATCCCTGGGTTGGCAGTTGTGATGTAGAGAATCTAGATGTTGATTATGGGTTGGCTGGATGAATATGTCCGTGGGCCTGAAAGTATAAAGGGACTAGTAATTGTAGGCCCTAAATGTTAGTCGTTGTTTCAGGGCAGAAACTCACTTATAGTATGATGCATGAGAGCCTTGGTCATTTGGGCCTCAGCAATTCAAGCAGTCCTGACATAACTTGGGCCCTACTCCTAATCTTGTAGATGCTGGATTTGTTTTGCATCTTTAGGTCTCTTGTAAACATATCCCTTACATACACTTTCCTTAATGGCTGCCTTTACATTTCAGTGAGGCAAGGGACTTGCTCAGTCAGCCCATACTCTCCATGTTGTCAAAATGAGCAACACTGAATTTGGCTTTCAATCTGCCCTGCTGTGAATTAGCAAAGTGCATGCAAATACAACAAAGTTAAACATTTTCAATTCAAAGTTAGCACTTACCAATGGAATTCATGTAGATGTATCATACTTGGACTACCCGGACAATTGAGGTGAATTAAATCTGCAGATCATGTGGCATGAGTATGGCAGGGGGCCCCTCAATGTCCCTTTGTGGGGAGGTGCTGGGGGTAAGGGTTTGTTATGCCACTGACAATAGGCATTCAGTCATCGTTTAAAAAACAATTTAATACAGTTTGCACCACGTTAATTGAGAAGTTCAATTGATGAACCATTTGCAATGCACACTTAACGATGCTCTATTAAAACAATGTCATGGCATTTATGGAAGGAGACCAATGTGGGCAGTTGTAACCAGCCCTTTTATATTTTCTTTCATTTTCTTGGAATGGCTGGACAGTACCTACGTTAACACGCACATCACGGTTTGCTATTTTAACGACATTCACTTTTTAGAACAGAAATAAAATTATGTGCACAACTTTCTATTCATTAATGAAGAATGCGTGTCCCATCAGCATCTGTAACCTTGGGCCTTCGGGAAACAAAGACTGTGCCAGCAATCAAAAGCTTGACTCCCTTCTGGAAAACATCACTAGACTAGACCACTGAGCAGGCACTGCTTGAAATGCTGATGCTGCCAGAACATTCCAGACTCTTCATTAGTGTCCTGCCCTGGAATCTTTTTAAGTGCATTTAATAAAATATAATAATGGTTCAGAGCAATGGTAATCCTGATTATTACTGACATTGCCTGCTGTAGAGATCCTCAGAATGATAGAAATACCTTAAAAGCATAACCAGACTAACAGTGACCACCCTGCTGACACAAGAATGATACAGCATTAATTCTGCAGCTCAAGCGCGTACTGTGGTAAGCTGCACAATTACTCCTGCATTGTGACTAATACCACCTTCTAGGCTAAGGTGAAGGAGCGTTGCCCCGGGCTGAGCCAGCAGCAGAAAAATAAAACGATAGTTCACTATTGTTTTATTTTCCTGTTGCTGGCTCAGCCAGCAGTGCAGGGAGGGATGGGCCTGGGCCACGGAAAGTGGGAGGCGGAGGAGGAGAGAGTACAACTAAGTGCGCATGTGTGTTTGGCCGGCTGTCTCAGGCCAGCAAAACATGCATGCGCACTTAGGTTTCTCCAGCTCGGCTGTGTTAAACAGCCCGGCTAAAGAAACTGCACAGACCCCAGCACTGTGTCTGAGCGACAGTCCAAGCCACTCAGAACAATCCTGATGCTGCTTTAATGCTAAGCTCAGCATGAAAGAAGCGCCAGGATTAATGGGAGCCTGTGCTGGTGTCACAGTGAATGCTGGGACACCACATCAAGGGTACAGGAGCGAGGCAGCAGGAGACAGTGGGGGACTGCAGTCCGAGGTAAGTTTATTTATTTTCTTTTTTTATTTTCCCCCTCCGCACCTCTCCTTGAGATTTGTGGCTGCCCACGCTGCTGATTCAGACATAAGTGCAGCTAAAAAGATGGGAGTCCATACATTTTGTGAAACAATAGTGCTGTGATAGACAAAAATGCACATTTAGACAAATGTGTACCCTGATGCAAACTGATGTCACAACATATTATATACCAAGAAATGGAAAAATAAAGTTTCACCATTTTCAGTTGCGAAAAAGGGCACTAATCATAGTGAAGAATTATTTTCCCAGCGTGTGTCACATAAGTAGCAAAACTAGTGCACAAGAACAAAAAATAATTAGTTAAAAGGGCTATTAAGTATTTTAAAAAATGTAAACAACAATGCACTTGTTACATGATATTTTCCTGTTATATGCCCCTTCTCACATTACACAATCAGGAAAATGCATATGGATTTGTTCTGCCATTTTGAGCTGTTAAAGGTTTCTGAACAGAGAAATTACGTCAGGAAATTACATCATCCAGCCAAGAATTGCTCGACCTCCATCCAGGCCTGGACTTAAATGCTCACCCTTCTGAAGACAGGGTCGGTGCTAATCACCAGCGACAACCAAAAGAAAGATATGGAGTAAAGACTCTCAACTAGAAACCTTGACAACTTCAATCCAAAGCATGGCAACTGCTCTAAATCCACGTTCACCCCGCATTTGGATTTAAAATAGACCCAAACAGCCTGCCATAAAGTGAAATCTATTCTGCTTAAAGTAGATTTCAGAACAGCAGCTCTGCCAGAAGAAAGCTACAGAAATGTTTGTATAGAGAACAGTTTTCAATTCAGAACTGCCGTAAAATTCCTGATTTAGTAAGACCTTACTTGCCAGTGTCCCAAAATCACTGATGACACCACAGATATAAGTCCTTCTTATTACTGCCTTAATGGTCACTGCCCAACCAGTTTCATGAGGTTTGGCATAATATCACTTACCCTAAAAGTTCTTGATTGGTTCTTTCCAAGTCAGCAGTGTCATCTGTAAATCAGTAAACTCAAGTATATTGCCATATTTGACAAGCAAAATAAATACCCATGACTAGTTGCATAACATTACAGAGGCAATCACATACACTGGAGAAAAAAACTGATAGAGAATATATGCCAATGGTTAGAAATGGGGTCTCTAGTTGGCAGTGGTTTGCACCCTGTCCAAGTAGGGACCCTCACTCTAGTCAGGGTAAGGGAGCCACACAGCTAAGATAACTCCTGCTCATCGCCTTGGTAGCTTGGCACAAGCAGTCAGGCTTATCTCAGAGGAAATGTGTGAAGTATCTGTACCCATACACAGTAATGCAGTGAGAACACTGCAAAAGTACTCCACACCAGTTTATGAAAATAGCCAATATTTATCTGAGTAAAACAAGACCAAAATTACAAAAACCCAACATACACAAGTAAAGATATCACTTTTTAAAGGTTGAAATGAGTATTAATTCATAGGAATCAATGAATATATCTTTTTAGCACGAAGTATCTGGGATGCGTCAAAAACAAAAATGGTGTGGACCGCAGGGAAGGTGAGGCACTGAAAAGCAAAGTGATGCCTCGGCTCCTTACTGCACAGGGGAGGTGATGCGTTGATTCTTTCCTCACAGGAGAGGTGACGCATCAGTTCCTTACTGGCGGGGGGAGGTGATGCATTGATTCTTTTCTTACAGGGAAGGCGATGCGTTGATTTCCAGGCACGCAGCCTGAGTTCCTTACTGCGGTGTAGGGTTGATGAGAAATTGATGCCCCAGGGACGATGCATGGAAAATCCAGACGCGCTGTGTTGATGGAGCTGCAAGAAAAACAGGCGCTGCGTTGATTCTGCAGGCACAAGGCAGGTGCTGTGTCAATTCTCCAGCTGCGGGACAAGCGCTGCTTCAATTTTTCTACTGTGGTGCATCGGTGCATGGATTTTCTCTTTCAGGTCACCAGCTTACACTTCCAAGGTCCCAGGGACTGGAGTTGGCACTACCTGGCAAGTCTGAACTCTCAGCAGAACAGCCCAGGCACTGGCAGGTGAAGTCTTTGATTTCCCTGAGACTTCTTGAAGGGGGGAAAGCTCAGTTCAAGCCCTTAGAGAACCTTTGAAAGTACGATGTAGAAAGCACCGTCCAGTCTGTTCACTCCCAGGACAGAAGCAGCAAGCAGCAGGCCAGCACAACAAAGCAACAGGCAGAGTGGCAGTCCCTCAGACGCATCCAGCTCTTCTTCCTGACAGAATGTCCTCAGTCCAGAAGTATTATAACTATGTGGTGTTGGAGGTCCAGTACTTATACTCATTTCTGTCTTTGAAGTAGGCAAACTTCAAAGAGAAGGCTTTGTGGTGCACAAAACCCTGCCTTCTCTGCCTGACCCCAGACATACTCCTGGGTTTGGAGACTGCTTTGTGTGAGAACAGGCACAGCCCTATTCAGGTGAAAGTGTCAGCTCTTCGCGCAACTTTAGCTCAGGAAGACCCATCAGCCTGGATGATTGACCATCAGGATATGCAGGGCACACCTCAGCTCCCTTTGTGTGACTGTCGAGAGTGAATACACAAAGACCCAGACGTGTATTCAACAGACATGCAGAGGCACAGAATGGTTAAGCAAGAAAATGCCCACTTTCTAAAAGTAGCCTTTTCAAGCTAACAATTCAAAAACAACATGCACCAAAAGATGTATTTTTAAAATGTGAGTTAAGAGTCCCCAGACTCCATATCTCTATTTGCTCCTAATGGGAAATTACACTTAAGAGATAATTCAAGACAATCCCCATGCTACCCTATGGGGGAGATATACCTGGCAATAGTGAAAAATAAATCTAGCAGTATTTCACTTTCAGGACATGTAAAACACACCAGTACATGTCCTACCTTTTGAATACACTGCACCCTGCCCATGGGGCTATCTTGGACATACTTTGGGGGTGCCTTACATGTAGTAAAATTGAAGGTATGGGCCTGGTAAGTGAGTGCACTTGCCAGGTCGAAATGGCAGTTTGAAACCACTCACAAAGACACTGCAATGGCAGGCCTCAGACTTGTCTGTAGGGCTACACATGCAGGTTGCACAATCAGTGCTGCGGGTTCACTAGTAGCATTTCATTTACAGGCCCTGGGCACGCCTGGTGCACAATACTAGGGACATAATTAGTAAATCAAATATGCCAATCATGGATACACCAATCACCAATACAATTTAGACAAAGAGCATATACACTTTAGCATTAGTTAGCAGTTGTAAAGTGCCCAGAGTCCTAAAGCCAACCAAAACAAATCAGAAAAATAGGAGGAAGACGGCAAACAGTTCGGGATAACCCTGCAAAACAGGCCAGGTCCACCACCAATCCTCTTGCTACACTCCTGGGATCTGGATCATCAGCCTCACTCAGATCTGGAAGGTTTCTGCTCGCCTGTTTGTCAGGAGGGACATGAATAGCCTCCTCTTGGTGCAACACCCAGACCATGTGTAACAATCCATAGGAATGGTCCCAGGTAGTAGTACCCCTTGCTCTAGCTGCATCACTACCTCATATCCCTGATCTACAGACCTCCATCCACTCCCTTCTCTTTACAGTGCTCCAGTGTTTTCTAAATAAACACACATACACACACACTCACCCCCCCCACACACACACATACACAAAGGATGTGGACCCTGAAAACAAAAACTCGAAGCATGTTACCCTGTCATTATATATAGTACATTGTTAACTCATTAACATATGATTGCCAAACCCACAGTATTGAGGGCATTTCTGTTTTTTTAAACATATTTATTGGATTTTCCAACCACACAAAGCATTTACCAATGAGAGCTAAGAAACAAAAAGAAAGGCTTTTACAGTTTATCTTAGTTTACCCAAACTGAAACAATGATCACCATAGAAACAGAGCAAAAGAGCAATCTTTCCAATACAACTAAGAGAGAAATATTCCCAGCATTTACATCATACCTAGCAAAGCTTCTCAGTTCAGGAACGCCCATAATGAAGTTACACATGAATCTTGTACTTCCCCTAATCAAACGGCAAGCTATCTCCCCCATCCTCCACATCCTGCCAGCCATGCTATAGAGCCATTATGGTGAACTCAAGTATGGGGTAGCCCACGAATGCCATTCGAGCCAAGGCACCCAAATTCTTTTCCCCATCTGAAAAGATTTATAATCTCTTTTTCATACAGCACCATTTCCAAGTTGAAAATAGTGAAGAGACTGGCAAACCACTGTTGAAAAGTCAGGGGAACCTTTTCCAAACAGGATGACACTATGCAAATCTGGGCTATGGCCATGGCGATAAAACTAAACCTCTGGGCGGAGTCAGCAACCATGTTCCTCTGTAACACCAACAAAGAAGTTAAGCTGTTGTCTCAATCCTGCCACCCAAACATACACCAATAAATCTGAAGTATAGTGCAGTATAGTGCAGTTCATATACAGTTTTATAATGTTGAGCTTGTAAGTTTGCTAAGAGTAAAATTGTGCTAGCTAGCCCCAGAGATTCCAAAAAGAGACATTTGCTGACCCCGACTTCAGCCCCAGTCTATTCTGTTATTTTTCTGAATGTCGCTCAAGATCATCAGATGTCAATGTATTCAACTCCCTGTATAGTTGACTAATTGTGCATAGGTTGTGCCTTGTCAAATAATCAATCAAAGCTGTCTTCTGAAAGCCTGAAGCTCCTCCCCCTTTTTACTTAATAAAAAACTGAATTTGCAAATACTTGAAAAATTCATTCTAGGGTACCTCAAAATTCCCATGCAGCTCTTGAAATGATACAATTACCTTCGGCCTGAAAAAGTCTTCCATACTTGTAATGCAATTATCCTTCCATCCCTGAACTATTGACCCCCTAAAAATATCAGGTAATTGCAGATTCCGATGTATGGGGGTATACAAAAAAAAGGCAACTCAACCCAAGCTTCTTCCTTATTGCAGCCCAAATTCTGTCAGCGCCCCCCATGGTCTTAAACCGAGTTTCCTTAAAATAGCTGGTTTGCGCCTGCCGTAAAAAAAACACCCACATGCCTGCTTCCCAAGCAAAATCTCTTAAATGGAGGGTCTTCTAAAGCTGCCCTGATCCCAGAACATATGTCATATAAATTGAAGGGCTGCAGTCCAATAATAAAGTTTCAAATCAGGTACAACCCAGCCCCCTCTCTCTTGGGGAAGAGTGGGGAATCTGAGAGCCCTTCCAGGCTTCAAGTAAGCTCATCTCAACTGTATAATCATAGTATTCATGGTCCTGAACCAAAAATTACTAAATACCAGTGTGATAGCCCCAAACAAACAAAGAACTTTTGGTAAAAAAAAATACTCATTTTGATAGCATTGTTCCAGCCCACAATAGACAGATTAAATTATTCAGCCTGGGCAGATCCTTACTGGTTATCCCAATTACAGGGGCTAGATTGCATGCAACCAAGCAATCCAAATCAGCAGTTTTAGTAACCCCCATGTAAACTGATGAATCTGTGATCTCTCACTTGCACAAATCTGTTTGAGACAACTTGAGCCTTACTTTGATCAAGCAAGTACCCTGAAAAAATGCCCACATGCCTGTGATTCCCTCTTTATGTCCTCCAGAGCTGGTAAAGGGTGGATTGTCACTGTGGCCACGTCACCCGCATATGCCAGTGCTTTGGTATCCCAGCCGTAATTTTTCATTGGCTTTATCAAAAGTTCTGCACTAGTTTCCAGTACAATGGGTTAATATACTGTAGAGTGCAAATAGTAAAGGAGAACAGGGACAGCACTGCCTTGAGCCTCTCTGAATTTGAATCTCACCGGATTGCCCACCCATCAACTGTAGCCTAACAATCGGATTGCCAAATAATGGTTTCCCTGCTTTCAGATATCTAGGTCCTATATCAAATTAGCCCATAATTATCCACAAATATGCTCAGGAAAACCTCTCAAAAGCATTTTTGGCATCCAGAAGTATCAAAGCCATAGGGTTCCCCAACACCGATCCTGCATCAAACAGAGAGATTACATGCTGAATATGATCTGTCGTCCCCTTCCCTGGAACAAACCTGTGTTATCTTGGTGAAACCAATTCGGCAATCACCAGGCTCAGGCATGAAGCCAAGATCTTAAAATAAATCTTAGCATCACTGTTAATAAGGGTTATTGGCCAGTACAATCCCAGCTCTTTCGGCGGTTTACTCTTTTTAAAGAGCACGATCATCTTTGCAGAAGCCCAAGAACTGGGGCCGGCAACCCTTCCTGTACCTGCAAGACCAAAGATAAGAGATTGCCCTGTACAAGCTTCTCATAAAAGCCCCGGATAACCTTGAGAATTTCTACATGACCAGGGACCACAGTACACTGCACATCTCTTATACTTCTTATCTCAGATTAGGTACACCTACATCTGGCCCGAACCGCCAACACATGCCCCACCCGTTCGCTGTATTCATAGCGTTCCCTTCTCCATACTGTGTACTTCTCTGCAGCATTTTTATCAGAAATTTTAATGATTGCAGCTCTAGTCAGTGCTACCTTTAGCTGAGCCAGTTCTACATCCTCCCCATCTACATCTTCCTCTAGTGCCACGGCAGCAGTTAAGTGAGATTCGATTGCCTTGAGTGCCCAATACTGCTCCATAAGTTGCCTCTTTTGATTTTTTGGGCTATTTCATCCAAAACATAGGATTTCCCCACGCACACCTGCCTTGAAAGCATCCCAACCTGCCCCTACAGAGGCACTCCCTTGATTGACCTCCAGGAAGTCCTGGATTCAACACTTCAAATGATATATATAATCCCTATTCCACAAAATCACTCAGTCAAAAGCCCAGTTCCCTGCTACCAGCTTCAAGTCCTTCTAGGACTAGGGGATTATGGTCAGACATAACCCTGGGATATTTCTAAATCCTAGTCCCATGCACAAGACAATTAGACACAAGCATGTAATTCAAACGAGCATGGGAACGATGTTGTGCAGATTAGTACATATAACCAGGGTCTGGGGATTTTAACTTATCCCAGACATCAATCAGTCCTTGATTGTTACCCAAATGAACCAAAGAGTCACATACTTTAGGCTTTCAAACCTTATATTTGCAAATGTCTTTCTCTAACCAGCCCCCAAATCAATTAAAGTTGAAATCCTCACAGATCACTATTGGTATAGGCCAGAGTGCAGGTTCAAGGTTTAATCACTCAAAAACAGACAGGTTATCCAATACCAACCAGTACACCTTTACTAGGGTAAACTGGCCATCTAGATAAGTACACTGGGTGATCACCCATCTTCCAAATCTGTCTGACTTCGTGCATGCCTGTCTGCAGCAGTCTCCCCGGGCCAGGATAGCAACCCCTTGAGTCCAAACCACCTGAGTTGTATACCCCACCAAAATAAACTCTATAGATTGAAACAGTTGTTTCCTGGACCTATCTAAATGCATCTCCTGTAAACATAAAATATGAGCCTGCAAAATATTCAGATCATGATTTACCCTTATTCTCTTGGCGATTTCATCCAGGCCACAAATACTCACAGATGCCGTTTGTATCTTACCCACAGTTCTTCCTCTCGTTGCAATACCACAAAGTAAATCTCCTGCAAATAACCAACAGACATAAGATCTGACAAAAAAAAACTCTCCAAATCATCGTGGCCCACAAAGTGTTAGCTCCTCTCTCTAAGTGCTTCCCCCACCTCACTCCACTCCACCTCGCCAAGCCCACTCCCACCCACATCTACAAAAAAAACCTACTCACCCTCAGCCCACCACACCACCACCATAAGGCAGTTAGGCAACCCTGCGCCTGAGTGATAGCCATTGATGAACCACTCTCTCTGCCCCATCCGGCTCCTAGAAGCCAACTTTTGCAAGGAACAGTATTTCTAGGCTCTCATTTCCCTTCCCCCTCAATAATTTAGCACCTCCCCCACCTGAACTTTCTGAACCAGACCATTTTTTCACCCAAAGAAAGTGCTCCAGTTTATCAACACAAACCCACTAGCCTGAACTCAAGTCACCTTAGAATATTTATTCAGGTTGTGGGGCTTCCTGGCAAAGGCTACTTGGATACTCTGGAGCATTCATCTCTGACGTAAAAGTTTGTGTTTCACCATGAAGAACCATCTTCTTCTGAGCCGGTTTCAGCAAAAAAGCTTCCCCTCTGAACTCCTGAACTGTCTTAATGAGTTGCCTCAACCTCCACCTTCTCTCTACCGTGACAAAGGTACAGGCAGACAAAAAAGTATTGAGCTTCATGGCACCGTTTAGCATCAGGGCCCCCTGCACACTTCATATGTATTGTCCCGGGGAGGTGGCGGTCACTGGGGCACAGCACCCCACATACTTGATAAGCACAGCACCGGGGAAGTGGTGGACCCTGGGACTTCTGAAGGCCCTAGGAGAGGTGCCCTGTGCGCCCCTTCCTATTTTTGCCCAAATTTCCCCAGGGAATTGGCCCTCCTGGGGGCAAAATAAGTTAGTAAAGCAGGAAAACATACATACCATGCCCTTTTTTCTTTTTTTTGGGACTCGGCTGAGGCCGAGTACCAAAATTGCTGCCAACACTTCTTGTTTGAAATGTTGGAAGCCAATCAGCAGATCTCCCTGGATCTGCAGCCCTAAATATACAAATGTATTTGTCTTTTAATATCTTGGAAATTATTGAATGGATTTACACCAAAATACAAAAAGAACTCTTTCTGGCCCAAGAGCTAGCTTTTTGCCAAATTTGGTGTAATTCCGTCCAGCGGTTCAGACTGAAGGCATGTCTAAAAAGTCTATGAGAATTGACATAGGAAATGCACATCTTGACACTTTTTTTAAACAAGTAGTGATGATCTGTCAAACAGTGTGTAAGAATCAGTCATCATTTCCATGCAGATATTTAAAAAAACATCCTTTATTCGAGCAGCACAGTACAGCACGTCTTACACCAACCATTCCCAGCCTTTTCTCCCCCACATTCTAGATCCTCTCCCACAACCTAACTACTACAACTCAAAGATAAACATGTAACACAGTGCCAAAGATATAGGTAAGTCAAAAACGCTTTTCAGTGGAAACTTGGTCCTAAGTATGACTACATACTGGAGGCTGCCAGTAGGTAACATATATGTGTGTGTGTGTGTGTGTGTGTGTGTATCACTAATAATACAAATAATGTTATAATTAATAATGAATTGTATTACGTTTTAATTTATTAATACATTTGAATTTAAAATACAATTACTTTTATAAATATTAACGCTGAAAAAGTCTAGAAATTATTAAAATGAAATAAAAAACAAATTTGTTCAAGATTAAACAAGAATACAATTAAAAACAATTAAAATATTATTTCATATACTTAAATTACTTTACAAATTAATGCTAAATCATTTTGGGAGTAGCATATTGTATCTTTTTCTCTGAGTGAACATAGGTAATATTATTTGTTTATTTTTTTGATTATTTCTTCCACATTATTTTTTTATAAAAAGTAAACTTAACTACATTTCCCTACATTTCCAATAGCGGGATCTCTGTCCAAGCAACTGACATCTCCACATACTGGTCGAAAGTTACTAATAATAACTTTACACACGTAAATTCAGTCATTTGAGTCACCACCCTGCCATTTGAAGGTGTTAAGACTCTTAAGTCTACATCTAGGTGTAAATCTCCACTTGGAAATGGTGAAGAGCAAGTGAATGGGAAGTTACACTTAGGTGTAGGAGTAGATCTCCACATGAGTGGATCTGCACACGCAAACTTATCCTTGCGAATCAGAACCTTAGGGTTTCTCTAGATAGATTTATTATATTCATAATGGTATATACAAGAATCACAATTGTGCTACAAAACAGAGAGATAAAGTGATTGAGCAGTGCGTTTGTGTTGAAAAGACTTACAAACAACTATACAAAACACACTGAATACTTAGCTGCCAAAATTAATAATCAATACATAATGTAGCAATTACATTACAGGAATTCCTTTGGTAAAATACATTCCAAACTGGATTTAAGTTTACAGATGACATTACTAAGTGAGGGAACACATTTGAGCATATTAATTCCCCTATTTGTTGTTGCTCTCTTCACCAATTAGCTTCTAATTTTATCCCTGACTTTTGTGTTTTTACAGATAGAACTTCTACTGGATCTGCTTCTAGACAATTTTTGGTGGCTCTTTCGTTTTCTCTGATGCAGATGGAATGTGATACCTCCCTAAGAAATTTGCATTAATCTTTATCTTCAATCAAGAGTTACATGATTACATAGGAGTTTTTTTATCCTTTGTTTTGCACCACCTAACTAGAACCCTCGGTCATGTGTACTGTCAATTGTGGTTCGGCACCTTGGCTATTGGGAGACATGGTCCTTTGCTCGGACAATTAAGAAGGGGACTCAATAACACTTTCCTGCTTTCAATCCTTGTCACATATGCTCTATTAGCCTTTAACAACAACCCTAACAATCATACCAACCATGTTAAAGTGGGCACAGTTTTCACTTAGGAAATCTTTTTTCCTATTCCTGTTTAAAAGTCAGTAGAACCTTGCCCGACGGAGATCTCAGTGTTCTTCATCCAAATAAAAAAACTAAGAGATATTTTGGTGGTACAAAGTCTATTGTTTAATATTATATATAATACTGGTATAAAGTGTAAAAGGTCTGATTTAGAGTTTGTCGGATGGGTCGCCACCTGCTGTATTACATGTGCAAACTTCACTATTTCAGATTCAAACTGAAAAGTATATTTACTTTTCTTTGGATTAAGAAATGACTTGGGCAGAGTAGGTACTACATAAACACGCTGGAGTTGATTTGGCTGTGAACAGCTTAGAGCACTAAACCATCTATCCTTGAATTGATTTAATTTTATATAACTACAAATTTTAATATTGGAAGGAACCCTATTATTTTTACTTGTATTCTTTTTCTTTTGCGTTTTTCAATCACTACCTTTTAAGACATTTTGGACTGGCAGTTCAGCCTAGACTACTCATATTGAGGTGGAACAATGGCTAATTTAAATATGGCTTCTTCCTCTCTGAATAATTCAAATATGTGCATGCATATCAGCTAGAAGAGAGATAGTTGATGGTGATATTTACGATCCCTTTTAGAGTAAATGAATTTTCCTATTGACTTGTATTAAAGAGTAGGACGTTTTAAGTGGGAGAAAGCAAAAATAAAGCAATCTTTGCTTTAAAAATCAGTATTATCCTGGCTACATCAGAAGGGTTGGAATAAATTCATAGATTTATTTTTGTTTTTTTCTCAATGAGTGGCACTAGCAGTTTGGTTTAGGCTTCCCTGCAGTTCAAAAGAGATCTAAAGCAGCCTGTGTCCCCCATTCAAAGGGTAGGTTACTTAGCATTTCAGTCACAAGCGATGTGCCCTTTATGGACAGGGGCAAAGAATGTTTTGCACATGGTTGTCCTGTCTTTGTAATAGTACAGTAAGCAGCTAAAACTATGGAATGACCTTTTTTACAGAGCAATGCAAGTGGTTATGAAAATATTAAGAATCCCACCCATCGCATTTTTTTTTCTTGCTTTAAAGTTTTATCCATTACATTCTTTCTTCAATTGACGGTGCAGGGATCTCGATTTGAAGACAATAATTTTAGAAGGCTTATGTAATATTGTATCAAAAAACTCCCAAGTGCGTCTGAGTCTTAAAGTAGGTATTCATGTCTGCATTTCCCGACTTTCAAGAATTTACCATAAGTGATCACTTTAACACACGAGAGGACATTTTATTGCACACGGACTGAATTCAAAACAGTTGTTGGGGTGCCGCGAAGGATAAATGCCTGCGCTGTACAGTGCAGCTTTACGCTGCCTTTACAATGTTGTAAGTGGGTGCATATTTCTATTTAAAGGGCAATGCACAGATGTGCAGTACCACGAGGCTCATTTCCCCCTTCCGGCTCAGCTGCCATAAACTTGACTGCGGACTGCACGATATGAATTTCCCTTCTGTATCACGGACCTCATTGCGCTGTTGGGGAAAACTATAAGGGCTACACATGTGAGAAAAAAACAATCGGGTTACCTTAAGAAGCATAAAGGATGAAAGCAATAGAGAAAACAGATCAACATATTTCAAGATTCTGCATCTTTTAAAATGGTACGAGCACATTACAAAACATCCTTTTACATCGGTCATGGTGTTTTGCAAGTCAGAAATACCTCAAAGCTCTTTCAGAAAACGCCCAAGCAGACAATGAGAACTTTTACAAGTTGTCAGACACATGTGCTCCTCTAATTAAAATTGTCCTACGGCTTACCGTATTGTAAAACCGATTTCATAACACTGTAGGTGCATATTTAACTCCATATGCATAACTAAACTATGGCTGTGGGGGTAGTAGCGTGGATAAAATATGAGGACAAAGTTTACATCCACATTCCCAGGACCTATTTTAAAAAATATATACATTCCACTGAAAGGTAACAAGTATTCCAACACTCTATGAGGAACACTGCTTCTACTCCAAATCAAGCCTAGCCCACGTCCCCTAATGTTTTCGAACAGTTCTGTCACACATGGTAATCATTTTGGAGAACGTTTACCATCCTGACACCCTGATTTATTAGCGCTCCACTAAACAGACCTATTAACTATATTACCCGAGAGCTTTCAGATCTCTCCTTTATACATTGTGCTAAATCCTAATGGCGGAACTTCAGATGTGCTACCTCCGAGGTAATAATTACAAAGGGGCACTTGTGAAGGGCCTCCATCTTGTAATGCAGGAAGTAAAATCTTCAAAACACACCTCAAATACGTATAAGGGGACTTAAATACTAATTTCACCAACCAAAAAAATGGCAAAACTAACAATAGGCTCTGAGAAGTATTTTCCGACTTTAAAATGTGCCACTCACTAACACTGGACATTATGTTTTCGCATTTGTAAAATTCAGGTTCTTTCTTTGCAGTATAGACACACTTGAACATGTGTACTCGTATAATAAATTACAGAAACAAATGAGGAACAGACTGTATGGTTTTCTAAAGAATGCATGCCTCGATCATATTTTAACGAGGACATTATGAAAATTATTCTACAGTCAAATGTTATGCTTTAGTCATTGTGCACAACATAAACCACGAGAAAGACAAATCGTGGCCAGAAAAGCCGAATGACAAGAACATAAGGAAAAACATAAGCTGCAATTTGTGATTGATAACACTCATCTTTAGTGTATTCATCTGCAATACACCTGTAACAAAATAGATCAAAAGGAGTGCATACGTTTTGTCCTCCGCTAATGTAAAACAACTCCCTTCAAGAATGCTTGATAGTTAATTTACTGCATATTGTTCTGCATATTTCTGAATCGCTCCAGGGATCGATTAGGGATGCAGATGATGATGATACATTGGCACGACAGTAAGCAAACATAGTTTGCTTTAACAAGACTGGGCTGGCTTCCAGCAGGTTAAAAAAATAGATATGTGCATGTTGTGCACAGGTAACCTTGGTCCATGAGGATGAATGTGATTCTTCATGACAAAATAAATACCACAGGTTTTGAGAAATGCACAGAGCTTGAGAAGCATGCCCAAAAATGGAACCAAGAGTCGGATTATTTTAATATTCATCACTGGCAATGACAAAATGACTCCATTCCAAAGAGTGAACACAAGAGCAAAGAAAACAACTAAATCATAAAATACTTTATGTTAATCTCCAGTGTTTGCAGGTCAGTGGTCTCACTCTGTTCAACTAAAATTAATTAATGCTGCTACGGTAGATACTAGGGTCTCATCTCCTATGGTATGATACTTTTTATGTCACTCTGGAACAACAGAGATGGTACTTTCTCAAATGAACACCAACAACGGAATCATACATTTTACCACTCTTGTTGGTCCTGTGGTCAAGCACAGAAATCTGTATCTCCAGTCTTTGGCAGCGAGTCCTAGGGCAGGTTTGCCAGTTCCGAACCACTGCGACACTCTTATCTTGCCCCAAGCCTTCCTGGCTGGTGTTCTTCAGTGCTCGCTCTACCTCAAAGGTATGTGTTAGGCCTGTCAGCCTTAGAGTGGTCTTCCCCCAGTCCTTTGACTCTCTTCCTCCATTTTAGTAGGACCTATTTTTTTTGGTCTTAGGACTCTGAGCACTTTAGCACTGAGTGCTAAAGTGCACTTGTTCACACCTGAAAACATGGTAATATTGGCCTATCCACAAGTGTCATATTTAGTTTAGTTATAAGCACCAGGTAAAGTGAACTTCATGTTATCAGGGCCTGTAAATTAACTGCACCTAGTGGGCCTTCAGCCCAGATTGTGATTAAGTAGGCCTTTAAACATGTCCCAGGGCAGTTACTGCAGAGAGCCTGTGTGTGCAGATTAAACGGTCATGTTGATTTGGCATTTAAAACCGCTTGCCAAGCCTTAAACTCTGCCTTTCCTGCACATTAGTCACCCCTAAGGTAAGCCCTGGGTAGCCAGAGGGCAGGGTTTGTTGTAATTTGAAGGTAGGACATGTACTCTCACATTTTACATATCCTGGTAGTGAAACACTCTCTACTGTGAGGCCTACCCCTCTCATAGGATACAATTGCAGATTCCTGATTACATTTAAAAAACGTCAATTCCTGACTGGGAGAAAGTAGATCTGCCATGTTTAGTACATATGCAATTGTGATGATAAGTGCTCTTTAAGGATAAAGTCGGATTTATAGTTACAATTTCAAAAATGTCACTTTTAGAAAGGTGGCATTTTTCTGCTTTTAGCCCTCGGTGTCTGCAGACTGTCATTTGTCTGGGATGGGTGACTGCTGGGCTTTGTGTATTGTCTCTAGACAGCCACACACAATGAGAGCTTACATGTGAGTTGACTGGCTCCAATGGGCCATCCTAACAGGATGGGAGGGAGAAGCTGGCCACAGCCTCACACTTATGCCTGAATAGGCTGTGTCCTGTCCACACACAAAGGGCTTAACACCCCTGTTTTGTCACTCCAGCAAGCGTGGAGCATAGACAGAGGAGGAAGGGGATTCTTTGCACTTCAAAACCACTTTCTAGAAGATTCTCCCACCTTCCAGAACCAGGGCACTAAAGTATAAATACTGGACCTCAGACTACACCATGTCAGTTCACTTCTGGGCCTATGGACCAGAAAGAAGGACTACTGTGCTGCTGAAAGGACTGTCACTCTGCTAGACTGCTACTCTGAAGGAGTTGCTGCCTTGCTGTGCTGACCTGCTGCCTGCTGCCCTCCTGCTTGAGGAAGAAGACCTGGGCCTGCACCTGCATCTTGCACCCAGGATCCCAGGGTGACTCAAAGGGCTAGTCTGTGGGCCTCCTGATCTGAGACTCAGGGACATAACATGCTCCCCACAGCTCCTTGACCCATCTTCAACAAGCTCCTGACCCCCTAGAGGCCCCTCTTAGGTCCTTGGCTCTTGGAGGATGCTTTCCAGCTCTTTAGGTCAAGCTGTGGGGCTCCTCGCAAACTGGCCCCCTTACTGCGGCACCTCGTCACTCGCCCGGAAAATCCAGCGCAAGCAGCCGCAATGCCCGGCCAGCTCTTTGTGCCCCACCAGTGAGCAACGCGCTCTCTTCTCCCAGCAAACTTCTTCCCCGCGAACAGGAATCTGTGGCAAATTCTTGAGAAGGTAAAATTTCAGCATGGCTAATCTGGACTGTATCCATCCCACGTTTGATTGTGGTTGGCTTGAACTTTTGACTGACATGGTCCAACTCAACCAAATAGCCACAGTGGGAGCTTTATGCTTTTAGGTGCTATATTTCAATTTATTTTAAAAAAAATCATAGCTGAAGTTCTACTTATTGGATATTTGTTGTTTTAATCTTGTTTTATTTATTAAATCAAGTCCTATTTTTTCAGCCAGATGCGGTATCTTTTTGCATGGTGTTTTCATTGTTTTTACTGTTTGGAGTGTTGCACAAATACTTTTACATATTGCCTCTTAAGTTAGGCCTGACTGCTCTGTGCCCAGGTACCAAAGGGTGAGCAAAGGTTAATTTAGAGTGTGTTGGTGACTTACCCTGGCTAGGATTGTGCTTCCTGATTGGACAGGATGCATACCTCTGCCAACCTGAAACTCAATTTCTAACACTATGCTAACTCCTATTCAATGTCTCCAGCTAAACATGCCTTGTTTAACATGATCTTTCAGACTCTCTTGCTACATTTTCGCAAACAAATCAAATATCATTGTAACAGTCAACAAGCCAATAATCTCAAATACAAAATTGCTTCTTGCTAAGGAACAACTGGAAGAGACAGAACCACCTGAAACTAAAACATGACAAAATTGAAATGCTGATGTAGGGAAACTGTGCCTCACTGGCAAACTACTACCTTTCCAGGCCTGTCAAACCACAGCACATGTCACAGAAGGCAATAAAAGCGTATGCATTTTGTTCAAGTCAGATCTTATGCTTACTTTGTATATAAATTCTGTAGTAAGGGCTTCTTTCTTTTGCCTCAGGACTCTGGGATGCCCTTTCCTATTTTTAACCTAGACACAACAAGAAATTGACAAAATTAACTTTGTTGCCTGGGTTGCAAGTTGTTCTGCTTTGCAGACTCCACTATGTAATAAACACAGTAGAAAAGTTCTTACAGCTCCGACCCAATGACGATAACATCTAGTGCCCCATGTTTCCCTGACCAATACTTTTCCACTGTAATTCCTTCAAAGCACAGCACATCTCTCAGAGGGCTTTCCATCAAAATGGACCTACAAATCAAACTGGTAAGATTTCTTATCAGTAAACCCATCCATTATGTCTTCACACACCTCTCAACATTGCTCCTTCCTTTTGACACAAGCAGAAAAGGTAGAATCTTATTCCAGTCAAAACAGAACCTGTTTGGATCTCTCTCTCCAGACATATCAAAGACATCCAAGAACAATTAAACTACAGAAAACCATAGAAATGTCCCTCTCACTCCCTCACATGCATAGAATTGTGCTAATACGTTCTAAACAGAATTTGCTCACCCCCCTTTGATAAACTTTACATATCCATCTCCTCAATCCCAACTATCTCAGTTCAGACATCCCAAAGTGCACACAAAATACCAAACATTGCCATACTGTAGACAAATCCAATGTACACCAGAGAGCTAGAGACACTAATAGAATACGTATGGCCAATTTGGAGAAGCCACCCTTTTACAGTTCATACGATCAAGTGGTATACAAAATGGAAATTGAGATATTCAGTAAGGGGCCATTGTTTGTACTCATAAAAAGTAATGATGCCCTTCAACTCAAATCCAAGTCGTTTATCTTCTTCAGAGAAAATAGCTTAAATCATTTCTTTCATTTGAAAAACATGAAGTGCAAGCCTGAATCTGATGGTCTTCACCTTCTAGCCATATTTAGTCCATTCGTACAAACGATCTACAATCAGATATGTTTGAGTCTCTAGCTTTGCTTAGCTTAGGGAACACTGCTACATTCAAAACAGCGTTTCAAAGATGAGAGGATTGTGCTGCTTTCCCTTAAGGGTAACAGTGAGATTGTGATTAAGCCTGCAGATGTGGGTGGAGCCACTGAACTACAGATGTCTGAATACTGTTATCTTGACTTGATGCTTCAATAGAACCATCCCAAAAAGCCTACTGTTCCCCTTTTGAATATATACTTTCAAACAATTATCCACATAAAGTTTGAGTTAGAGAGGAAAATAGGCATAATGAACAATCATGAGGTTAGGCTTAGTTCTTCTACAGACATTGAAACAAGAGTCAGGTGTATTGAAGAAACATCCAAAGCTTTCTTTTGCCCAGTGGTTATGTTTGGAGGGGTGGTAAATCAAAGGAGAACTTAACTTCCTCAACATTTCACATCCACATACACCAGTCATATACATGTTGCCTAAAATGAAAAAAAACAAGCTTTTATCTTCCAATCGACCCCATTGTTATTTGCTTGAACCACTGTGCAAGTATGTTCACTTTTGTTTATTAAAACATTCCTTCCTCCAACACATTAGGTGAGAGTCAGTATTGATTTACTGAATATATTTGAGCACATTGATTGTCACTCAGACACTGCCTTACCAGTGACCAACTTGCCCCCATTTTAAGTTGGTCAGGTATAGTGATGTGGTATTCCCACTCAAAATTACAATTACCAAATGTAGCTATAATTTCATGAAGCATGAATACAATGCCATTCCACCTTTGCCCTTGAAAGGCCTCTAAGAATCGGGAATTACAGTTGGAAATGGGATTATCCAACCATGATATCTCACCAGCTTCTAGCTAGTAAAACGTTTATGTGTTAAACAGCAAGAACATGGCCTTACCACAGAAGTTGTAATTCTCCATTAGACAGGATACTCACTGCAAGCTGTGTTTAGCAACTGTTATTGATTTTAATTTTGAAGTACTTCATTTACTAACCTGCTCCTAAATAAAATAGTTGGTTAAGTACACCCCAATGACACAACAACCAACAACAGCTCCCGCTTGGAGGAGCTTGTAAGAGCTTGATGAATGCCAGCTAGCATTCAAAGCCCTCTTCTGGTACCACATATTCTCGATGGTGAAAACTGTGAATTTAAATACATCATATACCAGAATGCATTAGAAGGCCTTGTTCTAACAAGCAAGCAGAGCTTGCTCCATACAATTGAAACTCTTTGATTTGGTATTTGCAGACTCATACCCAAACTTCGCTGCCACACCCACACCTCATCTCACCTCAGGGAGTTCACTGGCTCTCCATGTACGAACACAGCCAGTTCAAACTCTTTACATTCACCTACGAAGCCCTATGCAACACTGGACGGGCATACCTCAACAGTTGCATACACTTTCTCCATCTATCCAGAAGCTACGATCAGTCTCACTCTCACTTGCACACTGCCCCCTCTTTCACAAAAACAGAGTGGGGGTGTCGCTTGTTCTCCTACAGCGCACTCAAAACACGGAATGACCTCCCACAATACTTTAGAGCCTCTTCCTTGTAAATGGTGTTTCACAAGAACCCGCAAACTTGGCTCTTCGAATAATGTTGTGAGGACCACACACCTTCACACCTGCCAGAATACCTTCACAGGTGATTAGAGTACTCTACAAATCAGTATAACATAACAAAACCTGACATAACAAAACATTCCTTCTATTCACATGCTGCACAGACGCCATGAAGGAATGTGTACATGGCACATCCTTGTGTGCCAAACAGAAACACTGACATTTTTCATCCTTTACAATTTCCAAAAGCCACCGAGCTAGGACTCCCTTGCTATTAGCATTAGCTGCTCGATTCCGCTACCTGTTTATTAGTTGAGGATGTAAAGAAGGGACTATCATGTTTTCATGCATTTCATGCTCCATGCTTTAACAGAGAGATAAATTAACAAATGTCAACTTTTAAATACATATGGAAGCATGTATATTCTGAGAGGTGGTAAGGTAAACGTTACACTTCCTTCATCAGATAAATATTGCCATATCTTAAAAATGTATTAATTGAGCCAATCCTTTTTTCCATACAAAAATTCTAGTGTTTTACTTTAGGAATCTTAATAAACCAATTCTAATAATACGGTTCCTACGAAGGCTTTCTTAGCATAGAACATTATTGCATTCACTTACAGATGCCTTCAATTTGAAAATAATCTAGTGCTTCGATAAAAACCGAGTTTGATTTGTGTGAATGAGGCATTTGACAAGTGTCACTATTCTATTAGCTAACGTTAGGTGACAATGTTTAATCTGAAGTCAGGAGACTAATCCGCCAGTAAGAGCTCGGATCCTCTGATTTTTATTTAAAAAAAACTCAATACCCTCTAAAAATTAGCCGGGAAGCTCCCAGTCAGTTAAGTTGCTCTTAAAGAGTAGACCTAGAGGGGTTTTCAATTCATCTCAGTTTTTTCTATAGAGATTGGACTGCACAACATCGCTGCCACAAAACTTGTCATTTGCTAAAGTATTTAGAGTATTTCCAAAATCGACATCCGTAATTGGGCTGAAGAACTCATGGACTTGAAGGCTGGTAAGTTTTCGCTTAAATGCCGCTTAAACATTAAGATATAAGCAACTACTGTGTCTAATTGATATATGTTTATTTATTTTTTTAATGATGTTTTAAATTAGATGTGGGATATTTCTTATTTGTTTTAGTTCCAGTTCGCTCATTTCCACTATTTTATTTTTATTTCTCTTAGCTTACCTCACCTGGCTAGTATTTTACCAGTGCTTTCTTCATAACTCTTCTGGCCTACAGTCTCTTAATTTACCAGTTGTTTTTTAATACAATAAAACCTATTACTGAGCTTCTCTTGGTTCTTCCCACATTTCCCTATTCCAACATGAGCCTCAACCCATTACATCCCCTGTTGACATTATGGGCCTCATTAGTACCCTGGCGGCCGGCGGTACACCTGTGGTAACACCGCCAACAGGCTGGCGGTGTACCGCCAGTGTATTATGACCGGGGTGTATTAGTCACGGCCATACCGCCGTCCCCTGCAACTGACCGCCAGGCTTCCACCAGGCGGTCATAATCCCCAGGGCAGTGGTGCAAGGATTATAAATCCCCAACCGCCAGCCTTTCCATGGCGGTAAACACTGCCATGGAAAGGCTGGCGGTAAGGGGGACTCAGGGTGCCCGTGGGGGCCCCTGCACTGCCCATGCTCTTGGCATGGGCAGTGCAGGGCCCCCCAGGTACAGCCCCACCGTGCATCTCACTGCCCGAATTTCGGGCAGTGAAATGTGCGATCGGTGCTGCTGCACCCGCTGCACATCAACATTGCCGCTTGCTCTATTATGAGCCGGCTGCAATGTTGATGTGACTTTTCCCCTGGGCCAGCGGATGGAAAAGCTGTTTCCGTCCATTGGCCCAGCTGAAAAGTCATAATAGGGAGCCACAAATACCGCCAGCACTGGCGGTATAGTGGCGCCCGCAGCTTCGGCGGTCTTTTTGTAAAACCGCCGAAGTTGTAATGAGGACCTATCCCTTTGTACTATATTTCTGCATTAAATCACCATCATTGGGTGGCTTTAAAATCCTTCCAGAGCAATGAAAGGCTGGCAGGGCCTAAATTAATCCTCAAAAATCTTTAATGAACTGGCTAATGGTTTTACTTATTCTTCATCTTTTAACAATAATTTATTAAAAGACAATCTCTTCAGAATTGCTCGAATTTGCCCTTCAACTATTAGACCTGATTGTTGACTGACAGCATTTACTATTAGCCGCAGCTAGTATACAATGAATTATTACTGAATTATTATTCATATTGATCAAAATGTGCACATCCAACATTATGTAAAGGCATCACTATGAAGGTGTATCTCCCAACATAGTGTGGCTGTCTTTCTTTGCCCTATTCAAAAGTATTTCATCACAAATGTGGGTTTACAATTAAACAAAATGCAGCAGCGAACCAAACAAGAGATTTCTATTTGATTGGAAGAGAAAACAGGAAAGTAAAGTGCTCAGCTTGGTTCGGTAATTCATCAACATCTTTCCTTAATAATGGGATGCCACATAACCAACACATTTTACAATGGCATTATAAGCTGCCTAGATAAAGTTATGATGACATAAATGTACTAACTAACTGATGAGGTTAACAAAATATGAGATGCAGATAATATGTGAGGTAGGCTTACTCAATACCTAGGATAGATTAAAAAATAAACAAATTCTGACAAACGTCCCTAGCCCAATGCTTTCTGCAAAATCGTGGGCATCACCGCTGTGCATCCCTGGTCTGTTAACTGATGCGAGCAAGGATGGTTAATTTAATGTATATAGCTCCTATTGTGGCTTGGGTTACTTGGCTGTTTACAAATCGAACAAACCTCATATAACACCTTGCCACACCCCTTATTTATTTAATGATAATGCACACTTATTAAAAACCATTGCATGCATTCACATATAAAACATTTCATAGAGAGCTTCAATCATGATAGAAAGGGGCTTCATAATAATTCACATTATGAACCGCGCATAAAGGGTTTGAAGACGGTAGGTTAAAATGGTCCATAAAAGTATTTGATAAGAAATGTCAATCATATCGTAAAGAGGGGACATGATAATATCACAGTGATAACCAGTTCGAGGAAAGAAGAAGGAGATGTCAGGCGGTCTTTTAAATCCGGACTACTGTTTCTTGCTAGACATTGGATAGAAGCATTCAGCCTGCTATGCCTTCGTGCTTTTTGGCCGTGAGGGGGTTTAGGGATGAGGTGTTACAATATTCATAAAAAACATTTCATAAGGGATTTCAGTCATATCATAAGCGGAAACAAGATAATGACACAATATTTCATTAAAACAAGGAATTTCAGTCATGTCAGGAAGAGGAAATATGATAATTCCACATTTTATGAAGAAATAGGGGGGATATAAAACGGCCTTTTAAAAACCGGCTGTTGTTTCTTGCAAGACTCTGGATGGATCCGTTCTGCCCGGCTGCACAGCCCATATATTTTACAAAATGTACGGTTAATCTAAGGTCTGAGGCTTGAGGGGACTGCATCGCAGCACTTCTAAACGGACCGTTTTAGCCAATATCGATGAAAGGGCAACGTCTGCAGAGAACAGGCTCCCCAAGGGCTCGCCACTGGTTTAGGTGGCGGGTGGAGCAGTGGTGACATCGTTTAGAGAGGCTACCAGGGCTGCCAGGAAGAGGCTGAAAAGGAACGGGGCCAGGACTCACCCCTGCTTCAAACCTGTGTTGCTATAAATCTTTCTGGAGACCGTGCTCCCCTCCCTCAACTTTATACGAACCCACGTGTTTGTGTATAGCTCAAGTATATTTAGCTCGAAGGAGGGTCTGGGACATCTCAAGTGCCACTAGTTTTGCCCATGAGAGCGATCCGGTACAGAGATAGATGCCTTGAAATCTACGAAGCAGAGGTAGAAAAGGGTATGGCTAGTTTTGATTGTGTCAGTCATAAGGAAGATAGCCGTTAAATTGTTTCTGTTCGCCATTCCTTTTCTAAGACTAGACTCGTTTTTGGGCACAATTCTGTTGTCAGATACCCAAATCTCTAGATCTTTTAAGAGGAGCCAACAGAAATATTTAGTATCATTGTCCAAAAGGGAGATTTGTCGATAATTTCCAAGACTTGATGGATCTCCTCCCTTGAAAATGGGACGTATGATGGCGCCTAGCCACAAATCCAAAATCAAGCCTGTGATTACGGTGTGCTTGTAAAGGTTTTTTTTTAAAGTAGGCCCATATAACCATGTTTGCTTTGACTAACACCTGGGGTCGGCCATTGGGGCCAGAGGCAACCTATGCCTTACTTTTCTAATGATATGCTGTACTTGAGCATCTATGCAGAGGTTGGGGTTGCAGCTGGGTCCCAGGATGTCAGTGATTCATCCTGCAGTGGTACACCCTTTGCGTGGGGGTCTGTGATTTGCACACATGGGCAACCCAAGTGTCCTTGGCGATATCAGCATTGTTTGTTCCTAAATAGCCTTTTCCAGTATGCTCTAGATGTTTTTTGTGTTATTGCTTTTTACAGGTGTAGAGCAGTTTGTCCCAACAGGCATTTTCTTTATTAAGCTGCAAAACTTAATTTTTGTATTTTTTAAGCAGGAGTCTGACCTTATTTCTGTGGTCCAGGTTCGAGCAGTTACGGGTAAACTGGTGTAATTGTCTTTTGAGGGATCTTTTTAAACCCCTTCATGTTGGAGGGAGCCCACTGGATCTTGACTGCCTTTGAGGCAATGTGTGAACTTTCTACTCAACTGTTTTTTGGTGAATGTGTAAGATTTTTACTAAGTTCTCCCACGAGTTAACTGGATTCTCAGTGTTGTTTATCGGACATGGGTTAAAAAAGCTACTATGGCTGGCTCAATTGAATCTGTCAGGATGTCCTTCCAGTACAGTGTTTTCAAATTCATTACATGTGGGGTTATGCCCAGAAACTGCGCTGTCTTATAGAATAGTAAGATTTCAATCTGCTAGAGAAGAGGACCCTTTCTGTCTGAGAATCATAAAATGTTTCAATATACGTAAGTAGTGGCCAATTCACAAGGGTATAGTTGATTACCGATTTGGAGCTTACTGTGCTGTGTGTGGAGCTAGGAGGCTGATCCTCATTAAGGCCCATATTTATACTTTTTTAGAGTCATATTTGCGTCGTTTTTTGACGCAAAATCGGCGCAAACTTCCAAAATACAATTGTATTTTGAAAGTTTGCGCTGCTTTTGCATCAAAAAATGACGCAAATGCGGCGCTAAAAAAGGATAAATATGGGCCTAAGTCTATTGTTGAACACACTTATGCCGAGAAATTTGCAGTAATTGGTAAATGTTTCTTTACGGTAATCTTTTTTAGTTGTGCCTGGTTAAACTTGGTGTGAAATGCTCCAGTGAAGATCAACAGGATTGTTATTTCGTCAGACAAAGACTCATGGAATCAGTTCAGGTTAAAGTCACATGTGATAAATATGTAAGTGTCTGAGTTTTCCAACATGGTAGCCTTACTATGGATTGTAGTTTGCTAACCTGTTCATAATTTTGCTTCCTAACTGGGCTTATGTAAATGTTCAGTATTAGCAAATTGAGGTCAGGCTCTTGTGGCAGGTTTTCAAGCAATACCAACAGTAGCCAACATTCTCCTGATGCTAATCTGATAGCTTTTAAGGCAAGTTTGGACGTAGGTTGAGATGCCTCCCTTAGGTCTACCTTTGGTCCTCCTCTTTCCTGCTGGGCTGTAGATCTCAAGAAAGCCCACCAATGGTGTTGAATCTAGTGCCCTGGTTTCTTGGAGAGAGAGTATATCATAATTCTGCAGATAAGGCAAAGGCCATTAACATTCCATGAACAGATTGTCATTCAATTTCCCCATGCTGTTGACAAAATCAGTGGATGCCACGACCAAGTTGAGCCACTAGGATTCAGAGTTCTTTGATCTGACTCAAAGGTCACTATGCATGCCTTCTGGAGAGGGTGCACATGTTCACAATTGCAGGCCCTGTCCCGTCCCGTTGGGAGAAGATGACATGTTTTTTGTGTGTTTCTCTATTTTGTTAACAGATTTTCAATGGAAGAGAAGGTATGACGGATCCAATGTGAAAATGCTTACCTTTCGAGCATTTCAAGATTTGTGCATTCTCAAGTGGTGAGGCATTCTTGTTTCATAGCAGTGTGCCGAGATAAAGGAGCCGGGTAGGCGTTGCTCTAATATTCCATTAGTTTGATTCCCCATTCGCTAAACTGTCACTTTCTCGCTAGGACTTACTGGGCAATTGTTGGAGAAGCCCACAATATCAATGAGGGTTCTTTATCCTACTTCCCTCGTCGTGGTAGAAGTTGAACTGACTGACTTCCTGGGATCCTATGTGTTCAAGGTGTGGGAGGCAGTGAAGCAATATCACCGTGTTGCTTCAACTCAAGATGTCTTGAGGGCCTTTTGCAGTGTATTCTGGATAGAATAAATGCCACATGCTTGTGTATGAAGAATTTAAAGCTGGCAAAGCAATAGATGCTGTTTGTTCTACAGGTTTATGGTCAGCTTCTGTGTCCTGTTGATGATCCTGTCGTTTTTGGGGCGGGACTCCAGGTGGCCTTTGTTGTCGTCCTTCCTGGATGACTGGACTAAGGGTCTGTAGACTTGGCTGCCCATTCTCTATTGTGCTTTCATCTGCCCCTGTCCATGATGGTGCGGGCTGCCTCATTCATTTGATGGTCAGCTAGGGGACTTGTGGCTCCACTGATAAGTTAGTAGCCCATAAAGTTGGTGGCTTGTTTTGCGGTGCATCCAGATGGCTGGCCAGGTGGCAGCCTTGTTGCTTCAGTAGGGGATTGGCAGACAGTAATTTTGGGATTTATTAAGCAAATTAATAATTGATTCCTTTTGCTGTGGGCACATTCTGCAAATTTCTGACGGGGGCTTATCATACCATTTTGGAAATTAATCATAGGAAGTGAATGGCCTAGAATGTAATTGTAATAGCCTTATTTTAAAATACCCTTTAAGTGTTTCAGCTAAATAACTTTGTGGCACAAGGCGTTTGATGTATTAATTGTTAACTGCCGTGGCTCCTTTTGATGAAATGTTGCTTGTCATTATTGAAAGAAATCCACTTTGCTTATTTATTCAGCGGATTTTTAAAACCATTATATGGTAAATCCCGCTCACAAAGAGATTCAGCCTCCAAATCTCGCAAAGATGTTAATAATAGCCTTCAAGCGTTCGTTCTTTGCATCCATGTATCTCTATCCAGATATAAGCTTTTAGAGACGTCTGTTCTGCATGTCTTAATGATTAAGTACATTTTTAAGAAGAGATGTTTTATGAGCCAGGTGTTGCTCAATTAAGTCGAACTATAATCTTCTCTCGACTTGAGATGCATTATGGTTATGAGGGAGTTTAAATAGGAGAGGAGATATTTTGCATTGTGAGCTATTAAGAAACATATCAAATCGGTACAATCTTCTGTACCAAAAACTATCTCTGGAATAAGTTTTACTTTCGTAACATTTAGTAGTGTAATCAGAGACAGACTAGACAGCTTACCAAAAAGCTCCTGGAAGGCAAATAATAACCATTCAAGCTTAGGTATTAGTCCATCAAGATGCAATAGGAGGGTGTCTCTAGCAACCAAACTCATGAGTTTTTATATTTGATACTTGTTTGTTACTTAAAAATTCACAACCATATGATATTGTATTCAGTATTTATCAAAAGCATGTAAACGTTTCTGGAGACCTATTCCTGTCTGATTTAGAAGCACCACCTCCTCGGCGTAGTTTAATAAGGTACCAGCCTGACAGCCAATGCTTCGAAGATGTAAGTCTGCTGGGCCTAAATGCATACTCAAGTCTGAAATAAACGAGTTAAAAAGCACTGGGACGAGCATGCAGCCTTACTTGAGCCCCCTCTGTGTGAGCACTTTTGGTGAGAGCCCATGACTTTCACCTAGCTTTATTTGAATCCATGGGTTGGTATACAAGAGCTGAAAGGCACAAAGCAAGTTGGCAGGAATATTTCAGAGAGACATTTTTGCCACATCAAATTCCTACCAATATGGTTGTACTAGGGACATCTTAAGGATTTAGGGGACCCTGGGCCAAACGCATTATAGGGGTCCCTGTTCGGAACAGCCTTTAATTTATGATCCAGTTTCAGATCGTTCATGCCCTCTTTGGCCAGGTTACTGACAGTGCACAGTTACAATCACCCAGATTCTAAATGTGTTTACATCCTATATTCAGGGATTGTGTCGTGTGTTTTCAATATTGCAACACAGCAACAGCTTACTAATATTACTGACACCCTATCATTTCTCATATGTGAGGTCCTGTTTTGATCTAAAAGAAAGCTTTTTATGGATGTGGCATGAAACATAAAAACACATTTCTCTGCAAATGTCTATAACATACTCTCGCACATCATCCACATTTAAAATAGATTAAAGGGAACCAGTATTTAAAACAATCTGATTAAGATATATTCAAGGTCATTGGGGCAAGACTCTGAAGAACAGAGCTCGCTCTATCAGTGGGCCCCCTGAAAAACTGGGGCCCTGGGCCAGTGCCCACTTTGCCCATGCCTTAAAACGTTTCTGGATTGTGTGCCTTGGTAAAATACAATGAAACAGGTGTACTGGAGTTGTTTTCTCTGAATTGATGTCTTGATTATCATTGAAAGGGCTACCAGGGTGTTTGTTTTTACTGGAATTAGATTTAGCCTCATTTCAGGTCTGTCAGCAGTAAACTTGCGCAGTACATCAAATCCGTGCCCAGAAATGCTATCAGACGATAGCTGTCCAGGCTTGAATGTGTAATTTAATGTAATGTAAGGTGGAATTGTAGAGAGCTGCTTTTCACCTGTGAGGGTATCCAAGTGCTGAGTAGGTGAGCATAGGCATGTGGTGAGGGTGGGCCCGAGTACAGGCAGTCTTGATGGTCCTGCAAGAACACTAATTGAAAAATCAGGTCTTTAGCTTCTTGCAGAATTCAATAAATGAAGAGGAGGAAGTCGTTCCAAGATTTAGCAGCTTAGTAGGAGAATGACTGACCTCCTGTTCTGTTTCTGTGTATGTGGGGTTTGTGTGAGAAACAGTGATGCTGAGCAAAGTTGTCTGGTGGGTTGATGGAAGTGAAGCAAGTGATTAAGGTTAGCAGGTCTCATGTTGTATAGTGACTTGAATGACTGTGTAAGAATTTTGAACTTAAAGTACCTTTGGATGGGAATCCAGTGGAACTTTTTGAGGAGTGATGTGGTGTGGGTTTGGCATGATTTTACGTGACATGCAGAGGATGTGGAAACATAAAGAAATGACAATGTTGACCTGGGACATCATGGTGACCTTGGTGTCCAGGATGAGGCCTAGGTTCCTAGCTTGATCGGTTGGGGTGGGTCCAGGTGCAGCGGGCCACCAGGTGGAGGAAGGTATGTTGAACAACGCATACTGTAACCACGCATGCCTAAACAACACAGTCGGAACAATGACCGTGTTGTTACCACTAATTCCTTTACCACGAATGCCTTAACAACAATTTTTCATTGTAAAGGCATTCCTGGTAAAGGCATTAGTGAACAGCATGTGTGGTTCCAGCATGCGACCCCCCTGACCCCCACCCCTAAAATTACCGCAACCCCCCACAGCCCACCCCTAAAACCACCCCATCATCCCACCCCTAAAATTATCCCGACCCCCCACCCCCGAAACCTAAAACCACCCTAACCCCTAAAATTACCGCAACGCCCCAGCCTCGCCCCTAAAACCTAAAACCACCCCAACCCACACCCCCCACCCCTTAAACCTAAAACCAACTCAACCCCCCACCCAGCCCCTAAAACCACCCCAATCTCCCACCCTGCCCCTAAAATTACAGCGACCTCCCCAACACCTCGCCCCTAAAACCACCCCAACCCCCGCCCGCCCCTAAAACCTAAACTACCCCAACCCCCACCCCCAAAAAGTAAAAATACCCCAGACCCCCCCACCCGCCCCTAAAACTAAAAATACCCCGACCCCCCACCCCAGCCCTAAAACTAAAAATGCCCAACCCTTCTCCCCCACCCCCAAAAACTAAAAATACCCCGACCTCCCACCCCGCCACTAAAACCTAAACTACACCAATCCCCACCCCAAAAAGTAAAAATACCCCAGACCCCCCGCCCCGCCCCTAAAACTAAAAATACCCCGAGCCCCATCCCCGCCCCTAAAACTAAAAATGCCCGGCCCCCACTTCCATGCCACTAAACCACCTCGAACCCCCACAAACTAAAAATACCCGAACCCCCACCCCACCCCTAAACCTAAAAATGACCGGACCCCTGCTCCCCTGCTCCTAAACCACCCGACCGCCACCCCCTAAAACTAAAAATACCCCGACCACCCACCCCGCCCCTAAAACAACCCCAGTCCCAGCTCCACTTACCTCCTCCTTGATCGCGTCCTCCTCCGCAGCCGACTCCCTTCTTCTGTGCCTTAACCACGCATGTGCGTGGTTAAGCACATGCGTGGTTAAGGCCCCGAACAAGGAAGTCGTGGATAACGAAAGAATTGTCCCACTTTCGTTTTCCATGACTTCGTTGTTCGGGAGTCATGCTTCAGGCTGCTTCCCCCAGGTGGAGTCCTAAGATGAGCTATTATTTCTGAAGATCAGCACTTCAGTTTTGTTGGCGAAGCTGTTTTCTTTCATCTAATTGCCAAGCTGGTCATGCATCGCTTGAAGTTTATCTTGGTAGTGACTGTGTCATCAGAGAAGGAAGAAATGAGCTGAGTGTCATCAGCGTAGGAGATGATGCTGATTCTGTGGGATCTGATGATGTTAGCCAGTGGAGTCATGCCTGTGTTGAAAAGTGTGGGGCTGAGTGATAATCTCTGTGGGACTCCACAAATGAACAGTATGAGCCTGACTCAGGAGAGTTCTTCGGGAGAGGAAGGAGGCAATCCATTTGAGAGTTGGTTCTTGTATTGCCGCTGTTTTTTGTCTTGTGATGAGTGTGTGATGGAAGATGGTGTTGAAGGTGGCGGAGGGGTCAAGGGGGATGAAGGCAGAGGTCTTTCCAGAGTTGAGGATGGTGTGTATGTCATCTGTGGCCGCAATGAGTACTTTGTCGGTGCTGTGGTTGTTTCTTGTTCCTGATTGCGAGTCATCCAGGAATTTATGGAACTGCCTATTCTATTAATTTTGTCAAGGTAAATTATACATTTTCCAGACAAGTCCACAATAAATCTAAATCTAAAAAGAATTGCTGTTTTCTTCCATTTATCTCCAGTATTTGACTGAGTAAGTCAGAATCGCCTGTGGGTAAAATGCCATTGAATGGTCAATGAGCCATCTATGAAAATACTGATAAAGTCTTTAGAGTTGGGCTAAGGACTGATAACAGAATGAGAAAGGTTGCATGTTTGACTGATAGCCTTTATTGTTTGTCAATCACTAGTCATATAAGGTGTTGCTTCAAAATAATGGAATTGGGTCCTCATGACGCGGGGGTGCCAGCCAGTTCTTCTGTTAATGCTGGCTGAAAAGCTGATCCTAAGGGACCAGAATCCAGCCAGATTGGAATATCTTCTTGCTGCTTGTTTTAACTATTTACAGGGAGTGCAGAATTATTAGGCAAATGAGTATTTTGACCACATCATCCTCTTTATGCATGTTGTCTTACTCCAAGCTGTATAGGCTCGAAAGCCTACTACCAATTAAGCATATTAGGTGATGTGCATCTCTGTAATGAGAAGGGGTGTGGTCTAATGACATCAACACCCTATATCAGGTGTGCATAATTATTAGGCAACTTCCTTTCCTTTGGCAAAATGGGTCAAAAGAAGGACTTGACAGGCTCAGAAAAGTCAAAAATAGTGAGATATCTTGCAGAGGGATGCAGCACTCTTAAAATTGCAAAGCTTCTGAAGCGTGATCATCGAACAATCAAGCGTTTCATTCAAAATAGTCAATAGGGTCGCAAGAAGCGTGTGGAAAAACCAAGGCGCAAAATAACTGCCCATGAACTGAGAAAAGTCAAGCGTGCAGCTGCCACGATGCCACTTGCCACCAGTTTGGCCATATTTCAGAGCTGCAACATCACTGGAGTGCCCAAAAGCACAAGGTGTGCAATACTCAGAGACATGGCCAAGGTAAGAAAGGCTGAAAGACGACCACCACTGAACAAGACACACAAGCTGAAACGTCAAGACTGGGCCAAGAAATATCTCAAGACTGATTTTTCTAAGGTTTTATGGACTGATGAAATGAGAGTGAGTCTTGATGGGCCAGATGGATGGGCCCGTGGCTGGATTGGTAAAGGGCAGAGAGCTCCAGTCCGACTCAGACGCCAGCAAGGTGGAGGTGGAGTACTGGTTTGGGCTGGTATCATCAAAGATGAGCTTGTGGGGCCTTTTCGGGTTGAGGATGGAGTCAAGCTCAACTCCCAGTCCTACTGCCAGTTCCTGGAAGACACCTTCTTCAAGCAGTGGTACAGGAAGAAGTCTGCATCCTTCAAGAAAAACATGGTTTTCATGCAGGACAATGCTCCATCACACGCGTCCAAGTACTCCACAGCGTGGCTGGCAAGAAAGGGTATAAAAGAAGGAAATCTAATGACATGGCCTCCTTGTTCACCTGATCTGAACCCCATTGAGAACCTGTGGTCCATCATCAAATGTGAGATTTACAAGGAGGGAAAACAGTACACCTCTCTGAACAGTGTCTGGGAGGCTGTGGTTGCTGCTGCACGCAATGTTGATGGTGAACAGATCAAAACACTGACAGAATCCATGGATGGCAGGCTTTTGAGTGTCCTTGCAAAGAAAGGTGGCTATATTGGTCACTGATTTGTTTTTGTTTTGTTTTTGAATGTCAGAAATGTATATTTGTGAATGTTGAGATGTTATATTGGTTTCACTGGTAATAATAAATAATTGAAATGGGTATATTTTTTTTTTTGTTAAGTTGCCTAATAATTATGCACAGTAATAGTCACCTGCACACACAGATATCCCCCTAACATAGCTAAAACTAAAAACAAACTAAAAACTACTTCCAAAAATATTCAGCTTTGATATTAATGAGTTTTTTGGGTTCATTGAGAACATGGTTGTTGTTCAATAATAAAATTAATCCTCAAAAATACAACTTGCCTAATAAGTCTGCACTCCCTGTATAGTAGTAAAAATTATTTGTCTATCAATCGAGAGGAAATCAAGATATTAAAATCTTAGTACACTGAAGAAGCATCACTAGATATCATCCAACATTATAATTACCTGTGACTATGGGTAAATACAATATTAAATTAGACTCTACACAAGTATCCTGATGGAACTGACCTAGCAGGCTAACATACACTCTTCAAGAATAAATGTCAGGCTTAGCACAACCAAATGCACCTAGTCTGCTTGAATCCCAAGCCTCAATGAAAGTGTGTGCAGTCAGTGACATGCACACAAATAATAAATGGTACTGAACGAGATAACTTCAGGTTCCAGAAAGATTTGAAAAATCTGAATATACAGCATTTCTATTAGTATTCCACTAAAGAATGTATCATTATGTCTCAAACCTTTATAGCTTGACACGTTTCATAACGTAGGGCACTCACTCCCTTGTTCATTATTGACACAATATGCAAGGGACATACATCTTTATTGTTCATTTTAAATATTTCATACCAAATCTTTTGAACAACACCCAGAAAAGTTCACAAGCCTGGGCATTCTAGGTGGCCAAAGTGTTGTTTGTTGATGGTCTTCTTGATGGCTTTGGTGGGGATAGGTCGGTAGTTGCTGTGTATTTCGGGGTCATTTTAGTTTTTTTTACGGAGGGCAGTGATATGTTTCTAGCTATCTGGGAAGGTGCATCTCTTGAGGGAGTTGTTGATGGTGGGTGTGATTGCAGAACTGATCGTGGCTCTTCCTGGGTTTAGCTATGGTGCGGGCAGGGGTCTGTGGGCTCAAGAATTTGGTATACTTTCTGAGACTAGGCAGAAGTTAAACAAAGCGTGAAAACATTTCGGCCAGTGTTCTCGATTTTGTTTGCAGATGGCAGGGGTTAGACTATTTAGGCCTGGTGCTCCATCTCCCATACCGTTTCTGATTCTTTCTTTACATTTTCTCTGATGTTATTCCAGAAGGCAGTCAGAGTCAGAATTTCTTCACATTGTTAGTTGTAAAGCTGTGTCCTTGTATAAGGTCCTTATATGGTTCATCCATGTTTACTATTTGAAGTTGTTATCTAATACCCAACTGGGTCCTCTATCCAAGTGAGTGAGTAGCCTGAGGTCATTCTGGTTCTTGCTATTGCAGGCCTGCAGGAGTTATATCCAGTTGTGATCTTCTTGGGCTCGTTGGCTTCCCACTGCGGTGTTTCTGCAGGCTTTTCATAGATCCTTTACCTTGTTTGTTTGCTCTGTATCATCTTGTAGACTTTTGGATCTCTTGAGCTTTCTGTCGGGGGGCATTGCTGTACTCTTAAGGTATTCAAATACCATTTGTTTTGGGGTGGGTGTTCGTGATGATCCAAGGACCACTGTGGGCCCACAAGGTTTACTTTCATCTCTTTTGGCATGGTATCCTATGCTAAAATTGGGTCTGCGGTCTCCCGGAATGCAATATTTGTTTCTGTTTTCCACACAGTATAGTTTGGCAGTGAATGAAAATTACATAATACTCTTTTACAGTATTATTGGGCTAATTGAGTGCCTAATGATGACACTAGTGATGCAAACTTGTTGCTATTTCTATTAATAAACTGCTGAGGTTGGTGGCAACTTTCAAATCTTGAAACTATGGTGAAACTTTCAAATTTGTCAAACAAACATAATGCAATGAAAGTATGACCTAACACTGTGGCTTTTATTTTTGGTTATAATAATTATTGGTTTATTACTGGTTTGCCTGGCAGAATACTACCATTGAGTTCCTGCAGTACCAGCACCTATAAGATGTTGGGAACAGGAGGTCTACCAAGTTGCTGTATTTTTATTTCTTAATTGGGATCCTACAACTGGTGGCAATTCTGTGCTGAGTGCTGTCCATCCTCAAGTGATAGCAATATTTATATTGAAGTACCCTATAACGAGCCTGGGGATATTGCCATATTTAGAAGGCAATTCTGGTAGATTGTGTTCTAACTTATTACTAATTTATTTCTTCTTGCTCGATTTTGGGTTGCTATGTAAGTTGATAATGATCTCTGAACACATATTGTTTCCAAAATCCCAATTTTCTATTTGTATGTCAAGCATGTTAGGGTTTATTAAGTCTAACTTTATTACTTCAAATGGCTTCTGGATTGTCACATATATGGACAAGCCTCCCTTCAGGTGACCTTTTCTCTTTGCTTTTCCTGCTGGTATGAAAAATTCCACAAAGCCATTTATAGCTAGTTTTTCCTCATTCCATATTTCCTGGATACAAATAACTTAATGAGATACTAAGTAATTTTCCATTTCTTGGTCCATGCACAGTTTTTTAAAAACAACAATATTCCAGGAAATAATGGAACAACCTTTCAGAGCTGTTGTGCAGGAAAGCTCTTGTTCTTGTTGTTGAGGGATGCTGATATCCAAGCCTAAGGCTACTGTCTGTGAATTGGCCATTGGCAGAGTCAACCTTGTGGTTTATTCCAGAAAACAGCCATCTGCCCCTCAACAGTACTTTGTTATCCATTTCCGGTTCCATCACATCTTTGGGAATTGACACAGAGCTCATATTGCCATTCGTAATGATAATGTATTATAGTCTATGGTACTGGCATTTGCCTCCTCTAGAATGACAACTGACGGGTATCTTTCTTCTGGTAGTTTAGTAATAACAATACCCACTGTTAGAAATGGGTTCTCTGGTTGGCAGTCAGTTTGCACTCTGTCCAAGCTAGAATCCTCACTCTAGTCAGGGTAAGGGAGATACACAACTAGGAAAACCCCTGCTCACCCCCTTGGTAGCTGGGCATAAGCAGTCAGGCTTATCTCAGAGGCAATGTGTAGGGTGTTTGTACAATCACACACAGTAACACAGTGAAAACACCACAAAAGGACACAACACCAGCTTAGATAAATAGTCAATATTTATCTAAGCAACACAAGATGAAAATGACAATAATCCAACATACACAAGCAAAGTTATGCATTTTTAAAAGATTAAACTTCAATATAACACAAATGCTCAGTTTGGTGATATCATGGCATTGTGACGGATTAGTTCCCAACAATCCAACACCAATGGCAACAGTCACGGAGTCGCACAGACTCCCAGGTACAGTACCTTGTGAAAATGAGGAAACAAGCAGATGCACAAAGTCGGGGATCAAGGCATCGCTGGATCTGGTGTGAGAAACCGGTTCTGGGTCTGCAGAGCAGGGGAGATGAGGCAGCATTGGTGCAAAGCGTCTGTTCCTTTTGCTCCGGTGGAGTCGATGTCCAATGGTCAAGATGATGTGGGGAGACTCCCATGGTCGCGGTCACGCCAAGAGGCTGCAGGCACCACAGCAGAGTTGGGTGTCACAAACGTCGGTGACACTGCACTTTAGGACTCATGGAGTTGTGGACTTCAGCAAGGCTGCGGTGGCATCAGGCCTGTGGCGTCAGTCGGGGTAGTGGTACTCCAGCAGGGACCACAGCTTCTGTTGCAGGCAGCGTCATGGAATCCGGCAATAGCATCAGTCCGGGTGTTGTCCAAAGTCGGTGCACTTCACTTTTCTTCGTTTTCACCAGCTTCTCCTTTCAAGGGCTCAGGGACTGGATTAGGCACCACTTGGCAGGGTAAGAGTCTCAGCAAGAGAGTCCAGGTGCTGGCAGAGGAAGTCTTTGATGGCCCTAAGACTTCAGAACAGTGAGCAAGCTCAGTCCAAGCCCTTGGAGAAACTTCACAAGCAGGATACACAGCAATGTCCAATCTTTGCCCTCTCCAAGGCAGAAGCAGCAACTGCAGGCCAACCGAGCAAAGCACATGCAGCAAAGAGGAAGTACTCCTCCTCCAACTCTTCAGCTCTTCTCTTTGGCAGTGGTTCTTCTTGATCCAGAAGTGTCCAAAAAGTCTGGGGTTTTGGGTCCACTACTTATACTGTTTTCAACCTTTGAAGTAGGCAGACTTCAAAGGAAAGTCTCTCTTGTTCACACGATCCTGCCTTGCCCATGCCTGGCCCAAGACCCACACCAGGGAGTTGGAGACTGCATTGTGTGAGGACAGCACAGCCCTTTCAGGCATAAGTGTCAGCTCCTCCCTCCCCACTCTAGCCCAGGAGACTCACCAGGATATACAGGCTACCCCAGCTCCTTTTGTGTCACTGTCTAGAGGGAATTCACAACAGCCCAACTGTCGGTCTGACCCAGATGTGGAATACACGAGCAAGCAGAGGCACAGAATGGTTAAGCAAGAACATGCCCATTTCCTAAAAGTGCAATTTTCAAACTGACAATATAAAAAACAACTTTACCAAAATATGTATTTTTAAATTGTGAGTTCAAAGACCCCAAACTTCACATCTCCACCTGCTCCCAATGAGAAATTGCACTCAAAAGATATTAAAAGGCAGTCCCCATGTTAACCTGTGAGAGAGATAGGCCTTGCAACAGTGAAAAGTGAATTTGGCAGTATTTCACTATCAGGACATGTGAAACACATCAATACATGTCCTACCTTTAAAATACACTGCACCCTGCCCATGGGGCTACCTATGGCCTACCTTAGGGGTGCCTTACATGTACACAAAGGGAAGGTTTGGGCCTGGCATGGGGGTACACGTGCCAGGTCGAATTGGCAGTGCAAAACTGCACACACAGGCACTGCAGTGGCAGGCCTGAGACATGTTTACAGGGCTACTCATGTTGGTGGCACAGTCAGTGCTGTAGGTCCACTAGTAGTATTTGATTTACAGGAACTGGGCACCTCTAGTGCACTTTACTAGGGACTTAGTGGTAAATCAAATATGCCAATGATGGAAAAGCCAATTACCCATACAGGTTACACAGAGAGCACTTAAGGACTGGTCAGCAGTGGTAAAGTGCCCTGAGTACCAAAAACTAGCAAAAACAAAGTCCAGCACACCGTCAAAACACAGGAAGCAGAGGCAAGAAGCCAGTGGAGACTATGCCAAGGATGCCAGGTCTAACATCCACATTCACAAAAAAGTTACTTTTTGATAAAGTTAATTTGGCTATATTGTCTAATGCCCAGATGACAATAGTTACTTAATTCGGAATTGCATGTGATGGCGCCTAAATTCAATGACTTCTATATTGACTGTTGTCAGATGTCTTAGGTCTTCAGGTCTTGCCATAAGTCAGAATATTACCTCGATTCAGTATGTATTCTGACCTCTTGATTTATATTCTGAGTAGAAGACAGTCTTTATATTGATGGTATTTCTGCTGCTGTGTATCAGTTGAGATTGGCAAAATAGTTGATACTAAAGGTTTTTACAGTTTTGAAGCCACATGCCTACTATTCATAACTCTTGTATATTGTGCTTTTACCAGGCATTTGAATGATTTTAAGCTTTTGCTAATGAAGTCTCGGACGTAAATCTTGGACAAGACTTATTTGATATCTTTTCCTTTGACCTGCTGTTCTTGGAAAACTGTGTTAGTTGTACTTGGCCCCTTAGTTCTCCAATGGGGCTTCTCAAGGTATTTTTTAAATTAGCAAAAGCAACTATTGGTAATAAATACAATAGTCAGTGGCCATAGCTAACTTTACTCATGCTACCTCCCAAAATCTACTGCACTTCTTCCTGACAAACACTAGTGTAGGGCACATATCCTCGTGTCTGGTGAACATCAGTCATAGAGATTAAGAGATATCCGGGAAAGAGCTCCCTAGAGGGTTCCCTTTGGGTATTGCAGCTTCCACCCAATGAGGAGCACGACCTAATGATGAAGCATGCCATTTTGGTTGGTGAGAGTCTATGCATTCTATAAAGGATGTCCCTAGTGACCTGCTGTATCAACTCACTATAATATAGAGTAGCAGGGCTAGCGGAACAGAGAACCTTTGTGTGTTTAAGATTATGATGTAGCCATGTGATGCCCAATATCACCATATTGTTTCCAGCAGCAATAATGTTGAGCAACTTTTTTCAGTTGTTCACCAAAATCATACATCAGGGTGACTTGAATGTTTTTACAGGGATAGAGGTACACAGAAACTGGTCCACAGTTTCCACTACTCCCAGGTGTTTCTTTAGTACTATGGATGCTTGCTCTGTTTCTGCCCCTATTTCATTCACGTAGATTTTTAAAGCACTACGAGAACCAAAGCTGGTACTTGAAAGGTCTGAATGAGTCTTTAAAAAATGTTAATGAACTTGTGATAGTAGTGACTTCTTCTAAAACCATGAGTCGTAGAAGGCACTTATTTGTTCTCATAAAGCCCTTGCCACGTTGTTTCCATGATTGCTTGATGGGAATACAGGACACATATGGGCCTCATGAGCTAAGACACCACCATAGAAACTGAGATTTTGTCACTATTTCAAAGCATTCTTTTTCAGGTAGAGTAGGACTGCACCCATTCTGCATCATAACTGCCCAGCTCAGCTAATTTTTCTTGTACTCAGAACTCAGTATGTAGTGATAGATCTATGTTACAACATCAGTAAAACTGTGTTTATCACCGAATCATTCGTACGAATTGTATTTTGCATCCAGTCTGTCAAACAAGCTCTCGAAAGATAGAAGAGAAGTGCAATACATTTAAAAACAATAAGTGGTATAACCCAAGCAAAGTTTGCCACACCATGTTTGCCAACTAGACAGCCAGCCTCACTTTGGTCTGATGCATACTGCACAGTGTGTTTGGTTAAATGGACTCTTAGGGCTTCCTGATATTGGTTTGCTGCATCACCATTAAATGGCGAATTCCAATGTAGGCAAGTCGAAAGTAGGATGTGTGAATACAGTGTAAGGCAAGGCCACATTCTCATACATATGCTCAACAACTTCTTACTCTATTATTGGGTAGTGCCCATTAGTTGTTTGCAATACGGCCATGATGGAAGTAGTTTTCAATTTTTCGTCAGACCCTGTTGTGAGCTGATTGCAAGGGGCTCTCCTTAGTTTTCTTCTACGAGAATGAAAAAGGATTCCATTTTGAAACTTTGGCCTTCATGTGAACCGGAGGGGTCCATAAAATGGGAAGCAAAATGGAGTTTATAACCACCAATACGCATGTTATAGTGCCTGTGCCAGCCACGCAGGTTGTATGCGAGTTTCATTCCATAGCAGGAGTCCAGTGGAGTATGCTGGACTTTTCAGTTGTACTACTCCACTTAAAAGCATTTTCACAAATATTACAGCTGCCACGTGGAATAACAAAGGGACCATTTTGCAACAATGGATCCGGTTCCTGGCCCAGTGGATTTCCAAATGTATACTTGTTGTGTTAAGTGTAAATAATTACTTTTATAAAGCTATACGTTGTTCAAGCATGTATTGGCCCTTTACCATATACTTTGTTTAGTTAAGCATTTGAAAACTAAGAGTCTAACCACCAAGCATTCTTGGGACCTGAGGATGTTGAAAATAAACTACAGTTCAACAGCATTTGGCACCACATATATATAATTACCTAGACATAAACTTTCTTCAGGGATTCAGATAAACATATGAGCAAAACTACTGGACATTATCTACAAGTGAACACCCAAAATGTCTGTATTAAACAAAGAACATTCAGCTCTTTGCATTGCACACTACAGCTTTCCAAAACCTCTAATGCCAGTCTGTCTTCTGAGTGAGAAGATAATTGACTTAGATGTGGAACACAAAATTCGCATGGTTTAAACTTCCATGATCCTGCAAACACCTGAATAAAGCCTGTCAATCTAAATATTGACAGTCAATGAGCCGCTGACAGACTAAGAAGAGCTGCAGCCTGGGATCACTTTCTAGTGAGTTATCTGGCATGATCTGTACCCTCTTTCATTAACAGCATCTTTAAGCAGCTAACAAGAAGAGCATTTCTTGAGACGCCTGATTGGGAAACATTAATAATTGGTCTGCGTGTTAGAAAATGGCTTTATCAGACAGTAAAGGATTGTTCTTTCACTTCTAACTTTTTCCTGTATTATGCAGTAGGCAGAGGCCTAATAAACAAAAATTCCCCAAATAAATATATCTCGCTTTCACAAGCGGGAAAACGTTTTAATTATTCATTTGTTTTTTGTGAACATTTGCAAAGGGCAAAAAAAGTCAAAATCTACAAAACAAAATTAAAGTAGCAATCAGCAAAGCAGACTCACCAGTCCTGCCACTGAAGTGCACTTCTTTTTAGGCAGCTGTGCACATGTGATCAGGCAAAATGCTGTAAATCACAGTGGAAAACAGGCAATGGATGTAGGCCCTCATTATGACTTTGGCGGTCAAAACAGATGACTGCCGAATTCACGCTGGCCAGGAGACCACCAGTGATGGCGGTCTTGAGACCGCCATATTATGACTCCTGGTAGCTCTCTGCCATAAATTGGGTGGAGAGCCGCCAGCAGCCATACTGGCGGTCGGTAGTCTAGTGGAGGTTGCTCTGCTGGCACTACCACGTCATCACAACACCGCCTGCCGTATTACAACTTTGTAATCAGAGTGGCAGTGCCGGTGGAGCAGGCCCCATGGACCCCGTTTCCTCCTTGACGACCACCGCGAGCAGGTAAGGTGATCGTCTGACAGGGGAGGAGGGGGAGTGTTGAGTGTTGTGTGCGTGAATGGGGGTGTGAGTGTGTGTGAATTGAGGGGAGGGTGTTTGTGTGCGTGTGTGTGCATGTATCTGTGTTAATGTGTGGATGTGTGTCAGCGGGGTGGGGCGTTGTCATGGACGCATGCATGTGTGTGAATGTGTGTGCGTAGATGTGTGAGTGTGTGTGTGGTGAGTGCATGTGTGGATGGGGGTGGGGTATGTATGGATTTTGGGGGGCGGGGAGGGTGGTGTCTATGGGGTTTGGGGGTGAAAGGGGGGCTATGGCTGAAGGTGGTACACTTTCGGCCTGGTGGTCCCACCGCCCTGGCGGTACAGGCGGTGAACTGGCTGCTTTGCAGCCCATTCACTGCCCTGATCATAATTTGGCGGTCCTGCTCTGCCATGCTGTCAGCAGTGTTACCACCAGCGTGGCAGAGCAGGACCGCCAAACTCATAATGACCACTATAGTAAGCTATTCTATTGCTCAATGCTGTATGTTGTTGTGAGTAGAAGCAAAATGTGAATGCCACTTTGTTAGATCCTTTTTCAGAGGGCCATGAGGAAAGCAGGAGCTACTCAGACCAACCATGGTGTCTGAGACCTTTACTAAGTCCTGGAGCTCGACCTATTAGGGCTCTGAATAACTGGACCATGTACTACCACTTCCACACTTGACTCTCAGTGGTAGCACTGGTCGAGCAATCCAAGGCTTCACGGGGCGGAAGTCGGTGCAAAGTGTACACAGGCCCAAGACCCACCTGCTTTGCAGCTCCAATAAATGACTGTACAGCCATATCCCTGCATTTATAGAATTTATATATGAAAACAAAGTGAGATTCGGCACTGCACAAATAATATACATGGTCTTCATAAGGGCAGCGCCCGTGTAAGATCCTAATGGCCAGATTTACAAGGCCCTATTGCCACCAAAGCATCACTTTTTGCTATGCTCCGGTGGCACTATTGGTGGCTCCATATTTAAAAGGAGGTGTAACGCAATGTTTTGTGGCTTTACGCCTCCTTGTAAATATGGGCACTTCCGACTCAGATTTCTGCGTCAGAGGGGTGTGTTGTCAGTGTTGCAGTGGGCGTTCCACTGCAACACCCATGTCTTTTGACGCTGTCCCAGATTTACGAGAAACTGTAAATCATTGGCAGTGCCAAAACTAAGGTCTCCCTAGCGGTGGCATTAGCATAGCGAAACGAGGAGGAATACTTTTATTCTTCCTTGTTTTTTGCTTTTTCCATGTGTGCTGCATTCAGCAGCACACAAAGAAGAAGACAAATGCAATGGAAGATTGTTATAAACAATCATTCAAAATGATGCTTTGGTACTTCTATGTGTACTGCATTCTGCAACACACATAGAAGTGCCAAATCGCCATTGTAGATTGTTTATGTGTAGGAAGACACCTTCCTGCACATAAGCAATCACTCCCCTCAACGCAGACAACCTTGCACTATGGTGCAAGGATGCCTGGTTAGCGCAGGCAACTTAATTTAGCACTGATGCATGGGCAAACGCAGGGCTGTGCAGTATTCTTGTAAATACAGCACAGCCCTGCATTTCAAAATCAGTGCAGCTCTACACTGCTGATTTTGGCATAGCACTGTGCTGTGCCAGTTTCTTGTAAATCTAGCCATTAGTTCCCAGTCCCTGTCTGAGGAATGCAGTATGTCTTCCTGATTTCCAGGGGCAGGTCTCAGGTGGCTTCTGGATTTGAGTTGATGCTCTGCTTGCACAGGTTACAACCCACTAAACTTCACTTTTTATACGCTGCTCAAGAGTGATGTCCCTTTCTCTTCACCATGGCCCTCACCAGACATATGGGCTTGCAAACAGTGGTACACAGGGCAATGGCCCATTTGGATCACAGCACTGTGCAGGGTGAGAGTCCTCTTTGGTTTCAGTGATGTATGAGGGCGATGACCCTTAATCTTCACCATAGCCCCACCTGGCATTTGGGGGTAGCGAACAGCAGCACATGGGCAGATGGACCAATTGATGCAGCGGTCCTGAATGCACAAGAATCTCACACTTTGCTTCAGGAATCCACTAAACACTATCCCTGCTCTACTTCACTTCTTTCAGGTACTGTACTCCTCCTCAAATGGTTTCCTTGTCTCAGCGGCACACAGATGCTGGTGCTTCAGGCTTCAGGGCAAGTGGTCTTGATTCTCCTGGGTGATGCCCCCCACTCAACACAGAAACTAGTAGATCTTGGTCTCTAGTCCTGGTCACAAAATGCAGAAGTCATGCGGATCTTCTCCAGACTGACATCCAGCCACAGTTGACTGTCTTACATTGGACTATCTGAAAATTTTGGGAGGCTCAAGCTCCCCGTTTATAACCCATTTCCTGACAACAGAAGTGATTTTGTGGCTCAGACTTTGACGTCTGACCAGTAGATGTTGGCCAGTTTGATGTGCCCACTTCTTTGACCTGTCCTTTGTCTAAAAAGCAGTCTTTTCACAGCATGTATGTCTTCACATCTGGCTAGGGGAATCATACCTGGAAGTCAGCCTCACTTCTGTATGCCTATCAAAAAGGTTACAAATGCCCCAGCCCTGATCTTCATGACTCCTTATCACTGCAGTGTTTCTTTATCAACCCCATCATCTCTCTGACAATGTTCTCAGCCCCCACTGACTAGTGACTTTTCTGGAATAAAAAGTCCTTTTAAAGTGCACAAGAGTGCCTGCCTCTCCCTTCTTCCAGTTTGTGTGATCCACCCAGCTCTCAGGCATGAAGGCAATTCTCAAATCAGTCAGGGATGGCTCCTTCACCTCCACATGACTTTCCAAAGCCCTGATTAAAGGGATTGAGCAGGTACCCATCTCTAGTCAATGAGGGTGCTAAATCTAGCAAAGTATTTTGTTTAACCTAGAAATGAGAATTCATGTGTACAGTATTTGCATCAATTTGCAAAAGAATTGCAAACACAGAAAAATTTCAATTCCTTCTACTGGTGTACATCAGTTGCAGAATACTTTGCCAGATTGAGTTGAGATGCTCCATTTCTTTGGTTTATGTATAGTGGTCATTCAACCCTGTGTCACTTTGGAGGTTGATGCACCTGCTATTGGGTTACGAAGCTTGACTTTAAAAGTGAATGGCATGATGGATCACACTACTTAAGCACTAGGGTAGTTCCTATATTGATTTAATGGTTCTGGAGCAGATATTTTCCATGTCAGAATTATATTCAGTTGTAATTGCCTATCTCTGCATTTGTCGGTGCCTTTCTCTGACTGCCTTACACTCAGTTGTCAGCACCTAGAGTCCATAGCATGGAGGATGGCTTAAGTCTATTTGTATGAGTGTGCTGTTAAACACAAGGTCCTCCGTTATATACTACTTTAAGGTCACCCATCTTCAGACTACATGGCAATTTGCATCTGTTGGCCTTCTTGAAAAGTTGTCAACTGATGTTTGCAATGTGATTATGTCAAAAGGATACTTTCTGTTTATATATTGTCTACGTATTAGCCACAAACGTGCATTGCGGGAACTAGGTCAATCGATTCTCTCTTTATCAAAATCCTATGCTGCTAACCTTTATATTTTTGCATATCTTTATAGGTTCACTGAAGGCAATCCAATACTCTAACTGGAGTTAGACGCCCACAGCAACACAGTTTGACGCTGCCTCAGATTTATGAAATCTCGTAAACCTGAGGCAGCACCAAAATCTAACGCCACCACTAAGGGTGGCGTTAGCAGGGCACAATGCTTGGTATGCCCACAGCAACACATTTTGACGCGGCCTCAGACCAGAACCAAAATCTAATGCCACTCCTAGGGGTGGCGATAACAGGGCGCATTGAGGATGATTCATTTGATTCCTCCATGTTTTTTTTTATTTTTATGAGTGTTGCATTCTGCCGCACGCATCGAAAAAGCAAAATGCCAAAAATTATTGTTTATGTCGGGGAACGTGTCCCTTTCTGCACATAAACATCAGTTGAAAATGAAGCTTTGGCGCTTCTGTGTGTACTACATTGTGCAGCACACACAGAAGTGCAAAAGCGCCATTAATGACTGTTTATGTGGAGGAAGGGACTCTTTTCTGCACATCAATAATCACCCCACGACACAGAGATCCTTGCACGATGGTGCAAGGATGCCTGCGCTGGTGCTGTCAGCTAAATTTAGTGCCAGTGCAAGGGGAAACGCAGGGGTGTGCCATATTCCCTTAAATACGGCGCATCCCTGTGTTTATTAAGTGACACCGCGCTATATTAATTCAGTTTACAGTTTGTGATATCTAAATGTGAACAGTCCCACCAAGAGCTCTAAATTATGGCATACTAATTCAAGCAGACATGCACAATACATATCCACCCTTGTGATGACACAGTAGTCCATTGCTCTGCTCTCCAGTTCTTCATAATGTCTGCCTTAGAGATAGCCCAGACCCACTAAAATGCTTTGTGCCAGAAGCCATTCCAGTCTTCACATATGCATAATAGGCACAATTTTGGGGATATCTTCACAGGTCTCTCAGAAACCCAGGGTAGTGCTACCCCTCCCGTCACCCCACCAGTTTCTGGCAGACCTGGATTATCCCGGGGCAGGACCAAATCATGTGAAATTCTCCACAGACCTCTCCATAGTGTACACAGGAAAGATTCTCAAAAATGTCATTTTCCACAGTCTACTAATGAATAATGCTTTCTGTGTCATAATTTGAGTTGTATGAGACATAGGTGTGTAGATATTAAATGCTCACTAGGAGCCAGCCTAGCCAAAATGCATTCCTCCTCCTACTTAATTGGCCCTATACCTTTCTACCAGGCCTAGCACAAGTAACTAAATCTGCATTTATGATGAAGGAAAGGGAAATGGAGGATATCATTTTTAATAGTGTAACCCAACCCATTGTACAAACAGGTAAGGAGTCCCATGTATGGAAGTATTTCTGTACTTTATTGATAAATGGGGTAAGGTACACTGCCATTAAATGCAATTGTTCTTCTTAGACGGACAGTGTTACTACTCCCCCTCATATGGCACTCAATATTACTTGAGAAAGGTCAGATTCCTAATTATTGCCTCCTTTTCACTTAGTTTTTTACAGGCGTAAAACATGGCCTTTAAGTAAGTTTATAATTTTATATCATCTGAGAATTTTCCACTATTGCGTCCTTCTAGCAGGTATCTCAGATGGGAAACAGCCTGAACCACGACTATGGAACAACAACTGCATTGTTCACAAAAGCGGAACAACGCTTACATAAACAACAACTCTCTTTTTCTCTGCCTTAAACACACATGTGCTGAACAATGCCCATGCATGGTAGAGACAGAGAAAAAGGGAGTCAGGATCGGGAGAGGACGTGGCCAGTAAGTGGGGCTGGGGCGGGGGTAGTTTTAGGGGAAGGGTGGGGGTTGGGGGTAGTTTTAGTTTTAGGGATGGGGAGGGGGTAGTTTTAGTTTTCGGGGGTGGGGGATTGGGTAGTTTTAGGGGCGTGGTGGGGGATCGTAGTAGTTTTGGATTTAGGGGTAGGGTGGGGGTAGGGGTAGTTTTAGTTTTTAGGGGTGGGGTCACAGTAGTTTTATGAGTGGGGTGGGGGGCCAGGATAGATTTAGGGGCAGGAGTCGGGGTAGTTTTAATTTTTAGGGGCAAGGGTGGGGGGTCGCTGTAGTTTTAGGGGCGGAGGTGGGAACGGGCAGTTTTCTTTTAGGGGTGTGGTTGGGGGGTTTGGGGTAGTTTTAAGGGCAGGGTGGGGGTTGGGGTAGTTTTTGTTTTTAGGGGCAGCGGGTCTCCGTAGCTTTAGTTTTAGGGGTGGGGGTGGGGGGTTGGGGTAGTTTTAGGAGTGGGGGTTTGGGTCAGGATATTTTTAGCTTTTAGGGGTGGGGGTCGCAGTAGTTTTAGGGGCAGGGGTGGGGGGTTGGGGTAGTTATAGGGGCAGGGGTGCGGTTTGGAGTAGTTTTAGTTTTAGGGGTGGGAGTGGGATGTCAGGTAGTTTCAGTTTTAGGGACAGGGTGGGGTGTTGGGTAGTTTTAGTTTTTAGGGGCAGGGTAGGGGGAATGGGGTAGGTTTGTTTTTAGGGGCAGGGTGTGAGGTCGGGGTAGTTTTGTATTAGGTGTGTGGCGGGGTCGCATCCTGGAACCACACATGACGTGCCAAACATGCTTTTACCAGGCATGCCTTTGCAACGAAAAAGCATTGTAAAGGCATTTGTGGTTAAGGCATTTGTGGTAACAATGTGGTCGTTGTTCCGACCGCTTTGTTCATCTCAGATCAACCCCCACTGAGAACATGCATTCTTGGGGAATTTTCGCTTATAGGTCCAGGCACAAGGTAGTACTGAGTACTACTCTCCTATTAATGCTTCTGAGACCACCCTATTTTGAAACTAATCCTCAGATATACATTTTTTCAAGATGTCCCAACCATCCTTTCTTTCCTGATAAGACCTGGCTACCCTTCCAGGTCGAAATGTCATTGACACACAGAGTATAAACAAATATAGACAGGACAAGGCCTGTGGTGGTGTAAATGGCAATGTTTTATGGTATAAATGTACATGAGTGATCTTGATAAAAAAAATCTAGAAAATATAATTATGGTGGTCTTTAAATTGATTATTGATGTATAATTGTATTAGGTGCCATGTTATTGTAGCACATTCATTTTTATTTTCATTTGAATGATACCTATAAGTGTCATTGTTCAGTTTAAGCTCTATATACAAATTGGGCACACTAAATATTGGGATTAGTGGGCCTTTACATTAAAAGTCATTTCACTGGATAAGCCTTGCTAATTCTTCTATCCTGAGTACAAAATTTTTTCAGACTTTTGATAACTTAAGTAGAAAATTGACTTTATAAAAATGTACCTTAGGCTGCCTAAGCTAGAACTGGCTTAAAACCAGTTCTGCCACTCATCACACCTCCTAAGCAGGAATACATATCCTTGGCTGGGAGAGTTAATGACCCTGGCTCAGCGTACTATGGCCTGCCCCTGAGCCAGTAAGGGTCGATGGGAGCTGACTGCTGATCACTTAGCATGAAGTAGCGGTCTGGGAGTGAACAAGAATAGTCAACAGAAAAAGGAAGAGCTTTACCTCTTTTTACTAGGAGATACCAAGGAGGTGCAGGTTGAGCATTTTCCCAGACAGCCAGGCCCCTTTCACAGTAGTAGGAAAAGCTAGTTTAGACTCTTTCCGATGGGAGGAGTGCTTATCTCAATAGGGAATTGGCTTAGGTGCTGAACGTAGGCTTGCCTGATTGCAGCTGGGTTTCGCCATCTGGAAACAGGGGATTCTAATTAGTTGTACAGTAGGGTAAAAAGAAAGCGGCAAAAGTAGGTGGGTGGTCTGCAAGAAAGCAATTAGGAGAGGGTAGCATATTTTTTTGCAATCACTGGTTAGTAAACCGGATACATCTAGTACCTCCACCACGGGCTCCTCAGGATATTCATGTGAAGAGTCTCTCTGAAGAAGAAGGCCTGGCTGGAAAAAGACTCCTGACTCCAGCAAGAAATAGAAGACTCACTCAAGGGCCCCTAACTCCTGCTGGAACTCAGGGTCTGGAACTGCTCTCCAAGGGTAAAGTGGTTGACCTTCTATTTTCCTTTTTCAGAGATACAAAAGACAGGACTTACAGATGACAAATGAGGGCTGGGCCCTACAGACGACATAGCTGGAGACAGTCTTGCTGCTTACAAGCATGCCCTGATGAGCTGGGGGTTACAGGACTGATCAGGAGGAAATTTGCAAGAACTGTGAAAATGTTGTGATTTTTTATTTACACTGCTGAAGTGGGACCAGTAAGGTTGCATCTAAGGTGAGCCAGAAAATCAAGTTCATCCCACTCTGGGCTTTTTAAATGTTGAAAATTGGTTCTGCGGGTATGGCTTACAGCCCTGCTCTTCTGGAGGATTTCAACTTACTTATAAATGACTTAAGTCCGAAACTAAAACTTTGGACCAAGGCAATCAAGCAAATCTATCTGACCTACAAAGCGACTTCATCGCTAAAAAAATCCAGTTTTGTCCCTTTCCGAGTGATTGGTGTGAAAATCAGTGCCTTCAGCGAGAGCTTGAAGAGGATGTATCTGACTTTGAGGGACCTTCACCAGCCATAGCTTTAGATCCTACCGTGCTGGAGATTTCGACTTCATGAAAAAAGATTAAATATCTTGTTGAGAGTTTTGCAGAGAGGATACTCCATCACAAATATAGCTGATGTCTGTCTGCCATTTTACAAGCTCATTGCAGCAAAGAGTGGGTGAAATTTTTTATTCCATCAGCAGAATTGGGTAAATTTAGTAATTAAGCATTACTCATTTCATGCCAAATTACTAATAAATCCTGCTGGCCCCCCGGTGGAAACAATCAGCACTGTAACTGGTTTTTAAATAGGGCAGGAAGCGGGAGTAGTTTCTCTATATTAAAAAAACACAGCCTATTAAACTTGTGGTTTAAACATAGAGGGACTGTTCCTTTTTCTAGTCCTGTTTAAACCACTGCAGTGCAGTGCATACCCCTCGGTGCCCTTACTTAAGTGTGTAAGGGCACTGAGGGGTATGCATTCGAGTGGATACCTTTGGTGCCTTACATACTTACACCCAAGATCAAGGAGGGGGCTAGGAGGACTACAGTCCCCAGAGTCACTAGCGGCAGGAGCCACAATCTTTGGCGCCATCTGGCGCATTTAGCTTTGCAGCGCTGACCGCTGTGTGGACGTCCAAGATAGAGGAGGGAGCCAGATAGACTACAGCTCCCAGAATCACTAGCGACAGGAGCCATGATCCTTGTCGCTGTTGGAAATTACCCTTTTTGCAGGGTTTTCCTCAAACTTTGTGCCTTCTTCCTCTTATTTTTTCTGATTTGTTTTTGCTGGTTTATTGTCTCTGCACACTTTACCACTGCAGATCAATGAGAAAGTGCAAGTGCTCCCTATGTAAATTGTATTGGTGATTGGTTTATCCATGATTGACATATTTGGATTAACTCATACGTCCCTAGTAAAGTGCACTATATGTTCCCAGGGCCTGTAAGTCAAATGCTACTAGTGGGTCTCTAGCAGTGGTTGTGCCACCCACAGGAACAGCCCTGTGACCATGTCTCAGACCTTCCACTGCAGTGTCTGTTTGTGCAGTTTTAATCTGCCAATTCAACCTAGCAAGTGTACCCACTTGTCAGGCCCAAACCTTCCCTTTCACTACGTGTAAGGCACCCCTAAGGTAGGCCCTATGTAGCCCCAGGGACAGGCTTCAGTGTATTTAGAAGGTAGGGCAAGTACTGGTATGTTTTACATGTCCTGATAGTAAAATACTGCCAAATTCAGTTTTCACTATTGTAAGGCCTATCTCTCTGATAGGTTAACATGGGGACTGCCTTTAAATATCTTTTAAGGGCAGTTTCCCATTGGGAGCAGATAGAGGTGTGGAGTTTGGGGTCTCTGAACTTGCAATTTAAAAATACATCTTTTAGTAAAGTAGTTTTTTTAAATTGTCTGAAAATGCCACTTTTAGAAAGTGGGTATTTTCTTGCTTAAACCACTCTGTGCCTCTGCCTGCTTGTGTATTCCACGTATGGATAAGACTAACAGTTGGGCTGTTTGTGAATCTCCTCTAGACAGTGACACAAAGGGAGCAGGATAGCTAGACATATCCTGCTGAGCTATCTGGGCTAGAGTGAAGGGAGGAGTGGTCACTTACAGCTTCATGGGCTGGGCTTGCTCTCACACAATGCAGTCTCCAACCCCCTGGAGTGTGTCTGGGGCCTGGCCTTGGCAAGGCAGGATCCTGTAAACAACAGAGACTTCCTTTAAAGTTTGCCGACTTCAAAGGTAGAAAGGGGTATAAGTAGTGGACCCAAACCCCAAGACTTTTAGAACACTTCTGGATCAAGAGGAACCTCTGCCCAGGAGAAGAGCTGAAGAGCTGTGAAGGAGTACTGTCCCTTTTCTGTGTGCTTTGCTCGGCTGGCCTGCAGTTGCTGCTTCTGCCTTAAAGAGGGAAAAAACTGGACTTTGCTGTGTATCCTGCTTGTGAAGTTTCTCCAAGGGCTTAGAGTAGAGCTTGCCTCCTGTTGGTCTCAGGTATATCATAGACTTCAGCTTCATCTGCCTACTGCACTGGGAACTGTGTGTTTTGTGCTGCAACGGAAGAAAAACCACTGTGATGCAATCAATGACACTGCTGACTACATCGTGACCTGACGACGCCACACAGAGCCGTGCCCCACATCACACCGCAACCCGGGTCTCACCAACGCCGCCACCTGATGCCGCCACCGAGCCGCTGCTGGCTTTGTGATCTGTGGGCACTCCACTCCACATCGTCTTGCTCACACTGCAGCCTAGGCATCCCCCAACGCTGCCACTCCACACTGACACTGACGCTGCTGCCTGCACCGTGGCCTGTGGACACAGCTCCTGAGATACACGAAGCACCGCCCCGTCCCACACTGCAGCCCCCGTCCACCGACGCCAGCGCCATCGACTCCAGTGTCGTCATTAGACGCCCCTGTCAGCACCGCAACCAGTGGGTGCCGCTCAGAGCCCGTCCCGCGTCGCACTGCCACCTTGGGCCTACCAACGAGAGTGATTCCGCAATGATGATGCCACTGCCTGCACCCTGACGTGAAGACACGTATGTCGCACCACCCCACTTCACACCACAGCCTTGGTCTCACTAACACCGCAGGACGCTGTCACTGAGCCGCTGCCTGCACCTTGGCCTGTATGCACCGTACGCAGCATCATCCCGCTTTGCACCGCAGCTCCACACTAGTCACGCCAGTGCTCCTGACTTCGTCATCTGTCTGGAGTTCGATCTGGAATGCGTGTGACTTCAAGGGCCTGACGACCCCTGCACTGACCTTCGGTAACGGCGGCTGCGATGCTAGTGACAGCGCACTCCGGATCTCATCGCGAGGATCACAATGCCCTGCATTTCCAAGGTTCTGTTTGGGGGTCTTCCTGACACTGTAGCTGACCCCCGACGAAGCGACCGGCATGAACTGTCGGATTTGTTGTTCATGACGCCATGATAGCCCCAGACGGGGCAATCAACTTCAAGGAACTGTATTTTTAGGTTAATTCTTGCAAAACTCATAACTTTATTATTGTATATTGAATTTTTCTTGTTTTGGTCTTGTATTACATAGATAAATATTGGCTATTTTTTTTAAATTGGTATGGTGTCCTTTTGTAGTGTTTTCACTGTATTACTGTGTGTTATATGCAAATTCTTAACACATTGCTTCTGAGATAAGCCTGACTGTTCCTGCCAAGCTACCAAGGGGGTGAGCAGGGGTTATCTGAGTTCAGCATCTCCCTTATCCTGACTGGAGTGAGGGTCCCTACATGGACAGGGTGCAAACAGACTGACAAGTAGAGACTCCATTTCTAACAGGCGCCATCGGGCGCTTTTGGCTTTGCAGCACTGACTGCTGCACGTGACACCCAAGATCAAGAAGGGGGCCAAGAGGACTACAGCTGCTAGAGTCACTAGTGGCAGCACCCACGATTCTTGGTGCCATCAGGCGCAATTAGCTTTGCAGCACTGACTGCTGCATGGGATGCCCAAGATCGAGGCGGGGCCAGGAGGACTACAGCCCCCAGAGTCACTAGCAGCAGGAGCCGCGATCCTTGGGGCCATCGGATGTATTTAGCTTTGCAGCGCTGACAGCTGCTCTGGACACCCAAGATTGAGGAGGAGGCTAGGAGGACTACAGCCCCCAGACTCACTAGCAGCAGGAGCCACAATCCTTGGTGCCATTGGGCACATTTAGCTTTGCAGCGCCGGCCTCTGCGTGGGAAATGTCGGGTCACAGCTCGGGTGAAGACCAGGCCAAAATCAGGCACGTCTTCACCCGTCGACGGCCAGATGAGGCTGCGGTGGGACACCCCACTAATGTGTTCATGATGTTACATATTCCATCTATTTATTGTAAGTGATATTTTATTTTGATAAATCAAATTGCTGCCTGCATTACTCAGTGGCATTATAAGGGCTGAGATCATACTTTGTTATACAATTTACTGCACCTGTGGAAAGATGGACAAACGGAAGGCAGGAGCAATACAGGACAGTTTTAAGGGCAATAGTACATTAGATGGCTTCCTACAGAAGGGGATTGGAGCCATAAAAAAGGAGATTTAATCGGCCGAACGCCACCTGCCCATTGCAACCCCCCGTCTATCCCTCTCTCACCACCACTGTTTTTGATGTTGCCCCAATCAGAGTTGAGGGTTATCCAACTGGGGGCTAAGTGAGATGTTTCTCAGAAGAAATTGGCCACCTGCTTAACTGGTTTATCTACAGCCGAACCTCCATTGGTTTCATCAGGTTCTGTTGCCAGAACAACTGAGGATGTGTCTGTTAAAGGAAAAAGGAAGTGAGGTGGAAAATCCTTAAAGAGCAAACATGCACATATTGTTGGTCCCCCTAGCCTTGGATTTGAAGAAGAAATGGTTGAATGGGCCCAGAGGGGTCCTGTCAACCAAGCCACCCTAATTATGGGGCATATTGTGGAGGAACTAGTTAAAAGACTGGAACCTATTGAGAATTGGCTAACAGCCATTGAACAGAAGTTGGGGAGATTGTTTAACTACTTAAGACCAACAATTCATTGCCCACAATCTCTTCCCTTCAGCTCCAGTTTCAGAGGAGTTCAATATTGTAAGGAAATGGCTCCCTGTTGCAGTTACCCCCCCCACTTTTTGCCTGATACTGATGCTGACTTGACTGAGAAGTGTGCTGGGACCCTGCTAACCAGGCCCCAGCACCAGTGTTCTTTCACCTAAAATGTACCATTGTTTCCACAATTGGCACACCCCTGGCACACAGATAAGTCCCTTGTAAAAGGTACCAGTGGTACCAAGGGCCCTGTGACCAGGGAAGGTCCCTAAGGGCTGCAGCATATGTTGTCCCACCCTAAGGGACCCCTCACCTAACACATGTACACTGCCATTGCAGATTGTGTGTGTTGGTGGGGAGAAAAAGGCAAAATCGACATGGCATCCCCCTCAGGATGCCATGCACACAAAATACTGCCTGTGGCCTAGGTAAGTCACCCCTCTAGCAGGCCTTACAGCCCTAAGGCAGGGTGCACTATACCACAGGTGAGGGCATAGCTGCATGAGCAATATGCCCCTACAGTGTCTAAGTCTATTCTTAGACATTGTAAGTGCACTGTGGCCATATTAAGTATATGGTCTGGGAGTTTGTCAAAAACGAACTCCACAGCTCCATAATGGCTACACTGAATACTGGGAAGTTTGGTATCAAACTTTTCAGAATAATAAACCCACACTGATGCCAGTGTTGGATTTATTAAAAAATGCACACAGAGGGCATCTTAGAGATGCCCCCTGTATTTTACCCAATTGCTCAGTGCAGGACTGACTAGTCTGTGCCAGCCTGCTGCTGAGAGAAGATTTCTAACCCCATGTGGTGAGGGCCTTTGTGCTCTCTGAGGACAGAAACAAAAGCCTGCTCTGGGTGGAGGTGCTTCACACCTCCCCCCTGCAGGAACTGTAACACCTAGCAGTGAGCCTCAAAGGCTCAGACTTCGTGTTACAATGCCCCAGGGCACTCCAGCTAGTGGAGATGCCCGCCCCCTGGACACAGCCCCCACTTTTTGGCGGCAAGTCCAGGGGAGATAATGAGAAAAACAAGGAGGAGTCACCCACCAGTCAGGACAGCCCCTAAGGTGTCCTGAGCTGAGGTGACCCCTGCCTTTAGAAATCCTCCATCTTGATTTTGGAGGATTCCCCAAATAGGAATAGGGATGTTCCCCCCTCCCCTCAGGGAGGAGGCACAAAGAGGGTGTAGCCATCCTCAAGGACAGTAGCCATTGGCTACTGCCCTCCCAGACCTAAACACACCCCTAAATTCAGTATTTAGGGGCTCCCCAAGACCTAGGAAACTAGATACCTGCAACCTAAGACGAAGAAGGCCTGCTGAGCTGAAAAACCTGCAGAGAAGACGGAGACACCAACTGCTTTGTCCCCAGCTCTACCGGCCTGTCTCCCCACTTTTAAAGAGCTGCTCCAGCGACGCGTTCCACAGGGTCCAGCAACCTCTGAAGCCTCAGAGGACTACCTTGCATCTAAAAGGACCAAGAACTCCAGAGGACAGCGGCTCTGCTCCACAAAGACTGCAACTTTGCAACAAAGAAGCAACTTTGAAAGAACACACGTTTCCCGCCGGAAGCGTGAGACTTTGCACTCTGCACCCGACGCCCCCAGCTTGACTTGTGGAGAACATACACTACAGGGAGGACTCCCCGGTGACTACGAGACCGTGAGTAGCCAGAGTTGACCCCCCTGAGCCCCTGCAGCGACGCCTGCAGAGGGAATCCCGAGGCTCCCCCTGACCGCGACTGTCTGCTTCAAAGACCCGACACCTGGTAAAGACATTGCACCCGCAGCCCCCAGGACCTGAAGGATCCGACCTCCAGTGCAGGAGCGACCCCCAGGTGGCCCTCTCCCTTGCCCAGGTGGTGGCTACCCCGAGGAGTCCCGCCTTGCCTGCCTGCATCGCTGAAGAGACCCCTGGGTCTCCCATTGAAACCTATTGCGAAACCGACGCCTGTTTGCACACTGCACCCAGCCGCCCCCGTGCCGCTGAGGGTGTACTTTTTGTGCTGACTTGTGTCCCCCCCGGTGCCCTACAAAACCCCCCGGCCTGCCCTCCGAAGACGCAGGTACTTACCTGCTGGCAGACTGGAACCGGGGCACCCCCTTCTCCATGGAAGCCTATGCGTTTTGGGCACCACTTTGACTTCTGCACCTGACCGGCCCTTAGCTGCTGATGTGGTAACTTTGGGGTTACTCTGAACCCCCAACGGTGGGCTACCTTGGACCCAACTTTCAACCCCGTAGGTAGTTTACTTACCTGCAAAACTAACAAACACTTACCTCCCTCAGGAACTCTTGAAAATTGCACTGTGTCTAGTTTTAAAATAGCGATTTGCCATTTGTGTGAAAACTGTATATGCTATTTTGGTAATTCAAAGTTCCTAAAGTTCCTAAGTAAAATACCTTTCATTTAAAGTATTGTTTGTAAATCTTGAACCTGCGGTTCTTAAAATAAACTAAGAAAATATATTTTTCTATACAAAAACCTATTGGCCTGGAATTGTCTTTGAGTGTGTGTTCCTCATTTATTGCCTGTGTGAGTACACCAAATGCTTAACACTACCCTCTGATAAGCCTACTGCTCGACCACACTACCACAAAATAGAGCATTAGAATTATCTCTTTTTGCCACTATTTTACCTCTAAGGGGAACCCTTGGACTCTGTACATACTATTCCTTACTTTGAAATAGTGCATACAGAGCCAACTTCCTACAAATATTGTCTGGAATGCTTGATGGGGTTCTTCCTTGCCAAAAAGGGCTTTCACCGCACTTAGAGCCACACTGAAATCTTGATCATAATGATGCCACCTCAGGACTGGCCTTGTGTGAGGGTATGTTAGCCCCCCCTGGACAAGTCCCAGAGGGTTGCCAATATGGGCGAAAGAGGTGCCAATTTAGTGGTCAGGGATGGTAGGGAGGCTATTAATTATCAAAGAGTGAATATTTGGAAGGTGGTGAGAAGTAGGGACAGATGTCCAGGGGCACTACATCTTCCTCCTAAGGCTAATCCATTAGTGGCAGTAAATATCAATGTTTCTAGTTTACAGGCCAATAGTTCAGAAACTTTCACAGAATTGAAAAACAAGGTAATCCAGTGGTCACATGCTAATTCTAACTTTCCATTTTTCAAAAGTGTCCTCAATTTTAATGGTGAGGAGTTTGTTGAATGAGTACTGTGAAGGAGACTGTATTGTTGTTAATTTTAATTCTCCTGCGATAGTTAATCAGATCTTTTTAAACTGCTGCAAAATTGGTCCTCTGCCCAGGGGGCTTTCTTTGTGCAGATTTGCAGCTTTTTATCTCCGCACAGGTTTTCCAGCTGGATCATAGCAGGGCTGGAATCTAAATTGTCCGTTCCAGACTGTTTTTTTTTTATAGATGAGCTCATGTTCTGTGAAATCTAGGAAACATGGGCTGTGGAGCCCAAATACAGACCAGGGTACAAGTGCCATTGGGTTCCGGAGAGCAAGGTGTCTTCCACTAGACCCTCGGGGGCCTATTAATTTGGATTACTGGCTCCATCAAGTGCCAAGTAAGAGAATTGGATATGCTGATATACAGGGCCTAGTTTTATCCACTCACAGAGAGCAATCACTTCTACTGGTAAACATCTATAGTAGAAGATTGGAAAAGGTGGTGAATCTGAGATTTTATGTGTTTTGGATAATATGTTAGCCAGTAGTAATACTGCCTATTATATCCTGATTACTGGGGACTTTAATGTCACCTTTGAACCCTACTCGTTGGCACAGGAGCTTTATTGGGAAGAGGAAAATCTATGGGGCAACCCGCAATTAATCAAGACATAAACTAACTAGGGCTGCACATTAAATTGTTGACATCACTCTAGCCTATGGTCTCTGAGCATGTAATGGGCGCTCTCATTCACATATAAATCCCTTCCCCACATTTAGACAAGGGACTTACAGTAGCCAAATTGATTATCTATTATTAGATATACACTTGTGGGGTCATATGAAAGAATTGACGGTTGTGGAGCGCGAGGAAAGTGACCATGATCCACTGATACTTTCTATCAGGAGTTTGCTCCCAGTAATTGGGGTTCCTGTTTCTAGGAATTTCGATCAACATCTTACTACGGCAAACAACAGACAAAATGTCAAGTGGGAAATGGTAAACTCTTCCACGTGTGCCACTGCAACCTTGTATAGATTATTGGCAAACCAAATGGAATCTATGTTTCAGTTTGGGCAGGATGATGGGAGGATACTGGATGAGCATTTGAAACTATTTGATGGTCTGAAAGAGTAATTTATTTTTGAAAAAGTTAATGGTTAAACAAGACATAAGCGAAAAGATGGGTGGTACAACAGATCTTGTAGAGAAGCTAAGAATAGGCTATTGAGGAATCTCAGAGGAAGGACTAGAGATCTGATCAAACAATCAAGAACAAACTATAGCTTAGAGCTGGTTCATACACGGAGACAGTGGGAAGAGAAGGGCTGAACAGCCTTATTAGAGGCAGCAAGGAACAAGGACTCCAGCAAGTTCTGAAAGTTGGTTTCAAGTGACGGTGGGGAATCCCAGCCTCTGAATGGATTATCAATTCTTCCTGATGAATGGGTTCAACACTTTGGTTCGCTCTATACTAGGAGAGATGAATCTGAACCCAAAGAGAAGAGTTTTTGTAGGAGAGAGAGGAAATTTCCAATTAAGTTTACCTTAGCTGAAACTAAGGCTGCAATATCCTCCTTCAAGTGTGGCAAAGCCCCCATCCTCAACAAAATACCGGGTGATCATTATAAGTCAAAATTTGACATTTGAGCACCCTACATTCATAGGGTTTGAGATGCAGTTGCTGCATGTGTGCCCGTTCCTCATACTTGGAAAGGGGGAGAAATAGCCCCTCTCTTTAAGAAGGGAATCCTAGCAATCCATCCAAGTACTGGCCGATAAGCCTGCTAGACAATTTCCCACAATTATTTGCAAAGCATGTCTTGAACCAACTGGAGGAGTGGATTGAGCCAATCTGCTCAATTTTGCGGATTAGACACTACCAGGAGGCTTTGTGGATTTGTCAAGCTGACATGCACACAAAAGTGATGTCCACTGTATCTAGTTTCCTGAGAGCAGCCTGGTTCGTAAGATTCAGGCACTTGGCTGCCCAAAAATTTGCCCCTTAAATTATCTGCCCTTATAGCTGTATGATAAAAGTGCAAGAAACTTTGCATAACTATGGTACCTATTGATTGCATGCACTGCCCTTATAATTTTTTATCATTTTTTTATTGTTCTTCTACTGTTTCTAAATTTACTTTAATGTACATACCAGCAGGTGATTTCACTTTAATGTTTTTTTCTTTGAGTGTGTCGATGAATTCTTGTAAATTCAATCTGACAAATAAATAAAAATGATTAGCGCTTTCTTTTTTCTTGGGCGTTCTAAAATGAAACTTTATAAAAAACATATAGCCAGTTCCTCATAACCCATTTTGAGGATCTTGCTCCTTTCTTATTCATTACATTTTAGGCTCTGTTTCTAATTTTTTTGGGGTATTTTATTGTATTATGCTCTTCACTTTAAAATTGTTGGTGCGCTTGAACTTAACATACACTTCTCTGGAGATTGTCTGCAGTTTATGCCATTGACCAAGAGCCAAGCAGAGATCCGCTCAGAACTGTGTTTGGACCTAACCAGAATGGTTTTATGAATGTGTAGTGGTTCCCACCTTCCAAATTAATAACCCCATCTCTGATAGGTATTATGTATTTTGCAATCAATGTATAACGACAGCAATATAATCGATAAGTAAAATGTGTTATGATCCTGTTTATAGTTTATCTATACATCCCCTGAGAATTTTCTGGTGACGATTGTCCAAATTCACAAAGGATAACATACTTTTTAGTAAGCTCACCCTTTAGAGTAAGTTTACTACTTTTCCGACTTCACAAACTTCGAGTGTGCGTTACCGCTAAAAAAAACAATACTGTATTATGTCCAGCACTACACATAGCCAACTAGTGGAACTGCAACACTCACGTGCATATTAATGGAGGTATGTACTTCAAATTAAACACCTTAGGACATAATGTTAAATTAAATTAAGTTACTTAAAATAGTTAAAAATGTAACTAAATATAAATTAATTTTAAAAAATGTATATAAATAGTACATACTACATTATTTTGAACGGAAACAATAGTGTAACAATAAATATTTCAATTAATTCTACATATCATTGTTATTTTTTATTCTGAATTCTCTCATATTGTGCTTTAACATTTATATGTATTATGTTGGTATATATTATGATTATTAAGTTATCGTCTAAGCAAGAATGTGATGAGTAACTCCCGCATCCCCCATACCTGACGATATTCCTTGCCATTGGGCTGAATTTGGGCCCCGTGAATGGCTGAGAAGCCTCTTGAAGTGTTGGGGGACCACCCGCATTGAAGGTGCTGCAAGAACCGGTGTTACAGCCCCTTTCCCAAGCGAGGAGCCGTTCTTGTATTCTTCCGTAGGACGTGATTCAATATCTAACAGGCTTGCATTCGACTAATAAACTAATTCTGTAACGAAATGCTACATAAACATTTTTTAAGGTAAAAATTGTTGTAAGAAATGCTCCTGTTTTTATGAATTGTGAAAACGTTGTGCTCAACAATTTGCCTTCAATAGCTGCGGCTACAATATTTAAGACAGGACGCCATTTCAGGTTGGCTATTTAATTAACAAAATAATATTCATAGAGATGTAACATGGCGCCGCAAAAAAACACTGTTCCCTACTTTTATCCATATGCAATCAGCATGAAACACACTTTCAATATTGAAACTAAATGTGATGCTTCCAAAACCTGGATTACTTAGGTGTCAATTCACCTTTGTAAAAGGGCACCTCACCATGGACCCATAGCCGAATCATATGGTTAAAGCAGATGGTAACTTGGAGTGGATTGTGGTACGCTCCTTCAAGGCTTCCACATCTACCAACCCAAAAATATTCAACCATCTTTTTTCAAAAAACCGTGGACACTATTGTACAATGAACTACAGTTTTGAGAATAATGCACTACCTTGTGAAAACATACATAACTGGACGATAATTACAAAGAAGGGTCACCTTTATCAAATATGAAAGGAATAATCAACATATTAAAATTATACACTATGCCATTTCATAGGGATTTTATTTAATCAAATACATGATGAGGTTGTTTTCCATTAAATATGGCTCAACCTGGAGAAAATACAAATCCTGCATGGATAACCATGCTAAATACATTTCCTTCTGTCCAGTACTATCGCTTTCCTTCTCAGATAAGCAGTACTCTATGGAAGACACTCTACCTACAAGGGCCCCACCGACTCTTGAAATCGGCCTTGTAGACTCTGCCTGAAAGAGAACCAAATTAACAATTTTGCTTCTCTTCAGTCCTGGGTCTGTGCAGTGTCACCTCAGAGCATGTTGCTCATTGCTGGTGCTTCAGAGTCACACATTTACAGCATTGACAAGCTGAGGGGGCTTCCTTCATGCACGTAAGTTTGGAACCCCCCGACCTGCGGGATGTCTGTTATTTCCCTGCTGTGATTATGCGCAGAGCACTTTGCAGTGGCATAACGAAACTGGAGGGGGACCCCCTGCAGAGAACACAGATGGGGACTCGCTCCAGACTCACTCAGGCCAAGTGCAGTGCTGAGGGGGTCACTTGGAGCATTACCCCCCCCCCACACCACTGGGGTTGAGGGGCCTTTGTTACACCACTAACACTTTGTGCCCTTTCTCATAAGAGCATATCTGAGGCCTCCGTGGGAAAAAATGCAGTCTGTGACTAGTCATCTACAGAGGACCTTCAGGTCCTGCACTCAAGGCTGAGGGGGTACTTCCTCACAAAATGAAGTGACCAGTGAATTACCATTAGACCTTTCTGTGCAGCTTACACTTGTTTGCAAATGGCATCAGCAAGTGCATGCACAGGTGCTTTGTCCAAACAAAGCTCAACAAGATCTATCCAATGGAAGTATGGTCTACAGCAGTGGTTCTCAACCATTTGACTTCTGTGGACCCCCATGTTATGATTACTGGAACCCGGTGACCCCCACTGAATCATTATTGGAGTCCAGGGACCCACCACTAATTCATTACTGAAAGCTGGGGACCTAATCTGTTAATATTCTTTAATTTTCTAAGCAGTGGCGGACCCCCTGAGGAGGCTTCGTGGACCCCCGGGGTCTCCGGACCACAAGTTGGGAACCACTGTTCTATATATTACTACAGCCATACCAATTAAAAAGGCTCCAAGAAGAATCAGGGTATGTCAGAGGTCTAACATGTGTGCGTTCTGCGCAGGGGGCAGGTAATCAGTAGCTCACCCTCACTAATGGTAACCAACGAGCCAGTTGGCTAATGTGGCCACAAGCCTAGACTTGGTTGCGTAACTGTCAGTCTCAATGGATCTGTGACAACCTAGCGCTTTATCTAAATAGAATAAATACATAGATAATTAAATCCACACATCCCTTCCTTCCTATTAGAACCCTTTGCACTTCCAAAGTTCCTTACTGCTCCCTCCCCTTGTAGAATCCCTGGAGCTATATCTGACTTCATACAGCATGTACGCTGATTTTCTGCTGTAAATAAAAGTTATATATTTTTCGTGAATGTTAACATTATTGTGTATTTTCTTTCTATTAAAGGCACTCTGAATATGATGAAATCTATCAAGTTCCACTCTCCATCAAACAAATAGAATAAACAAGTAAGTGAGTAAGGCAATTCCTGCACTGTAAAGCCAGCCATGCTGTTTGAAATGTTTCACCATTGTTATACTGGCTGTGGCATGATCCGGGAGAAGGTGCTACAAGCTATCAATAAAATGAAAAATACTATATTTAACTCAAACAGTTACAGATCGCACGGTGAGCCCCTTTTTATTGCAAGCAGTGAAATATGTTTTATTCTGTGGAATAGCCTGCACTTTATCAGTCTTCCCTGTTATACATGTATTTCCCTCCACTGCTTTCTGCATATAAGAGTACATAAAACAATTGTCCACCTTATTTTCATCAACATCATCTTGGGAGCATCTTTGTGGCTAGTTGGACATTTCTCAAGAGCAATGATAGACCTGTGTGCTAATTTTCAGGTTTTCACCAAGTCTGAGAGCACACACATATGAATGAATCACGGTAAATCAGTGAACTAGACAGTGCTTAACCTGTGCAAGAATAATTGTCGGTGGCCAGGGTACTGCTCAGAAGCATCAATCAATCAGTACTTCTATAGCACAGCTAATCACCTGCAGGGTCTCATGGCGCTGTTGGGGGCATGCTGCTTAATCGAATAGCCAGGTCTTGATGTCCTTCCTGAACTGCTTCAGTGATGTGGTCTGTCTAGGTTTGAGAGTTAGTGTGTTCCATGTCCAGGCTGTGAGGTAGGAGAAGGATCTTCCTCCTGCTGTGCTTTTTTGGATCCTGGGAATGGCTGCAAGGGCGAGCTGGGAAGAATAGATTTCTCTGTTGGGTACGTAGAAGGTGATGCGGTGGTTGAGGTAGGCTGGTCCTATGTTGAGTAGTGCCTTGTAGGTGTGTATCAGAAGCTTGTAGGTGATGTGCTTGTTGACTGGGAGCCAGCTTAGGTTTCTGAGGCGGCAGGAGAGGAGGCTGTTTTGGGGGATTTGCAGGATGAGCCTGGCTGCTGCATTCTGGGTTCTTTGCAGTCTTGATTTCAGTTTCTTGGTGATGCCGGCATAGAGTGCATTGCCGTAGTCCAGTTTGCTACTGACGAGTGCGTGGCTGACTGTCTTCCTTGTCTCGTGGGGATGCATTTGAAGAAATTTCAAAGGAGATGAAGGGTGTGGAAACATGACAACAAGACTGCGTTGACTTGGCGGGTCATGGATATAGAGGAGTCCAGGATGATGCCCATATTGCGTGCATGGTCCGTGGGAGCGAGGGCTTTTCCCAGTGTGGTAGGCCACCAGGAGATGTTCCAGGAGGAGGGTGTGGAGCTGATTACGAGGATCTCCGTCTTCTCCAAGTTGAGTTTGAGGCAGCCCTGGTGCTGGTGCAACTGAATGATGCCACGTCATCCTGCATAGTCCTAAATCCACCTAAAGCCTTTTTAATCTACTACTGGGCACTCCCTGCCTGTTTGCCTCACTCTTGCAGGTTCTTGCTTTCACCCTTTGTGTCATTTTATCCACCTTTCTCTTCCTCCTTCTTTTGGTTTTTCTGGGTTTTGCTCTTGGCAAATGTCTTATGCAGCAAAGTAAGCGCCTGTACCAAAAAATGAGTGCTGCACTGACAGCCACTGGCTAAAATTAAGCACTGGAACTAGACTCCTGAAAGAAGCAGGGTACACCAGGGTCAGTTATCATGAAAACACTTCTTATTGGGGAAAGTGGACCAATTGTACATATTTAAACAATCTGTTTTTGATTAAAATAAGGGGAGTCTCTTCCTTCCCTTCAATAAGGTTGGAGGAAAGACAATGCGCAAGGGCCAGACTTTCGCTCAAGCTGCACAAAAAAAATGCTGCTGGTTGCCTGTATTTTGGAACCTGAATGCCTGCTTGTCATGTTCCCACCCACATGGCACTATTTGAAGTGTGTATGTACCAGTATGAAACCCCAGAAATAACTACTCTCATTCTATGTGGTTGCCCATAGAGTGACAACATAGTGGCTAGTGTCTGCTGTTATCAAGGATGATTCTCTGTGAACCATGCCTTAGGCATTTGTGTCCTCATGTGCCACTGCCTCCATAGTTTTCTCTTAATAAGTGTTGTTCTTATGTGCTGCACTGCCTCATGGTGCTCCCTGCTACCCTCCTGAAGAGGTTTGGAAAAAAGCTACTGTCCTGTTATGTAAATGTATGTATGCTATCTCTAGAAAGGTTTTTTGTCTTGGTTCTGCTCTTGGTCACTCTGTCTTCTGGGAACAATCCTGCTCACTGTCACAAGGGAAGGGCAGCCAGGGCTATATGACCCAACCCCTGTGCTTTTGAGGCCCTGCTTCTGTGGTAAACACATTTTTAAATATAGCCATTAAATGCTCAATTTGATACTCTATAATCAAGTGCATGTGGCATTACTACTAGGTCGCGGTCAATACTGCATTTTATTTTTCCAGAGGTTATGTTAGGCATCTCCAACGAGTAGCTTGTGAGTTACTGGTAGCATTCCAGCTACTTATAGGTAGCTCTCCTATGTGCAGCCCATTCTACAAAATCCTCGAGGCTATTAATTGGATGACTTAACATGTGTACACCAAAATTGAAAAGTATGTGTTCAAGATGTACATGTGTGTATTTTCAGAGGTCATAAGATGATGGTTGGAGAAAAATAAAATAAACGTTCCAAAGATATTCAATTTCAAATTGATAAAAACCTTTCTTGCATTAGTAATGCAAACCCTACCTAATGCACTGAGATCATCACCGTGTCAGTCTTGCATGGGGTGGCCACTAACATAATGTTGTCTGTACAACACTATTAATAGCTCAGTATGATTTTCATTCAACATAAGGAGTTTGTATTACAGAAAAAGTTGGATATCCCTGGACTATATCTTCTTAATTCCGTGCTGCTCCTATGATCAGAAACCATAACCTACCACAGATTCTTGGGCCCCAGACGCACAGAAGCTTCTGACATGCCTGATGACAACAGAAACTGCCATTCTGTGTGGCTGTGTGCGTTGTATGTACTGAATAGATGCTGGTCTTGGCTCCATTGCATGTACGGTGCACATGAAAGATTGTGTGTAATGCCTGCTGAAAAGCTACTGACTTCCTATGCAGGCATCATTTCAGTGACAACTAAAGCAACGAAAAAGAGGGAGAAGCTTATCGGCCAAGTATGCAGTAGAAATGGCAGCCTTCTAATGGAGCAGACAACTTGCACCAACGTGATGCAGCTTGAGCTTTATCGAAACTGTAGAGGCCAAAGACCAAACATGCTGTCTAGTGCTCTTTCTCCATTGGAATTTTTTTAATACTTCGTGTCTGCTATACATCACAGATAGATTGAGAGAGCCCGTACTGTTGTTACCATTTGTTTAAACAAGCATTTGCAATGCAATGAATGGGTCTCGCGTTACAGCAATTAGCATTGTAAATTTCTAACTGGACTTTTCTTGCCACATAAATTGAAAATAAAACAATTGACATAAGCGAGCCGATCAAAGCGCTGCCATGAGTGTGATGAGAGAGGGAAAAGGAAAAAGAAGTTCGCTTGCAGTCAAAGTTATTGACAAAAGTGCAATTATCCATGTAACAGGGTCGAAGGCAAAGGCGGTAAAAAAACCACCCCAAGGAGGGACAAACATAAAGCAGTTACCAACGAAAATAAAGGATTTTTGACAAGCAAGCCCATGAACAAGTGATAGAGATGGACATGCGGTGGGCGTGTTTAAAATCCCAGATACCTACCAACACGTCGGAAAAGCAGCGCTTGCCACTGCTATGCTCGACCAAAAAAGGGGCATACAAGTGATGAATATAATATCACAATAAAGCAACAAAGAGAGGTTTTATAGAGACAATGCCATTCCAGCATCTCCAGGGTACTCCGCTGCCCCAAATCCACAGCAGTTTGTCCCATTAGAACTCCTCCAGCATTTATGGTCACTCAGGGATGAGATGAAATAGCATATGTTCAGTTAGAATTAACAAATGCACAATGCCTTTTTATAACTGAACTTTGGTTTGTGCCTGAAGTTTCACCTAACATTCGATAATTTTTTCCAATTGATACACGTTCAAAGCATCCTACTGTCTTACACAGTTTGTCACATGTAACGGGCTTGCTCTTTTCCTCAAAATGCAGGAAAGGGTGGTAGTCGTCCGGTTGCAAGGTTTTGAAGAACACGGTATTCTGAATTCCTCCATTCTTAGGTCATCCAACCCACAGGATTGAAACAGTCAAGTCGCTTTCTAGGATGACATCTCGGCATAAGCACATGATGTGGCCATCTCAATGTACGTTATGGTGGACCTTTCTGTCTCCGTGGTTTCAGGGTAGGCATCCTGGAAATATTTACTCTTGTCTATGTGCATCTTCAGCGCACACAGATCCCTGCACATTCATTTCAGGTCACGTATGTATGACTTTGGGATCGTGGGATGCAGTTTAAGACCTACGCTAATGACACTATCTGCGTGACAGTGACCGTGGGGAAGACATTTCGACCCATATCTATATAATTTTTTTGCGCCGCATTCACGTCATTTTTTTGGCGCAAAAACGGGCCAAACTTGCAAAATATAATTGGATTATGTAAATTTGCGCCGTTTTTGCGTCAAAAAATTACGCAAATGCGGAACTAAAAAAGTATAAATATGGGCCTTCGTCTCTGACTGAGATATGAGATTAGAAATAATTGGAAAAATATCGTTTGTTGGGGTTTTTTTCCCCTCAGCGTATTTTATTTGTATTACTATTTACTATTTTCCTTCAACATGCACCTGCCCTGATAAGTGGAAAATGACTCTAGTTTTAATATAGAATTTTCTGTCTCTCGCACAAAATTTAAGGAAGTGAATGGAAACGGCAATTGTGCAAGCGTGATTTTGAAAATTAACGTGGCCTCAGTGCTCAACTCAATGGGGTTGGAGGAAACATGACATCTCTGCAGTGCACGGATACCTCACACTGAGGTCATCCAGTGTACATGGACGCGCATAACAGCTCTCCTCTGTGTGTTCTGCATGTGCCCCGGTTCTCTTTGGCTCAAAACTGGGATCCCTAAGGCAGTTGTTAACTCTCATCTAGTAGAGTGCATATAGCAAGGCCAGCTGGCCCTCTTCAATTTTTAAATAGTTTTCCTGATACATAATAAACTACTTCACAGCCACTTGCGGAATTTGTCTGTTGCCGTGGAACACGATCGTAAACGAGATATTAAATCACAAAGGGTTAATCCATGTGAACCATTTTCACGAAAATAATTATTTGTTTCAGATCTTGAAGAAAGGTAGAGTGCAGTGAACATCTTATTCAGGTTATCAAAAAAAATACTTAGCATGGACTGTCTTGTTTTTATCACAGTAAGGGCTGTGTGGCATGGGCCCTGTTATTGCTCTTAGGATAACTCAGTAGAATAATGCAACCACTGCTGATACGTGTATGACTGGGAGGCTACACGTTTGAATCCAGGCAGGCCCACTCAGAATCTCATCCTTCTAAGGATGGCAGAACAAGTACGTTAATTATTATCTACTTCTATACGAAGCTACAGACAACTCCAGGGCAGATTTTGAAGTATAAACAGCACCGAATCTCCCTCTACTTTATAAAGTGGGGGTGCGGGTGAGGCATAGACTTCAATTAAGGTTCGTTAGGATTTGCTGTTACCACCTCTGGATTTCCTTTTCATACCCTTGGCACGACCTTGTTTAATCCTAACCTCGGGTGTCATGACATCAGCAGCAGGAACAGCAACCAAAGGGGGCTTGAAGGAAGTGAGACGAATTCTCTTTCCTTTCTGTTGTGTCCACTCCCTGCCCTTCCCCCAGCCACTCAGCAGCAAAGAGAAGGCGACTGAGGTTCTAAGGGTGGAACAAGAGGTCAACCCTGTGACATCACAAGAGGTCAAAGAGTACAGGATGCAACTTCACTACTCCGGGAATTTTTGAGAATTACACTAATGAAATGCGGCCCAAACATCCTTGTGCTGGCCATACGCACGAATACTATAACATGGAAAACGAGGCCAGCTAATCTGGTCACTGTTTTATCAAGCAAGCAGTGCAACACAAGACAAATGATCGACATCCAGCTAGGATCCAGAAAGTCACCATGACATGTAAAACACCATTGCCAGTACTTATCCAATAGGTACAAAAATAAACCTAAACCTTTCAGTGGACAGATGTGATGACGCAGAAAAAGAAGGTCCGACATATATTCATGTATACCGTGTAATCAATACATATAATGAAGTGTGATTTTTAGTAAAGAAATAATGTATGAGGGAAATTGTGCCCTCGGGGTGGTTCGCCATCATTGTAAACGAGCTTTATTAATCATGAAGTATTGAAAACATAGTAATCCGTCATAATCGCAAATATATGTCATGATTTCTTGTTTGAAAACTGTTTTGCTTAGCTTAAATTTAGTACAGGCTTTGGCCTAGTTGCTTGGTTTCAAATTCTAACTGCATGGTTTTTTTCCTTGAACTAATGAAACATATATTCTTGCTTGAAGTTGTATTTTTCCAGTAGAAACTGGCTGGTACACTTATCTCCAAGGTTTCGTGCTAGGCCGGTTACATCCCCTTTGATACAAGGTCAGTCTCTGCAGGTGCGGACAATGAAGGTACAGATACCAAAAATAATTGGCAAACCATGATACAACTTGTGTTCCAAGGCTCCAAGGCTAATGTATGCACAAATAAGTTCTAGTAAAAGGCAATTTTTCATTGGACAATTTGAAGCCAACCTATGAACCCTCCAATGGAAGACCCTGCAGAATTTGGAATGTTTCTTACTTAAACCCACCGGACAAAGAGAAGTCAGCCATTTTCCTCGATGCCAGTTTGAAGCCTGATGCCAGACTCCATTTTGGACGACACCCTGATGCCCTTTTCTCTATTCAAGAGAAAAAGACTTTAAGAATTCTCACCCTAGCGACTTTAACTTTGATTTGCCCCCGTCTTGCCCATGCAGTAACTTTACCCTATTCTCCTTGCCACTGCAAGGAAACTTGCCCTTAACTTTGCCCCTTCGAAACTTGCCCCATGTTGATCAACCGGTACCTGGAGGACGAAGACTTTTCTTGAATGCTGATTGTATTTGGTAAATATGAAAGGATAAATGTATTATGCATTGTGTTTTTTTTCCTTTTAGGTACCAACTGCTATTTTGACAGGGCCCTAGCTAGAAGTTTTCCAAATTTGTGTTGACTAAATTCGTTTCGCATGAAGTCCCACATGCCGATGCTAATTAGAGGTTAGTCGAGGTATACATCCAATGTACCATGCCGAATTGAAATCTTGTTATGCTGACCGAATGTATGCAATTAGTCAAATACAGTTAGTCACATTGGTGATTTGCATTGCTATAACAGAGTGTATCATCATTCAGATTTTGCGTAGATTGCGTTTCTTCCGCCGTTATGGACAGCTAGTAATGTTCATATACATATATCAATTGGTTTTGAGACACATATATATCGTGCTAGCTTTGTTAATATAGGGAAATAAATTCACTAACTTTTAATAAACTGGTGTGGTTATTCATGACTGAAAGGTCATGGTGCGCCGAAATACCAACTGTTATTGATTTCTGATGTGCTATATTGATCTATCAATCGAGTACTGATTATTGATTACAACAGTTATTGATTATTGATCTGAGTGACTCGACTATTGAGGATGAGGAGATCCCGACTCGGTTAAAAGATTCACCGACCTCCAACGTGTCCAAGTACAGGTAATTTTATAAGGGCTGGACGCGTTATCAGTAGATGGTAGCAGAGATTGATGGTTTAGCCCTTTGGGACCCCATCCAAACAATAGACAGAGTCAGGTTAGAATTTTCTTTGATAAAACAAGTCAGAGAGATGATGATGCCCTAAGTTCCCAGTGACTTTCCCGGGATCTCGGAGCTTGCGAATGAGGAACATGGAGGTATGAAAATGGTCTCAGCGTTTCTAGTGACGGTATGAGTAAAGTTAGGGTTTTGCGCTTGCACAGCTTATCGCCGCAGATTAATTGAGAAGTTTGTGAGGATTTTAGGGGGGTTAAAAGATATTAGAGGAGTGTTACTCCAAAGGTGTGAGAGTAGGGAAGTCGTCGAACTTCACGTGTGTGTAGCGCTTTGAGCAGAAAAAATTGTCCACGTGGTTGTTGATGTTGAGACGGGCCCTGCGAGGTCAAGAGACTCCGGAGTATGTTGAAAAGTGTATGTAACACTTGTTTGATGTTGTGATCTGGTCAGGTTTAATAGGTTGATCGGGCGTGGTCAACAAGTCGGTATGAATGTTGCGGAGTGAAAGAAAACTTCGACTTTGAGATTTGACGAATTCTAAAGTGCACTAGAATAGTTCATTGATCAGTTGAGAGTAAAGTTTGCGGGTCAAATTTTGCTTGCGAAAGTGGGAAACCGAGAAAGATGGAATAACTGCCGAGGCTAGTGAAAAATCCCTAAGGTTTCTGAAGCGATTGTATTACCTTTCCTGTAGTAAACCGACAGATCTGTTTTATTCTTTTGGTTAAGTGCTCGCGTTATATTGCAGAAATTAGTTTATGAGTGAAGTCGAATGAAAAAGAGGACAAGCCGCGGGACTTTGTCAGCCGCAGTGTGTGAGTGTGACGTCACTAGGAGCCGCGCTGGGATAGGTCGGTTGGTGAGAAGGGTCGCGCACGGATTGGACGCCGTCCGTGAAGCGCAATTGGAAGGGGAAAGGCAAGCGAAGAGTATTCCGGGAATTAAAGTCACTTATTGATTACATATTTTAGAAAAACAAAAGACGGAAAGATGAAATTTTTCAAAGCATTTAAGAGTGCCATGAGGGGAGATGTTTATATTAAAGCAAATGTAGGAGAAGAAACACCGCCTGAGGGTACACCAGCTTACATCGTCATTGAAGAAAAGGGTGTAGCGCCATGTCTTTGGCTAAAGCAATGGTGCAAATTAACAGAAAAACATGGAAGTGTAGCGTTCCCTATCCATGGGTCGTTTAACCTAAGGGTTTTAGAAAATCTGAGATTTGCGCTATACGACATGAAAGTACCTCCAAGGCCAGCACAGTTTGAGGCATTAGCGATTTGGGAGCTAATAGCTAGAAACCAACAACAAAAGAAATTTGAGACAAGAATAAGGAAAGTAGAAAAGACACTAGCGGATGCTAGATGGGACAGCACACAAAAGGTTTGGAGATCAGACGTATTGCAGGGAATTAAATTGTTTCCAGCGATTACTGATGAAGCGGAGACGGAAGGAAGGAAAGCCACCTGTAAGACAAACAGGAGTCAGTCCAGAGAGGGAGAGAGCAATAGAAACTCGAAAAGGGGAGATGAGTCAGATGATGAGGAGTTTATTATACAATTGCTGAATGATCGCCCACCACCATACGTGGAAAGCGAAAAAGGCTCAAGCATTAGTACTGCTCCAACAGAACCAATACAGGGTAATGTAACACCAAATTTGAGAATATCTCAGAGGCCGAGCAGCTCTGACATGCCTTTCTCACCACGAATACCACGGATTCAGAGTATGTACCCAGACGTGCCAACATTGAAACCTGCTGATAACTATCAGCCACAGGTTCAAAGGCACTGTTGCGATGAGCATAATATGGGAATGACTTCTGATCAAATGGCACAGGGAGGGCAAAACTATCAGAGACCGACATTGATTCAAGCTGAATCAACACAGTTCTCGATGCCTCAAAAGCAGACACAAGAAGTGCGAGTAATAGAAAGCCAGTTAGGTATGCCAGCAATGACGAATCACAATGTGCGGATTAACATGCCACAGAATTCGGGGAACAGACAGAATCCAGATGCAATATCTCTACCTATCACTGTAGGTCCACCAGTACCACTGTATATACAGGCAAATTCAAGCACCAACGACCAAGGGTTAATGATACAAAATGGGACAGGGAGAAGATGCATAGAAACCACTCCAGAGACAACTCCGATAGCGGCACTGCCAAATGGATCTGAGTCCTTGTCGGAATTTAGTCCAATTCCAATTTGCGCTCCGTCAACCCTGGTAAGGTCACATCCACCACTATTAGTACCGCTAACTTCACAGACTGAAACATTACAGAAACCGTCAATGGTAGTTGATGTAACTGCTACATTGATGGGACTGAACGCGCAACAGTTAACACAATGGTTCAACAGCCTGAACTCCCCGCAGAGTACATCAAGCGGGAAGGGAGAAGAATACCTGAATAAAATAAGGTTGGGTATGGAGGCAGATGAACTGGTAGAGGGAACAATGGGTTTGAACAGATTAGAATCATACACAGAGGAAGAACTAAGGGCCAGATGTAGGAAAGGAATTGCAACTCGCAAACGGCAAAAACTGCCGTTTGCGAGTTGCAAATCACATTTTCCTATGCAGAAATGCATTCTGCGAGTCGGACCGACTCGCAAAATGCATTTCAGAATCACAAATAGGAAGGGGTGTTCCCTTCCTATTTGCGATTCCTAGTGGTATGCAATACCATTTGCGACCGCATATGCGGTCGCAAATGGTGTTGCAGTTACCATCCACTTCAAGTGGATGGTAACCCACTCGCAAATTGGAAGGAGTCCCCATGGGACCCCTTCCAGTTTGTGACTGGACCCAAAAACATTTTTTCAGGGCAGGGAGTGGTCCAATGGACCACTCCCTGCCCTGAAAAAATACCGAAACTAAAGGTTTCGGTTTTCTTTTTAAGTGCAGCTCGTTTTCCTTTAAGGAAAACGGGCTACACTTTAAAAAAAAATAACTGCTTTATTTAAAGCAGTCACGAACACGGAGGTCTGCTGACTACAGCAGGTCTCCATGTTTGCGAGTGCCCATAGTCGGTATGGGGCCGCAATTTGCGACCCACCTCATGAATATTCATGAGGTGGGTCATTGCGACCCCATACCGACTTGCAGACGGTGTCTGAGACACCGTTCTGCATAACATTTTGCGACTTGCAAACAGCGAGTCGCAATGACTCGCTATTTGCAAGTCGCAAAATGTTATTTTGCTACATCTGGCCCTAAGATACATGTGCCCTAGGATTACAAGAGAAGTGAGCAACATACATAAGAAGTTACAAGAAATTGCAGACAGAAACGAGATTGATATAGGTGAGACTAAACACCTGAGCAGAAGTTACAGATTAGACTTTGAGACAAAAGATTTCGAACACATGAGATCCGCAGGGATGAAAACACACCTTAAAGAGATACTGCAGAGTGCACAGGTCTGGAGATGTTTAGACAAGTGGGAAAGCAGGTGGGTTAAGAAAAAGGATAAAAAGAAGGAAAATACTTCAGAACGAAGTAAGAAAAAACAACAGAATGACGATCTGATAACCATGTTACCAATGAGAGAGACAGCAGGGGGAAAACTTGTGCATGTACCATGGCACAGGTGCGATATTCAATCCTTTACGGATGACTTTCCCAAACTAAGAGAGAAACCGATTGAGTGGTATCAACAGACAGATAGATTTGTGAAACTCGCGAAGTGTCTCTGGGAAGACCTGAATACCTTATTTGAGATTTTGGTTCCGGCTGATTTGTGGGAAGATTGTAAAAGGGCTGTAGGTTGGCCGACGAGTGAACCAGAGAGAGATAGGGACACAGGTGCGCCATCACCTATGGTAATGAGTTTATACCATAAGGTGATCGAGCACTTGAAAACCAAGGTTGCGTCGAAAAATGTGGATTGGCAAAGGATTGACAGGACCGCTCAAGAGGTTAAAGAATCTATACACGCGTATTATGAGAGGTTGTTGAAAGCGTTTAAAAATTACAGTGGCACGGAAACGATTGAGCCAAAAGACATGCTCCATTTTGTGTTCAGGTTTGTGGAAGGGCTGAGACCTGAAATTAGCCAGATGATTAAATCGCATTTGATTTGATGGCAGTCAAAGTCGATCGATGAAGTGTTGAATTATGCGAAATACTGCAGTGATGAGATTGAAACTAAACAGAAAAGATTGAAGGAAAAGGTGATGGTGATGCAGCTCAGGGCAGCTCAGACAGGTTTACAAGGTTTGCAAGGTTTTCAACAACAGATGCCGCAGCAGCAGCAACAGGGAAATGCTATGTTTCAGCCGCAGATGAGAGGCAGAGGCCGAGGAGGTTTTGTGAATAATGGTTCTGATTTGAATACCGTTATGATTCCAAATGGTATACAGGCAATGAAGAAGGTGATGCCATGTCACACGTGCGGAATCGTCGGGCATTGGAAACGGGAGTGCCCAATGATGGTGCAGGAAGGTGTAGGTCAGCAAAACAATGATATCAATGCATTTCAGACAATGAGAGGACCGAAATTGAGAGGTCCGAACCCAAATTTTCAAAACAATATAAACCAGATGCAGGGTCTACAACCCATGCAACCGCAACAGGTGCAAATACCTTGTGTGCAAATGACACAATTGCAGCCAATGCAACAGCAGTTTCCCATGGTACCTAATCAGCAAATGCAAATACCCTTAGCACCAATGAATCAGCAGCAAGCAATGCTTCCTCAACAGGTCACGGGTCAGGGAATGAGTCAAAATGACACAGTACACCAATTCCCACTACACAGCGAGAATGGAATAAACGATGTATGGGAGAGTGGAAGTTCAGATGAGGAGGGAAATTGTGTGCTTGCAGCATCTTTGGAAGTTGATCAAAAGGGTCCGTATGTGGAGGGAAGAGTTATGGGTCATCGCGTTTCATTCTTGGTTGACACAGGAGCCACACGTTCCACCGTTAGGAGCATTGAAGTGCCAAATTTGCCACTTTCAGGGAGAACAGTTCAAGTAGTGGGAGTAGCAAACAGGTACCTGACAAACCCAATTACAGATCCAGTACAAGTCAGAATTGGTAACTATCAAGGGTCACATAATTTTGTGGTATGTGACTCAAGCCCGATATCACTGTTAGGGAGAGACCTATTGTGCAAATTGGGATGTTCGATTATGTGTTCGAACGATGGAATTAGAATTCAGACGAGCATTGATGGGGAAGAAGAGGACAGTGTAGAAGGGGATGAGATGGAGACTGTCGATGAAGAGTATCCTCTGATTACCCTTTTTCCGATGATCACTGAAGCAGATATTCCAGCTGAGTTACAGGAAACAGTCGGAAAAGAAGTGTGGGATATGACAGGAAAAGAGGTGGGATTGGTGAAAGGAGTGAAACCAGTGAAAGTGACTGTAAAACCCAATGTAACCTTTCCCCAGACCCCACAGTACCATATGGCACAAGACACCCTCATGAAAGTCGCCCAACTCATTGATGAGTTTGTAAAACAGGGAGTACTGAAAGAAGTGTTAAGCAGTCCATGTAATTCACCAATCAAGGGACTAATAAAGCCAAGTGGAAAGGTCCGAATTGTGCAGGACTTGAGGAAAATAAATGACATAATAATAAAATGTTGCCCTGTAGTACCAAATCCAGCTGTGATAATGTTTCAAGTCCCTTGCGATGCCGAGTGGTTCTCAGTCATCGACTTGTCACAAGCATTCTTTTCGGTGCCTCTTCATGAGGACAGCCAATTTCTCTTTTGTTTCAAATTCTTAGACAGAGTTTACAGTACATTGACGACTTACTGATTGCATCCAAGACAGAAAGTGACTGCACAGCCGATACCATTGCCCTATTGAACCATTTGGGAAGGAATGGACACAAGGTGTCTCCTTCAAAATTACAGTTCTGTCAGAAGAAAGTGAAATATTTGGGTCACCAAATAGAGAAAGGGTCACGGAGAATAATGAAGGAAAGAATAACAAGTGTACTTCAAATGAGTCCCCCAAAGACGAGGAGGGAGGTGAGGAAGTTTTTGGGAATGGTGAGTTACTGTCGCCAATGGATTCCCAACTTCTCAACCCTAGCAAAACCTTTACTGAAACTGACCCAGAAGGATGCATTGGATGAAATTGAACTGAAAGGAGAGGAGATGGATGCTTTTATTGAATTGAAGGAATGCATGTGCAGGGCTCCAGCTTTAGGTATGCCTGACTACACAAAGCCTTTCACATTGTTTTGTCATGAACGTGATGCATGTTCCTTGTCTGTCTTGACCCAAGCCCATGGTGGCGTAAACAGACCAGTAGCATATTTTTCAGCTACTTTGGATCCGGTCGCAGCGGCACTGCCAGGGTGATTCCGCGCCGTAGCCGCAGTTGGTATCAGCCTCACTCAGAGTGAAGGAATAGTGATGGGACACCCTTTAACAGTCATGGTCCCTCACTCAGTTGAGATACTTTTGACACGTTCCCGAAAACAGCACATGACTGGTGCTAGACTCACAAGGTACGAAACAATAATTCTGGGATCACCTAATGTGCAGCTGAAAAGGTGCACTACGTTGAATCCAGCAACCTTGTTTCCCAGTGAAAATGCTGAAATTGAGAACGCTGAAGACATCGAGCACGACTGTCTTCAGGTGACTGAATTTTGCACCAAACCAAGACCTGACATCAAAGATACCCGATTGGAAGAAAATGATCAAATTATTTTTGTTGATGGTTCACGTTTAAGAGATGCACTGGGTGTATTGAAAGCAGGGTACGCTGTATGCACAGTAACAGGTGTTTTGGAAGCATCTTGGCTTCAAGGAGTTTACTCTGCACAGGTAGCAGAATTGGTAGCCCTTACTAGAGCTTGCCAACTTTCTGCATTGATGAAAGTTACTATTTACACTGACAGCCAGTACGGGTTTGGAATAGTGCATGATTTTGGACAATTGTGGTCACAGAGAGGCTTCATGACCTCTTCAGGATCACCAGTGAAAAATGGTGAAAGAATAAAAGAATTGTTACATGCCATTCAGTTACCAGGGGAAGTAGCAGTGGTGAAATGCAGTGCACACTCGAAGGGACAAGACTATGTTTCCCTAGGAAATGGATATGCGGATCAAGTCGCAAGGTTTTGCGCATTGAACTGTATATTGCTCAGGGATGAATGGAATTTGATAAGTGAACCAGAACTTGAACAAAGCGAAATATTTGCTCTAAAGGTTATAGATACAATGGACGAATTGAAATCCCTACAGAATGGTGTCAGTGAGGATGAAAAACTCTCGTGGACCAAATCACAATGTGTAAAGAGACTAGATGAATTATGGGTTTCAAGTGAAGGGAAATTTGTTCTTCCAAATAGCCTTTTGACACAGATAGCCAGATTTTACCATGGACAAGCTCATCTTGGGAGGGATGCCATGATTAGGTTATTTAAAACTGATTGGTTTAACCCCAAATTCCGTCAAGTTGCTGAAGCAGTTTGCCACCGTTGCGTCATTTGCCAACAGATGAACGCAGGGAAGGGAACCGTAGTAAATTTGAGCCACATTGGAAGAGCAGGGGGTCCATTCAGCAGGATGCAAATGGATTTCATTGAGATGCCAGTGCATGGAGGCTTGAAGTATGTGTTGGTGGTTGTGTGCATTTTTAGTCACTGGATTGAAGCATACCCTACACGCAGAAATGACAGTCTCACAGTTGCAAAACTACTCTTGAGAGAGTTAATACCACGTTTCGGATTCCCGATCTCTTTAGAATCAGATAGGGGAAGTCACTTCAATAATGAAGTAATAAAATTGCTTTGTGCAGCACTGAACATTGAGCAAAAGCTGCATTGTAGCTACCGCCCTGAAGCATCAGGTTTAGTGGAGCAAATGAATGGCACATTGAAATCAAGAATGGCGAAAATATGCGCATCAACAAACTTGAAATGGCCCGACGCATTGCCTTTGGTGCTAATGTCAATGAGAAACACCCCTGACCGAAAGACTGGACTGTCCCCACACGAGATTCTCATGGGCAGAGCTATGAGACTTCCAGCAGTTCCTGCAAATGCACTTTTGAATATTACAGATGATATGGTGTTAGACTACTGCAAAGGTCTAGCTGATGTGGTTCGCTCTTTCTCTCACCAGGTGGAGGCAACCACCTTGCCACCGATCCAAGGTCCAGAACACACCCTGAAAGCAGGTGACTGGGTCGTGATAAAGAAGCACGTGAGGAAGTCGTGTTTGGAACCCCGTTGGAAAGGACCTTTTCAAGTGATTTTGACGACTACCACCGCTGTGAAGTGTGCTGGAGTTCCCAATTGGATTCACGCCAGTCACACAAAGAGGGTATTGTGTCCCACAGACGAGGAAGTTGAAGCGCTGAAGTTACCAGTACCTGATAACAAAGTGCCAAGCGCTGAGACAGAGCGAAAAAGAACTAGAAGCGAACAGGCAGAAATAGAGGAGGGAGAAATATTCTCTGAGGACGAAGCAACTGATTCACTTGGGGAAGACCAAGGAGGAGCCTCAGACAGCGACGAAGCAGCTGAAGGTAACAAAGAGCCTGAAGCAGCTGAAAGTGACAAAGAGCCTGAAGAGAGTAACGGTGACAAAGGGCTCGAAACAGGTGAAGAAGCAGGAAAGTCTGATCAGAGGAGGGCTTTCCCAGAAGCAGACGATACAGGAAGGGAACAGGAAAACCTGATTAATTTCCCAGAGGGAGAAGACGAAACCAGACAGAGTGAAACTGTTCAAACTCCTTCGGAAGAGGTTGCAGGTCCGTCAAGTGGACCCAGTGCAAAACGTAGACAAAGCATATCGCCAGTAAAACTAAGAACTAGAGAAACGTTGAATGACAGTAAAGGGCCAAGAGTGAAAGAGAAAAGAAAGGAAGTGTCTGTTGTAGTGCCAACACCAAGTGAAGAAAAGGACTTGGCCAAAGAGGAAAGTACCAGTGAGAAAGAATCAAAGAGAGATGCAAAATTGAAAAGAAAAAGGATACCGAGCAGAAGGTATTCCGGTCCGGAGTGGGCATACATAGCCAATAACGACTGGTCAGACGAATTCGTATCCCTCAGTCTTGAGAACGAAGAGGCAGACCTTCATTTTGGAAATAAAAACTTTATGGACTCTGTTGACTGAAAACATTGATCACCTGATTGACTTTTCAACCGGCTAAGACATTGCTAACTTGATTGACTTTGAAACCGATTTTGAGACAACGCTGCCAACCAATAAGAGACTAAGCTGCTAAAGAAAACTGTGTGAACATTGAACTCGTTCAGCTTTGTAAATGTCTGCAAAACCGCTTTGATAGAGTGCCTTCAACTTTCTGATTCTATGCAGATCATGACTAGTTTCACTACACAGGGGCGTAAAATGAAGTATTGTAAATACATGTGTATAGGTTTATTAACTGCATGCGTACTAATCATCGTAGTAATAGTTCTTGGAATGCATGGTAAAAGTGAGAGTGAGACGAATGATGCTTCTACTTCTAAACCTATTATTGTTACTGAACTAACAGCTCTCAAGAGACTTGAGCAAGATGAGAGACATTTGCATGATAAGAAGGAACTTTCATCTAACGTTTTCTATCGCTTACTGAGTGAGTATGTTGAGACCATGGATGTGAAAGATTGTTATGTGTGTACACAAATACCTACCTCAGTAGTGGAAGGGGTAACGTATCACAGCATGCCTCTTACGTATGGAATTACATGTAGTATAGTAGCTTCCAGATTTTATGCTCAAAAAGACATTCATTATTTCTATACTAATTACGATGTTACTTTTGCATATGTCCCCATAATAGGGCATTTAAGTAAGATAGCTCGAGATTATTATGCCAAATTAATGAGGGAATTCTTCGAACTGATGTCACCTTTTCACACAGCTCACGCACATAGAGAGAACCTTACATGCTTGCTTTCACCAGTAGAAATAGAATTTTTAGACCGCACTGACGATAGGAAGAATGAAATGAAGGAGAAATTAGAGAGGGAATTACACGAAAGGACGTCTGTGGATAATTATGCTTTTGCTGCAATAAAGACACAAGGGAAAATAGCTTTAGATACATTGCATGTAGGAAGATTTTGTATACATAGATTTCCATCATATTATGACACAGTTTTTGTGGGAACGAGTGAATGTAAACATACGTATGCATTTCAATCTAAGTGGACGTTCATGCTGAATGGACAAGACCCAGTTATTCCTGGAGTATATTATATTTGTGGACTCAACGCCTATTATCGTCTTCCTAAAGGATGGTATGGGAGGTGTTATTTGGGAATAGTGTTCCCAAAGGTTTACCAACTAGATGACTTGAAGAAATTTCCAAAGCTGTCTGAATCACATCGTGTTCAGAAAAGGGAGACAGCTTCTGGTGTGGTAGGAGACATATTTGGAGCATTGATTCCTTCAGTAGGAGTCATATTGAATTCAATCAAAATACGAAAGTTGTCTACTATTGTGGATAACATGCTGACAAAGTTTTCAGGAGCTATAATCCTGATGGATGCTGAACTTGCTGCAGAAAGAGCTATGACTCTTCAAAATCGGCTTGCCTTAGACATTCTTTAACAAAGGATGGCGGCGTTTGCAAAATGCTTGGTACACGTCACTGCTGTACTTATATACCAGACAGTAGTGGAAAAATTAGAACAATGCTTACGAACTTAACCAAGGAAAGCGTAGATTTGAAGGAATTGAAAGAGCCTGGAGTTTGGGAGAAGGTTGGAAAGGGATTTGCTTCTGTGGGAAATTGGCTCAGCAACGTTTGGAACGGATTGTTATTAAAGATAGTAAAGGGAATATTAATAGTATTAATTTGTTTATTAGGTCCTTGGGGAATATGGAAAGTTATTAAAATATTAAAAGCAAGGAACAAAAGGAAAAGAGAGGAGAAAATTGAGAACAAAATGGTGGAAATTTATAGAGAAAAATCAAAATGGACTAAAAGAAAAAGGGAATTGACTGAAGTGCCAAATTACTATACAGAATTTTAATGGAATAAAATTTGTGGGTAGATTTGATGTGATGACATAATTAGTCATCAGAGGAGGGATTGATGACGCAGAAAAAGAAGGTCCGACATATATTCATGTATACCGTGTAATCAATACATATAATGAAGTGTGATTTTTAGTAAAGAAATAATGTACGAGGGAAATTGTGCCCTCGGGGTGGTTCGCCATCATTGTAAACGAGCTTTATTAATCATGAAGTATTGAAAACGTAGTAATCCGTCATAATCGCAAATATATGTCATGATTTCTTGTTTGAAAACTGTTTTGCTTAGCTTAAATTTAGTACAGGCTTTGGCCTAGTTGCTTGGTTTCAAATTCTAACTGCGTGGTTTTTTTCCTTGAACTAATGAAACATATATTCTTGTTTGAAGTTGTATTTTTCCAGTAGAAACTGGCTGGTACACTTATCTCCAAGGTTTCGTGCTAGGCCGGTTACATCCCCTTTGATACAAGGTCAGTCTCTGCAGGTGCGGACAATGAAGGTACAGATACCAAAAATAATTGGCAAACCATGATACAACTTGTGTTCCAAGGCTCCAAGGCTAATGTATGCACAAATAAGTTCTAGTAAAAGGCAATTTTTCATTGGACAATTTGAAGCCAACCTATGAACCCTCCAATGGAAGACCCTGCAGAATTTGGAATGTTTCTTACTTAAACCCACCGGACAAAGAGAAGTCAGCCATTTTCCTCGATGCCAGTTTGAAACCTCATGCCAGACTCCATTTTGGACGACACCCTGATGCCCTTTTCTCTATTCGAGAGAAAGAGACTTTAAGAATTCTCATCCTAACGACTTTAACTTTGATTTGCCCCCGTCTTGCCCATGCAGTAACTTTACCCTATTCTCCTTGCCGCTGCAAGGAAACTTACCCTTAACTTTGCCCCTTCGAAACTTGCCCCATGTTGATCAACCGGTACCTGGAGGACGAAGACTTTTCTTGAATGCTGATTGTATTTAGTAAATATGAAAGGATAAATGTATTATGCATTGTGTTTTTTTTCCTTTTAGGTACCAACTGCTATTTTGACAGGGCCCTAGCTAGAAGTTTTCCAAATTTGTGTTGACTAAATTCGTTTCGCATGAAGTCCCACATGCCGATGCTAATTAGAGGTTAGTCGAGGTATACATCCAATGTACCATGCCGAATTGAAATCTTGTTATGCTGACCGAATGTATGCAATTAGTCAAATACAGTTAGTCACATTGGTGATTTGCATTGCTATAACAGAATGTATCATCATTCAGATTTTGCGTAGATTGCGTTTCTTCCGCCGTTATGGACAGCTAGTAATGTTCATATACATATATCAATTGGTTTTGAGACACATATATATCGTGCTAGCTTTGTTAATATAGGGAAATAAATTCACTAACTTTTAATAAACTGGTGTGGTTATTCATGACTGAAAGGTCATGGTGCGCCGAAATACCAACTGTTATTGATTTCTGATGTGCTATATTGATCTATCAATCGAGTACTGATTATTGATTACAACAGTTATTGATTATTGATCTGAGTGACTCGACTATTGAGGATGAGGAGAGCCCGACTCGGTTAAAAGATTCACCGACCTCCAACGTGTCCAAGTACAGGTAATTTTATAAGGGCTGGACGCGTTATCAGATGCTTTATATGTTGTGTCCAACATATAATGACGTCTTGCAAGTGCCCTATCTAAGGTCAGGTTTTCACTGAAAAATGGAGTAAAGGTGTTGTAGTCTGGCACAAGAGCAACTTAGTGACTGGACAGTCATTAAGAGTGCCTCATGCAGTTGCAAGTACAAAACTTGGTACATCATAGCATCTCTTCATGGTGCTACAGAATGTTAAACCAAAGTTCGGTATCAACCTTTGCACAAAGAAGATATGTTATGTTGTGTGGTTCAGTTGCTATAGTCTACTAAATATTTAGTTATTATAGATGGGGCAGCAATCGTAGTAAACAGGCTGATTTTCACATGACAGGTCTACTAATAAAATACAGGCCAACATAACAACTACACTGCGAGCAATACCTTTGTCATGAAGTATCAGAAAGTGCCAAAGTGAAGACCCCCATTCAGATCAATTAATTTCCCATAATTTAATCTGAGCGGTAAAACAATTAATCAGCGTCTTTCTAGTCTTATGTAGAATGAAAATAGGGAATCCTTTAACTATAGAATATACAAAGTTGAACTTGAAAACCATTTTAGATTTACAACATTTCATAATGTAAAGGCAAATCGTTTTAAGAATTGTGTCTCAAGAATCTCTAGGTATGTTTGAGAACTACCATAACAAAAGCATATTTCAATTTCTCCCTGACATGTCCAGGGTAACCACCATGATATTTGGTATCGTATCAACTTCTTTTCTGGACATCTTTATTCATGTTCTACAAGCGAACCTCAAGAATAGATATTTGATCATCTGCTATTTTTTACCATACGAAATTTATGACATTTATTAGCTTACAAGATGGAACACACACTTAAGTATGTAAACAAGTATTTAAAAAGTAAAGCTAGATTGTTCATGAGGAAAAAATGTATTTATAATCTATAAAATAAATTGCTTCTGAACTTTGAGTTTGAAATCATTAGTGAGGTATTCTTGCGCTGCTGGCTGTAGTCTTTCTCACTTTTGTAGGAACATAGGGTGAATACGTGGACCAATGAATGCACACAAAAGTGTTGGAGAAGTCTTAGGTCTGTGGAACATGTGTTTTTCTCTAATGGCAAATAGAGGGCAACATAAGAAACAGGATATTATTAGTAATTATATGGGAGAACAGAGGAGTAGACTTTAGTGAGAATCTTGGTGCCACTGAGGAAATTTAAGACCATCTAAGAACCTCGCACACCACCCACCTACCTTTTATCAGAAATATCATTGAAGATTGCAGTTTTCACTCAATTTCTGCATCTAATAAACAAGAATAAATTTCAGCAGGACTACCAATGAGGGTTAAGCCCACTGCAGCATAGAGACACCTTTCCTTGAAGTGATCATTAATGCTCTCCTTATCAATGCAAACAAAGAGCCGGCCTCGTAATTCTGATCAAGTTCTTTTCAGCCTCTGGCACAGCTGATGGCAAAGCAGTAATCCACACCCTAAAAACATGGGCTTTCCTGTGTAGTAAATGGTTCATCTCATACCTTAATAACTGCCAGAGCCAGGAATCTCCCAATTTCATTTGGAGTGTCTTAAGAATCAATGTAATCTATCACTGAATGTCAAGTACCCACTTATTGCTAAGACTTTCTCCTTCCATACAGCATCTCTAAAAACTACAGGCTCACGCTTGGGTTATCCAACATGAAACTGGAAGAACACTGCCCCCCCCCCCTGACAACTGATGCTAAGTCAGTTTGAGGCACCTGTGACACAAACCAAACAATGACTGAACACATCAGCAAGAAAAACAAGACAGTAGGGCATCAGCTCTCTCTCCCGAAACAGTGAAAAACCTATTTGCCGAATCTTACTTCAAAATGATAATGCAGGCCTCGGTCCTCTCTTGCTTCGATGGGGGCAACATTCCTTACACCAATTTGGCACCACTGAAAAGCATCTAACACAATGCAGCATATGTCAGAAAATGTTTGAAGTTATACAAACAAATCACATCATCTTTGAGTGAATTACAGACACTCTCTCTAAAGTCTATTTCACCTTAAATACCAACTCAACATACAATGCCTCGGGAAAAATAATCCCCGTTTACCTGGCGAAGAAAACTACTACTTCATGTGGACATTACCAAGCCAGAAGCCAGGACATTATCAGCCTGAACCTTAGTAAAAGAAAAAAGAAAAATGCTAGAAGGCAGGCAGTCTCCATTTATGCACCCAAGACTTGAAACCACTAATGTCAGAATGACCCTTATCCTCCTGCAGTTCAGAAAGACATCAAAACCATACTCTTCAGCATGAAGTACCAGCTCATATAATACGAGTATCTGACTAACCTACCACTTGTAAATGATCATAACTAATGTTCAGTGTTACTTTGCTCATTAGCTAATTTCATGCTATACAAGTACGACTACAAGCATACCCAAATGCATAGAAATAACTTTCCCCAAATACTTGAAGTGCATACACCAGACAGGTAGCCAAGGAAGAGAACCACGTGACAAGGCCACATAGAAAACTGCAAAACAGTTGATTGATATTGAAAAACAGCACATACAAAAACTTTCCATGATGAAGGAGGAGTGCTGCAGCAACAAATAATCCACAAGGGGACGTGGCCTTATGAGATGGCTATTTAGCAACTCCTTGCCGGAGTTCCCTGCCCAGTCGAAATATTCCTGCAGAATCCTATGCTCCCAAACCCCCAGGGAGCCCCCCACCTACAGCACTTTGGCTGAAACAAACATTCTCCCTGTAGTCGGGATCCCGGGGAAATCCGGCTGGTGAAGCTACATCCTGAGATGAGAGAGGAGCAATTAGGCAAAGCCACCTCCGCTGAGAAGCCTCGACCTCGCCCGCACAGGTCTGCACAACAGTTTGGTGGTGGTGGTACAGGTGTCAGAGACCCAAGCAAGACGGCTTCACCCATTCCCGGATGGGGCCCTCCTGACTGGACCCGGTGAGGATTGGCAGCGCCAGGATACCTGGTCGGCTCTGTGCTGGGGCAATCCCGAGTGCGTTGTCCAGCTGTATAGTGGTCAGATGCCATTGTGACAGGCAGCCACCACGACTCCTGGAGGGGCCCCAACAGAGGATCGGTTCTCCGAGAGATGGGTGAGGAGAACATTGGCGGCCTTGAGATCCATAGTGCCTGGGGTGAAGCCCATGACACCAGAGGGGGGGCAGTTGCCCCTATGCGACCCTACAGCATCTCAGGCCTCTGACGAGTGTGTGTGTCTGGCGCGTCTGGCGCAGGCCACGGAGGAACAGCATTCACCGGTGCCCCTTATGTAGAGAGCCAGTGACTAGCAAATAGCCAGTGAAGGTGCAGCCTGTTTCCCAGGACCTCACGGCGTCGTCCCCGCGAATCAGCGCGCTTGGCTTTTGTGCCCCACCGGAGGCCCAGAGGCCGGATGCAGAGGCCTCGTCCAATGACTCGGTATCCAGAGGACAGCCGGCTGATGGGAAGATTTATGGTGAAGCCCAGGTCTCCGCAACTGGTGGTGGAAGAGTGAAGAAACCCTAACTACCCTCGCGCTTGGCACCAGTGGTGACCACCTGTGGGGATCAGAGACCAGTGCTGATGTGACAAGGGGGTCTGAAAAGTGAGGAGACCTGGAGCCGCTGATGAGAAAAACTACCAGACATTTCACCCCCTTGTGAGTATACTATTTTTGGAAGACAGTCTGGGGAATCCCCCCATACTGACATCCAATCCCCAAGCAGATTTCACTACAAGGCTGACTGGAATATATCCTTAATGGGGGGGTCCCTCACAGGAGTGCCCCCACATCTCTAGGCCCAAAGGCGGAAAAACCGACTGACAACGAAGAGTCCGATGGCTAGCTGGCTAGGAGGGGCACACCTGGCACCTCCTCAGTCGGACCCTAAGGAATTCTAATGCGTGCATAAAAACAATAACATGAAACCCAGATGGAGGCAATGGCTGCTGATGGCCCTATATTGAGAAAGGGAAGTATAGTGATGGCCCTATCCCCCCATGGTGAACCCGCTATGGGTAAGAAGAAATCCACAAAAGGAACCAAATCCAAAACAATAATGTAATACACCAGCACTAGCCATGGGCCACAACAAGCTGGAAAGGATGCACCCCCACCCCCAGACCAACAAGGAGTGGCACAAGGTATAGCAGAAATACTAGAAGCAAGCCAAGGGTCCTGGGAGGCACTGGAAAATAAGATGGACACAATGGTCATGGACCTCAACCACCTAAGGCTGGACCTCCACAAGGTAATAGAGAGAGTCACGAACACTGAGGAAGAAGTTGCTACCCTGTGTATTGCAGTATACAGGTGTTGGAGCCGACGGTCACAGAACTTAAACGCAGCATCACTTATGCAACCAACCGGTTGGAGGATGCAGAGGGTCGCTCCCACTGAAACAATTGAAGACTGCTGGGATTTCTGGAACAAGCGGAGGGCCCACTTGCAAAACCTTTCCTAGAGCAATGGCTCAACACAGCCTTACAGCCTATCAGTCTCTCTAAGATTTTCATGGTCAAAAGAGCACACAGAGCCCTGGGACTGGCACCCATTCGGGCACTCCGCCACGAGCAATGATAGCATGGCTGTTTAATTGCAGGGGTACGGAAATCATCATTGAACATGTACAGTCCCACAGCTTTCCTAACTATGAAGGTGCCCCTATCTACATATTCCCTGATTATATCTGGAGGGTCCAGGAACTCAGGGGAGACTTCCTCCCCATTAAACAGAGGATGCAGGTCCATAATATCAGCTTCCCAGCAAGATTAGGAGTCCAACATAATAACAAGGTGCATTTTTTCGAGAAACCTTGGGATTCTGTAAAATGGATGGATTTTATTGGTTTGCGTTGGGGGACATCCTTTTTGGAATGGCATGAAGCTCAACAAAAAGATACTAGGCAATCTAGTCGTCTCAGGTAGTTGACCTTGCAGCAAGGGTGGCCGCCCTCACAATGTCATGTTAACAGGATTATAGTCACTGAGGATGGGACCCTTTAGGCTAGAGGTGAAATGACAGAAACACAGAACCAGTTCACCCCTCTCAGTCAATTACCGGACTCCCAAATTGATGGCTTAATAATGGATTGAACAAATGCTGCCGGATTCATGAATGGAATTAAGCTGAGACGCTATTGTCCGGTTTGGTTTCGTAGCAATAGTGAACAGGGGGGTGGTTGACCCAAGAGTGGAGGTAACTGGGCTGTTTAACACTTGACAATATAAGCAGGGCCCGTGGGAGGAACTCACCGGGGGAGCTAATGGGCGACTGCAGGGAGGTTGGGTCAGGGCAGTCCAAGACTTGGGTGACCTCGACTCGCTGAGAATCCTTTGTTGAGCTTGTGACAAGAGGTGACTGGGATCTCGGTCAGTTTCTGCACAATTCAGGATTTTTGAACTTTGATTAAAATTGATTTTGGAGGTGGGATTTCTGGGGCAGGGTTTATGACCCTCTTGATAGCTGGTTGAACGGAAGGGATTGGAAGCTACTGCCTGTGGGTTGAGGGAGTTGGGAGCATACATTGAATGCTTACAACTGTTTTTAAAAGTTGTTATTCCAGTTTTGTATGTTTTTGTTTTGCACCAAGTCAGTCTACATATTGCATCAAGCACACAACAAGGGAAATGTTTGAGAGGGGTCACATAGACATGTTCATCACATCCAAGCCCCACCAGGCAAGGGTAGTTACACTAGAGTTACAGCACACCAATGACAACCTCGGGAACCAAATACAAGATCCTCACGTGGAATGTAAGGGGGTTAAATAACCTGGTGAAAAATAAACAGGGTATCTGGGTACCTCAGAAGATATGGAGTAGCCCTGGCCTTCCTGCAGGAAACACTCCCATGGGGAGATCGTCTTTGACACCTCCAGGTGGCAGGGTCAAATCTTTGCAACATCTTACTCAGGTTATACAGGGGGCTCTAATATGGGTCACCCCGGAGATCCCTTTCAAGACCACAAGAGTAGTCCATGATGATATGGATAGATTTGCTGTCCTCCAGGGGACCCTAAATGCCCATGATGTGTGCATTGTCAATGTCTATATCCCAACCACTGATGATGGTGAATTTCTGGGCTCAGTGTTAAGAGCTGCCCAAATCCCGCCTTCCACTGAGGTTACCCATTCAGGCGGTTACAATTGCACACTAAATAGCGATCTCGATAGAACACCACCCAAATTAGGAACTAAGCCACAGTCATACTCCAACGGGCACTACATGCACTAGAACTGACTGATGTCTGGTGCCACCACCACCCATACATTTGCACCTTTTCCTGTTATACACCCTCCACAAACACTCATAGTAAGTTGGATTACCATTAGGTATCCACCACAGCAGCCCATACCATAGGCCACATTCACTATCTTGCTCAATACTTCTGTGGCCATTCACCACTTCTGGCCACATATTTCTTACGCAGACAACCCCGAAAGGTGCCCCTCTGGAGACTGCATACTGACGCTCTGACTGACCGGGCCTTCTGGGATTCTATATTCATGTCCTTAACGCATTATTTTACAAAAAACTGGGAAACTACCACTAGTTTTCACCCTCTTCGTGGTATTTACCAGGAACAGAGCAATAGAATTGGACGCTATGAATGTGTTGCTTCACAGTATTTGTATGTCTACTTCTGCAGGAGTATGCAATGTGTTAGAGGATGGACTGACATCATGAGAAGCGGAGCTAGAAAAAATTGGGAAGGAACTGTGGCAATGGCAGCCAGGAATCGACTTAAGCATCAGCTTAATGACACCTGGGTCCAACTGGAGAAGCATGATATAGCCGCAGTTAGAAAACGATGGTATTTGGAGGGGGATAAGACCAGAAGACTCCTGGCTGGACTGATTAGATCTGTAATGACTCCTCTGCCGGTTCTCACTATTCGATACCAGGAGGGTCATGAAGTGCCTACACAGCAGGCTTTGCTGATCATCTACGCACTGTCTACTCACACCGCCCACCCATCTGGGGGACATAAATACACTAAATGAATAATTAGATGCACTACCCCTGGTGATCATCTCCCTTGCAGACCACAGGCAGTTAGGTACCCCAATCGGGAAACAGGAACTACTTGAAACTATTAAAGCCCTTAAGATGGCTAAGGCACCCAGAAGTGATGGTTTGCCTGACAAGTTTTATAGTGTTTTACTGGAAGTTTTGGTGAATAGATTGCTTGGCGTGTTCGTGGAAGTATATGAGACTCAACAATTACCACAATCCATGTCAGAAGCCCTGACTACTTTAATACTGAAGCCGGGTAAGGATCACCTTAAGGCTAGTGCATACCACCCTATCTCAATGTTAAATATTGACATGAAGCTACTTAGTGGCATCCTGGCCACCATCCTTCTCCCACACCTACCTGAGCTGATTCATGATGATCAGTCTGGTTTTATCCCACACAAAATACATTACATAACCTCCGCCGTCTGGCACGCATGTTGCACGCTCCTGTGTTACAGGAAGACCAATACGCCTATGCCTTCCTTGATATAGAACAGGCTTTTGACTACCTTAATTGGGATTATATTTGGAGGGTACTGGACAGAATGGGAATGGGCCACCACTTCAACCAATGGATTCAATTGCTGTACACCCGGCCTAGAGCGGGAAACATCATGAACCACGACTCCAGAAGAACGAAGTCGTGAACAACAAAAGTAGAACAAGGCTTTTGTTAGTCATGACTTTGTTCTTATGTACCTTAACCACGTATGTGCTGAACAACACACATGCGTGGTTAAGGCACAGAAGAAGGGAGTCGGCTTCTGAGGAGGACGCGGTCAGGTGAGTGGGGCTGGGGCAGTTTTAGGATGGGTTGGGGTATTTTTAGTTTTTAGGGGCAGGGGTCGGGGTAGTTTAGGTTTTAGGAGGGGTGGGGTCGTGGCAGTTTTAGGGGTGGAGTGGAGATATTTTTAGTTATTAGGGGCGGGGTTGGGTAGTTTAGGTTTTAGGCGGGATGGGGGTCACGGTAGTTTTTTGGGGGGGTCGGTTAGTTTGGGTGCGAGGGGGGTCGCTGTAGTTTTAGGGGCAGGGTGGGGGTTCAGGGTAATTTAGGTTTTAAGGGTGTGGTGGTCGCAGTAGTTTTAGGGGCAGAGATGGGGGTCAGGGTATTTTTAGTTTTTAGGGGTAGGGGTCGGGTGGTTTAGGTTTTAGGGGGTGGGGTTGCAGTTGTTTTAGGGGCGAGGTGGTGGGTCAGGGTATTTCTTGTGTTTAGGGGTGGGGTGGGGGCAGGGGTAGTTTAGGTTTTTGGGGGGTTGCAGTAGTTTTAGGGGCAGGGTGGGGGGGTTGGGGTATTTTTAGTTTTTAGAGGCAGGGTGGGGGGTCGGGGTAGTTTAGGGTTGGGGTCATGGTAGCTTTAGGGCTGGGGGTGGGGGGTCGGGGTATTTTTAGTTTTTAGGTGGGTGGAGGGTCGAGGTGGGAGTGGGGGGTGGGGTGCGATTTTTTTAGGGGTGGGGGGCTGCATGCTGGAACCAGGCATGCCGTTCCACGCATGCCTTTTACCAGGAATGCCTTTACAATGAAAAATCGTTGTTAAGGCATTCTTGATAAAGGCATTCGTGGTAATAACGCAGTTGTTGTTCCAACCGCGTTGTTCAGGCATGCGTGGTTCCATCATTTGTGCTTCTGACATATATTCGCCTAGAGCCTGAGTTTGCACAGGACGCTGTCTATCATCAGAGAGAGAACTGCAATTAGGAACTAGACAGGAATCCCCCCATCTGTTTTAATATTCGCCATAGCCATGGAGCCATTTGCGTGCCGATTACACCAGGTTTTGAAGGGATGGGGTATTTGGTGGGTACAGAGGAACACATTGTCTCCCTATATGCTGATGATGCCTTGATTTAACTGCGTTGTCTTGATATCTCAGCCATGGTTTTGTTGAATGTGCTGGAAGAGTTTTGGGGGTTTTCCGGTTTACGTGTTAACCCGGGTATTTACATCACACCTCATGAGAAACAGTTCTATGACAATAATATGGGGCGAGTGCTGACAGGACTATGGTCCTCCATCTGGTTCTGGATCAACTTACAACTACCCCAATGGGGAAAATCACCCTTATAAAAATGGCAGTGTTACCACACTGCTTATATGTAATGCAGGGTGCCTACTATGATATCCCCAAAGATGTATTTTGAGGACGAGACAAGCTCCCGGTGGAACTCCTATGGCAGGACCAGAGATGGCTTCATTGAGGTGCGAATAGGATAGGGGAGGCATGGAAGTCCCTGACCTGGAATTATATTACTATCCTGCAAATGTGCCCAGAAAGCTTCCACATTGTAATCTGTCTGATGAGTAACATCTGAGAAAGAAGGGTGACTCGGGTACTGAAGAGAGCACCCTATGCCCCTGCTCTGGATATATGGTTAGATGGATAACTTCTCCTTTTTGACATATGGCGCATATAATAGTGGTTGACAAGTGGCAGGAAGGTGGCTGCATTTTACTGAGTTTCTAAACACAAGATCATTTGAGGTACTCGACCGATCTTTTTATTCAAGATGGTTCAATAGTACATGGGGAATACCACAGGGTTCATCCCTCAGCCCTTTGTTGTTTAATATCTATATGCTGCCTCTTGTTAAGGTAATAGAACCCTATGGCCTATCTTTGGTATCATATGCAGATGATACGCAGCTAGTGGTCACAGGGCAGAACCCATTGGAATCTTCACTTGGCCCCTGCCTACGGGCAGTATGCAACTGGATGTCTGACTGCAAATTTAAATTGAATGGAGATAAAACAGAGGTCATGTTATTGGGCCCCCAGGCCCAATTAAACCGTTCTCCATCTATCCTGCATCTTCTAGGAGATCTTCCAGCTCCCAAGGAACATATTAGGAGCCTTGGGGTCTGGCTTGATCCGTGATTATCTGTGGATCAGCAGGCAAAGAAAATATCTGCCATTGGTTTTGGCATATTCAGACTCCTTAGGAAAGTGTTCAAAATCCTTCCTTTTATTGCAAATAGACTAATTATACTGGCACTGATCAGCTCACGCCTTGATTATGGTAACGCCCTATTTCTCTGGTCTCAAAACTATGTGAAAAAGAGACTCCAACTGGTGCAGAATACTGGTGCTAGATTGCTTTTTAATATACCAAAACATGAATCAGTTAAATCGGCATTTCTTACCCCGCACTGGCTCCTATTGGAGCAGTGAATAAAATTTAAGGCATTTTGTTATATTCACAGAGCCTTATATGCTAAAGGGCCTTCACTGCTGCGAACATTGGCCACTTTTTATAAGCCCACGTGACATGTCAGGTCGTCCTCTGCTGCCCTGGCGGTAATTCCTTCAGTAAAAAAGGCCAGATGGGGCGGAAGATCTATGTCACATCTAGGTGCTAAACTGTGGAACTCACTTCCTCTGTCTCTACGTCAAACGGACCAGGAATTAACCTTTTGGTGGCGACTGAAAACATGGCTGTACTGATCTCTGCCTATGAAAGTGTTATGGAGGATTTGTTGAAGCACTGGGAGGCCTTCGGGTAGCTATGCGCTATATAAATTCATTAACATAACATAACAAACCATTGATTAGTTACTGACTTCGAAGTTGGAGTGGTAAGTGGTTCGCAAAATAGAAGAGATTTCACTAGGACTCCTTCCCCTTTGTGAATTCAAGGGTGAGGCACAGTGATCCAGGGGGCCACTGCCAACTACTAATGGAGTTTTTCAAAACTGACAACTTCTTTCAAAAAAGCAGCCCCATTTCTTTTAAGGTTGCTTTTAAGAAAGACATGACTTTTGAAATGTTAAACGACAGGTGGTCTGTAGTCACTTCTTGACCATCATCCCTGTCTCTGCAGCCAATTAAGGACGTCGCACAGTTTCAGTACTTATGGCACTTAGTCCCCTCTTTCCCTTGGCCATCTGGTCATTTGCAACAAATAAAAACCTGGTTATTCACAGTCTACTGTTTTTTTATTCTGAAGACCACCTGTGTTGGCATCTCTTATTGTAACAATGTGATTTGTAAATAAAAAAGAAAAATTGCACTTGTAGTCAACCATTTTGGTTTGGGTGCATAGCCCATAGCCATCTTGTATTGGCTAACAACAATCTCTGCTATGCTTGGGGGTCACCACATTTGAATATTTTAAAGCCAGCCACTGCCGACATAGAGAGATTTGATTTTTGTTATTGGTAATATGTATGTGCTGGTGAATGTAAGCCCATGGCACCTATTCTGACTGTTACAATGTCCAGTGAGGCTAGAGAAGTGAAGGTGTGAGGTGCTTCTAGCACTAGGGTCCATGGTTCCAATGAAAAAGCATTTGCATAGGATCATGGAGTACGTAATGCAAAAAACAGTAGCAACTGCATTGGTGAGGGGTGTGACATTTTAAGCTTTTTCACAAATTAATTAGGGTAGAGAGTTAAGCTCAATGTTTTTGATTTCAGGAGATATTTGTTTCCTAACAATATAATGACAGTTCTACCCGAGTGCAGCATACAATTCCTAGGAGTTAGGAGAAGAAAGAAAATGTTTTGGTTGGACTTCATTTTCATGCTTCTAAGTAACCTCTGACGCACAGTGAGTATTTTAATCAGTATAACACTAATCAAATATATTGCAGTGAGTTTTTAAATGACATGAGGCCTACCAAAATTAACGACATCGAAGTCTGCTGATTTAATAGGCTTTTGTTCCAATTTCTTGAGCTTACGCTATCGCGCATCTTAAAGGCTGACTTTCAGTACAGCATCCTCATATTAAAGAGGAGCACAAGATACCTGTTAACTGAACTCAGGTTAGCTTTTTCAAAGGTTGAGAACAACTGTTAATATGTTATATATCAACGTGTGTACGACAAAAGCATGGAGAGCTATACAGAAGGTTCCTAGGTTGAACTGTACATTTTTAAATATATTTTTCGATTCTTCTAAAAAAATATGTGTTTTTCTGCAGCGTGATATGTCAATCACTTCCTCACGCGTGTGTTGTTTTTTCCTAAGTGTTTTGCCAAATGTGGTGCCAGTTTCTAATAAGAATTAACATGGGAAACTGCACTTTTGGGTAACTCCATTTTTCTTGGCTTCCCCTTGATGGGTGAGTGTGAAACCTTCCATGAAGGAGCCAAATGGATTCACTTTTTGGGAAATGTCATTCATATTCGTTCAACGGTACCAAAGGTATTTAAGAAACGAAAAATGGCTTTCCCATGAAAACTCAGATCTTATAATAAATACATAGTGGTAAATAACACTACATTTTACAGGGCGTGGTACATTTATAGCACAAAATGCAGTAGTATAAGAACTCATATATTGCAGGGAACTATGAAATATAGAAAATGTTCGTGACTGCCTGTAAAATATGGAATTTATCATCAAAATAACAACAGCCAAATCTCCCGGCAGAGTTAGGATATTTTCAGGACATGGTTATGCAGCATGGTTAGGTAAAATATGGACTAAAATGCAAACTGTGTAGCATATTCTTTGGCTGTATTAGTTCTCTGGCTGTATTATTTTCATCCATTTGAGATGTTTTTGGGGAAATCTGCAAACTGTGAAAATTATGTGGCAAACTTTGATGCAAAAGACTCGTCTACATTCACCACGCCTCACAGTTGACCATTGATTTATCAAAAATTCGTTTAGGAAAGGTAAACAAAACCTGAACTTTCTATTTCGAATAAGTTCCCATTGTTAGCTGCACTTTGAACAAAACAGATTTTGTGAAGTTAACTATCTCACTATCAATAACCATGCTATAGTCAAAATACCTAAGGAGTACCACGTGTGATATGGCCAAATATTGTCATCTCAGGATTCTGGTGATATTTGCAAATGACTGCTCCTTCGGTCTTGAGCTCCATGATGTCACCAGAATACTTCAATGGCATAAATGGACCATATTGACCCTTACCCATTTTGTATCCTCTTTATATTTCACAGTTACATGTGAAATACAGCTCTCATCATCTTAATGACAGCCTCCAAATCATTCTCCATAACTTTACCACTGGGAAGCAATTTGGAATATGTGACATTGATGAAAAATATATGTAAAATATATGTTTTCTGGAGGTATTATTTTCAACCACTTTATGTAAAAATTATGCCATTTATGCTGAAAATTATGTGGTAAATCCATAATTCTGTGGTAGTCGCTGCAGCCACAGATTTACATAAATCATTTGATCCTCACCATTGTCAATTGTTTTATCAACAGTTTATTCATGAAAGGTAAATAAAACCAAAGCATTGTGATACCAATCAGAGACTATTGTTAGCTGTACCTTAAAGAAAACAACTTCTTGAAGATAAGTGCTACAACAGAAACATGTAATATACACATACATAACAGGTAACCTGTAATATGGTTCTATGCTGACATCTCGGGGTTCTGGTGATATTTATGATATCACCAAAATCCCTCAATTCTACGTTTGATCATATCAGTTTGACTGGTGTTTAGTATGGCTAAAAGTTAATGGCATGTAGTGGGATGGGGTGGGGTGGGGTAGATTAGAGTGGAGTAGACTGTGGTAGAGTTGAATAGGGTAGATTGGGGAAGAGTGTAATTGGGTATATTGGTGTAGAGTGGAGTGGGGTAGAATGGAGTGCAGTGGCTTGGGGTGGGTTCAAGTGCTGAGTTGAGTAGATTAGACTGGTATTGGGGGGGATTCAAGTGCTGATCTGAGTAGATTAGACTGTAGATTAGAGTAGGGTAGACTGAATTGGGGCAGATTGAGGTGAGATGGGGTGGGGCAGGTGGGGTGCGGTAGACTGGGGTGTAGTGGGGTAGATTGGAGTGGAATGCGGTAGATTGTTCTGGGATATATTGGGATAGGCTGGAGTGGAGTGGAGTGGACTAGATTGAAGAAGCAGAAGAGTAGAGAGTAGTGGGTTGGGGTTAATTGAAGTGGGGTAGATAAGAGTCAGGTAGGTTATATTAGAATGGAGTGGAGTGGGTAGATTGGAATGGAGCAGATTGGAGTAGAGTGAGGCATATTGGAGTGAGATAGATAATTGTGGGGTGGATAGTGGTAGACTGGAGTAGAGTGGGGTGGATTGGAACGAAATTGGTTTGAGTGGATTTGGATAGAGTGGTGTGGGGTAGATTGGGATGGAGTGGGTTGGGGTAGGCTGGATTGGGGAAGATTGGGATAGGGTTGGGTAGACTGAAGTGAAGTGAGGTACCCTGGAGTAGAGTAGACTGGGGTAGATTCCAGTGGGGCAGTTTGGATGGGGTAGATTGGAGTAGTGTAGTTTGCGGTGGAGTGTGCTAAGTTAGACTGGAGTGGGGTGGAGTGGAGTGGATTTGGGTGAAGTGGGTTAGATTTGAATGCAGTAGATTTGAGTGGCATGTAGTAGTATGGAGTGAAGTGGCGCAGGATAAACTGAGTGTAGTAGAATGGTGTGTAGTAGATTGGGGGAAAGCATAGTGAGGTAGATTGGGTGGATTGGAGTGAGTAGATTGGAGTGGGATAGCTTGGGTGGAGTGTAGTGGGGGTACGCTGGAGTTGAGTGTGGATTTGGATAGATTGGAGTGGAGTGAGATAGACTGGGGAAGAGTGGAATGTAGCAAGGTAGAATGAGGTGGAGTGGGGTAGATTGGGTGGATTACAGTATAGTAGATTGGGATGGAGTGGGGTACATTGAAGTGGGGCAGATTGAAGAGGGGTGAATAAAATGGAGAAGTTTGGAGTGAGGCAGATTGAAGAGGGGTGACTGGAGTGGAGTAGTTTGGAGTGGGGTAGACTGGAATTGGGTAGATTGGAGTGGATTGGAGTGTGGTAGGCTGAGGTGGAGTAGACTGCAGCAGGTTGTAGTGCAGTGGGATGAAGTGGGGTAGATTGGAGTAGAGCAGATTTGAGAGGTATAGATTGGGCTAAGGTGAATTGGAGTGGGGTAGATTAGGGTGGAGTAGTCTAGGGTGGGTTAGATTGGAGTGGGTTGGACTGGGTTGGATTGGAGTGGAGTAGGGTAGATTTGAGTGGGGTGTGGTAGATTAGAATGGGGTAGATTGGAGTGAAGGCTGTGGGTTAGATTTGGGTAGAGTGGAGTGTGGTAGAGTGAAGTGGGATAGACTAGGTGAGTGGGTTAGATTGGAGTGTTGTGGGGTATAGTGGAGTGGCATACACTGGGGTAGATTGGAGTGCAATGGAGTAGGGTAGATTGGAGTGAGACAGATTGAATTGGAGTAGATTGGGGTGAAGTGGAGCAGATTGGGGTAGAGTGGGATGAGATGTATTTGGCTAGATTGGATTGGGAAATATTGGGGAGGAAAGGAGTGCATTGGATTGGGGTAGATCAGGGTTCTGCAAAGTTGGTCCTGCAGAGCCGGGTCCATGCCAGAATTTTAGCATATCCACATTTAGAAAAATTTAGATTTCTGAAACATCTTTATTCTAAATGTGGATATGCTAAAAAGCTGGCATGGACATGGCTCTTCAGGACCGACTTTGCAGAACCCCGGGGTAGATTATAGTGGATTAGGGTAGACTGTAGTAGAGTGGGGTAGATTGGAGTAGAGTGGGGTAGACCGGAGTGGAAAGGAGTACAATGGAGTGAAGTGGGGTAGGTTGGAGTGGAGAGGAGTAGATTGGAGTGGGGCAGAGTAGATTTGAGTGGAGTGGGGTAGTTTAGGGTGGAGTGAGGTGTATTAGGATGGCGTCAGGTAGATTAGGGTGAATTGAGGTAGATTGGAGTGGGATAGATTGGGTGGATTATGATGAGGTTGACTGGAGTGAAGTGGGGTAGACTGAAGTGAAGTGGAGTAGATTGGAGTGAGATAGGAATGGGATAGTTTGGTGTGGGATAGATTGGGGTATATTGGATTGAGTAAAATGGAGTAGGGTAGATTGGATTGGGATAGATTGGAGTCTGGCAGATTGGAGTTGGGTAGCTTGAGGTGGAGTGGGCTAGAGTTTATTGGAGTGGATTTTATTGGGGTGCAGTGAGTTAGATTGGACTGAAGTGGGGTAGTAGCATGTGGTAGAATAGAGTGAAGTGGAGTGGGGTAGATAGGGTGGAGTGAAATGCAGTGTGCTAGATGTGGGTAGAGTGGAGTGGGGTAGAATGGGTGGATTGGAGTGAAGTAGATTGGGTAGAGTGCAGTGAGGTAGATTGGAGTGGAGTAGGGTGGAGTGGAGCTGATAGATCGGAGTGAAGGGATGGAAGATTGAAGAGGGATGATTGAGTGGGAAAGTTTGGAGTAGGGTAGATTGGAGTGGGAAGACTGGGTAAAGTGGGTGAGGTAGACTGAAGTGGGGTGGAGTGGGTTAGACTGGAGTGCAGTGGGCTGGATTTGAGAGAAGGGTGGTAGATTGGAATGGGGCAAATTGGAGTGAAGTGGAGTGGGGTAGATTTGGGTAGAGTGGTGTGTTGTAGAGTGGAGTGGAGTGGATTGGAGTTTGGAAGGTTGTGAGGGAGAGTGGGGTTGATTGACGTGGAGTGGGGTAAATTGAATGGAGAGAAGTTGGATAGATTGCAGTGGAGTGAGGTAAATTGGATCGGGGGTCATTGAAGATAAGTGGAGTAGATTGGAGTGGTGTAGGTTGGAGTGGAATTGGGTAGATTGGAGTGATGTGGGTTTATTGATGTACATTGGTGTAGGGTGGGTTGTGGTAGATTAGAGTGGGGTAGATTGGAGTGGATTGGAGTGGAGTGGGTAGACTGGGCTAGATAGGAGATGAGTGGGGTAGATTTGAGTGGAGTGCAGTAGATTGGGGTGGTGTGGGGTAGATTGGAGTCGGGTGGGGTTGATTGGGTTAGATTGAGTGGAGTGACATAGAGGGTCATTCTGACCCTGGCGGCCGGTGGCCGCCAGGGCCACCGACCACGGGATCACCGCCGACAGGCTGGCGGTGCTCCAATGAGCATTCTGACCGCGGCGGTTCAGCCGCGGTCAGAAGCGGAAAGTCAGCGGTCTCCCGCTGACTTTCCGCTGCTCATTGGAATCCTCCATGGCTGCGGAGCGCGCTCCGCAGCCATGAGGATTCTGACCCCCCCTACCGCCATCCAGTTCATGGCGGGAAAGCCGCCATGAACAGGATGGCGGTAGGGGGGGTCGCGGGGCCCCTGGGGGCCCCTGCCGTGCCCATGCCAATGGCATGGGCACGGCAGGGGCCCCCGTAAGAGGGCCCCAAAATGTATTTCACTGTCTGCCTTGCAGACAGTGAAATACGCGACGGGTGCAGTAGCACCCGTCGCACCTTCCCACTCCGCCGGCTCGATTACGAGCCGGCATCCTCATGGGAAGGTCGTTTTCCCCTGGGCTGGCGGGCGGTTTAACTGGAACCGCCCGCCAGCCCAGGGGAAAACTCGTAATACCCGCCGCGGTCTTTTGACCGCGGCGCGGTAATTTGGAGGGCGGGATCCTGGCGGGCGGCCTCCGCCGCCCGCCAGGGTCATAATGAGGCCCATAGTGTAGAGTATGCATGGTATGGTAGCACACTGCCAATACAGAAACAAAACACATTTCAAATGAAGTGACCATTACATTTGCAGAGAAATATGGTTTTACTGCACATAAACCATAATGTGTGCGAACGTCATCACCGGGCGTATTGATGTTTTGATCAATATTCAAATATTTGTATCCCCCAAACTTCAGAATTATCATGAAAATGTGTTTCATCTTTACTAATTCTGATATATTCTGAAATATCAGCACTGTTCAGTTTTTTATGTGCTAGAAAAAAGAATATCTTCTTGTCTTACATGGGTAGTCAACAGGACTGTCACACAAATCTTCTCACTTTGAAGTCGGAGAAAGGAAAAAAAACACCAAGCTCCCTGGAAAAGAGAGTCTGGCAATTAACCTCTGTCTTTGAATGCACAGCAAATGTGAAAAAATAACAACAAGATTTAAAGATGTGTTTACAGAAAGCAAGTTCATGGAAGAATACAGTAAACACAGTTTAGGCAACGGGGTGCATAAGCTAAACCTGCAAAGCCTAAAGCAATTAAAGCCAGCAAATCGAAAGCCAGAAAGTGTCAGTTACAAACCACAATGTCAATGGAAATCAAAGAGCAGAATGCATTCCTGGTAAACATTCTGAAAGTCCCCAAACTATCCTTAGAAAACCAGACAGCTGTGCTGTCTGATAGGCTGCGACCTAACAATCCTTCAAGTCCCAGGGTAAAAAGTTTGAGGGGCTAAATAGCCTCCGACCCTGATGTCCTCCATCTTAAATTTCCTTTTCATTCATTTCTGCCTCACTATTTCAGCCGCTAGCCCAGTCGCTAATGTATGCCTTCAATTATATTAAACTCCAAATTCCTATCCAAATAATAAGGCAAAGGGAGTTAATAGAATAACGAGATATGATACTTCCACTCATTTGCAGACATCTGAGAAAGTTCATCTATTCGAGTTAAGGAAAATATACATGTAAATGATAAATGAGTCCCAAGGTTTGGTGAATTATGATCTGCAAAGCGGGCCTGTGACTGGTCAGATATTTTGCAGCTACTTTTGGCTACTTTTGGCATCCTGTTTTTAATTTTATTTTTTTCCCTTACGTTTGGATGGTGTCTCTTGAAACGGGTCTCATCAAACTCATGATGAGGCTACAGACCAGACCAAACTGCCAACAAAAGCATCTTTATGCTCAGACAAAGCTTTACATTTATCCAGCTCCACATGGCTTAGAGGTTTGCTTCTGTGCCCAAAATTCTTCACGCTTCCTCACATGTGATCTGGACAATCTCGAGATGCTCGATTTATTGCTTTTAAAAGGTGCGAGCCAAGAACTTCTATGAAGGAAGAAATATATAGTATGCATTAAAACAAATAATAAAGACAGTCTTGACCCCTGATTTTAAGTGTCTTACAAAAGAATCCTGGCAAATAGCCATATTCACGTCGACAAACAAACATCTGAAAGAAAGTGGCGTTTGAAGAAAAAAAAGATTCACTAACAATGTGTCACTATGAAGGGGTCGAAATTATTGAATGACCGAAGATGTTAATCACAGAAATCTTGCAAAAGGGAAATATAAATACTGTTTTCAATATTTCAAAACCTTAAAAATTAAATATAAGCAAAATGTTATGAAAACTGTTTATAAAATAAAATAGTAGGACAATATACAGGCGAAGTAAAAAGGTGAGAGCTAACGCTGGTTACATGGTGTTCTTTATTTTATCAAACTCCGTGTTTTTGTCTTTATAATTTCACAGCTTGCACAATCATTGCGATCCACAGGTTTGCCTTAACAATGAAGCACGGAGACCGTTGATTAGAATTGTCAGACATTTTCTCAGCGATTTTCACAGTTTGAGAAAAATAATAAAATGTGTATTGCTTAAAGTATTGGTGAACACGAAACGCGATTTTAGGCACCAAAACAAGGTAAATGCATGGGGATAGGAACACCTACACCACCCGACATGGGTTAGCAGTTTAAAATTGAATAAGAAAATATTACCCGACAGGCAGGAATTTAAAACGATCTTACAGATTGAACAGTCAAAACTTTGGGGAGCGTCCAGTTGTGAAGTGAAGTATATTGAAACGATGACGTTCTACAATTTGAGTATGCAGATAAACTTTTCTAAAATTGACAACGTTTTTGATGTCAAATTGCAATTTAATTAAGAGGATTCAGTAGTTCGAGGGGGTAAAGTTACACCTCCACCTTATATATTTTCTATTCCTCGTCATATCGTCTCTTTAGAGCTCTCACACTTTACCTCAGCTTCCCACTCAACTGTCAAAGAATCTACGGACTCTCCACAGTATGATGTCAAACGGTCTGAGGGAGGAAGGAAGTAGGGATGATTTAAGGGTGGTACCATTAAAAGAATGAGAAGATAAGTGGAATAAGTGGTGAGGGCAGTGCTTAATTTGAGTCGGTGGTTGTCGGTGGGGAGCACCAGCACTTCCGTCTGAGGGAAGGGGCTTATTTCTTCTCATCAAACATTTCCCAAGACCAACAGAGCGAAAAACAAACAAACTTGAAAAACTAATCAAGAGATCTACAGAAGAAAAGTTGGCGAAAGCAGAAACCTGTAAGGGTGAGATAACGGGAAGGGATTGCCTGGCAGCGAATTAAAGAGGCCTGGTCAGACACCCATGGTCATTCATCATTGGTATTTGGCAAGCTGACCTTTTATAGGGCCGGCCATGGGTGTCTGAGCAGCGCGTTGGACACTGGCACTAATTATTTTACAAATAAAGCACTGGGTCAGGGGAAGATAAATGAGTTGACACCAAGTGCTGAGCTCAAACACTACTGTTTTAAAGTAGCGTAATTGCCACATGCAACATGACAACAAAACGGTTTTTTTTACTGAATGGCAACGCTCTAAAACAATCACATGACAATAGAGTTGCTGGATTCCTATCAATTTGTCCCTCAAAATGGATATCTGCTGGTAATCAATGTATAACTGTTTGTCTTTACGTTTTTCTGTCTTTGGTAAATACATGTGTAGATTTATTCAGTGCTACAGCTTTCTCTTTTATGTTTTATTCATTAATTTATTTATGCAATGTATACTGCCAAAGACACTGTCCTTTGTACCTATACGAAAAGCATGAGGTAAAGTGTTAATAAACCATTCAGAAAGCAAATGCAAGACATGGGGATAAATAAATACTAGCCCTGAATAATATGTCCTAAGTGATTGCAAGTGGAACTATAAACTAAAAATTGAAAATGTTTCTCAAATACCAGCCCATCTATTATTTTCTGAGTCTGGGTGGAAATAGATTTTCAGAAAAAGAAATAGGCATGTTGGTTGATGTCAAATAAATTGTACCATGCTGCACACTGGTTTCATTATAAACTATGGCAACATGTGTGGCATGGCGGTGCTCAGATTTCCACATTGGCACATACAGCTTCAAAAGTGGTGCTTCCTTGGAACGGGGGAAGGAACTGAAAGATCTCCAGCAAATCAATTCCTCCCCTTGCTGATGCATGTTTTACAATCATTAGGTGCCCTGGCCACTCATGTGTTTACAGGACCAGCATAGTTAGAGGAAGAATTGCCAAGCATCCATGTGAAGCACATAAAATGGCCACCTGAGATAAGGGGTTGCAGTCCTGGAATGAATGGGCCTTGAAGTGGGTCTCTGACCATCTCTAAATTTTACAGTGGATCCTGTTGTATGAACAGTGCAGAGCTCAAGGATGCTACTTTGATAATTGCCAAGCTCAGTGGTGAACACTGATGACGCAGAAACAAAGGTTTTACATTTATTAGCGCATAAACGTAGTGCCGCAATAATCAAGTGTGACTTTAACCGAACTAATAAAGATTGTACGGGGACAAATCTGCCCTCAGAGTAGTTCGCCAACATTTATAAGCGTGCTTTATATAACGTGATGTATTAGAATTGTACTAATCTGACATAACCGTAAACGTGTGCCATGATTTGCTTGTTTGAAATGTTTTAACTTAGCATAACTTTAGTGGAGGCTTCGGCCTAGTTGCCTTGTCTCACGGTTTAGATGCTCGTGTTTTTCTAATGTGCTAATAAAACGTGTATTCTTGCTTGAAGCTGTACTTTTCCAGTGAGATCGGTTCACATGCTTATCTTTAAGGTTTCGTGCCAGCCTGGCATCTTCTTCTTTGCTCCAAGGTCAATCTGCAGGTGCAGACAATGGAAGCTCTGAAAGTGAGTTAATTGGTAAAATATGTTGCAACTTACGTTCCCGACTCCAAGGATAATGTATGCCTAGGTAGAAGCTTGTAAATTGTTGTTTTTGATTGGACAATTTGAAGCCAACCTATGAACCCTCCAATGGAAGACCCTACTGGATTTGAACTGTTGTTTATTTAAACCTGGTGCACAAGAAGAAAGCGGCGCCATTACCCATTGCACCCATTGAGGACATTAGACATTGCAGACATTATGGCCCATCTTGAAGACCTCGTCATTTTGCCATCTTCTACGATGCCAATTGATGTTCGACGCCATTTTGAATGAGACTTTGATGCTTTCTCTAATCGAGAGAAAGAGACTTTAAGTAATTCTCGCCCTAGAGACTTTAACTTTGATTCGTCCCTTTGCATGAAGTAGTAGTTTTGTCCTTTTATCTTGCCGCTGTGAGGCAATTGCCCCGTCCACCCTGCCCTTTTGCCCCCGTCCCATGCTGATCGAAACCGGTACCTGTGAGACGAAGACTTCCTTGAATGCTGATTGAATTTGGTAAATATGAAAGGAAAATGTACAATTGCATTGTGTTTCTTTTTAGGTAACCAACTGCTGATTTTTGATAAGAGCCCTAGTTAGGAGTTTTCCAAATCAATGTTGCTAAATTGTTTTTGCATGAAGTCCCACATGCAGATGCTAATTTGAGGTTAGATGAGGATTCATTTGTTGCACGATGCAATTTGAGACCTTGTTATGCTGACTAATGTATGCAATTAGCCCATTACAGATTATAGTTTTAGTGGTTTGCGTTGCTATTATCGAATGCATTGTTATTCAAATGCTGCATAGATTGCATCTTTTTCGCCGTTATGGACAGCTATTAATGTTCATTTACATATATCATTTGGTGTTGAGACACATTTATATCGTGCTAGCTTTGTTAATATAGGGAAATAAATTCATTAACTTTGAATGAACTGGTGTGGTTATTCATGGCCCAAAGGTCATGGTTCGCCGAAATGTTTTCTGGATTAATTGTGAAGTGTTATGTTGATCAGGGCATTGCTTATGTTCGTTATTGATTATTGATTTGATTAAATTGACTAATCTCGGGTGAAGAGAGCCCCACTTGGTCAAAAGATTCATCGACCCAAGAGCGTCCGAATACAGGTAATTTATTAGTACGGAACGCTCTATCAGTAGATGGTAGCAGAGGACGGTTTTGCCCTTTGGGACCCCACTCGAGAGGTAACGGTTTCGCCCTTTGGGACCCCGCTCGAGAGGTAACGGTTGCGCTCGTTGAGACCCCACTCGAGAGGTATATGGTGTTGAATTAGATTTTTCTTGGGTAAAACAGATTGAGAGAATGATGATGCCCTAAGTCCCCCGCGACTTTCCCGGGATCTAGGAGCTTGCGAATGGAGAGAATGGAGGTGTGAAATCGGCGTTGGCGGTACTAGTGACGGTATGAGTGAAGTTAGGGTTTTGCGCTTGCACAGCTTATTGCCGCAGATTGTTTGAAAAGGTTGCGAGGATTTTAGAGAAGAGCGGAGGTGCGACTCCGAGTGTGAGAGTAGGGAAGTCGTCGAACTTCATGTGCATGTGGCGCTTTGTGCGGAAAAAGGTCCACATGGTTGTTGTTGTTGAGACGGGCCCTGCGAGGTCAAGAGACTCCGGAGTATGTTGAAAAGTGTATGAGACACTTGTTTTATGTTGTGGTCTGGTCGGTTTAATAGGTTGACCGGGCGTGGTCAACGAGTCGGTACGTGTGTTAAGGGAGTGAAAGAAAACTTCGACTTCGGGCTTTGACAAATTCTAAGTGCACTAGAATAGATCATTGACAAGTTGAGAGCAGAATCTGCGGGTCAGATTTGCTTGCGAAAGTGGGGACCGAGAAAGATGGAATAACTGCTGAGGCTAGTGAAAAATCCCTAAGGTCCTGAAGCGATTGTGTTACCCTTCCTGTAGTAAACCGACAGATCTGTTTTATTATTATTTGGTTGCTCGCGATACATGCCAGAAGTTGTTACGAGAGGAGCGGAGTGAAGGAGGACAAGCCGCGAGGCTTTGTCAGCCGCAGTGTGTGTGAGTGTGACGTCACTAGGAGCCGCGCTGGGATAGGTTGGTTGCAGAGAAGGGTCGCGCACGGATTGGACGCAGTCCGTGGGGCTCGATTGGAAGGGGAAAGGCAGGCGAAGAGTATTCCGGGAATTAAAGTCACTTATTGATTACAAACTTTGTGAAATAAAAGACGAGAAAATGAAATTTTTTAAAGCATTAAAGAGTGCGATGAAGAGGGAGTCTTACATTAAAGCGAGCGTAGGAGAGGAGACGCCACCTGAAGGTACACCAGCTTACATTGTAATGGAGGAAAGGGGGGTAGCTCCGTGCCTTTGGCTAAAGCAATGGCACAAGCTGACAGAGAGACATGGGAGCGTGGCGTTCCCGATCCATGGGACATTCAATATAAGGATCCTAGAGAATTTGAGATTCGCGATGTACGACATGAAGGTACCTCCAAGGCCAGCACAGTTTGAGGCTCTAGCGATTTGGGAACTAATGGCTAGACAGCAACAGCAAAAGAAGTTCGAGGCCAGGATAAGAAAGGTAGAAAAGACACTAGCGGACGCTAGGTGGGATAATGCACAGAAGGTGTGGAGGTCAGATATATTGCAGGGGATAAAATTGTTTCCCGCAATTGCTAAGGAAGAAGAGGCGACAGGCAAGAAAGCTACCTGTAAGACAAACAGGAGGTGTTCCAAAGATAGAGAGGACGAGGAAAAGTTAAGGAGAGAAGACGAGTCAGAGTCAGAGGATGAGGAGTTCATCATGCAATTGCTGAACGACCGTCCACCACCTTATGCAGAGAGTGAACAAGGTCCAAGTACCAGTTCTGCCCCTCCGGCACCGGTACAGAATAATGAAACTCCGAGTTCAGAAACGCCATCGGGATCTAAGGACCCGAGTTTACTGTTCACCCCGCAGATACCGCAGGTTAGGAGAATATATCCAGATGTGCCTATATTGAAAACAGCAGAAAATTATCAGCCGCAGGTCCCAAGGTACTACAGCAGTGACAACAGTACGGGAATGATTCTAGATCCAACCGTAATGGGAGTACAGAATGGTCGCAACCCAACATTGGCACAAGCTGAATCAACCCAGTTTTTGATGCCTCAAAAGCAGATGCAGGGGGGAACCGCACATGCTCAGATGACGGGGAGTCAGACGGGCATGCCGGCAAGGATGACCCATAGTGTGGGAATGAACATGCCTCAGAACCTGGGGAATGGACAGAACCCAGATGCGATATCCCTACCCATTACTGTAGGTCCACCGGTACCTTTGTACATTCAGCCTAACTCAGGTATGAGCGGTCAAGGATCAATGGTGCAGAGTGCGACGGAAAGGAGGTGCATAGAAAACACTCCAGAGACAACTCCGATAGCGGCTCTGCCAACTGGATCTGGGTCCTTGATGGAGTTTAGTCCCATATGTGCTCAGTCAACAATGGTGAGGTCGAGTCCCCCACTGATGATACCGCTATCATCGAACACTGAAAAGTTGCCGCAACCATCAATGGCAGTCGATGTGAATGCTACACTGATGGGGTTGAATGCGCAACAGCTGACACAGTGGTTCAACAGTCTGAATTCCACACAAAGCTCAGCCAGTGGGAAGGGAGAAAACTATCTGAATAAGGTCAGGTTGAACATGGAAGCAGAAGAATTGGTGGAAGGGACTATGGGTTTGAATAGCTTAGAGTCCTACTCGGAAGAAGAGCTGAGGTATCTATGTCCTAGGATTACGAGAGAAGTGAACAAGGTACATAGAAGGTTGCAAGAAATAGCTGACAAAAACGGGGTTGAGATAGACAAGACAAAACACTTGAGCAGGAGCTATAGATTGGATTTCGGGACCACAGACTTTGAACACATGAGGTCAGCAGGCATGAAAACGCACCTTAGAGAATTGCTGCAGAGTGCACAAGTGTGGAGGTGCTTAGACAAATGGGAAAGCAGGTGGGCAAAGAAAAAGGAAAAGAGGAAAGACAGTGTCCCAGAGCACAAGGAGAAAAGATCACAGAGTAGTGATGCAGTAACCATGTTACCAATGAGGGAGACAGCAGGGGGAAAATTAATACATGTACCGTGGCACAGAAGCGACATTCAGTCTTTTACGGATGATTTTCCCAAACTGAGAGAGAAACCGATTGAATGGTATCAACAGACTGATAGGTTTGTGAAGCTTGCAAAATGTCTTTGGGAAGACCTGAACACCCTCTTTGAGATTGTGGTTCCGGCAGATTTGTGGGAAGACTGCAAAAGGGCTGTAGGTTGGCCGACAAGTGAACCAGAGAGAGACAGGGATACGGGTGCACCATCACCTATGGTAATGAGTTTGTACTATAAGGTGATTGAGCATTTGAAGACGAAGGTTGCCGCGAAAAATGTGGATTGGCAGAAGATTGATCGAACTGCCCAAGAGGCTAAAGAGTCGATTCATGGTTACTATGAGAGGTTGTTGAAGGCGTTCAAGAACTACAGTGGCACAGAAACAATAGAGGCGAAGGACATGCTTCATTTTGTGTTTAGATTTGTGGAAGGGCTGAGACCAGAGATAAGTCAGATGATAAAGACGCGTTTGATTTGTTGGCAGTCGAAACCTATTGATGAGGTGTTGAATTATGCGAAATACTGTAGCGACGAAATTGAAGTGAAACAGAAAAGGTTGAAAGAGAAAGTGATGGTGATGCAACTTAAAGCAGCTCAGACAGGTCTGCAAGGGTTGCAAGGGTTCCAACAGCAGATACCGCAGCCGCAGGGAAATATGGTGTTTCAGCCACAGGCCAGAGGCAGAGGCAGAGGAGGCTTTGGGAGTAATGGTCCGGATTTGAACACTGTTGCGATTCCGTATGGTGTGCAGGCAATGAAAAGGGTGATGCTGTGTCACGTGTGCGGAATCGTCGGACATTGGAAACGCGAGTGCCCGATGGTGATGCAGGAAGGTGCAGGTGTTGGTCAGCAAAACAATGATGTCAATGCATTCCAGACAATGAGGGGACCGAAAATGAGAGGTCCAAACCCAAATTTTCAGACCATAAATCAGATGCAGGGATTACAGCCCATGCAGCCGCAGCAGATGCAGATGCCCCGTATGCAGATGACGCAAATGCAGCCAATGCAACAGCAGTTTCCCATGGTACCTAATCAGCAAATGCAAATACCTTTGGCACCAGTGAATCAGCAGCAAGTGATGGTTCCTCCACAGGTCTCGGGTCAGGTGATGAATACAAATGGCACCGTAGAACAGTTCCCATTACACAGTGAGAATGGAATAAACAATGTATGGGAGAGTGAAAGTTCAGATGAGGAGGGAAATTGTGTGCTTGCAGCATCCTTGGAAGTTGATCAAAAGGGTCCATATGTGGAGGGAAGAGTTATGGGTCATCGTGTTTCATTCTTGGTTGACACAGGAGCCACACGTTCAACTGTTAGGAGCATTGAAGTACCAAATTTGCCACTCTCAGGGAGAACAGTTCAAGTAGTGGGAGTAGCAAACAGGCACCTGACGAACCCAATCACAGATCCAATACAAGTCAGAATTGGTAACTATCAAGGGTCACATAATTTTGTGGTATGTGACTCAAGCCCGATAGCACTGTTAGGGAGAGACCTATTGTGCAAATTGGGATGTTCGATTATGTGTTCGAACGATGGAATTAGAATTCAGACGAGCAGTGATGGGGAAGAAGAGGACAGTGTAGAAGGGGATCAGATGGAAACTGTCGATGAAGAATATCCTCTGATTAACCTTTTTCCGATGATAACTGAAGAAGATATTCCAGCTGAATTACGGGAAACAGTTGGAAAGGAAGTGTGGGATATGACAGGAAAAGAGGTGGGATTGGTGAAAGGAGTGGAACCAGTGAAAGTGACCGTAAAACCCAATGTAACCTTTCCCCAGACCCCACAATACCACATGGAACAAGACACCCTCATGAAAGTCGCCCAACTCATTGACGAGTTTGTAAAACAGGGAGTACTGAAAGAAGTGTTAAGCAGTCCATGTAATTCACCAATCATGGGACTAATAAAGCCGAGTGGAAAGGTCCGAATCGTGCAGGACTTGAGGAAAATAAATGACATCATAATTAAATGCTGCCCTGTAGTACCGAATCCAGCTGTGATAATGTTTCAAGTCCCTTGCGATGCCGAGTGGTTCTCAGTCATTGACTTGTCACAAGCATTCTTTTCGGTGCCTCTTCATGAGGACAGCCAATTTCTCTTTTGTTTCAAATTCTTAGACAGAGTTTACAGTTGGTGTCGAATTCCTCAAGGGTTTTCGGAGTCACCGTCAATTTTCAATCAGATTCTAAAGAAAGACTTGGAAGCGTTAGAATTGCCATTCAAGTCAACCCTAGTACAGTACATCGATGACTTACTGATTGCATCTAAGACAGAAAGTGGCTGCACAGCCAACACCATTGCTCTACTGAACCATTTGGGAAGGAATGGACACAAGGTGTCTCCTTCAAAGTTGCAGTTCTGTCAGAAGAAAGTAAAATACTTGGGTCATCAGATAGAGAAAGGGTCACGGAGAATAATAAAGGAAAGAATAACAAGTGTACTTCAAATGAGTCCACCAAAGACGAGGAGGGAGGTGAGGAAGTTTTTGGGGATGGTGAGCTACTGTAGCCAGTGGATTCCCAACTTTTCAACTCTAGCAAAGCCTTTACTGAAACTGACCCAGAAGGATGCCTTGGATGAAATTGAGCTGAAAGGAGATGAGATGGATGCTTTTATTGAATTGAAAGAATGCATGTGCAGGGCTCCAGCTTTAGGTATGCCTGATTACACAAAGCCTTTCACATTGTTTTGTCATGAACGTGATGCATGTTCTTTGTCTGTCTTGACCCAAGCCCATGGTGGCATAAACAGACCAGTAGCGTATTTTTCAGCTACTTTGGATCCGGTCGCAGCAGCACTGCCAGGGTGTTTGCGCGCCGTAGCAGCAGTTGGTATCAGCCTCACTCAGAGTGAAGGAATAGTGATGGGACACCCATTAACAGTCATGGTCCCTCACTCAGTTGAGATACTTTTGACCCGCTCCCGAACGCAACACATGACTGGAGCAAGACTCACAAGGTATGAAACAATAATTCTGGGCTCACCGAATGTGCAGCTGAAAAGGTGCACTACGTTGAATCCAGCAACCTTGCTTCCCGGTGAAAATGCTGAAATTGAGAACGCTGAAGACGTCGAGCACGACTGCCTTCAGGTGACTGAATTTTGCACAAAACCCCGACCTGATATTAGGGATACTAAGCTTGATGAAAATGACCATATTATTTTTGTTGATGGTTCATGTTTAAGAGATGCATTGGGAATTTTGAAAGCAGGATATGCTGTATGTACTGTAACAGGTGTCTTGGAAGCATCCTGGCTCCAAGGAGTCTATTCCGCACAAGTAGCAGAGCTTGTAGCCCTTACAAGAGCATGCCAACTGTCTACATTGATGAAGGTTACCATTTACACTGACAGTCAGTACGGGTTTGGAATTGTGCACGACTTTGGGCAACTATGGTCACAGAGAGGTTTCCTGACCTCTTCAGGGTCCCCAGTGAAAAACGGGGAGAGAATAAGGGAATTGTTACACGCCATTCAGATGCCAGCCGAAATTGCAGTGGTAAAGTGTAGTGCTCATACAAAAGGACAGGACTATGTTTCCCTGGGAAATGCATATGCGGATCAAGTCGCAAGATTTTGTGCCTTGAACTGTATATTGCTCAAGGATGAATGGAATTTGATAAGTGAACCAGAACTCGAACCAGCTGAAGCATTTGCCTTGAAGGTCGTGGATACAATGGATGAACTAAAAGCATTACAGAATAGCGTCAGGGAGGATGAAAGAGTTTCCTGGATTAAGTCACAATGTACAAGGAGACCAGATGAGTTATGGGTTTCAAATGAGGAAAATTTGTTTTACCAAATAGTCTCTTATCGCAGCTAGCGCGGTTCTATCATGGGCAGGCTCACCTAGGGAGAGATGCCATGATAAGATTGTTCAACACTGATTGGTTTAACCCCAGATTCCGTCAAGTTGCAGAAGCAGTTTGCCATCGTTGTGTCATTTGTCAGCAGATGAACCCAGGAAAGGGAACGGTTGTGAACGTGAGCCACATTGGCAGGGCGGGTGGCCCGTTCAGCAGAATGCAGATGGACTTTATTGAGATGCCTGTTCATGGAGGTCTGAAGTATGTGTTGGTGATTGTGTGCATTTTTAGTCACTGGATTGAAGCATACCCCACACGTAGAAATGACAGCCTTACAGTTGCAAAACTATTGTTGAGGGAGTTGATACCACGTTTCGGATTCCCGATCTCTTTAGAATCAGATAGAGGAAGTCACTTCAGTAACGAGGTGATAAAGTTACTTTGCGCAGCGCTGAACATTGAGCAAAAACTGCATTGTAGCTATCGCCCTGAGGCCTCAGGACTGGTGGAACAGATGAATGGTACACTGAAATCAAGAATGGCGAAAATATATGCATCGACAAATTTGAAATGGCCTGACGCATTGCCTTTGGTGTTAATGTCAATGAGAAACACCCCTGACAGAAAGACTGGATTGTCCCCGCACGAAATTCTCATGGGCAGGGCTATGAGACTTCCTGCAGTTCCCGCAAACGCGCTTTTGAATATTACAGATGATATGGTGTTAGACTACTGCAAAGGTCTGGCTGACGTGGTTCGCTCTTTCTCTCACCAGGTGGAAGCAACCACCTTGTCACCGATCCAAGGTCCAGGACACACACTGAAAGCAGGTGACTGGGTCGTGATAAAGAAGCACGTGAGGAAGTCGTGTCTGGAACCCCGTTGGAAAGGCCCTTTCCAAGTGATCCTGACGACCACTACCGCTGTGAAGTGTGCGGGAGTTCCCAACTGGATTCACGCCAGTCATACAAAGAAGGTGTTGTGTCCCACAGATGAGGAAGTTGAAGCGCTGAAACTGCCAGTACCTGATAACAAAGTGCTGAGCGCTGAGACAGAGCAAAACAGAACTAAGAGCGAACAGGCAGAAATAGAAGAGAGAGAAATATTCTCTGAGGACGAAACAACCGATTCACTTGGGGAAGACCAAGGAGAAACCTCAGACAGCGACGAAGCAGCTGAAGGTAACAAAGAGCCTGAAGCAGCTGAAGGTAACAAAGAGCCTGAAGCAGCTGAAGGTAACAAAGAGCCTGAAGAAAGTAACGGTGACAAAGGGCTCGAAAGAGGTGAAGAAGCAGGAGAGCCTGATCAGAGGAGGGCTTTCCCAGAAGCAGACGGTACAGAAAAAGAAAAGAAAAACCTGATTGACTCCCCAGAAGGAGGGGACAAGGCAGAACAGAACGAAACTGTTCAAACTTCCTCAGAAGAGATCGCAGGTCCATCAAGTGGACACAGTGCAAAGAGAAGACCAAGTATATCACCAGTAAAACTAAGAACTAGAGAAACGTTGAACGACAGTGAAGCGCCAAGAGTGAAAGAGAAAAGAAAGGAAGTGTCTGTCGTGGTACCAACATCAAGTGAAGAAAAAGACTTGGCCAAAGAGGAAAGTACCAGTGAGGCAGAATCAAAGAGAGATGCAAAATTGAAAAGGAAAAGGATACCAAACAGGAGATATTCCGGTCCAGAATGGGCATATGTAGTCAATGACGATTGGACCGACGAATTTGTATCTCTTAGCCTCGAGAACGAAGAAGAAGAGATACCAATAGAAAAGAAAAGTTTTATGGACACTATTGACTGAAAAAAAAAAACAAAAAAAAAAAACTGATAAATGACATTGCTTGCTATAATCTAACGTGATACAACCAGCTGAGACATTGCTAAACCGGATGAGACATTTTCTAACTTGATAAGACTTTGATAACCTGATTGACTCTTAAACCCGATTTGAGACAACGTTGCTAACTGATAAAAGACTGAGTTATTGCCGAATTGAGACAAATGCTGCTAACCGATAAGTGACTGGTCTCCTGAAGAAAACTGTGTGAACATTGCGCTCGTTCAGCTTTGTAACTAATTGCTAAATCGTTTTTTTTTTATAAGTGCTTCTAGCTCTCTGATTCTATACAGATCATGACACAAAACAGTAGAGTGAAATATTGTAAATATGCGTGTATAGGCTTGATAACTGCATGTGTACTAATAATAATGGCAATAGTGCTTGCAACGCGTGGTAAGGGTGAGAATGAGAAAATTGATGCTTCTACTTCTGCTCCTGTTACTGTCACTGAACTAACCGCATTGAAAAGACTAGAATTAGATGAGAGACACTTGCATGATAAGAAGGAACTTTCGTATAATGTTTTCTATCGCCTACTAACAGAATATGTTGAGACTATGGATGCGAAAGATTGTTATGTGTGTACACAGATACCGACATCGGTAACGGAAGGGGTGACTTATCACCACATGCCTCTTACATATGGGATTACATGTAGTTTAGTAACTTCTAGATTTTATGGTCAAACTAACATACAGTATTTTTATTCAAATTATGATGTTACCTTTGCATATGTTCCTATAATAACGCAACTAAGCCAGATTGCTAAAGATTGGGATGCTAAAATAATGAGGGAATTTTTCGAGCCAATGCAACCTTTTGAAACAGCTCACGCTCATAGGGAAAACCTTACCTGCTCGCTCTCTGCAGTAGAAATAAGCTTTTTAGATCGCACAGATGATAGAAGGGCACAAATGAATGCGATATTAGAAAAAGAGCTAAGTAAGAGGACTTCAGTAGATAATTATGCTTTTGCCGCAATAAGAACACAAGGAAAAATAGCTTTAGACGCTTGGCATGTAGGGAAATTTTGTATATATCGTGGTGAATCTTATTATGATAACATTTTCGTGGGAGCGAGTGAATGTAAACATACGTTTATCTTTAAGGCCAAATGGACATTCATGCTGAACGGACTTGACCCTGTCATACCTGGTGTATATTACATTTGTGGGCATAATGCCTATTATCGTCTTCCAAAAGGATGGTGGGGGAGATGTTATTTGGGTATAGTGTTCCCAAAGGTTTATCAACTGGATGACCTATCGGTGATTCCAAAGACGTCTGGATCTCATCGTATCCAGAAAAGAGAGACCGCAGCTGCTGTGGTAGGAGATATATTTGGAGCCATGATTCCTTCATTGGGAGTTGTGTTGAATTCATTATTGTATGTTGTTTCAGGCCTGTGTTGCTTTTTAACAATTGTGGGTAAATTAAAACAGACACCATGCATGTGACAGTATGGTGTAATTTGAAAATCCAATCTACCAAGCCTCATATCCATTTCAATTTAGCATTATTGCCCAATATATGTAAGCAATGTATGTTTAGCGATATCCATGGGCACCTATGGATCACTGGTATGCACCTGTCTGGATTCACATGTGGGTATTTGAAGTACATTGCATGAGAGATCATTTGGCATTATGTGCAGTGGACAATTCCCAGTGATTGATTTGATAAAGAGAAAAGAGCTGACCCCACTTCTATGGCTATTTAATATGTGACTAGACATGCATAATATTTCCATGTAGGTATCTTAAATATTGAGAGGTATGACTGTCTTTTGTACAATTTTCATAACCTCTTAGGGTTTACCCCTAACAGTTCTGGTACACCCCAATGGGAGGTATTCCTAAAACATTTTTGTGGTATGTTTGGAAGTACTAACTTAATAAACATAATACTAGTCATGTACTACAAAATGGTGTTGACACATATGTGCAGAGACTCCTCTCTTTTCTGAGTGTAGATATTGGTCCCGACTGCAGAGATCTGTGCCCAAGTACATTTACATTTTAGCAGTAAATGTGGAAGGGATAAGGAGTGGATGAAAAATGTGTAAGAAAGTGTAATGAGAGGTTAGGGGAGGACAAGGGAGGGGGCTAGAGAGAGGAACATGCAACTGCTCACAAAAGAGTTAGCCCACTGCAATTCACAGACTGTACTTCTATGGTTACTACAGCTAAAAAGTAGCCAAAACAGTAGTAAGTGTATTCCAGCTCAGGCATGGAGTAAGTCCAGCACCACACACATCCAACCACTGGTACTGAAACACCCTTCCACAAACAATAATGAAGGCAGAGATTTAAAATCAAACCCCATAGGAAATAATGTTAAAATAAATTAAATGAATTAACTAATTCGGACTTTTTGAATAGATATGTAAATAATATGACATTAAATATAAGTAATAATATTAGTTTGTTATGCAATATAGTAATAGCTTTTAGTCACTTTTAATATATAGTAAATCCATATAAACAATTTACTTCATATTGATTATATATTTGAAACTATCTTTTTTTAAAGTTTAATAAGCTTTTACAAATTTCTCTATATTTTACTATATGGAGTTCTTCACCTTGGTAGGAGAGGTCTCTGCCAAGAGTGCAGAATGTAAAATAAGGTTGTAACATTGCTAGTAGGTTACTTTATGATAATATTTGACATTGACTCCATCCCTTAAAATGAGGCATTTGGGATTTGTACATTTACACTTTATGATGACTTTAAACTTGAAAATGGTGACTTGCTAAAAGTAGTAAAGATACTACAAAGTGTAAGAGTAAGATGATGTGTAGATTTATCCATGTATAAATGTACCTTTGTTAATGGCTCCTAATATGTTTTTATCCTATTCATTTATGTTTTCAATTTGCGTTAGGTAGTGTCTTCCTGAAATCATGTAATCTTTGTCTAATGGTGCCAATATTTATTGAATCAGCATTAGCTAAAATGTTACAGAAGCAAAATTTAGAACTATTTAAAGCTTGGCAAAGCCATACATGTGTGGTTTACCAGCCACTCCAAACGTTCCTTTCCTCAGCTTCAACTGGTCCCACCAGTGGAAACCCTTGGCCTGGAAGTCTGCCTTCCAATATAACTGGCATATCCCTCATCCTATGCATGACGTGGCAGTCTCAGACAGGGAAATTAAGCAATGATTCTGATGTGTAGGCAAAAGACTTTCTTTGACCCAGGGGCTTTGATTTTTTTTTTACTTTTTGTTTTCATAAACAAACACCTGCCTTTGGAGTTTGTTTTTGAGAAAAAACAGGTTGCCATGTGAGACCACAAAGAACATGGCACCCACTCAACAATCACCTCTCCTGTCAGAACAACAGGCACACCATGCTTTAAAGGCAGTGAGTTTACTGACAGGTTGGGAGGGATCTCACAATAAGGTGATCAGTCTTCCTGCAGTGGAGTAGAAGACAAAGCCACCATAGATTTGGTGAACTGCAACCCACTGTCATTAAATGTGTGTTTATATCACCAAGCCTATGACAGAGTCAAATTTACATAATGGGCAAAGACCAATACCATGCAAGATGTTTAGACGCGCTGCAATTAGTGCAATAAAACAAGATATTGTTTGTGTCATCAATGGACCCACCAGCTGTCAACATCATACAATAGCACTGGCATAGAGGAATGTAGCTGGGAAGGTATTCAGTATTAATAAAACTCATAGTGGATGATCTGCAGACATGCTGATCTAGTGTGAGGACTTTGAGAAACTCTGTCTAAGACCTTGGCAGATACTTTTCAATATGTGCCACACTGAAGGTTACAAATGACTTGGGTAGTTGGGAAAAACAAGGCTTTAACTTGTCACAAATCACCTTTACCTCTTGTGTTTGAGTTACTGATGAGAGTCAGATGACTAAGGTCAATGGCATGCAAAATATTATACATTTGCCAAAAAACACACCTGCTAATTTCCAATCAAGAGATTCAGGGGGGGTCATTATGAGTTTGAAGGATGTGTTTACCATCTGCAGAACTTCCAACTGGGAAGTTGCCGTCACCCAAGCTACCTCCCCACCAGCCCCATTAAGACCTAAGTTTCCACCAGCTTGCCTATCAGGAAACAGGCTACAGCATTGTCTTCGGCTCTTGATCAAGCTGGGGCAATGCTGTAGCCTGCAGGGTGCACCAGAACCCACACAATGCCCACTGTCTGCTGAGCAGACAGTGAACATTGCGAGGGTGCTGGCCAAGGGGGTCCCCCTGCACTCGTTCTCTGTGAACATTTTTGTGACGGTGGCACCAACATGAAACCGCTGGCATAGAAGGGGGTTGTAATCCTCACGGCAGCACTGGCGGATTAGGACCACCACCACCTCCAGACCACCGGGATCTCTGATTCTGCTGGAGCTGGCGGTTCCCTGGTGGCCCGACCGCCAGGGTTGTAATGTGGTGCTCGGACCATTGCATTGGGGGCGGTCCAACCGCCATCCACCAGGCTGTCAGTCAATTGACCGCTAGACCCATAATGATCCCCTAAGCTTTTCATGTACGAGAGATTTAGGTAACAACAGATTAGGTCTCACTAGAACTTTCAGTCATTACTAGTAGGGTCTTTCATTTTGATACAAATATTGAAATATTTGGTCTAACTATGGTGTGCAGCAGTAAACAATGATTTAGTGGCAATGTGGACACATTATCCGAGGATACAAATCAAGGCTAGTTATTTGGATTCAAGGGTCACAATCTTGTTATAAGTATAACCAGGTGAGACCAAGGAGATGATACATGTAGAGGAAGGGGATTTTGTGCCCATCCTGGTTGGTTAATCACTGGTTTGGGTACAATATATTTAATAAACAAGCAATGGCATAACCCATAGGTCTTGCCTATGCGAGATCTATTGGCTTTGGCATTCCTTATTTTAGTTAACTTGTATGGATACCATAGGTTTACAGATTCAATCCTGAGTGCATTGTTTGCCATTTGTTGCAGTAGTATTTAATGGGTAGGTTTTCCTCCTCCCATTCCTTTCTTTACAAAAGTACATGTAAGCCATTTCATACCAACTGACAGATGGTCTCCTCTGTAGTTATTTATTTTTCTTTGTCCGGATGTTGACCCTTACAAATAACATTAGGGGGTAGAAACATTGACACTAAAATTAGTGTATTCAGGAGCCTACAACTGAACGTTAAAGTTTAGATCAAACCACTGTACATCCTCCACAGTCACTATTTATGTACATACTGTACAGCACTAGCGCACTTCCTATTCACTTACCTCATCTTCACTGTGCTTTTGCAGCATTTGGGAACACCTCTTTAAGTTCAAATGTACATGATAACAGAGCTTAATGAGTTCATCTTCCTATTTTCACAAGTGTTATTGTTTGATAATTAAAGTTCAAAAAGATTCCAGTACCAATGTTGAATGATTGAATGAAAGTAGAAATGTTATTTTTCTAGCAAAACCAATCTATTGATCGTTATTCACTAGTTTGCCGTGGAGGTTGTGGTGCACACTTACCCCTTCAGGGACCATTGTTTTCTTTATTATTCATATAGTGTAAGCATGTTCCTTCAGTCAAATCACCAATAATTTTGTGGGCCTTAGGTTCCAGTGTGAACAGTCAACGCAATGGCATTGTGTGCCTGAGTTCCTAATTGTGTCTGAAGTAAGTTATTTTGCATGTCAGCTTTCTGTTGTAATGCCATCAGGCAAATGTTATGGTGCATATCCACATGAAATGCAGCAGCACTATTGTTTTGCAGCTCCTCATTACTTCATACCCACAGGGGGAGAGGGACTGTGCATGTATTCTATGTCTACAAGGAGATTCCTAAACAAACATCCGCAAAGACAGTAGCTCTCATCTACGAGAGCTAGATGTTGTAATTGATTTTAGCTGTGTTGTACAGCAACATGGCTGCTGTGTCACATGGCTAAAGGTTTGGGAAAAAAGAGCTATGATGTGGCCAGGGCTGGCTATGTCCTACCACTTTTTTTTAATGGCAGAAACGGAGGCGTTGGGGGGGATGGGCAACAAGCAACAGGTGGTGGCGATAGGGATAGCAACAGAATCCTAATGCAGCAGCTCATTGTGATGGCCTGGAAACTGCATGCTTCACCACTACTGATGGCGCCATGATGAGTGAAATATATCTTGGATTAACTGCCTTCGAAACCTACGTGAAGCCAGCCAAGCAAAAGGATTGTCTAAACAGAGTTGACCTGGACTTTAGAAGACAAGGAGAAGGGAGTTCTTGAGCATACGTAGGTGATTCCTTGCAGTGAATTTGTGTATGTGTGTGTGTGTATGTGTGTGTGCATGTGCATGAATGTGTGTGTGTGTCAAATCTAATAATGTAATACCCAAATCCTCAAAAATCTGTCAGTAGAAAAACCTGTAAAATGAAACCATCTTCAGCTCACCAATGAAAATGAAAGACATGAGAGCAGCACTCAAGTTGTAAAAAAATGAATGCCGGTGCCCAAAGCTCTGTTTTAGTGGTGCTAATAAAAATCAGTGTGCTGAATGCTAAGGCTGCACACTGTTGAATTTACCTCAGGCCTTGTAAAACCACTACCAGACAGTGCTGCCATTTTCTCTTGCAGGTTCTTGCTTTCTCCCCTTGTACCCATTTTCTCATCTTTCTCTTCCTCCTTCTTTCCAGTTTTTGTGCTTTTTCTCACACTTGCTCACGGTCAATAGACTGATGGGGAAAAATAAGTGATGGTTCCCAAAAATGAGTGCTGATGGATTCCACCAGCAACGACCAGCTCAAATTAAGGACTGCATGGGAGTGACAATGAAGCCAATCAATTGTACTTGATGGGAGGACTCAAGCCCTTTTTAAGTTTATTTTTATATAGAAACAATAAGCTGTCTCAGGTGAGACCTAAAAAGGGTCTTTGTTTTGGTTTGGTTGCATGACTCTCTTTTAAAGGTTTGAAAATTATGATCATACACCTTTTTTGGCAATTGTACCATACCCCTCCCTCTGTATACAACTCCATCCTCTAGCATATGGGATTATGCTAAATTAAAATCTCGGATTGATCACACCAGAATTGTTGTGGATTTGCATGTGGGGTAAACTAGAAGGTAAGGGTGTACGGCACTCTACTAGGACCTCCTGAAATAGATGCCTTATTTAATTTAATATACTCAAGAATCTTTATCTAGTTTACAGGCAGCTTGATTTTACCTATTACTTTTTATGACCAGCCTTTTCAAGAAGGCTTTCACACATATTGGACCATCACTAAGACTGCTCCCCACCCAAGAGAAAATGGATTGAGTCCCGAACTTCTGCAACCTCAGTACCTTTCAGTGCCTCATTTCATCATCAAGAGGGTTGTCCTCAAAGCAAGTTCTTTGTATACCACCATTAGCCTACGAAATTGTAAAGGGACCTTCTGACTCAATCTTAAATGCTTCAAACTTGCAGTAGGAGACCGACCTGGCAGCTTGCAAAACACCTAAATAAAAACATTCATCAGTGATATCCCCTTAGGATCTTATCCTGTTGAGATTCCTGTGGGAAGTGGGATCTCCCGAATCTGGATTGATTCCATTGGTTTTCAAAAGATGACGAAAAGCAGACATATAGCTTCACCTAGAACATTTGAATGAAAGCAGAATGCATATCTTAATTGTCGACTTTCTTCGTTTTAGTTTGCAGCACGCCCTAGAAAACTGTGTTTTATACACTACTAACACTTCTAACGAAACAATAGAGCATTTTCTTTCTCTACACTTGGAATTGTCAAAAGTAGATACATTTGGCTCTCAATGGTCCTGCAACAGCATGGACTGCTCTTTCTCTCTGTGAAAGTACTGACATTTCCAGAGTACACTTTGCAGTTACACAACAAGTTTGAGATTTTAAGAGCATGGACAGAGATTAATTGGTGATTTTTTTGCTGACCAAGTGAAAAGCAGTGAGTGGTATTCTCAGTGTTCGAGGCAAATAATAACATTTCTAATTTACAAAAGTCCTGCTTGAAACTGTAGCCTCCTGCTTACATTTGGCATAAACTAAGGGTCCCCAAGAATACTCATATTGATGTAGTTGTTTTTGTAATTGTATTTATATAGCACTTACTAACCCTGATGAGGCACTGACGTGGTTTTTGACGAGTAGCACACTACTCCGGAACCCAAACATTAGTGGTTGATTAGTGTAATGAAATATAAATTCTTAATTTGAGCAATGGACATGTAAGTTTGCTAGTTTGATAGAATAGGATAAAGGAAGGACAAAGGAGGGAAGAGTCTAGAATAAAGTTATTAGGGATTTCATAGTAGTTTTCATAGTAGTTAAATAAGGTTTAGGATGAGTCCAGGAGGAAATCACAGTCTGAAATTGCAGACATACATTTCTGCAGGAGGGAATGGAATACTAATGTTCATTTGCATATTATTTTTTTTTGGTTTCCCCCAGATGGAAAACATAATTAACCCCATCAATGTTAGGTGCATTTAGTGTTTCTTTATTATTTTATAAATGTTTTATGTTTGCAGTTGTACACTGCATGAGTTTGGGCCAAGTGATTCAAAGCAATTTACATGAGTATCAGATTACACATGGTCTGATTTTTTTTATTTTAGGCATGGACAGATTATAGGCCTGATTTACAGGTTGAGGGATGGAATAAAGGCAGTCAGGATAGCAGAAGACCTTATGTCTGCCTTTCTGCCTTACGAACGCCATATGTTTGCATGAACTGGATCATGTCGGGTCATTCCAAATGTTTTACTTTTTCATGAACACAACTCCCATGGTGTGGGGGATATCTTTTTATTTCGATTTGTATTATTCATTATTTATTATTTTTACTTTCCCTCATCTAATGGATATTGCCGATGGCGACAGACAGTAAAAAAAAAAAGTCTAAATAGCTTCATGGTCAGCTTGCTCACATCTGACATTTTGTTTTCCCTTGGGCTGTCTGAGGACGTTTTGTTTTGACGGAGTACATTTTATTACACTGGTATAAATCTGGCGATCAACAAGTCTCAACATTAGATGGGCAAACCTAATGTTATCTCTTTTTCTAAACATGAATAGCTCTCCAAATATTTTCATAGTGGACTATTATTAGCTAAATGTTTGTAAATAAATTTAAAAAATGCACGTTTCAGAGTGTTTGTCAACTTTTGTAGGTGGATATTTGAGAATGCCCACAAACCAGTCCTTTTGAGCAGATTTGCTTACAAGGAAATTCCACAATAGTGGTGCAGTTTCGATGTGAGAGGATCCTGTTTAAAGTATGAATTCCCACCATTTTTTATGTTTGAAGTCAGTAAATGGTTTTGTTCTCGAAAATGACATTCTTTGTAGCCCTAGATTTTACGTAGGTGCAACAATAGCTTTGTGAATCAGGACACTGACTTACACTACTGAGGTGAACCTATAACTTTACTTTTTTTAATCTCTTTTCTGTTTGTGGGGCATGTTTATATTATGCTATTTTAATGTTAATATTTCTGAAACATAAAAAAATGCTTTGCAGCTGCAGCCCATCCTTTGGGCCTGAGGGGCTAATCTCTCACGCCTTTTGCCCCTCAAAAAGAGTGTCTGTCAGGCTAAGGAAAGGTCAGCCTGATAGACACTCTGCATTTTTAGGTCAGGCAGCCAGGAACATGCACTAGTGCAGGCTCCTGGATGCCAGAGTTGTACTTTGCTGGGTTGAGGATGTCAAAACTCCTGTGGGTGTGACCTGCTCAGCTCAGCAAAGGTCCTCAAGGCCCTCCCCGTCAGTGATGAGGGATAGAGTCACTCATTGACTCTGACCTAGGCACTTCAGTTTTAAGCCCTGAGGCACCAAGGGCTGGGTGTCAATCAGTGACACAGACTCAGAGAGTAGGGGGGGCAGCAGTTTCACTCACCCCCTTCCCACTCTGTTAGGAGGTTCGGGCTGCTGCCTTCCCTTGGTCAGCCAATGAGGGAAGGCAGCAGTTCCAACCATCCTGGGACGTCTGAGGCTGAGCTGCAGGTATGTGTTTAATTTTTTTTTATGTTTGGTGCATGTGTGCTTGTATGGTTGAATATTTGGTGATTAGTTTTGCGAATGGATGTGTGTGCACACATATGTGAGTGAATGAATGAGTGTAAGTGTGTATGTTTATGTGTGCTTGTGTGCCCCATTTGCACCCCCTCCTAAAATTACCAGCCACCACTGCTGCTCTGCAAACCAATAAAGCAATGTAGAAATATTTTACTTTTCAACACAAAATACAAAACTAGTTCCCTTTAGCTTGACAATGACAAGCATGAGTAGCCAGCCACCATCCATTGGACATATGACTCATGATTGAAGTTGACCCATTGCAAAATATCCTAAAGAAATCTTTGATTTATCCAGTACATATATTAAATTATTCAATTAAGAGATTTCAAAATATAAACTCAATTTAATTTAGATATAGGAATGCAGTCCCAGCTAGACTTATGTAACAAAAGGAATGCCATTTACAGGAAGATGTATATTGTGGGTAGAGTGATGTGCAGGTAAGTGCATACCGGAGGCACATTTATCACCAAGAGTAAGCTGCTGTCTAGTGACTGCTATGTCTAACTTTGAAGTATCACTATTCCCTAGTATTGGTCACATTTGACGTCTCCAAGTCATCCCACCAGTTTTTTACAGTTAGACCACTTTACTAAGGATTGCCTGCACAGGACCCTGTCCTTGTTGTTGGTGGTTACAGGACCCAGTAGCTACAACCAGTAGTGGCACTAGCTTCACCCAAATTTGAGATTTATTCACCTCTCCATGTAAGCTAATTCCAATGACATAAGACAAAGAGGTCCATTGAGTCTTGCTTTTGTGAGTGTGATTGAAAACATTTGGATAAGTGTAAATGGAAGACTGATTGTGCTTGCCTTCTGCATTTCTATCATTAGAGTTCCACTTGAATTATTATGAACATCTTTATATTAATCAGGGCAAAATTTAAATTACTTCTCTGTAATTCATGTCATTTTAAGAATTTTGCATTATGCTTTTTATGCAAAACTTTCCAATTTTTGCCAGTACACTGCTTTGCATAATTAGGCGGCATTCGCAGTAAGAATGTACTGTGGACATGCCATTAGTGGTAAAAAGTTACTGCAAACACACAAGAACAGCAGAACTCAAGCTGCTGTTGTTTGCGGTGCTTTCGTTTTTTTACACAATTTTTTGATGTGAAATGCATACATGTGTCAAAAATATGGAAGGGTCTATTTCACACAAAAACATAGGTCAAACTTACTGATCTGCATGACACATAATCTTGTAAAAATGTCACTTAATTATGCAAAACCAAATATTGGGAATGTCCACACCCTTCCTTTTTAGTTAGAACTGGTGGGTGCAAGATGGAAATGGTTTTTACCCAGAAAGGAGCAAAAATGTCAGACGCACCTCCCATTTCTCTTGCTCTCTGCTTCTTTTGTCTCTACATCCCATCTGAAGTGAATACACAAGATGTCCCACCAGTGCAGGTCACTGAGGATTTTATTTGTCTGGGGATGCTGTAGCACAAATCCATACTTTGAATTCTATGAACAGGAAAATGACCTCCCTTCTCAGAAGCCTCCCTGGAGACAGAACCTCTCTTAGAACCACATTTATTATAAATATGATCATTGACAATGCATTGCACTGATTGGCAGTGGGTATATGTGTGATTACCACAGAATCAAAATATAACCTGGAGTTGTGTTCCAACTCTTGGTAGATCTACACGAACCTAGGCCTGCATTAACCTTGCTGTTGTGCTTCATGGACATGAACCTGGATGAGCTTATTTCCTCAAACTAGAACTAAACCTGGATACTTAGCAGGAGTTCCCTTGGCCTGACCTGCTGCTACTGCTAGATTTATTCCTGGAAGATTCCAGTCAGTCCAAAGTATTCAGAGACATATATACAAAGTGGTAGGAAATCATCTTTGTCCTTCACAACAAATGAAATGAGCTACCAAAAAAACCTATAATCTACTAATGTAGGTGAGCCATTTAGAGATTACACGTTCTCCCTTTGCCAATGTTTGCTTCACCACTGAAAGCCACAAGATATCCTCTTTTTCAGTACCTTATATCCTCCTACCAGCAAAGTGGTAGCCAAGACCCATCACAAGCCTACAAGTGATTGTAAGATGAAAAATGTATCCCTGAGCCACATTTTGAGGGCAGAACAAAGCTCTGTTGATGTTCTGGGCTTAGGCACTCAGAATTCTCACATGCAATTCAGAAGCAGATATTGCAAAGAGTACCTGTGTATTCTTGGTGTGTGGCTTTGTGACTCTGGGCTGACTCACTGAATGTCTGACTGTATCAGACAGCCATTTGCACCCCATAAATCCTGAGACCTGTCACTTCAGTTGTGGAGCTTTTGATCGGGAGTCGCAACAGTTCCCAGTCCACAATATACTCATTTGTGAATGTACTGGCAACCTTAACCCTAAACAGGACGGTAAACACTAGAGCTGGTAGCCAGCATGTGCTGTCAGTGCAGGAGAACAATGACAGAAAAAGACCCTGCACACCCAAAATTACTTTTACATATTTGACACTGGGCAGAAGAAAGGGTCCCTCACCACAGCATCCCCGTGGGACAACAAATCATGGCATTGACCCACCAGAGGCGGGCTATCATTGAGGTGCTCTACTTATTTGTAAAACTCTTGGGTCAATGGTGCTGCAAATTCATCCAAAGATGATTTGTGTATCATGGTGAAGAACAGTTAGAGCACCCGTATGCCATAAAAAATCGCACAAATCATATTTGTGATCCCCACTTGCTCTGACAGTCATGGCTTGTCCAAGGTAGACCAGTAGGAAAAGCAACTTGAATTGAGAAGAAAAGACACCCGACAGTGACAGAAAGATGTATTTCATGAAGGGATGTTAAATTGCTATTTTTGATTTCTGACTTCTGAATGTCATCAGAGAATAGAAGAAGGGCACCTTAAGAAGCAACAAGTCAGTCACATACATGACCATTTCCAGGTACACCATGTGATGTGTGTGTGATGTCATTCCACTGACGCGTCTTGTCAGCACACCATGTCTACTGGGTAAATACTACATTTTTTAGCTATTCTATGTTAGTTTTCGTGTATGGATGCATTCTTGCAGAGAAGTGCCTTATAATGCTTCTCACACATTTGCTTTCTTTCTGCATTCTGAGGGTGCCGATGGATATCACAAGTACTTATTCAATAGGAACACAATAATCAAACCTTATGGGCCAAACGTTCTCAGAAACAGCATATTCCTTAATCTTCTGCAAGCACTTTAAGATAAGACCAACATAGTTGTGGTTTCTAAAATGTACCTTGAATACATAAATGCCTTAACCTCCATGATTTTCAGAGGGTAGACAGAAAACAAAGCACTTTCCTTAACATTCTTTACTAGTACAAACAAATTCTCTATTACGCTGGAATAGTGTACCTAAATGTGTCTCTACCGAAGAAGAGCAGGACAAGTCCTCTTAGGAGTCCAAAGCCAGTTTTGCCAGTTAATCAGGGAGGTGCTATTTCAAAGCATTTGTGTTTTCCAAGCCCTTATGTTGCATACATAAATAGATTTTCCACCTTTATCCTCACTAGTAAGACAGAAAATTAAGCACTTTCCACAGCATTCTTTTTTAGTAGAAACATACTTTAGAAATTGTGGAGCTCTGATCTTTAAAGGATAGATCAATAAGAGTGACACAAAAAGATTTAATAAACATCAGAGAGGATCTCATGGACATTCTACTTGGCCACCCATGGCCTATGACACAGTAGGCCCTGGGTTTGTGTTAAAGTCCATTAAACACAGAAGAGCCATAAATACTCTCTGGCAGTGGTTCCAATATAATTCATTAATATCAGCAGCCAACATGCCTGGTCAAATCTAGGTTGATGGTTTTACACAGTGATTTACATGATTTATTCACCTCATGGTATTACACATATGTATAGTCCAAAAGTACATATAATCGAACAACATCATCACTAAATTACAATTATTTTGGCAAGCCCTTGAATCATCCTCGCCCTAAAAAAGAAATGGGGAACCAAGCCAATTGCACACTGTCACTTGACCACGTTTAATATTGAAACAGAGAACCAGCTGCTCATGGTGCTAATGGGATTCTGGTACTGTGTCCCTTCTTGGAAAATATGTTAACATTGCATGGGGATACATCCCTTAAACAGACCTGTGAAACAATGGCAGCTGAGTTTGTTATCTACAGATATGAAGACACTGGTGGCTGAGGTGGGGAGGGTGAGAGAGAAACACTACTGAGGAACACTACTGTTGTACAGATGGGGGATGGGCGATAGCGACTATTGGTGCAGGGCGGCTAGAAACATTGCACCTTACACAAATGGCTATCATCCAATACATAACATGGAACATTAGGGGCCTAGGAACACACTCTAAGAGCCACTGAGTCCTATTATACCCAAAGAGACATCATATACAACTAGCCCTTTTCCAAGAGCTGGCCAAATTAAAAAAGAAGTGGCATGGACGGTTCCAATGCCTGACCTACTCCGAGTACTCGAGGGGCACTGCAGTGTCATTAGCATCTGTGGTCCTGTATGTTCTGCACAATATACACATAGATCCTGACGGTCATTACACTAAGTTATAAGGCATGTTAGAGGGGAGGGTGATGGTGCAGGTGATGAGCTTTCTTGAGCTAGAAAGAATGGATACATACAGTGAAGAATTGCGCTTCATGTACAAGGATTTCACAAATCGTGCATGATTGACTTATGAACAATTAGAAGAATTGGCTGAGAAATATGATGTGGATTTAGACAAATCTAAACCCTTAAGGAAAAAAATGCATAAGAATTTAGTTCCAATGAAATTGCAAACCTGCGGTCACCCATTATGATAATGCACATTAAAGAATTAATTCTGAACATTCGAACATGAGAAGCATTAGATAAATGGGAAGGACTATGGGCAAAGAAAAAAGATCAGATGAAAGCGAAGCAGAATTTGCCTCTGGCTGGAGCAAATCAAGCTGATGAGAGTGTAGAAATTCTACCCATGAGAGAGATTCCAGCTGGAGGTAATGTCCATGAAGAAGTGACATACTGTCATTCACAAATGATTACCCGTGATTGAGGGAGTAACCAGTAGAGTGGTACAAAGCAAACAGAGACGTTTGAACTTTCAAAATGCTTGTGGGATATTTGAACACCTTATTTGACATTTTGGTTCCAGTCGATTTCTGGATTGAGTGAAAGGTGAGAATTGATTGGCCAACTCGTGAATCGCAGAGAGATCCAGTAACAAGTGTGCTATATGGAGAAATTATGAAAAGGTATTATAACGTGTTTGAGTTCCTGAAGAATAGAATTTCCCTTAAAGATGTTGATTGGCAAGGGATTGACAGGAGAGCACAGGAAACAAATGAGTTGATTTATGCATTTTATGAGAGTTTGTTGCAGGCATTCAAACAGTATAGTGGGTCAGAAGTTATTGAGCCGAAAGACATGAGTCATTTTGTGTTCAGAATCATGCAGGGATTGAAACCTGAAATTAGCAGCATGATTCAGAGTCATTTGATTTGCTGGCAGAATAACCCAATTGATAAAGTGCTGCAGTATGCTTGACACTGTAGTGAAGAAATTAAATTGAAGCAGAAAAAGTAAAAGGAGAAAGCGATGGTGATGTAAATTATGGGCCAGATTTAAACAGCCCTATCGCGACCATAAAGTCACTTTTAGTGACGCTCCGGTGGCACTATTCACTGTGCCATATTTACAAGGTGGCTTTAAGCTGTTGCAAAGCTGCTATTAACGGAACTTATCCTTAAGGTTCGGATTCCCGACCTCTTTGGAATCTGACCGAGGATCTCATTTTAACAATGAGGTCATAAAATTGCTGTGTGCAGCATTACAAACTGAGCAAACATTGCACTGCAGTTAACGACCAAAGGCATCTGGATTGGTGGAGCAGATGAATGGAACTTTAAAGTCTCGATTGGCAGAGGTGTGTGCTTTTACAACATTGAAATGGTCTGATGCAGAGTGTAGGAAAGTCCTCCTTTTTTGCCTGATCACCCCCACTCTTTTTGGATAGGTACTGGTGGTTACTGACTCTTGGCTGTGCCCTGGTACTGCTAACCAGTCCCAGGGCCTGTGCTCTGTGTAAAATGGATATGCAAATTAGGCTAATTATAATTGGCTAAGTTAACCTACCTATAAGTCCCTAGTATATGGTAGGGCATGTAGGTTTAGGGACCACAGCATAGGTGGTGCACACCTAGGTGCACTGCTGAGGTGCCCAGTGTCATTTTAAAAGCAAGCCTGCCTTGCTGGCTGCTTTTAAATTAAAGTTATATGCAAATTCGACTTTGGAATTAAAGGTACTTCCAAAGTCTTAAACTACCTTATTTTTACATATAAGTCACCCCTGAGGTGTGCCCTATGTGCCCCTAGGGCTGGGTGCCATGTAACTATAAGCAGGGACTTTATAAAAATAGATTTATAAGCCCCGGTGAGGTAAAAACAGCCAAATTCGTTTTTCCCTCATTGAAGTAAATGGCCTTCATAGGCTAGAATGGGCAGACTTTATTTTAAATTTTAAAGTCTCCTTAAATGTTACATACCAAGAATTTGGTATCAAATTAATTGTTGTAATAAATCCCACAACTTCCAGTTGTTGGATTTAATATAACTTGTTCAGGTAAAAAGTTTAGACTTTACCTAAAAAGTTGCCAATTTCAGCTCTGCATTGTTTTTGCTGCTGTGCTCTGATTGGCCAGCCTGCAGCAGCTTCTGCCAGGCTGCCTTGATGAGGTGTGAAGTGGCCTGGCTTCACACAAAGGAATGTGCTTGGGGGAGAGAATCTCCCCTCAGCAGATGGTGAGGCAGGAAGGGGGAGGGCTGCCAAACTGGTCTTCAAAGGCAGAGAAGGACATCTGGAGCACCCAGCAACACCCCCACATCCTGCAACCCCAGACAATTAGGTGCCCCCTTGATTAGATTAGGAGAGGGCAGGAGAGGGGTGTGTTTATGATTTTTAGCCACACCAGTGGGTGGGCTCAGCCAGATGTAACCTCCACAAATCAGATTCATCCATGTTGGATTTTTAGAGACTGTTGCCTTCTGGGATGGATTTTTGCCACACTTCCCAGGAAGTGTTCATCACAGGGGGACGACCCTGTCCCTGATTGGAGAACCAGGGCCCCCCTGCTTTTCACCCAGGAGCAAGGATAAAACTGGCAGACCTGCCCCCACACCTCAGATCCCCACCAAATTTCAAGAAGAAGGAACTAAAGGAGAAGAAGGACTGCCCTGCTGGACCCCTGGCCTGCACCTGGAACCTGCACTCAGAAGGACTGCACCAGCTGCACACTTGGGCTTCACCACAAGAAGGACTTTGCCTGGCTTCAACTGGTTCAAGGAGGGACTCCCTGTTTGCTACAGGTGAAAAATTGCTATCCAGAGTCCCCTGCACCAACTCCTGAAAAAGTGACCAGCTGACCACTGTCCAGTGGCCAAAAAGGAGTTTGCGCCAGGTGCATTCTGGGAGTTGAAGTCCGCACCCCCCAAGGACCATCACAGAACTTCTGGACCCTTGGGGTGAGCTGTGGACCCCAAAAGAACCTTAAAAGAACATCTGGGTGAAGCCCCAGAAGTTTGGAGAAGATTTGAAAATTTTTGTAAAAAAGCTCCAGAGAGGGACCGACCCGCCGCGGAAATTCTAGCCGGCTTGCCTCAACCGCGACCCGGCCTAACTTCGTGGTTCGTCCCGGTAAAGAAAAACATCCGAAAAAGAGACTAAGTCCGAAGGTAAAAAGTTGACCGGGACCTCCCAGCCATCGTATCCGAGAAGGGCTCCACGGACGTCGGATCAAGATCCAGGTTTACCCCGGTCGAAGGATTTTCATCTCGAAAAAACGACTAAGTCCGAAGGTAAAAATCACCACCGAGGAAACCCACATCGCGTATCCGGACAAGGGCTCCAGGAGGTCGGATTCAACTGGCAGGTTCGTCCCGGTGAAGAAAAACGTCAAAATAAAGACTAAGTCAGAAGGTAACTTTTTAACCGAGGCCTCCCGCGACTTGTAGCCGAGCAGGGCTCCATCGCGGTCGGCCTGAAACTTTGACTTTGCCCCGGTCCTGGTGCAACCAGATGACCCGATTGGCGCTTTTTGTTTCTAAGCGCTAGAAAAATAATAATTCTTTAAAAATTCATATCTCCGGTTCCCCTGAACTGATTTTAATCGTTTTTGTGTCATTTTAAAAATAAAAATATAAACTATTTTTATAAATTGGTTTTGGATTTTTAAACCGTTTCCTGTGTTTTATTTAATTACTGTTTTGTGATATTTGAATGCTTTACACACTGCCTCCTAAGTTAAGCCTTGACGCTCGTTGCCAAGCTACCAAGGGTTGAGCTGGGATTAATTTACTGAGACCTAACTGTACCTAGGGTGGAGGTTAGTGGCATGTTGCTAGGTGTAGGTACCTACCTGCCCTTACTAATAACCCATTTTCCAACATTTTTGGTGGCAGCGGTGGGATCCTGTACTTGTGTTCAGTATCACGTTACAGTTTTAAGTAAAACAAATTAAAAATCCTTTAAATTGTCTTAGTGCAAAAATTTTATTTTTTATTTTTACTTTTTTTTATTTTTTATTAATTATTAATTTGGATTAATTTCAATTATTGAATTTTTGTAATTTTTCTAAATTCTAGTTTCCAATTTTTGCAAAAAGTTTTTGTTGACACAAAGCTAGGGAACCATGGAGCTTGATCTGGCTAGCCTACCCACACTGACAGTAGTCCAGCTTAGGGGGTTGTGTATAGAAAGAGGGTTGCCTGCAACCACAGATCTCAGGAAGCAAATCCTGATTAAATCCCTGACAGCATGGGCTGAGGCCCAAGAGGTAGAGACAGAGGAAGCTCCAGAGGAGGAAGAAAAAGGGGAAGATGCTAACTCTAACCACTCAGGGGAGGGAAGGCATCTGAGCCTAAGTGAGGAAGAGGAAGAACGGTCCTCAGTAGATACAGTCACTAGGGGCAGACCCAAAGCTAGTGGTAGGAAGGGGGTCCCTTCAGGAGGAGAGAACCCATCCATCAGAGAAAGAGAGCTGGAGGCCCAGCTAGCATACATAGCTTTGAAAGCAGAGAAGCTGGCCCTAGAAAAGAAAAAGTGGGCAAGCAAAGAGAAAAGAGATGGTGGCAGCGATAAAGAGGCTGAGGTGTCCCTGGGTGGGGGTTTTGCCCCCAGATTACCCAAAGGGGTGGTTCCTGCCTATGTAGAAGGGGATGACATAGATAAGTGGCTGGGGGCCTTTGAGAGGGCCCTCCAGATGAGGAAAGTCAAGCCTCAGTACTGGGGTTCACTTCTTTGGGAGTTAGTTCCCAACTCTGGGAGGGATAGGCTCCTAACCATGAGTGGGGAGGATGCAGACTCATACCCCAGTATGAAGAGTTGCTTGACTAAAAAGTTTGGTCTGACCCCAGAGCAGTATAGGCTCAAGTTTAGGGACACCCAAAAGACAAGCACCCAGTCCTGGGTGGACTTTGTGGACATTTCAGTAAAGGCACTGGAGGGCTGGATACAGGGCAACAGGGTAAGTACCTTTGAGGGGCTGTACAATTTGATTATGAGGGAGCACCTTCTAACTAATTGTGTCCAAGAGAGGCTCCGCCAGTATCTAGTAGACTCTAGGTTGACCAACCCCAGAGAGCTGGGGGAGGCAGCAGATGACTGGTTAAGAACTAGGGTTAACCAGAAACCCCCAGGGGGTGATCAGAAAAAGGGAGGACATGGTTCTTCTCAGGGGAAGAACCAGGGGAAAGATGATAAAAAACCCAAAGAGTCCTCACAAGAGTCCCCAAAAACTTCTCAGGGAGGGGGAGCCCCGAGCCAATTCACTTTTAAAGGGAAAGGGTGTCAGGGAAAGAATTATGATCCTGCTAAAGCAGGAAGGTTTCAGGAGCTTGCTAAGGCCGGCAAGTGTTTTGATTGTCATCAACCTGGACATAAAAGAGGAGATGCTATCTGCTCCAAGAAGCCCCCCACTGGTGGGCAATCCTAGGGGATTGCTAGTGTAGGGTTGGGGGTGGAAGTTGGTCCAGGGGTGGAATCAGGGTACACTGAAGTCACCTTAGTATCCGTGGGTGGGGTGGACATTGCAACTATGGCCACCTTACCTCCCATCATGGAGAGGTATAGGCAGAGGCCTAAAGTCAATGGGACTGAAGTGGAAGCTCTGAGAGATACAGGAGCCAGTGTGACAATGGTCACAGAAAAGCTGGTTTCTCCAGAGCAGGTCTTACCTGGTGTCTTCCACCAGGTGACTTATGCAGATAGCAGAACCAAACTCCATCCCATGGCTATGGTGAGTCTGGAATGGGGAGGTGTGACTGGCCCTAAAAAGATAGCTGTAGCTCCTGCCCTCCCAGTAGAGTGTCTGCTGGGAAATGATCTTGAAGCATCTGAATGGTCAGAAGTGGAGAGAAGGGTCCATGCACAGATGCTGGACCTCCCTGAATGGGTGTGTGCTGTGACCAGGTCACAGGCAGCACAACAGGGAAATGCTGGACACTTGGACCCTGGAACAATGGGCCAAGCCTCCAAGAAAAAGAGAAAGGGCACTGGGTCTGGATTGCCAGCCCCAACAAGTACAGAGGGTCAGGAAGAATCCAACCCTGAGGGGGAGGATCTGAACTCTGAGGGAGGGACACTTTCCCTGCAAACTATGCCTGATTTGGCAGAACTGCAAGGGGCAGGTGGGCCCATCAGAGAAGATTTGTGCCAGGGACAAAGAGAGTGTCCCACTCTTGAGGGCCTGAGGCAGACTGCTGCCAGGCAAGAGCAATGGGATACCAGTGGGTCCCACAAGGTTTACTGGGAGGATGGAGTTCTCTACACTGAGGCAAGGGCCCTCAAACCAGGGGCTACTAGGAGAGTAGTGGTCCCCCATTAGAATAGAGAATTCCTCCTTACCTTAAGCCATGATATCCCCTTAGCTGGACATTTGGGACAGACCAAGACCAGGAACAGGCTGGTCAACCATTTTTATTGGCCCCAAATGTCAGAAAAAGTCAGGGAGTTTTGCAGCTCCTGTGTCACCTGTCAAGCCAGTGGCAAGACAGGAGGCAAACCAAAGGCTCCCCTGATACCACGGCCAGTGGTTGGGACTCCCTTTGAGCGGGTGGGGATTGACATTGTTGGTCCCCTAGACCCACCAACCGCTTCAGGTAACAGGTACATTGTGATGGTAGTGGACCATGCCACCAGGTACCCTGAGGCAATACCCCTCCGGACAGTCACTGCTCCCACAGTGGCTAGGGCCCTACTTGGTGTGTTCACCAGAGTGGGGTTCCCAAAGGAGGTGGTCTCAGATAGGGGCACAAACTTTATGTCAGCCTATCTGAAAGCCATGTGGGATGAGTGTGGTGTTACTTATAAGTTCACCACCCCCTACCACCCACAGACCAATGGTCTCGTGGAAAGATTTAATAAGACCCTGAAGGGCATGATCATGGATTTGTCTGACAAACTCAGGAGGAGATGGGATGTCCTCCTCCCATGCCTGCTGTTTGCCTACAGAGAGGTGCCACAGAAGGGGGTTGGATTCAGCCCCTTTGAGTTACTGTTTGGGCACCCTGTAAGAGGCCCATTGTGCTTGGTGAGAGAGTCTTGGGAAAAGCCTCTCAAAGAATCCAAGGAGAATGTGCTAGATTATGTACTGGGCCTGCGGTCACGCATGGCTGAGTATATGAAAAAGGCAAGCAGAAACCTGGAGGCCAGCCAGGAGCTCATGAAGCTCTGGCATGATCAAAAGGCTACCATGCCTGAGTATCACCCAGGACAGCTGGTGTGGGTTTTGGAGCCTATGGCTCCTAGGGCACTTCAGGCCAAATGGACTGGGCCCTATCCAATTCTGGAGAAAAAAGGTGAGGTCACCTACTTGGTGGACCTTGGCACCCCCAGGAATCCTCACAGGATCCTGCATGTAAACAGGATGAAACCCCACCAGGACAGGGCAGACATGACCATGCTAATGGTCACTGATGAAGGGAAGGAGGAGGAGGGTGAACCTCTGCCAGACCTCCTGTCCTCAAAGGCAAAAGATGGGTCAGTGGAGGGAGTGGTACTCTCTCCCAAATTGACAGATCAGCAACAAAAAGACTGTAAGCAAGTTTTGGGACAGTTTGCTAGTCTGTTCTCCCTGACCCCGGGACTCACCAATTGGTGTTTCCATGATGTTGACACTGGTGACAGCTTGCCTGTCAAGAACAAGCTGTACAGGCTGTGTGACCAGGTCAAGGCCAACATCAAAGCTGAAGTGGCTAAGATGTTGGACCTCAAGGTAATTGAGCCCTCTGATAGTCCTTGGTCCAGTCCAGTGGTACTGGTGCCCAAAGCTAATCCCCAAGGTGGGAAGAAAGAATTGAGATTCTGTGTGGACTACAGAGGTCTAAACGCAGTCACTAGGACTGATGCTCACTCCATACCTAGAGCTGATGAGCTCATTGACAGGTTGGGGGCTGCCAAATTCCTGAGCACATTTGATCTGACCTCAGGATATTGGCAGATTGCCTTAAGTCCAAGAGCTAAGGAGAGGTCAGCATTTTCCACACCAAAGGTCCACTTTCAGTTCAAGGTGATGCCCTTTGGCATGAAAAATGCTCCTGCCACCTTCCAACGATTGGTGAACAGAGTCCTATCTGGGTTGGAATCTTTCAGTGCAGCTTATCTGGATGATATAGCTGTATTTAGTTCCACCTGGAAGGACCACCTGGTCCACCTGAAGGAAGTGCTTCAGGCCCTGCTTCAAGCAGGCCTGACTATCAAGGCAAGCAAGTGCCAGATAGGGCAAAGCTCTGTTGTGTACCTGGGTCACCTTGTTGGTGGAGGCCATGTACAACCTCTCCAGCCCAAGATCCAGACTATTCTGGATTGGGAGGCTCCTAAAACCCAGACTCAGGTCAGGGCCTTTCTTGGCCTGACTGGGTACTACAGGAGGTTTGTTCAGAATTTTGGGACGATAGTGGCCCCTCTGACTGAGCTTACCTCCAAGAAACAGCCCAAGAAGGTCATTTGGACCCCAGAGTGTCAGAAACCTTTTGACACCCTAAAGCAGGCTATGTGTTCAGCACCAGTGTTACTGGCCCCTGACTATAGCAAGGAGTTTGTAGTACAAACAGATGCTTCAGAGGAAGGGATTGGGGCAGTGTTAGCACAAGTTAATGAAGAGGGCCATGATCACCCAGTTGCCTTCATCAGCAGGCGACTACTCCCTAGAGAGAAAAAATGGAGTGCCATTGAGAGGGAGGCCTTTGCTGTGGTCTGGTCCCTGAAGAAGTTGAGGCCTTACTTGTTTGGCACTCACTTCCGTGTACAAACTGACCACAGACCTCTCAGATGGTTGATGCAGATGAGGGGGACAAACCCAAAACTGTTAAGGTGGTCCATTTCCCTACAGGGGATGGATTTCACAGTGGAGCACAGACCTGGGAATGCCCATGCCAATGCAGATGGCCTTTCCAGGTTTTTTCACTTAGCTGATGAGGACTACCAGGGTGTAGGTTAGTACCCATCACCTTTCATCTGGGGGGGGGGCAGTGTAGGAAAGGCCTCCTTTTTTGCCTGATCACCCCCACTCTTTTTGGATAGGTACTGGTGGTTAATGACTCTTGGCTGTGCCCTGGGTACTGCTAACCAGTCCCAGGGCCTGTGCTCTGTGTAAAATGGATATGCAAATTAGGCTAATTATAATTGGCTAAGTTAACCTATCTATAAGTCCCTAGTATATGGTAGGGCATGTAGGTTTAGGGACCACAGCATAGGTGGTGCACACCTAGGTGCACTGCTGAGGTGCCCAGTGTCATTTTAAAAGCAAGCCTGCCTTGCTGGCTGCTTTTAAATTAAAGTTATATGCAAATTCGACTTTGGAATTAAAGGTACTTCCAAAGCCTTAAACTACCTTATTTTTACATATAAGTCACCCCTAAGGTGTGCCCTATGTGCCCCTAGGGCTGGGTGCCATGTAACTATAAGCAGGGACTTTATAAAAATAGATTTATAAGCCCTGGTGAGGTAAAAACAGCCAAATTCGTTTTTCCCTCATTGAAATAAATGGCCTTCATAGGCTAGAATGGGCAGACTTTATTTTAAATTTTAAAGTCTCCTTAAATGTTACATACCAAGAATTTGGTATCAAATTAATTGTTGTAATAAATCCCACAACTTCCAGTTGTTGGATTTAATATAACTTGTTCAGGTAAAAAGTTTAGACTTTACCTAAAAAGTTGCCAATTTCAGCTCTGCATTGTTTTTGCTGCTGTGCTCTGATTGGCCAGCCTGCAGCAGCTTCTGCCAGGCTGCCTTGATGAGGTGTGAAGTGGCCTGGCTTCACACAAAGGAATGTGCTTGGGGGAGAGAATCTCCCCTCAGCAGATGGTGAGGCAGGAAGGGGGAGGGCTGCCAAACTGGTCTTCAAAGGCAGAGAAGGACATCTGGAGCACCCAGCAACACCCCCACATCCTGCAACCCCAGACAATTAGGTGCCCCCTTGATTAGATTAGGAGAGGGCAGGAGAGGGGTGTGTTTATGATATTTAGCCACACCAGTGGGTGGGCTCAGCCAGATGTAACCTCCAAAAATCAGATTCATCCATGTTGGATTTTTAGAGACTGTTGCCTTATGGGATGGATTTTTGCCACACTTCCCAGGAAGTGGTCATCACAGGGGGACGACCCTGTCCCTGATTGGAGAACCAGGGCCCCCCTGCTTTTCACCCAGGAGCAAGGATAAAACTGGCAGACCTGCCCCCACACCTCAGATCCCCACCAAATTTCAAGAAGAAGGAACTAAAGGAGAAGAAGGACTGCCCTGCTGGACCCCTGGCCTGCACCTGGAACCTGCACTCAGAAGGACTGCACCAGCTGCACACTTGGGCTTCACCACAAGAAGGACTTTGCCTGGCTTCAACTGGTTCAAGGAGGGACTCCCTGTTTGCTACAGGTGAAAAATTGCTATCCAGAGTCCCCTGCACCAACTCCTGAAAAAGTGACCAGCTGACCACTGTCCAGTGGCCAAAAAGGAGTTTGCGCCAGGTGCATTCTGGGAGTTGAAGTCCGCACCCCCCAAGGACCATCACAGAACTTCTGGACCCTTGGGGTGAGCTGTGGACCCCAAAAGAACCTTAAAAGAACATCTGGGTGAAGCCCCAGAAGTTTGGAGAAGATTTGAAAAATTTTGTAAAAAAGCTCCAGAGAGGGACCTACCCGCCGCGGAAATTTTAGCCGGCTTGCCTCAACCGCGACCCGGCCTGACTTCGTGGTTCGTCCCGGTAAAGAAAAACATCCGAAAAAGAGACTAAGGCCCTCATCCTGACCTTGGCGGGCGGCGGAGGCCGCCCGCCAAAGTCCCGCCGTCAGGTTACCGTTCCGCGGTCGAAAGACCGCGGCGGTAATTCTGACATTCCCGCTGGGCTGGCGGGCGGCCGCCTTCAGGCCGCCCGCCAGCCCAGCGGGAAAGAGGCTTCCACGATGAAGCCGGCTCGGAATCGAGCCGGCGGAGTGGAAGCTGTGCGACGGGTGCAGTTGCACCCGTCGCGTATTTCACTGTCTGCACAGCAGAAAGTGAAATACATTTAGGGGCCCTCTTACAGGGGCCCCTGCAGTGCCCATGCCAGTGGCATGGGCACTGCAGGGGCCCCCAGGGGCCCCGCGACCCCCCCTACCGCCATCCGGTTCCCGGCGGGCGGACCGCCGGGAACTGGATGGCGGTAGGGGTGGTCGGAATCCCCTCGGCGGCGCAGCAAGCTGCGCCGCCTTGGAGGATTCCAAGGGGCAGCGGAAAACCGGCGGGAGACCGCCGGTTTTCCTGCACTGACCGCGGCCAAAGCGCCGCGGTCAGAATGCCCTGCGGGGCACCGCCGGTCTGTCGGCGGTGCTCCCGCCGACCCTGGCCCCGGCGGTCTAAGACCGCCGGGGTTAGAATCACCCCCTAAGTCCGAAGGTAAAAAGTTGACCGGGACCTCCCAGCCATCGTATCCGAGAAGGGCTCCACGGACGTCGGATCAAGATCCAGGTTTACCCCGGTCGAAGGATTTTCATCTCGAAAAAACGACTAAGTCCGAAGGTAAAAATCACCACCGAGGAAACCCACATCGCGTATCCGGACAAGGGCTCCAGGAGGTCGGATTCAACTGGCAGGTTCGTCCCGGTGAAGAAAAACTTCAAAATAAAGACTAAGTCAGAAGGTAACTTTTTAACCGAGGCCTCCCGCGACTTGTAGCCGAGCAGGGCTCCATCGCGATCGGCCTGAAACTTTGACTTTGCCCCGGTCCTGGTGCAACCAGATGACCCGATTGGCGCTTTTTGTTTCTAAGCGTTAGAAAAATAATAATTCTTTAAAAATTCATATCTCCGGTTCCCCTGAACTGATTTTAATCGTTTTTGTGTCATTTTAAAGATAAAAATATAAACTATTTTTATAAATTGGTTTTGGATTTTTAAACTGTTTCCTGTGTTTTATTTAATTACTGTTTTGTGATATTTGAATGCTTTACACACTGTCTCCTAAGTTAAGCCTTGACGCTCGTTGCCAAGCTACCAAGGGTTGAGCTGGGATTAATTTACTGAGACCTAACTGTACCTAGGTGGAGGTTAGTGGCTTGTTGCTAGGTGTAGGTACCTACCTGCCCTTACTAATAACCCATTTTCCAACACAGAGCCACTAGTTCTGATGAGTATGCGTAGCACTCTTGACAGGAAGACAGGAATGTCTCCACATAAGATTCTCATGGGATGTGCCATGAGATTAGTGTCTGCAAATGCACTTGTGAACAATACAGATGACTTAGTGCTGGGTTACTGCAAAGGCTTAGCTGATGTGGTTCACCCTTTGTCTCATCAGGTCAAAGAAGCAACAGCTCAACCTTTACAGGAACAGTGTCTCGACTTGAGTCCTGGTAAATGAGTTCTGGTGAAGAAACATGCTAGAAAGACATGTTTAGAGCCACGTTGGAAAGGGTGGTATGAGGTTGTTCTAGTAACTAGAACAGATGTGAAGTGTGCTGGTCTGCCAAACAGGGACTACGTGAGCCATACACAAAGTTCTAAATCCTCTTGAAAATACACTGCCTGTTCCTCTTGGGCTGGATTTGGTGAGTGAAGGGGTTCATGTTAGCCAAACTGTGAGGACTGGACAAGTGGCTGTCACAGTCGACTCCTGCTAGCTCAGCCAACATTGTAACAGCAGTTGTGACTGTTACGCAAACTGAGAGGAGACTAGTGGCCCTCAAAAAAGTCCCAACCCAGTCGCAGTTGTGCTTCTAACAAATGCTGAAGTAGCTGAAGAGTCTGATCAAAGTGTTGGTGAAAACAGTACAGTATGAAGATTCGAGAAAAATAGGGTGACGAGGTGCAGGTACTCTGCACCCGAATGGATTTACTTTGCTGGAAATTAATGGGAGAAGGAATGTATTGCCTTTTGTTTTGACTGTGCAGGTGCAGCTGAATATTCTGGAACTTGAAATTGCACTTGAACTGAAATTTGAAATAACCTTGCCAATTGATGAACAGAGACACTGTTTGCTGGAGGTGCTGATCAGTAATTATCAAATGGTAATGTATTAAAGACATTTTTACTTTTGAACTTTGAGAACTTGTTGGTATGGAGTTGATGAACTCTTTAGAAGATCAGGAACTGTTGTGGGTGGGTTCAAAGAGACTTCAAAGTATTTTTAATTCGTTTTTGCTTTGCTCACAATGAAAGAGAAAAAAGAAAAACACCCATTGCAAAAGCTGCTTTACATGTTTTTGTGTTATTGTTTTTCATTTTTGCGTTTAGTATTTTTGGCCTGATTCTGGACAAGATATGAGATTGCTTCATCTTGACAGCACAAATGGTGACTTGTCTTTTAATGTATACTACAAACACTGTATGTATACATTGAAACCATGGATGTACATGATTGTTATGGGTGTACACAGATACCTTGATTTGTATAGGAATGAATCACATAACACAGTCTGCCTTTAACTTATGATATTAGTTGCAGTCTCTATTAACACATATATATAATCTAGAATATACTTATACTTTTTTAGCGCCGCATTTGCGTAATTCTTTTATGCAAAAGCGGCGCAAACTTACAAAATACAATTGTATTTTGTAAGTTTGCACTGCTTTTGCGTTAAAAAGCGGCACAAATGCAGCGCTAAAAAAGTATAAATATGGGCCTCAATAACTTTATTCTAACTTTGAAATTGTTTTTTCCTTGGTGCCTACTAAGCAGCATTTGAGTAGTATTGCTAGAGATAAAACCATTGGCGTAGTGGGAGGTTTTTTTGAACCAACACTAACCTTTGGCACTGCTTATGTGCACAAGAATAATTTAACCTGCATTCCCAAACAAGTAGGTAAAGATTTAATTAATCAAGTGGATGTCAGGAGAAAGGCAATGAAAACCAAAATAGAAAAGGAAATAGTTTTACAGGATTGGCAGAAAGATGCTACAACATCTTGCAAGTGGTGATACAAAAGGACGCTTAGCTTTAGATTGGCAACATGTAGTGAAGCTATGTATATACAGGCCACAATCAAAGTCTTATAAAAAGTGTGTAGGAACTAGTGAATGTAGACATGTGTTTTTGTTTAAACGTGTTTATTTAATTTGTGGTAAAAATGCTTATTACAAGCTGCCGAAAGGCTTGTATGGTACATGCTACCTGGGGGTGGGGGTAGTTTTTTCCAAAAATCTATCATGTGGACAATTTTGACAAATTCAATCTGGAAAGAGAAATCTAATTCCAGGACAAGATAAGATATCAACTGATTATGCAGGCGCTATGCTTCTAGTGGATACAGAAATTGTTGCTATGAGATCCATGGTTTTGGGAAAATCGTCTTGCATTAGACATCTTATTGGCAAAGGAAGGCAGAGTCTGCAAAGTTTTACAGGTGCAACATTGTTGCACATACATTCCAGATAGTATTAAGGTGGTAAGGAAATGTATATCGAACATGACAAACAGGAAAAATGACCTAAAAACCTGAAGGGGACAAATACCTGGGAAACAATAGGGAATGTATTTTTGAATGTTGGATCATTGTTTGGAGATCTAGGACAGGGAACTATGAGAATGATCCTGAGACCTTTGTTGATTGTGACTGTGCACTTGGATTTTACAAGCTATACAATTTCTGGGCCATAAAAAGAGCTAAGAATAAACAGAGGAGGGAAAAGGTTGAAATGGAGAAAATTAGGAGCAGATATTACAAGAACCTGAAAAGATTTGAGAGTTTCAGTAGACCAAGTCCCTTATGTTATCAATAAAATTGTCTTTGGGTTGTCTCATTGTAAATGAGAATGTCCTTTTTGTGATGGCATAATTTGCCGTTAGAGGAGGAATTGTTGGAGCATAAATTTTAGTAATGCTTTAGTGGCACAGAAGTCAGGACTTGTCGACTTTTATATTTGCAAACTCATCTTAGATAACTGCACTAACGTAATTTAAAAGTGTACATGTTTTAATTTGTGGTGGACACTGTGCCTACCATGGCGGATGTTGGGTCTACCAGAACTGAAAAAGTGTTAACATGAATAACAATGTTGAAATATATTCATTATTAGAATGAATAATTATGAGTAAAAATGAATATGATTTATGATGATTGATCATTTAGTTTAAAGTTACATGTGCAGAAAAAAATGCACATCTCTGTCAGATCTAATGTAATGCACTAACAAAGATTGCAATTAATATTGAAATGCTTTTCAAATATTGATGATATATTGTTGATGATGAATTCATAATTTTTTTATATTATGTGTGTTTTATTAATGACAATATTAATGTATGTAATGTTTTTGTTTTAGCATAACTAGGCATGACGTTTTTATATTATAGTAACATGAAGTGTTGAGTAATCTTTTTTCTAATATAAATTTTTCTATTAGGTTGTTTCACATGATTGTAAAGAGTCCTATTGTATTAGGTGTAAGTTTCATTCGCAGTGACCTTGGATGTTTCAATATTAGAACATAAGGACTGGAAAGTATGCAGCACCAATGTTTAATTGTTAATTCTCATGAGAACCATTGGAACTGTAATGAGCCATGGGAAGATGTTGAAATGTATCAAGTAATTAACAGAGTTGCTAGTTATTGCTGGTGTCACACAGAAGGAGAGATGACTGCACCCAAACCTGGAAATCTTCATCATTGTTGCAAATTCATCTTGTATTTTAATTTTCATTGGATGTTGCCCATTTGCGTAATGTGGACACATCAAATTGACCAATCAAACTGTTCTAAGTAATTTCAAGTAGGGAATGTACTTGTTAGTTAGAGAGCAGGGTCCCTTTCCACCCTGAACTGTTATCTTCTCCCCTTGTACTTTTTCAGTTTCCCATGTGCAGCCCATGTTCTGCACTTTCCCCTTGATGTTGCTTCTGATGGACTTTTATGAAGATTCACTGCTTTGTCCATGAACCTGAACTGTATGATGATCCCAGGAGAGGTATATTCAACTGAAATGTTAATTGTCCTCCTTGTCCTGTTTCTTCATTGAGTTAGCATGTTGACACCTGCCTATTTTTATTTTTTAGTTAGATTAACTTAGCCCGACATAGATGACTTTTCCAAATTATTTTTTTCTTTTTTTTCTTTTTGCTTTTGCCGGCATGTGCCTATCCCCACACATGCTTGTCCTAATACACGATAGTAGTAGATTACCCTACATCTTATCCATCTAATTTTCTATATTGATATGTGAAACAGACTTGACTAATGTCATCAACAAATTATTTGAAGTCTGTTTCGGTTGCACAAATTGTTTCTTTAGTATGTGTAATTCTTTTAGAATGCCTAATGGGGTTGATATTGAGTAGATTAAATTTATTTCAAAGATTTGGTCAGCCTATGCTTTTAATTTAATTTTATAATCTGATCTTGCACACAATTTTCATTAAATTGGCTCCGTGGTTATAATAAAGCTTTGAAACTTTTCACAGATTGGAGTTTTGTTTCTGTGGCCCCATTTGTCATGGTGTTAGAATTTTGTTGTTGAATTGAGTAAGATAGGAATGATTGCATTCAGTTAACAAAGCTCCTCACTGGGTCCAAAGATCCCATCAACCTCGGAGGAAAATTGTTTTCAAATCCTGACCTGCAGGAGAAAATACACTAGCACGGACCAGCATCCATTCCCCCAATGTACAATGTTTGGATGCAGTGATCTCCCTGTGTCTTCAAGACGCCACGTTAGTAAGACTCTGGAGTAGGGGACTTCAACATTGTTCAACATGGGTTACGACTGCAAATACAGAGTCAGATCACATCCTCACTTGTGAGGGGCCCTGGACATCCCATTAGCTGCTAGGTTTGTATACTGGTAACAACACTGTCTTTCAAGCATTTGAAGGGGGCACCACCCATACAACAAGAAATATTTGTATTATTCACTTCTTCCTGGGTGACAAGGAGACAACACTGGAAGTTGACAAGGCAGTGTATTTTGCTCAGACAGTGTCAGACCATAATCCCTTAGTGTCCTTTCAGTGGGTTCAACCATGCCCCAAATCCCCAAGTAGAAACTGCCAGTGGAAGCATTGCCTGATGCCTCATTCTGACGACAATAAGAAATCATATAGATCAGTACTTCATAGATAATGCAGAACCAATACAATTGATAAGGATCAAATAGGACACGTTTAAGGAGGTGGTATGCAACCACTGAATTCACAGCACGTATGGGATCAAAAAGGATCCCAGGCGCAAATTAAAATCATTAGAGAAAGAAATACATAACACTAAATTTTGTGTGCTGCTATTGAATCCCATGCACTTACCTGCTCTGGGGAACGCAAGGTAGAGATGAGACTGTCCTATCTACGCATTGAGAACTACCATGAATATGTCACAAAGCAACATGATGAGGGGGACAGAGCGGGATGAGTGTTGGCCTGGTTGCTGAAATCTGAAGTGGCTAAGACCCCTATTTGTATGATCCAAGATGAAACGAGTGCACTCAAGCAGACTCACAATAAAATAAACAACATCTTTACACAATATTACTGATAACTCTATACTCCCACCCCCCTGTCCAGAGCAGCTGGCGGCCAGGGTGATACGGTTCCTAGATATACTGTCACTCCCTGCTTTCTCCTTGCAGTACGGCACTGGACAGGCCCTCTCTTCTAACCCTTTGAAGGTCTCCTGACCTGGACATTTGCAGGTGCACTCCATGGTTCTGAAGACAACCCACACACCCTGATTGCACTCCCCAAACACCCAAGCCTTCCTCCACTTGCTAGGTGCTTGTGTATCTTTTAATGGTCTGGGGTAGCATTCTAGGGCCTCCACAGAGAGGATCAAGTGATTGAAGTGCAAATAGGCCCTCACCCATTATTGCTCCCAGCAAATACACTGTCTAGTGTACCCAAGAGCGAGAGGAGGCCAGAGCTCTGGAAACAAAGATAAAAAGAAGTCCAAGGTGTACATGTCCAGAGACTTTCAATTCAGACAAATGCTCATCAGTGAGCCTGCCCATCTCTCTTCCTTTGCTTCTCTGCATTTTACAAAGCCCCTGTGCAAGGTTTTAAAAGTGAGCATGGAGAAATAGGTAACCCTATCCAATTCAGCAAAAGCACATCACCCCTCCATCATTTACTGACACTTATATGAGCAGTCAACACACTGGCCAACTTCCATGTACAGCACTGGTCATTTTCAAAATGATGAATCAACCAAGGTTATGAAAACCTCTTCTCTGTCATCACCCAGCGAATACTGGTTTTCTCCCTCCTAGACTTGAAAGGGAAACACTACTGAGACTAGTACCAGGGTTCTGCCTGCCCTACCTTTCTTGCTTTAAGAATATTATGCCCAGGCTTCTCAGAGGACAACTCTTAAGTACATTCCTCCCCAGCACTCCACCAGGAGAAGTCTAATCCTTCAAAATGGGCCTAATTTTCAGGAAGGAGTTTGAACTGACACCTCGTCATCAGAATAATTAGGTTGGTCCAGCAAAGGCATTCAGAACTGGAATTGTATCAATAAGACTGGCTCAGGGAAATGTAATGGATTGTAAAATACATAAAGGAACACATATAAGTAAAACTGTCATTATCTAATTACTGGTGACTCAGGAAAATCCCGAAACATGTCTTTTCTATACCAAGCCAATCCAAAATTACATTGTAAGCATTTCCCAGCCACAGTGTGAATAAAATTAAACAATCCAACCGTCAGACAAAAAGATATGTCACATTCCTTTTGGAATTCTAATTTATTAGTTCTACACAGACTATAACCAATTCATTATGTGTCCCGTCTGCAACAGAGCTAGCTATGCCCAGATATCAGACTAAAGCAGACCACTGTCTTCCCTTCTCAGCCTCCATAAGAGTGCATGTGTGTGCACACATGTTCACATGTCAATCCTGCTATGCAGCACTGGACCTTCTTTTAAAAGGTTGCCTATGATGCTTACAGCTCAAATTCATTTTAACAGAAGCCTGCAGTGTGTAGAACTCTGTTACTGAGGCTTACTCACAGAAGAGATCCAAGCATCAGGTGGTCAAAAAAATAAAAACAAAACTGTTGGTATTAGCAATTCATGGGTCAGAGCCTGCTCTGTTAAGAGTACCAAACATAAAACAAGAAGAACATGCGTTATCTTTGTTTCTGGTGCAGCATATCAACCCAAACCAAATCAAATTTGTGGTCGAAGACCAAGTTCCAGACCGTGGTACATCTAGAATATGGCAGTGTAATATTTACTAGCCTAATAAAAAATATGGTATGCATCTTGAAAAGAGAAGGGGTGTCTCAAAAATGACAAAATGAGTGGTATTTAAGCTGTACAATAATCAAAAGCGTTAAAAATATCTAAATCTATTCCTGAGAGCACAACCAAACCACATTCCCCTAAGAATCCTTCTGAAAACCAATCTTTTCAACCAGTCCTTCACATTATATTGGGGTCTAGAGATTCAGGCCTTCATTATGACACGGGCGCCACAATAACGCCAGTGCTGGCGGTATGTGTGGCACCCAATTATGACCTTTCCGCTGGGCCAGCGGATGGAAACAGTGGTTCCGCCCACTGGCCCAGCGGAAAAGTCACAACAACTTTGAGGCCGACTCGTAATCGAGCCAGCTGCAATGTTGATGTGCAGCGGGTGCAGCAGCATTCGTCGCGCATTTCACTGCCCGTAATTCGAGCAGTGAAATGCGCAATGGGGGTGTGCCTGGGAGCCCCTGCACTGCCCATGCCAAGTGCATGGGCAATGCAGGGGCCCCTAGGGGCACACCGAGTCCCCCTTACAGCCAGCCTTTCCTGGCTGGAAGATGGGGACTCATAATCGCCAGGTCAGCGCTGCTTGCAGCACTGCCCTGGCAGTACTGGTGGTATGACTGTGGAGAATGTGCCACGGTCATAATACAGCTGGTTGGCACCGCCAGCCTGTTGGTGGTACTACCACCACCCCCGGCGGGGCGGTCCGGGACCGCCGGGGTCATAATGACCCCCTCAATGTCAACGTAATTCTGCATAAGTGCCCCACTCTTTGAAGTGACAACACTCCAAATATTAACAACCTACGGCAAGCATGCTGTATTTTCCCTTCCTCCAGCCGACATCTTCTCCACACCACAAATATCTGTGTTACAAGCCACAGAATCCCCATTCCACTGAGTTTAACTCATCGTAGGAATTCCATCTGGATTTTCAAGCCAGTATTGCAACTTCCAGTCACCCGGTATCGCTGCATGAAATTCCACATACTCAAAATGGTGCCTAAGCATGAAGGTCTTGGGACTGTTGGAAATGCTTCTAATGATGACAACGTAGTCCAAGAGAGACAGTATTTGCATTAAAAAATGCACATGTATTCTACAAAGGTATTGGATCAAAGAAACAATTAAGAAAATGTAATATGATTTAGCACACAATTGAAAGTGGATTATATTATTGAGAAAAGAAAGAGATGTTATACATTTCCGTTGGCCATTACAATTTTGCCATGTCCTTCACAAGAATTAAATATACTTATAAAGTGATTAACTTATAATTTTCCTTGTGTCTTAACATTTCAGAAATTAAAAAGAGGACCAATTTAATAATAAAAAAGACTTAGCTTTCACCCACAAACATGCTTTGATGTGATCTATCCCACCCCTCAAATGAATGGTTTTTGAGTGTGGTAACACATCTACCATTGACTTCAGTATAACTAGAGTTGAATACCATGCAAGGCGGTTTCTGCCACAAGGAGGTATTGATATGTATAATAAGCCAAAGGTTTTGTATGCAGGGTGAAAGAATAATTGTAAATGCATCAGACCATTACATCTTGAGTGAGTTAATTTTGAAATCAGCTATTTTAACACTTGCAAAAGTGATTGCAGTCTATGACTAATGTTTGCTTTCGAAAAAGCAAAATGTACGACCTACTAAAACACATCTTTATTTCAATTTATGCAGTTGACCCTTTCTAAGTAGAACATTCAAGATGTGAAAATCCGTAAGTATCCACTTTGTATCTATCTTTGTTGGAACTTGACTAGAAGTGTGCACTAACAAATGGCCAATGCATTTCAGCAGAGAGAACAAACTCTGTAAAAAAACTAAATGAAGAGGTCTCAAACGTTTTTGAGGAGCCATCTGCCTGTTTTATTACTTGCCTGGATTGCTGAATGCCAAAACTACATTATCATGATTCTACTTCATGTCTCTTTCTCCACTACCTTTCCTTTATCTTTATCTCACTCCTGTAGGTTCTTTGTCATCCCTAATTTTTCCTTTTGTCACTGCTATCCTAAAATGTCTTTCTTATTATTTCTAAATTTTCTGTCTTTTCCACACTTGTTGCCGGTCAGCGTGTGATGGTGGAAAATATGTTCCTTTCCCTTAAGAATCATTGACAGTGCCAGCCACCTCCGACCACAAAGACAAATTAAACTGTGACTTAATGCCTTCATCTTGGCAACTGTAATTACTTTTTCAGCAAAGAAAGTATGCCCTGCATAAGGTACTATTAAGTAATTAATGGTGCAGAGACTAGGACATTATTTCTTCAACCATCCTGCCCCTCCCTTCATACACAGGACATACACAGGAACAGGAAAGATGCACTTAATAGCAGCAACACAGTGAAAATATAGCTCAAAAAGACCACCATGCAAATAGCTTTAAAGGTCGTGGCGTGCATTTGTATAAAAACAATAAATAACAAATGCTTAAAACAACTAAAAACATGAAGCTGGTAAATATCTGCTTAGGAAATTTGCTTGTATAAGACGAAAGCACTTATCATGAGCGAGATACACATGAAAGTGAACCAAGCAGGCCCACATCTCAGATTAATTGATTTTCTGCAGTGCAACTTGCTGGATGGCAATTAGTAAGCCATGATTCACCTGATGCCATTGATATAAACATTGATTCTGTTTTCAGACCTTCCCTCAAACCAACCTTGCTAATTCCTAGCGAGTCACACAATTCTCAGTTTCTCACAACATACTTCAAACACAACCCAAAATCATGCCACCTTCCTACTCCAGCAAGTTTATGCATACTCAAGGAGCTCTTTTCTCCAGTGTGGTGTGTGTGTTGGGCTATAAAAGATGCAACACATCTAGGGTCCTGTTCCTTTGATCAACCAACATAAAGATAGCAAAAAGAGAAATCAGTAACGACACGCACATTCACTGACACTGTAGTGTAAAGCTTCACACTTGAACCTGTTCTCAGCCAGACTGAATAAATTTAATGCAAGTAAGAAAGTGATACATTAAAAATTCAGTCGGACTGCTGCCAGAGTTCAACAGAAATGCAAGCAGCAGCCTTTGCCAATGTACTCATAGCTTATGAAATGTAATGGCAAGAAAGTGAAAGTGAAATGGACTAACTGTAGGTGGTGCTAGACCGTCACACATGTGCACTCTAAGCACACTGCGCCACCGGAGCATCATTTGTTTTTACACTTCGGTGGTGCTGTGTGCAAGTACATATTTACAAGGCCACGCAAAGCCACTTTGCCTGGCTTTTCATGGCCTTGTAAATATGGACCCCGTTCAAGCATAACACTGCATGAAAGGGGATTTCCATGGGTGTTGCTTGGGGTGTGTCGTAGTTTGACTCTTACTGTACGTAAGACTGCTGGTTTAAGGATGACAGTACTTTTATTTGTATTTGACTAGACCAAGTCGCAACTGTTGACCCAGCCCTCCTGGCTCACAAGCAGTACCTTACCAAAAAACCAACAGTAAAAGGTGATTTGTGTCAGCCTTTACGCATGGACTCAAGAGTGCGACATCCCAGGGAGGTTGTGGTTAAACAGAGCTTACCCCTTTCTCACATGAGCAACATGTCTCAGTCAAACACAGGCAATGAAAGAGATGCAGTAAAGTTTCAATAGGTTTTATTAACAAGACTGCGATCTACGATAAATTGCATGGACTGCAATGATTAGGATAATGAACAATGCAAGCAGAATGGTAAAATTGACAGTCATGAATACAAAGACCCCCACCATCTTGCAATAACATGAGTTGTGAAATATATGTGAAATGGACCCTAATTCCCTAGCATGATGAACCTAATCTCTAACCTAAAGAGAGCTAGGTGTGTGAAACCTAATCTGCCAGTACCATGTCCATGATAAGAGCCCCACAACCCTTGCTACCTTGGAATGAGGTCTCTAGATCAGACTCCGTGGGGACAGAAAGACTGGGCCAGCATCAAGGTGAGGTATAGCATAGATAGTGTCAATGGCATCTGGTAGGAATCCCTCTGATTATCTTGTCTGTGTGAGATGTATTCATACAGATCTGGTAGGACCTCTGACATATGTATATTCTCAAACAATAGATGAGAAGGCATGCTTGGGGCGTCAATTATATAAACAATTCCCTGAAAGGGTAAATTATGTTACTGGCACACGAAAGTGGGAAAGTACATAATGCGAATACTGATGTATCTCATTTATCTTTGACGCTGATAGTGACACCTTTACAGAGTGGCACTGATAACATGAAACTAATACATCTTCCTAACTATAAACATGGCATCCATCTTTTGAAGAAATAATTAATTAAATGTGCTAAAACAGAGCAAGTTAAATAGGTTAAAAGTCACTAGGTGACGGAGGCACAGGCCTGCAATCCAGAAGGCTAAGCTAACGCCTGATTACCATTAAAACTAACTAAGATCCACTACAGGTGTTCCCATGCAACACACCTAAAACTCGAAGGAATCTGATGCAGCCCCAAATTTACAAGTCTTACGATGTGTTAGATTTCTACGCCACATCAGGGGTGGCATAAGAGTGAAACAAAGGGGAGAAATATATTTATTTCTCCCTGTTTTTTCCTTTCTGTGTGTGCTACATTCTGTATTTTAAAAGTGTACGTTTATAATTGTGGCGGACCTTGTGCATACCTTGGCTGACATTGTGTCTATCAGAACTGTCAAAATGCTAACATGATTTAACAATGTTGAAATATTTTAATCATTAGAACGAATTATGAGCAGAAGTGCATATGCTGTATAAGGTTGTATGATTAACTAGTTTAATGGTACATGTGTGCAGAAAAATAAATGCACATATTTGTCGTACTTGACCTTGGTTGTTTCGACACTGGAACATAATGACTGGAGGGAGAGTAATACCATTGTTTAACAGACTGTTTCCATGAGAAAAGAAAACATTTTCTTGTGCCATGGGAAGGAACTTAAATTGCAACAAGTGATGTACAAATTGTTAAATTTACTGGAGTCACACGGAAACAAGAGATGACATTAGACCAAACCTGTGAAACTGCAGTGGTGTTGCAAATTTGATTATGCCAAGGGACTGACTGGATATTGCCCCTTTTGTGCAGTGTGGACTTATTGACTGGACCAATCAAACTATTTTGAGTATTTCCAAGTAGGGACAGACTTTCTAAGTTTGAGGCGTCCCCCTCTTGAATTTGGTTCTGGTAACCTTTCCCAATGGACATTTCCCGATTTCCATGTGCAGCCCTCGTTCTGCACTTTTTCTCCCTGATGGTGCTCTTAACAGACTTTGCTAATGATCTACATGCACTGCTGACTAAACTGAATTGAATGCTGAACCTAGGAAAGGTATATTTTAATGCAAATGTATTTTCCCCTGCCCTGCTTTTCTGAGTAGAATTAGTATGCTGACATGTTTCTTTTGTTTTTCTTAAATAGTTTAACTTAGTCCCAGATATATGTTTTACAAATTATTTTTGTCTTTTCTTTTTTACTTTTACCTGCACGTGTAGCCCACTCCCACACATGCTTGTCTTATTTTGGTTAGTAGAAGAGAGAACCTATGTCCCAATCCCTGAATTCTAAATCTTTGCACATTGTCACTGACTAATGAATTCACTGTCTGAGTTCAAACATGTCTCTGTTTCACAAGTTATTGCTTTATTAATATGTATTGTCGTTCCTCTTCTTGAGTGGTTAGTGGTGTTGATGTTGAGTAGATTAAATTTGTTTTGTAGATTTGGTCAGCCTACGGTGTTCATTTATCTTCACATTTTGATTTTGCAGACAATTTATATAACTTAGTGGTTATAATTAAAGCTTTGAAAAAATCATTGATTGGAGTATTCATCCGAGGTTACATGGGTCATGGTGTTTAAATTGTTGTTTGTATTCAATTGATTGTAAATGGTTACTGTTGTATAGCTATTTTAGCCATGTTTTAGACATGTTGCAGCTGTGCACCTTAACCCTGTGACATTTTATTCAGCATTGCTTTATTTTTCAAGCAATCGCAACATTTTGCAGTGCTGTTTTTTTTTCTTAATCTCATTGTACTTTCCCCTAGGTAAGCATCACGTTCTTAGTAGGACATTTATTTGACTTTGTGCTTTATCCAAGGCTACCGTCTGATAGGGTTGCCGACAAACGTGGCATGCTGTGTCTCCAACATTCACAGAAAACAGTCATGTGAGGACTACTTCTTAGAATGTTGGCTGTTTTATTATAAAAACACCCCTTTGTCCCAGACATGTTAGAGGGAGATTCCAGCCAGATGACCACAACTGCATGTTGATTGCTGACTGCTTCACTGTAGCTACTTGTTAGATGGCCGGACCCCTGATACACATGGGATGGTGTCTCTCTAGACTACAGGCTTCTTCCTCCAGGTATGTGGGATGATGTACCCCCAGGGGGGAAACCCGAGGGCAGATTAGGCTTATTATGTTGTGCTCAAACATAGTGTAGGTAGGAGAAATAAATACATCACTCCTAGTGACAGAATGGAAGGATTATTCTTGTGTTTTACTCTGTTAATCACCTGTTTGTTTTTATTGTGTTTTATCATCCTAGTTTTTGCAATACATGCCTTTTTATATAAGATGTAGTTATTTCAATAAATCCTTATTGAACTATATTCTGCATCTGTTGTCTTTGCCTGTATGAGACCTTTGGTAACTGAGAGAAAGGGAAGGGATCTGATCGACCATGATTTCCCTGAGAAGTCAGAGATGAGGCGCTGCTAGTTAGCCGGAGAACCCGGATTAGGCCGACAGGCGTCCTGTGGTGTGGAACCATACATAGTACCCAACAACCATGTGATCCTGTCTCCCAAATCTGGTAGCCTCATTACCATAATGAAAACCTAAGTAACACACTCTTCACTGAGCAAAAAGATCCATCGACCTGAGGGAAAGGAGGTGTTTTTCTAACCCTGCGGAGAGTGAGGGGAAAACATGTTAGCAGAGACAACCTGCATGCCAGACCAGTTGTACAGCACAGTAAGAAAGAAGTTCAATGAAGCTTGCCATGGTTCAAGCAGAGGCAGCTCTACAGTTTTTGGGCATTGTCCCCTTCTCCTACATGTGAAATGTCACTCGATTAAACTATCAATAGTAAAATGCTGCAATTGTGAAAAGTGTTGAAAAAATAGTAGAACTTTAATTACACTAGTGAATGGGAGGTGGGGTGACTATGATGCCCACGAAGATGGCTGCTTTCCTTTAGACTCGGAGGCTTGGATGGCAGTCCTATGACTGAGGATTCCTGACACTCACTTCAATGGCTTTCGAAAGCGGGTGAGCAATGGTGGAATACCTTGGCTGGGGAAGTTCAGTATTTTACAGCTTAATTAAGCATTTCATTTTAATCAAGTTCTTCCTGCTCCCCTCAGCACTGTCAAGATAACGCCCACCATTTCCTTCTTCACACGGGAGGCGCAGCTCTAATTTGGGAGGCCTGACACTTCCTACACTGGGGTGGCAGGAAAGAACAGCTCTATAACTAGGTGTAGATGCAGTTGATGAAAACTTTTTTAACAAAAAGGAAGACATATATATTGGAACTTGGTTCATTTAATACAAAGGCACACAGTTACTTGTGGTAAATTTCTATTGCTAGTGGGTTTAGTTTCACTCTGAAAAATTAATTTAGATTTTTTTTCTCAGGTTTCCAGCTTTCAAATCTTTATAGATAACGGGATACCTTTATCCCTTGTCAAAATCCCTACGGAAATATGTTAATACTTGGACTGCATGAATAAAATGCACATACATACTTGGAGTACATAAATGAATGAATGAATAATCTTTATTGTTCAGTTAATTGAAGCGTGCAATTATAAAATCAGTTTAAAAACATCATTTATTCACATAAAGATACTTAGGGCCTGATTACGAGGCTGGTGGTCATAGGCCGACCTGCCTCGCGGTGACGGTCGGACCGCCGCAACTGTGGCGGTCCGACAGCCAAATTACAACCCTGGCAGGTGGACCCACCAGGGTACTGCTGTCCCCACCGGGACTTGATTCCCAATGGACCGGTGGTGGCCGGAGTTGTAACCAGCCACAGCATCGCTGATCTCAGCACCGCCTGGCTAATTACAACCCCACTTTCCACCAGACTTTCCATGGCCAGTGCAGAGGGCCACAGGAGAGTCCCTGCACTGCCCATGCCAATGGCATTGGAAGTGCAGTGCTCCCCCCCCCGGACTGTCAGAAGGTGCACTGTCTGCTTTGCAGACAGTGCTCATTCCAACGGTGCTAGAGTGATATGAAATTGGCCTTGACTCCTGTAAGGGAGCCAAGGCCAATATCGTAGCACTGTTCCCGCTGGCCAGCCCTGAGGCAATGCCTATTACAATGTCACTGCTGGTCAGCCCGACAGGAACTTTGTAATGTGGTTGGGAGGGATGTCATCGCCATGGTGGTGGCATCCTCCACGCGGCTTTGGCAGTCCTGTGGTGAGACCACCAAAGTCTTAACCAAGCCCTTAGAGTAAATTCTCAATACCAATGTCTTAGTGGTATTTTACAGTCTTCTTTGTTACTTTTTTCAAATACTTTATTGTCATGGAACATAACCTTTTGTGGAAATCTCTATGATAAATAGGATTACCTCACTGGCCACACCGGTAACGTTAAAGACTATAACTATAGCTCTTCTTTAAATTTTTAAAATCCTGGTTTGGTGCTTCTTCCTATACAGTGTTCTCAAAAAGGGAGATCTGATTCTGGCGGTCAAAAGATGGATAGCAATACATATAATATGGCTGTTTCCATGGTAAACAATATTTTGGGAGCCAATTTAAAAAAGATGTGTCAAGTTATTAAAAAAAGAACCTAAAATGAACTGGAATCTCCCCCAAAGTTTTTTTTTTTTTTTTGTTTTTTTTAATTAGACAGTAATTTGCCTGATTTCATTTTGACTTCCATAAAATATTGAATTTGTTTTTATTAAATATCATCAGGCCTCTTCACTTGATCTTTTGTTAAACTATATTTTTGAATTGAGCAACCTAAATACCCCCATTAACTTTAGATAATTTATTAGAGGTAATTAAAGCCCTCAAGTCATTTTTTGTGGGCACAAACAACACTTTGCAGAGGATGGAGGATAAATAGACTGGCTTAGATGTCAGAGTAACTGAAGCAGGGCAAAGAATAAGCAGGGTTGCAATGATAATGTCAAATTAAAGGATCTGTCAAAGGAAAATGTTACTCTGAAAACAGGTAGAAGTTTTAGAAAATCAAATTGAGAGAACAATCTATATTTTTATCAGATTCTGGAAGGGTCAGAAGGTGCTGACATATTATCCTTCCTAAAATCACAACTCTCGGTGATGTTGGAACTTTCAGCTATTATGTTATTTAAAAAGCTCTTAGAGTTGGTCCATGACACAGTGTAGCTTCACATAATTTCAAACCTTTAAGCTATTATTTTTGTATTTTTTGCAGTATATTGGTTTAATGCTACTGCTATCTGTTGCCAAATAAAACAACTACAGTGGAAGAGACATAAAGTATTAATCTCATAGGATGTTTCTAGTGTCACAGAAAGCAGACTTAAGGGATTCCTAGGCCTCCGTGCCTAACTCACACAAATCAATCATAGATATGGTCTGGTCTATGGATGTCTTATAAAGTCACGTATAAAGACAAGTATTATTCTTGGTAAATTTTAAAAACAGTGGTTTGCTGGGGTTCTTTGCCCATCATCTATAAATAATAGGAACGGGTGGCAATTATATTCCATAAGAAGCTGCACTTAGTTGTTATTTCTTATGAAATTGATGTGGAAGGCAGAGAAGTTATGGATGAAGTTAAATTAATGCACAGTATTTTTTATTATGAACATGCATGGTCCCAACAACTCAAGTAAGGATTTTGGAAAAAAAAGTCTAGTCTAAACCTATCATATATCCCCATGACAGACTTACAGTTAGGGAAGATTTCAATACAATTCTGGACCCTTTCATGGATAGACATTCTCTTTCAAGCTCTGTTTCTAATTCAGATCAAAATACAATTATTAAACCTGTCTGTAGGGAATATACATGTTTCTCTCTAGTACAGAACACACAAACAAGAATTGATTATACTTTTAAGAAAAAATTTGGTCTGGGCAATAGTTTAAGCTTAGATAGAGGCTATTTCAATATTGGATTGTGCAACAGTTATTGTTGTGCCAGATATTTTACCATCTCGAGGGAAACTTTATAAATGGTGTTTTAATAATTCTTTGTTGTCTGATTAAGTTTCCTCTCCAAATTTCAAAATGTTATTATAAAATATTTTGAGCTGAATTCCTTTGGTTTCCCCACAGTTGCTATTTTATGGAACTCTTCCAAACAGCTGCCAAAGGATTCGTGCTAACTATGTGGAAGGAAAAAAGCATAAAACTCATAGAGACTCAACAAAGGTATTGAAAGACATTGTAAAATTAGTACGTAATTAGTATACCACAAAAACAATGAAGATCTCTTAGATGAGTTGATTACTGCAAAAACAAAGGTTGATAAAAAGATAGTGCAAGGCGGCCTATGGGTATTTTTAAAAAACGAATCCAATAGTTTACGGAGGACAAAGAAAATATGGTAAACTACTAATTTCTTAAAAATAAAAAAGACAGAACCCTATATAAACATGTTGTTAACTAAAGTTTTTAGCGACAAAGATATTTCAGACTTTTGTAAAGACTAATATAAAAAGTATCAGAGGTTGGGAAGTCACGCTGCTTGCGTTAATTTTCAGCACTGGGAGTTTGGCTCACTCTATAAAACCGGCACGAATTGCACAACGTGCAGTGCAGGAGGACGCTGCTTCTTTCTGCCACTCAAGCAGATTTTCTACTCAAGCGGCAGCTACCTCAATGTGAGCAGCACATTTATCAACGCAAACGGAAGCGGCCAACCGTGTGAGATTTTTCTCACTCGCTCTCACCAACCTAACGTTGATGAGCTGCAAGAGAGGAAAAACTCCACTCCTCCCTGCGCCACAGAGTTTTTCTGAAACTCAGAGCACAGAGTGGGCAAAGCTCAACAAACTCTGCTGGAGGAGCGAAATTCATCGCCCATCCCTAAAAAAGATTGAAAAGGAGTTTTTGGGCCAAGGGCTAATGGATTTTGTTAAAAGAGTAATATCTGATAATTCAAGAGATTTTTTTAAATGTTTTACATAAAGCTTCTAAAAGAAACTAATCAATGCTTGCATTAACACTAGATGCTAAAAAAGCCTTTGACCGGGTTAAGTGGGATTTTATGTACAAAGCTGTCCAATGGCATGATTTTGGTTTTACACATTGAGTAATGTATTGTTTTACATTTGCCTCCTAGAACATATGTTTATGTTAACAGCATTTTCCAATCCATTTTAGGCACCTACTTGGCATTACCCATTATTAAAACTTAAGACTCCAATCACAATGCGCCACAAAAAATATATGCAAAATTTCACACATGCTAATTTGTTGTTAGCATGGACTGCTGGAAGCAGTTAGCAAATTCATCCCAATTTCGTGTTTGACGTCTTGGAACAGGGAACAGCACACTAATAGAGAATGCAGATTTTCCTCATTCTAAAGTCGGCAATGTGCGGGCATGTGTGGTCTTTGTTTTCGCTGTTTGTGGCAGGATTCGCAAGCGGCAAACCGTAGACACAAACACCCTCAATTCACACTCACGTTGTTAAACTTTTGTCGGTGCAAACTCTTGATAACTAACCCCATTGTGATCGAGGCCTTTGTAAAAATATACGTGTGCAAAGTACATATGTGCTTCGTGCACAACACTCATGGGTCACCGAGGCACTTAAGGATGCATTCGCTATGACTTTTCTTATGAGTACATCTGGCTTATGTGCGGAAAAACTCTACACATTGTGCCCTACATCTTAAAAAACAAAACATTTTTTATGCAGTGTTGTAAAGTCTCTCACAATCCTAGTGACAAGAAGGGAAAGCTAAGACATTATATGCCCAGGACGTTTAGTAGAGTATTTCTCAAGTTTCCCATGAAGGATGATCCAAACAATACAGGAAACATCCGCTCAGCACAAAAATGAAAACTCCTACAATTCGGAAACTTGCTTCCACTTTTGAAAGTTTCCGATTTGGAGTTAATGGGTGGCAAGCAGAGAAGTTCTCCTAAAAGACACAGCTCGTGTTCTCTCTATATGAAAGTACTCAGGATCTGCAAGAAACCTCGCATTATTTCATTAATCCAGTATAACATTACATGTCTAATTAAGTGGAAGAAAGACTCCCTGTGCAGCGCTGGCCATGGAACATTTTTCTGCCACTTTCACTTCGACATTTCAGCAAAAAGAAAGCACTGATATCTCACGGTGAAGACATTGTTTTAAATGACGCGCCCACTGGTTATAAATTAGCAATACATATTATGGGCTTCAAGGCGCATGGTCCAGCTCTGCTCACTTATTGCTATGCAGGAAGATAGTTATCAAACTTTCCAGTGATTTAATGCTGCAACCTGATCCCGGAGCTGGGATGGCACCGGTAATAGCGGGCACTACATTATGTACATGTAGGAGGAAGCATTTTAGAATTAATTCATGGGAGCGGCCTCGGCCACATACTCCGAATATCAGATTCAGGCTACACGGCAAGAATCTGAAACATGATAAAGGAAAGGAAAAAAATATCTGTTCATGATGCTGTGATGAAACACAACATTTTCTAAAACGTTACTGCTCTTTTTGAATATGGGTTCTTACCCCGCCCAAAGTAAATTGTAAACCAAAATCAAACCGAATCATCAAATATTGAGATGCATGACAATGTCAACATCGGAAAATTCAATTTACGTTTGCAGCGTGAGCAAGCTCCCGAATGAGGCCCCGCGTTTTCTCGATGATTCATTCTCTCCTCAAATTATAACCAGTGCAATCCTACTTTCCTCTAGCTGGGCAGAGCTGAGACGAGTTTGCCTGAGAGCTAAAACCTTAGCGTCCCTGGCTAAAGATGTGAAAAAAAACTACATCGGGCTTCAATGGGAGCAGGCACACCTCTAGGCTGCTGCTTTACAGGTGTGCACTGTGGGAATCATCAATGTAGGGTGGTGTTGAGAATCTTGGAATAAGTAATCATTCAAAAATCCAGGGATGTAAATAAATAGTTTGGGGCGATTTCTTATTAGCCTATATTTATTTATTTATTGCTTTTTGGTATTGTAGGCAGCAGTTTAAGGCCCGAGAGTATTACAGAGCTCCATGCAGAGCACAGCACAGAGTATGAAAATATTGGTAATATCACAGGCAATAACAAAAAAGTCTAAGCAAGGATATAAAAACATGAATTGTCAATGCTAGTTCAAAGCCATGCACATAATAAAAACACAGACAAATAGGTGTATAAGGCATAAGTAATGTACCAATAAAAAAATAAATAGACAAACAGGAGAACTGGAAAGGAGGGCACATGGCAACAAATAAATGTTCAGAGTTATGAATATCTGAAGTGAACAGAATGAAGACTGCTAGTGCAGAAAATACAGAGACACTGCATTAGACTGGGCACTAGGTATGCCATATAACTTGGAACATCACTAAACTGTTGTCATAATCGCTCCCTTTGGTTTATGCTATCCATTCCACATATTACCACCATACACCGTACCCTTCTATGTACATCAGCTATGGGTGAGATGCGATGATAAGTTGTTTGTAACAAACTTTCCATTGGATCATGGAGTTAAACACCATATTATATAATGGCATTTTAGATACCTAAAATTAAAGAACTGTAGTGTATGAACCAACATTGTTGAATCTGATAAGAAATTGTGAGAGCTGAGCAGACACCATATGTTAATTATTTTAATTTCTCCCTGCCAAGAGGAATTTCTGTGGGAAGAATTTTTTTTATGTTGATTCTCATCCCACCACTCCAGCCCACGCATTACTCCGATATCTTCGAAATCCTCTAATTTTAAGAACACAATCTTGCTGAAATATACTAGTCTTTATTACTGTGTCTTGTATGCATGTGGATTGTGAACTAATCATCAGAACACATTATCTGAAATCTTAAAACCAGCATAAAAGAATCGACCATGCTTGATGCCTGGTAAAAGAGTGAAAAGACCTTCTAGCCTACATCTCCTACAAGTAGACTAGAAGATGCAAATGGTAGAAACAGTGAGGCATATTTACAAGCCCAGTGGCGCAGGGTAGCAAGTGTTCTTGCTACGCTGCCCTGCGCCACAAGGAAAGTGGATAAATGTGCCATATCTACAAGGCCATGAGAAGCCACCAAAGTAGCTTTGCGTGGCCTTGTAGCTATGGACCTGCACCATGCGCTCCCTGTGCGTCACAAAAAACGATGCACCGGAGCCGCATAGGGATTGTAAATACGCCCCAGTATTTTTAAAAAGGAAATTATCACTGCAAAAAGACATGTACACGATTGTGTATAACTCAAAAGTCTTAGTATGGAATATAGTTAAAAATAAAACAAAGGCTCTCATTATGTGATGTGTGGAAAAATAGCACCAATGTTCCACATCCAGAATTAGGGCACCACAGGTCATGGTAATCCGGGATGAGAGAGAGCAGCCCATTATCCACGAATCCCATTTGGCTCTGTTATATAACATTCCACAGTACCATGGAACTGACCAATTTAAAAACGATTGCCCTTGACAGAATAAAAGGTGGAGCGGATACCTGCAGAATGCATTAACTCTCCTTTTTTCCAAAAGGTTCCAAGTTTTCTAGTTTTACTGATTTTATTGTTCTCTGTTTCGTCCATTTTTTCACCCGTTAAGAATTGCCGGTTAGTAAAACTGCTGAATTGCAAGAAACCTGCATGTGTGCAGAACAGACGGACTATGATTAAAGGGTTCATAGAATGCATGCAAGCTCTTACCTCGGTCTGGAGTATGGCAGCCCTCTGTTCTTTGGCAGTGAGAGACTCTTTAAGCACTTCAATGTGTTGTTTGCAATCTGAATTTTGATTGCCAAGAGTTTCAAGCTTGGTTTGTAAGGCAAGGAGCTCAGATTCCTTCTTAGACAATTCCTGCTTCAGTTGGTCTATCTGTGGTAAGTAAAATATTTATTTTCAAAAGCAATGCACATTAGCACAGTTGTTCACATTTATTGGGTACATAACTCATATTATAGTCATATAAAAAGTAAGAATAACTGTCCTTATTTTCAGACTCCAAGGTACAGGCTTATGTTATGAGTCTGGTATAAGAGGTTGCCATTTTGAGATGGACGCCCATACACAGCGACAATGAACAATGGTTATTCTTACAATAAAAAAAAAACATACCCCAGCCCCACCCATATTATTATATTTTTATAAATGCCACAAGAAAGAGTAAGAAAATGTAACGCATCCCACTAAAAAAGAATAGTTGGGTAATTTGCATCCAGAGCAGGTTTCCCACTACCAACCTTTTCCGCCCCCCCCCCCCCGCAGGCCCCGCACACCCGCTAGCACATTTAATGCCAGTTGCAGTGCGACCTGGCTGAGAAGCTGCCTGACTTTTGAGGTCACTTCTCCCCAGCCGCTCCTGAGCCTTCTGTAAGCAATCACAATGCTCTCCAACCTCCCACGCTCCTGCGCTCTCAGCTGTGCCCCCTGAATCCAGATCAGGTTTCCTTTTGCCCAGCTTTCTCGTCTCCCCAGCAGGCCACCCCCAGCACATTTAATGCCAGTCGCAGCACAAACTAGCTGAGAAGCTGCCTGACCTTTGAGGTCACTTCTCCCGAGCTGTTCCTGAGTAGTCCGCAAGTGCTCACAGTGCTCCCCAGCCTCTCACTCTCCTGCGCTCTCAGCTGTGCCCTGCCTGCATCCAGAGCATGTTTCCCGCCACCGAGCTTTCCTGCCTCCCCAGCAGGCCCTGCCCACCCGCCAGCCCATTTAATGTTGGTCGTTGCATGACTTGGTTGAGAAGCTGCCTGACCTTTGAGGTCACTTTTCCCCAGACGCTGCGGAGCCTTCCGCAAGTGGTCACATCGCTCTCTAGCCTCCCACGCTCCAGTGCTCTGAGCTGTGCCCTGCCTGTATCCAGAGCAGGTTTCCTGCTGCCCACATTCCCCGCTCCCCAAAAGGCCTTGCCCATCCGCCAGCACATTTATTGCTGGTTGCAGCTTGACCGGGCAGCAGGCGCCCCACCGGCACACCAAAGGCGAGCCCATCTGCACCCATCGACACCCAGACCATGCCTAGCACCAGGAACCTTGGCCCTTGTACCATCCACTGCTACTCCTTTAAGGAGCTCATGGACTTCAATACAGGATCACACAACAACTGTTGTTTCTCTGTATCCTAATGCTTAATGAAAGGACCTTTCAGCTGCATCCAGTGTAGTTTCTGCTGCGATTTACATCAGACATTGTTCACCTAAGCCCCCAGAGCACCCAGACCGAAGACCACAAAAAACCCTGAATCTCTCCAATGCTTCCTGCTCAACACTCGCTCCTTGTGCAAACACGCCACAGAAATCTGGGATACCATAACCTAGACACAGACATTGCGTTCATTACCGAAACATGGATCACCCCCTCCTCAGCCTCTGACATCACTGTGGCCACCCCAGCCGGATACAAGATGCTTCAGTCTAACCCTTTTTTGCATTTCTGTATCCCCAAGTGAGGGCCTGCTGACCCCGTGTGATCGCGCTCCCCTCTTGCCTTTCTGTACCCCTGAGTGCCTGTTAACCCCCGTGTGATCGCGCTCCCCTTTACTTTTTGTACCCCGAGTGCCTGGTGCCCCTCGTGCCCCCCCCCGTCCCTCCGCCGTTTTCCCGCTGTTTTCCTCGCTTTTTTCCCACCTTCTGTACCCCTCCTGGGTACTTTTTCCGCTTTTTGGCCCGCTCGCCTCCCGAGGCCAATCGCCGTTTTTCCCGCTCTTTTTCTCACCACCCTACCCGCCCTCCGCCCGCCTCCCAGCTGTCTCCGCCCCCCCGGCTACCTCTTAAATGGCAGCCGTTGCGAGGCAGTGGTAGCGACCCTTAACCTCAGGGTAGGTCGCTCCCCTGCCCTCGCGGCGCCACCTTACTCCTCTGTGCCTGCTGCCTCCCGTTTTGCTCGCTCTGTGACTGTCCCCTTGTGTGTCTGCCTCAGTCTAACCCTTTTTTGCATTTCTGTATCCCCAAGTGAGGGCCTGCTGACCCCGTGTGATTGCGCTCCCCTCTTGCCTTTCTGTACCCCTGAGTGCCTGTTAACCCCCGTGTGATTGCGCTCCCCTTTACTTTTTGTACCCCCGAGTGCCTGGTGCCCCTCGTGCCCCCCCCCGTCCCTCTGCCGTTTTGCCGCTGTTTTCCTCGCTTTTTTCCCGCCTTCTGTACCCCTCCTGGGTACTTTTTCAGCTTTTTGGCCCGCTCACCTCCTGAGGCCAATCGCCGTTTTTCCCGCTCTTTTTCTCGCCACCCTACCCGCCTCCCAGCTGTCTCCGCCCCCCCGGCTACCCCTTAAATGGCGGCCGCGCCGCTGGCGCGCCTATGGCAAGCCCGTCTGCGCCCGTCCGCGCCTGGACCGCACCCAGCGCCTGAACCCCTGGCCCCCGCGCCCCCGTCTGACCTACAACTCCGCCACCCTCGCCAACCTCACCCCGGCCGCACGCCGGGCTGCTACAGCGCCACCCCGAAACGGACCCACGGATCCTTCACCTGCAACAACTGCCGCTTCTCCTGCCATCGGACCCAATCCGCTCCTGCCAATAACAACGCCCCCGGAAACAACATCCACTGCATCCTGGTCAACACCCGATCCGTCCACAGACACGCCATCGAACTGTGGAACCTTATCAACTCAACGAACCCGGACATCGCCTTCCTCACCGAGACCTGGATGAACCCCTCCTCGGCACCCGACATCGCCATAGCCATCGCCGACGGCTACAAAATCATCCGGAAAGACCGCACCAACCGCACCGGAGGAGGCATCGCCATCGCTCACAAAAACTCCATCCGAGTCGCAACCGACACCGACAACTCGCTCCCCGACACCGAACATCTCCACTTCACAATCCACAGTGACCCCAAGACCACCCTCAGAGGCACTCTCATGTACAGACCACCAGGCCCCCGCTCCAAGTTCACCGAAGACATCGCAGACTTCGTCAACCCTCACGCACTCTCCTCCACCGACTACATCCTCCTAGGAGACCTCAATTTTCACCTAGAGAACCTCACCGACAACCACACCACCGCCCTCCTGGACAACCTCGCCAACCTGGGACTGAATCAGCTTGTCAACACCCCAACCCACTACGCTGGACACACGCTCGACCCCATCTTCTCCTCCAGCAGACACGTCACCTTCAGCCACACCACCGAACTCACCTGGTCGGACCACAGATGTGTCCACTTCAGCTTCAAGAAGACCACCGTACACCACCACACCCAGCAACCCCCAAGAAGACACTGGAACCGTATCACCACGGAACAGCTCGCAGCAACCCTCTCCCAGAACCAACCCACCTACACCACCGACCCCGACGAAGCCGCCAACAACCTCACCAACTGGCTCTCCGACTGCGCAAACCTCCTGGCCCCCCTGAAGACCCAAGCCAGCTCCAACAACCACAAGAAAAGTTCTTGGTTCACCCCCGACCTCAAAGACTCCAAGAAGGAATGCCGCGTCCGCGAGAAGACGTGGCACCTCAACCAGACCGAAGAGAACCTGTCAGCTCTCAAGGACGCCACCCGCCAACACCACCAACACCTCCGCGCCGCACGAAAAACCGCCTACCGGAACAGACTTGACAACAACGCACACAACAGCAAGGAACTTTTTGGCATCGTCAAAGAGCTCTCCAACCCAGACGCAGAAAAAAACTCCATCCCTCCATCACAGGACCTCTGCGACTCCCTTGCGACCTTTTTCCACCAGAAGATCACCGACATATACAACAGCTTCCCGACCACCGACACGAACCCCCACCCGGAACCCACCAGCGAGATCACCACCATCCTCACCTGGAGCCCAACCACCACCGAGGAGATCACCCGCACCATGAATTCGATCCACTCTGGTTCCCCATCGGACCCCTGCCCGCACCACATCTACAACAAGGCCGACGACATCTTCGCACCGCACCTTCGAGACGTCATCAACGCCTCCCTCACCGCCGCCACCTTCCCGGAGAGCTGGAAACACGCAGAGCTCAACGCCCTCCTAAAGAAGCCCACAGCAGACCCCACCGATCTCAAAAAACTTTCGGCCCATCTCTCTCCTGCCGTTCCCCGCCAAAGTGATTGAGAAAATTGTCAACTCTCAGCTCACCAACGCCCTGGAAACCAACGACTCCCTCGACCCCACACAGTTCGGTTTCAGAGCCAACCACAGCACCGAAACCGCCCTCATCGCAGCCACGGACGACATCAGGACCCTGACCGACAAGGGTGAGACCGTGGCCCTCATACTTCTGGACCTATCTGCGGCCTTCGACACGGTCTGCCACCGCACCCTGATACGACGTCTCAGCAACGCCGGCATCAGAAACAAGGCCCTCGAATGGATCGTCTCCTTCCTCTCCGGCAGGACCCAGAGAGTCCGCCTCCCCCCCTTCAGATCAACAGCCACGGAAATCATCTGCGGCGTACCCCAAGGATCCTCCCTCAGCCCCACTCTCTTCAACGTCTACATGACCCCCCTGGCGAACATCGCACACAACCACGGACTCGACCTGATATCATACGCCGATGACACCCAGCTCATCCTATCCCTCACTAACAACCCCACCGCAGGCAGAACCAGATTACACGAAGGAATGAAGGAAGTGACGAACTGGATGACAGACAGCCGTCTAAAACTGAACGCAGACAAGACGGAGGTCCTCATCCTCGGCCCCACTCCCACCGCATGGGACGACTCCTGGTGGCCCCCCGCCCTAGGCAGCACTCCCCAACCCACCGACCACGCCCGCAACCTCGGCTTCATCCTGGACTCATCCCTCACCATGTCCAGGCAGGTGAACGAAGTGACCTCGGCATGCTTCAATACCCTCCGCATGCTTTGCAAAATCTTCCGCTGGATCCCCACCGAGACCAGGAAGACGGTCACCCACGCCCTCGTAACCAGTCGCCTGGACTACGGGAACACCCTGTACGCCGGCATCACCACCAAGCTGATGAGGAAACTCCAACGTATCCAGAACGCCGCCGCGAGACTCATCCTGGACATCCCTCGCCACCATCACATCTCTGGACACCTGAAAAAACTCCACTGGCTCCCCGTCAACAAGAGGATCACCTTCCGACTTCTGACCCACGCACACAAAGCCCTTCACAACCTCGGACCCAAACTGATCAACAGCCGCATCTCCTTCTACACCCCTTCGCGCACTCTACGTTCCGCCGGTAAGGCCCTGGCAGCTGTACCCCGCATCCGGAAAGCCACCGCCGGAGGAAGAACTTTCTCTTTCTTGGCAGCGAAGACCTGGAACTCGCTACCCAGCCACCTTCGCGCCATACCTGACCACCTCCCCTTCAGAAGGCAGCTCAAGACCTGGCTCTTCGAGCACTGACCCCCCCCCCCCTCCCCCCCAGCGCCTTGAGACCCTTTATGGGTGAGTAGCGCGCTTTATAAATTTGATTGACTGATTCAATGAGACAGAATCAACATGCATGGCCGGGGCATTGCCATCATCTTTAAAGAATCCATCTGCTGTACTATCACTGGCGATGAACAAACAGCCCTCATGGAACACCTCAACTTCCAAATCTAAGCCAACGGCAACACCACAATGAGAGGCACCCTGGTATACAGGCACCCGGGCCCTTGATCAGCCTTCTGCAAAACCATCACCAACTTCATTGCACCTCTCACCATCGACTTCCAATATGACCTCCTACTCGGCGACCTCAACTTCCACCTCAAAGACACCAACCACACCAATTTCACTACCCTCCTAGAGGACCTCAACAACATCGGTCTCACCCAACTGGTCAACACACCCACCCACAAAGCAGGACACATGCTCAATGAAATCTTCACATCCAGCAACCAGATTTCATTCACCCACATCTCAGAACACATGTGGCCGGACCACCACATCATCCACTTTCTCATCCACGATGTTCATCACCCCACTGCCAAATACTGCAGCACCCCCGCTACAGCTGGGGCAAGATAACTGAAGACCTTTGGACACAGATCCTACAAGCTTCACAGCCCGCACCCACCACTGATCTCAGCCAGGCAGTAAAAAACTTCTCCAATTGGATCACCAACTGCGCCAACAAAATCGCTCCTCTAAAATTGGCCAAATCCAACAATGCCCCCAAGTGAGCCAGCTGGTATACCCTAGAGCACAAAAAAATCAAATTCAGCTGCCACCAACTCGAGAAATGTAGCAATAAAAAAAAGACCTCTCCCCCACAGAGAGGCTTTCAAAAAAGACCTTAGCAACTACAACAATCACATCAAGTCAACCAATAAAGCAGCAATCGCCACCCGCATCAACACCACTCCAAGGCACACTTAAAAATCATAAATGAATTTGCCAACCCAACAGCCATAGAAACTGCCATCCACCCCTCCCAGGCACTCTGCGACTACCTATCCAACTTCTTTCACAACAAATTGCTACCATCAACAACACCTTCAACCCCCAACCCAACACCACCGACCTGGATCGCCTGCCGCATGCAGCAGCCTCAATCCACACTCTGATCTCTTGGACCCAAGTCACCACACAGACCACTGCCAACATCATGGTCTCCAATCATTCAGGGGCAAGTACCGACCCCTGCCTCTTCAACGTCAGAGCCAGCGAAATCAGCCCAGTTCTAACCAACATCCTCAACAGTTCCATCCCCACAGCCTCCTTCCCAGACGTCTGGAAGCATGCAAAAATCACCCCACTCCTCAAGAAACCCTTGGCAGGCTCCAATGACCTAAAAAACTACAGACCCATCTCCCTGCTACCGTACCCCACCAAGGTCAGCGAAAAACTCATCAACTAACAGCTCATGGAACACCTAGAACAAAACTAACTACTGGACTGCTCAAAATCAGGGTTTGGAGCCAACCCCAGCACTGAGACCATGCTGGTCACAGCCCTAGACAACATCAGAACTCTCCTCGACCAGGGAGAAACAGTGGCACCTATCATACTAGACCTCTCCGTGGCTTTCGACATGGTCTCCCACCACACACTCCTCATGAGACTTTACTACATCGGCATTCAACATGACAGTTTTTGTTGTCTTTTGTCTGGTTTAATAGGTCGATAGGGCTGGGTCGACAAGTCAGAGTGTGAGTAAAAGTGAGTGAAATAATTTTTCGCTGAGATCTGGCTAGTCCTATGTTCACCAGGACCGACCCACGTTCAGTTGAGAGTGAAATTTGTGGGTTAAATTTTGCTTGGGAATCAGAGAAACTGAGAAAGAAGGACTAGCTGCTAGAGCGAAACGCCGTCAGTGAAAAATCTGTAAAGTTTCTGAAGCGATTGTGTTACCCTATATGGAGTAAACAGACAAATTGGGTTTTGATTTTGTTTAGTGCTCACAATAATTTTGCATTAGTCTAGTGTGAATCTGAGTTTAGGAGGACAAGCTGCAAGACTTTGTCAGCTGCTGTAAGTGTGAGTGTGACATCATTGGAGCCACACTGGGATAGGTTGGTTAGTGAGAAGGATCACACACGGATTGGCAGCCATACATGAAGTGCAATTGGTTGAGAAGGTGGGTGAAGAGAATTCTGGGATTAATGGTCACTTCCTGATTTGATTTTGAATAACCTTAAGGTCGCAAAAAATTAAATTTTTCAAAGCTTTAAAGAGTGCACTGCCGGAAGGCACACCAGCATACATTGTCATCGAAGAGCAGGGTGTCACGCCATGTCTTTGGTTGAAGCAATGGTGCAAAGTGACTGAGAAAGATGGGAGCTTAGCATTTCCTGCCCACTGAACATTTAATTTGAGGAGCTTAGAGAATCTGAGGAGGGAGCTGTATGATCTGAAACCCCCTCCGAGACCAGCACAATTTGAGGCATTAGCAATCTGGGAGTTAGTAGCCAGACAGCAACAGCAACAGAAATTTGAGAGGAGAATGAAAAAGGCAGAAAAGACACTAGCAGAGGCTAGATAGGACAATGCTTTACAAGGAATTAAAATGTTTCCGGCAATTACACAGTATAGCGAGGGAGAAGGAAGGAAAGCAACCAGAAAAACAAACAGGAGCGCGAGTAGGGTGAGGAGACCAAAGGAGTTTAGAGGACCACTGACATTTGAGGAACAGTCAGACGATAATGAGTTAATTTTGCGGTTATTGAGAAATCGTCCCCCACCATATGCAGCACAAGAGAATGGTCCGAGCACCAGTTTAAATCCTTCAGCTCCGACCCAGGTTAACATAACTACGAGTCCAGTGCAGGTTCATCTGAGTATGCTACAAAGCCCAATGCAGAGCAGTCTTAATGCACCTATCACTCCAGGAGCACAGAATCAGATGCCACAGTCAAATGTCCGGAGAATTTACCCTGATGTTCCTATTGTGGAAACTGCCATGGATCTAATAGTGTCAACAGGACAGGTTTTCCCAAAACCAGTGTTGATTCAGACAGAGCCAACTCTACTTTTACTGCCTCGAGTGCAGTTACAAGTAATGCCAAAGTATTCTCTAATAACAGGGACCCAGACAGAGACGTCTGTATTGATGAGTCAGAATATGGGAACTGTGCACCCACAGAACTTCAGTGTTAGCCCAAGCCCAGATGCTGTGTCTGTACCTGTTACCATTGGTCCAGTTGTACCTTTGTTTGCACAAGAGAAACCCAGTGCAGATGGACAGGGACTCCTGAGTCAGAATTCTATGAGGGGAGGACTTAATGAGAATATCGAGTAGTCTCTCAATGGGACAGATCTTTGACGGATCAAGATCATTGTTGGACCTTAGCCCATTCGGAGGTCCTACGAATACTGTAAAAGGTTTGAATGTTCGCCAGAGCCTGAAATTACTGACACCGCAGTCCCCGAGTAAAGTGTTCCAACAAGTGCCACATGCCCAGGCTAAAAACATTTACCTGCACGGTTTGACTGCCCAACAATCGACTGAATGGCTAGAAAAAATGAATAAAATGATACCCTGCAGAGTGCTCACAGGGGAGAGGAGTACTTGAACTATATGAGACTAGGAATGGAAGTGGGTGAATTCATTGGGGGAACTATGGGTGTGAACAGACTAGAGTCCTACACAGAAGCCAAGTTGAGATATCTGTGCCCGACAATTACAAGGGAGGTGAGGAATGTGCATCAAAGGTTAGCAGACTTGGCAGAGAAGCATGGCATAGAAATAGAGAAGACAAAACATTTGAAAAGGAGTTACAGGTTAGATTTTGACACAAAAGATTTTGCACACATGAGATCTGCTGGGATGAAGGCACACCTTAGGGAGTTACTCCAAAGTGTCCAAACATGGGAAGCATTGGATTAATGGGAAGGCAGATGGGCAAAGAAAATATGTAGGAGAAAAAGGGATTCTGTGGAGAAGATTGCCAATGTGCAGCAGGGCAATGATCCAGTGAAAACTTTACCAATGAGAGAGCTTCCAGGAGGGAATTTCGTTCATGTCCCTTGGAGCAGCAGTGACATTCTGTCTTTTACAAATGATTATCCCAGATTGAGAGAGAAGCCAGTAGGATGGTACCAGCAGACAGACAGGTTTGTGAAACTTGCAAAGTGCCTTTTGGAAGACTGAACACTCTATTAGAGATAGTAGTTCCAGCTGATCTGTGGGTGGAGTGTAAGAGGAGTTTAGATTGGCTGACAAAAGAACCAGAGAGAGATCAGGTTACGGGTGCGCCATCTACTGAAGTAATGAAATATTATTACAAAGTGATTGAATTTTTGAAGATGAGAATTCCACCCAAAAACATTGACTAGCATAGAATGTGCATGACAGCTCAGGAAGCAAAAGAGACAATACATGCATATTATTGGAGATGGTTGCAGGCATTTAAGCATTACAGTGGTACAGAGACAATTGAGCCGAAAGACCTGATTAATTTTGTGTTCAGATTTGTGGAAGGATCAAGACCTGAAATTAGCCAGATGATTAAGAGTCATGTGATTTGCTGGCAATCAAAGCCGATTGATGAGGTGTTGCAGTATGCAAAGTACTGTAGTGACGTGATTGAGTTGAAGCAGAGAAAGCTGAAGGAAAAGGCAATGGTGATGGTGATACAGATTAAAGCGACACAGACAGGGTTGCATGGACATTTTCCACAGCAGCAACAGGGAAATGTGGTGTTTCAAACTTGAAGAGAGGTAGAGGTCGCAGAGGAATTGGTAATGGAAACTGTAGTCCTGATTTGAATACTGTAGTGGTTCAGAATGATGTGCATGGAGTGAAGAGAGTGTTGCCTTGTCAAGCTTGCAGAGCGGTCAGACATTGGAAGCAGGAGTGTCCAATGATGGTGCAGGAAGGTGTAATTCAGCAAACAAGTGATATCAATTCATTCCAAAACATGAAAGTCATTTTCATAACAATGTGAATCAAATGCAGAATTTTCAACCCATGCAGCAGGTGCAAATACCACATGTACAAATGACACAGTTGCAGCCAATGCAACAGCAGGTTCAAATGGTACAAAGACAGCAAATTCAAATACCTCAAGCCCCAATGGAACAACAGCAAGTGATGCTTCCTCAACAAGTGACAGGTCAGAGGTCCAACCAAACGAATAACACAGTTCACCAATTCCCGTTACACAGTGAGAATGGAATAAATGATGATTGGGTGAGCAAGAGTTCGGATCAAGAAGAATGTGTGCTTGCAGCTTCTCTAGAAGTAGATCAGAAATGCCCATATGTGAAGGGAAAGGTACTAGGTCACAAGGTTTCATTCTTGGTTGACACAGGAGCTACACGCTCTACAGTGAGAACTGCAGAAGTTTCTAACTTGTCCCTTTCAGTAAAGACCGTCCAGATTGTAGGAGTAGTGAATCAATATTTGACCAACCCAATTACAGAACCAGTTCAGGTTACAATTGGAAACCTTAAAGGATTGCACACATTCGTAGTCTGTGATTCAAGTCCAGTATCCCTACTGGGAAGAAACTTCCTGTTTAAAACCAGGTGCTTGATTACTTGCTCAAATGATGGGATCGAGATACAGACGAATAGTGATGATGGGGATGACCCAGCTCCAAAGACCGAGTGTGAGGCGATAAATGAGGAGTAGCCCCAGATTAATCTCTTTCCAGTGTTCACAGTGAAGGAGCGCCCTCCTGATTTACAAGGAACGGTTAAAGAGAAAGTATGAGATCTGACAGGGAAAGAGATAGGTCTGATAAAATTCCTGTAAACCCAGACACAATTTTTCCTCAGATTCCCCAGTATCACATGCCACAGGATATCCTTATGAAAGTTGCTCACATAATTCCAGAATTTGTAAAAGAAGGGGTCTTGGAAGGAGTGTTGAGCAGCCCATGTAATTCACTGATAATGGGATTGAAAAAGCCCTGTGGGAAAGTTCGAATTGTCCAGGATTTGAGAAAAATAACTGACATTGTGATCAAATATTGCCCTATGGTGCCAAAATCAGCTGACATTTTGTTTCAGATTCCACGCAATGCTGAGTGGTTCATCGTCATATACTTGTCACAAGCCTTCTTATCTGTGCCTCTTCACGAGGACAGACAATTCCTCTTTTGTTTGAAATTTTTAGAACGAGTTTACTGTTGGTGTTGAATTCCTCAAGGGTTTTCAGAGTCACCTTGCATATCCAATCAGATATTGAAAAATAATTTGTAGTAGTTGGAATTGCCTTTCCAATCGACCTTGGTACAGTAAATTGATGTCTTGTTGATTGCATCCAAAACGAGGGGTGAGTGCAAGTATGACACGATTGCCTTGCTGAACCATTTGGGAAAGAATGGTCATAAAGTGTCCCCACTTAAATGGCAGTACTGTCAGAGAGAAGTGAAATCCTTGGGTCACCAGATTGAGAAACAAATAAGGAAAATATCTAGAGAAAGGGTCACAGAGACATTGCAAATGAGTCCCCCGACCACACAGGGAGATGTCAGGATGTTCCTAGGGATGGATTCCCAATTTTTCAGTCATTTCCAAACCATTACAGAAGCTTACCCACAGAAAGAGGTTACCGATCCCCTAGTATTAGACCAGGCTTGCATGAAAGCGTTTTCTGAATTGAGAGAGAGTTTGTGTAAAGCTCTGGCTTTGGGTATGCCTGACTATACAAAGTCCTTCACATTGTTTTATCATGAGCGTGATGCATGTACTTTGTCTGTCTTGATGCAGGTCCAGGGAGGTGTAAACCACTCAGTAGCATATTTTTCAGCTACTTTGGACACTGGGTCAGCTTGGCCAGGCTGTTTGTGTGTAGTTGCAGCGGTTGGACGCAGCCTCACATAGTGTAAAGGCGTTGTGATGGGACATCCCCTAACAATAATGGTCCCTCACTCAGTTTAAGTATTGCTTACACGCACCAAGACCCAATACCTGACAGGTGCAAGATTGACGTGTTATGAGACGAGCATTCTGAGGTCACCAAATGTGCCATTGAAAAGATGTACAGTGTTTAATCCGGCAAACCTTGCTTCCAAATAAAAATGTTGAAATTGAAAGGTTTGAAGACATTGAGCATGATTGTCTTGAAGTAACTGATCTGTGCACAAAACCAAGACCTGGCATAAGAGATACCTGATTGGAAGAAAATGGCCAAATTATCTTTGTCCATGGTTCTTGTCAATACAGGAGAACTGAGAGCAGGATATGCTATGTGCACAATTACTGGTATCCTGGAAGCGTGTTAGCTTCGAAGGAGTATATGCTGCACAAGTAGTGTAACTGGAAGCTCTTACTAGAGCATGCCATGTTTCTGCTCAGCTTAAAGTTACCATCTATGTGGATAGAAGGTATGGATTTGGAATAGTCTGTGACTTTGGGCAGTTGTGGTCACAGAAAGGTTTCATGACCTCTTCAGGTCTTCAGTGAGAAATTGTGAGAGAATTAAAGAATTGTTGCAAGCTATCCAAATGCCTGAAAAGATTGCAGTGGTGAAATGCAGTGCACATCTGAAATCGCAAGATTTTGTGTCAATGGGAAATGGATATACGGATCACGTGGCAAGGTTTTGCGCATTGAACTGTATATCATTCAAAGATAAGTGGGAATTGTTACCTGAAGAAGATGAAACATGTCCAAGTTTTGCATAGCATTAAATAGATACATTGGAAGATTTGAGAGCACTGCAGAATAATGTTGACAGGGAGAAAAAACAATCATGGAGCAAAATGAAAAGTGTACAGCGACAGGATGAATTTTGCGTTTCAGAAGAGGGTCAATTGGTTTTGCCCAACAGCCTGTTGTCACAATGGCTAAGTATTACTATGGTCAAGCACATGTTGGGAGGGATGCAATTATTCACACTTTTGAACAGAATTGGTCCAATCCAAGGTTTAGACAAGTTGCTGAAGTAGTTTGCTATTGTAGCATCATTTGTCAACAAATGAATGCGGAAAAAGGCACAGTGGTTAATTTGAGTGACACTGGAAGAGGAGGAGGTACATTCAGCAGAATGCAAATAGGTTTTATTGAGATGCCTGCATGTGGAGGCTTGAGATATGTGTTGGTGATTGTTTGCATGTTTAGACACTGGATTGAAGCGTACCCTACAAGAATTAATGACAGCCTCACAGTAGCGAAATTACTGCTTAGGGAACTGATACCACGTTTTGGGTTTCCAATCTCTTTTGAATCAGACAGGAGAAGTCACTTCAACAATGAAGTAGTGAAATTACTATGTGCAGTATTAAACATTGAGCAGACACTGCATTGTAGATACTGCCCTGAAGCATCAGGACTAGTGGAACAGAAGGATGGTACCTTGAAATCAAGAATGGCAAAAATGTGTGTGTCCACAAATCTGAAATTGTCTGACACACTACTGTTAATTCTGATGACAATGAGAAACACCACTGACAGGAAGACAGGATTGTCACTGCACAAGATCCTCATGGGCAGACCAATGAGGTTGCAAGCGGTCCCTGCGAATGCTCTTGTGGACATTACAGATAAATTGTGTTGGACTACTGCAAAGGTCTGGCTGATGTGGTTCGCTCTTTCAGCAGGTGGAAGACACCACACTGACACCGATGCAAGATCAAGGACACAACCTGAGAGCAGGTGACTGGGTTGTGGTCCGGAAACACAGGAGGAAGGCTTGTTTGGAGCCTCGGTAGAAAGGCCTGGTCCAGCTAGTTCTGACCACTTCCACAGCTGTGAAATATGCAGGAGTTCCGAAATGGATACATGCCAGCGACACAAGAAAAGGGGCATGTTGCTTGGATGATGAAGAGGAGCTGTTGAGAGTACAAACAATGACCAGACAAGTCTCAGAGCCAGAAGGAGAAGAAAGAGGAACTGAGACCGGATCTGGGCCCATTGAGGACGGTTCAGTCACTCCTGTGAGAGACGAAGGTAAAGACCTCCAGAAGGGTGACAGTGAGACAATCTCAATTGAGGCAGCAGGAGAGTCTAGTCAGGGGAGGGCTCTATCAGAAATAGATGAATTTGAGAGACAAACCGAGCAAATGCCAGACCCCAAGGGGGAAATAGTTGAGGCGGCTCAAAGCAAGAAGAAGTTTCAAGTTCAACACTGAAAAGAGCATTGACCAACGGTCCACTGAAAGGAGATAAGTGGCCAGAGTCCCAAACAAAGAGGAAGGAAGCAGTTGTTGTGACAACAATAGAGGAAGAAATAGATACGGCTAAGAGAGAAGATCTAAGTGAAGGAGAATTGAATGGAGATCGAAAATTGAAAACAAAGAAAATAGTAAGTCAAAGGTAAGCAGGTCCTGAATGGGTGTATGCAACAACAAGTGAAGGGCAAAGAGAAGTTTTTGTCTTTTTGTTTTGATCAAGACATTCCAGGTCAATATTTTGGCACTTGAGGGAACGTAACGAACTGAACTGTCGAGACAAATTGAGAAAAGTACAAAGAAAGAGAGAATGTTGAAAGTAACCGGAAAGAACCTTTGAAAAATTAAATTGACAAGATAACCTGATTTGACAAGCTGCTTACCAATTTTTTGAGGAAAAGGATCCTGGAAGTATGACTGAAAGCAGTAAATAGCTGCTGAGAGAAGATTTTTGTTTTGATTGTGGTGCATAGCTTCTAAATTGTTTCCTTCTACTTTCTGATTCTTTACAGATCATGGGTAACATTAGCCAGCAGGTAGGAAGAAAGGGTGCTGTAAATACATGAGTATTGGTTTGGCAATTCTGTGTGTGATATTGATTGTGGGTATGACTGTTCTAGACCAGAATAAAGCCAACCATACTTCAGCTTTAGAGACAATTATTGCATTAACAGGGATGGAGAGGTGTATGTTAGATGAGAAGTATCAGCATGTAGATAATGCCCAAGGGGAACTTTCTTCTAATGTGTTCTATCACTTATTGAGTGAGTATGTTGAGACGATGGATACGAAGAATTGTTTTGTGTTTACGCAGATTCCTTCATCAGTCAAAGAAGGAGTTAACTATCATAGTTTGCCTCTCACTTATGGGATAAGCTGTAATCTGTTTTCTACCCAGGAGTACATCTAGTATTTCTATTCCAACCATGATGTGGTGTTTTCGTTTTTCCCCATAATTAGGTACCAGGGTAAAGTAGCTAAGGATAATGACATAGTATTAGTGGGGGGTTTCTTCAAGCCTACATTAACTTTTCCACAGCTTACACTTGCAGGAATAATCTGATATGTTGCTTACACCTTTAGAAAAAAGCTTCTTAGATCACACAGATGATAGAAGAAAGGCATTAAAGAAGAAGTTAGAAAAGGAGTTAGAGAAAAGGACTTTTAGAAATTATTATGCTTATAGTGCAATAAAAACACAAGAGAAATTAGCTTTAGATGTGTAACATGTAGGGAAGCTTTGTGTATATGGGCCTAAATCTAGCACTGACACTTTGTTTGTGGGAACGAGTGAATGTAGACATGTGTTCTTGTATCAGAGTGAATTGACATTTATGTTGAATAGATATGATCCAGCGATTCCTGGCATATATTACATTTGTGGACTTAATGCTTATTACCGTTTTCCAAGAGGATGGTATGGTACATGTTATTTGGGGATAGTTTTCCCAAATATTTTCCAACTGGATGACTTGAAGGGATTACCAGAATTGACTGAATTACATCACATTAGAGAAAGGAGAGAGTCTCTTTCTAATGTGGTCGGAGATATATTTGGAGCAATGTTTCCTTCAGTGGGAGTTGTTCTGAATTCGATAAAGATTCAAAAGTTGTCTACTATTGTGGATAACATGCTGACAAATTTTTCAGGAGCCATGATCCTGATAGATACAGAATTGGACGCGGAAAGAGCTATGACTCTTCAGAACTGCCTTGCGTTAGACATTCTTTTACCAAAGATGGCGGGGTTTGCAAAATGCTTAATTTAAAGCATTGCTGTTCGTTTATTCCTGATAAAAGTGTAGAAATTAGAAGCTTACTTACTAATCTGACTAATGAGAGTGCTGATTTGATAGATTTGAAAGAAACAGGTGTGTGGGAGAAAGTTGGCAAAGGATTAGCTCCAGAGGGAAATTGGCTCAGCAACATTGGGAAAGAGGTAATATTGAAAGTAATATGAGGGATATTGATTATTGTGATTTGCATAATTAGAGCATTGGGAATATGTAAATTGTAAAGGGTGATTAAAATGAAGAAAATGAAAACTGATCAGAGGAAGGAAGAAATGAAAAGGGAAAATTGGTTTAGTAAAAATTCAAAAAGGGAATAAAGATATAAGGGGATAGAGATAACAGAATTTTAGCTCATGCTAAAATTTGTGTGGGAAGATTTAGATTGATGGCATATTTAGTCATCAGAGGAGGGATTGTTAATGCTGAATTTACTAGTGTTAGATTTGCGTAGAAAATGTATTAACTTAGAGAAAAATGATGCACACATTTGAAGGTGCACCCACCAGAGTGGCCGTCAATGTTCACAAAGTGGACTTATTAATGGCTTATTAATATGAAATGTTGAAGCTTATGTTTGAGTAATGTAGCAGTATGTCATATTAAGGGTTATGCATTCTGTATTAGCTTTATTAACTGTAAGGCCTTAACTTTGCGTAGTCTTGGCCTAGTTGCACAGCCTCATGTCAAGCTGCATTACTTAGGTGTTTTATAAAATGGATGCATAGAGAAATAAATTGTGATTTTCCACTGTTCTGACCATGTGCTCAGAGCTGAAGTTCTTTCTCATGAGAAACTGCTTGCTAGAAGATGCTGTACTTTCTAGTGAAACAATGTATATTGCAGTGTGTGTAAGACTGACCTTCCCAGGAGAAGACAGTGGAGTATAAGCTGCAACAATATTGATACCTGACAAGCCGAATTACAGGAGCGAGATAAGAGAACCCAATCATTGACATGTGAACCATGTAGTAATACATTTGTAGATTTGAGGTTTTAGTTTCATTGGACTAAATGTAAACATGTGATTCCCTGATCAATTAGGATATGGGAAGTAGTTTTCGGAAATCTAACTTAGCCAGACTGCGCAAGGAGGAGAGGGCCCTCTTTGCTATTATTTTCTTGACCATCTTGAGAAGAAACATGCTTAACTTTACTGCTTAAAGAGAATTAGCTTTTTCTGAACTTTGGTGCGGAATCCTGATGTCTTGCTGACCGAACTGATGTCCTACTGATGAAGATTGTCACAGCTTGCTGAACCATATTAAGGACAGGTATACTGACAATGATACTGACTGTTATGTCTATTTGCTTTTGTTGCTAGGTATCAACTGCTAATTTTGCTGGAGCCATAGTTAGATGTTTTTCCAAACTTGTGTGACTATAATTGTTTTGCATGAAGTCCAAACTTGCTATTCTAATCTGGTGTTAGTTAGGGTTCCCTCTGATGAAGTTCGCTACATGAAATAACAGCTGATGTCTTTTCTTTGCTGAATCTAAATGCATGTTATTTTGTTTGTGCATTTATTCCTGATATTAATTTGTACTCTATCCTTAGAATGTGTAGTAGCTCAAGCTTTGATTAGATTGCGATTCTTTTACCGCTTCGGTCAGCCAGTACTGTTTCTGTATGTTTATCATTTGATATTGAGACTAGTTATGTGACATTAGCATTGTTAATATAGGAAAAGAAACATTGTAACTTTTACATATATTCATGAGTGCAAGGTCATGGTGTGTAGAAATTACTGACTCCTATTGATTATTGATGTAATTGGTTGTTGATGTTATTGATCTGTATTGGTACAGGTTTATATGGTGGGAACAACTCAAAGCGCATTCAATGGGTCCATCTGCCTTTTTGTGTATCCCTTGTAAGTTTACTTAATAAAGTCTGACACGCTAACACAGGCCTGAACACCCCTGGTCCTCCATTATGGTAGGTACTTACTTTCAGGTTGTCTGAGACCAGTAAAAAGTGACACAGAAATCCCAAATTCACAGTTCCTTGTATGATTTAAGGCTGTCATATTTCTCTTCAAGAATAATAACGTTCTTCGTGCATTTTGTAAACAATAGGTGCATGACAGGTCTTTGTAGGGTGATTATGACGAAGGCATGAAAATACCAAAACAAAATTAACAGAAGCGACAGTCCTTATTTCATGTGAATGTGACCATTAAAGAGCAAGGAGTGAAAGAGGCTTTGAGTCTGACCCTGATAGGCCTACCATTTTGCATTTCTTTGCTAAATGAGATGGGCAGATCACAAGGTAACCGGTCCAACATGCCGGCTGTTTTAGAATTAGGCTTGTACCCAATCCCTCTCACACGTTTTTTTGAAGTCTACCTCTGTTGTCAGCACCACTTCTCTGCAACTGAAAAATTAGAATGATGTAATTAATCATTGCATAACATAATTTTTACATTGATGTATCTAGATGACATGGTCTAACAAGGTCTTCCTTTAAATGCTAGTTTTTCACTTTATAAATCTTATTTTGGGCGAACTTGTTAATTGCGAATGCTTGGCCATGATGCGAATGTTGCCATTTTAAAGAATAAGAATATCACTTTTAATAAAGAAAGCATTTCCCAGGCTCTTTGTAAACTGAAATGTTTAGTATTTGAATGTGGGTCCTCCATGAAGTAGGAAAGTGAATGGACGTGCACCACGTGACCACGCTCACCTGGCATATATCTCCCTCCTCTTAAGAAAGAACTCCACTCTGCCAGAGGCGCGTCCAAGCTACATTAGTATTTGAATAAAACTGAAATAACATAAAGTGGACAGGAGAGAAATAAATGGAGCACTGTTCAATTGTGTGCAATTTATTTTCATAAAAAAGGAGAAAAAAATAAAAGCAAAAAAATTGACATTTTATCATCAACCGGTGGCAATTTAAATTTAAAAAAACAGAGGGAAAAAAGAGTAGCATTATCATAATATTGTGGAAGAGAGTAGGGCAAGTATGTGCAAAAAAGCAAATAGCTTAAAAGGCTGCGATGCTAGTTCAAGGGTTGAGGTATATAAAGCAAAAAAGATGTCATGTGGTATAACCCTACACAAATTAAAATGAAGAGTATTAAAGTCCTAAACCGTCCCTACTTTCCTGAATGTAAGAAGTGATGTTAAAACATTGATGTTTGCTAAAATCAGTACTCGCACTTTAATAATTTAACCTGGAAGCCAATTCAATAGATAAAGAAACTGAGAAAAAAAGAGTAAAAAAACAACAACCTGGCCTTGCCAGGAGGAGCGAGGAGGTAGTGGTAGAAATAATTAATATAAGTGCTAAATATAGACAAATGGAAAAAGGCACAAGAGTAGTCCAAGTTGTTAGGAATTACTCTTGTCATTTAACCTAAAAAATGCATCAAACCCAAGTTCGCAGAAGAATGTGATCAACTCTCTGCTGTCGAACACATGCCATGTGTCAAAATGTATAACGTTATGAGAACTCTCTTTCGGGGAAAAAACTATTTGGAGGATACAGATTTTTGTGCAGTTGAAGTTGTCAACTTCCTGACATGGAATTCTACAGTCTTTGCCATTACTCAAAAACAGTGTCTCCTTCCGGTGGTTCACTATGAAAATTCTTCAATGGATGCTACTCGAGGTACATGATGGCTTTGAGGTGTGCCCTTTCCTACCAACATCTTCACAATTCTAATTCCAGCTGCAAGCAGAAAAGTCCCAGCATGCAGCAGAATCCACAACTTAGACCAAGCAGAATCAGAAGTTTGTGAGTGGTATTTCCTCGTCAAGGTACAACGATTTATTTATTGACTCATCTCAAAGCCATGCAACAATCAGAGCAAAACATTAATACAAACCTGTGAGAAACTGGGCTCTTGGTTGAAGGGAGTGTGAGTCCTTTTCAAGCAACAGTCACAATCCTTGTAAGGGTGAGCCACAAAAAGTCACTAAATTAACCTGATAACTGGGCACAAAAGCAGTCAAGCTTAACTTAGAGGCAATATGTAAAGTATTTGTGAAGCACTTAAATAATAACATGAAAACACAACACAAGGACATTCCCACACCAATTTAGGATCTAGATTAAAATGTAATAAATTATTTGACACCAAAAAGGCTAAAATTCAATTAGCAGAAGCAAAGATATGCAATTTCAAAGATTTAAGGTAAGTATAGCGCCTAAAAGCCCAAAGCGCCACTTGTGGTTATCTGGTTAGGTGGGACCGGGTGAATTTCATAAGTTCAGGCCAACTGCAATGGAGAGCAGGCTGGATACAGGAACCAGGTTAGTCTGTTTGAATTAACTTCTCAAAGTCTAGCGTGTAGAGTCTAGTTTGTGGTGCAGGAGGCCGCCATGAGCAAGGAGAGCATCACAGATGGTCGATGCTGTAATATGAAGAGCAGGTGGGGCATGGCAGATGGTGATCGCTGTAGCATGAAAATCCAGTCGGGCGTCATGGTGGACAGTCGTTGCTAGAGCTTTAAGTTGGTGGTCATTGCGGGCTGCCGATGCTCTAGCAAGAAGTACATATTTTGTGTTGCCAGTCCTCACTAGTGGTTGCAGTAGCGTGAAGAATAGGGTTCTCTAGAGCTTCAAGTTGTCAGTTAGCAGGAGTGCAAAGATCTTGGGGTGAACAGGCCCGCTCACGATTGCAAAGTGCAGAAAACTTTAGGATTTTGCTGCACCAAGGGCCCAGGACCTGGGAGGCACCTTTTGGGGATCAAGGACTCACTCCGGTAGAGGCCAAAAGGGCTCAGGCAAGTCCAGTTGCAGGTCCAGGCAGGTCCACTGCAGCAGGTCAGCTGGGCAAATGCAGGGAGACCTAAGGACCTTGTTGTATCCCTGTAGCTCAGAACAGGACACCAGCTGCAGGGTCACTCCCAGACTTTTTGTCTTTTACCCTCTACTTTTTGCTGTACTGGCTTTTGTTTGCTTTAGGACTCTGTGCAGTGTACCTGCTAACCAGTGCTAAACTGCTTGTGCTCTGTCCTCAACACATAGTTAAAATGTTTTATACCCAATTGGCATATTTAATATACATGTGAGTTCCTTTTTGAGTGGTTTACTATATACCCAGGGCCTTGAAATTAAATGCTACCAGTGGGCCTGCAGCACATATCGTGCCACCCACTTAAGTAGCACCTGAAAACATGTCCAAAATATGTCACTGCAGCCTGAATGAGTGTTAGACCTGATTGTTTAGGGTGGTCACCCCTAACTTTTTGCCTGTCTCCCTCTACTTTGTGGACAGTGTTTTTGCTGGTTTTAGGTCTCTACGCACTTTACCACTGCTAACCAGTGCTAAAGTGCATATGCTCTCTCTCTTAAAACATGGTGACATTGGTTTATACCCAATTGGCTTATTTAATCTACTTGTAAGTCCCCAGTAAAGTGCACTACATGTGTCCAAGGCCTGTAGATTAAATACTACTTGTGGGCCTGCAGCCCTAATTGTGCCACCCAGCTAAGTAGCCCCTTAACTATGCCTCAGTACCACTGCCACTTCGACCTGGCATTTAAAAGTACTTGCCAAGCCTTAAACTCCCCTTTTTTTACATATGTCACCCCCTGCGGTAGGCCCTAGGTATCCCATAGGGCAGGGTGCTATGTAGATAAAAGGCTGGACATGTACCTATGTAGTTTATATGTCCTGGTAGTGTAAAACTCCTAAATGGTGTATTTCTGTTGCGTTACACTATGTTATTGCATGAGTTATTGCACAAATACTTTACACATTGACTTCTAAGTTAAGCCTGACTGCTCAGTGCCAAGCTACAAGAGGGTGGGCACAGGATAATTTGGATTGTGTGTGACTTACCCTGACTAGAGTGAGGGTCCTTGCTTGGACAGGGGGTAACCTGACTGCCAACCAAAGACCCCATTTCTAACAATGAGATTTTAAACTGCCATCATGACTTGACATTTAAACATCCCTTGGCAAGCCTTAAAATCCTATTTTACTACACGTAAGTTACCCCTAAGGTAGTCCCTATGGTGCTGTGCAACTAAAAAACATGTACTTTTACGTTTTTCATATTCTGGTAGTGAAAAACTCCTAAATGTGTGTTTTACTACTGTGAGGCCTACTCTCCTGTAGGATAGCAATGAGGATTCTTTATTATATTTAATATGCTGTAATTCCTAATTGGGAGCAGGTAAATGTGTCACGTTGGGTATCTATGAAAATGTAATGATAAACCCTCTTTAAAGGTAAATTGGATTTTTCAATACAGTTTTGACAATTCCACTTTTAGAAACTTGACATTTGTCCACCCTTAGCCTTTTGTGCCTGCAGCCTGTCTTGGGTCACATGACTGGTGTAGCTGACACTTAGACTTTGTGAATTCCTCAACAACAGACTCACAATAGAGGAATTAGGTATGCCTGAATGGGACATCTGCTAGCCGGATAGGGGGGCGGATCTGAGCAGAGCCCTACTTACACTTGAATAGTCTGTGCTCTGCCTTCACACAAAGGGCCTAAGAACCCTGGATTGTCACTGCTGCCAGTGCAGAGGAGTCAGGAATTTCCATACATTTCAGAGAAACTTTCCAGAAACTTCTCCCACCTTCCAGAAGAAGGGCATCAGTGTATAAATATAGGACCTTCGGACCCATTCTTCAGTTCACTACTGGACCTGCAGAGGACTGCCTGCTGCTGAGACCTGTTGTGCACTCTGCCATACTGCTGCTGTACTTGGAAGGACTGCTTTGCTGCCTGGGGCCTGTCTTGACTCCTCCGAGGCTATCCCTCCCGTGGAGCCCTGTAACTTCACCTGCACCCAGTAATACCAAAAATGACTCCAAGAGCTAGTTTTCTGGCCTCCTTTTCACAGTCACAGGTACAGAAAAATGCTCCTACCATCTTGACCCGTCCTTGGACTCAACCTGAATGAGTCCTGAACCCCCAGGTGATGTCCCACCAGTCCTGGATCCTTGGTTGCGGTGCTAAAGAGGCCCAGATGACCAATTCTCAAACATGAGGACTTAGACTAAATTTGGCCAAAATGTCTGAGAATCAGGAGGTGACCAGAACTAACATGCTCGCTTATCTTCTGGATCTGCATCGCCAGTCAGATTGACTTCACTGCTTCTCCTGCAACGCTTTTCTCCACAGCAGTAAATCTGTCAGAGTGGTCCTTCTCCAAAGTGGTATCCAACCTTGTGGAAGTGTCTTCAGCTACAGCCCTTTGCTTTGTCCGGCAGTCATTTTTTGACTTCCATTTCAGTGACTAAGTCCAAACATAGAAATATTCACTGTAGCTTTAACCCAAGGCCATCCAACGACAAAGCTCCCTCCTCGGTCACCTCCTGCAGCCTTGCCCCGATGAGCCTTACCTTCTCAGACATTTTTCTTCAACAATATTTTTAAGTCAGAAGGTAAGCACTGACCGGGCTCTATCCACTGCTAGTATCCAAACTGTGCTCCATCGCGGTCAGCCTAAACATTTAACTTTGACCCAGTCTTGCATGACTAGTTGTCCACTGTTGGCACTTTGATTTTTTAGGGGTTATTTTGAACCCTAAACTTTAAAAAATCATAGCTCTGCTTCTACTGATTGGATTTTTGTCGATTTGGTGTCAAATAATGTAATACATTTTTATTTTTGTGGTTTGTCTAAATTGGCTTGAGAATTTTCTTGTGTTGTATTTTCACTTTATTACTGTTTGTGTGCTACATAAACATTCTGCACATTGCCTCTAATTAAGCTTAAGTGCTTTTTGTGCCAAGCTACCCGCGGGAAGCACAAGTTAATTTTGTGACTTCTTGTGGTTCACCCGCAAGTGATTGTGGCTGTTTCTTGGCCAGGGCTCACACATCAGACAACTACCCAATTTCTCACACCAGCTAACCTAACTATCCCCTTGAAGTTCCTTAGGTAGCCTGGGAAGAAGGGAGTAGGTTAGGTTTAATTTTCCTTCTCAGACATCAGGCCAGGCCTCAGGCAACAGGGCAGTCCTTTGGCATTTTCCGTGTTGTCCACAGGTCCAGGAGTGTACTGAAGAATGGGACTGGGGGGTGTAGTTTTATACCTGGTGCCAGCTTTGAAGTGAAAGAAACTTCTTGAGTTCCCCTCTCCCCACAGATGTGTGTGAAATGTCCTGGCCCCCCTTCCCTAGTCATAGGATGTCTGGAGTCACAGTGGCCTAGTGTGGAGAGAGAGTATCATTGAAGTGTAAGTGGGGTTGTGCATAGCTCTGCCCCAGATCTTGCTTGGATGGTCCATCCTGATAGCAATCAGGCCTTCTATTGTGTGGCTGCTGTCTGGGAGGAATACAGTACACAAAGGCCAACTGTCACTATACCTAGTCATAAAACCCAGGAAACAGGCACCATATGGTCAAGACAGGAAAATGCCAACTTCCTAAAAGTGGAATTTTCAGAGCTGTGACTTAAAATCAGACTTTACCATTTTGAATTACAAATCATAAGACACCAAACATGAACTTTCTACCTGCTCCCAAACAAAAGCTATCACTTGGTAAATGTAATAAGGTGCGCCTGCTGTGTTATCCAATAGGAGGGTAAGCCTCACAGTACTGAAATACAAATTTGGGAGGTCTGTAATACCAGGAGATATAAAACCTAAAAGTCAATTTCCAACATTTTAAATACATTGCACCCTGCCCTATGGGCTGTATAGGGTGTAAATTAGGGTGACGTATATGTATTAAAAAGCGAGTTTTACGCTTGGCAAAAGGTTTATCTTGCCAAGTAGAATTGGACATTTAAAACTAAACACAGGCTGCAATAGCAGACTTGAGGCAGGTTTAAAAAGGCTATGTAAGTGGGTGGCACAATAGGTGCTGCAGGCTCACTAGTAGCATTTAATTTACAAGCCTGGGGTACCTGTAGTACCATTTTGCTAGAGACCTATAAGTGAATTAAGTGTGCCAATTTTATCATGTTTAAATGAGAGAGCTCAAGCACTTTAGGACTCTGCACTTTAGCACTGGTTAGCAGTGGTAAAGTACAGAGTCCTAAAAGCAAACAAAAATGAATTCAGCAAAACAGGAAGGCTTTTTAGCAAAACGTTTGGGTCTGACCCTACTGAGAGGGCTAAGTCTAACGAGACTCAAAAAACACAAATGTTTCACAAAACAAATTAATAGAGAGAGGAATAAAGTGTAAATAATTGAAGTTAGCCAACATGGAAAAACCATTGGGACAAAAACTAAGAATCACTGTCCAGTAGTAGCTGTATTTCCCTTGGATTCTCTTCTTGTCAGTATAAATGCAGCATGAATTTATGGTGCAATCATAAGATAGATGTGTGGCACGTACATCGGTTGGCGCATAGCCATTGCCTCTCTGATGGTTTTTGTTTCATGTCTAAGCATCAAAGTTCTTCCCACCTCATGTCTTGCCAAAAGGATGTTAGCAAACCCAGTTGTTCTGTGAGCTTTGAGGTGCACTTTTAGTTACAGGTTTGAGTGTAGGATCATGTGGAGATTCACTTGCAAAACAACTGGAAAAAGTTATACAATGTCTTAAATGGTCCATGATCTAGTTTCAATCTTGATAATCTTAGCAGGGTATCTGGGCCCACTAGCAGAACTTTAATCAGGAACTGATTTTTTGTTATTTTCAGCCTGCACCATAACTTTAATCTGCAACCCTTTAATTTTGTATATATTCAGGGTTGCCTTAAATGAATCACCCCACCTATGATTGCTTTCAAGAACCATTCTCATGTTCTCCTCCATAGTCAATGCAGTTTTATCACTTTGCTTGCCTCACGTTAGTTTACTGTTGATCCTGATACCTGAATAATCAAAGAATTGAACTTTCCAGTAGAGTTCCGTTGGCAGAAAATGCTCTTAAAAGCAAAGTCTTCTAGTTCATGGTCAGGAACATAGTTTTGATTAGGTTAAACATTCACGGTTTAATTTGACAGTATCCTATAAAGCTTTTTAAGAAACGTTGCATCAACAGCTCAGTGTGGGCAAAAAGAACAGCACTGTCAGTGAAGAGCAGTACTGAGATCTGTTCCCCTCCCAGGAGATTGATGTCCAACATCAGATCTAATACATGGTTGGTGTTGTCATTTATATATAGCATCAGAGCACATGCCTGCGATACCCTAATTTTTATTTCAATACCATCAGTACATTCTACAGCCTTGCCATTTCTGATCCTGGCAGTTGTATGTGGGGGAGAAGCACCAGGGTGGGAAGAGATGTTTAGGATGCCAATCGTTTTTTAATGCCCTCCGCAGGACATTCCTATACACCAGGCCAAAAGCAGTTTTTATGTCGACCAACGTCAAATGCAGAGGACCTTTCTTGCACTGGATATACATTACACATAGTAATGTATGTGTAATAGTGGAATTTTAGCCAGTCTTTGTAAATACCAACAGAGACTGTTTGGATCAAAAGCTTTGTTTTATTTCTGGCTTTGGATAACTTAACTCTGCGCTTGTAAACTCTGCTTCACAGTGGATAAGCGTATGTTTTTTTCAGGTTGGCACACTGATCTGTTTTATTTATTTTGGGTCCTCATAGTTCTTCCTCCTCTTGGCCTTGGTACTAGGCTTCATAATACCTCAGCCACTCTTTGGCCCTCGCACCAGATTCTACACCTATTTGGGTGCCTTTAAACCCCCACGGAACCATGTCCCAAATTCTTCTGGAATCAATTTCAATAACAGCTTTCTAAGTTAGTCCAAGGCCTTCCTCTACAGCAGTGGTTCCCAACTTGTGGTCCGGGGACCCCTGGGGGTCCGTGAAGCCTCCTCAGGGGGTCTGCGACTGCTTAGAAAATTAAATAATATTAACAGATTAAGTCCCAGCAGTCAGTGGAGGGGGTCCTCGGATTCTAATAATGATTCAGTGGGGGTCCCCGGGTTCCAGTAATGATAAAGTGGGGGTCGACAGAAGTCAAAAGGTTGGGAACCACTGCTCTACACAATTTTTTGTGCTTTATCGGAGGCCTAGATCTAATGTCGGGATCTTAGTATTATGGTGAGTTCTTGTTTTTATCAATCAGTATTCTTCTTGAACTATGATGTGTTACTTGTGGTTTTAAAGGTCGATGGAGACTTGCCTTTTTGTGGTAGGTGAATTGAGATAACTTGCAAGGAAGTCTCAAATGCAAAAACTACTTTTTCTTCTACATATCCTTTTTCTACTGTTTTGTTTTGGATGAAATTTACTCAAACATTTTGTAGTTTTGTAGTACCTTAAATTCTTTTGACTTTCCACAATTTCAGAGTGTAAGTGTTGTGTCTCCACCCCCTCATTTTAGAGTTTGGAGTCTCCATCAACATAATTTACAAATACTAGTAGTAACTTTGTGCTGTGTTTTAGGTTCTGCACACTTGGCGTAGGCCTCCACACAGAGGGGCAGATATCCCCACAAGTGGGGCGGAGACCTTTGCTTGAGGGAGGGACACCTATGTGTCATAAGACAAAAACTCTGTATTAGACCTGGGCAAGACTTAAAGTATGCTGGCATAATTAGCTTAATTTCAGGAATGTCAGGTTAATCTTATTAATCTAAATTCCTGAAATGATGCCATTATGTCACTTCATGTAAATATACAACATTCGTGGTAAAAAATTCATGCAAGTGCATGGGAACAACATAATCTGAGCGGCTGCTGTTGGTAATGCTTTTGTTTTTTTGCACTTTTTCCTGAAGGTAGGACCTAAATTGGCTATTGTAACATGTGTAAACACAGTAGCAACACTTGTGACCTATTGCGAGGAAAAGACCCTCAGATGCACCTTGGATGTGTAGTTTCCTTACTCCAAAGCAAAATATAGCCAATAACCAGTCCATTGTCTCACACAGCTAGAGTGAAGAATGAACTTTATAGCTCTCACAAGGGTCCTCCTCTTCTCCTCTAAAGAGTCTCGGATGCAACCTGGGAGGTGTAGTTTCTTTCCTCCCAGACACATATGGCCAGCAAGCAGTCCATTGCCCTGCACATAGGTGTAGATTATTTGCTTCATACTGCTTGTATGAGTCGTACTCCTCTTCCACTTTCATGAGTCTCACATGCAGCCTACCAGGCAAAATATGCAGAGAAAATAGTCCATTTTGCCAGGTTATAATAACTAGCATTCTGACTAGCACATCCGTTTCAAGGGAGAATGTGTGTTCCTTTTTTAACTTTAGACTGTTGCATTGAGAGACTTTCTTATGAAACACATGCCCTTTCATTAGCAATTGTATGACAAAAGTCAACCACTATCAAACAGAGAAAGACATAACACATGCCTTGGTGAAGGACAAGACTTCTGTATGTCAGGGCTATCTCTTTTAAATATTAACCTTAGACTGGGCACATAACAGTCACTGGCAGTGGAACAGGGCTAACTGGAGCAGGAATAGCAATTTTTGCTAACTGATAAGGTATTCATTGTCCATTTAGTTTGGGGATTATTCAAGTTGCAGGGAGAGAAAACGTCATAAAGACACAAATTGTTGTGATTGCTACCCACATTTTCATGGAGAGTCACTCCCCTTCCTCTCGGTGTGTATTTCCTTTTTAGATGTGGAAATGCATATTAATAACAATGAAATCAGCATATAAACTCAGCATCAGTGATCAGCTGCACCAGTCATATCATGATGGACCCTGCTGACAGTTCAGACAGCTTGACAGGTCATTTGAAAACCTTCTCAGGCCTGGATTACCTGTAGGGGTGGGGACATGGAGAGTAGACAAAGGCAATCTTATGCTGGTGATCAATCTCCATGTAAGCTCTGCCCATGACTAGTAATTACACTGAATGGTCAAGATTAGCCCCTTTGCTTGTTGGAGAGCACTGCTGAAGAGACCGTGGGGCTGTTCAGCAGTGGAAAGCCAATTTAAAAACTGACATCACAACGTCATGTGTACACAATCTTAGTAGAATAATACAACTTCCCACTGCCCACTGCAGCCTTCTCAAGGAAATTATTTATTTCTAATTTGGAGTAGATTCATGATCAGGATCAAAATCAAGGGGTCATGTTAGCACTTAAAGAGGCATCCTCCAGCTCAGGGAGATATAAGCTGTCTGAATTTAACGAGGGATTGGAGGTTTTTACACGCTCACTTGAGAAAGTGTAATGCAGACTACTTAGAAAAACATTTTCTAGAATGCATGTCACAGAACATTAATCTGTTGCATTTACCTACTGGTTCTATTGTATTATGTAAAGTCAAGAACAAAGGTGCTGCCACGTGGCCATATGCATTTGACTACTTAGCCAAGACAAAAGTAAAATGTGAAGACTTATCTCGCACATGTTCCTTTTTAGGTCTGGCTACGGACTACTTTAGTCCCTGGCATTTACATATGTCAACACAAAGCACAGTATACAACACACACACCCACACAGGCACACACACACACAAACAAAGAATGTATGTAAGAAACAGAAAGGAAGTTTGCTCTGCTTCTTCAGCCACTAGCTTGTATGTTAGTGAGCCACCTTGAGGTACTGGCTTGCTGGATTGCCCTTCATGTTTGAGAACACAGCATTTTGTTAAAATGTAAATTTTTAATGTACACTTTCCACTCTGTGAGTTGTATAGAAAGGAGTCTATCTTCTGGAAAGCAGGCAACAGCTGTAGGCATCTTTTTCTCCAACCATTAGCAAATTCAGGAAGCATGGATATAAATAATTTCGCAATAACTAGAACACTTACAACCGATGGACAGACCTGTATTTGTGGTTGGCAAACAATGTGTGGCGTGCATGTTAAACAAGATAATATGATTCCTTGTTTGGAATGCAATGTTTGTTGTCATTTGTGAGGAAATCATGTGGACTTTTTAGAAGCATTCCTTAATGCTTTAAAATAATGCCAGTGCACTACATGCCATTACTGGGTCTCTGCAGCAGACAGCTTTAGCTATCTGTTGGAAAGATCTATTGTTTTCAATAAATAACTTATCATTAGATCAGCCCCTTAGCTATAATTGGATGGCTCTGTCTGCATCTAAGATCTTTCACTTGATTCAAAACCTTTCTTTCCTATTCTCACGTTTTCCCACCTAGGACCATTTCAGCCTCACAGTGTTCTAATTATATGATTTTTAACCCTCTCCCGCTGGCGCCAGGGAACTATTTTCTTTCTTTACCAATTAACTTTTAATACTCGATGGAAGCACGTGGCATAGCTAGCCTGGTGCCCTGCTGGCTTTGGATTCACACTGCCATTTTCCCGGTCTTTGCCTGGTTGTGCATTCTGGCAGCTCTCTCTCTCTTCCCTTGTCATATTTGCTCATCAGCTGCTACCCACTTGCCCTTCACATTGCTTCCTTCCTCCTGCTGCTCCCTTTCAGGCCCTTCCTCTTTTTGTCTCCTGCTCAAGTCTTCTTCACACCACATCTTCACTTGTCATCCAAATACAATTTTCATGCATATATCTATTTTTGATGATGCTTTTCTAAACTAAGTTTTTCCATGGAAGACAGCTAAATGCAAATTACACTTTTCACTTGTATCCCCTTCGTTCCCAACAAAGCAAAACAATTACCTCGATATCCCATTACTCATCCCAGTAATTATTCATGCAATACTGAGGCCCCGCCGCAATAAGGTCACACCCTCCCATGCATCTCTTTCTTTCACAATAAACACCACCCATTAATGTATTTAGAGTGGGTACTGTCTTTGCCCCACCCTGTATTTTGTACCCGCTGCAATCAGTGCCACTCTTTTTGCATGCTGCATGGGACTGTGTATTTTTTGCTTTTTAAGATTTTGTGGTGCAGTGGCCCACGTTGTATTTTTTCTTCGAGCAAGGGCATTGCAGTGCATAGCATTGGAGGACCTTTATTCACTTGAGCAGGTTGCGAGATGGCTGGGCCCGAAGAGGGAACATTTTGAGCCATGCTCACATAAATTGCCTGTGTGAAGTGTCACCTTTTCTAGAGCAAATGCTTAGCCTGTTTTCAGAGGGCCATGCTTGCATAATCAACCTGCATGGGCAGCTGCAATATGGTTGAAAATTTGCTCTCTTCTCAAGCTCAAGCACAACATGTCTTCACCCTAATGTTTGTGTTCAGGGGGTAGCCTGTGGGGGCAGCTGAGGTCCCTATGAGAGCATCCAATACAAGAGATTATTTGGCGCAGGAGCTCATGGATACCTTTTCAGGACACAGGAGAAGGAGGCGGCACAGTGAAATATTCTCCAGGGACACACTTAAAGTAAGTCCCATTGGCCCGCATTATAACATTGGTGGTATATACTGCCTACCGCCGCCGCGACGGCAGCCAAAAGACCATTGCTGCAGCTACCAGCAGCCAGACGGATTATGTCCATAGCTGGATTTCCACCAGAAGGATGGCGGAAATCCAGCTGTGGTCATGCCGGCGAATGGCGGTAAGGTGGTGCTGCTGTCAGCAGCAGCGCCACGCCAGCAGACCGTATCATGACACTGGCGGTGTTCTGCTGGTGGACGCTGCTGCTAGCAGCAGCGCCCCATCCCGTCTCCTGACGGAGGATCCCCTGACATCAGGTAAATTGGCTGCTCTGACAGGGGAGGGGATGGGAGGTTTTGTGTGTGTGTGAGGGGATGTGTATGTATGTCTGTGGGTGCGTGAATGCAGGTGTGTGATGTGTGTTGTCTGTGTGTGTATGTATGGATGTGTGAGTGCATGTATGTTGTGTTGTGTGCATGCGTGTGTGCATGTATGTATGTTAGTGTGTGTGAATGTGTGTGTGAATGGATCTATGCATGCGTGGATGAATGTGGGTATGAGTGTGTGTATGCGTGTGTTTGTTGCTGAGTGAAGGTGCGTGTATGTCATGGTGGTGTCTGGAGAGGGTGGGGCTGAAACCTGGGGAGGGGGTTGGTGAAGACCCTTATCAGTGACAGGGAATGAATTTCCTGTCACTGATAGTGCCTACCGCCATGGTTTTCGTGGCAGTAGGGAAGCCATGAAAACCATGGCAGTAGGCGGGGTCATAATCCCGCGGGCGGGCTAGTGATTGCCGCCTGGCCGGAGACTGAAGTCTCCAGCCCGGCGGTCATTACCACTGTGGCAGACGGTGCAGTACATTGGCGGTTTGGCTTCAGCCAAACCGCCAATGCCTAAATATGGGGAAAAGTACTGCCAGCCTGTTGGCAGTACTTTTCTCCATTTTACCGCCGTCCGCCGGGGTCATAATGAGCCCCATTGTGTCTTAAGGAATTATGGGCCTGATCTCGACGTAGGGCATACTCTATCACAAACATGACGGATATCCCATTTGCCGTATTATGAGCTCCATATGATATAATGGGATATTAATATGGCGGACGGAATATCTGTCACATTTGTGACAGAGCATTTCCCTCTACCGAGATCTAAATCTGACCCGATGCCTTGTATTTGTTCAATCAAATAAGATTATCTGCTTGGTGCACTTAAGGTGCCCAAAACATCTATTCCTGCAACCAAAATATCTGGCAAGGTTGATTTTATTGGAGGGTTTAGAATCGTGTTTTGCTGTATAAGTTGGCTAAGATGTTTGTCTTTAGTATGGGACCGATTTAACTGAATTAACTATGTGGATCCTGTTTTTTCTGATTTAGAGAAAAAGTTTTGTTCTCTCTACACAAGTATGACAGGGACTTTATTTTTCAAATATATTTGTATCCTCACTATTTTGAAGTAGACAGCTATGGGTCAGAGCTGGAGCCATCACTGGCCGCAAAACTACAACTCATGCACATCCAGCACTCAGAAGGACTACAGCATTACACCCAGGTCAGATCAGATAATCAGGCACTGCAGCACTCACTGGATGAGGTGGTCAGGAATGTAACAGTGGTTGCAACAGAAGTGACTGAGCTTCAGCAGTGGGTGGCCAGGAGTCAGGAGAGCCGTCTGAAGATGGTTCAATCTAAAGTTGAAGATCTGGAAAACAGTCAATGTGGTAACAATTTGAGGGTACCCGGGGCGCCTGAAGAAAGAGAAGGGAGGTGATGCACAGCAGTTCATTGTGAGGCTGTTTCAAAAGGTATTTCTAGACCTGGCTGATTGGGGCATGAATTTCCAAATCCAACATGCACTTCGCTAGCAAATAACCCAAAATAATTCCAACATTAACCAAAGGCTCCTTCTTTCGTTCTTGACGTATGTGGACAATTTTTTATTAAGGCAGGCGATCTCTCTTTAAGTCCGTCCTATGGCACCGGTTGTTGTGGACTCAATGTGTCTGTTTATGTGACAAGACTTTTGAAAACACACTATGGAATGCCGGTGGAAACTGCAACAAATGATTGATCCCTTGAAAGCTGCTGGGGCATAGGTGTTCATTCAGGAGCAAGCCAGGCAGAAAATTATCAAGGATGGCCGAACACAGATCTGCCTCTCTGAGTTAGATGCAGTGCAAGTTCTCAGTTCATTGAAGGGACCATCCCTGCATACTTAATTCAAAATAATATTGTTTTGAATACCACTTATGTCAAGACACTGATAGCTATACAACATTTGTGTGATTTAGGTTTGGTCATACTAAGGTTTCCTCATTAAATGTTTCTACTTCTATTTCTTCACAGGTGTGGCAAGGGGCAGGTGGGAGGGTGAGGGTCCCGGAACAGCAAGGTCACAGTACTGTCTTATCAGCTGACAGAAGAGGGGAGGGATGATTCCTTTCTATGGACATGGGTGGGATGGAGCCCTGGAGGATGGGGGTAGTTTTGTCAGTCATAAGTTGCTTGCTGAATGGTGTAAGGTTCTGGGTGGGTTATGCGGTTAAAGAGTCAGAGTGTTCATATTCAATTTTTCTTTTTGTCAGTATTTGGGAGGTGACTAATAGGTGGCTGCATTGAGCACTTATGACATGCGGCAATGGATTGGTTGAAAATTATGTGCAGGAATGTGGCTGGTCTAAATCAAGAGTCAATTAGTACAAGAAGAGATAATGTTGTGCAAGCCGCAATTATTGTGTTTAACTGAGACACACTTAGCATACAAGGATCACTCATTGCTGAAACATATGGGCTACAATACTCTCATTAGCACCTCACAGTCTGTCTCTGTTCGGGGGTGCCCATAATATCTACTAGGCACATAGAGGCTAAGATACTTAAAACATCAGCAGATGCAAGGGAGAGGTGGGTGAGTGCTCAGCTTTTGGTATATGGCAAAAGAATGTTATTTATGTAGTGTACAGCCCTAAGTCTGATGGCCTGGTGATCTTTGCCTTGCTCTGTTTAGAGCTGTTAGATTGGGTGGGGGACCTACTTTAGATGGGTGATTTTAATTGTGTGATGGACTATGCAATAGATTCTACTAATTGTCATGCACATTAATGTATGGCTAAAACAAAAGCATCCATTTTGGAAGTTGACAGCTTACATAGGCTGATCGAAGTGTGGAGGCCTCTACATACCTTAAGTCCAGGGTGCGCTTTTTATTCTTCTCCTCACAAACAATACTCAAGGATGGATATCGTTTTGCAGGGGCACAGCTAGTCCAAGGTGCTGAGATCAAGATATGCCCTAAGATTTCCTCTGATCATAATCCATTTCTTCTCACACTCAATGCACCTTCTGGTACAAGGGAAATCTGGCATTTTGCATTTCCTCATCATATCCTTGCTAACTCGGATTATTGAAGTTACATGTCAGGGTTATTAATGGAGTTTATGAGGTTGAACACTGGAACAGCCCCATCGCAGATGGTCTGGGATGGTATGAAAGCATATATATGTGGAGTCACCTTGCAGTTTATTCTCACTTAGGATAGGGCAAAGCAAGAGGGGGTAAATCTGCTGCGTCAGAGGGTGTGGGAATTAGAGCATTGGCCTGCTTGGGCAATTTCAGCTGGAGATCCTGGGGAGAAGCTGTATTCCTCGAGTTAATTGAGAGTCGCTGTCTTTTAGACCAAGAATTCAAGGAAAAGGTGGCCAGTAGCTACCACAAAAAAGTGCATCAGTATGAATACGGTGAGACTGTTGGATGAGTGTAGCATTTCAGATCTCAGATAAAAAAAAGTGGTGTACAATTCATAGTATCACAGGTATAGACAGAGGCGGTCATTCTGACCCTGGCGGTCAAAGACCGCCAGGGCGGAGGACCGCGGGAGCACCGCCGACAGGCCGGCGGTGCTCCAATGGGGATTCCGACCGCGGCGGTAAAGCCGCGGTCGGACCGGCAACACTGGTGGGCTCCCGCCAGTGTACCGCCGCCCCATTGAATCCTCCAAGGCGGCGCAGCTTGCTGCGCCGCCGAAGGGATTCCGACCCCCCCTACCGCCATCCAGATCCCGGCGGTCCGACCGCCGGGATCCGGATGGCGGTAGGGGGGGTCGCGGGGCCCCTGGGGGCCCCTGCAGTGCCCATGCCACTGGCATGGGCATTGCAGGGGCCCCCGTAAGAGGGCCCCTAAATGTATTTCACTGTCTGCTGCGCAGACAGTGAAATACGCGACGGGTGCAACTGCACCCGTCGCACAGCTTCCACTCCGCCGGCTCGATTCCGAGCCAGCTTCATCGTGGAAGCCTCTTTCCCGCTGGGCTGGCGGGCGGCCTGAAGGCGACCGCCCGCCAGCCCAGCGGGAAAGTCAGAATTACCGCCGCGGTCTTTCGACCGCGGAACGGTAACCTGACGGCGGGACTTTGGCGGTCGGCCTCCGCCGCCCGCCAAGGTCAGAATGAGGGCCAGAGTGTTCCAGACCACTCCCCAAGCTATTGCAGAGCAGTTTAGACTTTTCTACCAGGACCTTCATAGCCACCCCCAATCATTCAACTGGTCCGATTTGTTGCAATACCTACAGGGCTGTAGACTGCCACATCTAGGCAACACTCAGGTAATAGTCTTACAGATGGACAAATCCGTGTCTGAACTAGAGGATGCTACTAAGGCTCAGCCTTCTTGGAAAGCTGCCGGAGAAGACACTATCCACTCAAATTTTATAAAACATTTAGAGATGTTATGGTGTCAGAATTTATGAAGCTGAATGGGCATATAGAGAGAGGGGGAGATGTACCCCCCACATGGAATCATACGAACATTGCTGTTTTCCTGAAGAAGGACAAGCCCCCGGAGGACAGGGGCTCCTCTCGATCTGTCTCTTTAATAAACACGGATGCAAAGACATTTGCGAAGATATCATCTACCCGACTGGCTCTACTAATGTTGTATTTTGGCTTGCCTCAACAGCATAGTTTTGTCCCAGGAAGAGACACTACTAGTCATACTAATTCGGCAGGGGTGGTGTGTGATGCAGAGCGAGAAAAAATAAGGATGGGCATGATTTTGTTAGATACCGAGAAGCCTTTTGACCAGGTGGTGTGGGAATGCCTATGGGCAACAATGGGGTCCTGGGTTTCAAGGGCTGATTACTTAAGTTGATGATATCCCTATGCCAAAGCCCTTTGGCTAAATGAGTTTATAGAGAAAGTTGCTCCTCATCATTTACAATCTATAGGGGCACTCAACGGGGTCCCGCTCTCCCCCTTCTTTTGTCTCCTATATAGAGCCTTATTTTTAGTCCCTTTCTTAAATCAAGGGATATTTTCAGTAGGATGTAATGGCTGCGAGCTCAAAATCAGTGCCTGTGCTGATGATCCCTCCATTTTCTGTGTAGATCCATGGGCGTCTATCAAACATATAACTGGTGAGGCTAATAGGTTTGGTGCATTCACCTGCTATAAACTGAACCTGGCTAAAATGCATCTACTGCTCAATTTCAAGCCGGCAGATGCAATTTCAGGGGAGGTTTTACCGGCCACTTATCTGGATCAGCAGTTGGGTCGATAATATCTAAATTAACTATGATCCTCTACTGCATGCTGTCACCGCTAAATTACTCCTTTGGAACCGGCTTCCTATGTGTATACTAGGCCGCTGTAATATTATTAAACTGAATATCCTCCCAAAATTCCTCTACGTATTCAGAGCCATTCCACTTTTAGTTGCTGACTCCTTTTTTAGGCGGCTTGAGGGCACTAAAAGTAGTTTTATATTGGGTTTAGACAGGCAGGGTATGCTATTAGGTTTCTGAAACTGCCGTACACTCAAGGGGGGCTCCAGCTACCTTGCTTTAAGCTATATTTTTGGACACCCTTTGCAGGATGCATACCAAACATGCCTACTGGTTGGGAGCTGGAACCATCTATCCTAGGCTATGAATTGGCTTTAGGAGCCAATGTTAGGCTCCTCCTTCATAGGCTCAATGATCCCAATTACTTCAATGAGTGAGATTTAAAGTAATTAGGGACATTGTTCACATATGGCGAGAGATCTGAGCAAAGCACTCACTTTCCACCCTGCATGTTTGTACACCACTATGATAAAACCCATCATTTCCAAGATATTCCACAACTCGATGGGCAACGCCTGGGCGTGGCTGGGAGTGCTGACTCTTGGACAGAGTATGACAGTGATGGATTTTGCTCATTTGCTTGTTTACAAGTGCTTTATGAGCTTCCCCACTGGTTCTTTTCTAAACACTTACAGTTGCGGGACTACTTCTTGTATGGATGCAAGGAGACCATTAATCTTAATGAATCAGACATTCTGTCTTATTTGCATGGGGCACCTGGAAAAGCCTTGACCAGTGTGTTATAACAAAGATTCAGCATATATAGTAAGGAGGATGGTCAGTTGCTTACCTCCAAGTCCAGCAGGGTCCTTGCCACTGAGATTCTCCCAAATGAAATTCAGGGCTTTCGAGATTGTTGAAAAATCTATTCGCTTAGTAATCCTCAAATTATAGCAGTTGAAGACTACTTGCAAGTTTTACTATACACCTGGTCGGATTTCTAAATTGACAGTGTTAGAAAAGGGTCTCTAGTTGGTTGAGGTATGCACCCTGTCCTAGTAGGGACCACAATCCTAGTCAGGGTAAGTCTCAATGCAACCTAAATTATCCTGTGCTTGCCCTCCGGTAGCTTGACACAGAGCATGCAGGCTTAACTTAGAAGGCAATGGGTAAAGTATTTGTGCAATAACTCATACAGTAATATAGTGAAAACACCACAAAAGTACTCCACACCAGTTTAGGAAAAGAGTTGATATTTATCTGAATAAAACAAGACCAACTTGACAAAAATCCAAAATGTAAAAGTCAAGATATCACTTTTTAGAAGTTAAAGTAAGTCTTCATCCATAGTAATTAATGGAGGTATCTATTTAGCAAAATAATGACGCTGGGGGCCACGAAGGAGGTAAGCTGTCGGAAAGTAAAGCGATGCATCGATTTTTCCACTATGGCGGAGGTGATGTATTGATTCTTTCCTCTCATGCGTCGATTTCCGGGGACACAGCCTCGGTTCTTTACTGTGGTGTGGGGTTTGATGTCAAATTGACACCCAGGGATGATGCGTGGAAAATGAAAAAGTGCTGTGATGGTGAACCAGGAGCAGCATTGATTCTGTAGATGCTGTGGTGATTTTTCAGCCGCAGGACAGGCTCTTCATCGATTCTGCAGCCGTTTCATTGATTTTTCCTGTGCATTGATTTTCTCCCTTAGGTGAAGTCTTTGATAGCCCTGAGACTTCTTAACAGCAGGCAAACTGACACGCCCTTAGAGATCACTTGTGGGAGGAAAGCAAAGCCCTTCCAGCAGAGTCAGGGAGCAGCAGGCAGGAGGGTAAAAATCAGTAGAGCAGTCCTTCCATAAAGTCAGTCCTTTGGGCAGCACTGCAGTTCTTCTGACAGAGTCCAGTTGTCGACCCAGAAGTGTTTGATTGTATAGGGTCACAGACCCAGTATATATATATATAAACCCAAATGTGCCTGTGAAGTGGAGGAGACTTCAAAGAGTGGTTTTGAAGTGTGCCAGTTCCCCTTTCAACCCTGTCCTGTCTGCCAGGAGATCCGTTGGGGGTTATCTGTCATTTGTGTGGGATAATGCCACTAGCCTTTGAAGGGTAAGTGAGAGCCCCCTCCACCATTCCTGCCCAGGAAGACCCATCAGTACGCAGAAGAATGGCGGTGAGTGTCCTGTGTTTATGGCTGTGTTGGTGGAATGCACAAGGGAAGCTGTCGACCAACAGATACCAGAAGTGGATTGGAGACAGGCTTTAAGGCACAGAGAGAAGTAAGTGCAGAGAAATTCCTACTTTCTAAAAGTAGCATTTCTAGAATAGTAATATTAAATCCAACTTCTCGAGAAAGCAGGATTTCTCACTACCATTCCAGCCATACCACTCCTTTCAGATCAGAAATTACCTCGTAAAAGTATGTAATGGAATTTCCAAGACTGGCCTATGAGAGAAGCAGACTTCACAATAGTGAAAAACAACTTTGGACATTTTTCACTACTAGGACATGTAACACTTACAAGTATGTGTCCTACATTTTACTTACATAGCACCCTACCCTATGGGATACCTAGGGCCTACTGCAGGGGTGAGATATATATAATAAAAGGGGAGTTTGAGGCTTGGCAAGTAGTTTTAAATGCCAAGTCGCCGTGGGGTGAAGCTGCATGCACAGGCCTTGCAATGGCAGGCCTGAAACATGGTCAAGGGCCTACTTATGGGGTGGCACAATCAGAGCTGCAGGCCCACTAGTAGCATTTAATTTACAGGCACTGGGCATATGTAGTGCACTTTACTAGGGACTTATAAGTCAATTAAATATGCCAGTTGGGTATGATCCAATGTTACCATGTTCTAGGGAGAGAGCACTTACATGTTAGCACTGCACTGGTTAGCAGTGGTAATCAAATCAAATCAAATCAAATCATTAGCATTTGTAAAGCGCGCTACTCACCCGTGCGGGTCTCAAGGCGCTAGGGGGGAAAGGGGGGGTTATCGCTGCTCGAACAGCCAAGTCTTTAGGAGTCTCCGGAAAGCGGAGTGGTCCTGGGTGGTCCTGAGGCTGGTGGGGAGGGAGTTCCAGGTCTTGGCCGCCAGGAAGGAGAAAGATCTCCCACCCGCCGTGGAGCGGCGGGTGCGAGGGACGGCAGCAAGTGCGAGGCCAGCGGAGCGGAGGGGGCGGGTGGGGACGTAGAAGCTGAGGCGTCTGTTGAGGTATTCCGGTCCCTTGTTGTGGAGGGCTTTGTGTGCGTGGGTGAGAAGACGGAAGGTGATCCTTTTGCTGACTGGGAGCCAATGCAGGTGTCTCAGGTGTGCGGAGATGTGGCTGTTGCGGGGTACGTCGAGGATGAGGCGGGCCGAGGCATTTTGGATGCGTTGCAGGCGGTTTTGGAGTTTGGCGGTGGTCCCGGCGTAGAGGGTGTTGCCGTAGTCCAGGCGACTCGTGACAAGGGCGTGGGTCACGGTTTTTCTGGTGTCGGCGGGGATCCAGCGGAAGATCTTGCGGAGCATGCGGAGAGTGAGGAAGCAGGCGGAGGACACGGCGTTGACTTGCTTGGTCATGGTGAGAAGAGGGTCCAAGATGAAGCCGAGGTTGCGGGCGTGGTCTGCGGGGGTCGGTGCGGTGCCGAGGGCCGTGGGCCACCAGGAGTCGTCCCAGGCGGACGGGGTGTTGCCGAGGATGAGGACTTCCGTTTTTTCAGAGTTCAGCTTTAGGCGGCTGAGCCTCATCCAATCTGCGACGTCCTTCATACCCTCTTGTAGGTTGGTCTTGGCGCTGGCGGGGTCCTTGGTGAGGGAGAGTACAAGTTGGGTGTCGTCGGCGTAGGAGGTGATGATGATGTCGTGCTTGCGTACGATGTCGGCGAGGGGGCTCATGTAGACATTGAAGAGTGTCGGGCTGAGCGATGAGCCTTGAGGTACGCCGCAGATGATCTTGGTGGGTTCTGAGCGAAACGGAGGGAGGTAAACTCTTTGGGAGCGGTTAGCGAGGAAGGAGGCGATCCAGTCCAGGGCCTGGCCTTGGATCCCGGTGGAGCGTAGGCGGGTGATTAGGGTGCGGTGACAGACGGTGTCAAAGGCAGCCGAGAGGTCGAGGAGAATGAGGGCGACTGTTTCACCGTTGTCCATCAGGGTTCTGATGTCGTCTGTGACTGAGATGAGGGCGGTTTCCGTGCTGTGGTTGGTTCGGAATCCGGTTTGTGAAGGGTCGAGCAGGTTGTTGTCTTCCAGGAAGGTGGTCAGCTGTTTGTTGACGGTCTTTTCTATTACCTTGGCTGGGAAAGGTAGAAGAGAGATGGGGCGGAAGTTTTTCAGGTCGCTTGGGTCAGCCGTAGGTTTCTTTAGTAGGGCGTTGACTTCAGCGTGCTTCCAGCATTCGGGGAAGGTAGCAGAAGAAAAAGAAGAGTTGATGACGGTCTGGAGGTGCGGGGCGATGATGTCGTCGGCTTTGTTAAAGATGAAGTGCGGGCAGGGGTCCGAAGGGGCGCCGGAGTGGATAGAGGTAAAGTACCCACAGTTCTAAAGCCAACAAAAAAAAAGTTGGAAAAAAGAGGAGGAGGAAGGCAAAAGGTTTGGGGTGACCCTTCAGAGAGGGCCATTTTCCAACGGAAAGTTAACCATATTTCAACTAAGACTCAATGCCTGAAGTGTGGCTGTGATGCAGCTGACATAGTACATATGTTTATAAACTACCCTGTACTATGTGAATTTTGGATAGGTGTAGTCCAGTTAGTAATAGATCGCTCAGGCTGTGATCTTGAGCTATCTGCTAGAGAGATAATGCTGGGTTATAATACTATGCATACTGATAGATTTAGGCCCTCATTACAACCCTGGCAGTCGGTGTTAAAGTGGCGGTAATACCGCCAACAGGCCGGCAGTGAAAAAAACTGTATCATGAGCATGGCGGAAACCGCCAACACAGGTAGCTATTTTAACACTCCGACCGCCACGGCTGTAGCAACAAACACCGCAGCAGTAACCGCCAACAGACAGGTGGAAGACAATGTACCTCCCACACTATTACAAGGCACCAATCCGTCAGCTTTTCCGGGGCGGTACCAATGCCATCAAAAGCACGGCAGAAACAGTACACAGAAGGGAAACCACTCACCTTTCGACACTCAACAATGAACCAGGATGCCATGGACCCCGAGTTACAGGTCCTGCCCATGTTGCTGTATCTATTAATACACCACGAAGAGGAAAGAAGGCGGCGGCGGCGGTGACAGCGACGGTGAGTAGTGCACCTAGCGCACAGGGGAGGGGAGGAGGGGAAAGAGAGTGACACAGACACGCAAAACGCAACACCCCCACCAACAACAATACACACACACATATATCCAATAACATCACAGATACACCCCGTCACCCCCTGTAAGAACGCAAGGACAAAACGAAATGAGTTTATCTAGTGTAATATTCAAACAATCTGATAGCCCAAGAGAACAGCAATTAATCACTATACACAAATATGTACAGCAAGTACACAAATCCGTACACTGTCCCATGAAATGTCCGTGGACCAGTGGTCCCAAAAAGCATGGGCGAAGTCCACACATGACACCTGCCTCAAAATGGAGAGAACACTGTGGGGGCATCAGGTCGAAAAAAAAATCAGGCACCTCAGGGGGAAGGGTAGGAGAGGCACCTCAGCCGGATGATGGTACAACGCCACTGCTCCTCGAGGAGGCTCCATGCCCACTGCTTGGTCCTGGGGAGTGCAAAGCCACAGTATATCAAGTCTCTCAAGTGGGAGGTTTGCCCACTGCTTGGTCCTGGGGAGTGCAAAGCCACAGTCTCTCAAGGGGGTTTACTGCCCACTGCTTGGTCCTGGGGAGTGCAAAGCCACAGTCTCTCAAGTCTCTCAAGTGGGTTCACTGCCCACTGCTTGGTCCTGGGGAGTGCAAAGCCACAGTCTCTCCAGTCTCTCAAGTGAATGGTTTGCCCACTGCTTGGTCCTGGGGAGTGCAAAGCCACAGTCTCTCAAGTCTCTCAAGTGGGTTCACTCCCCACTGTTTGGTCCTAGGGAGTGCAAAGCCACAGTCTCTCTAGTGGATGCCTTCTCTACTAGTTCTGGAGGGGGCTTTGTGCCCAGACTGCTTCATCCTGCCAAGGACTGGGTTAGTGGATGTATCTCTCCATTGGTTCTGGAGGGGGCTGTGTGCCCAGTGATGCTGCACCTGGAGTGTGGCAGTTGACTTCGTCTCACCTGGATGTCTCAGCCACGCGATGTACCTGGAACAGGTAGCATGATACTCCATGGAGGCAGACCCACACTCCATCCTGTGGTGACTTAGGCTGCCAATTGCTGGCTCGTGTCAGTGCTGGAGGTGGTGTCTCAAGTGGCATGTCCAGGGTCCAGGACGTCACCTGCAGACTCTGACGGCTGAACACTGGGGATGCGGCTGACGTCAGAAAGAGTGGAATCAGCTGTGCACGTGGCAGTGCTGATGGTGGTGCAGTTGACGGTGGCTGCGGCGGAGATGCTGCCAGTGCTGGCCGTGGTGCAAGTGACTGTTGTAGTGGTTGAAGACACCATACCATCTCTGGCAACCTGGGATGGCTGATCCTTGGGGAGGATACTGCAGACTAGCGTTGTGGCAGCGGCAGTGCAGGAGGCGGTGCAGGTGGCGGTCAGAGCGGCGGTGGTGACTGTGGTGCATGTGGCTGCCATCCCTGATGATTTGGTGGTCACCAGCCCCTCACCAGGTGACATCGTGCGCAGAGGTGATGTGCCCTTTAGCTTGTGGCTCTTCCCCATCTTGACAGTCGCTGCAGGGACCTTGGCACTGTCCACTCGGTGTTTGGGCGAGGCCTTGGTGGGAGGGTGGTGTGACTGTCCCCTGCTGGTAGCCGGACCCTTTTTGACCTTTGCAGGTGGTGGAATAGAGTAGTCCTTCTTTTCTGTCGGTGGCACAGTGGCAGCTCTGACGGGTGCCCCCTTAGACAGTACTGGAGTGGCAGGGACCACAGCAGATGCAGATTTGGTGGCTGAGGTACTGGGCTGGGATATCGACATCCTGGCCCTAGGGGAAGGACCGGGTGGTGTAGGGAAGAGGTCAAAGTTAGCTCGGAAAAGTTTTTTGACACACTGGGATGGGAAGATGGAGGGGGTTTGGGAGTGGAGGAAGAGATAGTGGTTGTAGTAGGTGTATGTCTGCTGAGTTTGGGTGAAGGTGCAAGGGTTGGAGGCTGTTGTGAGGTGGATGGCTGTTGAGTGGTTGTGTGCCTGCGTTTGTGTATTTTTGGAGGAGGGCTTACAGACACACTGGGAGAGGACACAGGGGACATGTGAATGGTAGTGGGGGTGGTGATTGCACGTGAGTGGTGTGTAGTGATGGGCGTGCTGGTGATGGAGGTAGTGGCTGAGGATGTAGTGCATGCATGTGTGAGTGGAGACGAGACTGGAAGGGAGGTGGAGGGCGTGGAGGAGAGGGACACAGTGGAGGCAGTGGATGTTGGTGTGGCTGCATGGGTATGGTGCTTGTGTGAGTGCCTGTGGGATGCGTGGTGCTTATGTTTCCTGAGCCACTTTTGTGTGTTGATGTGTGTGCATGCTGGTCTGATAGTGTGCCTGGGATAGGCTGAGCTAGAGGGGATTGGGTCTGGGTAGTGGAAGTTGGAGGGGGAGGCTGGACACAGGGACAATGGCTGCCATCAGTGCTGAGGCCAGAGCCTGAAATGCTCTCTGTTGGGCCGCCATGCCAGAATTAATACCCTCCAGATATGCATTTGTTTGCTGCAAGTGCCTCTCGACAACCTGGATGGCATTCAGAATGGTTGACTGCCCAACAGTGAGGGATGTCAGGAGGTCAACAGCCTCCTCACTGAGGGCAGCAGGGCTAATTGAGGCACGGCCTGAGGTGTCTGGGCCAAAGGAGATGTCCACCCTCCACGGGAAACACGCTGAGGGGCTGCTGGGAGGGCGGTGGTGGTAGAGGGGGTGGCGGCTGTACCTGTTGTTGAGGTGGGCAAGGGAGCTTCGATCAGAGGAGGAGTCGCTGTCGCTGGTGTCCCCTCCTGTCCCTATCATGGAGCTCCCCTCACCCTCGATCCCACTGGTGCCTTCAGACTCCGTAGATTCACCCTCATGGGCCATGTGAGATGCAGCTCCCTCCGTCGCCGGTGCATCTGCTCCTTCGCCAGATGATGCTAATGCACACAAGGACAGGGTGACAAAACAAGAAGGAGTCGAAAGACAGAGGAATCACCTGGTCAATGCCAGCAACACCACTACCGTTGGCGGACACAGCACCCAGCCCTATGCACTAGGCCATGCACTAGCAGTTAGTAGGTAAATCACCTGCCCATGGGGTACTATGCCGAACACCATTTGCTGCACACCTGGAACCCACAGGAGCGTGCCTAGTTGTAGATGCCCACTAACACTATTGGGGTTGGAGTGCCTCAGAGCCTGCCCAACAAGGGACCTACCCTACTAAGTTTGCCCTGGCCTAGGGGAACCCACAGCCCACATCCCCCACCCAGACACTTCGTAAAGCGCACAGAGTCAGCTGAATGACAGTGTAATCATCCACCTTGTGGCTGCTGTGATGCCCTCAAGCACCCATCCAACTCCGGATATGCCACCGCCAGAATCTGGAACATCAGGGGGGTCATGGTGTGATGGGCACCCCTTCCACATTGGGAGGCCAGCCACAGCTGGGCCTCTGCCGTCTTCTTGCTCCAGCAGCACAGGTCCTCCCATCTCTGGCGGCTGTGGGTGCTCTGTCTATGATAGACCCTCAGGGTCTGCACTTCCTTGGCAATGGCACGCCATATACCCTTCTTCTGGTGGGCTCTGACATCATACTCATTGCCCACCAGTTCCCACCCATGCCCTGACGCACATACACTCACCATCCTCACATGCAGGCCTCAGCCCCCCTCCAAACAGGCATTGCCCACGCATCATGCTCACAGTGTACTCACCTGTTTGTCTGGAGGACCGTAGAGTAGCGTGTACTGGGGGAGGATCCCATCCACCAGCTTGTCCAACTCCTCTGCGGTGAAGGCAGGGGTCCTTTCCCCAGACACTGTAGCCATTGTCGCTTCCAGACTGAGGTCACAGCAGCACTTGCAGTGTAGGTCCTCTCCTGTTGAAGGTCAGGTATCAAGTGAGTGAACAGACAGAAAATGGCAGTCACGTCTGCGGCGGTGCGTACCGTCACCGCTGGCTTACATCGTCATTGGCTCCTGGAACCCATAGGGCCCAATGATAAGCAATGCTAATTGCGTGGCGGTCTTCGACCACCTACTGCGACGCTGCACAATGCCAGCGCAGTTACCTAATTTCCCCTTGCCCCTCCTTACAGGTCAGGCAGCTGCCATTTCAGGGGGGCACATGGCATGGCACCTAACTGCGTCACAGCACAATTTGGCAGATATACGGACAAACTACACCACACACGGATTTACTCACATTACTGAAAACACACTTGTGCAAACTATGTGGTACATGACCCTCTGCTCACCATTCTCCTCCATAGGGCACATCCGCTGGGGCAGATGATGAAATGTCGTCATCCTCCGGTGTACAGACCCCTGGTGGACCTGTTCACAATGGAAGACAGACACATCATTATCACCTACAGACTTGATCGTTCCACAATACAAGACCTGTGTGCCCAATTGGAGCCAGACCTGAAGTCAGCTATCCGCCATCCCGCAGGAATACCCCCTCTAGTGCAGGTCCTATCAGTGCTCCATTTCCTGGCAAGTGGCTCCTTTCAAACTACAGTGGCCATGGCATCAGGGATGTCTCAGACAATGTTTTCTAACGTGTTGACCAGAGTGTTGTCAGCCCTGCTGAAACACATGCGCAGCTACATTGTTTTCCCCCAGGTGGAGGATTTGCATACAGTGAAAGCTGACTTTTATGCCCTGGAACATATCCCCAACATCATAGTGCCATTGATGGTACACATGTGGAATTTGTCCCCCCCCCGCAAAAATGAAGAAGTGTACAGAAATCGAAATAGCTACCATTCTATGAATGTGCAGATGGTGTGTTTGGTGGACCAGTACATCTCTCATGTGAATGCCAAGTATCCTGGCTCTGTGCATGACACTTACATTTTCAGGAATAGCAGTATCCCTTATGTGATGGGCCAACTCCAGAGGCACCGGGTGTGGCTAATAGGTGAGCCCAAGGTCCCCACACAGTATGAATAGGTGTCTGGGTATGGACACTGACAGTTCACTTTGGCTTCCCATTCCACAGATCTGGGTACCTCATTCTGCCTTCTGCTATATTTACTGCTGCCCAACAAATGTCATACATTGGTATGAGCAAATTAACTTTTACATTGATATTTGTGGATGATGTTGTAATTATACATTTGTGAAGGAACAGACTGACTCCAGATTTGTTTGTGATTCTAGGGTGTTTATTTATGGGCTAATGTGTATAGGGGCATGTGGAAGGGGCTGGGGTGATGGTGCAGGAAGGTCCATAGTAGAGTACAGCCTCTTGGTATCACAGGTGCATTGTCCAAGGGGGCATACGAAGGGGAGCAATGTCAGTTCAAGGTGGACAGGGTGACAGAGTGGGACACGAAGGGGACATCCAGGAGAATCTTATTTCCTGGCGGGGGTCTTGGCAATGTTCTCTGGCTTCTGCCTGGATTGCAGGCACTGTTTGCGGGGTGGTTCTCATTCTGTAGAGGGTGGGGTGCTGGTGGCCTGTTGTTCCTGTGGCGGGGCCTCCTGTCCACTAGCGCCGGTGGAGCTGGAAGGCTGTTCATTGGTTGGGCTGGTGTCAGTCTCCCTCATGGTGTTGGCCATGTCTGCCACCAACCCTGCAATGATGACCAGGGTGGTGTTAATGGACTTCAAGTCCTCCCTGATCCCCAGGTACTGTCCCTCCTGCAGCCGCTGGGTCTTCTGAAACTTGGCCAGTACCGTGCCCATGGTCTCGTGGGAATGGTGGTATGCTCCCATGATATTTGAGAGTGCCTCGTGGAGAGTGGGTTCACTTGGGCTGTCCTCCCCGTCACACAGCAGTCCTCCCAGCTTCCCTGTTGTCCTGTGTCTCCATCCCTTGAACCGTGTGCCCATTGCCACTGACCCCAGGTCCCTGATTTTCTTGGGTTAGTCGGTTTGCCCGGGGACGCTGTAGCGGTGGACACACTGCTGATTGATGTGTCCTGGGGACAGTGGCTGGGTGGGTGCTGTGGCGGTGTTTCCTGAGGGGGGAGGTTCTGTGGTGGGTTGGGACTGTGGCAGAGGAATCGACTGTCCAGAGGCCCCAGGCTTGCAGAGCTGCTGTCATCACTGTGGGCCTCTTCTGTGGGGGGACTGGATATGGCTGGTACCTCCTGTCCGGTGACGTTGGGTAGGGTTCCTGTTGGGGTGTAAATGCATTGTTATTTTATCTGTGTGTGCCATCTTGTGCAATGGGTGTGTTTCCCTCTATTACTGTGCTTGCAATATCGCCTTGGCCCTTGTGTGAGTGGTGATTGTGTGCCCTGGGTGAGTCTCTCTCTTGGACATGCTTTGGTGATGGGTGTCCATGCATGTCTGTGATGGGTGTCCATGCATTGTTGTTGCATGCAGGGCTTGATATTGGGATGGGTGGGATGTGATAATGGGGTATATGTGAGGTGGTGGAGTTATGGGGGTGAGGGTAGGGGTAGGAGTTTGTGATGGCATGCAGGTAGGGTGGGGGGGATATCATAGTAGAGATATGTCTTACCAGAGTCCAGTCCTCCTGCTACTCCTACAAGGCCCTCAGGATGCATTATTGCCAAGACTTGCTCCTCCCATGTTGTTAGTTGTGGGGGAGGAGGCAGGGGTCCACCACCAGTCCTCTGTACGGCTACCTGCTGTCTGGATGCCATGGAACGTACCTTCCCCTGTAGGCTCTTCCTGATGTCATCCCGTGTTCTTGGATGCTGTCCCACTGTGTCGACCTTGTTGACAATTCTCCGCCATAGCTCCATCTTCCTAGCAATGGATATCTGCTGCATCTGTGATCCGAATAGCTGTGGCTCTACCCGGATGATTTCCTCCACCATGACCCTGAGCTCCTCCTCAGAAAACCTGGGGTGTCTTTGAGGTGCCATGATGTGGTGTGAGCGATGTTAGGTGTGATGTGTGGGGTGATGTGTTGGGTGTGTGGTGTTTTGTGTGTGGATGGTGTATGAGTGATGGTGTTGTGTGCCTCTGAATGCTCTACAATTTCAACTTCTGTCTTTTAGTCTGAAGGACTAACCCGAGGTTTTCACCAAAATATTGGCTCCATCGATCCATATCTCAACAATCTTCCTGGTTGTTTGCTATTCCCAAAAGGATCTAATACTGGATGTAGAGGTAGCTGTACAGGTCCTAAAAAAAATTGGATTTCTTCTGAAGCTCAAGAAATTGATGCCCCAAACTTCACAAAACCTCTGGGACTTGGTTCTCGATAGATGTAGTTCTGGTCTGTCACCCCAAACAAAAGAAGATAACGTTGATGCAAAGGCTGAATCAATTGCTACCGCAAGATCAAGCTTTATCCAGGCAATTTCTTCAAATCCCAGGAGACATGATAGACTACCATTGAAGATTTTTTCTAAAGGTGGTTAATTTCCAGTTAGTAAGGTTCCTCTATCTTCCTTTCTTTCTCTGAAGTGGTGTGTTAATTTGTGATTGTATGGGTACACCCTTGACAACCAGTGGCTTGAGACTGTAAAGCAATTATTCTTTCTTACAGAGTGCCTAAAGATCCAACTTTGATGTCAGAGGTTAGGTCAGTGCTGGATACAAATATGGCTCAAGGATACTGAATGAGGCAAAAGAGATCACATTCAACAAATTGGTGAGCTCTAATGGCAGGTTGGAATGCTCTTCGGTTCCTCCGGCCGATGCTTAGGGGAAGGAAGTGATGATAGGAATGGACAATTTAGGTACAATGTTCTATCTGAACAGACAAATTGGGTCAGGTTCAGGGTCATTAGACCTAGTGGTGCAAACAATTTTGAGTTGGGCAGAGAATAACCTGTTGTCACTCAGGGAAATTCACATTAAATGGAAGAACAATGTTGTGACTGACTCCCTGAGCAGACTGTTTCTTTCTTCTCAGAACCTCAGAATAGCAGAGAACATTTTCCAGAAGATTTGCAGGACATTTGGGAAGAAGATCTGGTTGCAGATCACTAAGACTCAACTTACTCACTTTTCAAGGGTTCACAGGCCTTCAGCCAAAGGAGTGCATGTAATAACATGTCAGTGTCCCAAGACTCTATTGCACACATTCCCTTGCATTCCTTTGATTCTACAAATCATATCAAACATTTAGAGGGCAGATGCAATATTTGTTTGTCCTTATCGGCCCAGGACACAATAAAAGTTCCACTTGTTAAATGGGATTCTAGAAAAAAAGGTTTGGTTCCTTTCTCTAGAGCTTTAACTTCTATTTACCACTCCACTGCTTGTACTATCATCTCTGCAGCAGGCGAGATCGGTTGTTTGGAGTTTTAGAGGGAGGGCCTTAAGGGTTTAGGGTTTTCTCTTTCAGTGATTAAATCGATTTGGTCTGCTAGGAGGGAATCTACCCAAAGGGCGTATAAACATCACTGGGGCTCTTTCTTGAAGTGGTGTGCAGGTAAGAACGTTTCCCCTTCCTTGTGTGGCCCAGAGCCCCCTTTGAACCATTACAGGACTTTTTTTATGTTTCTCATGTTAAAGGTACTTTTTATGGAGACAATTCTAACTGCCAGACATCTAGGAGAACTCAATGTCTTAATGCCTTTTCTGAGACATTTTGATGACCAGATTGTGTTGAGGTTCCGGCCTAATTTTGTAGCAAAGCTGAAGTTAGTTTTTCATAGGTCACATGAAATAATTATATGTGTATTATAGTCAAACCATATTACAGAACAAGACCACTTGTGTTTATTGGATGGAGCCAAAGCAGTAGAGGTTTATACTGAATGACCTACTGAATTCAGACAATGTTTTGCATTGTCAATTTTTTCTTCATGTTAATAGGGGTGGTAAGTCGACAATGCCCCCTGAGGGCATTGGATTAAGGAGGTGATTTGTACTACTTACTCTGATTCCAGATTAAGGGTATGGCTGCTTCCTGGACTGAATGGTGTGGGGTCTTAAATACTGACATCTGTGCTGCAGCAACTTGGGGCTAAGGCTTCAACTTTCATTGATCACCATAGACTGATCTTTCCCTAAGATTCTGAGCAGGTTCTTGGTAAGAAAAAAAAGTGTTCTTTGAAGACATCATGAGAGGTCCTAATGTCAAGGGCATGTTCATGTTTTATTTTGAAAGAAAGTATGCTTATTTGGCAGCACAGTCCTGCTCTGTGTTTTCTTTTGTGTGCAAAATCCTCTGTTTTGGTACGTCTGCATGAGTAAGTACTGGGATGAGGAATGGGATGAGGAGGTAATGCCTTGATTACGTGTCCGTAATCTTTAGCACTCCTATTCCTCATTCTTCCATCCTTAACTTACATTAGCACCCTCCAATCTAATTCTGAGGGAAGTCTTCTGGGGAGCTTAATAAGAATAGTGTATGGTGAAGACATAAACCCTTTCAAATACTCAAAACAATGATGTTTATTTTAAAAAATGAGAGAGGTGCTTGGGAGGGTTTGCCCTTAAAAAGGCAGGGCCGTAATACTGCAATTATTGAGGTAGGAAATGAGGAATCTGAGTAAAGAAGATGAGTGGTAAGTAATCAAGGCAGTGGCATAACAAAACTTGAGGGGGACCACCCTGCAAAGTACCTTGAACAGCCCCCCTACCCCATGGACCCAGCCAGAGACCCGCTGCCCGTTCACAGTGTAATGTGCTGAGGGAGCCCCATGGAGCTCGGTAGCTCCCCTCCTCGAACCGCAGGGGCTGCAGGAGCTGCAGGAGCCTTTGTTATGCCACTAAATCAAGGCAGTTCTGCTACTTCACTAGATATCTTTACTTCTTGTTAAGGAGTGCACAGAAGTCGCTTGTGACAAAATGGTTACTCTCTCTGTCGTTTTGAGGGTAGCGGTTGAAGTCCATTTTTCGTTTCCTGTCCTGGTTAAAGTGTCATCCCTTTCTGTTTGTAATTTTCATCATTTAAATGATTAAAACGTTATGCGGGCTCGACAGATGCACCAAGGGCTGTTTGTTACATAGGGCTCAGTCTAAGCTGTCATACCAATGTGTGGATGTTATGTTTTTGGTTGACATCTGCTTTCACTATTGAACTATGCACACAATCATGCTCCAGTTGTAATTGATTTAGTTACGCATGTGCAGATGAAATTCTTTTTGTGTTTCCTTTTCACAGTACCATGCCTATGTATTTAGGACGCTTCTTGCCTTCACTTTGTTTTATTTAAATGGTTGCATCAGATCAACTCAAATGGCCTGAAAAAGTGCTCAGTCCAGGCATCTGTCATTTTCAATGGTTTGATCACTTACAGGTACTATTTCCTTTCACCTTTGCATTCTACTACAACACAACTGACCAGCTATTGTTGCTGGAGCAGGTGTTTTTATAAAAATATTAATGAATATTCATATATTCTGAGTAATGGATTTGCATAGAAAATTTAATAATATAGAGAAAAATAATGGACCCATTTGAAAATGTGTCCATGTGAGTGGCCGTCAATGTTCACAAAGTATACTTATTAATGGCTTATTAATATGAACTATGGAGCTTGTGTTTGATTAATGTAGTAGTACATCATATTAATGGTTATACATTATGTCTCAGCTTTATTAATTGTAGGCCTTAACTTAGCGGAGGTCTTGGCCCACTTGCACGGCCTCATGTCAAGCTGTATTTCTTAACCGATTAATAAAATGTCTGCTCAGGGAGTTAAATTGTAATTTTCCACTGTGCTGACTAAATGTGCTCATATCTAAAAGTCTTTCTCATGACAACCGCTTGCTAGAAGATGATTTCCTTGTAAAGTGTAACAGTATAAGTGCAATGTGTGTAAGACTGTCCTTCTCAGGAAGAGAACAATAAAGACACTGACTGGAGTATAAACTGCAACAATATTGTTACCTGACAAGCTGGATGATGATAACGGGACAAAAGGAGCCAATCAGCGACGTGTGAACCAAGTATTAGTAGAAATTATAGATTTGATATTCTAGTTTTATTGGACAAAGTGTGAACATGCGATTCCTTGACCAATAGGGACTTGGGAAGTAATTTTAGGAAATCGAACTTAGTCAGTCTGCACTGGTGGAAACCAGCGCATTTGACATTTTCCCTCTTGCCGAAAGGCCATTACTCTACTGAGCGTCTAGAGACGTGTTTTACTTTAATGCTTAAAGTCTTTGTGTTTTCTGAACTTTGATGCTGAATCCTGATGCCTTGCAGACCAAACTGATGTCCTGATGACGAAAACTATCTTAGCTTGCTGATCCAATTGAGGAGAGGTATACTGTTACGCATGTGTTTTGTTATGCCCATTTTCTAGGTACCAATCGCACTATTTTGATAGAGCCATAGTTAGATGTTCTCTAAATTTGAGTTGACTAAAATGTTTTGCATGAAGCCCAACATGCTATGCTAATCTGGTGTTAGATAAGGATCCTTATTAATGAAAGTTCGCTATATGGAGTAACAATCAATGTTTTTCCTTTGCTGAATCTAAATGTATGTGGTATCGTTTGCGCAATTGTTCTTGTTATTAATTTGCATCATAACATTAGAATGTGTAATTGTTCAAGCTTTGATTAGATTCCGTTTCTTTTGCCACTTTGGGCAGCCAGTTATGTTTTTGTATGTGTATCATTTGATTTTGATATTATCTTATGTGACTTTAGCATTGCTAATATAGGGAAATAAATATTCTAACTTTTACTAAAAGGTGTGGTTATTCATGACTGAAAGGTCATGGTGTGTGACAATTACTGACTCCAATTGATTACTAATGCTATCGATTATCATTGATGTTACTGATTGGTTATTGATTATTGATCTACATGTACTGAATCTATGGTGGAAACATCATAAATGCGAGTCAAAAGGTTCATCGACCTATTCGCGTCCCCTTGTAAGTTTACTTATTATCCTCCAACGTGCTAATCTTGCTCACAACAGTTGTGTTTTTGCGCTGGTTTTAGCTAGAAAATGTGTCCTTGTGTCACAAACTGAAGAAAGGATGCATTTTGTGTCAAAATATAGAACTAAATGATGGAGTCGCATTTCACATAATTTAGCTCACTTTTCCAAAGATTTTGAGTTAATGTTCAAAGGCAAATTGAGCAACTATCGCACACCCTTACTCATACTGTTTTCATTGTGCAGAGACTTTTGACCCCAAGGGTCTAACAAAAGTATAACTGACTCGGTGCGCTTTCTATTGGAACATAACTAGCTTTGACATGAGATCGCTTTCTGACAAGGGCCGACATCTCCGTGGTTACTCAATCCGGGATTATCATTTCAATGGGAATCTCATTTTATCAATATTTTATGTTTCTTTCGTAGTTTCTTTCCGTGCATCTTCCAGATAGAGTGTTACACTCTCCTGGGTGTTTTCCCTCTTTGTACATCCTGCTCCGTGACGTCTCATTCTTCCTGTGTGTCTTTACCACTCTGCACATATTCCTATGCTTTGTCACACATTATTTGTACATCTTGCTTCCCTTGGTGGTGTCTAACTGTCCCCATTTGCGTATCTTCCTGTACACTTCCCTCAGGCATGCCTTCTGGTGTAAGTATCTTCTCTGTATTTCTCCTTTGCTCATGCACTTCTCGTTTTACACGTATGCCTGTCTCTTCCGCCCTTTTCCACAGGCACCATGCAAACAGAACAAAGAAACACAGAATATAGCGCCAACATGATCTGCAAAGCGCCTGTGTGACCACATCACCGAGAATGTTCTTATTGAGAGAGATTCTTTTTCACATTTATTTGTCTATTTCTGCTAGTGTGATTTAAACGGCTTGCTGTCACGAACTCCTAAGCCCACCAGTGCATGACATAAAATGACTACCACGCTGATATTAAAACGTGGGGTTTCCCTATGGGTGGAAAACTAACACTTGAACACCGCGCAGGTAATGTAGTGAACTCTAGCATTTATAAAACACGCGATACCCCTGACAAAACCGCAAACTTCTCGGGGCAAGATGGCATTGTCTAGACTTCATATGTAAAGTACCCCATATTTCCCACCTGTTATCTCATATATAAGGGCCATCTATTGCCCTTCAAAAAAGACCTACATGAGTATCAGACACTAATCATATCTTGTAGTGTTTGGAAAAAGTACTACAGCAGCATTAACCGAGCATGGTAAAAGTAAAGTTAAATTTTACAACAATTCGATTTTTAGGAATGCATCATCTGCTCCAAGGGATAAAGTGCCCCGATGTCCCGCATTTACCTCAACAGCCCAGTGACCCAGCAAATGTCAGTAGTTAGCCCGTAAACAGAAAGCAATGTTATCAATAAAGTTGCTCTTGTGTGTAAAGGTTGAATTAAAGCAACCTCATTATATGTGTTTTCTATATTGTGAGTGCTCTCAACTAAGTCAATGTCTACCACTAGATAGATTCCAAAATGTAATCCTACTAAGTTTGGCAAGCGTCCCTGTTTTTGATTTTCAAAATTGGTTTACTCTAGCAAGCAAGGCTTAGTAATGAAAGGGGATGATAAGGGTGGACTGGAGTGTGTTTCGTTGAGCTCAAGTCACAACCTGAAACACCCAAAGTAGGTCAAAATATCTCAGTTGGACACACCAAATTCTATACATATATATGTGTGTCCATAACGTCCGGTTAGACAGCACTATTTTAATTCCAGTGCCTTACCTATAGATTTGTCTGTATGTATCCGTATCCCTGTTAGGTTGTGCAGCATTGACCTTTCATGCTTTGACTTATGCACACATTTGAAATATGGCCAGACAGTTGCTGATGTTCCTTGTCAATGCTACTCTCAATCCACCCTACCAGCCACAATAACCCCCTTCAGACAATGGCAAGATGATAGTACAAGACACATTGAGTTAGGGGTCGAAAGACCCCTAGCAGTATCTATTTACACATACTATACAAAGCAGAACCTTTAAACAGTTATTATTATGCACGGTACATCTTTGCTTATTGAGATCAAATCCTAACCTTAACAAAGTCACTAATACACCAAATGTTTCTTATCCATAGCTAAATAATTGTTCCTGTGATCAATCAGCATTATATCTTGATGAGTGAGATCATGACTGGTAGCAGAGTCCCTTCCTCCTAAACCCCTTATCCAGCAACTCTGGACCTGGGAGGATCCCTCCTTATGGGCTGACCCCACCCACTGATCTCCCCAATTGCCATGTTCATGTGCAGGTGGCCTGTCTGCCTGCTATGATACCTACCTGGGACACCCCCTGCACCCAGCCTCTTCTCTCCTAGGAGCCAGTGCTAGCTTGCACCCACTGCACCTGCGTGGGTGATTGCTAGCTAAGGATGGCGTGTCAGCAACCACCCCCAACTCCCCACATTGCTGGAACCTCTATACTTGGAGCCAACATCCCCTGGAGGATCCGGTGACCCCACTGTCACTTTGGTGTAAAAGGATGCCTTGCATGTGCCTGAAATGTCCCACCAATTATGACCTCAGCCCTCCAAAACCATAAATGTGACACGACAGCCATATCTGCAAGAAAAAAGGTGGTTAGAAATACAGTACAAATTGCCCAGGGCTCAAAATAAGTCCCACTGAAACAGGTCACATTATCCAGTAACATAAACCCTTACTTCATACCACAGACAACATGGACCTCCCACCCAGTGCATTGTTGCTCCAGGGATGGTGGGTGTGAGAAACTAAATCATGGTCCAAGCCCTTGAGGCAGCATGAAGTCTTAGGTGGAACTTATCTTGTGGGGCAGCAAGCGAGAAAGAGATCCACTCGCTTCCTCATGCTGCCTTTTATGGGCAGGGCCTCCTTGCGGCCCACAATGACACCAAAAGCACTCCAGTGCGTCCGGATCGCAAACATGTGTGCCAATCTACAGCGTCCTTCCTGAGAACTGCTGCAGCTTGTGTCCCGGCCCTGAAATGGGTCATGGCACGCCTCCATATGTTTGGTTCACTCAAGTTGGGAAGCCTTTGCAATATGGCTGGGCAGTTGTTGCTGTCCCTTATCAATCCTACCCTTGGACCACCCTGCCACCCACAAAACCCCCTTCAGGCAATGAAGGGGGATGACAGAGCAAGATACCCCATCCACCAATCTCCCATACCAGAGTGTTCATGTGCAGGAGGCCCATCTGCCCGTTAGGATACCTACCTCGGGTACCCCCTGCATCCACCTTCCTCCACCCAGGGGTCAGTGCTAGCTTGCACACACGGTATCTGCGTTGTTGATTGTCAGGTAAGGATAGCATGTCAGTGACCATCCCCAAACCCCCACGCCCCTGGAACCGCTATACTTGGAGTTGCCCTAAGGCTTCCAAGATTAATCAGTCACTGATTTTTTTTGCCAACATGAATCCCCCATCAAAACCATGTGCACACTTCCCGCTGTTTTAGACACTTTGTTGTAAATGATAATCTTCCTTGATTTTCGTAGTACAAATACAATGTTGCTTCACACTTGTAAAGAAGAAACAATATGTCACTCAGCACATCTTCTTATGATACAAATTGATGAAATAACCCAATGCATTTTTAATAGAAAACCATTAGTCGGTGTAAATTCATATCACTAATGAATGGTTCCAACGCATTGGATGGAAAACATGGACCATTGCTATGCCATACTGAATTTATAAGTTGTTGCCACACGTAAGGGCAACCTCCTGATTAAGATAGTATTAATGACATCAGCAGTGGCAGCCATACAAAAAAAAGGCTAGTGTGCTTGTAAGCTTGCCACAAGGCACGATGCTGGAAGTATATGTCACAGATGTACCTAGTTAAAGTGGGAGCGCAAGCAACAAGTTGTTAAGTGCAGCATTGTGCAGCTTTCCGCGAGGCCCTGTATCCTGCCCACACCCCACATCCCAGTCGGCATAAACTTTAGACTTTTCTGGGAACAGTATGACAAGCTAATCACAGGTGGTTATTTGTGCTTCTAGGTACTAATTTTACTCAGAACCTTAAAATGGCATATCTCCGGTTCTGCTGATTGGATTTTTGTTGTTATTTTGGTCTCAAATTATTTATTACATTTCAATAAATTTTTCTAAATTAGGATGGGATTTTTCTTGTGTTATATTTTCATTTTATTAATCTCAGAATTGCTGCATAAATACTTCACACATTGCCTCTCTGCTCTGGTAATCCTAGCTGCTTTTTTGCCAAGCTACCAGAGGGCTGAGCAAAGGTTAATTTGAGGTTTGCTTGTGTTTCACCTTGACAGGGATCGTGGTTGTTGCTTGAGTAGAGTTTTAACAACCCCGCCTAACCAGTAACCCAATTTCCAACAGCTGTTATTCATGTACTTTTTGTGTGTTTCTCAAAGATGTAATGTACTCATAGCATTGAGTGATAAGAAGAAACCTGTCCATCTTTGTGTTGATAAAAAGAAACCTATCCATATTTCTGTCGAAAAGTTAACTTTATTACATGTGTCCTACTTGGTGAGGTCAGGAGAAGTGGAGGATGAGGATATTGCAGTTGTGTTATGTTTGGTTTGTGAAGACTTTGTTGCTCTTCCTGCCAGGGTACTGCTGAGCTACTGCAGCAAGACAGCTATTTCAACAAATCACTGAGCACATTTCTGGCACCAAGTACAATTGTCATCCAGTATGTGTTTCCAAATATGTAGCACAACTGCAAATGAGGTGTATAATACAACTTGAGGCTTTGCACATTTATGGACAGATGTCTGACTTAAACTGCACCCAAAAATGTAACCATATTGTACAGTGACATTTTCACATTTGTCCATAATTATTATACAATAAAGCATCCGTATTGTTTCCCAGAAAAAACAACTATTCACAAGAAGTTACACTTAATGTACTCATAATAGCTATTGACAGGCAGCTCTGTAAGTGGCATTGAACATACCTTAAAAATAAAGGATAGGTGATGATTATTTTGTGATGTTAAAATGAAACTTTACTAAAAGAAGATTGCATGTTTTGTTGGGTATAGTTAAAATGGTGTGTCTTCCTAATGTTTTTACATGCCCAGCTGTACTTGCGTCGGAAATCCAGCCGCACGATGATCCGAAAGCCACGCAGTGTGAGTTGCGATCTCCCAGCCTCCGTCAGCGATGCTGGGCGTCGTGTCTCCAGGTGCTGGCAGAGAGACGTCTTTGCTGTCCCTGAGACTTCAAACAACAGGAGGCAAGCTCTAAATCAAGGCCTTGGAGAGTTCTTCACAAGAAGGAAGGCAACACAAAGTCCAGTCTTTGTGTGAGGTGCAACCACCCCAACTGTCAAACTGACCCAGTCAGGGAATCCACAAACAGGCAGAGTCACAGAAATGGTATAAGCAAGAAAATGCTCACTTTCTAAAAGGGGCATTTTCAAACACACAATCTTAAAATCAATTTTACTGAAAGATGTATTTTTAAATTGTGAGCTCAGCGAACCCAAACTCCACATGTCCATCCCACCCAAAGGGAATCTACACTTTAATCACATTTAAAAGTAGCCCCCATGTTAACCTGTGAGAGGGACATGCCTTGCAACAGTGAACAACAAATTTAGCAATATTTCACTGTCAGTGTATATAAAACACTTTACTATATGTCCTACCTTAATCATACACTGCACCCTGCCCTTGGGGCTACCTAGGGCCTACCTTAGGGGTGCCTTACATGTAACATAAGGGAAGGCTTAGGCCTCGCAAGTGGGTACACTTGCCAAGTTGAATTTACAGTTAAAACTGCACACACAGACACTGCAGTGGCAGGTCTGAGACATGATTACAGAGCTACTTATGTGGGTGGCACAACCAGTGCTGCAGGCCCACTAGCAGCATATTATTTACAGGCCCTGGGCACCTCTAGTTCACTTTACTAGGGACGTACTAATAAATCAAATATGCCAATCATGGATAAGCCAATTACATACAAATTTTGTAAAGGAGCACTTGCACTTTAGCACTGGTTAGCGGTGGTAAAGTGCTCAGAGTAACAAAAACAGCAAAATCGGAGTCCAGCACACATCAACAACCTGGGAAACAGAGGCAAAAAGTTAAGGGAGACCATGCCAAGGATGAAAAGTCTAACACGTGCCCCCCCAGCTGAAAGTGGGGAGCAACTACCCAACCTCATGGGAGTTCTCATCACTAAGGCGGAAGAACCTGGACAGACCATCAGCATTGGCGTGCTCAGTACCAGGACGGTGTTCCATCGTAAAGTCCATCCCCTGCAGGAAATGGACCACCTCAATAGTTTTGGATTCTTACCCCTCATCAGCATTAACCATCTGAGGGTCCTGTGGTCGGTCTGAACTCAGAAGTGAGTCCCAAACAAGTATGGTCTTAGTTTCTTCAGTGCCCAGACCACAGCAAAAGCTTTGCGTTCTATAGCACTCCACCTACGTTCCCTGGGAAGTAACCTCCTGCTAATGAAGGCTATGGGTTGTTCTCGGCCCTCCTCAATAAGCTGTGAGAGTACTGCTCCAATACCATGCTCTGAGGCGTCTGTTTACACAACAAACACCTTGGAGTAGTCGGGTGCCTTCCGCACAGGTGCTGTGCACATGGCAGCCTACAGGGCACCGAAAGCGTTCTGGCAAGCCTCAGTCCAGATCACCTTCCTGGGGTTGCTTCTTTGAAGTCAACTCAGTCAAGGGGGTAACAATGGTACCATATCCCTTGACAAACCTCCTGTAGTATCCTGTGAGACATAAGAAGGATCTCACTTCAGTCTGGGTCTTGGGAGGCTCCCAAGCCAGAATTGTATCAATTTTGGGCTATAAGGGTGCCACCTGGCCACTTCCCACCTGGTGTCCCAAGTACAACACATAACCCTGCCCTATTTGGCACTTGCTCGCCTTAATTGTGAGGCCTGTCTTCTGCAGGGCCTCTACCACTCTCCAGAGGTGTTGCAGGTGTTCCTCCCATGTGGAACTGAAAACAGCAATGTCATCCAGGTAGGCGGCACTGAACTCATCCAGCCCACCCAACACCTGGTTGACCAACCTCTGAAAGGTGGCAGGGGCATTCTTCATCCCAAATGGCATGACTTTAAATTGAAAGTGTCCATCTGGGGTAGAGAATGCTGACCTCTCCTTGCCACCCTCAGTTAAGGCAATCTGCCAGTACCCAGATGTTAAGACAAACGTACTGAGGTACTTGGAAGCTCCTAACCGGTCAATGAGCTCATCAGCTCGGGGGATGGGGTGTGCGTCAGTCTTAATGACCGCATTGAGTCCCTGGTAGTCCACACAGAACCTGAGTTCTGGAGTGACAGCAGGTGCAGCAGCCTTTGTGACCAATACCACTGGGCTGGTGGCCCAAGGACTGCTGGAATGCTCAATAACCCCTAGGGTAAGCATTTTGGATACTTCATCCTCAATGCATGCCCTGATCCTGTCAGTCACCCTGTAAACTTTTTGTTTAATTGGTGTACTGTCCCCAGTATCCACATCATGTGTGCACAAGTGTGTGACTCCTGGGATCAGGGAAAACAGTGAGGCAAACTGTCCCAGCACATGACGACAGTCACTCTGCTGCTCCTCAGTCAGGGAGGGGGTGAGGATCACTCCCTCCACCGACCCATCTTTATTTCCTGCAGACAGGAGGACAGGAAGAGGCTCACTCTCCTCCTCCACTCCATCATCTGTCACAAGGAGCATGGACAGTTCAGTCCGCTCAAAGTGCAGCTTGAGGCGGTTGACATGCAGGACCCTTTAAGGGTTCCTTGGAGACTGCAAGTCCACCAAGTAGGTGACTTCACTATTGCGCTCCACCAGCTCAAATGGCCCAGTCCACTTATCCTGGAGTGCCCTAGGATTCACTGGTGCCATCATGCACACTTTCTGACCAGGTTGAAACTCGACCAGAGTGGCATTCCGGTCGTACCACCAGTTCATGTCTTCCTGGCTTGCTTCCAGGTTCTCCTGAGCGAGACTCCTGAAGCGGGCAGTCTGGTTTCTCAAAGCCAGCATGTAGCTAAATACATCCTGGGGGAGTTTACTGGGAGCTTTCTCCAAAGCCTCATTCACCAGCCTCAAAGGTCCCGTCACAGGGTGGCCGTAGGTGAGCTCATAGGGACTAAACCCAAGTCCCTTTTGAGACACCTCCCTGTAAGCGAACAGAAGGCATGGCAAGAGGACGTCCCACTTCCGCCTGAAGGGCTCTGATAGGCCCTGAATCATGCCTTTCAAGGTGTAGTTGAATCTCCCAACTAGACCATTACTTTGGAGGTGGTAAGGTGTGGTGAACTTGTAGGTCACTCCACACACTTTCCACAGAGACTCCAGATACGTGGATATGAGGTTGGTACCCCTATCAGATACCACTTCCTTGGGGAACCCCATGCAGGTAAAAACCCCCATCAGTGCACGACCCACCACAGGGTAAGTGACTGACCTCAGAGGAAGTGCTTCTGAGTACCAGGTGGCATGGTCCACCAAGACCCGGATGAACCAGTTTCCCAAGGCTCTCTTGGGGTCCAGAGGCCCCAAAATGTCAATACCTACCATCTCAAAGGGAGTACTAACCACAGGTAAAGGTTGGAGGGGAGCCTTACATTTCCCCCCACTCTTGCCACTTGCCTGGCAAGTCTGACAAGACCTGCAATGTGCATCTGAGTGCCTGCGCATTAGGGGCCAGTAAAGGTGGGTGACAAGCCTCTCAAAGGTCTTGCCGGACCCAAATGTCCAGCTAAAGGCACATCATGAACCAACCCCAGTAGGAAGGCCCTGAAGCACTGGGGTACCACCAGCACACGTGCTGACCCAGGCTCAGGAACCTTAGGCTCGCTATACAGGAGGTCATCCTCCCAATAAATCAGGTGTGATCCTGGCTCCTTGCCAGCCGCCTGGTCTGCAGCCTGCTGCCGCAAACCCTCCAGAGTAGGGCATGTCTTCTGTTCTGCACAGAATGCTTCCCTGGTGGGCCCCCTTTCCTGCTGCCACTGCGACACCTTAGGGACCTCCCCCAGTTCAGCCACCTGTTCCCCTGAAGGCTCCGGGGTGTCACCCTCAGGCTCCACCTCCTCCTGGACTGTGGGAACTTCTGGGGCCGGTTTCTTGCGCCCCCTGCCCTTCCTCTTCTTGGCCGTCCTCTGGGCCACTGTTTCAGGCTCCAGGGGCTCTTGATTACCCTGACGGGCTGCCATTGACCGGGTGGATACGCATACCCACCCAAACAGACCCAAAATCTCCAAGTGAGACCTGTGTTCCGCCTCCTTCCAAGGGAAATCCTCCAGGTCATTGCCTAGCAATCAATCAACAGGCATGGTTGGACTCACAGCTACCTTCAAGGAACCTGAGACCCCCCCATTCAAAAGGAACCTGCGCCACTCTGCACAGGCGCTCTGAGTTGTCCACTGCAACTACTTGGTGAAGTACCCAGGGATCAATCTGCTCTTCAGACACCAGGTGACTTCTCACTGTAGTCACACTGGCTCCTGTATCTCTCAGAGCCTTCACCCTCTGTCCAGTGATGATCACCCACTGCCTGTACTTCTTAGTGTTCTCAGGCACGAGGGTTCTCTGGACCATTTCACTGTCCCCTAGTGAGACAAGGGTCATCTCAGCTGGCTCCCACCCACCTGGAATCAACTCCTCCCGAAGCTCTACACTGGCCAAACCCTGGGTCGGCATTCCAGTGTGTTGGTGTACTTTTGGGGCATTTGGGGTCCCCCCTCACATGACCTACCTGGTCACATGCATAGCATTTACGTGGGGGACCACCTGCCACTGGCTTCCCTTTGGAGAACCATGGCTTCTTCTCACTAGGCATTGGGAATCCTTATCCTGGGAATCAGTTTGGGGCCCTTTAGAGAACTCTCCCTGTTTACCCTTCCCCCCCTTTCTTCTGATAGGGACCCTGCCCACCCTTGGCGAGGTCTCCCCCATACCTCTTCTGCACCCTAGTGCTCTCCCAGCAGTCCGCTTCCTGTGCAGGCTTCCTGGGGTCAGTCAGCTTGCTGTCAATGAGGTGCTGGCGCAGCTCTGGAAAACATAAACTGTCCAAGTGCTCCCAAGCAATCAGATTGTAATGCCTCATAGGTAGTTACCTTCCTGCCCTTCACCTTACCGTCTAGTGACCTGCAATAAGAATCAACACATTCTAACCTTGTTTGGGATTCCTTCTTCTTGTAGGACCTAAACTTATCCTTATACTGCTCAGGGGTGAGACCATACCTTGTGAGTAGGGCATCCTTCATGATAGTGTAGGTAAGATTCTGAGCATCCCCTAAGGCTGTTAGTGTATCCCTCCCATCTACCTCAAAGTGCTTCAACAGACCCGCCCCCCAATGTGCTTCAGGGACCAGATTCATATGGAGAGCAGACTCATACACCTAAAACAACAAGTATATGTCGTCCTCCCTTTTATAATCCTTCACAAGATCTTTAGGAATGTGCACCCTCCTTTCAGGCTGCATTGTGATGTGGCTGCTACCATCCCTAATAGACTGGCTCCTATGATCCAGCTCTCTCCAGCTACGCTCAAAAGCCAACAAATTATTTTTCTCACCATCCTCATTTTCTCCAATTCCCTCTGGTGCTCCCTCTCTGCCTGTCTGTCCTGCAATTCTTCAGGGGGCAGACCCTTAGATGAGACACTGCTACCTGCCCTGGACACCCTCTCCTTGGACATAATAGGACCACCCACAATACCAAGGAATGCTCTTCCTCCTCCTCATCCTCCTCATCCTCTGTGTGCCCTTCGGTGCTCTTGGCTATCACCCAGCCCTTCTGCATCTTTTGCAGCTCCTCCTTCTTGGATGAGCTCTTAATGGGGCAGTCAACTTTTACAGAACTGCTCTAACTGAGCCTTGGTATAGCTTTCCAATTTCTCTAGGTCAAAAGCAGCTCCAACTGATGCATCTCCAGATTGGGACATGATGAAAAGTCAACAAAAGTGCAAAGTTCCAAAAGGCAGAAACAAGTTCACAAATGAAGTTCAGAAGTCAATCATAGATTACCACAATAATGGATATAGGGAAAAATCTAAGCAAAAGAGAAAAATAAAAAATCACAAGACAAGCAGTATGTGGTCACATAGTGGTCTGCACTCAAAACAGTAGTGTATCCTTAATTACTGTATGTCAAGTACAAATACAAGTCCAATCCCAACCGCTGATCACCAATGTTAGAAATGGGGTCTTTGGTTGGCAGTCAGGGTACCCCCTTGTCCAAGCAAGGATCCTCACTCTAGTCAGGGTAAAAGAGAATCACCCTCAGCTAACCCCACCTTTCCCCCTTGGTAGCTTGGCACGAGCAGTAGGCTTAACTTCAGAGTGCTAGGTGTAAAGTATTTGTACCAACACACACAGTAAGTTAATGAAAACACTACAAAATGACACAACACAGGTTTAGAAAAATAGTGAATATTTATCTAAACAAAACAAGACCAAAATGACAAAAATCCACAGTACACAAGTCAAGTTTTCACTAAACATGCAAAAAGAGTCATCATTTAATTTTAAACACACACTAACACTGTTAGCGTGAAAATGTACCTTTGGTGCATCAAAAATAACCCCACACGGGCGACTGTGCATCAAAAATGGCTTGCGATGCGTCGATTTCACTCACGAGGGAGACCTTGCTTCGTTTCTCCTTTTGTGGGGTCGGGAGCGTCGTTTCTTCCCTCCGCAGGAGAGCGATGTGTCGATCCTGTCATCACTCTCGGGTCCGGGCAGGCCTTGCGTTGTTTTTACACACCCAGCGGTACTTGTGTCGGAAATCCAGCCACATGATGATCCGAAAACCACGCAGCGCGGGTTGCGATCTCCCAGCCTCCGTCAGTGATGCTGTGCGTCGTTTCTCCAGCTCAGTGTGTCAATTCTTCGGTCGCGTTGCAGACGAGCTTTGATTTTCAGCAGCGAAGCCGGCAGCGCGTCGATTTTTCTGCCGCAGATCGGAGTTGCGTCAATTTTTTCCCTGCACGGCGTTCTGTGCGTGGATTCCTTCCTCTTAGGCTGCCAGCTTCTCCTTTCAGGGTCCCAGGAACTGTATGGGCACAAAGGGCAGAGTAGGAGTCTCTCCAGAGACTCCAGGTGCTGGCAAAGAAAAGTCTTCAAACAACAGGAGGAAAGCTCTACATCAAGCCCTTGGAGAGTTCTTCACAAGAAGGAAGGCAACACAAAGTCCAGTCTTTGTCCTCTAGCACAGGCAGAAGCAGCAACTGCAGGATAGCTCCACAAAGCACAGTCACAGGCAGGGCAGCTCTTCTTCCTCAGCTCTTCAGCTGTTCTCCAGGCAGAGGTTCCTCTTGATTTCCAGAAGTGTTCTAAAGTCTGTGGTTTTGGGAGGCCTTCTTATACCCAATTTCTCCTTTGAAGTAGACCTACTTCAAAGCAAAGTCTCTCTTGAATGTGAAATCCTGCCTTGCCCAGGCAAGGCCCCAGACACTTACCAGGGGGTTGGAGACTGCATTGTGTGAGGACAGGCACAGCCCTTTCAAGTGTGAGTGACCACTCCTCCCCTCCCTCCTACCACAGATGGCTCATCAGGAAATGCAGCCTGCACCCCAGCTCCCTTTGTGTCACTATCTAGTGTGAGATGCAATCAGCCCAACTGTCAAACTGACCCAGACAGGGAATCCACAAACAGGCAGAGTCACATAAATTGTATAAGCAAGAAAATGCTCGCTTTCTAAAAGTGGCATTTTCAAACACACAATCTTAAAATCAACTTTACTAAAAATTGTATTTTTAAATTGTGAGCTCAGAGACCCCAAACTCTAAATGTCCATCAGCTCCCAAAGGGAACCTACACTTTATTCAGATTTAAAGGTAGCCCCCATGTTAACCTATGAGAGGGACAGGCCTTGGAACAGTGAAAAACACATTTGGCAATATTTCACTTCCTTAACCATACACTGCACCCTGCCCTTGGGGCTACCTAGGGCCCGCCTTAGGGGTGCCTCACATGTACGAAAAGGGAAGGTTTAGGCCTGGCAAGTGGGTACACTTGCCAAGTCGAATTGACAGTTAAAGCTGCACACACAGACACTGCAGTGGCAGGTCTGAAACATGATTACAGAGCTACTTATGTGGGTGGCACAACCAGTGCTGCAGGCCCACTAGCAGCATTTGATTTACAGGCCCTGGGCACCTCTAGTGCACTTTACTAGGGACTTACAAATAAATCAAATATGTCAAGCATGGATAAGCTACCTACATACACATTTTGTAAATGAGCACTTGCACTTTAGCACTGGTTAGAAGTGTTAAAGTGACCAGAGTAACAAAAACAGCAAAATCAGAGTCCAGCACACATCAACAAGCCGGGAAACAGAGGCAAAAAGTTAAGTGAGACCGCCAAGGATGAAAAGTCTAACACCTGGTTTAAAATCAACAAACTTATTCAAGTATAAAAGATAGAAAAACACAACGGATTAAAGTAAGCAGGGTAGGATAATATCGAATAGGTCTTATCATGTCATTAAAGGACGCAATATCCCCTGGAACCATTTCTGAATAAAGTTTGTTATTTTCAGGCTTTTTAAGCAACGACTACCTGTACTAAGAACAAAGGAAGAGTAAAGCACACGATTGATTTTAACAACTAAAGACACCCAAACGACTTGTTTAACTGTAAACTAAAGACATAATTTATTTTACATTTATTTAGCTGAGCGTTTGATTTTCAATTGAAATCATGTAAGATTTAATGTTGCACCGAAAGTTTGTTTACTATAAAAGAAGTCTTGTTCTACTGTTGTTCTCAATTAGGTTTGGGACTCAAATTAACCCGGGACCTTTATCAACACTCGCCGCAGCTTGGACAGATGGAAAATAATAAGATCCTCTTGCTGACAGCAATATAGATATTTTTCCACCTTAAAAGGTTTCTTGAAGAATGGAACAAATAACTTTTTAAAGAAAAAAAATCACTTGTAAATGAAAAGGACAGCTTTGCTGAAAGACACTGCAAGCGAGTGTCATCAGAATGTGGCCTGCTTATCACAGAGCCGATCAGTGGGTATTGATGAAATAATGGAATACAAACAGACCTCCTCAATCATCTGTTTATTGGATAAATAGGTCGTGTCGTCCCCCAGTTATGAGAAAACCTTACTTCACATTAATCAATAAAAATGTGCCTCGAAGAACATCGGAATGTGGGAAATGTAAAGTAGAAAGAATTGAAGGTAGCATATGATTATTTCCACTTTAAAAAAAACAGGAAAACGAATTACTTGAGCTGAAATATCTTGCAGACAATTGAAAACGAGTCATAAAAAATGCGTTCTTCACAATTATTTCAGAGGCAATCGTGGAAATGTTCTCTTATTTGGACGCAAAATGGCTTTGGCATATTCTTTCCAAATAAAAGTTGTGCGTTTAGAGGACACAATGTGAAAGATTATCCCAACAGGTTAGTGACTTTTCTTGGAAAAGTCAAAAATCGTGTATCTTCAAACACTTTGACACAAACAAACCAAGATATGTACGTCATTCCAGCCTGAGCAGAGGAGGCAGGAAAGGCAAAAGTGTTGGACAGGTCACTATACACCTTTGTCCTGTGCATGCACCGACTGACAAAAGAAATGCAGAATTATGCACAGGTATTAACAAAAAGACAAGACAGTACAGTTGCGCAACTCCCACACACAACACGAGTGGAAGGAGACACAAGACAGCCTGTGCACAGGGGCAGTGGCATGAGAGCATAACACAAAGTGAAACAGAAACAAAACAGAAAGTGGGAAAAGTAGAACCACCCTTGCCATACTAAGTAGAAGCCACACTACTCATATACCTCTATCATGCAGCATAAGAATCACAACTTTAGCACAACCCCTACCCAACAGCTTTGACATGAATCCCTACGAGCCCAGAATAGGGAAATTGCCAACACACAACCCCTTCACCAATCTATAATACAGAAAAGCAAAAAACATAATATACATAATCTTTTCCCTGTTGCTTTGACTCGAGTTATAACAATGTTCCTTCACTGTGCAGACAGGGACACAACAAAACAGAATACAGAAAGCATTCGTAGGTGCCCAGCACAACACCACAGATAGGATTCTCCGTGATATACCACCTACCCCACATGCTGACGAACCCCAGTAAAAGAAACACAGCAAACAAGCTGCCAACAAGTTATACAAATACAAAACGTTACATTTGTGACAACCCCCAGAGCTGAGCACTGTGTCTGAAATCCTGTTCAAGTGTTCACCCTAATGCTCGACCACCTATGCAGTCTCATCAGTTGATCAATCTCTAATCCTTAGAGCGGCGATTACTTAAAAAAAAACTGTACATTGTCACAACATAGTCTCAAATAATGGTGACACTCCTGGACCAGCATGCAGGCGTCCTCAGACTAGAAATATCTTGTCTTTTCACTTCCAGCTCACCGGTCCCCAAGACATGTTCTCATTAGTCTTTTTACGAGCATATGGTGAAACTGGAAAGCCTTCACCAAATGCACCTCAACCAAAACACTAGCACACCTCAGCATATCTGCTAAGTGCACGAGCTCTGAGAAATTGAGTAGCCTCTCTAAAAAGCAATGCTTGGGATCTGCAGGTGCCCTTCAATTACATGCATTTATGAAGCTGATGACTGCTTGCCTTACCTTACATTCTACATTTTGTGACCTATTGCCCATTATTAGATCAATGTGAAAAGTTCAATGACTGAAGTGCCATACTGTGGAACATAACAACCCGCATACTCTACAATACATTTGAACACTTAACAAAAGTATGTGGTGGATAATCCTTGCTGACAGGTATGACTGCCCCTAGACCGTCCCCTGTTACCCATGAAAGATGTTAGGGCATTCTGAAAGAGAAAATAATGCTACTATATTCGCTTCATTCTAGAACTACAAAAAAACTTCAGCGGTGGAGCTAGAAGGCACTGACTATTAAAATATATGAATGTTCAGATCTAGTTTTCGTGGGGGGTCATCTGATGGCATGGCATTGCTGAAATGTCCAGAAACAAATGAGAAGAGCTACTTCACTGCACACTCACAAACAGAAAGTCATAAATGCCATGTTGCTGTATATGGAATGGAATTGACAGCCACTTTTGTCTTAGCAAACTGTTTGCTGAAGCACTGGGATCGATTGTCAAAACCTCTTTCAAGCCTTGATTCTATCTTCATGTTTAGAATATTATGAAGTTAAACAAGAGTGAAGTGGCCTTTGGCTTGCAACATTATACCACCTCAGATATCTCTCGAGTCCAGTAAAATCTTAATTTTAGTCAATGATAAGCATTAATGTGACCCAGTGTAGCATGGCTGATAAGATACTTCCGCTACTGGCCTTGACCCATCTAGTATCGGCGGTAGAGCCTTTCATTTTGTTGTGAAAGAACAGTTTAAGGTGTGCTCCGTATAAGTAGGTCATAAACATGTGGCTTAAGCTCAGTTTTAATAATGTCTATTGGCAATTCACCTTAGTTCCTGGAGCCAAAAAGAGGGAGACATCCTTGCAGTTCATGGTATATCCCCAGCTGTGTTTCACAGCTGGTGAACCAGGTGCTGACTGGCCAGAAAGAATTATGTCTCACCTAGTTAGATTACACATTTATTTCTTTAATGACAGCTAAAAGGAACACTTGAAACACCACCAGACAATGATGGATAAAATGCAGAAGGCCAAACTGATTAAACTGATCAAATTGGTAAACAACTGCCAAACTCATCAGTCTTCTGTGGTGTTCCCTCAGGCAATCGGAGAACACTGAAAAGATTCAACCGTTGAAAGCAAATGTTGAGCCTATGCTGCAATGGGGGGGTCACCACTACTCAAAGCCGAGTGAGGGCCTTTCTAGGTTGCACCAGGTTAACTACAACATTGTGGTCTCCTATGGCACCTCAGTGGCTAACCTGGCAGCCCTGGTGGCAAGTAAACAGCCCATTAAAGTGATCCCGCTTGTTGATTGTCACAATGTATTTAAGTCTCTGAAGCATTCATGTTTCAATACATTAATAACCAAGCCTCACAGCTTCAGTCTGTCATTAACTGCACAGATAGATGATTCAGTCATGGGGGCTGCAGCCATTCTGTCTCAACTCAACAAGATGGGCAATGACCATCCTTTGGCTGTCATAGACTGTAATCCTGAAAAAGGAACTGGGCAGGGATTTGGAAGGAGTTTTTTCCTATCATAAGAACCATGTGGCATTTTAGACCTTACTTGCTTGGGCCCCATTTTACAGTCCAGATGGCCAATTAACCATTTCAGTGGCCAATGGCAATAATGGTTCAAACTTCTAGGTTGCTATAATGGTCCAGTTCCCAGAAAATAATATCTTCACCATAAAGCATAAGGAAAGGATGTGTCATGCGAATACCAACAGACTTTCTCAAAGGTTTTCTCAATTAGATATGTCCTCTGGACTGGAGTAAGCACAATGCGCATATGCGTGAATGGCGTGTTGTAGGGATCAAAGTCCTGATTTAGCTTGGAAATCCTGTGACAACATCCCCCATTTGTTTTCTCTAGCCAGCCCTATGTTTTCCCTCTTTGGACAAAACACTGTATGGAATCCCTGGGAAAGCTCCACATTTCACTAGAGACATTTGACAGCAGGGCCCAGGCTCCGCCTTAAATGGTTTGCAATAACAATGAATCTTGATTCATAATAAGTGGTGACTACTGCCCCCCTTCACCAGGGTATAGAGTCCCTGTTGATAGTGACTGTGGGAAAGGCCTTGGTTCCTGCTTAAATGGTGGGGAGGCTGCCTGCTTGCATCATCTGCAGCTACCGGGTGGTTTGGAGAAGAATCACATTTCCTTCCTTATAAAAACAATTTCTCTTCTGTTTAACCGAAATCTATCTTTGCTCCCCTCCTGGGCTGCGCCAACTGTCACCTATCACCAAGGGAAAATGTGGCTCAAGCAGTTTTCTTAAAATCAACAAAACTACCATGACATGTTTTAAACTGCTTATTCCATACCAGCCATAGAAAAGTCCCAGCATGGAAAGATCAAAGGTTAAAAATGCCCTAAGCTGTGCCAGTACCCGTAAAGTAAAATTAATACTGGCACAGTGCCCGTAAAGTAAAATTAATACTGGCACAGTGGACATCAGAATTTGTACTTGAGGATACCACCTCACTCTGTCATCATGAACACTTTTTCCAGTCCTGAACTTTTTACGTTTAAATCAGTGATCTCAGGTCTGTCAATACAGTCAATTCTGTGGCAACAAACCAAAACTGGAACATCCAGAATACATTACGCTGATACACAAATTTCCAGGAATGGAAACTGGTAGACCTGTCAGCCTTAGGGTGGACTTACCCCAAACTGTTTGCCTTTCTGCTCCATTTTTTCCAATCTCGTTTTTGTTGTCCTTAGGACTGTGCACACTCTATCACAGCTAACCAGTGCTAAAGAGCATGTGCTCACTCCTTAAAACATGGTAATATTGGCTTATCTCCAAATGGTATATTTAATTTACCTAAAAGTCCCCAGTAAAGTGGTACTGAATGTATCCAGAGCCTGTACATTAAATGTTACTACTGGGCCTGCAGCATTGATTGTGCCATCCACTTAAGTAGCCATTTAAACATGACTAAAACCTGCCATTGCAGCCTGCGTGCACAGTTTTAAATTGTCATTTCAACCTGGCAAATAAACCTTTCTCCAGACCCAAACATTCCTTTTTAATACATTTAAGTCTTCACTAGGGTAGGCTCTGGACAGCACAGAGGGCAGGGTCCAGTGTATTACATGTCCTGGTTGAGAAAACACTTAAATTCGTGTTTTACTACTGCAAGTACTACCTCTCCCATAGGATAACATTGGAGTTACCTTATAATAAATTTCAATCAATCAACAAATGCTTTATTCAACTAATAAAAAAAACATCCAAGCATAAACTTTTTAAAATTCAACAGTGCAAAAAGAATTTCTTGCACATTAATTCTCTAATAAAACAAGTGCTAACAATCCAGCAGTGCATGATCCAATGTGCAACGAGGAAAGCCCAAGAACCAAACGCTAAAACAATACAACCCTGATAAGTACTTGCTAAAAATAATTCGAAGTTTCCACTGCTCCCTCATATTTAAAATTCATACAATACATTGAATGAAACAATCATGTGGTGCATTGTCTGAGCATCCAAGTGTGTTAGACGCAGTGGCACAAAGTTTTGGCAATCTTTCACCCAATGTTCAGTTGTTGGAATCAACAGTCCCAAAATTAGCTGACTGGAAAAGACAAGATAGATTCGCATTTAAGCCAAACAGCTGCCAAGTATCTATTGACAGCAAATAAAATTACTGTGGAAGAGTCACTTTCTAAGATCCTATTGGCAACTGAGTAATGGTAAATGCCAAGGTTCAAACATGCAGGGCATATCTATTTGCAACGAGAATCAAAATATGCTGGACAACAAAAAACAAAATGTGCACCTCGGTCATGGGAGTTAGCCCACATGTAAGACACAAATAAAAGATTTCAAAGGTAAACAGTTGAGTCACCATATGCTTGAAAAACGATTCGTTAGTCACCCATTGGTCGTGCACACAATGTATCTTTCTTGGACATGAGCCCAGTAATGACATTTTGGACCATGGGTACTAAATTTGCAAATACAACTAGGGTTGCCCCGCAAACTTTCGATCCCAAGCTTCTGGAACCAATTCTGCCAGAGGACCTGCAAGGCATGTTTTTTGGGACATTAGGTCCCTAGAGGGAATCCATTTATAGTTCCAAAGTAGCCCAAAAACCCAATACACCAAATATTAGAGTTAACAAATCTGAGATTCAGATTTATGCCCAAATCGAAGAACTGCAGAATTATAGTTGTGGTGACCGGGCAAGCAAGAAGTGATCTCACAGAGATGTTTTCTGAAATGGCCAATAAATGGTTATCCGCATACCCAAAAAAGCCTCAGCATCGAAGGCTGCAGCACTTTGGGCCTTCACACGATAATCTTCAAGTGAAGGAGACACTGACCCACAGCACATTCTCCTGTGCAACCGCAAGATGGCCTTTGGCCTGTGCTGAATAATTGTTGGGTTGAGGTTCCCATCTGAGTTTGGCCGATATCTTGACTCCTAGATAGTCGATACTATGGACTTTTTCAAGGGGTTCATTACCAATTCTCACTACACATTTTTTCACAGGCCTAAGTATAAGTACTATAATTTTGGTTTTTGAATCATTCAGTTACAAATCTCTAGAATTACAAAAATCCAGAAATGTGTTGATTGAGGCCTCTAGCCCCATAAATGTCTTGGCAATAAGGAGAGAGTCATCAGCAAAAAGCAAGATTAGTATCTTGGGCAAGTCATTCTGGTGCTCAAGGTGCGTCTGCACCACATCATTAAAATACAGGGTAAATAAAGTGAGGAAGCACCCCTGCCATACATCTCGCAGAGTGGAAATGCGGACTGGTATTTCCCTCTCACTGCCCTAGCGAACCTGAGCATAATTTCCCTTGTGCAGTTTGACTATACTTTTGACCAAGTTTCTAGGGACACCCATTTTGAGCAAAACTTTCCACAAGTTCCCTCTAGGAGCAAAGTCAAAGGCTGCCCTGAAATCTACAAAGGCCACGTACGATTTCTGCTTAAGTAACAGTAGATATTCCCAACAGAGAAGAGCTGATTGGAATACCTAGTCCGAAGTGCTAGTCTTTGGTCTAAAAGCAGCTTGAAGCAGGGACAAGGCCCATTTTTCGTTTATCCCAGGACATCAACTTATCAAGAACTTGCCTGGCAAAACATGATTTGCAAACTGTCAAAAAGGCTTATAGGCCTGTAGATAGAGGGAGTGCAAGGGCCACCCTTTTTGTACACAGGAATTATTTCAGCACCCCTCCAGGCGTCAGCAATCCCCCACCAGCATGAGAAACCCAATTAATGTTACTAGTTTGGATTAGAGGTTCTGATTTGTACAGATCTCTGGGTATTTTAATAGGGCCAAGTGTGTTTATTGACTTAAGCAGATGGAAGTCATTAGCTGTGTCTTCTAAAGTAAAATTCATCAGTCTGTACCCAGCACCTCTACGGCTTCCACATCACTTCTAGGCATTGTTAATCCTAAATTTAAGGATGTTTCACCTTCTCATTTAGAAGTTTGAGGGGCATACAAATTAGAGAAATGGGTAGCCCAACTCTCAGGTAGGATATGGTACTGATAAGTCTTAGGCTTTTTGCTACTGCCATGTTAAAGGATGTGCCAGAATGACCGGTTGCCTTTATGCTTTATGGCTGATAGCAAATCCTGCCAGGTTTTATCCTCCCAATTTATCTTACCGTTGGCAAGAGTGAATTTGTATTTCCTCCTAGCCTCCTAAATCTCTGCCCAAGCGCGGACTCTAATGGCTGCTTTTAATTATGATTTTGCTATTTCACATTCAATACTGTACCATTTAATCTCTTTCATCGGGGCAGACTGTCTATACTTCATTTTCTTTTAGAAAATACTTTGTAATTTAGAAAAAAATGCCTTATGAATATTAAGAATCAAAATATCAGTGGTGGGTGTATTTTCAAAATCAGAAAGGGCAGAAACAAACAAACCATATATTTCTGCATGCAAGTATTGATTTAACACTTGTATAAAAACCTTGCTTAAAAGATGGCATCTTAATAGAATCAGAATGGGTACGCCCGTTATAGGCTATCATACCCCAACCTTCAATAATAGAAGTTAGTTGGAAAGCAGTGCGGGAAAAAATGCTGCTGCTTCCAGACTCACTGGGGTATATTCCGCTGCTCATCCTCTAATTCAGTAAGATCACTGATGTAGGGGAAGGACTCATAGGAGGTGTTAAAATCACCCACCAATATTGTCTTAGCGTGTGTTAGTTGATTTTAATTATTGAATCCAACTGAGATAAAGCCGGTGTCTCACAACTGGGAAAATATGTTCTGGCAGAAAAATGAATCAATAGCAATTGCAAACCTGAGGGAAAGATAATTGAGACACCCATTATGTCAGGGGAATCAATTTACAAAGCAGTATGGGTACAATGTAGGTTGTTCTTCATTAAAATAAGTAACTCACCTCTAGCTCGCCCTTACTATTCAGATGGTTTGGCCTCAATACTATGTTAAGATCCCATCAATGCACACCCTAGCAGTAGCCCGTCTCCTGAAACATACACATATCATCATTGTTGATGTAGGACAGCCGATCAGCATCTGCAAGTTTACTTTTAATACGGGCCAAGAGATCATAGATAGTTTTGGGCGAGTGTCCAAATCACTCCTCAAAGGTGAAACTGCTGAGGACTGTGCTATCATAGTAGAAGTGCAGCTAGCTAGCTAGTCACTAGCTTTCCTTGTGATCCATCGCAAGTTTCATCTTCTTCCCTCATTCTCAGTGCACTTTTATAAGGCACAGCATCAGGAATAGACCACTCGTCCATTCCCGCAAACTCAGCTTAGACAGAGAGTCAATCAATGTTGTTCAAATTAGATGCCACAGATTGCATATCCAAGCTGGGGTCCTGGAAGCAAGCATTAGTGAAACCTTCCTTACTGCATGGAAGAGATCTACATATAGGGGGAGATGATTTTAGCTGAGTATTAGTCTAACATGCTCCCACGAGATGACAGGTGCACAATTCAAAATTGATAAGGTTAACTAGTGAATTGTCCCTCAATAGCAGAGAAATGTAGTCAACTGCTGATACTTGCGAACTGTATCTTTTAGTATGTTCAATATCAGATCTAACTATAAAAGACAATTATGTTTTGTCCTGAGACAATATGTTGCCTTATTGGTCAAAGAACTTGTGTCCTCATGAGATTCTGAAGATAGCTTGGGCACCTGAGACAAGTAAAGTGTTCTGCCTGTGCTGCCGTTGGTAGAAGGATGCAAACTAAACCCCTGGACATGAGGGCGGAGCTTCAGTTGATGGTTGATGACTTTGGGATATCTTGTCCCAGGAGTGGTTTTAAACAAGTAACCACAGTAACATGGAACGGGTGAAAAAGAACTAGCATTATGCAACTGGCCCAGTGGCTGGTCTGCCTGTGAAATTCTAAAAAAATCTTCAGGAAATCGCTGCAATGGGGGAACAGTTGATTTAGGATTTTGGTCTCCCTTGCATATGGGGCACCCTGTGTAAAGTTTGTTTGTTGTAACATGTGTGCAGCTTGGTAAATTGTGGGAAAAATAAGTTAGATGGTGAAGTTGCTCTCTTCTGAAAGGCTCATAACCACTGTTATAGCTACTCTTCTGTCTCACACGTCCCTTACTGCAGAAACACTTGCAGCAGCTTTGATTGCACAGTTTTTTAATGATTTTAGTATAGAGTGAAGACAGCAGCCTTTTTCACGTCATCCATCTTTTGGTGGAGTAGTGCAAGATCAGCTGAGGGGACAGACGACTGTAGCAAATTCTCACACTCACTTGTGATTTGAGTCTCTGATTGTACTAACAGTGGACTGGTACCAAAAGAGGTCCTTCATTGGCTGAAGGAATCAGCTCAGTTATAGCTAAAGTGGCAAACCTACTTGAACAGAAAATATTGGGCACAATATTGACTGTAGGAATAAGAGGGTGCCTAAAGGCCCTGTACCTTTCAAAAGGGGAACCTCGCTGTCAATATCTGTTTTTACAAATACCCCCAAATTGCAGGAGCATCCTTGATGCTAGGAGTAGTTGTACAAATGTTGTCAATAGAGGTAGCAGTAATACTTGAAGGAGGTTTACTTTTTCTAAATATAGCTTGAATTTTAGTAGGGGTAGGTCTGCCATTGCCACTATTAGATGACACATTTTTGTTTAAGATTGACTCTACCTCTTCTATCAACTGCTCAATGTTATCAAGAGGGCATTCATTAGATAAATCAGAGGGAGAGCATGCCTTTTCTCTGACAGGTTTCCTTGGCTTTTTCGCATTAGTAGAGTGTTTAGAAGATTCCACTACTTACCGCTTGCCCATTCTGGATGCAATCAACCAAAACCAAATAAAACAAGGGCAAATCTAGTAAAAGAAAAGTTAAATGAAAAAAGAAGTTCAACTTACTCAGGTCTTAACAACAGTGGTACCAAACCTCAAGAGAATGAGGGGTAACCAAGCCCAGCCTCTTCCAGGTGATGCAAGTGAAGACGAGGCCAGTCTTGGCCTGGTCTTGGTCCGGGCATGTCCTGCAAGTTCAGAGGCTCCTCCCTGCTTTGAAGCACACTGGGGAACATAGTCCTACCCCAGTGCTAATCATGCAAAGGTGATGATCAAAGTGCAAGCAGGGAACCTCCGTGAAGAATACTCCTGCGTAGGATGTGTAGTCGAGATTTAAAGTTCTGAGGTTCCTCTCTGCCTCAAAGCACACTGGAAAGCATAGCCCCAACCCTGTGCTAACGATGCATTTATTAGACTGTAATTTCTAAATGGGAACAGGTAACCAGTTCATGTGTGGTGTCTTTGGAATTGTAATAAAAAATCCTCTGTTATGGTAAAGTCAGATTTTAATTTAAAAATTTTAAAATGACACTTTTAGAAATTTGCCATTTTCTTGCCTTAGCTCTTTAGTGCATGTAGCCTATCTGTGCACCATATGACTGGATGTAGCTAACAGGCGGACTTTGTGAATTCTTCTTGGACAGCCACACACAATAGAGAACTTAGGTGTGCCTCGATGGGCCATTAATGGCTGAATGAGAGGGCGGAGCTGGGTCCAGCCCTACTTACCCTTGAACAGGCTTTGTCCTGCCACCACACAAACGTTGCATACTCCCTGTTGTTAGCCTGGAGCCAGAAAAGGGGAGGCAGGAAGCCTGTGCACTTCAAGGGGAAGCCTCTAGAAGTGTCTCAGTGAGAAGGGCTGGACCTGCACCTGAACCTAGACCACCAGACTTTCTCCAAGGACTAGTCGCTTGTAACCAACACCTGGACTCTGCAACTGTGAGTTCTACCCTGGCAAGTGGGACCATCCCAGTCCTGGACCCTTGGAAGTAGGCCTGAGGTGCTCTGTCAGCCCATATGTAGATCAAGGAGAATAAAACATCTCATCTGCTGCGTGGCACAACTCCTCATAGAACCGATACATCACCTCTGCTGCGAGGATTCTCCGAGAGCAAGGACTCCGCATTGACCTCACATTCTGCATCGGAACCACTGCTGCATGATGCACCCCCAGTGTAGGTCCTCATAACACAAAACTCTCCTCGATGGCAGCCTCAACAGCGATGATGGTTCTCGCATCACAGCCTTGCAGGTATTCAGAATTGATGCAGCGCCTTGACTGTGCAACACATCCTTGACACTAGACTTTGCATTGCAAGCCCTGGTGGACTAGATTCCTGTTGACTTTGTAGGACCTCACATTGTAGTTTTGCAGGCCCTCGGAACTGAGGCACCACCTCGCTTGCATTATGCATCTTGGACTTTACAATGTTCCACAACCAAAACTGAAGGTACTCTCATTCAGTTGGCCTAACTGTGTCCCTGTTGCCGGCCTGCACTCCATTGTGTTCGGCCTGAACTTGTGACTCTGTCCGGCACAATCATATATCCACAGTTGGAATTGTGTACATTTTGGTGCCATTTTCACTGAAATCTTTAAACTTGCATATATCCGGTTCTACTGATAGGATCTTTGTCATTTTGGTCAAGTTTTATTTATTAAAATCTACTCTAGTTGCCAGATGTATGAAGACTTTTTCACACTGCAAAGTGCCCAATTCACAGACTCAGGACATTGGCAACCAGAAAATAGCATTTTTGTATGTACTAAACCCTATTTCGCAAATCTGTAACCTGTTACTGAATTGCAAAATAGGCTAGCGATTAGGTATTAGGAAGAGGAGCGTTAAGGGCGTCCTTTCCTAATAGTGACTCACAGTGGTATGAATTAATGTTTTGCAACTGAATTGTGGTTACAAAATATTCACTTTTTACCACCAAATAAAATTTGGTGGTAACACATTCGCAAATGAGAAGGGGTCCCCAAAGGATCCCTTTTCCTTTGTGAATGCATACTACAATGTTTTTAAGGGGAGGCATTGGTCCCATGGATCACTGATTACTCTTAAAAAATGAAACTGAAATGTTACATTTTTCTTTTTGAAATACATCCCATTTTCCTTTAAGGAAAACGGGATGCAGGATTTAAAAAAAGGTTGCTTTACTTAAAAGCAAACAGAGACATGTTGGTCTGCTGCCGCCAGCAGGCCAACTTCCCTTGTCTTTTTAGCGATTCCCAATGGGTTGCAACTTGCGACCTACCTCATGAATATTAATGAGGTAGGTCAATTGCGCCCTAGTGGGAATCGCAAACAGTGTAAAACACACTGTAGTACATAGCTGTTTGTGATTTCCTAATTGTGAATCGCAAAGTTTTGCAATTAGGAAATCACAAAAACAAAGCTACGTACATCTGGCCCGAAGTTTCTACTTAGGTGTGGGATCCTTTTTGTGCTGTGTTTTCATTTTAGTACAGTTTAAAGTGTTGCACAAATACTTTACACATTGCCTCTAAGTTAAGGCACAGCGCTCTAGCTCTGTGCCAAACTACCAGAGAGTTAAGTACAGGTTTATTTGGGGCTTGCTTGTGACTTCACACTGACAAGGATTGCAGTTGCTGTTTGAATTGGGTTTCATCTCCCCAACTAGTAACCTAATTTCTTACATAAACTGTGCCTGTAATAAGATGGAGTTAGGTGGCAACTCTATTTGCATCTATCTATACTTGAATCTTGCCTGAAGTCAGGGACCACAAATTGACACTGGAGTATATTTGTCAATGTGACCAGGCCATGAGAAGAAAAAACTGTGCTGCGCAACATGGATAAAGAAGCCTCCATCACTTAGAGGAAGGTCAAGACAATTGAAAAACTGTTGGTTTTTATAGATGTGGAAATTGCAATATGTGCAATATGGCACTGCACAAAACTTCTGAATTTAGCTATAATGGCAGTGACAAATATAAAATCTCCACTTTTATTAACTGTAATACAAAATTTGTGGTATATATATTGGAATGTATATGTGGCCAGATATATGTGGGCAGTACAATCAGGCACTTGAAGGAACGAATTCAGGAACATACCAGAGCCCTAAGAAATCATGACACAGCGTCGCCAGTAGTACGACACGTTAATGATAAACATCCAGAAATTGAGGTCCCATTAGTAAAATATATGGGTATAAATCACATCCTGATGAACGTTAGGGGTGGCAATAGAACATTGGATTTGCGGAAAAATGAAGCGAAATGGATCATCAAACTAAGAACGATTGAAATGGGCATGAATTTGGATGATGAATTGTATCACTTTCTTTGAATGTATCCACTTGGTATAATATTGATGTGAACAGCATGTATATAACATGAGCAACTGTACTTTGGTGACATACACTTTACACTTTTATCCTCTATATATTGGGTGACCTTTCATCTTCTCACCCCAATTATTTATATACTGGGGGGAGTTTTCACTTTCTCACTCTGCATGACATCCTATATATGTTTGGGGCACAAATCACGCTGCCACTAAGAAATTTGATGGCTGAAAGTAAAGGGAAAATATATTCCTTTTGTTGATAATAGATCTAATTGGCATACTTTTATAAAGTTTGAAGTATATTGCCGACTTATTTGCAACATGGACTTTTGGGGGTAATATGATTTGACTATTTTGAGTAGTTCCCAATGTTGAAAAGGCTATATTGAAAAAGCTATTATAACTTACGGATAGACAGACATGCCTGGTGGATTATATCCAGTACAGTCGCGTTATGTTTTAAATGAAGGTATCATTCTTCTCTGTGTGATGTAACATCTGAGTTAAGAGTAAGAAAATTGTAATTGGTTATGAGAACTTTGTCCTTACTATATTTTAGTATGTTTTAATAGAGAGAAATCTGATTAGGGATATGTCTTTTTGCCAGGTCTTAAATGGGTTGTTGATACAGTCTGTGTACTAGCTGAATAGAAACGACATATTACAATCATCATTTCAAAATGGCCGCCGTAGTTATATGTGATAGGCGGAAGTCCGCCCTCGCTGTTTGCTAGCCGTTTTCTAACACAAACCACTTCAAAAGGGCCGCCATTGTTATAATGGATAGGCGGAAGTTCGTCTGTGCACTAGCTGAAAGAAACAACATATTACAATCACCATTTCAAAATGGCCACTGTAGTTACATGTGATATGCGGAAGTCCGCCCTCGTTGTTTGCTAGTCTTTTTTTCCAATACAAACCATTTCAAAATGGCCGCCGTTGTTATAATGAATAGGCGGAAGTCCGTCTTCTTTGTTAATTACCTCTTTCTCAACACGAACGCGGCATTTAGGGATGCCGGTAAGAGGCTCGCATTCACTGTGAGAAAGCCGGAAGACACACACGAGGGACAGATTTCTCGTACTTCACGCCGAAATATTCTAGCAAATACGACTGGGGTGAACCTAAAAGAATAGACAGATGGATGGATAGGTAAGTTAATAGTGCTAGTTTGGGAAGTATATTCAAATGGAAGCAATGGAAAAATAGAGCGTTATTCAAGTGTCTGCTCCATTGCTGGAAACCGGTTATATACTGGCAAAAAATCTCATTATATAGGCAGACAGTGATCCCATAGCAATCATAGAAATTGGGGTTTTCATAGAGGGGCCATTAGAGTTATTCCAATTGTTTGTGTTCCAGGTGGTTTCGCAATACATGAAAGAGACCTGTGATGCCCAGCGCTTAGACTGTTTTTGAAGAGGCAAAAAGAGGTGATTGAATGTGGTTAAAAACAGGTCAGTAAGGGCATTACAATAAATTAAATTCACATACTTAAGGAATATATTTGAGGAGCGAAAGGAGGATAATGAAATTGTCACTTTTCTCCTTTTTAGTGCATGTTAGATGGGATATGAGTGTAACGGACATGTAAATGATCAAAGGTATATACTTATCGGATATCTTTTTCTCCTCACCATTGCAAAAGGTGGGGTTATTTTTGGACATGAAGTAATCTACTGTCCACAAAAGAGAAAATTCTGCATACTTGGGTTTGCATGTGGCATGTGTAATCATTGCGGTGGTTCTTATTTATTTATGTTTAGAAACATGGGGAGTTCTTTTGATGTTATATTTTTTTGGCCACTATACAACACTTTGGCACAAAAGGATATGTGGTGATGGTTCTTTTCTTTTCTTTGGCAGTTTCCTGTCTAGTTTTAAATTGAGTTATATTTCAAACAGGATGTTGATATAATATTGTGGATATTTAACTGACCAAACAACTTTTGTGTATCAATCTTAGAAAATTAAAGGAAAAATGAATGTTAGATATATATATATTCTATTTTTGTGTAAAATTGTACATATATGTTTGTCGTGTATTGACTGTTGTTTGTTGTGATTTTCTCAGCCTTGAAGAAGTCCAGTCAGGACGAAACACGTGTCGGCTGATTGCTTTCCATTCTTTTTCTATATGTTTTGTGTATATATGTATATATTTATATGTATAAGAAAATTTATTCTTTTTGTATTGAAAACTTCTATTTGTATGAATATATCTTTCGTTTGGATAGTCATATTTTTGTGTATGTCTCCTCTTTTGGTCAGTTTTTTAATTATTCATACTATTTAAGAAAAGGAGAGGACTAAAATAGCATTGTAGTTAAACTTATTGTGATCCTTTAACTTACCTCATTAAGATATTACATTATCTTTAAAGTATAGATATAGATTTGTGTGTGTGCCTCACTGGTTTGTTTCATTGTTACTAGAACGGGTTTACTTTTGTGAACCCGCTTTTACACATCAAGGCAACGATGTGTTTCAGTGTATGAGCACCCATAATTTCCTTTTCAAATACATAATTTGAATGTGCATTTATTTCAATTAATGAGTTGCCATTTGTTGTCAATTCAAGACAATATCTAGCTGACTAACTCGACGTGGAGGAGGCCCTGAGGGTGTGAAGCATGGATTGCTACACAATTCACTGGCTAGAATCACTATGTAATTCCGCTCTCCCTTAGGTGAAGGAGCTCCAGGGACAGTTTCTAGGAGAAAGTTTACTGTTAACCTGCACTGTTACCAGTCTCACCAATACCAAATAAATCATTTTTCTATGTACATCCAGACCTGTGGTAATATCCTTATAGTTGCCACCAATTGCCCTGATCCTCTGTCATATTTGAAAAATCTCTTTAGCCCTGCCATTTCCACTGTTATGCCCAATTGAAGCTGTGGTTGAACACAGATCATACATCCCTAAATTGAGACAATGTTCATCTAGTTCCAAGAGACAGGACCATGAATTTTGCCACACCTCAAGGGCATGGTTGTGTGTGCCCTTGCTATCTAGAACACTGATCAGTGGAGCCCTTACCAGTCTTCTCTCCCAGTGACTACACCCAATGACTGGGACCTCTGACAATAGGTCCCCAACATTCCTACTGAGTGAACATAAAGCATTTGTCAGAACTAGACTTTGGCACACTGAATATTTCGAAAAACATTTGTGGCACCCCAATCCAGTTTGAATGGTAGTGTTTAGGGCTTGCTGAATTTGTGGTACTTTTTGGAAGGAACTCAGGTGCACGTGATTCAGTCATGGGGATCCCCTCAGGGCAACTGAGCGACATGATCTCTAAACCACTGAGTTGACCTGCTATGTGCATGTAGCCATAAAGATACTAAACTAAAGGACCATAAACATCTACATGGATAAATTGTATTTTGCTATTTAGCATCTCTACCTTGATACAAGAAAAAGTCATAAAAGACCCAAAGTGTCCTGGAGGATAGAATAACACTATCCACAATTAATTTTTGTTATGAAGAAAATAACATCTAGAATGAAAACACTTTTAACACTTTTGCAGTTGTATGTCAGTACCAGGGTATGGCAGCACTTTCTATTTTCCTGTGTATAATAGTTGTCCGAAATTCAGAAAGTTTGTGCGGTCACTCCAATTTCACACCTTTTGCTTGACCCTATTTCATTGCTGTCTAGTTTCCAGTGTGTATGTTCTGACCCTTAAAACATGGAGGAATTGGCTAATCTCTGAATGGCATATTTACCTTTTCTATAAGGTCATAGTAAATGGTGCAGAAGTCCTCTAGTGTGCCAAAATAAAATACAGCTTAAGGCCCACCACTGCAGCTTGACTGCTTCAGTGTGCAACCTGCAGTATGACCTGTTAAAATAAAGTTTGTGACAGGTAAACACTTTCCTTTCAAATATTAGTTAGTCACCCCTAAGTACGCATTGTATCCCACAAGGTAGGGTGCATGTTATTTAGAATGAGGACCTGTGGAAAATTAATGTTACAATTTCCCTATAGTGGCAAGTCCTAAAACAGTATTTTGATTGTGTCAGGCCTTGCTGTCCCTTGAGGAGTACCAGAGTACAGATTCCAATACTAATACTAATACTGTATCTTGGGAATGAGATCAGCAACAAGAACAATGAAACCACTATTTTTCCCTGTTATTAAAAATCGAATTAAATGGTGAAGTTGTATATTTATTAAATATTAAGGAATAGTAACTTTTAGAAAAGTACCATTTACGTGCCTGAACTGTGAGAAGGCTAATTGGGATAAGCCTCTGCCAGCTGTCAGCCTGTGCTGGGCCTTGAATAGATGTGAATGAAGTGTGAAATGCATCCCAGGAGTAAACAATAGGCTGACTTGAATGGGCAGTGATTACCCCTTTGCACTCCAAAGAATATTCAGAGAGGAGGCTGTGGACATCTACTGACACCACACTGTCAAACTCTGCTTGACATTCTCACAGACATTCCCCACACCATTGTCAGAGACCAAGTTTATTGTGGCTAAAGACTTTCACCATCTTGAAAATGCTTGACACATGGCATTGTGGACGTCTTGGGTGTACACTGAGGCAAATAGGAACTATTGAAAAAATGGGTATGGTTGGCCCTGGGAATGTTTACCCTATTGGTTAGGGAGTGCTGAAAGGTCACTCCCACCCGCTAGCAGGTACCAGGTATAAAGGTGGCACCTCCAGGCACCCACTTCAGAACACTTCCTACACCTGCAAATGTTCAGAAGAGGACTGAACCTACTGCCTTTAACCTGAGAAGACCCTTGAAGGATCAAACATGCTACCTCTTGTAACCATGACAAAGAATTGAACTCCAAGGGACAGTTGGCTTATCTCCTGTATGGTTGCAAGGAGATAAAAAGCTGTAAGTGGCTTTTTCCTGGAAGTATCCTGCTGACCAGTGGCAACTAGACCTGGATTGGACCCCGCTGTTGGCCTCTGCCTAACACACAGTGAGTCTCTGGGTGCCTCAATGAGGTCCCAGGGGGCTTTAAATGTGTACTCCTAAGGTTGATTGGGACTTAAAAGACTAAGGTCCTGATTTAGAGATTGACAGATGGAGTTACTCTATCACAAACATGGCAGATATCCCGCCTGCCATATTATCAGTCCATTATATCCTACGGACATCGTAATAAGGTGGCCAAGCTATCTGTCACATTTGTGATGGAGTGACCTCTCCGCCAAACTCTAAATCATGCCCTAAGTCAGAAGGTAAAATCTTTGATTAGGATGAGCCTGGTTGGTGCATTGCAGTCAGCCTAAAATTGCACTTTGGTCCCAGTCTACCACGATCATAGACTACCATTATCATCTACTGCTTTTTTGCGCTATTTCTACTTAAAAATGTAAAAATTAATATTCTGGTCGTATCTCTGGTTTCCCCTACTGGAGTTTTATTTGTTTTGATGTTATTGTCTTTGTTAAATTTTACTCTATTTTTCTCCTTTAGTTTGGGATTGTTTTTGTTTGGCATTTTGACTTTATTACTGTTTTGGTACAGCAAGAATACTTTACATATTGAACTAAGTTACACCTGTCTGCATTGTGCTTTAGCTACCAGGGGATTGAACTCAGGGTAATTTAGAGACTTGGAGGGTTCACCATCACAAGGGTTGTGATTAGTCTTTGAAGTGGGCAAACGTCCACCCCAAATAATAGTCAAATTTCTTTCAACTGATATAACTGGTCTTAGTCTGCTCTTTTCACAGCGGGTGAGCTCAACTTCACTCAAAATATAGTACCAGCCCAAACGAAAGATTCACGGATTTACAGGATAAATTAGGCTAACAAACTGGAGGAATACTGAACCCATCTCCTTCCCCCACTGAAAGTCTCCTTTAATCATTAGAGTCTTTGGAAATGGTGACTCTATCCCTAGACCTAGGGCTCGTGTTGTCAATCCCTGTCTCGGTTTTGCAGCGCTACCTATTTATAAAATGGATTCCTGATCACATGTCTGTCTTCTTTGTCACTCCATCTACAAGAGTGATGCATTTTATTGTTCAACGACCTGATCTCAAACACCTCACTGATAGCTCAGGCACCTTGTGCTAAAGCCTAAGGTAGGAATGTGGATGCTGGCAAGATCTTCAGCAGCATGTACTACTTTGTTCTGATTAAAGGGTAGCCGAGGAAGATGGCACCCTGTGTTTAATGCCCCTTACTAGTGTGTGCTTCTGTCTACACTGTGTGCTTATTCGTTTGGAAACAATGAACACCATCAGTGATATTTGTAAACTAGTGCTAATTAACAAACTATGTTGTAAGACTTTCAACAGAACAAATCAGCTCGTGTTGAAAATATGCACACGTTTATTGCATGCCGAATGATTTTCTGAATGTTTTTGTAGTTCACTTATAATGTAGACTTATTTCTTGATGCTGTTGGTTCCTTTGTGCCAATGTATCTTGTGGTCATTGCTTATACAAACAGAGAAAATCTAACTATACTTGTTTGAACCTTGTTTCTCTTGGAAATGTGTCACCATTCATGAAATGCACTGAAAATACTGAGAGATTCGAGATGTACTGCAGGACACACTCATTATACAAATAAGCTTACACTGCATACATATATATGCATAGAGGGGACCTCATTTTTTCATGTTGTGTTGGATTTATTTCGCAATAATTTTTGGCAAAACTTCACATCGCTACATTAACTGGTTCCTCACTTATAAATCTCTTAAATTGTTTCTAAAAGTAGATAAATCCTACATTATCTATTTTATCAGCATTCCGAAGGAGGTGAGTGTCTTTTGATTATAATTCACCTCACTTTTATGGCAGTCAAAGAGCTCTGACCACTAAGAAACGAATATATTATAAACACCCACGCCGGTTGGGTCAGAAATTACAATTATACACAGTCAGAGGGGAGAAGTGTGTGTGTGTTATCAATACTTGTTAGGGTTTCATTTGTGAATAAGGCACTAAGGGTCTCATTTAAAAGGAAATGTCTGAGTTCGGAGCTGGGCTAAATTTGATAGCGCCACGCTTCGTCTTTTCAAAAACCTACAAAATTTACAACAATACAGGGCACCCCTGTGTGTTCCCTAGCGCTGGCGCTAAAATTAGCTGCCTAGCGCCAACGCAGGGAATGATTGTTTATGTGCAGGAAGGTGTTACTTCCTGCACATAAACAATCAATAACAGTGATTTGTTATTTCTATGTGTGCTGCAGAATGCAGCACACATAGAAGGAGCAAATCGTTATTATTATTTAATGATTGTTCATTTGCAGGAAGGGACACCTTCCTGCACATAAACAATCCTCAGTGGTGTTTTGCTCTTTCTATGTTTGCTGCATTCTGTCAAAAGAAGGAGAAGTAAAAGTATTTCTCCTCATTGCGCGACTGTAATGCCACCCCTGGAGTGGCATTAGTTTTTGGCGTTGCCTCAGGTTTACAAATTCTCATAAATCTGGGGCAGTGTCAAAAGCAATGGGCGTTGCGTGGAAACGACCACAGCAACACCCATCGCAAGCCCCTCTGCCACAGAAAACTGCATTGGGGAGCCATATTTACAAGGTGGCGTTAAGCCATGCAAAGTGGCTTAGCGCCGCCTTGTAAATATGGAAAAGGGCACATCGCCACCGCAGCACTGCTGAAAGTGACACTCCAGTGGCACTAGGGATTTGTAAATGAGCTCCTAAATCTTCTATGGAAGAGTTTTTTAACCTGTGGTCCACAGATTCCTGGGGGTCTGTGACACCTACTCAGGGGTTAAATAATATTAGCAGCGTATAAAATATGTGTATAAACAAAGAAGCCAAATGTAAATTTGAACATTTTAAAACGTTCTGTAAGCGTGAAGGAATTTGAAACTGGAGGCTAAAAAGTTAATTGGTATCCCTAGCTTGATTCATAGGAGCAGCACACATCAGGCAACCAGAATATAATATTGATGATGGGTGGCCTCAACTGAAACATTGACAAAAGAGCGCATGCACAAGGAGCAAAAAATGCGCACTAATATGCAAGTTTAAAATATCACTTAATCTTTTAGAATTAAAAAACAAATTATTAAAATATAGAAAAGCTCCAACCTTCCCATGAAATTACAATTTATAAATATGTTTGTGCATTGAATAAAATATTTCATAATTTAAATGTTTGTTTGATCTGTAGTTGTTTCTGTATTTTTGTGTCTAGATTTGAGGTTCAAATCGTAGAAAGTTAGGCCCATGTCCTAGGCTTCCAGCAATGATTTAGTGGAGGTTCACAGAAGTGAAAAGGTTAAGAATCACTGTTCCATGCATTCATATTATCATTAAGTAACACATCTCTAGGTACTAACATACTCATACCTGACTAATTCTCAAAATCATTGTAGTGTGAACAAAAGATTGGAGAAAAGCCTTGGTGAATATTAATAAACGTTACAAAATCAGCCATGTTCAAAATCAAAGCAAACCACCCGTTTTCCACTATAATACTATTTAGAGGTTATCAAATATAGAGGACTTCTAATTTAATATAACACAAGAATGAGTGGAAAGTACATAAAGTTATGGAGCTTGTATTTGATCTCTTTGTGATATTGCTGTGCAGTTTCACAACTTAAGGTATCTCATCCAATCGAATATTGGTACATTTTGACAAACATCGACCAGGTATTTGGACAATTTGTTTCAGTCATTCACTGTGTAATCTTAATTCATGACAGAGCACAGATATATATATATAAAATGATAATTTTAGTTTTAATAAGAATATTACTATGAATAACAATAATAATGATGCTGCTGATGAAAATAATAATAACTGTAGCTGTTGCTCACACCATTGTTCAACTTACACAAATGTTTGTTTTCAATTGTAGTATGCCAATTATTTAAAACTGTTTTATAATCTTAAGAGAGAAGTCTCATTTCTGTGTGGCAAGTAACAAAGAAAATGATACAGAAGAATTGTCCATGTGCATGTAACATTGCAATATTACCTGGTTGTCCATGAACTGAACTCCCCAGACATGAGTGCCACTATACGCTACCTTATTTTTCATGAATTTTGAATGGTTCTTGTAGACTTCCATTTGCTTGATCTCTTCTTCGCGGTCCTCGGTATTTAGAACTCCATTTGTTTTTATCATCTGTATTTCATCCTCAAGGTCCCGTATATTGCGTTCAAGGGAAGCTATTTTTGTGTCCTGCACAAAAGAAACAAGAATTGTGGTAGTGAAGATTCAAAGGACTGGAGTTATTTGATTGGGTCTAAGGAAGTGCCTTGTATCCTGTTTGTGTACTTGTACTGTATGAACATAAAATTTTCCAGGCAAACATTTTTATTTCACAAAATAACAATTTCTGCTTATGGGGCATAGCATGCAGTATTCCGATGTATTCAGTGCATTTAAGTAATACATTCATGCACTGTGGAGTATTAAATGAATGGTTTACAACCTTGCATTCATCTTAATATTGCATTCCTGATAGATTTGACCTGACCTACAAGATAAGTAAGTAAGGATTACCCTTCAAGTGTGACATTTGAGCACATTGTATGTTGTTAAAGGCAAACAAATATAGGTAGGTCCCAAGAGGACTGACTTAGTTTATGATTATTTTGAACTTCAATAATTAAAAATGTGAGCTCCATGAAAATCCTTTACAAAATGCAGTAAGGATTGTTCTGGGGATCAGACAGTGCAAAGATCAGAACAGTATACTGTATATTTTATTGTCACCCATATCGAAATTCAAGAAGATCTGTTTGTTATGTTGTCATAGAAAAAAATAGTTTTGTCTATATTGGACACCATTGAAGATGAGGAAGTTAAGACTCATTCATTCTAATTTATGTTGGGAATAGACCAGTTGGATAGGAGATTTCATACACATTTTATCATACATCGTAAGTCAAGGAAGAAATTGAGTTGACTTTGGGAGAATCATGAACCTTAAGGAGAAAATGCCAAACAGTGTTTCCTGTCTGCGTATTCAGAATTCAGTTATGCATCTTTGGCTTCTAATGACCAAAATGATTAGGAAAAAAATAAAAATTTTGTTGACTTATTTTTTGGGGCCGGACTCTGGGAAATGTTTCAGCATTTTATGGCTAAAGAAAACTTTTCTTTCAGTATTTATTATTAATATTGAACAAATCTTACTGCGATAAATAACAGTTTATCAACATGAATTGTCAGTATGCATTTTATGGAACTTGGGCCTTTATGCATCAATCCAATTTCACATAGGCACAGTTTCGGGGTGATCTGTCAAGCAGGGACTGAGAAAAGGGGGAGTCAAAAAAGTTGTGTTTCCCATGTTAATTCCCATAGGACGTTTAGATATAACTACAGCCCGAACCGCTCTACGGAATTAAAAAAAATTTGGCTGAAAGGCAGGTTTCGGTATGCAGATTACACTTTTACATATTCGGTGTAAATCCGTTCAGTAGTTTACAAGAAATTAAAGAAAATTCTAATTTGTATATCTGAGGTTGCAAATAATTTGGGAATATTCACAAAGTTCTGCGAATCCGCATGCAAATAGAAGCGTTGTAATTGGATGGCCACAACCTGAACAGAAAGCTACAGCCAGCATTTTAAGGTCCTGCGACACTATCCCTGGGGCTGTAAACCAGAATGAAAAGAAGCATAAGGGGTCAAAGTGGAGGTACCCTGACCCCAAGAGTGTGATATAGGAGTGTTTGAGAGTCAAATTATGGGTTTGAAATGATTTTTCTTCACAACCCACGAAATCCACCAATAATCGAGATTAATCGTGAATAAGCAAAAAAAAACAATAAAAGAATATTCACCGCCTCATTCATATACTGATTCATTCACTCATACATGCACTCAGAGACTCATGCACCCACTCACACACCCACTCAGACACTCATGCACCCACCCAGACTCACTCATATACTCCCACACCCACTTTCAGTCTCACTCATGCACCCACTCACAAACCCACTCAGACTCTCATGCACCCACTCACAGACCCACTCAGACACTGACACCTCCATTCACAGAGCCACTCAGACCCTCATGCACCCACTCACAGAACCACTCAGACACTCATGCACCCACTCACAAACCCACTCAGACCCTCATGCACCCACTCACAGACCCACTCAGACACCGACGCACCCGTTCACAGACCCACTCAGGCACTTATGCACCCACCGACAGATTCACTCAGATCCTCATGCATCTGTTCACAGAACCACTCAGACCCTCACACACCCACATTCAAAATCAGACAAACACTCTCACACCTAGAGACACCCTCTCACATGCAGAGAGACAGGATGATCAGCTGTGCACGGTGTCAGTTTTGGTGGTTATAGGGGTCGGCCGCAAGGCTTGGCTGCAGTCACTATGGCTTTGGCCATGCGTGGCGCAGGTTTGGGTGGTTATCCGGGGGTCAGCCTCAGGCCAGGCCTGTGACCAACCCCTGCTGTGCATTGTCTTTGGTCAAGCACAGCGTGGGTTTGGATGGTTATCTGGGGTTGGCCTTCGTCCATGCGCAGAACAGGGTTAGGTGGTTATTGGGTGGGCACGAGTTATAGTCACCTTAGGGCACGAGTTACTTGAGATAACTCTAACTATAACAGGTAACTTTCTATGGTTGTGTATGTTTAAAATGTGAGCATAACTATAACATCCCTATAACCTTTGTTTTTTTCAGTGAATTTCTAAGTTTTTTTTAATTCAATTTTCTGACTATCACATCCCTGTAACCATTGTTTTTCCAGTAACTATATGTTAAAGTTATGTAGACGTGTAGTTATGCTAAATCTATACTTAACTATGTGCTGTTTAAATTTTGGCCCTACAATATATTTGTCCTTGATAATCTGTTAATCAAATTAGTCACATAATTGGGTAAACTCCTTTGATACAGCAGACGTCTAGTTCTGTTTTCATTTGTTTTAGTTAGCAACTCTCAGCCAGGTATACATTGTCAAACTGCACTAGCATTTGTACTTTTGCATGTCTCTCACGTTATACTGGTTAACATTGTCCCCTGATGGTATTAACCCATATTAGAACATTAGAATGCTGGGGGCTCCATTGCAGACAATGGAGTGCTCCGGGCTTTTACTCGCAGGTAAAAGCCCGGTGCATCAACATTCCAATGTTCTTTATTCACAGCATGAGCTGTGACAATCCTCACGGAGCCTGAGGGGATTTTAATCCCCTGGGTTTCGTAAGAAATTTGTTTTATTTGATAGAACATTCTGGCAAAATGTTCTAATAGCCTTAAAACCCGCCGTAGCAGGCTCTACCGGCCATTAAAGGCCCTTTCCCTTGTAAAAGGCCCTCACTTTCCGTTCCGGCCTTTAATGCTGAAGTGGGCCTTTAATGGCCGGTAGAGCCAGCTACGGCGGGTTCTAAGGCAATATTGGAACATTAGAATGTTGGGAGCTCCATTACAGACAATGGAGTGCTCCAGGCTTTTACTGCCTGGTAAAAGCCCGAGTGTCAACATTCCAATGTTCTCTTTGTTCACTGCAACACAAGGACCTCATGGGGCTCCGTGAGAACTTTATTTTATTTATTAGAACATTCTGCCCTCTAGAGGCGGAATGTTCTAATAGCTTTGGAGTCTGCCGTAGCGGGCTTTACCGGCCATTAAAGGCCCGCTCCCTTGTTCTAGGCCCTCGCCTTCGGCTCGGTCCTTTAACGCTGGAGTGGGCCTTTAATGGCCGGTAGTGCTTGCTACGGCGGACTCTAAGTCTATATTAATTACCTGAAAGTATAGTCCAGATGCAAAGGAAAGGCTGCATAATGATGGGAATGTTAATTAACAGATTTGAACCCATCACAGTATATAGGTAAAAACATATAACATTGCCCATCTTCTAAAGTCAATAATAGGCAGAAAAGCTGTCCCTATCAAACCCATGTCCCTGCTACACCATATCACTGAGCTAGAATACAGTCAAACAGCTGTCAATAGTATCTGCATTATAGGAATCCTGTTAGCTTGGGCCATCCTCAGCTTTTTTGACGGGTTGCTGATTAAATATGATATGTGCTAATATGTACTGAAACTGAAAATACAAATAATGTGCCAAATAATCAGCATACCCTCAATCAACATTTTCTTTGAAGGGTGTTATCGAATTAGTTTAATTGCACGTTTAATCAATAATCAACTTCACCAAAGGTTGTCACTTAAAAGGTTGTCACTAATAATTTTTTGCTGGTTTATTTTGGTCGTCTATGACAGCGGAAGATACAGCAAAGTGATTCAGATGAAGAATCTGAGTGCTTTATAGTGCCACTGATGTACGTGATAAGGGCATGTATGTAAAACTAAGTAACCAATAGAACCATTCATCAATTGTAGTGGTTCCCACCGTATACTTTAAATGCCTGGAGATCTGAAGACCTGATTCTCTGCTACCAATACTCAAGAAAGGAAAGGCAAATCTATCATAAACAAAATCAAACCTCCTTGGCCATTTACCCTACTTGCGTAAGATGCAACTAGATTGCCATATAAGTAAACATTTAAATGATCTGCTTCATTTCTGAATGTTGTTATAAGTGTTGTGAAAAAAAGCTGATTTACACAAAACATACATATCAAACAACAACGAGGAATACAAACTTCTTCCTTAGAGCGACCCCACATGCATTCAGTTTAAAATATTTTCAGATTCAGACGATCATGAATAAAGTTAAGTAATGTTCTATGCTAGGGCGGTCCAAAATCAACCCATTGAGTTTGCTCCACACTGGATTTTCAACATAACTATGTATGACAACATACCAAAATCACTGAATGATTTGCAAATGCTTTTCATTCGCCTCTGGCCATCATCAACCAGATTCACGTTCATACAAGTTTTTTCATTTATAAATTATGCCTGTGTCTATGTATTTCTTATATATATATTATATTTTTTAAATATGTATACAAATAACTATTTGATTACCCCAATCCATATTTGCATTGTCTTCTACACTCTTACCATGAACCTCTCTGTCTAATTGCCCAACTGTTTACGAAATTAAAAATACAGTAAGTTTGGAAAATGTATGGCATAGTACACACCTATGCACGCACTACCTCACTCTCATGGATGATAAGTGGTAATTTACATAGGTTAAAAAAAAGCGCATCATATATACATCAGCTGTCATCTGCTGGAAAAGCCCGACTTCTTGACTGGCCCAGAAATGTATCGGAAATAAAATGATCATATATGTAGGATTCTTTAAGATTAATCTTGGCAATCTTAAATTAAATGTGGCTTCTGATTAGCAATGTTACAACTTCGTATCATATGCACCTGAAAATCTACATGGCAGTAAGGATGCCCTGACTCTCGGTTAATAAAAAACAGCCATAGAGCCTTAACAAGTTTTGATGGAGCAGAGTCCCACCACGTAGTTGGGGTGAGGGGTGGTGGGAGTCAGTCATCGGGTCCAACTGACTAAAACAGATGGTCCCAACCTCCTTTAGAAATGAGGAAACTATTGGGTTTTCCAATGTAGCACCATCTGGCTCCACCAGATTATAATTTAATAAATGTCCAGCAAGTTAAAGTGGTGGACGACCTGCCACAAGCATGGCACAGTTTTCGCCACAGGTTCTTCTAGACAGAGGACACCATGCAATGCATGACCGTCCAGGAAAGACTACAGGAAAGCTCCTTGAACTTCAGAAAAATTTAATTTTGATCTGCGGAGAAAACCTGTTGTGCTGGATATTTCATTCTGCAGAAAAAAACTGAATACTGGGTAGACTGCACTAACATGATATTCAATTTTGCAAAAGTGCAAATGTCTCACCAGCAGATATGCTTTGGGCCAAGTGAGGATTTACAAAAAAGATGGGCATAAATAAAGGCCATAGATGGTGATTTTCACCATGGCAGTGATCCACCAGGTTGCTACATAGCCGGAGGCCCTAGCTATCCAGTGAAAACATTTCTCCTCATAATAGGTACATCATTCCGGCAATAAAGTTCTAAAGTCTTAGAACAGAAATTATACAGAGTCCAACAATTACCTGTATTTTTAAACTAAGCACTGCTTCTGGGATAGATAATGCTCTTCAATTGTATCTAAACTATACACCTGAGGATATTTTCCTCACTTAGCAATAGGCCACAAACCCTCAGTAGGTCCGGTCAAGGTCTCAATAAATTAATCCTGGCTCAACCCTTGGTAGCTTGGTCATGAGCAGTTAGGCTTAACTTAGGAGACAGGTGTGTAAAGCAGGTAATATTAACAAAACAGTAAATAAGTAAAACACAATAATCTATAAAATAGATTATATTTGTATCTTTAAAATGACACCAAAATGACACAAATCCAATACAGGGTATCGGAGATATGAATTTTTAAAGATTAAGGCGATCATTTTGACATTGGCAGTAAAAAACGCCTACTGCCGTGGTGATGGCCGCCAAAATACTGCCACGCGGCTACCATCTGAACGCCATATTATGAGCACTGCCAGACTTCCACCACAAAAGAGCGGAATTCCGGCAGTGTTCATGGTGGTGGACAGTTGCAAGGTGGAGCTGCTACTACCAGCACCGCCACACTAGTAGATTGCCACCAGCGGTATTTTGACAAGTGTTCTGCTTGCGGGACGCTACTGGCGGTAGCAGTACCCCTTCCTGTTCCCTGATGGAGGACCTCCTTGCTCAAGGTAAGTCGGGCTTCCGACGGGTGGGGGTTGGGAGGGTGGGGGCTATTGTGTGTGTGTGTCTGAGTGTGTGCATGAATGTGAGTGAGTGTGTGAATGCATCTGTGTGTTGTTTGCATGGTTGTATGCGTGTGAGTGAATGCGTGTAAGAATGGTGAAGTGAGTGCGTGTCTGCATGTCAGTGTGACTGTGTGTAAGAATGTGTGCAAGAATATCTGGAAGTATGCATTATGAATACATGTATGCCAGTGTGAGCAACGGGGTGTATGCGTGGTGTGTGTCTGCAGGTGTGTGGGGTGTGTGTGATGATCGGAGGGAGTCAGGGGTGTGATGATCGGAGGGGGTGGGGATGTGTGTGTGATGATCGGAGGGCGTGGGGGATGTGTGTGATCGGGGGGTTGGGGGTGTGTGTGTGTGATGATTGGGGGTGGAGGTGTGTGTGGATGGGGGTTGGGGAAGCTTTGGATGGAGCCGGGGTGGCGGTGTCAGGTGAGTGTTGGGGTGGTGGGGGATCCGCCTACCGGTGACAGGTAAGGAATTCCTTGTCACCAGTAGGGCCAGTAGGGCCTACCATCATGGTTTTCGTGCCATTGCTAACGCCACGAAAACCATGGTGGTAGGCCGGCTCATAATGCCGCCGGTAGTACTGTGCCGGCCGCCGGCTAGAGATGGATATCTCTGGCCTGGCGGCTGATACCACCATGGCTGCAGCCAACCCACCATTCTCATAATGTGGCAGCATGTACAGCCAGCCTGTTGGCGGTATTACCGCCACATTAACACACACCGCCGGGGTCATAATGACCCCCTAAATGTTTTCCAGTGCCTAGAAATCAAAAACACCAGTCTGGACATCTGGTCGCAGAGGGCAAAGTCAAAAATTTAGGTAGACCGCAATGGACCCCTGCTTGGCTACACTGAGCAGGAGGCCTCGGTCAAAGTTTTACTTTCACACTTAGAAAAAATGATTGAAGATTTTTCACCACCCGCGACGAAGTCACAAGTTGAGGCCAACCTCGTGGAAGGCCTCGGTCCAGTGTTCTACGTTCAGACTTAAAAACTTTTTCAGGATGAAATCCTTCAGCTGGGACCAAGTTGAAAGTTGAGGCCAACCACGATGGAGACCTCGGACACACTGTGCGGGAGGCTCCATTCCAACTTTTACCTTCAGACTTAGAAAACTTTTTTGAGCTTTTCTTCCCCAATATCAGACGGCTCTACTCAGCAAGCCGATTTCGATGCCACATCGTCAAATTGCCTTTCTACAAGCTGTGATCAAATCCTGGAAGTCTGGGGCTCCGGAACTTTTCATCAATACCAACCTGCAAGTCAGGCTGGGTCGCGGTCCTCAAGTTGGTCCACTTATGGAACTTTTTTCCAAAGTTAATCTAAACTTCTCCATCCTTCTGGATCTTCTTCCAGAAGTACTTTGGGGGCCTTCAAGTGTCTACAACTCACCTAAAGATTTCAAAAGCCCCGAGGTGCTCCTTGGGGTTTAGGACTTCAACTCCCAGAATGCACCTGGTCCAACTCCTAAAATGACCACTGGCCACTGGTCAGCTGGGCTATTTTTGCAGGACTTGATGCAGGAGACTCTGGTTAGCTCCTTTCTACCTGTAGCTTACAGAGTTCCTTCTTGGAGTTCTAGGAGTAAGGCAAAGTCATTTTCTTAATGAAGCCCAAAGTGTGCATCTGCTGCAGTCCTCCTGAGTGCAGGTCCCAGGTGCAGGTCAAGGGTCCAGCAGGTCAGTGCTTCTTCTTCTTGTCTTGTTCCAATAGGGATCTGAAGTGGGGTGCAGCCCTGCCATACCTATCCTTCCTCCTGGGGTGGAAAGCAGGGGTGCTCAGGTCCAATCATGTGCAGGCCACCACCCTCTTGAGTAACCACTTCCTGGGAAGTGCGGCAAAATCAATCCCAGGGGGCATCATTCCTCCAAAATCCAAGATGGCAAAAATTCAATCTTAGAGTTTAGATCTGGCTGAGTCGACCCACTGGTGTGGCTAAGTTTCTCTTAATACACTCCTTTCCTGCCCTCTCTTAATCTAATCAGGGGGCATCTGGTTGTCTGGGACTGCAGGAAATGGGAAGGTCCAGTTGCTGTCCCAAATGGTCTTTCTTTGGCTTGAAGTCCAGTTTGGCTGCTCGCCTCCCGATTCTGTTCTACCATCTGCTCAGGCAGATCTCCTCCCATCAGATACTTCCTTGTTTTAGCCCAGGCCACTTCACACCTCATCAGAGGCTGAGCAATGAGAGAAGGGCATTACAGGGCTGAATTGGTAACTTTTAGCAAGAGTTCTAAAACTCTTTGCCTGTTCAAGTTATATTACATTCAACAGTGGCAAGTTCTTTGCTTTATTATAATTTTAATTTGATACCAATCTTGCTTTCATTAGCTCCTTCCTATGGAAAATAAGACGTTATTATTTTACAATAAAGTCTCTCCATGTTAGCCTATGCATCCCATTCACTACAATGAGGAAAACAAATTTGGCTATTTTTCCCTCACCACACCTTATAAAATGTTTTTATATGGCCCCTGCTTATAGTTGCATTGCACCCACAACTGGACATACCTTAAGGATGACTTATAAGTAAACATAAGGTAGCTTATGATTTTGGAAGTACTTTAAATTCCAGAATCGAGTTTGGGGTTAACTTTAACTTAAAATCAGCATGAACTGCTTTAAAAATGACACTGGGCACCACAGCAGTGTAGCTATGGGTGTACTACCTATGCTGGGACCCCTAAACCTACATGCCCTACCATATACTAGGGACTTATAAGTAGGTTGCTACAGCCAATTATAATTAGCGTAATTTGCATATAACATTTTAATCAGAGCCTAGGACTTTGAACTGTTTAGTAGTGCCCAGGGGACCAACAGAGTCAGAAAAACACCAGTATTTTTGTGATTGGCTACAGTCACAGGGATGGTGGCCTGCTGGGGTCAGCAGACCACCATGTCTGCGAGTGCTTTTTCAATAAAGCATTTATTTTTTTGTAATGCAGTCTTTTAAAGGAAAACAAAATGCAAACTTTTCTTTTAATTATATATGAACAGGCAGTGGTCCGTGAGACCACTAACTGCTCCTAAAAAATGTTTGCACCCACATTTGCAAAGAAGAAGGGGTCCCAAGGGGCCCCTTCCCCTTTGCAAATAGCTTACCACAAACTTTAAGTTGGTGGTAACCTGTGAATGCTTTGCGACTGCATTCTGGTCACAAAACATTCATACCTTCCCTCTGGGACTCGCTATTAGGAAGGGACGCCATTGACATGCCCCATCCTAATAGCGAATCGGAAACCCATTTTGTGACTTGGTAATAGATTACTGAATCGCAACATAGGGTTAGTGCATCCAAAAATGCTTTTTTTCTGGTTGCGAACGGTCTGATTCGTAGAAACGCTTCATACCTCTGGCCCTTAGACATGCTTTGTATCACCGTGGAGGGACTTATGATGCACTCTATTATATTTTAGTGTATTTTATCTTGGCAATAATGTGATATTTAATCAGATATTGTGGTTAACTGTTTTTATGAGCATGTGCTTCTCTTTGTTTGGAGGTTTTGTTGTACTGTTTGTACTTTTATGATTCTATGAAAAAATCTAATAAAATTCATACTAACTGACTTACAGGCCTTCATAAATGTTGGAAATTTGCCCTTTCAGCAGGATCACCCCAGATGTTTGCCTTCTGTTGCTTAACCTGTTATTGGTGGCCACAGGACTCTGCACACTTTACCCAAGCTAACCAGTGGCAAGCTGTGTGTGCTCTCCCCTTTAAACACAGTTCAATAGGCACATATGTAATTCAATATACTTATAGGTCCCTAATATATGGTACTACATATACCCAGGGCCTGTAAATTAAAGGCTTCTAGTGGGCTGCAGCACTTATTTTGCCACTAACTAAAGTAGCACTATAAAACATGCCTTTCCCTACAGACTTGTTGGGCAGTTTGAGTTTGCCATTTCAACCTAGAAAAATAAAACTTTTACCAGGTCTAAACCTTCATTGTCACTGACAGATGAAGCTCACACCTAGGCGGGCGTCCCCTTTGCCTCTATAGCCAAATTGGCATCCAACTCACTGGGGATGGAGGAACTGACCAGAACTTGTTTAGATGGTAGGCAAAGGCTTGCCGCCACTCACAAAATGGCACTGTGCCAAAACGTGGACCCCAAAGACCTCTCCTCAGAACATGCCTGGGCCTAGAAAGAATTAGAGAAAGGACTGCCCTACTGTCTACCTGAAAGAAGACTGAACTTGTTTGCCTTGAAACCAAGACCACAGAAGTGACTCCAAAGGTATTGATAAGTGCAGTTAAAAGTAACATTCCTTCTTCATGGAAATTGGCAATAATTGTTCCTATTTTTAAAAAGGGAGATAGACAAGACCCATTCTGTTACAGACCAATTTCCCTAATAGAGTCTACTACCAAGATTTTGGGAAGTGTTATTGTGACCTGGCTTGAGGACTGGGCAGGTAAGACTAACATTTTCTCTCAAATCTAATATGGCTTTAGGCCTGGCAAAGTCACAGTGGAACAAGCTTTAAATGTACATCTTATTCTTAGTAAATATGTCATGATCAGGAAAGGATCTATTCACTTAGCTTTTATTGATTTATTGAGTGCGTTTGATTTGGTGAACAGAGAGAAATTGTAGCAACTTATGGATATAAGGGGGGTTAACCAGAATGTGTTTGAATTAATTAAATGTTTATACACTGACCTTACAATTTCAGTTCAATATGGCCAGCGTGGAGAGAGATCTCTTCCTTTTCCATCCTTACGAGGAGTTGGGCAGGGTTGTATCTTAGCACCGTTTTTATTTTTATTATATATCAATGGTCTTTATAGTTTTTTAGGACAAAATGGTAAGGATTTCCCTAGGATGGGATCCAGACAACTCCCGGTCTTATTGTATGCTGACGATGCTGTTTTGATTGCCCACACAGCAAATGGTCTTCAGAATTTATTAGACTTTTTTTTTTACTTTTATGCAGGATCTTGACTTGAAAGTCAATTTTGTAATGTCACATATTATGACATATGGCCCTCGAAACACACGCACTAGATGTTTTTACTATGGATGGAAATATTTTAACTAAAGTGAAAGATTTTTGCTATTTAGGACTACATTCAAACTCCTCCTTGTCATGGTACCCCCACCTTAATTTTAAGATCCAACAAATGGAGAGAAACATAGAGGCAATCTTTCGTTTTGCCCGCAAACGGGGTCATAGGCCATTTCACCAGATTATTACGCTTTATAAATCTAAATGCATATCTGCAGCCATGCATGGGGCGGGTCTTTGGGGTTACATCAAATCAGCCCGTCTACAACGAATTGAGAGTACATTTTTGCACAGGCTGCTTCTGGTACCTAAGAATGTAGCAAATATTATTTGCCATGAGGAGCTGGGAGTATGGTATATTGAGGATTTGGCTGATATTGCCCCACTTTTGTTATTGCTAAAAGTTTGGTCAAATCCTGCGGCCAGCTTGGTACAAGATTGCATTATAGATTGTATCCAATCAGCTAAAATACCGTGGCTTACTTATGCTCAAAATTCTTTTCGGACTTTAGGGTTAGAGAACATGTTTACTAATCCAGAGTCTCTACCTACTAATGCTGATAAATTGCTTAAATCACAATACATAGAGTATGCCGCAAATTGCAGATATCAAGAGGCAGCAAAATTGAAAACATTTGAATCCTACGTTCAAATTTCTACCTCCACGGTGTTAGAACCATATTTAACTTGGTTTTCAAGCTCCTCATCATATTCTCTCCTTGTTTTATTTAGATTAAATTTGATACATTTTAGATTGGCTTTTCCAAAGAAATGTACTTGGCATAAAATGCTCCCAAACTGCCCTTGTGACAATCCTTCAAAGCAAAGCATGCGCCACTTTTTCTTATTCTGTCCACTTTACTCTGCACCTAAACACATTTTTATCTTGCCAATTTTACATAAATTGCGAACCACATCTTATCAGGAGGCCCTGATTAATATTCAAAAACTCTCCTCAGTACAATTGTACCATCCTGTTTTAAGCTTCATTAAATCGGCTATGGCCATTAGGAAATGATATGAATTGATGGAAGTAGACACACATTAGTGTAATCTGGCAAAGTATGATTTTATTCTGATGCTTGGCTCTTACCTTTGTATTGTACACGTTTGTATTTTATAGGGTTGTCGGGTTGACTGATTATGGCAATGTATAGAATTTTGTTATAATGTTGATTGAGGATGTTTTTTGTATGTCTGCTTTTAATATTCACACTGTATTTTAATTATTTCAGTTTTTAGTCTGAAATGCATTGTACTTTTATGGCATTTGCCGACTAAAGATTCTTTGACTGACTGACTGACTGACTGACTCCAAAGGTCAGTTGGCTGACCTCCTCTTTGAGCCAGAAGGACAAAACAGGCTTCCTGAGGACCTTCTCTGCAACTGCCTAGCTGACCAGTACTAACTGGGCCTGCCCTGGACTGTTCTGCTGCTCTCTGTTGAAGTGAGTCCTTACCCCCAAGCTGTGCCCCCCACGTTCTGGTCCCTTGTCTCATGCTACAGTGTACTTCTCCTATCCCCCAAACTACAAGAAGTGGGAACTTTTTGCCAACTTTACAGCTATAGAAATGACAGAAAAAAGTACTGGCATTGATGCCACAGCCATTGATTTCAAATCACCAATCAGTCTCAGCTTGGAGATTGGTCTTCCAAAAATGTCCTACCATTGAGTGCTTCATCATGCCCAACACCGAACAGCACCCAATCGATGTCAAGGCCTTCCCGGACAAGGACTTTGGACTGTGCCAGCTTGGAGCTTTCTCATCTTTGACAATGACCGCACCACTCTCTTCAACAACCTGCTTTTGTTGAGCCCTGCTTCGGGGTCAGCCCTGCAGCTTGCACCCCCAACTACTAAACAATGACTTTTTCTCCATAAACGTTTCTAAGCCAAAGATAAACTTTCCACTGGATGAACCTAGTCTCTGTATTGGACTGGTTATCCATCTCAACTGAACTTTACTTTCTACTTTGACCCAGTCTAGAGTGACCAGATAACTGCAGTTGGCTCTTTACAGATGCTGGCGCTATTCTTAATTCAACCTTTATAACCTCATATCACTGGTTCTACTTATTGTATTTTTTGTTTTGATGTCAAATAATTTATTACATTTTCTGGTTTTTACTAAATTGGATGGTGTTTCTTGTGTTGTGTTTTTACTGTGTTACTGTTTGATGTGCTACATAAATAATTTACACATTGCCTCTAAGTTCAGCCTGACTGCTTTGTGCCAAGCAACTAGAGGGTTGAGTGCAGGTTAATTTGGGGCCTGCTTGTGACTTCACCTCAACAAAGATTGTGGTTGCTGCTAGAGTAGGGGAGGTTTCACCCCATTAAACATTAGCCCAGATCTTACAAGAACTAACTCTGATTTGCTCTGTTCAATGACAAACCAAGAGGCTGTGTACCGAGAGGGGTGGACGTAGAGTGTGTAATATGCAGCAGCTTAATTATGCAAAACTACAGCTTAATTATGAAAGGTTATGCAGAATTATGCGAGGAGCGTTTTGCTGTATTTACATTTTTTCTTAGCACAAAATGTAGTCTTGTGTCCAAAAATGGGCACAAGATTAATTTTGCACTAAGAAAATAAAGCTAAATGCAACAGAACACAAAGAGCAGTAGCCACTCAAATTTGCTAAGTTTGTTGTTTCTGTGCTCATGTGGTAGTATTGTTTGCCAAATTACTCACAATTGAGCAAAATGATGCAATTGCCTAATTTATGGCAGTTTTGCATCAAATGAGCAACTCAAAATTACCACAATTTCTCCTGTGTAATTTGAATTTCACCCAGGCCTAGTGCTAAGTTGTGGCCTCTCCTTTCTACCTTTGCATCAGTTATAGTCCATTGGGGCACAAACATCTTTCAGGAAGAATAACAATAGATGTGAAGTCAAACAGGCATTTCAGACTGGACTGCGGTAGATGTTGAATGGCCTTTGCTCATGTATGCTTCTCTTTAAGTTGCACTATAGCATGTCTCAAAAGTTTGAAATAGAATTCGTATTCGTAATTTGCCTGTTTCAGGCCAGCATGTGTTTGGTATATAATGTTGTGTTGGTTCCTTTTGCCAAACATGAGATCAAAATTGATACCATAATAGAAAAAACACATGGATTATGTAGCAAGTTTTGCCATTCTTGTCAGGGTAAAACAGAAGCAAACCCCAAATTAACCTGTGCTCAGCCTCCTGGTAGCTTGGCACAGAGTAGTCAGGCTAATCATACAGTAGAGGCAATGTGTGAAGTATTTGTGCAAAACTTCAAACAGTAAAAGAGTGAAAATATACAGAAATACAAAAAAAATCCACACCAGGTTTGAAAAACAGAGCTTAAGTTAATAATAAAAAGATGAAAACAACAAAAATCCGGAGTGAAGAAATTTTAAAGAATAAACTTTAAAATTGCACTTAAAAGCAGAAAGCACCAAACGTGGCTATCTGGGAGCACCGGATTGGGTCGAAGTATAGATTCAGACCAACCGCAGTGGAGCACAAGTTAGATACAGTCCCAGATTAGTCCCACTCAGGTTTTTTGCCAAAAGTCACATTCATGTTGGAGAGGGTCGCAGGGAGCAAGGAGAAGGTCCCGGGCAGTGGTCGGCATGGTGCAAAAAGCAGGCCAGGTGTTGTGGATGGGTGTACTGGAGCTTCATGGTGGCGGTCCTCCACGGTCGATTGATGCTTGCTGTGTGATGAGCTGGGCTGGCACTAGCTCATGCTGGATTTTGGTGTGAGCAGCATTGTTCTGGTGCAAATTAGCCTGTTCGCAGTCTCAACAAACTGAAAAGCTTGATTTTAAGGGCCCATGAGCCATACCAAGGGTCCAGGGCCTGAGAGGCACCACTTGTGGGTCAAGAACTCACTTCACCTGGGTCCAGAAGCTAGTTAAATCCCTCAGGCTTGGATCAGCAGGCCATTAAACTATCCCTTTACTCACTCTGGGGTCCTGGGTTCAAGATGAAGTTGCAGGTCAACTTCTTCTTCCCCAAGCAAGATAGCAGCAGGCAGCATGGCAGCGCAGCAGAGCAGCAGTTATTTCAGAGCAGAGGTCCAGCTGAGTGGCAGTCCTTTTAGCAACACAGCAGTCCTTCTTCCTAGCAGAAGATCCACTGGTCCAGAAGTGTACTCAAGTGGTGGTGTCTGAGGTCCTTTTTTCTATACACAGTTGTGCCTTTGAGGTGGGGGGGTGCTTCTACAGGCATGCCTTTGAAGTGCACAGATAGATAGTCTGTCTTCCTAGCATTGGCTCCGTACTAACTACAGGGGTATGCAGCCCTTTGTGTGGAGACAGGACACAGCCTATTCCAGTGAGAGGGAAGCTAGGCCCATCTCCTACCTCCGACCCTGCCAGAGATGGCCAATCCAGTCACAACAAAGTTCCCATTGTATGTGGCTGTCAAGGAGGAATACACAAAGCCCAACTTCCAACTACACCCAGTCATGTGACCAAAGACAGGCTGCAGGCACCAAATAGCTAGGGCAAGAAAATGCCAACTTTCTAAAAGTGGCAGCTTTAGAATTGTAATTTAAAAATTGATTTCACCATAAGTTAGGATTTTAAATTAAGATTCCAGAGATACCAAAAATTAAACAGTTATCTCTTTCCTTTTGGAAATGATACTACTAAGACATGGAAAACTTAAAATTACATGTCCAATGTTGTAAATAGTATGGGACTGTCCAGGGCCTACCCTACGTGTGACTTATATGTATTAAAAAGGAAGGTTTGGGCAAGGCAAAAGGTCTATTTTGCCAGGTGAAAATGGCATGTTCCAACTCCACACACAGGCTGTGCAATGGCAGGTCTGAGACATGTTTAAAGGGCTACTAAGTAGGTTGCACAAACAGTGCTGCAAGTCCACATTTAATTTAAAGGTCATGGGCACATGTAGTGTGCTTTACTTTACTAGGGACTTATAAGTAAATTAAATATGACAATTGGGTATAAGCCATTGTTGTGAAGTCCAACAACAAGGTTATTGAGAACAGGCAGTATGCTCCACCCTTTGGGGGAAACTGAAATCTGAGTATTTCACCAGATTATTCTTATAAAGGCAGTATCTAAAATGTATTTCCTTTCTTTCCTCCCTTAACAGAATTATGTTATATATGATCACACACAAAGGTGGACCAAGAAAGCCCCTGGGCCTGGGGCCAAAGCCCAAGGCATTCCTTAATGTGCTCTAATTCAGTCTCAAAATAGGTTGACTTAGGGATACATTGCACAATACTTGCTGACCTGGGAAATCTCAAGACAGCATCTATCCTACGCTAGTTAGTGAATGCTAATCTGTTCTATTCTTGATTCAGAAGATCACTACCATAGACCTATTGGCAGCAAAGTGATACGTGCATATGGTTTATTGGAGGATAGCCACTGTGGCTAATTCCCCTCACTTCAGTCAGTGAGTTCATTTGTAATTCAGTTATTGTGCCTCCTTATGATGCAGGTGGCACAATGAAGGTTAGATATATATGCTATGCACTGTCACAATTTTAAAATCAACACTTAAATATAACTTGAAGTCTGCCCCTATTGCATTCACATGGATCCTCTCTGGTAGGGCTTTGTCACTGTCAGGGTTTCCCTGGTGGTGACAAACAGAAAGAAAGGACACAAGACCACCCTCCCTAAATAGTGTGAGTGGTGTGATGCCCTTGTTCTCATCGTCAGTACTGCATCAGGTCATCAGAGTATGCCTTTGGTTGATGGAGCCAACAGGGCACCACCAACGAAAAGCTGATGGTGAGCCGATTTGCAACAGGGAAGGTAGACCATCACATGTGCAACAAAGTAACCTCTAAATCAGGCCCTTAGTCTGTAAGATCTTATAAAAAATGTGCAATCCTTCTCCAAACTATCTTTCAGGGTTTTTAGGTGAGGTTCTTGTTCACCCCTTTTTTCTGAGATACATTCTTTTGTACTTGTCCAACAAAATTCAAGACATTTCATGAACTAGGTGAAGAGAGATATAGAATGTAAGGGGTCTACTGATTGCTTTCCACCTCCTGATCTTTTTGTCGGGATAGAGTGTCAAACTTCCTGTGTTGATTGCTACGTCTATATGTAATGAGACAGCCAATATAAGAAAAAAGGTGTCCACCTGACATGATGGGAATTATCATATTTCATACTTGTTGGACATATACGGTTTTTATGGTGTGCCTACACCATGATTTTTATGGCATTCTACTTCCAAATGATGTCCCCAAAGGTTAGCATTTTCTGTGATTGTTAGAAGAACTCTATCACAAATAGTGTAATTCTTCTCAGAATCTTTCAGAGCTAATAAATACTAAACTACAGCATATAACTCATCTGTTTCGCTTTCTCAGTGGAATAGATCTGATCCAATATGTACTCAAGAGACATACGTCTCTACCATAAAGAGAAATAAGTTATTGGGGTGCTGTAACACATAAGACAACATGAAAGTATTTTTCAATAAATTAAAATCTGCTTGTTCAGAACCCTGTTCAAATTATGCACCTTTTTTGGTTAATTCTATCAGGGGTAGTATGATGGTCAGACAGTCTTTAATGAATTGCTGATACAACAATGGCAAAGCTGATGAATGAATACCTCTAGAACATCTCAAAGGATGTACCTTGGCAGGTATTCGCATAACCCTACCAGATTACATATTGTCCTGAGATCTTGTTTGGGAAAACATCTTGACAGATGGGTAAATAGATTACTGGAAGGGGATACTGGTTATAATGGCTGCATTCAGTTCTATATAATCAGTACAGGGTCTATTAGCTTTTTTAACAAAACTAATAAAAGAAGCTGCCAGTGAGGTGAAGTGCCATTTCCACTAGATATTGTCGAACTACATCATCTTCTGTTATAGTCAATGGGCAGATTTTGCCATGATGAATTGCTTTTCCTGGTATTAAATAAATTGTGCAATTGTATTTCCCATGTGTTGGAAGGGTGTGTGCCGCTTTCTTATTAAAAATTTGAAGAACTCAGAATACCACGGAGGAATATTAGAAGTATATAGTGTATCAAGTTCTAAAACAAAAACAAGTAAAAGGTTGCACATATTGAATTAGCAAATTAGGAAAACAGTGTTTCTTTCAATATGCATGTTGTACCCAGGACTACTGGAAATGAAGGGGCATCAATGAGATCAAGAGATATTTTCTCCACATGCCTAGCCTGGAGATCTATTAATACAGAGGAAGAGGAAGAGTCTTTTAGAAATTGCGCCTGATGTCAACTACGCAGCAGTTTCTTGAACTTCCTCTTTTACTGCTTTCTCAGTGGCAGGGATATGGTGTAAATCTTAGAAATGAAGTATTCTGAGGAGCGCATACTATAAGCAGCCCATATAAAGACATAATCAGGACTGGTAAAAAGTAATGTGCTCTTTCAGTAACTGAAACTTAAGTAATTTCTAAGCTTGTTCCAATTCTACTGTTCATGGATGAGCTGCTTCATTTCCTGATAACTGGGCAATTTTTTTTACTTAATGTCTTCCATTTCTACAATAAAAACAAAGACTGGACTTTCCCTGTGGTACTTTTTATTTCTATGGAGCAAGTCCTCCTCATCTCTTCGATCTACATAGGCTCCTGTGAGTATGTTGAATGTTCTAGTGATTCAAGACCTCTAAGAATGCAACTCTGATGAGTACGTTGTCTTTTTTCTGTTACCCTCTGCAGTTGATGTGCATGGATTTGAAGGGTTTAATCAATTAACACAGTGGTTGTTGTTCCTGGTTGACCAATATGGATGAAGCATCCTTTAAATCCTGTCTCAAACTTTGGCAAAATGTGCCAGCTAAGGATTCATCCATCCACAGCTAATTTTGAAAATTACTAATGTAAGTAATTAAATCTTGATTGCTCATTTCAATGTTGGCAGCCCTGTATGTGCGAATTGAATTGTATGTTGTTAGCCAAAGTTAGCTGAGAACTGATTAAACAATTGAGCACAGACAGTCCACATATGGCTGTGTTATAATATGAGGGGTGTAGGCCACATCAGAGAATGAGAATGCTTATTAAGGTACAATAATACATATGCTATTGTGGCAGTTTCTTAATTAAATATTTGAGGTCTTGTCAGAATGGGTAGCTGACGTTTGGCTGAAAAACCTTGGAATCAATGAGAATCCCATCCAAATTGTTCAGGAGCTGCTAACATCAACTTGTTAGGAACAATAGTGAGAGCTTCATGTACACTATTATTATCAGGTGGGTGAAGAGTTCCTGAAGAAGAGCTTTCTTTACCCCATGAGGTAAGAGATATCTGATTGTTTTTAACAAAAGGTCACATTCTTGACACTTTAGTTTATTTCTACCTTTTAGAGAGATCTAGTGAGGATTTCTGAAAATGTGGACAAGGGTAAAGTGTTGATAAATCTCTGCTCATTTGCCAAATCGTGCTTTAGCCTGCAGGACAGCTTTAACCCTTCGGGTGCCCTGGATGTAACAGTTACGTCCTGGGCAGCACTGCTCGGGTGTCCAGGACGTAACCGTTACATCCAGGTAGGGGCCCTTGGGGGAAGCGCTAGCGCTCCCCCTGGGGGCCTCGCAACCCCCTACCCTAGGCAAGGATCGAAGGGAAATGGCTTTCCCTTCGAACCCCGCCCCAACCCCGCCCCACCCCCTGAATCCCTGTGGCACCTGATGACATCACGTCTGACTCATCAGAGGCCTACTTCTCCACACTGGAAGCTCAGCTTCAAGCGCAGATCGGAGGAGAAATGCAAAAGCATTTTTCCTCCGATCACATGGAGGGAGCAAGAGAGGCACGAACGGAGAGGAAGGGCGATGCGATCGGGCAGCAGAAATGTCACTTGATACTAGGGAAATTGTTTGTTTTTTCAATTATTAAATAAGGGGAGCGGCCCCTTGGGCAAGGGCCGCTCCCCAGGGGGACAATTTATTTTTAGGCCATTTCTGCCCCCCTGGGGGCAAATCAGCCTATTATAATTAGGCTGATCTGTCCCCAGAAACCGCTGGGCACCAGGGATCATTTTCTTTTGTTTCTTTTATATTTTTATATGTGTGAAATGACCCCTTAGGCAACGGTCGTTCCCCTGGGGGCAAAATTACTTATAGGCCATTTCTGCTCCCCTTGGGCTCAGATCAGCTTATTTTTATTGGCCAATCTGCCCCCAAGGGGGACAGAATCCAGCAGACAGCAGGGATTTTTTGTTTTTAGGGCAGTTTCACATGAGAGGAACGACGCCTTAGGCAAGGGTCGCTCCCCTGGGAGCAAATTTAACTTTAGGCCATTTCTGCCCCCCTTGGGGCAGATCAGCCTATTTTTATTAGGCCAATCTGCCACCAAGGGGGGCAGAAACCACTAGACACCAGGGATTTTTTATTTTTAGGTCAGTTTCATGTGAGGGGAGTGAACCCTTAGGCAAGGGTCGTGGCCCTGGGGGCCAAATTTATTCTAGGCCATTTCTGCCCCCCCCCTTGGGGGCAGATCGGGCTCTGCTTAATAGGCCGATCTGCCCCCCTCGGAGGCAGAAACCACTAGGCACCAGGGATTTTTTTTTGCGTCAATTTCACGCAAGGGGAGCGACCCTTTAGGCAAGGGTCGCTCCCCTGGGAAGGCAAATTTATTTTAGGCCGTTTCAGCCCCCCTTGGGGGCAGATCGGCCTATTTCTATGCCACTTAGGCACCAGGGATTGGTGTGTGTATGTGTGCTTTTTGTTTGGGGCAACCCCTTGGGCAAGGGTCGCTCCCCATAGGAGTACATTACTGTTGGCCATTTCTGCCCCCTCTTGAGAGAAGATCGGCCTATTTTTGGAAGGCCCATCTGCCCTCAAGGGGAGCAGAAAGCACACCAGAGACCAGGGAAGATTTTTATTGTCAAAAAAAGAGGGTGGGGTTATGGCCATACCCCAACCCCAAATAAAAGGGCCCAAAGTTGTTCTGCCCACTGGTGGGCAGATGGGGCAATTACCCCTGATTCACTCCCGGGGGGGGGAGCAAACCTACTTGATGCCGGGGAATAAAAAAAAAATTGTGGGGTGGTGGCTACCAACCAGTATGGGCATGGTTATGCCTCCACCCCAACTGAAGGGGGTAACAGTCTTTCAGCTCTCCCCCCCACACTAAAACATCTTATCCCACGGCAAGCAAGAGGACATTTGATTATTTTGGGTATTGGTTTTACATTTGGGCCATGAGAACTTGGCTAACTCTCAAAATCGTCCCACTTGGAATGGTGACAGGTGCACGTTTTGGACTTTGGGACGCTGCCACAAGACCTAGACACATCTGAAAACTAAACAACTTCACATGTACCCCGCACCATTTTCTTACCCACAATGCCCTGCAAACCTCAAACTTTGCAGGAAATCACACATTTTCCCACATTTTTGTGATGGAACCTCTGGAATCTGCAGGAATCCACAAAATTCCTACCACCAGCATTGTCTCATCTATACTACAAAAAATTCTGCCCCACTTGTCAGCCCAAAAATTATTATTTTTTGCAAACTGCCCTTTTGGACCCGCTATGGTTCCCCCTCAATTTCGACATGGTTTTGGCTCTTCCCTGTCACAGGCGCTTGGCCCACCTACACAAGTGAGGTATCATTTGTACCGGGAGGCTGAGGGGAACGTTGGGTGGTAGGAAATTTGTCCCGGTGCAGTAATCCCACACAGAAATGTGGGAAAAAAGTGATTCTGTTTAGCAAAATTTGAGGTTTGCTGAGGATTCTGAGTAAGAAAACACTAGGGGATCCACACAAGTCACACCTCCCTGGACTCCCCAAGGTGTCTAGTTTTCAGAAATATTTGGGTTTGGTAGGTTTCCCTATACAGCTGTTGAGCCTAAGACCAAAAACACAGGTGCCCCCCACAAAAACAGGTAGTTTTGTATTTTATCATTTTGATGTGTCCACATAGTGTTTTGGGGCATTTCCTTTCGCGGGCACTAGCACTACCCACACAAGTGAGGTACCATTTTTATCGGGAGACTTGGGGAAATGCTGGGTGGTAGTAAATTTGTGGCTCCTCTCAGATTCCAGAACTTTCTGTCACCGAAATGTGAGAAAAAGGAGTTTTTTTGGACAAATTGTGAGGTTTGCGAAGGATTCTGGGTAACAGAACCTAGTGAGAGCCCGACAAGTCACCCCATCCTGGATTCCCCAAGGTGTCTAGGTTTAAAAAATGCACAGGTTTGCTAGATTTCCCTAGCTGCCGGCTGAGCTAGAGACCAAAATCCACAGCTAGGCACTTTGCAAAAAACAGCTTTGCTTTCTTTGGGAAAATGTGATGAGTCCACGTTGTGTTTTGGGGCATTTCCTTTTGCAGGCACTAGGCCTACCCACACAAGTGAGGTACCATTTTTATTGGGAGACTTAGGGGAAGGCTGGGTGGAAAGCAGTTTGTGGCTCCTCTCAGATTCCAGAACTTTCTGTCACCGAAATGTGAGGAAAAAGTGTTTTTTGGGCCAAATTGTGAGGTTTGCAAAGGATTCTGGATAACAGAAGCTGGTGAAGGCCCCACAAGGCCCCCATCTTGGATTCCCCTAGGTGTCTACATTTCCAAAATCCACAGGTTTGGTAGGTTTTCCTAGGCGCTGGCAGAGCTAGAGATCAAAATCCACAGCTAGGTACTTTCCACATCAGTTTTAATGTAAAAATGTGATGTGTCCATGTTGTGTTTCCTGTTGCGGGAATCAGGCCTACCCAAGCAAGTGAGGTACCATTTTTATCGGGAGACTTGGGGAAACACAGAATAGCACAACAAGTGTTATTGTCCCTTGTCTTTCTGTACATTTTTTCCTTACAAATGTAAGATAGTGTGTACAAAAATGTCTATTTGAGAAATACCCTGTAATTCACATGCTAGTATGGGAACCCCTGAATTCAGAGATGTGCAAATAACCACTGCTCCTCAACACCCTATCTTGTGCCCATTTTGGAAATACAAAGATTTTCTTGATACCTATTTTTCACTCTTTATTTTTCAGCAAATGAATTGCTATACCCGTATAGAATGAAAACCCATTGCAAGGTTGCAAGGTGCAGCTCATTTATTGGTTCTGGGTACCTAGGGTTCTTGATGAACCTACAAGCCCTATATATCCCCACAACCAGAAGACGTAACTGTATATTGCTTTAAAAAATCTGACATCTTAGGAGAAAGCTACAGACTGAAACGTGGAGAAAATTGGCTGTTTTTTTCACCTCAATTTCAATGTATTTTTATTTCAGCTGTTATGTTCTGTAGGAAAGACTTGTAAGATTTACACCAATGACCCCTTTGTAAATTCAGAATTTTGTCTACTTTTTAGATTGGTTTCACACTCATTCTGTCACTAACTGGAAGGAGGCTAAAAGCACAAAAAATTGTAAAAATGGGAAATATCCCAGTAAAATGCCAACATTGTGTTGAAAAATGTGTGTTTCTGATTCAAGTCTGAGTACAAGATGAGAGATTGAGCTACAACTAATGTCCACTGCTATCTACAATTGTAGAACAACAACAACAATCAAGATAACTGAAATATACAAAATTATATTTATTACATATGTATGTACAACAACAAAAGAACATGATGATCAAGATTAAATATAAAATATTTACATATTCACAGGGAACGACACATACATTTATATATAGTGAATAGACCTGAGACAAAGAATTATGCAAAACTGCACTGGTCAAAGAACTGCTTTCAGAACATTTTGCTTGTGGACTCGTGTCTACGATCTTCAACAACCTGCTGTGACGGTTTTGTTCATTTGTGGGGGCACAGAGATATTTTTTCATTTTCCTGGCGGGTTGTTTCTAGGTGTTTGTTAACACCTAAAGCGCATGCAGTAACGTCTATTTGCAGCGCGCGAGGCGGTGTGTGTTCAACACTTAAAGCGCATGCAGTAACGTTTTCTGCACGCGCGCCTGCAGTGAGTTTACGGCGGGAGAATTTAAACACTTAAAGCACGTGCAGTAACGTTCTCTGCAGGCGCGCCTGCACGTAAAAATCACCAGGTATTTAAAAGCCTGTCTGAAGCTTTTTTAAATAGGAGATGGACTTACAGAATTCATAGGAGTTCCCTGGTGCACACATTCCCTCTGTTTTTCTTCAGTGCTGGGCATTTCCTGTATATTTCAGGAACACAAAGGAAGGACAGGACATTTCCTGCAGTTCAATGACATAATAGAAGGACTGTGTTTTTTGGACTCAATTTAGTTCGGCCATATTACTTTGGAAAAGAAGATTATTTTTCCTCTCTTTTTGAAGGTTTTTATTATTATTACTCAATTTCTTTTTTTAGGAAAAAAATAATAATAATATACATATATATATATTTATTTCTGATTTTCAAGCAGTGTTTAAAAAAAAAGAAGGAACAACAACAGTTTACATTTTTTTTTAAATTGTCTTTGGGTACTATTTACAATGCAGAATGTGGTGCCTCCTGCGCCTTTTTTGCAAGATCCTGGAGATCCTCCTTTGGAATGGAAGATTTGGATACGCTCTTTTAAAGCCTACTTAGGAGCTATTAATGGACACAAACTCAGACCAGAAAGAAAAAAAAGTTTAATGTACTATTATTTGGGGATGGAAGGTCAGAATATATTTGATCATTTACCAGCTAACGAAATGGGTATTGAAGAAGAATTGGATGAGTTTGACATGGCAATTACACAATTGGACAAACATTTTACTTAGACTATTGTAGTACATAGGTATATGTTTTTTACTAGATCTCAGAATCCCAATGAAAGTATTGACACGATTATCACAGCATGAAAAGTGTTAGCTGCTAAGTGTGAATTTGAGAATTTTACTTCTCAACTTATTAGAGATGAAATAGTGGCAAGATGTTATTCCACAAGAATTCAAGAGAAATTACTTACGTGTAACGATCCGTCGCTGGATAAAGCTATTGATATAGCGAAAAGTATTGGGCGTTCTTTAAAGGATGTTAAACAATTTGAGCTCTTTTTATCCAATACAACCATTTCGGGTGCAGTGTCAATTGTACAGAGTAATGACAACAAAAAGTTTTCACATAATGATAAAAAACAACTTCTAGGAACTCTTTTTCATTTAAAAACAATCAAAAGACTATGGGGGTCATTACAACATTGGCGGTATAAGGCGCTTACCGCCGTGCAGAACACCGCCAATACACCGCCGCGGTAGACCGCCACAGCTATTATGACACACATCATGGAATCTGCCGAAATTCAGACACCCACACAATACCTCCACACCAGGTCAGCGAGAAACTGGCGGAAACACATCCTCCACCTCCACGCCAACAGAAACATGCCCATGCCATTACGACCCACGAATCCACGCGGCGGTATTCCATTGGCGGTACACACCGCCGCACTCAAAATACACAAACATCTCCAAAACACCGCCACATTGGACAATTTGAAATACACACACCAAACACACATACACACACCACTCCCACACACCCAATACTATATAAAACACACACCCACATCACCCACAAACCCCTACTACCAAAAATTCAGAGAGAAGGCCAGAGAGACAGCACAGAACAGACAACCCCATCACACAGAGGCACACAACACCATCATCCACGCAACATCCAAGCACAAAACACCACATACCACTACACTCACCACACTCATCAGCACATACACCACCCCACACATCACCTACACCACCCCATGTCACGCCAAAGACACCCCCGATTCTCCGAGGAGGAGCTCAGGGTCATGGTGGAGGAAATCATCCGGGTAGAGCCACAGTTATTTGGCTCACAGGTACAGCACACATCCATAGCCAGGAAGATGGCGCTATGGCAAAAAATAGTGGACAGGGTCAACGCTGTGGGACAGCACCCAAGAAACAGGGAGGACATCAGGAAGAAGTGGAACGACCTACAGGGGAAGGTGCGTTCCACGGTATCCAGGCACCACATCGCAGTACAGCGGACTGGCGGCGGACCCCCACCTCCTCCCCCCCAACTAACAACATGGGAGGAGCAAGTCTTGTCCATCTTGCATCCTGAGGGCCTCGGAGGAGTCGTTGGAGGAACGGACACTGGTAAGTCTAATCTTAACCATCATACCCCCCACCCTACCTGCATGATATCACACACCCCCACAATCACACCCTCCCCTATCACCCCAAATCCTCACCTATCTACCCATGACACCAACCACCCATCCCAACCCCAAGACCTGCATGACATAACTAAGCATGGACACCCATCACCAAAGCATGCCCACTGCACAGACCCACAACACCCCCCAACCATCAGCACACAAGCCCCCACACAGGAATGCCTGCACTGGGGTTCACGAACACCCAACCATTGCACTCCTTGAAACACACACATGCAATAATCATGTACTTATACCCCCGCAGGAACCCGAAGGAACGTCACCACACCAGAGGGTCCAGACAACACCACTCCACCCCCAGAAGAGGCCCACAGTGACGACAGCAGCTCTGCCCCATTGGATCTTGATGACCAGGCCGGACCATCGTGGGCCTCAGGACAGTCGGTTCCCCTTGCCCAGCCACAGCCCAACGCCAAGCTTACACCCTCTGGTAACACCAGCACAGCACCCACCCAGCGGGCCCAAACCTCCCTACCCAGGACAGGTCAATCAGCGGTGTGTCCACCACTACAGGGCACCCAGGCGAACCCACCACCCCAACAACAACAGGGACCTGGGGGCAGTGGTAGTGGGCACACGGTCCAGGGCACGGAGGCACATGAACACAGGGGAACTGGGAGGGCTGCTGTGCGACATAGGGAGGACAGGCCAAGGGAACCAACTCTCAACGAGGCCCTCTCCTCCATCATGGGAGCATACCACCACTCCCAGGAGACGATGGCCATGGTCCTGGACAAGTTGCAGGAGACCCTGCGTCTGTAGGAGGAACAATATTTGGGGTTCAGGAAGGAGCTCAGGACCATCGGCTCCACCCTGGGCACCATCGTAGGGGTGCTGACGGACATTCAAAAGACCTTGAGGGACACCGTGGCACTCCAAGGGGCCCCTGACACTAGCCAGGACGATGAAATGCCCACCACCTCCGCCGGCGCTAGTGGACAGAACGCCCCGCCACAGGACCAACACACCAGCACCCCATCCCCTGCAGACGGACAACCACCACGCAAGCGGGCCCTGAGATCCAGGAACAGGACAGAGCAAGATGGCAAGACCCCCGCCAGGAAATAAGACCACCCTGATTGTTCCCCCACTGTCCCACTTTGTTACCCTGTCCAAATCGGAACTGACCTAGCTCCACTTCCAATGCCCAGATGTGCAATGTACCTGTGAGACTAATAGACTGGACTCTGCCATGGACATTCCTCCACCATCACCCATCACCAGTTTACAACCCCCCTTCATTTTTTGAGCACTTAAATAAACACCCTTGAAACACTAAAAACAAATGGAGTCAGTCTATGATTTGTAAATCTGTATTATAAATTACAGTTTCATAATTGGTTACCCATTGGAAGGCTAACATACCTATGTCACACATCACAAGCCCTTCAAGGATGCAAACAGTTGACACGTAGGTTACCACACTTGTGAAACTGAAATGGAAGGGTACAACTCAATTAACAAATAGTGAGTGAAATGTAGGTACAGGATAGAGGTAGATGTGTGAAAGTTAATGTAATGGTAAAAATGAAAATGTTCTCAACTGTGTGTCACTGGAAATATTGCTGTATGACTGACTCCCTGTTGTCGTTTTCGTCTTCCTCAGCTTCATCCTCATCACTATCCACAGGCTCCACAGACTCCACAGCTGCCACAACACCGTCATCTGGACCGTCCTCCTGCAGAAAAGGCACCTGGCGTCGCAATGCCAAGTTATGGAGCATGGAGCAGGCGATGATGATGTCGCACACCTTCTTCGGTGAGTAGAATAGGGACCCACCTGTCATATGGAGGCACCGGAACCTGGACTTAAGGAGGCCGAAGGTGCGTTCGATAACCCTCCTAGTCCGCCCATGGGCCTCATTGTAGCGTTCCTCTGCCCTGGTCCTGGGATTCCTCACTGGGGTCAATAGCCAGGAAAGGTTGGGGTAACCAGAGTCCCCCAATAGCTATACACGGTGCCTCTGGAGTTCACCCATCATATCAGGGATGCTGCTATTCCGCAGGATGTAGGCGTCATGCACTGAGCCAGGGAACATAGCATTTACCTGTGAGATGTACTGGTCTGCCAAACAGACTTTCTGGACATTCATTGAATGATAACTCTTCCTGTTCCTGTACACCTGTTCACTCCTGCGGGTCGGGTACCAGAGCTACATGGGTCCCATCAATGGCACCTATGACGTTGGGGATATGTCCAAGGGCATAGAAGTCACCTTTCACTGTAGGCAAATCCTCCACCTCAGGGAATATGATGTATCTCCTTACGTGTTTCAGCAGGGAGACAACACTCTGGACAACACGTTGGAAAACATAGGCTGGGACATCCCTGATGCCATGGCCACTGTTGTTTGAAATGACCCACTTGCAAGGAAATGGAGCACTGACAGCACCTGCACGTCAGGGGGGATTCCAGTCGGATGGCGGATTGGTGACATCAGGTCTGGCTCCAACTGGGTACATAGTTCCTGGATTGTAGCACGGTCAAACCGGTAGGTCACGATTAAATGTCTCTCTTCCATTGTCAACAGGTCCACCAGCGGTCGGTACACCAGAGGATTCCGCCATCTTCTCATATGTCCCAGCTGACGGTGCCTAAGAAGGACAACAGCGAAGAACCAGTCACTATTCCTCCAGGTATGTACCCACAGTTACACACAAGACTACAGCAGACACAAAACCCTTCCTGTATGTGTGTTGAGTGTAGTCCTCAGTATGTGTTGACGCAGTTGAAAATGAATCCATGTGGGCCCCTGAAATGGCGGCTGTCTGACCTCTAAACTGGGACAATGGGATTGTGGGGTAACAGCGCTGGCGTTGCACACCGTTGCGGTAGGCGGTCGTAGACCGCGGCGCAATGCAGCATTGGTTAACATTGGACCCTATGGGTCCCAGGAGCCAATGAACAGGTGTGCCGGCAGTGATGATGCGCCCCGCCGCGGACATCACCACCAATTTCTATCTGTTCAATCACTGGATACCTGACCTTCGACAGGAGAGGACCTACACTGCTAGTGCTGCTGTGACCTCGGTCTGGAAGCGACGATGGCTGCTGCGTCTGAGGAAAGGGCCCCTGCCTTCACTGCACAAGAGTTGGAGAAACTTGTGGATGGGGTCCTCCCCCAGTACATGCTACTCTACGGTCCTCCAGACCAACAGGTTAGTACACAGGGAGCACGTTGTAGGGGCTAGGCCTGGGTGGACAGGGCTGGGTGGAAGAGGGAAGGGGGCAGAAGTCATACTACAGTAAAGCATGGGAATAAATGGGCCACATGGTCAGAGTAGGGAGGGGGCCACTCACATTGATGGTGCAGTTGGTAATGACTGTTCCTCTTTCCTTGTGCATGTCATGTAGGTCAGCGCCCACCAAAAGAGGGACATTTGGCGTGCCATCGCCAAGGAGGTCCGGACCCTGGGGGCCCCCCAGAGACGGGGCACCCACTGCCGTAAGAGATGGGAGGACATTCGCTGCTGCAGCAAGAAGACGGCAGAGGCTCAGCTGGGGATGGCCTCCCAACGTGGGAGGGGTGCCCGTCGTACCATGACCCCCCTGATGTTCCGGATCCTGGCGGTGGCCTACCCGGAGTTGGATGGGCGCTTAAGGACATCACAGAAGACACAAGGGGGTGAGTACACTCTCATTCTGCGGACTTTGCGTGCAGTGGAGGTGTCTGGGTGGGGGAGGTGGGCTCTGGGTGTCCCAAGGCCAGGGCGAGTTAGGTAGACAAGGCCCCTCCGTAATGTAGGCCATGTGGCACTCTACCCCACCTCAGTAAATTATCAAGTTGAGGTATAGTTGCCCCTGTGGCATCCATGTGCGCAGATTTCCACCAATGCCATGTAGGCCATATCCCAGAAATTGCATGTGCAGAGGGCAAGAGCGCGGCGTTGTGCATGGGGCTGCTGCGTCTGTCTTGTCTGCCAACGGTAGCGGTATGCCATGCACTAAAACTCTCTTTCTTCTGTCTCCCCCCCTTTTCCTGCTCTCCCTGTCCTTTTGTACATCAGCATCAACAGGCAGAGGTACAGTGGCACCGGAGCACGAGGGAGCTGCATCCCACATGGCCATGGAGGGCCACACCACAGACTCTGAATACACCAGTGGGACGGAGGGCGAGGGGAGCTTCACGTCGGCCACCGGATCACCAACCAGCGACACAGACTCGTCTGCTGATGTGAGCACCCCTGTGGTGGCGGCACCATCTGTGCGCCCCACTTCTACAGGTACAGCCGCCACCCCCCCTACCAGCACTGCCCTCCCAGCAGCCCCTCAGCGTTCGCCCTGTGTCCGCTCACCCAGGGGGGTGGGTATCACCTTTGCCCCAGGCACCTCAGGGCCTGCCCCAGTCACCCCTGCTGCCCTCAGTGAGGAGGCCATTGACCTCCTCAGGTCACTCACTGTTGGGCAGTCTACCATTGTGAATTCCATCCAGGGTGTAGAAAGGGCGTTGCAACATGGTAATGCATTCCTGGAGGGCATTCATTCTGGTCAGGCTGTCCTTCAGCGAACCCTGCAATCTCTGGCCTCATCACTGATGGCAGCAATTGTCCCTGTGTCCAGCCTCCCCCCTCCAACTTCCTCCACCCAGACCCAATCCCCTGTACCCCAGCCCATCCCAAGCACACCTACAGACCAGCATACACACAAGTCAACACACAAAAGTAGCTCAGGCAAACATAGGCACCACACATCCCACAGGCACTCACACAAGCATCATACCAATACAGACACAGCAACATCCACTGTCTCCACCTTGTCCCCCTCCTCCTCTTCTCCCTCCCAGTCTCGTCTACACACACACCTGCATGCACCACATCTACAGGCACTAGGACTCGCACCAGGACACCCAGCACCACACGCCGCTCACCTGCACTCACCACCTCCACTGCCATTTACACGTCCTCTGTGTCCTCTCCCAGTGTGTCTGTGACGCCCCCTCCCAAAGTACCCAAACGCCAGCAATCACTCACCCAACATCCATCCACCTCACGACAGCCTCCAGTACCTGCACCCAAAACAGCTAAAGTGACACTTCCTACAACCACCTCCTCTTTCTCCACTCCCAGACCCCCTCCAGCTACCCATCCCAGTGTTCGTTAGAAACTGTCCCTCTGTCAAATTGACCTTTTTGCCCCCACCCCCCCTCCAATTCATTAGTCCCGTCGTAGCGCCTCAGCCAAAAAGCCACCAGTACCAGTGATGCGTGTTCCAGGTTTTTGGAGTGCACTGTCCACCAGGGCAGGCAGTAGGACCCGGAGCCAAGGCACTGGCAGCCAACCCCCTGTAAAGGCTCTGAAATTGGAGAGTGGACGACGGGACCGTGTCAAGACTCCTGGTGGGACAACAAGTGAAATGGGATCGAAGGCGATTGGTGAGTCAGCTGTAACTCCAAAAAAGGTGGGTAAGGTCCCGAGGAAGTCTGCCCAGCCTGTTGTGAGTGTCACGGCGGAGAAGTGCGCCATCATTTCCGGCGGTCCAGAAACAACCGCCAGCACCGTCGTCACTGGTCCAGAGCCCACCGCCAGAGTCAATGCCCAGGAGGGCCCAAGTATCGTCACTGGTCCAGAGCCCACCGCCAGAGTCAGTGCCCAGGAGGGCCCAAGTATCGTAATGGGTCCAGAGCCCACCGCCAGAGTCAGTGCCCAGGAGGGCCCAAGTATCGTAATGGGTCTAGAGCCCACCGCCAGAGTCAGTGCCCAGGAGGGCCCAAGTATCGTCACTGGTCCAGAGACCACCGCACAAGACACAGCCCAGGAGGGCCCAAGTATCGTCACTGGTCCTGAGACCACCGCACAAGACACAGCCCAGGAGGGCCCAAGTATCGTCACTGGTCCAGAGACCACCGCACAAGACACAGCCCAGGCGGGGCCAGGATGCCACAGCCCCGCTGGGCAATGATGGAACGTCATGCCACACACCAATGTCCAGTATGGAGATCGTCATGCCACACACCAATGTCCAGTATGGAGATCGTCATGCCACACACCAATGTCCAGTGTGGAGTTCGTCATGCCACATACCAATGTCCAGTGTGGAGTTCGTCATGCCACACACCAATGTCCAGTGTGGAAATCGTCATGCCACACACCATTGTCCAGTGTGGAAATCGTCATGCCACACACCAATGTCCAGTATGGAGATCGTCATGCCACACACCAATGTCCAGTGTGGAGATCGTCATGCCACACACCAATGTCCGTATCAGAACCGCCATGTCAAAGCACCGCTGAACAGTCCAGAAACGCCATGGCAAAGCACCGCTGAACAGGGCAAAGACCGCCATGGCAAAGCACCGCTGAACAGTCCAGAGACCGCCATGGCAAAGCACCACTGAACAGTCCAGAGACCGCCATGGCAAAGCACCGCTGAACAGGGCAAAGACCGCCATGGCAAAGCACCGCTGAACAGGGCAAAGACCGCCATGTCAAAGCACCGCTGAACAGGGCAATGCACCGGGTAGGAATGTATGGCCCACCACATCAGGGATCCTTATCCCATGTTCAGCTGGGACAGTGACAGGACACTACCTTTCACGGGGAGACTCATCCAGTCTGGGCACCAGTCACCCCCCAGTACCAGTATGGACCTGCATCGACTTGAGAGACTGTGGCTTTGCACTCCCCAGGATGGTACAGTGGGCAAGCCACCCACTGTAGAGACTTGAGAGACTGTGGCTTTGCACTCCCCAGGATACATCAATGGGCATGGAGCCCCGTCGTGGATCTGGCTTTGCATTCATCTGGCTGAGGTGCCCCCACTTCCCTTCCCCCTGAGGTGCCTGTAGTGTTTCTATCTGATGCCCCGGCAGTGTTCTCTCGGATTTTGGTCAGGTATCTATTGTGGGCCTCGCCCATGCATTTTTGGACTGTTTGTGCACGGACATTGTTGTGTACATATCTGCAATACTTCTCGGATTATTTATGTAAATATGAGTGATTTTGGAATACATATATTTGTATATTTTTGTATGACATGTATATTGGCACATTATAATGTTTGCCCGAAATACGCATTGTCTTTGCATTCTTCCGGGGGGATTGTGGGGGTTATTCTAACTTTGGAGGAGTGTTAATCCGTCCCAAAAGTGATGGTAAAGTGACGGATATACCACCAGACGTATTACGAGTTCCATAGGATATAATGGACTCGTAATACGGCTGGTGGTAAATCCATCACTTTTCCGTCACTTTTGGGACGGATTAACACCTCCTCCAAAGTTAGAATAACCCCCTGTGGGTTGTTACTGTTCTTTTTGTGACTGCATTGGTGTGTATGTTGTACTATGCGAGGGTGGGGGTGGGGGTGTTTGGTGGGTGTCCCCCTAACTTTTGCCTCCCCTGTGTCGTAGGTGCAGTACTCACCGGTATCTTCTGTGCCTACGTCGCTGTTGGTCGTGAAGGAGCAGAAAGACAAGGGCAGGTAGTATTTGGAGTTCCGGCTCCATGGAGTCGTCGTTCCTTGTGGGATGTGTAGAAGGTGAGCGTTTTCCCATAGCAAAAGCTGTTTCCGCCGTGTTTTTATCCACGGTGAATCCGCCCCGGAAAAGGTGGCGGATTGGCCTGTTGTGATACTGTGGGCGGTACATTGTCTCCCGCCTGTCTGTTGGCGGTGACTGCCGCGCTGCTTGTCTGTACCGCCGTGGCGGGCGGTGTGTTAAAGTGGCTGTCTTTGCTGGCGGTTTCCGCCAGGGTCATAATTCCCTTTTGTTGTCCGTCTGACAGTTTGCGGTATTACCGCATCTTTAACACCGTCTGCCAGGGTTGTAATGACCACCTATTTGTTTTAGATGTGGTTCTACAGCTCGTGTGTCTTCTTTCAGAAACTGTCCTGCAATTAACCAACAATGTAGGAATTGTAACAAGATTGGGCATTTTTCAAGGGTTTGCAGAAGTGCACGCAAGAATAATGTTCGGTGTGTGATAAGTGAGGATGCAGAAGATGGTCAACATAATGATAAGGAATTTGTATAAGTTGTTAAAGATATCACAACATCGAATAACAGACTTGTCATGGAACCTGATGTTGATGTATCAATTGAAGGGGTTGTAGTTAAAGTTTTGGTAGACACAGGAGCTCACATTACAATTGTGTCTCAACAAACGTTTGATGAGTTTTGGGTGTCAAAACCTCTTTTATCTCCTGATGTTTCTACACTTGCCTTTGAGGGAAGCAAAATTGACTCAGTTGGCTATTTTTGGGCTTCCTTGTCAATTTTTAATGAAACCATACAGGGGAAAGTTTATGTGGCCAAAAAGGGGATTAATGTTTTAGGATTGATTCATCAAGCTGAATTCAACTTAGTGATTAAACCAGGATGGGAAAGACCTGTGTCTGTTGAAATTGACAATTCAAATAGTGTTAAAACAGTTTCAGACTCTGTAAGTGTTTGGCAATAGAAATGTAATAGATTATTTCAGGACAAGATGGGCAAAATAACTAATTTTACGCATACGATAAAATTGAAACAGGGTGCTGTGCCTGTTAAACGTAAATTGAGGAATGTTCCTTTCAGTGTAAGAACAGATTTATCCAAATTACTAAAGGAAATGTGTGACCAAGGAATAATTGAGAAGGTGGAAGCGACGTTGTGGTTGTCTCCCATTGTTTTAGCTAAAAAGAGTTCAGGAGATTTAAGAATGTGTGTAGGTTTAAGAAATCTTAATGAGGTCATATGGGGGGATAGCTTTCCTTTACCAAGGGTTGATGATCTCATCACAAAAGTTGGGTCGGCTAGTTGGTTCACAAAACTGGATTTGATGTCAGCATATCATCAAGTAGAGATAGATGTTAACTCCAGACATCTGAAAGCATTTATAACTCCAGACGGGACCTTTCAGTTTTGCAGGCTTCCCTTTGCCCTTGCCTCCGCTGCTGCAGTGTTCCAGAGATTGATGTCTGGCATGTTTTTTGACAATCCTAATGTAGTGGTTTTCCAGGATGATATTTTGTTTTTTTCTGATATGGAATTAGCACATGACAACATTTTATAGGGTGTGTTAGGAACAATGGAAGCTAGGGGAGTCACTCTAAGACAGGAGAAGTGCATATTCAAAACTAGAGAGATTGAGTCTCTTGGGCACGTTTTATCTGAACAAGGTGTTAAGCCTAAACCAGGATCAGTCAAAAGTGTTCTAGAAGCGCTTGCTCCTAAGACCAAAAAACAACTTTTGTCTTTTTTGGGGTTGTGTGAGTTCTATGGGAAATTTTTGAAAAACTTTGTTAAGACAATTGAGTGTTTTAGATCGGTGCTTAAGAATAAGGCAACTTTTCACTGGTTGGCTGAATGCAATTGAGTGTTTGAACAAGTTAAACATGATATTATTAATGCTCCTGTTTTGCAGCCCTTTTCAAAAACTAAGGAAACAGTTGTGACGGTGGATGCTTGTGAGTGTGGTCTGGGTGTGGTTTTAACACAAATATCAAGTGATGGACATGAAAGCACTATTGGATTTGCTTCAAGAACCTTGCATTTAGTAGAATGTAAATATTCAGTGTTTGAGAAAGAACTTTTGGCTTCTGTATGGAGTGTGGAGAAGTTTAAACAATATCTTTGGGGCAGGCATTTTCTTTAAAAAAATGATCATCAACCTTTAGTTGAAATACTGTCTGGAAGGAAAATTAAACGTTCTACAGCTCGCATAGCTAGGTTGTCAGCTAAACTTTTGAAATTCAACTTTTCTGTTGAATATATTTCTGGAGGTAAGAACTGTAGGGCAGACTGTCTTTCTCGATTACCCATTATAGAGGAGGATAAACTAGAATGGGAAACAGAAATTGAGGGATGCTTTGTAGCCTGTATCACTCAGTATGATAAAAATTTGAATGAGAATGCATGGATTGAATTAGTGCAGAAGGATAAGTTGTTAGTGGAGGTGATGCATTTGGTAAGGTCTGGTTGGCCCAAAGAGAAGAATTTGTTACCTGAGCTGCAACCGTATTGGAAAGTGTCTGATGAATTGTCCATTAGAGGAGAAGAATTGGTGAGGAGTGATCAGCTTGTTCCGCCTGAGTGTTTTAGAACAGATTTAATTGCCCAGGCTCATTCTGGTCATTTGGGTGTGACCTTTACTAAAAGGAAGTTGAGATCTGACTTCTGGTGGCATAGAATGGACAAAGAGATAGAAGAATATGTCAAAATTGTACAGGATGCTCTGTGAGTGATAGAGATTTGGTCATGGAGAGAGTAGTACTGATTCCTATGTGCCTTCACCAGATAGGGCTTGGCAGAAAATTGGTTTAGATTTTAGGGGTCCATATCATGTTTTACCTTCTGACATGAGGTATTTGGTAGTGATGGTTGACCATCTATTGAGGTGGGATGAAGTGGAATCTGTAAAGTTTCCAACTACCCAAAGTGTTTTCAACTGCTTAAAAAACGTTTTCATCTGTGAAGGTTTCCAGAGATTTTTTTTTACTGATAATGGGGTGCAATTTGTTTCAACAGAAATGCTTCAATTTTTAAACAACTGTGGCATTAAACACTTTAGAACTCCACTGTATCATCAACAGGGCAATTGAATGGTATAACGATTTAACTGTGTTCTAGTAGATTGTATTCAAGCTGCATATAGGAGCAATATGTCAGTGGATCAAGCTATAAAAGATCTGATTTGGTCCTATCGTACTACACCACACGTGGCCACTGGCAAAAGTCCTTTTGAACTTATGAGAGGTAGAATTGCAGCAACTGAACTTTGTCCTTTTTGGATGATTAAGTTGTTTCATGATGGGAGTAATTTGAAAGAAACCTGGCGAACTGCTAAGAACAATTCAAATTGTGTGGGAAAGAAGAGAGTGGGTGAAATGAGAGATAGTAGTGGGAAATTGCATGTAGGAGATTGGGTGAGAGTGAAAAGCCCCATGTTAGTTAGGAAAGGTTTGTCTACATTTAAGGATCCCCAACAAATTCATGACATTCGCAGGAGTGCTGCAAAGCTTTCTGACGGTACTTGGTGGAATATCACACGGTTAGCTCTGGATCCCAGAATGCAAACACAGAGGAAACTTGATCAACCCACTGAAGATAGCTCTAAGCTCAATCAACCCATAGCTCTGGATCCCAGAATGCAGACACAGAGAAAACTTAATCAACCTATTGGTGATAGCTCCGGAAAGCACAATCAACCCATTGATGATAACTCTACTAGTAAAGGAAAAGGTGATAAGAGAAGTGTGAGAGTTAGTTATAAACCTACAAAATTTCAAGATTATGTCATGTATTGGTACATTTGGAAAATTACTTATTTTCACTGTGTTATGTAGAAATGTTATGATATGTATTAAGTTTATGTAGTTTCTCTTTGTATTTTGTTCTTTTTTGTTTTTTTGTTAATGTTAAGATTAAGGCCTGATTACAACTTTGGAGGAGGTGTTAATCTGTCCCAAAAGTGACGGTAAAGTGACGGATATACCACCAGCCGTATTACGAGTCCATTATATCCTATGGAACTCATAATACGGTTGGTAGTATATCTGTCACGTTTGGGGCGGATTAACACCTCCTCCAAAGTTGTAATCAGGCCCTTAGTCTTAAGAGGGGGAGAAGTGTAATGACGTGGCTTGGAATGTTATGCATGTCAGACAGAACCTGGTGACATCGCATAGACACGAAAGCGGCAGATGTTCGTTGGTGGTCTCCAGCTCAAGCTATGTTTGTGCTCTCTGCCCCTTTCCATCGTATTTTGTATCTTGTGCTTCAATCTTAATAAATCATTTATGAAAAGGAACTACGGAAGAGTTATTTCAGGCCCTTAGTCAGTATCTGTGATCAGTGGTGCTGAATGCTGCAGAGTATGAATAGTATAAATATCACCTTTATACAGAGGTTAGAATGTTGTCCAGGATTAAGCGTTGTTCTCACTATCATGCACGTTATCAGCATAAACAAAGCTTATACCTACTTCCTCTAAATTTAGTGTTTAAATTTATAGTGCATGGCTAATTCCTCAGGGAACTTTTTGGCTTGTGCCTATCCTTATACTACCAGCAGTTTAGAGCCTAGATTTAATGCTGGTGGCTGCTTCCTCCAGTAAATACTGAGGTGTGGAACATTTCTTCATCCTCTAGCCCTTCTTCTACCCCCCAACTCCCTTTCCCAACTGTCTGTCCATAATATATAATGTAGCTCTTTGAACTAATGTTATCTAGAAATGTATTGCACTAGTTTCTAGGCATGGCTGTTTTTCCAAAGACTCTTTCCCTTATATCTACTTGCATAAGGTAAACTGGATATGAAAGTATCTGAAATGGTCATATTAGTTCGGCCCATAATATTCTGACAAGACAACAAGACTCTTAGTTTTTTCCCTTAAACAAATCCACTAACACCTTAATGCTTTTATTTGCATATCCCTCAAACCCTTCAGCCCATGGAGATCCAGAATAAACAAGCTTTCCAAAGTAAAGCTTGTATTGTTAGCTTTACCTGCCATCCCATCTTATTTCTTATCATGTATCATCTTGTAATTACTCCTGTGGGTTGATGGCTAATGATGTGCTGGTCTCTCATCCCACTCTCTGCAACTCTAGTCTTATCATTATGAGTTCCTTTTGGGCATACATCCCGCCTTTTACAACTCCCAAACAGGACATCCACTAGTATTTCTAATACCTGGTGGAATATTTATTCTGTCATCTCAAGTAGATTTCTACAGGGTTTATAGAGTCATCCTTTCCAACCCTTGCTGCCAAAGGAACTTACATAAATCGGTTTCACTTGAAAGGTTAGGTTCTATAGACTCTCATTTGAGGAGATATGTCAGAGGTACAAAAACTTTGGGGCCATGATCTTCTTATACACTTCTATCCTTTCTATAAAGGACAGCAGATGTCTAGACCAATGGGTTATGTGTGTACAGAATCTATTTATGACTGGTGCTACCTTATATTATATGAAGTTAGAGCTATCCTCAGACATTTAGGGCCTGATTTAGAGTTTAGCGTATGGGGTTACTCCATCACAAATAAGACGGATATCCCATCTGCTGTATTACAATCCTATATCCTATCCTATTATATCCTATGAGATTCATAATACGGCGGACAGGATATCTGTCATGTTTTTGACGGAGTAACCCATCTGCCAAACTCTAAATCAGGACCTTAGATCCTTAAAAAGTTGAAATTGCCCATTTGCACCTCAAAAGGACATGCTGCTGTCAGCTCTAAATCATAGTCACATTTCAGATACACAATTGACTTGAGCCAGCTGATACTGCATTCTAAGTCTCAACTCTACTCAGCACATATGTCCAACATTCTGGAAATGGAATGTGCATTCTTCTCCATACCATTAACAAAATCACACATGTAATGGAAGTATATGCCCACTCACCAAATTCCCAACTAAAGTCCTACACCTTCTGTAAGTCGTACACCGCTCTGCAAGTTCATTTCCTAGACTGAACAGGAATGGTAAACTATGGTATCCCTAACTTTTGAATCTAGTGACTCTAACAGTTGCCCATTTATCCTAAACCCAGACCATAATCCAGCAGACAAAAATATTACTTCAATTCTGAGCAAATATCTACTTTGAGCAAAGAAATGTGCTAAAAATGACTATTCTATAAAGTCAAAACCCTTACACACATCGAATGAGTAAATTACAAATGGCTGTTCTATGGGTTGCAATATACGTGGACATTTTATGGATTTGTTAGGTTCATCCTGGTGGATCTGTCAAGATTTAATTTGCATTAGCCCAGCAGTACTATAGCTACACATGAGCTAATGTGGCATCAATGCTTATTAGTGATATTGGCCTACGTATGGACCTTTCTGTTTAATATTTATATTTTTAGGAATAACAACATTTGCTTATCTAAGGTATCTTAGGAGACTACATTTAGTTTTCAAATAGTGCCATCATATGTGTGTCAATATGTTCCCCATTTTGTTTCTGAAATCTTTTGCAATGCACTATTGGGCTAACATTTTTCCCCATAGATGGCAGCTCATGTTGGATATACTCCTTTCCTTGATCTTTTTAATCTACCCATGTAAAGTTTTTCTCGCCTGTTGTTTTCATTGCTATATCACTACATTATCATACCTTCGCTTGGGATGCTATGGCATTGTATCTGAAGTCAAGAAGATTATTTTGAAGGCTGTCCCTTATTTTATCCACTTCCGTTGATCGTTTTTGTTTTCCAGAGATAACCCTATCCTCTTTATGTATGCTCCTCACTTTTTCTTCTGACTTCACCTCATCTGCTCTTATTTCATATTCACATAACATATGTTGTTCCACATCGCTCCAGGCTTATATGCCTCTGAAACCCTGGTCTCATTATTTCTCATGGAAGTAAAGTTTTGTATGGGTTTGGCTACTTCAGGATCATTCATATGCAGTGAATTCAATCTCCCTAAACCGTGTCATAGTTTTGCATCTCAACTGTCTATCTCACTATTAATAGCAATGCAGAGAGTCTTGACCCTACTCCCCATGGGAACAGTCCAGCCTGAACTGCAAGACCGGGTCCTTCCTAGACCAGAAACAAGCATCCTAGGACCAGTTTTGGGGTATCATCCCTCATCAGCCAGGCTAGCTTGAATCCAGTGGCGCAGTGAGCAAGGAACCCACATCTGGGCATACCCTGGCCACTTAGGGTGACTTTGGAAACACAAAAGGATGATGGACAGAATGCTGAAACTTTTCAAAGACTCGCCGCTGGTCCAGGGAGGACCTGACCTGGCAGTTTGGACTTGACTGTTCCCATGGGGAACAGGGTCAAGACTGATTTGCATATGGCTGGGTCCAAACTGGGGTGGCATTGTGAGCAAAAGAACGATGGATTAAACCCAGATCTATGACTGGGGGTGAGTGTTTGAAAGGTTTCAGCACTCTGTCCATCATTCTTTTGGGTTGTTATCTCCATTAGACACAAGTCATTTGATCATTTTCTCAGTACTCTATAATCCTTTCTACTTATGGTTTTCCTTCCTATGCTGGTGTTTTGCATTTGTCTTTGGCTCACAGTCCACCACATCCAGCTTAGAGGCAGTTTAATGGTTCAGCCGCAGAGTGCCCTCTACGGAAGGGCAGTAGTGGGCCCCATAAACCCCAGAGTCTTGCCTGGGTGGCTGCATAGAAACATACAGTTCCACATTATCTTTAGTATATATTAGATATTTAACCCGTTTATCAATGGTTGTAAATGGTTCCTTCGCCAGCTGACAGGCACCTATCCTTTTGATATCAAATTGCTAATGTTCTAGGTAAACGTTTAACATAATCCAATAACACTAACTGAGTTGATAGACAGAGAAGCAGATTTTTCATTAGCTCCTGGTCCACTTTCAGCTAGAATGCTTAATATATCAACATTTCCATGCCAGGTGCAGGAATTCAGCATTATCAGCACAGCATCTGTCACATCTGAAGTTCATTTCATTTCAGTTCAGTTCATAAATTGTGTTTATTGGGAACACTGTCCAATAAAACAAGAATAAAACCACATTACAAACGTACCACAAAATACTCAAGTCAAAACCCAACCTAATAATTAAAACAACAGAATGTTATACATGTGTTTCCTAACCCTTTATATACCGCCACCACATATCACTTCCAATAACTGCATCTCAAATAAAAGGGCTTTATCTGCCGAGCATGAGCTAAAATATTTTAAAAAGACCAGTTTAAAATCTTTAGTTTGAATCAATATAATTAGGCAATCAAGGAAGAAAATAATGATTTATACATTTCCCTCTCACTGGACTTCTACACAAACCTTAGTTTGATTGAAGGATTTGAGAGAGGACTGGTACTACATATGCAGGATTAAGCCTCATTCCAAGGCTCAGGATTTCATGTCTAAGCATTCTATTAGGCAGTTTCTCAATCTACACCCAAACTATATTATACTTGGGTTAATCTAAAGCCATACACAATTGCCAATAAATTATTATTTTATGTGCGGATGTAGCCCGATCTAATTCGCTATTTAGTAATTCCTTATAACTAAGGACAACAGTCTTCTCTTGTTCCGAGGCTGCTGATTTGTTTAGGTAGAGCAGGGTTTGATATTTATTGATAAAACTCCAGGAAGTTAGATTCAATTTATTTCATTGACGCTTTAGGTACATTTTTAAGTCAAAAGCTCTCCCAATGGTCTCATTTAATATTCCCATCAAGGCTAAGAAGCTCATTACCAACTAATAACATAGGCTGGACCATGGCTTTGTAAGCTTTTAACAGGATGGTCATGGAAGACGCTCTAGGTGAAAATAAACGTTTGTAGCCCAAAGATTACAACAGAGAGCCACATTTTTGATCGGCCTATTTCACTTCAGAGTATTTAGGAAAAGAAGCCTTAAGTATTTATATGAGTTAACCTCTCCGCAATACTCAATAGACCAAGTAAATGTTTGCCTCCCAAGGCCACTACTTCAGTTTTTGTCAATGTTTTGTTGTTAGTTTGTTCTGCTCACAGTAACCTTTGAAAATCTGCAATTCATGTTTGAGACCTATCTGTGTGTTATCTAAGACTACCACGTCATCTGCTTACAATAAGCTAGGGATCAGAATATCCCTAATTTATTGATAAAAGGAGGCAGAGGGGGTCATCCTGACCCTGGCGGTCATTGACCGCCAGGGTCAACGACCGCGAGAGCACCGCCAACAGGCTGGCGGTGCTCTCAAGGGCATTCTGACCGCGGCGGTTTGGCTGCGGTCAGAAAGGGAAAACCGGCGGTCTCCTGCCGGTTTTCCGCTGCCCTCAGGAATCCTCCATGGCGGCGCAGCTTGCTGCGCCGCCATGGGGATTCCGACACCCCTTACCGCCATCCTGTTCCTGGCGGTTCGCCCGCCAGGAACAGGATGGTGGTATGGGGTGTCGTGGGGCCCCTGGGGGCCCCTGCAGTGCCCATGCCAATGGCATGGGCACTGCAGGGGCCCCCGTAAGAGGGCCCCACAAAGAATTTCAGTGTCTGCTTAGCAGACTCTGAAATTCGCGACCTGTCGCACCTTCCCACTCCGCCGGCTCCATTCGGAGCCGGCTTCCTCGTGGGAAGGGGTTTCCCGCTGGGCTGGCGGGCGGCCTTCTGGCGGTCGCCCGCCAGCCCAGCGGGAAAGCCAGAATGGCCTCCAACGGCCATATGGCGGTTCCTGCCAGGCGGGCGGCGACCGCCGCCCGCCGGCCTCAGAATGAGGCCCAGAATGTTTAAGACCATTGGGGAGGTCAGGGAAAAATAGAGAAAATAGGGTTGGGTAAGAAGACATCCCTGTGGCAGGAATTATTAGACGCTTCCAGAGAGAACAATAACAAGCGTTTCTGGGAACTCCTGTCTAAAAGAGAAAATGGAGGTAGGAGTTGTCCCAGCAACCATATTCAACCAGAAAGCTGGGTAGAGCATTTTACTACTCTTTACGCCCTACCAGAGGGCCCAATGGACACCAATGTGGTCCACTCTCCAACAAAATTGTTGGAATCAAATTCCAGCATGGCCCTCCAAGTGGAGGCCCAGTGTGTTCGTGAGGGTTGCCTCATCTTTAAAGTAGAAGAGACCCTTGAGGCTATAAATAGCCTAAAACCTGGTAAAGCACCTGGACCAGACAAGCTTCCTGGAGATCTTTATAGATCGGAACCATACATCTGGTCCTGGTATATTAATGCCATTTCAAATAGCATAGCTGCAGGGAGGCAAATTCCAGGTACATGGAAGGGGGCAGAGATCATACCCATTTATAAAAAAGGAAATGCTAATCTTCCAGCTAACTATAGGCCAATTAGCCTTATAGACAACCTACAAAAGATCTTTGCTAAACAAATTTTGCAGAGGCTAATCAATTGGGTTGAGGAGTATCAAATCCTTTCCCATTTACAGGCAGGGTTTCGTGCAAAAACTAGCACGATAGACCAGGTCTTCTGATTGGCCATATTGCATTGGAAATATGTTCTTGTGGCCAAGCAATGCCTGTATGTGGTATTTATAGACCTGCGATCGGCTTTTGATCTGGTCCCGAGAGCCAAACTGTGGGAAGTGCTGGGTAGATTGGGAGTCCCAGAGGATCTATTACTCCTGTTAAAACGACTACATGAGAACACTTATGCCCAAGTGAGGTGGGGTGAACAAGGCGAACTGACAGAGCGGATCCCAATCAGAAGGGGAGTTCGCCAAGGTTGTGTGCTAGCCCCCCTACTGTTTACCATATTTATCAACGAAGTAGTAAAGGCTGTGTCCATAGGCCAGAATGATGCCCCTTCCCTGAATACACAAAAAATCCCCATCCTGCTCTTTGCTGATGATTCACTCCTCATTTCTAAGACACCAATGGGGTTGCAAACCCTTGTTGACCGGTTTAACCAATTTTGTAGCGATCATGGGTTGGAGGTTAATATTAACAAAACAAAACTGATGGTGTTATCCAAGGGACCTAGGAAAAAATGTTCCATTCATATTGAGGGAGTACCGTTGAAGGAAGTAAGCTCTATAGATTACCTGGGAGTTAGGCTAACCAGCAAACTATTATGGGAAGAGCAGATTACAAAAAGTGCAGGGCTCCTACAACACAGAGCCTCATCTATATTGCGTTTCTATCAAAGCACCTCTACCAAAGTTGTTTCCCCAGCAATAAAAATGTATACAGCTAAGGCTCAAAGTGCAGCCCTGTACGGAGCGGAGGTATGGGGTTGCGCTAACTGTAACAAGATCAGTGTGGGGGAAAACAACTTTGCAAGGGCCTTAACTGCATGTCCACGCACTACACCCTTGCTTCCATTATTTCTAGATCTGGGGTTAAGCCGAGTAGCAGATCTAGCTACTCTAAGGCCCCTCCTTTATAGGATCAGGTTATGGATAACCCCCGAACTAGATATATATAAAACCGCATTACTCGATCTATTGAAATGCCAGAACGCTAATACTCTACCCTGGATTCACCACGTGGCCCATTGGCTCCGGCTATTGGGTCTGGGTGATTATTGAGAAAATCCCCATAAATTAGAGAGACGGCATAAAAACATTTTAAAGTTAACCTATTGGTCTTATGTTAAGGACAACTACATAACCCACAAATCCCACGGCCGCTTAACTAATTCCTTCATTGATATTAAATGGTCCCCAAAGTTTGAATCCTATTTGGATGTTATACCGGATTTGCAGGGCAAGAGCTTATATGCAAGGTTTCGTTTTGGCTCTCTGCCCCTGATGTCATTGATTCATAGGTGGGGGTCGATTAATCTTCCCGATATATGCCCTGCCTGTGGCAGTACTTTCGAAACCATTGAGCATTTCATGTTCTTTTGCCCAGCCTATGCGATTCCGCTACTAAAATGGATCCGCAATATTTGCAGGGACATGGGATTCAAGAACTGCTCTTTGGCTCTACAGGTTCTAAAAAGCCACAATTCAACCGACGTAATTCTTTCAGTAAGCAAGTATTTAGCAACAGCTTGGAGCATACGATGCCATCTCCAAAAAGTAATTTAAGGTCTCATCTCTTCTATAGATAAGTTTTAGAGTCATATGTGCAATTTAAGTTATTGTTCTAATGTTTCTACACCAATTTATAGATGTGTATTTATTTATTTGCTTAAGAATTATTTATTATCTTGTTTTATGTGTTTTATGGTCATTGATCGAACAAAGTTGATGATGATGATGATGATAAATTATTCACCATGTGGTCTGGACGGGGCTTGGAATAGATTTTTCTCAGACAAATATGTGGGTAATCATCCTGTGTTTCTGCTATTTTTTTACTAGTGTTAGCCGCAAAGAGTTATTTTTATACACCTGTCTGGTATTCGTGCCATCTTAACATGAATCCGATATCCATTTTAAGTTATTATATAAGCTTTTTATTTCATTGTGCTTGTGTCTCTAATGACTTGGCAGTGCCTAAATTTGCCTATATGATGATTGTGCCGGGAGCAGGCTCTTCATGTCAAAGTATGCTATCTAAATTATCAAGGAACTGTATCACTATGTAACATCAACCTAGCACTTTAAATTTTTAAATCTTGGGTCGGATTTTGAAGGTTTTAGAGAAGCTATTTTTATTCTAAAATTTATTTTAAGCCAGTGTGAAAGCATAATGGAACAAACGCACCCTTTTTGTACGATTTAATGTGTAACTTTTATGACCTATGGTCGAATAAAGTATATGATGATGATGATGAAGAAGACATCCCTGTCTTAACCCATTTCAATTGCCATTATATCTGAGAAGTTACAATGATAATCTAGTTCTACCCTCACCCAAGCCTGAGTGCAGAATTGTAACAAGAGAAGCAGTAACTCAGATGAAGGGGGCTAGATTTACTGTTAGAACTTCATGAACAATGATATATCATCGACCTATAGTGGGGGATGTATACTTTTATTCCCAAAGCAAATATGCATAGCTGTTTGTATTTATTGCACTATAGCCATTCAAATCTCCACTGAATGTGCAAGAGGAAAGAAATATGGGGGCAGCCTGGTCTAGTGCCATTGGTAATTTTCATGGGGAATGATATCAATTCATTCACTTTAGCACTTCTAGTAGGAGATGAGCATTGTAATTTTACCCATGTCAGATATTTTTTCATATCTCCATTCACTCTACAGATATTCACAGAAAAAGCCAATCAATCCAATCAAATCCCTTTGTGACATTCAAATGCACTGCATAGGTCACTAAATCCAGTAGCGTCTGTTGTATAATAATGAATAATCAACAGAGATTCAAAGATGTCAGTTGCTGAGGGCTGAGTACCTAATATATAAGAATGTGGTACACTACACATTGGGAATATTATGCCCTCACAGTGAACAGTTATCTAACAGCTGTTTTAACTGTGTAGGTAAAGTTGCAATTTCCAGGAACAAACTAATATATCAATAAAAATCATTTTTCCCAATATAGCAGAGTAAAATGCTAGTGTTATGATTACAATTTATTTTTCACTTAGTTTCCAAAGTCTAATTGAATATTGAAAGTGGACTATTAATAATGTTAGAGGATACATAACATTAGGAAAGCATACTTTATGCCACAAAAAATGAAACCATTTTAGAACTGGTTTGCTTCTCATCCCTGTTTCAAAGGCCCTGCTCCTAGATAAAAAACACTTGTCTTCTGAGCACTGGGAGGCAGGGTTGAGGTCAGTCTGTAGTCTTCAAGCAGAAATTAGCCACATGGGAACGGTACAGGAACAGATGGCAAAACAAAGGGCAGATTTCACAGTACTTCACTTGACCTAGAGATGCCAAAGTGAGCTAGAAGGGATTGCTACCATTCATTCCCATTGCCACCCTAGAATTTCTGGTTTCATCTCCAGCAGAAGCAAAACTAGCTTTGGTCCTGTCATAGGCAATCAGTGAGGCCCCAGCTGACAGGTCCACCAGGAAGTGAGGTCAGCCTTCTGGTCCAGGACAACTAGGCAGAAGTGGGATCTTGACGCAGTATTTGGAGAAGGGAGGAGCATGATCAGTGAGCCCAACAGGAGCAGAGGAGTGGAGCAAGAGCAGAGAAGAGAGGAGGTTGGAATGATGCAGAGTGAAGAAGATGACAGGTGACACCAAAAAGGGTTAGATGGAGAACAGAGTGGCAAGAGGATTTTAACGTCCTAGCAAACTCGGGAAGAGAGGTGCTGTGGACCTGGACACCGTGGCCTTGAAACACGGCTGTGGCTGCAGGCAAGTGACTCGGGTATTCTTTACGAGGGTGACTCAGTGGACAGTGAGGGCCTGCAGCGAAGAGAGGAGAGCACAAAGAGTGAACTGGGGCCGGGACGGGTAAGGCACTGGAAGGGTGATTGAAAGGTGGCGGTCACACACAAGGCCCATTCGCGGAGATGGTGATGGTAGAACCTGGTGTTTTCCTACAGAAATATATTCGAAAACCTTCTTGTGGGTAGCTGGAGGGACATAGAATCTGTTGGTTGATAGAAAAAGAGGCCGATGGCAGCAGGAGAAGCCACAAACCTCTTATTATACTAGTATGTATATTTAAACTTATTTAAATGGCTATTAGCTGACTATTTAAAATTAAGGACACTAATAGAGTACTATGTGACTGTTGTTGTGTTTGCAGCCCCTCTACAGGCCCTTACAGAGAGGGGGACATCTCCATAGAGGAGCGACTTGGGGAAGGACCACATTTCTCCAGATGAAGTTTGGTAGGAGACATCATGTTAACCCCTTCGCTGCCAGGCCTTTTCCCCCTCCTGTGCCGAGCCTTTTTTTGGATATTTGGGGCAGTTCGCGCTTAGGCCCTCATAACTTTGTATTCACATAAGCTACCCACGCCAAATTTGTGTCTTTTTCCAACGTACTTGGGATTCTAGATTTACCCAGACTTTGTGGGTTCCCCTGAAGGAGACCAAGAAATTAGCCAAAATACAGTGAAAATTTTGTTTTTTCAAAAAAATGGGAAAAAGGGCTGCAGAAAGCAGCTCGTGGTTTTTTCCCTGAAAATGGCATCAACAAAGGGTTTGCGGTGACAAGATCACCATCTTCCCAGCTTTCAGGAACAGGCAGACTTGAACTGGAAAACCCAATTTTTCAATACAATTTTGACATTTTACTGGGACATACCCCATTTTTACTATTTTCTGTGCTTTAAGCCTCCTTCCAGTTAGTGACCGAACTGGGTGAGAAACCAATGCTCGATCCCAGAAAGCTAAACATTTCTTAAGAGTAAACACAATTCTGAATTCAGCAAGGGGTCATTTGTGTAGATCCTACAAGTGTTTCCTACAGAAAATAACAGCTAAAATAAAAAATAAAAATGAAATTGAGGTATAAAAACAGCCATTTTTCTCCACGTTTTACTCAGTAACTTTTTACTGTGATGTCAGATTTTTGAAAGCAATATACCATTACATCAGCTGGACTCTTCTGGTTGCGGGGATATATAGGGCTTGTAGGTTCATCAAGAACTCTAGGTACCCAGCGCCAATAAATGAGCTGCACCTTCCAATGGGTTTTTATTCTATACCAGGTATACAGCAATTCATTTGCTGAAATATAAAAAGTGCAAAATAGGTATCAAGAAAACCTTTGTATTTCCAAAATGGCCACAAGATAAGGTGTTGAGAAGCAGTGGTTATTTGCACATCTCTGAATTCCGGGGTGCCCATACTAGCATGTGAATTACAGGGCATTTCTAACATTTTTACACACTGCCTTACATTTGGAAAGAAAAAATGTAGAGAAAGACAAGGGGCAATAACACTTGTTTTGCGATTCTGTGTTCCCTGAGTCTCCCGATAAAAATAGTACCTCACTTGTGTGGGTAGGCCTAGCGCCCACAAAAAGAAATGGCCCAAAACACAATGTGGACACATCAAATTTTTCACAGAAAACAGAGGTGTTTTTTACAAAGTGCCTACCTCTGGATTTTGGCCTCTAGCTCAGCCAGCACCTGGGGAAACCTAGCAAACCAGCACATTTTTGAAAACTAGACACCTAGGGGAATCCAAGATGGGGTGACTTGTGGGGCTCTGACCAGGTTCTGTCACCCAGAATCCTTTGCAAACCTCAAAATGTGACAAAAAAACACTTTTTCCTCTCATTTCGGTGACAGAAAGTTCTGGAATCTGAGAGGAGCCACAAATTTCCTTCCACCCAGCGTTCCCCCAAGTATCCCTATAAAAATGGTACCCCACTTGTGTGGGTAGGCCTAGCGCCCACAAAAGGAAATGCCCCAAAACACTATCTGGACACATCAAAATTATCAAATACAAAACTATCGGTTTTTGCAGGGGGGCACCTGCGTTTTTGGTCCTGGGTTCAGCAGCCTTCTAGGGAAACCTACCAAACCCAGACTTTTCTGAAGCCTAGACACCTGAGGGAGTCCAGTGAGGTGTGACTTGCGTGGATCCCCCAATGTTTTCTTACCCAGAATCCTCCACAAACCTCAAATTTAGCTAAAAAATCAAATTCTTCCCACATTTCTGTGTGGGATCACCGCACTGGGACACATTTCATACCACCCAATGTTCCCCTCAGTCTCCCGGTAAAAATTATACCTCATTTGTGTAGGTGGGCCAAGTGCTTGTGAAAGGGAAGAGCCAAAACATGTCGATATTGAGGGGGAACAAAGGAGGTCCAAAAGGGCAGTTTGCAAAAAAAAATTTTAGGCTGACAAGTGCAGCAGAATTTTTATCGGTATAGATGAGGCAATGCTGGGTGGTAGGAATTTTGTGGATTCCTGCAGATTCCGGAAGGTTCTATCACAAAAACGTGGGAAATATTTGTGATTTCCAGCAAAGTTGGAGGTTTGCAGGGGATTGTGGGTACTAAAAGGGTGCGAGGTGCATGTGAAACACACCACCCTGGAATCACCCAGATGTTTAGTTTTCAGATGTGTCTAGGTCTCGTGGATTTTTCTACATGGCAGCGTCCCAAAGTCCATAAAGTGCAGCCCTCACCATTCCAAGTGGGACGATTTTGAGAGTAAGCCAAGTTCTCATGGCCCAAATGTAAAACTAAAACCCAAAATAATCAAATGTCTTCTTGCTTGCTGTGGGATAAGATGGTTTAGAGTGCAGGGGAGAGCTGAAAGACTGTTACCCCCTTCAGTTGAGGTGGGGACGTAACCAGGCCCATACTGGTTGGTAGCCACCACCCCAATATATATATATATATTTTTTTTAATTCCCTGGCATCTAGTAGACTTTCTGCAACCCGGGGTGTGGATCAGGGGTAATTGCCCCATCTGCCCACTGGTGGGCAGAACAACTTTGGCCCCATTTATTTGGGTTGGGGGTATGGGAGGAAATGGTCTAAATACAATTTGCCCCCCAGGAGAGTGACCCTTGCCTAATGGGTCGCTCCCCATCTCTAAAAAAAAAAACTAAAAAAAAACCACAAAACAAAACTTTGACCTGGCGCCTAGAGGTTTCTGCCCCACTGAGGGCAGATCGGCCTAATAACAATAGGCCGATCTGCCCCCCCTGTGGCCTAAAATAAATTTGCCCCCTCTCCCCAACCCCCCCGGGGAGTGACCCTTGCCTACGGGGTCGCTCTCCTTGCATGACTTGGTGCAAAAAAAAGAGCCCCGGTGACTAGTTGTTTCTTGGGGGCAGATTGACCTAAAATCGCCCGATCTGCCCCCAAGGGGGGCAGAAATGGTCTAAATACAATTTGCCCCCCAGGGGAGCGACCCTTGCCTAATGGGTCGCTCCCCATTTCTAAAAAAACTGAAAAATAAAAAAAAAACACACACATTTTATTTTAGCCCTGGCGCCTAGAGATTTCTGCCCCCCATGGGGGCAGAATGGCCTAAAATGAAGTTGCCCCCCCAGCCCCCCTGGGGAGCGACCCTTGCCTACGGGGTCGCTCCCCTTGCGTGACATTGGCGCAAAAAAAAAAGATCCCCGGTGCCTAGTGGTTTCTAAAATCGGCCGATCTGCCCCCATAGGGTGCATAAATGGGCTAAATACAATTTGTCCCTCCAGGGGAGCGACCCTTGCCTAAGGGGTCGCTCTCCATCTGTAAAAAAAAAAAAAATCCCCGGTGCCTAGTGCTTTCTGCCCCCCTTGGGGCAGATCGGCCTAATTAAAATAGGCTGATCTGTCCCACGTTGGGGGCAGAAATGGCATAAAATATGATTAGCCCCCTAGGGGAGCAACCCTTGCCTAAGGGGTCGCTCCCCACCTCTAAAAAAAAAAATGATCCCTGGTGCCTAGAGGTTTCTGCCCCTCCCTGGTGTCTAGTGGGCCTTTTAGCAGCCGGATTGCTTGTAATCCGGCTGCTAAAACGCTCAAAAAGACTTCAAAGGGAAGGAAATTAATTTCCTTCCCTTTGAAGCCTCTCCGGCCTCCTCCACGTGATCGGAAGAGAAATGCATTTCTCTTCCGATCGTGCTGGAAGCTGAGCTTCCAGCCCGATGGGAGGAGGCCTCTGTGATAGTCAGCGCTCGATCGTGCGCTGACGTCACAGGGGAGAGTGGGGGGTCAGGGGTGGAAGGGGTTCCCCTTCCATCCCTGCCTTGGGGGGGTGGGGGGAACCCCACAGAGGGAGGGGCTCTGTGCCCAGGACGTAATGGTTACGTCCTGGGCACAGAAGGGGTTAAGGGTTGATGGGAAGGCTGACAGGAAGTACTGAAAAGGAGGTTAGAATACTGTGCAGATGTAGTCAGGTTTGAGCGCAGGGAATTCTCCAATATCTGGCTAGTGCACAGGACAAGGTTGGCATCTGACCACTTTCTCCTCAGGATATTTCTGGTCCAATGAAGGCACATCTAGAAGAAAAGAAGATAAGATTCTGTCTGATGGAGAGAAAACTAAAGAACTTCTACCGGCACCCAGGGACTGTAATTGCGCTCCTGGGGTCAAGTGGTTGGCCTTCTGCAAGGACACAAAGGAAGGCAGGTTCCTTACTTTGAAAAAGGCCTAGTTGAGCACCTAAGACTGGCACCCAGGGAAGTACCTGCTGGAAAGAGACCCACTGGCTAAAAGTCTTCATTGAGGAGCTGGGGGTTGATGGAGTAATCGTGGTAAATGCTCCCAGCAATGGAAGAACCATGCAAAGTTTTTTAGCATGCCACAATGTGGGTCAGCAGGATCTTGTAATAAAAGTTTCCTGTTTCGTCAGGACGGGTCTGGCTATAGCTCCAACCAAGCACCACAGGTGGATTTTTAAAACAAAGTGACTATGTTCAAAGGTAAAAACTTGGATTGAATTGAGGTGTCAAATCTACAGCCATGACACATCAACCTTAGCAGCTGCAGAATCTAGCTTTAGCCCCCTCAGAGCTTTTTCAGCGCAAAATCAATGTCTTCAGTAGGAGCTCAAAATTTACATATCAAAATTCAAATGATTTGGTTTCAGATTAGATCGTGCCCCATTGAAAATTATATTTCTATTTCCCCCTAGCTGATTTTGAGCATTTTAATATTGTTTTGCTTATTAAATAGTTCTCTATTTAAAAAAAAAAAAATTTGGGAACTCTTTTTGTTTTGTTTTCTACTTTAAACTTGCTTGAACCAAATGCATATTTTTCAGGGGAATTGATAGCTTTTTGTGCCACGCTTCCAGGGGTTGAAAAGAGATTCTCTAGGAATTGTGTTTTAGCTTTACTAGATTGTGTCTTTATGTTAGTAGAGTTACTCTGCTCCCAAAAAAATAACTCAATGTCTAACACAGTATCTGCCTCATTAGTCCTGAGCATTGAGATATAGCTTGCCTCCTATGGTACAGCATTCAAGGGACCTATATCTGAGTATACCATTGGTCACTTATGGCATCACATCAAACACACAAAAGATGATGGAAGAAATACTTGCACCTAGTCTAAACCACTTATGTAACCTCTCTGATTAGCATTCCAAGCCATTGCTTTTCACCCACTGTGCTACTGTAGCCAGGGGTCCTCCCTTTTTAAATAAGTCATGGTCTTGCTCCTAATGGGAACAATCCATTACCTCTGTGTGGTTTTCAACAATTAAAGCACAGGCATCACAGTGGATTAATGCAGTGACATTCAGTCAACAGTGGGTCAAGGCGAATGAGCCAAATAAGTCAAATATGTGTATAAAGAGTGCTATTAAGTGCTATGTTACAAAGAATAAGTCAGAGAATAGTATAGCTTTAAGCACTTCTAAAGTTGGTTTAGAGATCTACTGAGAGGGCATTTCCTCTGACGTAAACATGTTATTATGGAGGAAGTGCAAATGGAGATTACACTTCTTCAGAATATGAAGGCAGAATGGGTTGACAGCAGAAATTCATAGGTTAATAAGAGAGTGCTGGCTCTTCTGCTCTTGGATTTTGTACCCACTATTCAAATAGTATACAGGATCCAGAAAGTTGTAACAATATTAATATTGTCATGGAGCCTAAAAAAAAACTTTAAAAAAACAATACATCTAATAACATCTAATGTTAAGGTTCATTCAAATCTGATAGCACAATGTTTGAGTAAACTTTTAGCTCAGACTGTTTCTCAATGGCAACACATTTTTATCCCTTGAGTTGATACAACAACCACATACATATGGGCAATAATATTTTTGACATAAGGAAGTGAAAGCGCAGGAGTCTTATTGGATACGCAGAAGCATTGATAGGGTTTCATACCAGTTAAATGGTATTTTCTGAAATGGGTGAGGTGTGTCTCGCAATGCATTGAACGGATTTCAACATTATGTAAAGACCAGTTGCCAGTGCTGTGTGCCGTAAGCAGGGGTTGTAGTTCTCAGGAGATTACGATAATATGAGATGGCAAGCAGGGATGCAGAGTTCCTACCACAGCTTTTAGTATACTCATAGCTTTTTTGGAAACATATATTGGTTTTAGGGCACAGAGCACATGTAGTGTTTTAAATGGAGTTGAGCTCACTTATTCAGATGCACCCACAGGCTGTCATTATGCCTATTGAGTAGGAAACAAGGGGGTAGTATTTGTGATATTATGGACCCACAATGTAAATAAAACACAGGATTAACTATTTAGGTGAAGGGAAGGAGCACCTAATTGTAGGTGAAGATGGCAGAGTAACTGTTGGTTATTATCATCGAAGAGGTGCAGACTATGGTCGGCATGAACTATGAGGTAATTGTAAGCATAGGAAGGACTGGACAAACTCTCTGCAAGCCATATGTGTAACAATAGCAGTACCAGGGTACCATTTTAAAATTGATTTTATTACGTGCATTTTATGAGTCTCAAGTCCCTTGTGAAGGGTGGCATCAGAGTTTGTGAATACCAAAAGTAGTAAATTTACCCCAAGTGTAAACTCACTCAAAATATTAGACCATTGATTTAGGTCATGGTCAATAGCAAAGTTGTTGATGGAAACTAAGAGGAATATATATTGTTACTTTGTGCGATTACAGAGTGGCTTTCAATTAAGTAAACCCTGAAATACTCTGGGAGAAGTTAAAGTTAAATATTTCAGAAGGACTATTGATAATCCTGAAGAAAGTGCACAGAGGGAACTGAGATAGAGTCCAATTAAAACCAAAAACACCTGTTGCCTAAAAGATTTCCTGTAAAAAACGGCTTATACCAGGGTTGTGTAATGGTCAAGCTTTATTTGCCTTTTATCTAATGGACTACCTCTCCGTTCTATTGAGTGCTCACTCATTCTCATCCAAAATGGGAGGGAAACATGTACCTTGTCTTTTATATGCAGCCAACCTGGTAATTATGGATGTAACGGCCATAGGGTTGCAAAGGAAATGAATATATTTTCTTAAGACTGTGAAGAAAAAACATAATAATACAAATTTTAAAGGCAAAAACAATGGTATTGGGCTGTGAAAGGAAAAAGCACTAATGGTTTATTGATAAGTTAAAGTTAGAGGAAGTTACTTTTTACAGATATCTTAGAATGCACTTTTAAACAGATTTAGATTGGGAAATGCATTGAGATGTTGTAAAATCCTATGCATTACCAAGATTGGGAAATGCATTGAGATGTTGTAAAATCCTATGCATTACCAAGTGTATCAGAATTACAGAAGTTCAGTGGGGATTTTGGGCTACCCTATTTGCTCTCGGTTTTACAAGTATTTAACAATTGTGCAAACAAAGTAATTATTATTTCTGAGTGGGTTTCAAAAGCTGAATAAGTTGGAGCATCAGTATTTAAAAGGGCTTGTGAATCTTCCACAAACTTCTATGGTACAAGCAATAAGGATTAAAACATAATTGGTCTCTTGATATTTTATATCAATGAAATTGCTGCTGGAATTTTGGCATAGATTACTAGCAGCCGGAAAAGACAAAATTGCTTTCTACGGCAAATAAGTGTCTTCAAACAGCAATTTGAGGTAGGCTGCAATTCTAAGAGGGCATATGAAGAAAATAGTGGATTTGCTTTCTCAACACTCTCCCACCATGGATTCATAACTAGACTTAAATATGAAAGTTAAAATAAAGTCCAGAGAACATGATTTGCAATATTTGCTTACAAAGGTCTCAGTTTTGCTTCTGATTGACTCTTGGAATTAGGGAAACGCCCTCTGGAACAACGATGTTGTCTACAACGCAAGCTTAACCATACTTCCTGGAACAACTACTGCCTTTTTCTATGCCTTAACCACACATGTGCTGAACTATACATATGTGTGGTTAAGGCAGGGAAAAAGGCAGAGTGGATCAGGAGAGGGGGCGGTCAGGTAAGTGGGGTTGGGGCAGGTTTGGGGGGTCAGGTTAGTTTGGTTTTTAGGGGCATGAGTTGGGGGATTGGGGTAGTTTGGTTTTAGGGGTGAGGGTGGGGAATCAGGGTGGTTTGGTTTTTGTGGTGGGGGATCAGGGTAGTTTGGTCAGGTAAGTGGGGTTGGATCAGGGTTGGGGGTAGCTTTTAGGGGTGGGAGTGGATTAGGAGCTTGGGGTGAGGGTTTGGGATTGGCGTAGTTTGGTTTTTAGGGGTGGGGTGGATCGGGGTAGTTTGGTTTTTATGGGTAGGGGTAGGGGGGATCGGGGTAGATTGGTTTTTAGGGGTGGGGTGGGGGATTAGGTAGTTTGGTCAAGTAAGTGGGGTACAGGCAGGGTTGGAGGTCATTTTTAGGGGTGGGGTGGATTAAGGGCCTGTAGTGGGAGTGGGAGGGTCGAGGTAGTTGGGTTCTCAGGGGCGGGGCGGGGGGATCAGGGTAGTTTAGTTTTTAGGGGTGGGGTGGGGGTTCGGTTGTTTTTAGGGCTGGTGAGGGGTCAGGGAAGGTTTTAGGGCTCAGGGTGGGAGTGTCGGAGTAGTTTTGTTTTTAGAGGTGGAGTAGTTTTATTTTTAGGGGCGGGGTGAAGGGGTCGGGTAGTTTTGTTTATGGGGGTGGGGTGGATGAATTGAGGTAGTTTTGTTTTAAGGGGCAGGGTGAGGGGATCGGGGTAGTTTGGTATTTAGGGGCAGGGTGGAGCGATCAGAGTAGTTTGGTTTTTTCGGTGCAGGGGGGTTAGCTGTTTTTAGGGCAGGTGGGGGGGTCAGGGAAGGTTTTAGGAATGAGGGTGGGTGAGGGTATCAGGGTAGTTTTGTTTTTAGGGAATGGGGGACGGACAGTTTTGTTTTTAGGGGCAGGGGTGGTGGGTTGAGGTAGCATGGTTTTTAGGGATGTGGGATCGGGGTAGTTTGGTTTTTAGGGGTGGGGGATCGGGGAGTTTGGTTTTTAGGGGTAGGGGATTGGGATAGCTTTGTTTTTAGGGGTGGGGGTTGTTTTTTAGGGCAAGTGGGAGAGTCTGGAAGGTTTTAGGGCTCAGGGTGGGTGGGGGTGTCGGGTAGTTTTGTTTCTAGGGGCAGAGGTGGTGGGGTCAGGGTAGTTTTGTTTTTAGGGGCGGGGTGGGGATGTTGAGTTAGTTTAGTTTTTAGGGGCGGGGTTTGGGGTAGTTCTATTTTTAGTGGCGGGGTGCGGGTTGGGTTAGTTTTGTTTTTAGGGGCAGGGTGGGGGGGTCGGGAAGGTTTTAGGGCTCAGGGTGGGTGGAGTGTGTTGGGGTACTTTTGTTTTCAGGGGTGAGAGGTCAGGGTAGTTTATGATTAGGGGTGGGGAACTTTTGGGCCTTAGGGCAGGTGGGGGTGGCATGCTAAAACCACGCATGCCGTTCCCACACATGCCTTTATCAGGCATGCTTTTACAATGAAAAATCGTTGTAAAGGCATGAGTTGTAAGGGAAACATCCTGAACAACTAGGTCCTAAACAACTACTTACCTAGACCACTACTGCTAAACAACTAAAAAGTCTCTACAACGAAGTACTGAACAGAACAACTACTGTGTAAACAACAATTTTGCCTGAACAACGAATTTTAAGGTAAGTTTTTCTTTTTTTTAATGATTTATTAGTTGTTTAGAATTTATATATATATATATATATATGTTTATATATATATATCCCCTCAAACGTCCTGCAGCAACCGACTGCTACCGCCTACGAGGTCGGTGCTCGTTCTGGATGCAGGCTCCATAAAACATACAAGATCATCTTTCAACACCTTTAGTGAAAGAGACGCCGGTACTCCAGACTTCTTTCCAAATCCATCGCTTTATTCACACATCGACTGTACAGAGCTGAAAAATCCTAAGGCTTCAGGACTGGCGTGTTTCAACCGTATCAGTCTTCTTCATATCCCATCTTATTACAATTTGAAAAAAAAGCTGTAATGTTGTGTTTTACTCTCCTTGTCACAATTTTACTTCTTTTGTGCTTCATCGTCCTAGTTATTGCAATGCATGCCTTACTATTTAATTTTGCAGTTTTTTCCATAAAGCCTTAATGAACTATATTCTACCTCTGATTGTCTCTGCATATGTGAGACTAATGTAACTGAGAGAAATGGATGGGGTCTGAGCGACCACGATTCCATGAGGAGTCATCTATGTCATGCGCCTGGTTGCCATAGTCATCCCTGTGTTTGGGTGGAGATGAGTCATTGCTAGTTAGCCGGAAAAACCCAGATTAGGCCGACAGGGATCACATGATGCAGGATTAGGCTCAGTCCCCCGCAGTACAGGTGATTCTGCTGCCTGAATCGAGTAGTCTCATTAGGATAATGAGAACTGACGCGACAAGGGAACAGCTAGAAATTTCATAGCACACCAATTTTCAGCATTTATATATAGCCCAACTTAATGCCGAAGTCTACTTTTTAACAAATATTAAAAAAGTAACTTCTAGAAAGTTAAAATGTCCCTTCTTAAAGCCCCCAAGGACTAATTTGCATTAATCGGCAGCTTCCTTTGCCCCCCCCAGTCAGACAGGCACCAATCCCAGTCAGAAGGTAGCTGCCCCCAGGACTTGTTTAGAGTTGCCACAGAGAAGTGGCTGCTCACTTCCATGGCCACACTTGAGAGTGGGCACAAAAGCTCTGTACAAGAGGAGAAGGCTTCCCTATCTTGAATTTGGGCACTGTGGCATTGTTTGCAGTAGAGCAGACAGGAACTGCTGCAAAGTTGGTAGGTTTACCCCTAAAACTTTTACCTCATTGGTCAGGAGTCACTCCCACCCACTAGCCAGTGCCAGGTGAAAAGGCGGCATCCCTAATATCCTCCTCAGAACATTACTGGACCTGAGGAAAAACAGAAAAAGACTAGACATGCTGTCTGTGACCTGGGAGGAGCCCTGAAAGATTGGACCTGCTCTTTCCTGTAACTAGGACAAGGAAGTGGACTCCGAAAGTCAGAATGCCGACCTTCTGTTCAAGCTACAGTGACACAATAAGTTACATGAGGTAAATTGCCCAGTTGATCAGTTCCAACTGGATTTGCTCTGTACCCTGCTTTTGGCCTTAGTGGTTGAGTCTTGACTCTCAAGTGCTGTTCCCGGAACTTTTGGCTGTGAATGGCTGGACTTTTACTATCATCATTAAAGTCTTGGACTTAGAAATGTTTTCAACTTCAAGACCTCCAGACGACTGAGGCAAACCTGCCAAGCCGATCCACCCAAGGTGCTTTTCTGCTGGGCTGATGATTCAGGGATCTTCCACTCAAATCATATCTGCTGCAGCAAATCTGGTTCATCAGGACTTCTTGGAGATGCTATCTGACCTAGCGGAGCCCCTTCAGGTACAATCTGCAGCCTTGCCCTACAAAAAGATTCTGAGCTCTGAAAATGTGACTAAGTGTGAATGCAGAAATTTTGACTGGGTGAAGGTGGCAAAAGTGTCCAGTCAGTGACAGGAATTCCCTTGGCATGACATTTGATTTTCTCACACTCTTTTTCTGCTGAAACCAGCAGCTTCACCAAGACTGCCTCCAATGGTTATCTGAACTGATGGAGTGCTCTTATGTTACAGTCTACTGCCCTGCTGAAGATTTTTGAATTCCATTTTTGAGACTAAGGGTCTGATTTAGAACTCAGCGGACGAGTTACTCCATCACAACGGTGACAGATATCCCGGCCACCAAAATATGAATCCAATAGGATATAATGAGATTTATATTTTAGCGGACAGGAAATCCATCAAAGTTGCGATGGAGTAACTCGTCCTCCGAGATCTAAATCAGGTCCTATGTCCCCAGGTAAAGTTCCTGCAGGGTCAAACCTAGTTTCTGTATCTAACCCACACTCCATTGTTGTTGGTTTCAAATTGCAGCAAAGTCCCAGTCTATCAAGACCACCTAAATACAGTTGGGGCTTAAGGATTTTGACACTATTTTTCTATTTAAAACTTTAAGTATTCATATCACTGTTTTTTTTAGTGTCATTTTATTTATTAACATTTTGTTTTCTTTTTCTAATGCAGTTTAAGATTTTTATTGTCTTGTGTTTTGTTCTTTATGACTGTTTTGGAACTGAAAAGATATTTACTCATTGCCCTATGTTAAAACTGTATCCTCTTTGCCACAGCTGCCAGGGGGTTGAGCTAAGATTAATTTAGTGACTTTAAGGGTTGAGACTAACAAGTATTGTGATTTAATCAAGATGAGTAGTTACCCTGTTGACTAACAACCCAATTTCATACACTTGTGTCAGGGAAATCATGCACAGAAGCAGGTAGTGGTAAAGCCTAAAGGTCAAGTTCTTTGTTAGTGAGAATGCTTCATATTTTTAGACTAGTTTGCCTGTGTTTTTGTGGGAGTAAATATTAATGGATGCAACACTAAGGTAGGGTTAAGGGAGTGAATGCACTCTCAATGGATGAATGGGTGAATGACATGGTCTAAGGAGGGACAATTGAGTATGTGCATTGATGGGTAAGTAGCAGCAGCAAGAAAGCAGAAAACCTCCTGCCACTCACATAATTGTAGCGGTCCATGCACTCATCTGTTTTATCCCTTTACTTTCCATACACTCATCTACTCATTCTGCCATCTTTCCATGTATTCACTCATCCATGCACTCCACTCACCCATTCAGAAATGTGCTTGATCATCTATTAAATGCACTCTTCTATTCATCCATGCATCTTAAACACTCATCCATCCATTCATCTCTCTTTTGGCTCATTTTCATATTCACCCACACAACAGTCTGAACAACCACACAAACAAATTATTAATGAAGAAGCAGTTTACTAAAAAAGGAGACATATAGGCCCTCATTACAAGGCTGGTGGTCATAAGACCGCCAGCCTTGCAGTGGCAGTCCTACCGCCGCGGAGCCGGCGCTAAGGACTGTCACATGGCAAATGTCAAGCCTCCACAACCCTGCCAGGCCCACTGGTGCGGTCGCAAAGCCGCGGCCGGCGGTGAGCACCTCCAATCTGGTGGCAGGCCTCAGCCTGCAGCCGGATTATGAGGCTGCAAACCGCCAGACTTTCTGTGGAGGGAAACTCTGCCATGAAAACCCTGGCGGTCACACACCCAGTGACAGGAATCTTCATTCCTGTCACTGGCACACACATACACACGTCCGCACACATGCACACATCCCCCCCACCCGTCCACACCCTCACACACATACACCGACACCCCTTCATGCATGCATGCATACACATACACACCCATTCAGCATACGCATATTCAGACACACCCACTCACTCCCATTCATCAACACAGACACCTCCATTCACGCGCACATAAACGTCTGCATTCAGCACTCCTTGCCCCCTACGCAAACATGCACACATGCACCTAAACACACAGACCCTCCCCGCCTTCAGAGCCCCATTTACCTCCTCAGTCGAGGGGGACATCCAGGAGGGTGATGGGTCCTGGCAGTCTTTCTTCGCCTCCACCACCAAGCTTGTAATACGGTGGGTGGAGTTCTGCTGACGTGGCGGTGCCGGCGAGGGACCTGCCACTGCAGTGCCGACCACCAGCATGACTGCTGGCTGCTTTCCACCTCAATGATGGCGGAAAGCAGCCAGCACTCATAGTATGGTGGTCTGCTAACCACCAGCACTGGTGGTCATCTGGAGGGTTGGGCTTTGGTGGTCAGGTAAATTTACCGCCAAAGTACAAACAAGGGCCATAGTTTTGGCAAACGCTAATTTATACATAAAAGGATTAGAGGACTTCCTACCAATGCACAGTAAACCCCACTATGGAATAATACTTCTTCAATCATCTTTCAGGATTCAGACTGCTCTGCCTGGAGTAGATCATTAATGAAGCAGGTAATATAGCTCTGTATTGAAGAGATTTTACTCCCATATATGAGCCCACAGTGTGGTTTAGCTTTTAATTCATCTCAATTTTAAAAATGCCAACAGATTTGTAAGTGAGACTTACATGGAGGCAATATCCGTTTAGAAGAACTAGTGGTGAATGTGAACAATACCACAGATTTCAGACCTTTTTATATGCTGTTTTAGAGTAGATACAGGAAGGATGTCTAAGTCAGGCTGACTGCTAGTCAGTAAAGCTGGGAGAAAATGCCAGTACTGATGAGGTTTTAGGAAGCATATGTATCAATCGCAGAATAATTGACACAGCTAATCTGAAAATGCAGTATGTTTGACTAATACATCATTAATGTAGTCCCCAATGCCAACATTGGGGAATAAAAAAAAGTAGATATTGTGCTTATATTTGGAGATTGCCAGGCTTGGCAGTATTTTAGATCCTAGAATTGTGAAATCTTAGGGGCTGATTTATATCTTGGTGGTATGTATACTCCATTGCAATGGTGATGGAGTATACATGTCGCCAAGATAAAGATCCACCCACCCGATTTAGATGCATGCAGGCCTTATGTTTGGCTATGGTGGTGACTACTTCATCATTGCCATAGCCAAACCTCTCTGATGGTACAACAAACTAGGGGTCATCAGAGAAATGGCTTTTTGTCCACCTTCCCGATCAGGATAGGTGGACATAGAGCCTTTCCTTTAGTGTCTATCACCGCCAGGCAAACCCTGATGAAGAGCAACAGTAAAAAAAAGAAATAATGCCTTCCTTGCCATGGGAAATTACTCCCATGGTCGGAGCATTTATTTTTTATTTTCAAAAAGAAAATCCTTTTGGGGATTTTCTTTTTGAAAATAAAAAATAACTGTTTGGTGCAGGGCGGTGTCCTGCTAATAGAGCCATGCATAAAAAGAGCAAAATACATTGGCAGGAACTGTCATGGTGGTGGTTCCTGGCAATGGATTATAAATGACTGCCGTTATTTATACATTATGGCAGGTGATCCCTCCACTAGTGGGTGGAGTGATTTACTCCGTCCCCTTAGCAAAATTCTGGGCTGCCTGTCCATATATAAGTCAGCCCCTTAGAGTCTTGTCACTTCAAACCATATTCTACAGGAATGCAAAGGATTTAGGGGGTTATTCTAACTTTGGAGGAGTGTTAATCCGTCCCAAAAGTGACGGTAAAGTGACGGATATACCACCAGCCGTATTACGAGTTCCATAGGATATAATGGACTCGTAATACGGCTGGTGGTAAATCCGTCACTTTTCCGTCACTTTTGGGACGGATTAACACCTCCTCCAAAGTTAGAATAACCCCCTTAGTATTTATTGCTGTACTGATAGCACAACTGTATATATGTAAACATTGGTTGGATAAGACCTCCAGCATTGTCAGTATTGGTGCATTGTATGTATTGGCCACTATGAAATGCTGTGGCAAGCTTGAAAAAACATAGGGCCTTCTTGAGGTGCTTCTGGAAGGAGCAGTAGAATGCAGAGTAAGATTGAAACAGCTTTCATGGTCAACAGGTGAGGTGGTTTAGATTCTTACTTGACCTTATTACTTATTATTACCTATTATCTTATTTAAATAGATGAATTAATTTCTATGTAGTGTATAAACTATAACTTGAGCCTTTGCCATGCACTGTTTATTACCTTTGATATTACATTCCTCATGGCGTTATTTGACATCATGGATAAGTTGGTTGAAACATCTGAAATGACACAATTGATGACAACAACATGCATAGCAGTGGTGTGAGTTATAATTACTTCAGGGCAGGAGTTATAGTTACTTGAGATGACTATAATAGGTGAATTTCTTTTTTTTTTTTTATTTAAAACAGTATGTTTTAACTGATATTTTAACATAACAATAATGTCCCCTTAACCTTTATTCAGTGATATATATATATATATACGGAGTGCATAATTATTAGGCAAATGAGTATTTTGACCACATCATCCTCTTTATGCATGTTGTCTTACTCCAAGCTGTATAGGCTCGAAAGCCTACTACCAATTAAGCATATTAGGTGATGTGCATCTCTGTAATGAGAAGGGGTGTGGTCTAATGACATCAACACCCTATATCAGGTGTGCATAATTATTAGGCAACTTCCTTTCCTTTGGCAAAATGGGTCAAAAGAAGGACTTGACAGGCTCAGAAAAGTCAAAAATAGTGAGATATCTTGCAGAGGGATGTAGCACTCTTAAAATTGCAAAGCTTCTGAAGCGTGATCATCAAACAATCAAGCGTTTCATTCAAAATAGTCAACAGGGTCGCAAGAAGCGTGTGGAAAAACCAAGGCGCAAAATAACTGCCCATTAACTGAGAAAAGTCAAGCGTGCAGCTGCCACGATGCCACTTGCCACCAGTTTGGCCATATTTCAGAGCTGCAACATCACTGGAGTGCCCAAAAGCACAAGGTGTGCAATACTCAGAGACATGGCCAAGGTAAGAAAGGCTGAAAGACGACCACCACTGAACAAGACACACAAGCTGAAACGTCAAGACTGGGCCAAGAAATATCTCAAGACTGATTTTTCGAAGGTGTTATGGACTGATGAAATGAGAGTGAGTCTTGATGGGCCAGATGGATGGGCCCGTGGCTGGATTGGTAAAGGGCAGAGAGCTCCAGTCCGACTCAGACGCCAGCAAGGTGGAGGTGGAGTACTGGTTTGGGCTGGTATCATCAAAGATGAGCTTGTGGGGCCTTTTCGGGTTGAGGATGGAGTCAAGCTCAACTCCCAGTCCTACTGCCAGTTCCTGGAAGACACCTTCTTCAAGCAGTGGTACAGGAAGAAGTCTGCATCCTTCAAGAAAAACATGATTTTCATGCAGGACAATGCTCCATCAGACGCGTCCAAGTACTCCACAGCGTGGCTGGCAAGAAAGGGTATAAAAGAAGGAAATCTAATGACATGGCCTCCTTGTTCATCTGATCTGAACCCCATTGAGAACCTGTGGTCCATCATCAAATGTGAGATTTACAAGGAGGGAAAACAGTACACCTCTCTGAACAGTGTCTGGCAGGCTGTGGTTGCTGCTGCACGCAATGTTGATGGTCAACAGATCAAAACACTGACAGAATCCATGGATGGCAGGCTTTTGAGTGTCATTGCAAAGAAAGGTGGCTATATTGGTCACTGATTTGTTTTTGTTTTGTTTTTGAATGTCAGAAATGTATATTTGTGAATGTTGAGATGTTATATTGGTTTCACTGGTAATAATAAATAATTGAAATGGGTATATATTTGTTTTTTGTTAAGTTGCCTAATAATTATGCACAGTGATAGTCACCTGCACACACAGATATCCCCCTAACATAGCTAAAACTAAAAACAAACTAAAAACTACTTCCAAAAATATTCAGCTTTGATATTAATGAGTTTTTTGGGTTCATTGAGAACATGGTTGTTGTTCAATAATAAAATTAATCCTCAAAAATACAACTTGCCTAATAATTCTGCACTCCCTGTATACATATATATATATATATATATATACACATATATATATATTTATATATATATATATATTATCTGTATATATATATATATATAGACACACTCACATATATGTTAACTTCTGAACTAATTCAAAAAATGTAACATTAACTCCTAGAATTATTTTCTATTAGAGGGTGTTATTGCAGTACTGTTAGTGGTTAATATGTAGTGGATGACTTACTTCAACACTTGGCGGGTGTAAACTTAAGCTTGTTTTGTCACGTTTATGGTTGTAGTAACTTTTAAATTGCATTTGTAAATCATATTTACTATTATGTGGGTGTGTGTTTTGTATTAGCATGTCCCTCCACAACATCCTTAGATTTCTATAAAACCCACCCATTTTCTAATAATTATTCCCCATTTCCTCACCACTCCCTATTCCTTCCCATGTTTATTTCAAAAGTGAATTCCTATGTGTGTTGGGATCTATACCACCATAGCAGACATATCTGCACAGAAAAATGGGAGTGGCAGAGCTATATATATTCTCCTATACATTTGTAATTTGCATTTTGTAGTACTTGAGTAGTAATACTGGAATACCTCTTTACATATTACAAAATGTGGTTCATAAATAGGGCCTCATACCTATCTTCGGTTCTTACACGATTTTTCTGATATTCATTTCTTGAGTACAGGCATCTGAAGGGCTTTCACATTTTGACATGAACTGTAAAATAATCCTCAGCTTGCCTGTATACAATTTTCTACATTAGTCATGGAGTTTTGGCATATGGAAATATAGTGTACCCTCCTCTCTTTTAGCGCGATAGTGTGTGAAGGAAAGAAAAGCGACCACACATCTAATAAAGAGGAGAAAAGTAAGCAGCAGTCTATACATTAAATAATGTAATAAGGGCAACTGCAAATATCAGGAGCCTTAACTCATCAGGGGTTTTCTCTTATTCATGCTGAAAGCCATGGGGTTAGCGTAATTAGTAATACTCCCTACTGTGCTTTAATAGTGGAAACATCACAGTCCATTCTGCATTTCATTTATATTAATGTATGTCGATAGATCCCATAAGGAAATGCAACAGAAATAAATGCAAATTAGAATCATGAACACAAACATTTGTATGAGAAAATCCAGAGGTTACATTAAAATGTTTTATGCAACATAGGACTCCTTCAAAAAAATACAAAGGTTTAAACTAAGGAAACATTAGAAATACCACAGTTATAGTCACTTTTTCCCCTCGTTGATTAAAACATTATTTGCGAAAGTTACACTGCGATCCACAGCGTTATCAAAATGCAAACGTCCCTCATACACTCAAGCAACTATAATTTGTCATATTTATTATATTACACAAACAAAATATTTTGTTTTATATATATATATATATATATATATATATATATGAATATATATATATATATATATATATACATACACATCTATATGTATATATATACATTTGTAATATATGCAAAAATCGCACATGTATACATTATTTTGAAACACGTGATTTAGTATCATATATCATGCATTATTTTGAAACACATGATTTAGTATCATAAATCATGCATATGCATATGGAGAGGTATAGTTGCTTGAGTGTATGAGGGGCGTTTAAATTGTAGATAAGCTGTGAATGTTTATAACGGGGAGTGTCCATTGTGAATGTCTATAATATATATATTTATTCTTGCTGGTACAGCAGTACTATCTTGCGGGTACAGCTGTACCTCGCAATACTAAGAAAGCTTAGGATAGACTAGAAGCTTTTGGTTTCCAACAAGTAAAACGTTTCTTTTTATTTCTAATTCTAATCATTGGTGTGCTTTTGACCTGTTCAGAAGGTCAACAGTTCAACTGTTGCTTATGTTTTTTTTGGGTGAATTGTTGATTCTGGCAGAAGGGGGACAAACCCCTGCTGTGCCCACTGGAATGCGAAACATCTTTGCGCCATGCATTCCACCCATTTCCCTTGGGCAGTAAGGAGAAGAGGGTTGGAGTTGGTGAAACTGGAGGAGAGAGCATCTGTCAGAGCTGGGGATATCACAACAGCTGACTGTCCACTTCAGCCATGGTCACCCAAATGTTCCCATCAGCGACTACTTTTGCACTACACACCATTCCACCACCAGGCAGTGAATGTGAACCTCCTGAGGCAGCAGCAAAACATTGTTTAGCCTCATGCTCGGACAGCAACCTACTGTTTAGCTTACCAAACTGTTATATTTACCGAGGAGAGCTACCTTAACATCCACTGGTAGCTTGTAATAGTTCACTGCTGCCGTCCCCAAAATTCCTATTCTTTATTTTTTTATTTTTTTAGGCGCATGTTTAAGATGCCCTGTTGGGTGTGTGCTTTCTTTGTTTTATAATTGGTCCAGTTGACCTATAGTTCTTCTCAGAAATATTTTCCATTTCACCATAATAAGCTGCTTGTTATTGCAACTTTTCACTTACAGGAGCAGGTAGTATTATACAAAAGAAGAGAAAAGGAGAGGGAAGTGGAGAGTAAGTTTCAATATGTAGGTACGTATAGAAAAGGAATAGTCCTTTAATAAGCAAAAATTAAAAATGTTAATTGTAACTTTAAAACTGTAAAATATTAAACATCTTGTCGGCATTTGTTCACATCCAGAAAACATGAATTAAAAAATGTATGCACTCTTGTTCATGTAGGAGGGAAAATATGTTTAGAAATGTTTACTTTAATGTATCACCAAACACACACAAGAGAAGATGGGAGGGTAAGAGGCAAGAGGGAGTACCACAAGCCCTCTGATTTGCTAGTATTTGAATTTTAGAAATTAAATGGCCACCATTACTGTTTACTGTGAAGTTGACAAGTGGTCTGTAACAGATAACTACTGTGATAAACATAAATGTATATTGTATTTTTAAAAGTTTTACGATGTCATAAGACTCTTGCTGGATCATGAATATTAAAAAGGTGTAGGTGAGTTCTCAATACAGTCTACTAGTAAGAACGCAAATTATGCTCCTAGTTATTAAGAGAAACTGTGTAAGAGACAAATACTGTGATGAGCAGATTTTTTTTTAAACGTTACGATCTTGCAAGATTCTCACAACATTGTAAAGAGTAGGAAGGAGTAGGTGCTTTTTTATTCGATTTTTCAGATGTTTATAACAGTTACAACTTCGACGCCAGCTGGCCACCAATCCATTGTACGGAATATGAGCATCATGTAATGTCACTTACAGTAAAATTGAACATAATGATGGGTTATCATACTTTTGAAAAGTTAGTGTCTCTAGCTCTGCTAGATTTCAGTTAATGACGACAGAAGATATGCTGTGAGCAGGCTCCATATATACTTCAGTGTTGAGGATTGTGGAAGTACCTCAGCTAAGCTTCCAGTTGACCTCTGCAGTACACCATGGGCCTGATTCTAACTTTGGAGGACGGTGTTAAACCGTCCCAAAAGTGGCGGACATACCACCTACCGTATTACGAGTTCCATAGGATATAATGGACTCGTAATACGGTAGGTGGTATATCCGCCACTTTTGGGACGGTTTAACACCGTCCTCCAAAGTTAGAATCAGGCCCCATGTCTTTTAACCACTGATCCAGTTTATGGACTGCCCTTTTACCCCAGTGAACGGACAACCTTCTCTTTGCTAACAGTAGAGCCACCACTACTAGTCTTCGGATGGCCAACTGCAATGGCTTAACAAGACCATGAAGGCACTTTGGAGAGTGCATGTTATCTGCTCCATCACCATCTCCAAAAGGGCCTGTGTCTATGAGCAGGGTCACATGCCCAGGCCAGGAGGAGAAAGTCTGCCTCCATTGCCTGACAGCAAGCACAGTGTGCTGATGTGGGGTATAGTAGATTTGTTTTAGTTATTTAAAATGGATAATTTGCAGATTACAATTAGACATGAGTCTATTTGTTATTGTGCAGCAAAATCCCCATTTTTCTAGAGTAAGTGGAGCCTCCGGGAGGTTGTTCCACTAATATATGGTGCAGCAGTAAAGCCTGTTGTTCTGTCTTTTTTCGGAGGCATTGTATAGCCTGGTTATGAGACTTTCACGTGTGCTACATGTAATTAGTGTCTGCAGTGCCATCAGCTCTGGCGGTTCATCTGATATAGTGCCTACATGGCTGCACAAACTCAATGATATAAAAAGTTAGCAGTCCAACGTTGTGTTTGCATTATATCATCTAGGTCTATGAACCTCAGTCCCGGGTAAATGTCTCCCACGCTCCGTAACCCTGCTTCTGCAAGTAAAGACAGTGCTTTAAGCTCTTCTATGACTGAAAATACCGGATCTTAGAACAATGAAAATGCTGGTGCGTATAGAGACGACCTGTTTGCTCGGGTGCCAAATACCCGCAAGCCAGTCATGGTGTTATGTATAGTGTTTATTTCCTCCTGTGTAGGAGCCTGTATGTACATGTGGGAGCTCAGCCTTGAGCAGTATTGGGTGGGCATCATTGCTCTCTATAGCTAGATGTGCTGTCTATTTTGGAGGGTAGTACCAGTAGTGTGCGCATTGTGCCTGCCCACATTAGTAGCAGAGTTGTGCTTGCGTGCATACATAGTAGAGATGTAGGTCTGGGGCACCAAATCCACTTTGTTCATAAAGGTGAGTGAGTATGCTCCAGCTAATTCTAGGTTGTTTGCCCCCCCAGACTAAGGTGATAATGCATGGTCTCAGGGTTTTGAAGAAGGCCTGCATCAGTCTGATAGGAATGTTAATAAATATGTATAAGAATTTGGATTGTTCTACTATCTTCATGAATGACACTCTATCTGCAAGTGACAAGGGTAGCTGAGACCACCGAGCCTCCAGATCTTCCAGTTGCGAGATCGCAGTGCCATAATTCTGTCTAATGACTGTGTCTGGATCTCTGTGCACCCATATACCTAAGTATTTGATAGGCTCCGTGCTCCATTCCAAAGGGAAGTCCAGTGCATGGGGCTCAGTACTCAGAGTCAGGGGAAAAATGGTTGATTTGGATGGATTTATGCTCAGGCCCAAGTACCACTCGTATCAGACATATTCACAAATAATTAGTGCTAAGTGCGTTTCTGGCTTCCAAACATATAATACCATATCATTTCTTATAAGGATATTGCCAACTGTTGCTGACGAAATCATAGGGCTGCGTCTGTGTGTCACTTCCGCATCACACATGCTAATGGCTCCGGTGCTAGCACAAACAGGATTGGTGACAGTGGCCCCCCTGTTGTGTTCTGCGATACATTTTGAGGGTATCCGATGTATTACCATTAAGAGGCACCATTGCCGTTGGGTCTGTGTATAGCAGTCATATCCATCGCAGAAAAGCCAGCAGCATTCCCATACCATAGTAAACTATAAACATGTATTCCCACTGTATTGGGTGGAACGCTGTGACAGCCTCTAATAGAACCGCCACTATCCGCACTGAGGGGTCCAGCTGATATAGGACTGAAAAGGGCATGCGCAAGTTTTGTGCTGTAGAGCGAGTGGGGATGAACCCTCTCTGGACTGGTAAAACTGCCATAGTGAGTAATGGTTGAAGTCTAGTGGCAAGTATTTTGGCCAATATTTTTGCATCCGTATAAATTAAAGAAAGTGGCCGATAGGACTCGCATCTTTCAGGTGGCTTGTCAGGCTTTAGTAATGTTATTATTAAGGCTTCTCTTAGGGACGGTGACAGTATTTGCTTATTGTAAGTCTCCATGTACATGTCACGGAGATGGGGCACTAGTATGCCTGCATACTCTTTGTACAACTCACTTGGAAGTCTGTCACTTTCGGAAGCCTTCCCATTGGGGCGCATACGTATAGCTTCTTTTATCTCGTCCTCGGTGACTGGTGGTACTAAGAATTTCCTCTGTCCAGGCGAGAGCCAGTGTAGGGGTATCGTATCTAAATATTGTGCAGCCTCTTCACTCGTCACAGGTGCCTGAGCCCTGTACAGCAATGCATGGAAATCTACAAAGCTATCAAGTATAGTTAGAGTATCATGACTGATACTGCTGTCACATTTCTATATGAGCTTGCGCCCATGGTTCTTTGATTTGGAAGCTAGATTGTGGCCAGGGTGACCAGGTTGGGCAGGTTGACCTCCCTCTTCATAAGACCTTGCAGTCCATCGCAGGGACATGTGCCTCACTTCTTGCTCAGCAGTGTCATTGTATTCAGTGATCTGCTCTCATATTTCTGCTAATGTGGGGGGGGGTTCGGGTGACTCTTGTATTCCTGTTCTAAGGTATGCAACGTGTTCTCTATAGATTGTATGTAAGACCTAGTGGACTTCAGTACTCCTGCCCGTAACCCGATATGCCCCTCTAATAGTGATTTTAAATGCTTCCCACAGAGTACCTGCTTCTTCTACAGAAACCTTGTTTCTTCACAATATTGTGTGATCACCATGCATGTTCCATCTCGAAATATCAGATCTAGCAGTGCCGTGGCCTGAAGTCTCTGTTGATACTGTGTGGGCATGTGTGTGGGAATTGCAGTTTTCCAATAACACCAGGGCATGATCTGACAGTGTCTTAGGCATGTGCTTTACTGCCGCTGTCCACGTACTCACCTCCCCAGTCACCAACCAGTATTCAAGTCTAGACCATGTTCTATGTACTGAGGGCATGAAAATGCCTTCCTTGTCCCCTGTGTGCCATAGGCACCATGTATCCTGAAAACCATAGTCTTCCATGCTTTCACAAATTACCTGCTCGGATTGTTTGCCTTGCCATTCTGTTACAGCAGACCAGTCCAGTGCTGAGTATAACTATGGGTTGAGGTCCCCACCCCATAAGACAGTGGAAGGCTTCAAGGCATGTAATTGGCCCCAGGTTCGAGAATAAAACTCAGGATCATCAATATTGGGGCCATAGGAATTTACAAGATTTACAGCAGTGCCATATAGGCATCCCTGCACAATGACGTAGTGCCCTTGGTCATCAATCTCGGAATGTGTGATCATGAATGGAACCACTTTCTTAATCAACAGGAGGACCTCTCTCCAATTTGATGAATAGGATGAAGTTACGTGGACTCCAGGTGGATGGAGGTGGCCGGGAATCGGTTGGTGGACATGTGAAAGGTTCAGTACCTCAGGGGGAGCAACGGTATAATATCTAGTGATAAAGGCCATTGACTCTTCTTATTGGACAGTAAACAGGTGACATGTGGGTCGAACATATAGGAGGGTAGTCATTGTGGTGTAGTCACTAAACCTGGTCTGCTGTTGTGGGCTAGTTTGTTTCAGGAGGGCTTGTTGGTCTCAGTAGTAGCAAGTGCCAATGGATCAGGTTCCCCTCAGTGGGTGCACATGGCACAAGCCATGTACATCCAACCCATGTCATTTCCTGCATCTTCAGGTGTCTGAAGGGGCAAATTCAGATTGTGATGCACATTGTCGTGCCTGCATCAATGACTTAACAAAGTCCATAGCCACTTTTGGATTAGACAAATATTTTCTGCATCCCATTGTGTTTGATTCAAAGTCTGGCTGGATAAAGCATGGCACACAGTATCTCAGCAGCTTGCAATTTTTATTTTGACTTGGGAAAATTCCCTTCAAGCCATCTGCACCACCAATGTAAAATCAGTGAAGAAGGCTATTTTGGTTCTCTCTTGAGCAGTCGTAATTTAGCAGTTTGGCTATAATTGGACGTGGAGTGGTCCCCAGGGGCGGTTGAACTGCCAACAACCTGTGTGCTCTTTCCACAATGAGTACTGAGGATAGATGCTCTCCACATAGTTTTCCAACAAGCCAGTTTTGGTAGATTCTGGCATGACAGTGATTTTCAAGTTATTACACCGGGAGCATACCTCTAATTTTTTGTTTTTAGCTTAAATCACTTCCAGCGCCTTTTCCATATTCAAACACTTGGTTGTGATGGATTGTATGTCATCTTTAGCTCATTCACTGATCAGCGGTTGTGAGCCATGCTGCTTGTTTGTTGAGTTTGGCCATCATATGATTCATCCTCAGATTTAAAGTATCAATTCTCCCATCTATGAATTGCAGACCTTGCTGCATAGCTTGTAGTGGGGTCTCTAATGATGTAGGGCCTTGGCTTTGCATCCCTTATTGGATGTCCGTCAGTGTATGTTGCCGATGTCTAGATGTGCTCTGGGTTTCAAAGGTAAGCCAGGATTCTTGTTTGTCTGTTTTCCCCCATGTTGGATTGCTCATCTTCGTCAGCATGCGCAAGTGCAAGTTTGTCTAGGTAAGTGCAGGGTAGAGGCCAACTGATAGCTGTAGAAGGTAGAAGCTCTCTACACCACCAAGGGAGGTCTCCTATTAAGTAGGGGGGGCTTTCTCTGTCGTCTATGATGCTAGGCTACAGTGAAGTGCAAATAACACAAACCCCACATGCATTCAGAGTTTCACAAATACTTATTGCAGTGCACACTTACACTCAATCTATATGGGGCAGGCTGCACTTAGTAACAGTCTCTCACAGTGTGTTACAGGTGCAGCAATGCCGACCAGGACCTTCTTGACAGCTCACCTCCCATGCTGTGCCCTGTGTTGTAGCATCACGTAGTGCAGTCTCCAGCCTCTGCTCTTTACGATGTCAATTGTGCATTTGATAAACACATAGGCCCCACCTCTTCTAGCACATGTGGGATAATGCAGGCCTCCAGGTTCTCTGTGCACACTCCACTGTCCTGCCTACGCATAAGGGGGTACCCACTCGATCAGCACTGCCCTCGCTGTGTTTGTGGTACTAGCCTGCACTCTGCTACCAATGTGCTGAGTCGGGGAGCCCATAGCCTGAGCAGCTCATTGTAGCACCTCTCAAAGCAAAGCGTCCAAGTGTCTCTCTCCGAGTGGCTTAAGATGTTGCTGGGTGGGGTTATATGCAAAAGACAGGCCGGGCCCCCAAGTTGCCAGCCCACTCGTCCCATCACCCTTCTCTATGGTTCAGGCCATGCCACACTCACCGCTTGCGGCCCAGGTGCCATGTTCGGACGGCTCCTCATGGTAAGGCCATGAGGTAAGTCCTCATGGTAAGGCCCCAGGTCTTGTCGATTCAATCGGGCCACCACGGCTGATGGCAGCAGTGCTGCACTTAGAGGGCCTCCCAGTTCCTCACAATCACACCACTCAGTGAGCGGCAGATGCAGACCTGGCACCTGTGTCTTGTCAACAGCTGCAGCTCAGAGCAGGTTCAGAAGGCCATGCAAGCCCTCAGCGGCATCCTCCACCAGCCTCTGATATCTCTCACAGGGGGTATACACCTCATCCCCAACTCCGTCAGCTCTGTGGCTCCGATCACAGCACCGTCCACCATCAGTAGCAATAGAGGACTATCACAGGTGCACCCCCAGCACTAGGGGCCACATTCATCAGGGTACAGCGCTCTTCATTCTGCTCTATATTCTGTCAGCTGCTGCCACCTTCCTGTTAGCTGGGCCCATGCTTGCCTTAGTCCCTGCAGTATTTTTGCCTTATAACTGCCATAGGCACTGCCTTTTTTAGATCATATTTACCCCCAAAGCATTGTAGATGATATTCCCCTTCTTTAGAGTTCGGATGGCAGTCCAATGGGTGGATATTTGGTGGATTGGAGTTCCCGGCCAGCAGGGCTACACTAAAGTGCACCCATCCTGCTGTGATGAAAGGAGAGGCCAGTCACTCTACACTCACTGCTACACACACCCGTCATTTGAGAGAGACGAATCAAAGAAGAGGCCTGTCCATTGACACACTCTACTATGCCGACCCATCATCTGAAAGAGAGGTTTCAAAGGTGAGTCCAGTCACTCCCCATGCACCCTAATATGCATGCCTGTCATCTGAGAGAGAGGTTTGAAAGGAGAGGCCTCTCCCTTGCCACGCACTACAATGCACACTAATCATCTGAGAAAGAGATCTGAAAGGAGAGACCTGTCGCTCCACACAATCTAATAAGCACACTTTTTGTACGAGAGAGAGGTCTTAAAGGAGCGTCTACTCCACCCGTACAAACTTCTATGTACACCCACTATCTGAGAGAGAGGTCTCAAAGGACAGGTTAGTTCATCCACACACGCTTCTATGTACACCAATCTTTTGAGAGAGAGACCTGAAAGAAGAGGCCAGTCCATCCCCACTCACTACCAGCACACACGTCATCTGGGAGAGGTCTCAAAGGAGAGGCTAGTCTGGGCCAACTCACCACCACTTTGCACACATGTCATCTGAGAGACGAGGTCTGAAAGGTGAGGTCAGCCCCTCCCCACTCACGACTATGCACACCATCCTTGGGATTTGTTTCCTCTCCCAGACCTCTCGCCAGTGTCATGTGAGCTTCAACAGAGACCGTAAAAAAAACGTGCTTTTTATCTTCAATAGAACAATACGTAATCACTTTTTCTAAGTTAACCAACATCTCTAATGTCTTAGCTTGTTCAAAATTACAGGAAAACACTGTTATTAACTTAATTCTAAATGTACGATCTAGCAAGTGGTTTGCAAGAGCCAAACAGGAAGTATGGCCCTCTCTGAGTCCATGCAGGGGATTGTGCGTCTGACTCCCACAAGTGTCTCACAAGCTTTATCACTTTTAATAAATTAAATTTAGAACTCTATGATCTCTCTAGTGTCCTACAAGAGTAATGACACACCTTAAAAATAGATATACATAATGAAAAAATAATACTGTATAATATTGCAAAGAATGATCACTCTCCTTTTGAATTATAACTATGACTTTAATGTAGACCAAAAACAAAGCCTATGAAAAGTATGCTACTCAATTATTAATGAGCTTGCTGGGAAGATGTCTCAAAATGAGAGTTACAAGAACTGAAGAGATGCACAATCTCACCTGAAATATTGCTGTATTACTCTGTTTCGTACTCACACTTAATATTTTAGAAACAATTTACAAACTGTGACCCTTTCCTGTTGTGTCGGACAAAAAAGCATTCCCTTTCAAAATGATGCCTGCACACAGGATATGCTATACAGTTATTCTACCACACATACACTCAATAAATCCTTTACTTTAAAAAACAAATCTTAGAAACTCACTTAAAAAAACAAAAGGTCAAACTAATGTTATAGTAGGGTGTAATCAAAAAATGTTTTTGTTTAAATAAAGTGTAGAAATTAACTGAAAAATACAGTTTAAAGTAACGTGATAGTTGAATTCCTCATTGACAACATCAACACTTTCTTAAGTGAAGAAAAAACTAAAAATCAGCAGTTATAGTTAGTAGCAATAACTATAGCTTGCACCCTCGCCATGCACTGCTTATGACCTCACATGACATCGCTCATGACATGTTCTATGACATCATTTTTTACATCACTGATGACATCTCAGCATATACCGTCTCTGGAGCAGAATAAATGGCTCACACTTGGGTCCGCAATCCCACAGTTCATGTTCAAACCCAATTAAATAAATCTGTTTGCACCAGTCACCTTCAGAGGAATGATGCAATCCATTTTTGAAAGTTAAAATAAAACATCAATTTCTCCTAATTGTCTATATGTAAGGTTATAATACAGACTACAAAAGGGCTCCCTACAAAGAGTAAATTAATTTGTTCGCCCTACAAAAGCAATTGGAGGGTGTTAATGGATTTGGCGTAAACCATATTCAGAGAACCCAAAATAAATACTTTCACATACCAACCCAATATGCTTGAGCTAGTTGATGGGATATCACCCTCAGTGTTTGGCAAACACGATTTTTGCTAATCATGCTCCTTTTTGTCACTTTAGGAAACAACAAAGTGTCTGTCTCTCTATTACCAAGGGCAGCCTGAATGCCAAATGTCTTTACTACTGGCTATTTATAGAGCACCAACGTAGCAAAAATGAGAGGGAGGAGTTAGCAATAACAGGTAGAACAATGTAGAATAAAGGCTGACAATCTGCAGGCTAACAAAGATGTGTAAGTAGTAAGGTAGTAGTGAAACAAAAAGTCTGATTTGTTGTTCTGAGGCTTAGCTGTAAAAATGCACATCTTAAATTCCTAGCAGAGGAACATCAGATTGGAACTAAGCAAATTTCTTCTGGGAGAAGATTCCAGTTATTGGGGTCAATGGAGGAGAACAATAAATTCTTTGTGTTCTTTGGTTCTTGTGATCTCCAGATAGATCTGTAATCTAGCCCTGGTGTTGCATGGACCTTAAAGAAAATTGGCTGATGTGGGTGCAATATAAGTAGTACAAGAGTATTTGAAGCCTATTTAGACCTCCAGTAGTAGTCTGTGACATGGTGTACCAACTAATAAAGCACCCTAATGAACCACTAATTCCTAAGAGTGAATGAGGATTTGGGAAATCCTAGTTGTAGAATGTTGTCTTGGCTAGTGTTTAGATAACAAAACTGAAGACTTCGGAGATGAAAATCTTCACTTTTCAAAATTGGTGAACCTAATAGGATCTTGTCTTCATTAGTATAAAACAGTAAGATCTGAGTGCTAATTGGAAGCAATTAGGTGTGGCTGTTACAATCGGAACGTAAGGTAAACCCGAAGATGGGACTTGAGGAGAAACTCAGTTGTGGAAGGGGTTGAGAGAAAAAAATACCATCTGTTGTTCAACAACTGATGTGACATTTACATAGTGTCGCCTGGAGTAGTCACTGTGAAATAACACGAGTTATCTCGTGCATAATAATAGATCACCTTTGCATTGCCAGGTGAGATAATATGGACACAAGGAACCCTAAATAAAGAAATGCTATAAATGTGACACTAACTCTCTGAGAAGGTTAGCGTCACATTTATAGCAATGGCCTGACATACAATTAAACAAGTTAATCATATGCCCGCTCAGTGCTCTTTTGTGAGGGAGACAAACCCAGCGGGAATGTCTTTCTCATTCAGGACTTTCTTTTACCTATTAGATGTTTTTTTCTATTATTGAAAAAGCCTGTTTCCTATAGTTTTAGCAAAACTGAACAGCATGGGCAGGGTTAGATTGAGAAACCTAGGTGACAATTTATTTAACAAAGGTTTCACATCTGCTATTCTTTTCACTGCACTGTGACCTTTGTGGAATTCACCAATGCCAATTAGCAATGGAAAATGTTACACACCTCATACTATGCAAATGTATCTTTTTAAGGCCAACTTTTCAGACAGTTCATTCATTAAAACGTTGTAGTGCAAATTTTTTTTTTATTCCTTTGTCGAAGTGCGTTTAGTTTCGAAAGTAGTAAAGCAGTCATTGGGGTTGGATGATTTAGAACTTTGTGGGTTGACCACCACCTACTAGGATCATTAGAGGCATTCACGCTGTTTCCTGTAGGAGGAACATCCTCCAGATATGGAGCATCGTGCTTGTTGGATTCGGAAACAACATTGCATCCACCGGTGACGAGGATGCACTGAAGGAACTGCTGAATTCAAGAAGGCAAAGTGTTTTTGGCTCCCTCAGCCTTCATTCTTGTTTTTCTAAAAACATACTACCCGAAAGCATATGTTCTACATTGAATATCCATTCAAAATCAATGTGCACTGTGCCACCGATTTTTACGAAATTGGAGGGACAGGCACCTACTTTGAAAGGAGGGCTATCGTAGTTGTCATCCAGCCGTCTAGGTGCTGAAGAGCTGCTTCTTTTACATATGTTCGGTTGGTTACGCTCTCTGGGGAGCTGGCAGATCGCAGGTTGCAATGGCACAGCCATCTGAGAGTCGGCCATCGGAAACCCAATGGGTCCTACATCTCTAAATGGATTAGGTTGGGCAGCAGCCTTGCCAAATTGTGGCTGAGCTTCTGCCTGCTCCAGTAAATTCAAAATCACCACCATATATTTTGGGATTATGATGTGTTTAATGTTTAATTCGCAAAAACAGTCACACTTCAGCATAGAAATTAAAAGATGCACATGACTGCAATTATTTAACTAATTGCAGGTGTAGTTTGGTTAAAAATAGGAATTTTAGTAGAATAGGGTGTTATGAAGTGTGAAAAGTATTTCACCATTAACACTGGCACGCCCTCACTCCCTCACTATTTACTTCCATCCCTGATTCACTGATGTTACCTGTCCCTGGGTAAGACATATTATGGTGCTGACTAGGAAGGAATAATGGGACAGATGTAGCAAAGGTTTTTACCCATTCTGTGTCTATGGGAAAAAGTGTTCGTACATATGGCCCAATATGTCTGCAGGCAGATATTGACCAATGTAAGTATGAGGAGCCCACAGAGGTGTGCAAGTGCTACTTATATTCCTTTAGACATGTGTTTAGCAGTTTTTGGGAGGTTTATTGGTTCTGCAAGCTTTGACACTTATTTATTGACCTCCCAGCTATGTTTTTTCCAGGACAAGGGAGAATAATATTAATGGATAATGTACCCAGACAGATGATATAAGCCTTGTGCGATCAGCTGTGAAGAACCAGGCCAAACTAAGTCAGACTTCAATGACTTTCCCTGTCAGTATAAAGAAATGGAACTCAAGGTGTGGCACTCGGGGAATGCTGAGAGGTGTGGGATGAGTCTCACACATACTGTGTAATTCACCTTAGTAATTCACCTTACTATTTGTTAACACATGCTAGTATACGGTCTGGACTCTCTTCTCACTGTTCTGACCCAATTGACATATGAGCTTACACCCTCTCTTTCCCTCCCTCAAAAACAACTACACAAATCACCTCAAAAGGAGCACGTTGAATCCTCCCCCATTTAACCAATTTAACGTCCTTCCTCTCCAAATGAAGTACTTCTTCATTTATACGAGTAACGTTCTTTTGTTCTTTTGTTCTTTTTTCTTGCACTTACTCCATTGTGTATTGAGTGCATCCTGGGCCCTAAATGAATACCTCATTGTGCATATCTTAATTGTTTATACACTAAAAATCATGTGGTGCTGATTAATATTTAAGACTATGATCAAATTGCACCAACTGTATATCGCAGCCCATTATGCTATTGCACATTGTATGCTGAAGTATTTTTTTTTCTTGTGTGCTCTGACATCTTATATTGTCCCTTTCATAGTATGTCTTCCACAAGCTGTAGAGAGCCCCAAAATCTTTCCGGATAAGTATAAGGTTTAATTCAACTACAACAATAAAAAGGGAGAAAATACAACATTCAACCCGCCCGAACGTCAGGCTGGACAATGCTTTTGGAGTGTTACTTAAGGGTAATGCCCATGCATGTTGAATAATTTGCCCATATAGACTTCGGTTCTATATGAGCGACAATTGCATCTTATATCATGCGTTTTCTTCCACAGTAAAGGAAACTGTGATGGCAATACCCTTTCATAAGATGCTAATTAGCCTAAATGCCTTGACCTAGTAATGACTAAAAGCCCATTAATTATTAAGTTATGCACATATGAGTATTTAAAACAAAACAAGCCACAATGCATTCAGCACCAGAACCTAAACTAGTGTTAAATACGTTTGAAGAACTCAGAGAGAGTATTCACAGCAAACACAGAAAGTCAAGAAAATGCCACACTTTAAATACAAATACAAGTTCTAACAATAAACTGCCTTGTAAGCTATCACTGTTACAGCAAATTTACTCTATTTTATTTCTATTTTAGCATACACTGTAAGCACAAATGCTATCGGGGACTAAGCAAAGGAGAATATATTAGTGAGCAGATTACAAGAAGCTGTGTTATCGGACTTTTCCAAGCAGTTAGTTGTTTAAAACACATAGGCATGCAGAGCATCTCCCAACCAAACTATAAGTAGTTAGCTAACAGTCATAAATTGTATTTTTTCTCGTTAAGAGTTGGTAAACGGCGTCAAGCTGCAACAAACGTTGAAGAAGAAAGGTTTATAGTATTCTGGTTAAACCAAGTATTCAGTTGGCATCTGTTTTTAAACAGCAATGACCAAGATAAGAGGGACGTGAAGTGGGTGAATGGAAAATATGCAATGCATATGATTTTCAAGAAACGATGTGTTAGCAATTGAAAAACACAATGTAGAGACGTGTAATGAAGAACAACTGGACAGTGGGCCTCAGGGAGTCAGTCACACTGATATTACTGGATGAAACTGAATCTAAACAATGTGAGTAATGATGTCAGTGTTAATACATCATCCAACTACATGTGGGTTACCCTGTCTTTAAATGAGAATGCATCTATCCACAAAGGATCATTCTTTCTTCATGTGTGTATACAGAAGAATTGACTGCTTCTAAGCACCTTTGTAAAAAAAAATACCTGTGTAACTGGAGAAGCGACTATAAAGCCTTAAAGACTGACTTAAGTGGTGCTCATAAAAATATTAAAAGCTCTTAATAAAAAAAAGCCTAATCTACTTTCATTGCACTTAATATTGAAACCATCAATAACTTTCCCTGTGAACTCTTCCCCGTAGTAAAGGAAGAGTCAGATCTTGCAGCCTTCTGAAACCCTATTTTTCATTCTGATGCACCCTGGAACTCCTTATCATGTTTTTTCATTGAAGCATTGACGATATTGCCTCTACGTTACTCCTAGCTAGTCACTTTCTCTTCTATAATCATCACACTAGCTCTAAGAGCACCTTTTTCTCTGAATTTGCACTGCACGTCATCAAAACTACATGCGCTTTCGCCAGATCTATTAAATCTGGAACCCTTCTCAATCACTGTCCAGTCCACATACTAAATTCTGAATACCTAGTCCTAACTGAGCTTTGTAACTCCTCCCTTGCTAGTTCATCTGTAGAAAAGTACTATTAGGAATACTCTTGTCATGATGTTAAGAAGGCTGCTTCTTATCCAAATACTCCTCACAACTTCTCTTTTCTTCTGGAAAAATAAATTGTTGGATCCTTCTATTCTTTGAGGACATTTGTCTCCTTAATATAGTACAGCTGGGGATTCCATTTCACTCATGGCATAGAAACTGCACTACTTCCTGCTACAGAGGATCTTCACTACATCTCGATCACGAAGATAAAGTGAAGATATTTCTGTTCGACCAGAGTACTGTTTTTCGGACGAGCTCTAGCATGTTCAGATCCTTTCTCGAGGATGGATCCCAAGCTACGCTTCTCCCTTCTTCTTGATCTTCAGTCAAGCCTCTCCCAGATGGGGTTATATTAGGGTACTCACTGAACCCCATTCTTTTCAATCTGTGCATTCTATCTCTTGCTCCTAAGAACATATCTTCTGGCTTGAGAATTTAGGTCCCAAAGTTAATCATTTGGTCTTTCCTTAAAAACTAAAAACTCTACACTTCACCCAGCTTAATCTATCTTTACTTATTTCCTCAGTATAAGGATACCCTTTTGGTGTACAATTTGAAGAAGATAGTAACATTATAGAGGTCTTCTTAATTCTGAGGCTCTTATCTTGAGTATCTTCACTATGTGAGCATTTTCAGCCTGAAAACGCATCAATCCTACATCTACATACCTAGTAGGGTAACTTGCAAAATGCCATATGGCAGATAGAGTGAGGTGAGGGGACTCTAAATGAGGTATGATGGAGATTGGACTCAAAGAAGGTATGGCAATCAGCGAGGGAGCAGAAGAACCTGGGAAAGGAAGTAAGCGCTCAGTGTTTTTGTGATACTCAGATTTTGTCAGCCATTTTTCTGAAATGTGTGCAGCCAGAATACTATAGTTACTGTTTCAGTAACTTACAGTGAATCACCAGTGACAACACTGATTGCAAATATTTTGGTCAAATTACGAAAGTACGGACAGGTACTTAATAGACCTGGTTTCCTCCTTCTCTGCTGTTTCTTTGCAGCTATAATAGAAGAACCAGATATTTTTCAGATTTGGCTAGGAAAGAGTTCTTAGTCTGTTTATTGGATAATCATGATATTCGGTTTCATCCAAGTATTACATTTATATTTAAAATAGAGCAGTCAAATTGTGTGACTTTGGGCAATGCTGGGTTTTGTATTGAGATGAAACCATTTTTAATGTACGGAAATACAATTTAATGCAGAAAAGCATAGATTTAATTGCTATTAGCAATACAGCTATTTTGCAAAGCACACACACACACGCAAACACATTGGCCTGAAAACCTTGAACTTACCTGCCAAATAAAATCAGGGTCAAAACACATAGATGGAGATCTCTATAAATAAGGCAAACCACAACACGTAAGTTGAATTCCTCGCATCATAAATGTATCTTTCTTGTAACTACAGATTGCTGGCATTTCGGACTTGAATATCCACTGCCTTACATTGAAATGCAGTACTAATTCACACAACATTCTATAAAAAACACTACATAAAAAGGAACAAGTAGCAAAATGAAACTGCAAAAGTAGTTCGTGCATGTCCTATCAAATCTATGGTTTATTATTCCTAAAATGTTTTATATAATTCTGCAGTTTACACATTTAATATAGTTGTTAACACATTTATTTAATAATATTTTAACGTATTAATTTATTGTTCTTTCATTTAGGAAAAAAACTCCAAATTCATCTCTTTCAGCAGCTGCACTTAAAGTGACTCCGGATCATTTACATTTCTTTCCTGACTGTTTCACTTTCTTCTCTCTGCTCCCATGACCGCCCAGTTTATGGTTCATACTACTAAATATAGTTTCCCTCCTAACATCAAGTCTTCTTTGGCATGCTTGCTCAATTAAACCTCAAACTTGCACTGTAAAGGGACGTTTTCCTGCTTCATACCATTTGGACTCCTTATCGTTTACAACTTGTTGCCATTCTACACCTTATCCCACTAGAATCCATGTTATAATTTCCATTTCTCCCACCCCCTTCCTCTTTAGTCAACCGGGTTTTTAAGCCATTTTAATTTCTAGTTTCCACCAGTCCTTCTACTGGTTCCACCTTTGCTTTAGCCCCATCTCAACATTCTTCACCAAAGATGAAACTAATTTAATACGAATTCAATAATTACTTATTTATCTTAATCCATTAATATTCTGTATCAGTTAGAATCACATCTAGTAAACTGTCCGAGAGATCTTCTTAACTGCTGGTTTTGTGTAAAGCAGCAAGATGCCGTTTAATCTTGCTGTCCTGTATGTAAAAATGTAAAAAATGAAATAGATATATTTATGTAAATGAGCACAGTTCTGCACAGAGGCAGGGAGAAGCTTAATTGTCACGGCAGTATAAAGAGGAGTGCACAATGTTTGCATCTCTCAAAACTGTGAAAGTTATGCTGTTTGCTCATGGCCAATGTTTCACTGGAAAAAGCATTTACTTTTTCAGGAGAAATTCTACATTGAAAATAGTTTTTGTACTAATATTCTTCAGTCATTTTGCATACATTTTGCAGGGAGATCTTCCAAAACAAACTTTTTTTCAGTCTTTCCCACCTGTATGAAAAAAAAACTTCATGAAAATGTGAGGTGGTAAAGTCCTACATTTTCAACTACCCCTAGTTGGGGCCATGAGTTCCTTTGTGCCAGTGAACGCTAATGTACATGCTACATGAGCCGTGTACATCCTTCCTTCACACATCTATGGAGATTAATCAGAACCCATTCCCTTGCACATCGTCGCATGCATTTCACCTAATAACATAAACATAAGTACTTTATACTGTTGCTTACAGCATAATCAGATAAAAACGTTGCTCTCTGTAGATAATGGTCCTTCCAGCAAAACACGAAGCTGAAAGATCATTTGCTAAGGCTTTGCATTTGCATAAAGCAGTGCATACTATTTACTATCAAGTGCAAAAGGGCTTTGCAGAAGGAAGGTGCCCTTTTCTCATCACTAAAACAGCTTTACCTTGCTTTAAGTCAAGGGTGCATTATTAGGATGAATGAGAACAAGCCCCCTCCAAGCTCCATTTATTAAGATAGCCTGACCGGAATTTGCATCAAAAACTGCTGCCTACTTCAAGCAATCGCAAATAAAAGGAAATGTGTTCATTTCACAAAAATATGCACTGCATGTGTAATGCATTGTACAGTACACGTACGGTGCTTGGGAAATTTCTCATGTTGTCTAATCACTTGAGAAGTGTCCTTCCTGTGGCCAAAACGGTCATGCCAGGAGACAAAATGCCGATTGAAATATTCATATTAATCGAAAGGCCAGAATTACATTTTAAGAGTGATAATCAGGTAATGTACAAGAAATTAAAGCATGCTGACTCCAAGTATCAACTACATGTTCATCTAATTTTCTATAAATACATTAGGACTATTTTTCTCCGGGTGGCATAGCACATGGACTGTTTCAAATCAATCCTACAGTGACTCTCTGGCAAGGTTATCAGTACTGTACAGATGAGAGGGAAGTTAATCCTTTGTGCCTATTCAATTCTTGCTCTCTGATCAAGGACCACATCTAGGGATGGCTGGTGAGGTCAATTCCTTGTCTCGGTAATCTCCTTGCACCACAAATTAGTCCAGCAACCACTATGAAATTGTTTTAGCTAATCGAGTACCTGCCATATTGACCCTATCTGAGACTAAGCAATTCATGTCACATAAAAAAAAAAAATCTAGCAGCTATTGGTGCTGTGAGAACAATTTTTTTTGTTGATGTCATTAATTACACACTGTCTCCCTGCGCAACATGATTGGCATTGCCACCAGGAGAGCTGTGGTTGACCAACCTTCATTTTTCCTGTTACCTTACATTTAAGTTTAAAGTATGATGGAGACCCCCACGATCTTCCCTTTGTTTTGCTCATAAATAGCCATCACCAAACATGTTCTTCAGATGTAAGTATAAAATATGGTAAATCACTTTCTAAATCATTGGACCAGCTTTACACCCGAAAATAAGGTACTGTAGTGGTGCAACACAATGCTCCATGTAGTTTGACATGAGCTTATGCGGCATATTTACAAGCCCCTAATGCCACCTTGCACCACCCTAGAGCCATTTATTTGTTTTACGCTAAGGTGGCATTAAGGATGCCTTTCTCCCATGTCATATTTGCAAAGTGGCGCAATGCTTGCAATGCTCCCCTTTGTAAACCCCTGAGCCACATTATGCCTCTGCCAGGCATAATGTATGCAAGGAGGGTGTTCCGATGCAGGTAGGCCCGAACAAATGGCACATTGAAATTTACAACATTTCACTGCACCATTTTTTCCGTCATTTCTGACTCCTGCTCATTTTAATCAAGGGACCTCCCTCTGCTTTGCTGCACTACTGTCAACATTTTTGGCATTAGAGAAGCAAAGCGCCACAATAGCATAAAAAATGTTGACTCTATTGCCCTAACGACCGCCATGGTGCACTGCATTGTAAATATAACGCAGCAATGGTGTTGTTAGGTGGGGCAGGGGCGAAGGAAGAAAAGTGCATCTTGAAGGATGTCCCACTTTCTTGTAAATATGCCCCTATGTTTTTACAATGTTCATCCATGACAAACTGATTGTGCATCACTGTATGCCAAAACGTTGTATCTAAGCTCAACCCCCTAATTATCAGAATGCATATTTGCAAAATTCCTTCCCAACTTTACATGTAAATAGTATGAAAACATTGATTTTTCATTGTCCAATGTATTTCATGCTTTGAGTACGAAGCCTGAAGCAACATCCATTAGCAAATTAGTGATTGCTATTATTCCATTACCCAAAGAAACCAGGGCACTACTGAAAGCCTGCAAATGAACAGAAATGACGTTTTATACGTGCTCTATTCCAGATTCTATTTTTTTCTGGGTGGGTTTCAACTGCATGATGGTGTCTGATCCATTTAATGTCTGTTTTCTCTTAGAGTGAAACACTTAAGACTTAAAAGCTTGTTGTTTTGTTGTTGCACACAAAAAAGCTTCAATAGGAGAAAAACAATGCAGCTTAGTTCTCTGCACATCAAAGGCCATCCGGCTCCTCCTGGATTTCTTGCAACAGCAGCACTGCTTCGCATTGTGCAGTCCTTCAAGGTGTAGTTTTTTCAGACCAGAAGAGACGCATTTTACCTTTTACCTCTTATCAGAACTGCCAACCTACCTGTTAGGATGAAAAACTCCCCTGAATGCTGATGTCTGTGCACCCTTGCAATGAGTGCTCGAGCTGCAACAATATCTGGATCTTCAGTACTGATTTTTGGTCATGGAGAAACAAATCATTCAAGTGTGCTATGACCTATGCCTGCCTCACGAACTGTGGTCTTGTCAGACCATGTGAGGCATCACAATTGTTACCCTCATAAGCATTAAAGGGCTACCGGCTTCATTAAGAGTTAAGTAGCACAAGCACAATGATGGATGGATATTGTGTTTGTAAAAGTGATCAGTAGAGTGAACAGGCCTTTTTAGCTATGTTACTGCCACCCTTAGCCTTCATCATGTTAGAGTGTAGAGTTGTGCATGTAATTGTGTGTGCCTCCTGCAACAAGTTTGAGCCTGTGGGTAATGCATTACATGGAGGCCTGTGGGACCATATTAGAGGTTCAGAGCAGTGGAAAAGCATGTGCACATTGAGAAGCCAACCCAGACTGTATTCCTGAGAGATGGATGAAATACACACACTGGAACAAGGGAGAACCAGGCCCTTCTGTGAACTTTAGAAGGATTCTTTGACTGAAAAGATCACTGGTCAGTGGGGCATGAGCACATCCCAGAATGAGGCTGATAAGGAGTCATAAAGAATAGGGCTGGGGGCTTTGGTAGCATTTTGTTAATCATATATCAGTGGCACTGGCATCCAGATGCAATTCTCAAGTAACTCTCATGGCCTGTGTTGTGGGGCTATCAAGTTTGGAGTCACTTCAGCTGTTACAGACCACTTCCTGGAAAAAGGTCAGAGCAGAGGAGTGGGCATGCCAGAGTGGGCAACCTCCACAACACGAACTTTAAAGAATAAAGACACTAAATCACATCTGTGTCTGGGAATGGATTATGAAAGGGAGAGCTTGAGCCTACCAAGATTGTCACACTGTAGCTAAACATCAGCATGACTTCTGCTGTTGTGACAAGGACCGGGGAGTAATATCTGCTAGTCTACTAGCTGGGTGGGGCGGCATCACCCAGGAGAATCCAGACTTCAGAATGTACTTGCCCTGGAGCCTGGGCCAGCATCTACCTGCCTGCAGAGCCTAGAGGACAATGTGAGAAAGAGGATAGTGCCTGGAGGGAGTGAGATTCTGCGGGGATCCTGCTGAGTTGCAGTGTGAGATTTGGCTACATATTAGGATCTTCACACAAATCAAGCCATCCACTTGAGTGCTGCTTTTTATGACCCTCATATGACAAGCTGGGTCCTGTAGTGAAGATTACAGATTGTTGCACCAATTAGGCTGTCTGCTCCAGTGCTGCTGTGTGTGACCCCCCACATGTCAGTCATTCGCCTTGGTGCATTGCTGTGGCAAGAAGAAGTCCATCACCCTGTGATGTTTTGCTACCCAAAGAGGCCGACGTCCTGTGCACTGTTTGCGACCCTCATATGCCAGGTCAGGCCGCAGTAAAGACTGAGGGCTGTCGCCCTGGTGCAGCTTGCAACAGTGCAGCATAGCTGGTTGTGACCCATGGAAACATGGATTCACTCACCCGAATGCAGAAGCATCTGAGACTCTCCACCAGATTTATGAAGAACTTACCACATAGCCAGGGGAGTACCATAATTGTCTTCCACCACACCTGCAGCCTCCAGACTTCTACTTACAGCTGGGACATTGGTGCATGCCTGGCCTTCTGAATCTCAGCTCCAGCTATAGGGGGTAAGTCAGATTGCCACGCCACTGAGCCTCCTGGGGGAACTTGGTCTGACTGAAAGCACTATAAGGCAGAGATGTGTTGACTTTTAAAAACCCATTCTGGTACTTCTAAGACTTGCACCTACCAGCAGGGCCTAGCCTGAATGTTGGGTCATATGAATGGGGAATAGCCACAGTCCTTAGAAAGGGAAGTGGGACTCAGAGACTTACCCGAACAGTGCCAGCCTTATGGAGACTGTTTGTATTATTTGTTGCATGCCGTATTTCACTTTATCTTTGTATATAAGTACTACTTTTTCCACAAAAAAAACAAGTATCTGGTTTGACATTAATTTATTGCCAGGCTGAGTGTATTTTTGAGTAGTGAGTCTGTGCATATCTTGTACCTACCTTTCCCCAAGAAGCCTTTGACTGTTTAACCCAAGCTGCCACTGACAGTCAGATGTCGAAGGGATACTTGGCCATTTTGTTCAAAGATCATAGTAGGTCAGGCCCGGGACATCAGAAGTAAAAGACCTCAACCCCCATGATTGGGCATGGTAGCTCCTACTTCCCCTGTTGCCTCCTGAAAGGGGTTTGTGACACTGAACCACTTGGCGGACTTTTTACTGGATGTTGGTCCCTGGACATAAGTGTGAGGTTGCACACCTACAACATAGATGTGGTTTGCAAGGCAGTGTTTAACCTACTTACTCTGTGATGCCCTGCAAAGGCCTACAATGCATCCTCTAAGTAGTTACCAGTGGCTGAGATTACTTCAAGCATTCCACCAATCACTTTTTTGCTTTCTTCAATGTGACATCCTAAGTGGATGATCCCAGATGTGGGTCCTGTGCCCACTATGCCATAGGACTCAAGCTTGCCCCTACTGACAATGTCCAAATAAGCCACAACAGGGTGAGGTCAGCAGAGCGGAGATGCCGGGTCGAGGTGTAGAAGGAGAGTCGTTTGTTGAGGTATTCTGGTCCGGTGTTGTGCAGTGCTTTGTGAGCGTGGGTGAGGAGTTTGAAGGTGATTCTCTTGTTGACTGGGATCCAGTGCAGGTCTTTCAGGTGGTCTGTGATGTGGCAGTTACGGGGGATGTCCAGGATGAGGGTTGGGGAGGCAGACTCTCTGGGTTCCGCCGGTGAGAAAGGAGGTGACCCAGTTCAGGGCTCTGTCGCGGATTCCTGAATTGCTGAGGCATGAGCCTAGGGTGTGATGGCAGATAATGTTGAATGCGGCCGAGAGGTCTGGGAGAATGAGGGCCACGGTTTTGACACTGTCCAGTATGGTTCTGATGTCGTCGGTGGCAGCGATGAGGGAAGTTTTGGTGCTGTGGTTGCTGCAGAATCCGGATCGGGAAGGGTCCAGGGTGCAGTTTACCTCTAGGAAGCGGGTTAGTTGTCTGTTGATGGCTTTCTTGATGACTTTTGCCGGGAAGGGGAGCAGGGTGATAGGGCGGAAGTTCTTGAGGTCCTTTGGGTCCGCGTTGTTTTTTTTGAGGAGGGCATTGATCTCGGCGTGTTTCCAGCTCTCTGGGAAGGTGGTGGACTCGAAGGAGCTGTTGATGATCTTCCGTAGTTGGGGTGCGATGACGGAGCTTGCTTTGTTGAGGATGTGGTGAGGGCAGGGTTCAGATGGAGAGCCGGAGGCGATGGTGTTCATGATTTCGATGGTGTCGTTGTCGTTGACAGGGGTCCAGGAGGTTGGTTGGAGGCGAATCTGTGGTGTTGGTGGCTGCTGGGGGGTCTAGGTGCTGAAGCTGTCATGGATGTCTGCAATCTTGCGGTGGAAGTAGGAGGATGTCATTGACGTTGGAGCTGGGTTAGGAGAGTTCCTTCACAACGTTGAAGAGCTCCTTGTGGCTGTGTGCGATGTTGTGGATTCGGTCTTTGAAGTTGGTTCTTTTGGTGGCTCGGATGAGTTGGTGGTGTCTGCGGATGGCGTTTTTGAAGGCTGTGTGGCTGTCCAGAGTCTTATCTTGGCGTCACTTTCTTTCGAGTCTTCGACAGCTTTGCTTAGATTCATGGAGGTCGGCGGTAAACCCGAAGGCCTTTCTGTCGGTGCGTCTATTGGAGGGATTCTTGATTGGGGTGAGAGTATTGGCACAGGTGTTGACCCATTGCCTGAAGTTGCAGGCAGCTGCATCAGTGGCGGTGGTGTTGATGGATGGGTTCTGGGAGAGGCTTGTGATAAATTGGTCTTCGTGACCTTGTTCCAACTGAGGTGGGGGATACGTTGTGGGTGGTGGTGTGTTGTGGGTTTCTTGAAGGCGTAGTGGATGCAGCAGTGGTCTGTCCAGTGGAGTTTGGTGGTGTGGCTGAAAGAGACGTGATTGCTGGTGGAGAAAATAGGGTTGAGTGTGTGTCCTGCGGAGTGGGTTGGTGTTGTGACGAGCTGTTTGAGGCCGAGGTTGGAGAGGTTGTCGAGCAGGGTGGCGGTGTTGTTGTCGTTGGTGTTCTCAAGGTGGAAATTTAAGTCTCCGAGGAGTATGTAGTCAGTGGACCGGTGGCCTGTAGACGAGGGTCCCTAGAAGGGTGGTGTTTGGGTCAGTGTGGATTTGAAAGTGCAGGAGTTCGGAGGTGCTGAGGGTGCCTTCGGTGTTGGTCATGATCCTGAATGTGTTCTTGTGGATGATGGCGATGCCTCTTCCTGGTTTGTTGGAGCGGTCCCTGCGGGTGATCTTGTAGCTATCCGGGATGGACATTGCAGGTGCTGAGGAGGGGTTCATCCAGGTCTCGGTCAGGAAGGCGACGTCTGGGGAAGCTAAGTCGAGTAGATTCCATAGCTCTACTGTGTGCTTCTGGACAGAGCGGGTGTTGAGGAGGATACATCTGAGATGGTTGCGTCCTTCCTTGGTGGTTGTGTTGTTGGTGTGGAGGCTGGTGAAGGTGCAGTTCCGGCAGGAGAAGGGTCCGCGGGTGGTCTGCGGGGAGGCTAGAAGGCAGGCGGGAGAGCGGCCGGTGTTGAGGGCGCAGAGGGTGGCTGCATCGTAGCGAAGACATGCGTGGCGGCGGTGTGGAGGACGGGAGCCAGGGGTTCTGGTGCTGGGCTTGGTCAGGGCACAGAAGGTTGCAGACGGGCTTGCCTTTGGCGTGCCAGCGGCGCAGCCGCCATTAAGTAGGGAGGTGGGGGGGAGGAGACGACAGCTGGGAGGCGAGAGGGGACGGAAAAAGGGGCGGAGCTAAAAACAAGTGGGCGGGCCGAAAAAGGGGGTGGGCCGCGGGGGCAGCAGCAGCAGGGGAGTCAGAGAGAGTGGGAGAGCGAAAGTGAGAGAGAGAGTGGAGTGAGAGAGAAACAAGGAAAAGGAGCACTAAGGGACAGTAGTGGAGCACAGAGCAGAGCAAAACAAAGCAAAAGAAGGAGAGAGGTAGAAGGTAGCCTAGAAGGAAAGCAGAGCTCTCCCACTAGACACCAGGGATGAGGCGCAGGCAGAAGCCTGCATGTGGAGGAGCGGCTCGAACTCCTGACAGGGGTCAGGAGTTCAGAGGAGCCAGGGAAAGGGCTCTACTTAGACGGTGGAGCCACGGGAGGCACAGCAATGCACTGACCAGGGAACTTTGCCTGGCAGTTTGGGCTGGACTGTTCCCATTGGAGCAGGACCAAGGATGCATATAGCTCCTTCCTTAGGTGGTACAGTGGGCAGAAAAGCAATGGACTGGAATGTGGCTGCAGCTCGAGGATTACCACTGACCATGAGTAATTTGAGCATTACACTCATCGCAGTTTTGTTTTCACTTGACTGAGAAATATTGTATATTTTCAATACTCTGTATGTGAGCGTTTCCAAAGAAGTTTTTGTATAGAATGCACTACTGCTTACCTACATTTTAGGCTGAACAGGAAGGGAAGCATGCATCTTGCCTTAACTCATCATCTTATAATTTTCTTACAATGCCTTAAGGTATTCAGATCAAGACACTGTGAATTACTCACCAAGCATTTCAAGGTCAGCACTCTCATTTTAAGATGAGCGGGTGTTCAAGATTACCAAACTACCTAAGATCAGGATGCCATAATGTGGATTCTGAGACTGCTCTATTGCTACAGAAACAATATGTGCACAGAGCATTCTTGGTAATGGCTGCTGATTTTGACTATGCCCTTCAACAAAGGAACTGCACTTGAGGATCACATTAGTTTTCAAAAAAGGTGAAAGACATAAACTTTTTTTGTAATAACATCTATGAGTGATTCTTGACAGCCCCTTTCTCCAGAGCTCAATCATTCGCCCCTCATGAGGCATTAAAAGTGGAACATAGTTCAATATGCTACTGTAGCTTTCGGAAGTTATTTATGAATTTTCCTGTGCATTATTTGTGTGCAGAACAATAATAGGGTAGGTCACAGTTTTGTTTTTTACAAAACTCTTGATGTGTTTGGTATTCTATTACCCCCTGAAAAACACAACCTCTCAATGAGCCTTAGTGTCCAACTATTGACAAACCACAGGTTCTGTCAGATGCTACTCATATGACTATAGTCAATGATCACAGGAAGGATGCTAGTTCATCTCTAGCATCCCCCGATAGAGCTTCCCCCAGCCAAGAGGAAAAGACACCAACCTAGTACTCAACATATTACTGACACTTCTAATACGTTCCTTTTGGAGGCTTTGGCAACTTTTCAGGAAAAACTCCTCAAGTTAGTTGAAGGTTCAATACAAACTCTGGTCTCCCCCCATTACTAACCACCTGGAGTCAATTGAGGAACTTTTGTCTGGTTTAAAGGATCCACTAACTTGTCCCCTCGGTATAAGCTGGCATCAGGGGAACCACAGCCGGCCACTTGTATAGGGGTAAATGGCCTAGGCCTTCCTATGAGAGATGTTACTAACATCATACGTTGTGGTGCACGGCTGTTATCCCATTCGTCACACCCATGTTCTGAATTCAATGGATAGTGTACTGTGGTCAGTTAAATTACTGTCTACAGCTAGTACTCACTAGTTTCAGCCTTCTCCCTCTGTGAAACAGAGGTCTACATTGACAAGTGAAAAATCAACCCTATGGCTATTGACTTACCCACAGGTTGCTGTCCTTATGTGACACTATTGGTTAAAAGGCCACCTTTGGTTCCTGGTACCAGTGAACACTGGAGCAGTTAAAGAACAAAGTTATTCATTTGCTCAACTACAAACATGTATTTCCACTTAGCAGGGTCAACCAAATCTTCATGACAAGACGTGTGGGTTGTACCGGCCCACTAACTAAAGTGTTTAAGGGTTATTGCATCATTATAAACTTTAAGCAACCCAGATTTACAGGGGAGTCTTCAGAAAGGTTTTGTACCACCCATTTAGCAAAATAAACACCTAACTGTTGTTAGGGTACAATTTTTTTGTCAATGCCCCCCATACCTCTGTCTAGTAGGTATCAGGTCCTGAGTTTCTGGGAAAACAATAATTGACTCAGTAGTAGGGGTTCTCACCTTCCTTGGTTGTGGGACAGAGGTGGGGCCAATCCTTCGGATTTAGCAATGGAACCTTCTAATCCTAATTTATTAAGTCTATAGATCCCTGCAGGCTGTACCATAGTCACCACCTATTGCCTGATTCCGGTACTAATTTTGGTTTCTGTAATTCCCCGCGGTCACCCCTGTTGAGGCACCATTGTGCATTGTTTGGAAGGGCCTTGAACATGGCTGTAAATTTGTCACCTAGACTGTGTGTGGGCTGTATAATAAGCTGGATTCACCTGGTTAGTTATTACCTCAGTATCTGATGTTATCTGAATACAAGAAACCTGGTGCATTGAACCTACCCACTTTGAAGGTTTGTCCTTTCACTTTTTGGGTGGCTGTACCATCTCAGGTCGAGCGTGTTAAAGGGGACTCCAGATTGCAGTATCAAACAAATTACCAGTTATTGTTAAAAAGTCTTAGTCTGCTACACCTCACTTACAGTTCTTGTGGTTAACAATGAAAGATGGTCCTGATCTGGTGGTAGTTAATTTTTATAATAATGTATTTGATACTACTCGTAGTATGGTGGTTTATACTCTAGATGAAAGATACGAAGCCTTGCTGTGACCTATCCATTCTAATTTTGTTTTAATTTGGGCAGGTGATTTTAATACACAGACACGCCCCCTTCCAGCTAAGCAGATATGTGGCCTTTCTAGTCAAGACAGGGGTCCATATCTCACATTTTCCTTATCATGCTTACCGGTATGCACAGAATTTCTTAATTTTTAAATATAACCTTTCTTTGTTACACTGCAAACAGCATGATGATGGGGGACAGATTCCATCTTTTACTGGCAGTAATTACCACTCTGCTATTGACCATATCCTGATATCTAACTCAGCTCCAGAATTGGTTATTATCCCCATTATTATCCCGACTGTAATGAGCGATCACAATCCAATAGTTTTACCACATCTGTTTTGGGCTACTGATAATGTAGAGGACTTACCTACAGTTAATATAGCTCCCATGCCCCCAATGGGGCACTAATCAAATGGACAGTAATAGAGACCCATAGTGTTTTGCATCAACCTGTAAGTTGTGGCTTGGTGAGTTTGGTTACTGCCTGGGGGAGGTGGTGGATCATGAAAGATGTTGCCAGCTTTTTACAAGATTATTGAAACAATCAGTTCCCTTCTTACTGGACCATTGAGAGCCAATAAAGTTAGAACTCTGAGATGGTTTGACCACTCGTGCTCAGGCCTCTCGGCATCTGAAGTTGGCCCTTCATTGCTCCCCTAGAGATCATATGGTTATTAAGTCCCTCTGTAAAATATATAAGCAGGCAGTAGTTCCCAGGAAGAAAGTGCTACAGGAAGAAGCCTCATCTAAATTGATCCAAACTTTTGAGACAAGAAATACTAATTTTTTCTTGGAAACGGGTAATCTCCCTTTCATAAAGAGTGACAATTCAGGAGCTCAAATTGTTTATTCCTTGCGAATCATGAGAAGCTCATTTGTTGGCTATTTTTAATCCAACCCAGGAGGGCAGTTGTCTATCAGTGTATGGGAGAGCACAAGCAGGAATTTTCTTCCTTTAAATATTACTCGTGAGGAGGTTCTCTTTGTCCTTCAGCAAAGTAAATCAGGGAAGGTCCCAGGGCCAGACGGAGTACCCGTGGATGCCATTAAAGCAGTAGGGATTTATGGGGCCCTATCCAGTCCCGCATGTTTAATGCAGCAGAGGTGCATGTGATCCCTGCTGCCTGGGCAGTTTTGATTATTGTTCCTGTCTTTATTAAGGGCGATAAATCAGATGCCAAATGTTACCACCCTATCTCCCTTCTGGATGCATCAGTTAAACTGATGAGCAAGATTTTGTTAAAGAGACTAGAGGAGTAGGCCTAGGATAATTCTATGTTATCAGAAATACAGTTTGGATTTAGGAAGCAACTGGGGACGGTGGAGCAATGTATAAATCTGGAGTTGTTGATTGGAAAGTACACAAGGGCTGGGTCTGCACCCCTTTACTTAAGCAGCATGTTTGATTTGGTGGATCACTCCATTCTTTGGTCAACATTGACTTCTCTTGGTGCCCTAGAAGAGATCATTTGTTTTCTTGCACATCTGTATGAGAATTTATCATCAAATGTCAGATATGACCCACATGGCAAGTGCACTCCCCCATTTAGGGTAAAGAGGGGAATTAGACAGGACTGTGTATTGGCTCCTGTCTTGTTTTTGCTTTTTTGTTAATGGTGTTGATGGTGCTCTTCAGGCCCTGCAGGCCGATGCACCCGGTGTCGCCGATCGTCCTGTTCCTGTGCTATTACACGCCAAAGACACTGTTTTATTATCAAGGACACCCATAGGCCTGCAGAAACTGATGAATGTATTTGGGGCTTCCTAAAACTAAAACCTATAAAATGGTTTGTGGGAAAAAATTGCAAAAAAGTCAATCTTTCTTCATTGGTCTGTGGGGTTATACCACCAGCCTCCACCTACAGGTAGAGGAAAATATCTTCTCAAAATGCCTGTTATGCATGCCTCCTTCAACGTCATCCCTGATTGCCCATAAAGACGTTGGTTTGCAATATTTGAAGGACCTACTTTTATTAAAACCATTACTACTTTGGTTCTGTATATGGACCAAGGACAAAACAAAATTTACAAAATCAATCATTTCTGACTGCCTTACTCTGGTTTATGTTTCCCATATCCCCTGGCTCTCCAAGTGAATGATGTCTGACCTGAAAGACCCTCTTAAAATACTATCTCTCGATAAAATTTCAATCAAGTTGATATTTTTCAAACAAAGATATGAACGCAGAAGGCATAAGGAGCGGAAGAAAACTACTGTTGCCTTTTATATGTCACTTAATCATCATGAGGGCTTCTAATATTAGTTACAATGTGTCAATAGCCTCCAGCATCGATACATTTCAACCAGATTATCTATGGGCACTGTTCATCACTTGGTTGCTTTTCCTTATGTGAAGGTCCACCCACTGGGCACAACACCATGGGGGTCATTTTGACCCTGGCGGTACGAGACCGCCAGGGCTAAAATGACGGAAGCACCGCCAACAGGCTGGCGGTGCTTCCTGGGGGATTACGACAGCGGCAGAAGCGCTGCATGTAACACCGCCGGGGCCGGCGGTTTTCTGCCACAATGGCCCCGGCGGTAGTAATCCACCAGGGCAGCGCTGCTTGCAGCGCTGCCCAGGGGGTTACGAGTCCCCGACCGCCAGCCAAATCGCCAGGAAAAGGATGGTGGTACGGGGAGTCGCGGGGCCCCTGGGGGCCCCTGCACTGCTGCCCATGCCAATGCTATGCAGACAGTGAAAAGCGCGACGGGCTGGCGGCCATTTGGAGCCGGCTCCCATGTTGCGGCCCACATCCCCGCTGGGCCGGCGGGCGGAAACTCGGTTTCCACCCGCCGGCCCAGCGGGGATGTCAAAATGGGCACCACGGGAGTGCGCCCGCATTGGCGGCCGCCCGGCGGTTACAACTTGGCGGGCGGCAATGTTGTAATGAGGCCCCATGTCCCTGCGATGGCTTTTCTAAGCAGAGCACTCAAACCTGTTTTTGAACATGTTTATCTTTTTATCCGTAAAACTCTGAATACAGATTCAAATTCCACTTAATTAATACATTAGAAATATGATACAGTGGTTACATGGCTGACATTGAAGACAGAAAACCAGCATTCCAATCCTTGCTTCATCCCTTTAATGCTCTAAAAGCCTTTTTCGACAGTTGAATGTACACTACTTAATGTTTAGTTTTAGGTCTGGCCAGTCTATTGCTTTCCGAAAATACACAATATACATACATAGGTGGGCTTTTAGTCAGCAAGCTTCAATTATTGGTCTACTGAATTGTCATTCATGTGTTGCTTCTGCCCATCACAGTATAAAACATGAGGTGTTAATTAACTGCCCAAAGCTTGTGCACATTGTTCGCATCCACTTAAAAATAGTACTTTTCTCTTCAGCGACAAAGCTCTTTCAAAGAGTGCTTTTTTGATTATATTGACATATGTTACCTTCAAAAAACATTTCTTTATTTTACTTGCACTTCAGGTTTCCAGTTAGATGTGGGTGCATGTCCTGTCTCATTTTTAGGTCGAGCGTGCAAGCGCTCTGACGTGTTTAAATTTATCTGTGGGCTTTTAACCACACCCATAGAACACCCATCACTATCACTCATTCATGGGCTTGCCTTTCAAAAATTATTTGTTATCATTGGTAAATGCTTTACGTTTATCCCTCCTTGGGGCAGTTTTGTTACCGCCTTGTCCATCATCTCTGTTACATGGATAATTGCATGTTTGCCAATAGATTTGACTGCGAGCGAACTTCTTTTTCCTTTTGTGTCTCTCCTTTGGGCTTATGCTCATGGCAGCCAGGGTGCTTTGAATAGGCTCGCTTATTCCAACTATTTTACTTTTCATTTTAATTTATGTGGCAAGAAAAGTTCAGGTAGGAATTCACAACCCTAATACCTCTAACTGGAGGAAACGCGAGACCCATTACATTGCAAATGCTTGTTAAAGTTGCTATGAAAGGTTTAAGTGAATTGTGACATAGAAACTACTTCTAATATGAGTGCATGTGGGATGATCACTTCTTCTCGCCTTCAAAAGAAACAGTCATAAAATACATGCCACACCTGAAAGGCGTGTTTTCCTTTTTTAAACTTCTGTGAATGTTTTTTTCTTTTAGCGGTTTTGTTGCAAGGATATGCTGGCCACAATTACGTGAGGCCTGTTTTTTGTTTTTTTTATAGCACATGCATACAATACAAAATGTAAAAAAAAATACCATTGCATCATCATGCCAAGACAGGGCCTAGTGGCTACATTAGTGCTTGCTTTATTACCTGGGGAGCGAGCAGTCTAGGAAATACGTCTTACATTGTGATCAGGCCTCGCCATGACACCAGAGATGCATGCTATTGTGTGGCCTTAGCTAGCTGAAACATACACCTCGTGCCTTATCAAATTAAGTTGGCTGGACTCCCTCACGTGAACCAATGAGAGGAAAAACAATTAGCTGTCTCTCTCCGTCTTAGCAGCAATGGTATTCGACCTCGCAGTAATCAACGGGTGATTAAAATGGTCTTTGTATTTTAGGGTACATCCCCGGAGTGGACCCATGGTTACATTGCAGATTTTCAAACGAGAGTTGTTTGACTACTGACAGGTTACTTCACCTCACTGTGCCTCTCTTCCATTAGCTGCCACAACTGGGAGCCCGTAGAAAGTTGTTACTGAAACATTATTTATTTGAGGTTTCCTCAACAACAGTTTAAGAGAAAGGTTTTGAATAACCCTTAGGTTAGCCAGCCAGTGCTAAAACTAATAAATATATGGAATTGGGGTTTAGTTCTAATGCAGTTGATTATTTTACATTGAGGAACTAGGAAGAAACTGTTATTTTAGTATTTATTTTGTCATGACGATTAATCTGACCCATAACATATCCTCCATTATGTAAAAATCTATTTCTGCTGGATACGTCTGTCATTGCAGTCGTTTCAGGGCTCTCGGCTTATTCCATCTGAACAGCAGGTCACAATTTCAGAGCCCAGCAATGAATATTCAACTTTCAGTAATTCTAGGATGCTGTAAAATCTACAACTGTTTATCAGGGGCCTCTCTCAGGCCAGGGTACAGTGTTGAGGGGCCCTCCTGGAACTCAGCCACCGCCCCCAACCTCACCGCGGTGATCTGCAGGGGCCTTTGTTGTGCCACTGCTGTCTACTGAGTATATACACACATATTTTGTGGTGGGTTTCACTGCAGAATTAAGGAGCAGGTAAAACCTGCGAGGGACTAACAATTTCACTATAAGACAGTAGCTTTTTATCAACGATTCGATGGGGACTCTTTGTTTCTACTACATCTCACAATGTATTGCTTTCCTATGCTGTAAGTGACATAACTTCGAATGCTTGTCACCTCAAATAAGTTATGGTGATACTAGGAAAAGAGCAGAGTAAAAAAATGATCATCAGGTGACTTTTCACTCTGTTTAGATGCCAAGTGTCACATATGACACCTTAGGCTACTGTTGAGTATTTAGCTAACAGCAGTTTGCCTGTTTGGATACTTCAAAAGTTACAATAAAATCAAAAATAGATGTCCCAGAAGGCCAAAGGTGTGTCTCACATGATATGGGGCCAAGTGGCAGCTTTGAATCCTAGGAATGTTACGAAATTACTTACCTGCTTTCACTGTCATTGTTATACAATAACTATAGGAATTAATATTAAAATGTGTACATTGGTGGAAAGTCAATGGGTAGCAGCAGGCCAAAGCTAGAGACCTAAAATAAACCTCCTTCCCTCATCTCTCCCAGGCATGCTCACCCTTGCTCCGTATCACCACAGAGCACATACCCCATCTGTGAGCTTTCCCTCCACTCAAGAAGGATTAAACATGTGCTAGTCAAAGAGATTCAATGGAAGCAAAACAATACTAGAATTTATATGTTAAATGGAAAGCTTAGAACTGGATTATGTAGTCCTACAACAAGCAGTAGCACAGCTGGGCAAGAAAAGCCCTCAAGCAGTCGACCACAAGTGACCAGCGGCCACATGTACAAACCATGTTACCGGTCGCAAACGGCCCATCAGGTCGTTTGCGAATGGAAAATTGCATTTTGCCATGTACAAAAGGCAAATGCAATTCGGTAACTTGATAAGAATCCCATTTTGCTTTTGCAATTTGGTATTAGGAAGAGGCGTGTTTAGGGCATCCCTTCCTAAAACTGAATAGAACTGGCATGTACGAATGTTTTGCGACCATGAATGTGAGCACAAAACATTCGCAGTTGCCACCAACTTCAAATTGGTGGTAACCATTCCTAAACAGAAAGGGGTCCCCAAGGGACCTCTTCTCCTTTGAGAATGGTGCACAAAACTTTTTTCACAGCAGGCAGTGGTCCCATGGACCACTGCTTAATCTGAAACAATGAAAAGAAAACTTTTTTTTTTTTTTTTTGTTATCCTTTGAGGAAAACGGGCTGCATTAGAAAAAAAACCTGCTTTATTTAAAAAGTGGTCACAGACATGGTGGTCTGCTGTCCCTTGCAGGCCACCATCCCTGTGAGTGCAGCCATTCCCAATGGGGTTAAGATTGCGACGTACCTCCTGATTATTGATGAGATAGGTAATTTGCAACCCCATTGGGAATCGCAAACAGTGTGCTTTACACTGTTGTACATTTTGTTTTGCGACTCGCAATTTGCGATTACCAAAAGAATCGCAAATTGCAAGTCACAAAACATAGGGGGTCATTCTTACTTTGGCGGGCGGCGGAGGCCGTCCGCCAAAGTAACCCCGTCAGAACACAGCACCGCGGTCGAAAGACCGCTGCGGTGATTCTGAGATTTGCCATGGGCTGGCGGGCGGCCGCCAAAAGGCCGCCCGCCAGCCCAGGGCAAATCAACCTTCCCACGAGGACGCCGGCTCAGAATTGAGCCGGCGTAGTGGGAAGGTGCGACGGGTGCAGTGGCACCCGTCGCGTATTTCAGTGTCTGCATAGCAGACACTGAAATACTTTGCGGGGCCCTCTTACGGGGCCCCTGCGGCACCCCCTACCGCCATCCTGTTAATGGCGGGTTTCCCGCCATGAACAGGATGGCGGTAGGGGGTGTCTGAATCCCCATGGCGGCGGAGCGCGCTCCGCCGCCATGGAGGATTCAGAAGGGCAGTGGTAAACCAGCGGTAAACCGGCGGGTGACCGCCGGTTTACCCTTTCTGACCGCGGCTGAACCGCCGCGGTCAGAATGCCCTTCGGAGCACCGCCGGTCTGTCGGCGGTGCTCCCGTGGCCGGTGACCCTGGCGGTCACCGGCCGCCAGGGTCAGAATCAGGCCCATAATGTCATACATCTGGCCCTAGGTACTCAGACTGCAATGGAAACACCAACACTGTGGGCATTGGTGATTCCAGGACGGGGGAACACTCCTGATTATAATCTAATGAGGAACAGCACACTCAAATCAGTGTTTCTGCGCTAATACCTGCATGCTTTTCACCATGCAGGTTTTCACTTGACCTTTCCAGGTGCTTTGAGCAGGAGTAGTGCACCATCTGAAAACACTCCAGCTGGTTGAGCTGACAAGTTATGTAATCCTGATGAGGCAGTAACTCCCAGTATTGGCACCAATGGGCCTATTGGGCCACTGAATAGGGCCATGGATGTTCAAAAAGAGGGCTTCAAAGTACATATCACGAGAGATGCACTTCTATCATAAGTGAAACTTCTGAAAACTTAAAACGATCTTCTGGTGTAGAGGAAAACACAAATTCTCTTTACTCAGACCCAGGTTGGGACTGGCTTATAGGGCAGTCAGGTAATGCCCAGTAGGCTGGTCTGAAAAGTCACTGTGTGGGCCTATTTTTTGGCTGTTTCTTGCCCCGTTTTTAGGGTCGAGCCTACGAGGGCATGCGCTAGCGCATGCGTCTCGTATGAGAGACTTTGGTGTGTTCAGTAAAGGGCTTGGAGCCCGTCTGTCGCTCACCATTTGATGATTTGCATGGCACTTTTCTTTACAGCCTTGTAATTCATCAAGGCACGCCTGGCATCACTTCCGTTTCTCTGTCTGGATTAGGGATCAAGCACTAATTGATGCAACTTAATTAGTGCCCATCCACTGCTCCCACCGTGCTCGAGGGGATATTTGTTGTTTTTAAGTTCAAGAGCCCCGCTAACAGAAGGCTTGTGACTGGCAAAAACGTGCCCATCAGGCACAAAATTGCAAAGTTTTATTTTTTAAAGCGAACTTTATTTTATTTTGCCAAGTCTCCTTTTCTCAGTTTCTTCTTCTTTTTTCTTTTGTTTTTGATCGTGGGCGCTGTTGTAAAAAAATTACAATTGTTCGAAATATGGGCGACCTATTGCATTGCAAATGCTTGTTTTTGTATTGGAGCCAGTTTTTACTCTTAATGTCCCTGAATTTACCACGAATATTGCCGGCAACGAGCACTAATACTTTCGTCCCCACATACCTTAAAACACACTTATATAGCGTGTCTTGACGAGTTCTAAACGTGCCTAATTTGAAAGTGTGGTCCATTTTTTTTTAGCTATCTGATTTGCTAATGGGGTTACTATTATTTCGGTGCCGGGGCCTAATTTCTGTCCCAGTCTGACCCGGCTCACACCTGCATTCTTAACAATCGTAAACAATTGGTATTCTAAAATGTTGTTTTGTCTGATAATGCCATCTTGGTTTTTTGGACCTATTGTGACATCATTCACCCGAAGGTCCTTTTAATCTCTGCAGCACGTTTCTTAATCAGAAGTGTGCCTACGCACACCACATGGCCGTATATATAACATTGCGTCGGTATCTACGGCTAAAAAGTATTGGTGTTTTAATTAAAATACACTATCTTTGTAAACCACCACAAAATATTCACGTAGACATATATGCAAGCAACCTTACATAAGTGCATATGTACTAATAACAAGACAAGGGCACTGAACGCATCAAGTAATTTACTTTACAGTAGTACACTTTCACGTTTTTGTTATTTCACAGATATGTATTGACTTAATGTTCATTACATCAAAAAGCAATCACAAAACAAAGGAAGCAAGTGAATTTGTCCTCCCTCAAGACATGCAACAGGCACAGTGAAAAAAAAGAAACTCAAACATTCTGATAAAAAAACCACCCAACACAAATGGAATAAAGCGCGCTCGTTAAAAGCACATACCTTCATCTCAATTACTGTCTGAAGCGCTTTCGTCTTGGCAGGCTCCGGCTGCAGTTGAGTTCTTCGATGCAGCTCCTGTGGAGGGACCCGATAAAAATAAGCTTGACGGCTCATACTTTAAAAAATATTGTTTAATCAGAGAAATGCACGTCCCCCTCAAAAAAAGAGGGTATTTCACGAGCAAGTTCAGGGGCGACAGAAGCTACAAGTGCACAGTTTCATAATGCCTGCAGCATAACTACAGTGTCTTATGTTACAGGCAGTGTGGCTGGCGCATGCACTATTTCTAAAACCCTATCAATATTTAATGTGCTCTCTGACAAAGACCGGGAGCGAGCAATCTCTGGGTGCACGTGCATTCATACAGGTCATGTTTTCCAAAATGCTCTCCAGAAAACTAATAGTAACTCTACTTCTTTTCTCTGTGTACATTTTATTGAAGTGTTATGCATACAGAATCACAGTAACACAAACAGTATCAATTGGTTTTTCAACAACTGTAAAAATTAGAGTTTATAACATCATTACGATTTTTTTTTTTAAACACAGAAATTGCTGCAGGGATTTCGGTCACTTCGGGGACAGGGCAAATCACACCATTATAAATATGTCCGTGGGGGTCCACCTAGAAATTAGGAATTACCTGGATAGTCAGTAATGATATGTTCTATTTCCCTAGAAATTTCTAATTTTGGACTAAACCTTTACCTGGAGTTCTCCAGGGCCGAACTGGCTGTAGCGGGCATCAGTCATTTCCCCATGAGGCTGGAAGAGTGGGGACTGGCTTTACAACGACCAGTTTTGCGGCGGCCCCCAGTAACAAAAGCAGCAGTGCTTCGCACTTCCACACACCAAACCCCAGGGTAAAATTGCCAGGGCTTTTTTGGGTTCCAAGTCTGGCCCTGGAGGTCTCTGCTACTTTCAGCAGCTGAAAACTGCTGGTGAAGGGAAACATTACAACATTTTGATGAGGAGGTAACTGCTAATAAGTGGGCACTGCTGATTTGGACTGCAAAGTCAAAAAGAGAAAGGGAAACAAAGTGATAAAACTATACACAGGACATCAGTACAGTCCCGGATCTAGGAACTTTTATCTGGGTGGGCCAAGAGTGTGTTCGGGTGGGCCAAAGTGTGCTCAGTTGTCGTCAATTCCTTGAGGTAGCCTACAAGCTCTAGCTTTACAATATATCTTCTTCCAAACTGTCATACAAAACATTTGGAGAGTTATTTGAGAGTAAGAATTGATCCCTATACTCGTCATTCCCAAACCTGATCGTCTGCAGCAGTCCAGGCTTCAATACAAGCACCTGGATCCCAAGCAGATTGTAACAGTAGTTCAAAGCTTAAGGCAGACCCTGGTACCACCCCCAAGCCTTGACATCTTTGCAATAGGAAGACGGGCTATTTACTGCTTGCAATTTGCCCAACACTTATTTCTTTGCACACTGTGATCTTTGTAACTGTTTATTTTCATGTCACCTCTTGCTTTCATTGATTAAAAAAATGAAAAAACAGCAACATATTTGGAAAAAATAATGTAGTATTTTTGACTACTGACAGCAGTATTCCCACCTGTTAATTGTACAGCTGGTAAATATGTTACTTTCTGGAGTTGTATTACGCAGAGCAACCCGGGGGGCACAACGGCCTCTTTGTGCATCCTTGGGGTACTATGTTATTACAGAAGGCGGTGACCCTTCCGCAATACTGATAGCGCTTGTGCACATGTAGGGCCAGCATTATCTTCAGACTGCATTCCCTCATTTGCATAGGCACATGGCCCCATTCAAATGAGGGAATGACTTTGCCTCTACGCCCGCCCCATTTTAGGGATGAGGGCTCAGGGGTAAACAGACCCTTTGGCTGCTCACTGACAGTACTTCACAAAACGGTGGTGCATAGTTAGTATGCATCCTTAAGCCAGCCCTTTAAATGGTGCTAAGGGGGTACAATGAACCCCCGAGACATCACCCTGCAGGGAAGTGTAGTCACTCACTGCACCTGCCTGCAAAGGGACCTCTCTCTCCTCTTTAAAGTGCAGCAGCATGCAGTCTGCATTATGAAACACATTATGGGGGTCATTCTGACCCCGGCGGGAACTGCCAATTGACCGCTCCGCGGTCAAAAGACCGCTGGCGGCATTCCGACCTTCCTGCTGGGCCAGCGGGCGCTAACAATGTTAGCGCCCGCCGGCCCAGCGGGAAGGGGGCCTGCAGCATTGAAGCCGGCTCCGAATGGAGCCGGCGGTGTTGCAGGTGTGCGACGGGTGCAGTTGCACCCGTCGCGCTTTTCACTGTCTGCTAGGCAGAGAGTGAAAAGCAGGCTGGGGCCCTGTTTGGGGACCCCTGCACTGCCCATGCCAGTGGCATGGGCAGTGCAGGGGCCCCCAGGGGCCCCAGGACATCCGTTCCCGCCAGTCTCTTCCTGGCGGTGTAAACCGCCAGAAACAGGCTGGCGGGAAGGGGGTCAGAATCCCCTGGGCAGCGCTGCTTGCAGCGCTGCCCTGGCAGATTTGCCCAGCCGGGGGAAATCCGGCGGTAAACCGCCGGACCCGGTTTTCTGACCGCGGCTTTACCGCCGCGGTCAGAATGGGCAGGGAAGCACCGCCAGCCTGTTGGTGGTGCTTCCTCCATTCGCGGCCCTGGCGATCTTTGACCGCCAGGGTCGGAATGACCCCCTATGTCTATACTTATAAACGGTAGCTCTGTATTTCACTAAAAATGCTGCCCACAGGATAGGCATGGGTGCAGCCGGCTGCCTGAGGGCAGCACATTAATTTTAACTGGGCACACTGTCCCTGTTTGCACCCAGCAGACTTGTTTAATGGTGCACAGTGGTACAAACAGGGACAGGGACCTCTATTCATAATACAGGCCCTGATGTTCTTTTGAAAACTCCCTTACAAACTCATCCATACATAGGCTTGCCTCCTTCTCATGCGCTTCAATGATCAAATTCTGTTTCCACTCATTGTGCGGTGGAAAAGATTGAAGATATGAGATATTGTTGAAAAGGAGCTCTCACAGGTTGCAGCTGCAATCTCTATCACAAGTGCAAATACAAGCATTTCATTAAGTACAGGGAAAACTTCAGAATAATCATGCTCTAGTCCACTCACAAATGGTGGCAACATCTGCATGAGTGCCTGGAGGTGAGATGTGTTTTCACGGTGTGGAAGCATGAGGCACTGACAGTGCTGACTTGGGCTGCTATGTCGAGTTTGAAGTTCATGATGATCCTGAGGTTCTATGCATGGGTGATGGGAGTGGGAGTAGGTGTTAGCTCTCTCGGTCACTAGTGGAGTCACTTCGGAAGGATCTCTACCCAAAGATTCCAACTTCGGTCTTTTTGGTGTTCAATTTCAGGCAGTTGAACTCCATCCACCATTTATAATCTGAGCAGATTCAGATCAGGGGGAGAAGCACTGAGACTCTGTTTGTAAATGGTGAAAGTTTGTTCTTGTGTATCTCTTGCATGCAGGATCTACATAAGCACATGTGCAGTTTGAGTGAGCAATGTATGTGTATAAATGTGTGTAGTGTTTTTTTGTATGACCATTCTGGAATGGGTGCTACAGCATGCAGCGTTCTTTGGGGCCTGGTGAGAGTGTGTTTATGCGTTATGTGTAAACATGGGCCCTCATTTCAACCTTGGCAGGCGGCAACCGCCGTCTGCCAATGCGGCCGCACTCCCGCATGGTCTATTTGGAGAAACCTGTATGCAGGATATACATTTCTCTGAAAATCATATTTTGTTTGTGTCTAAGCTTTAGCGATATCAATTAAAAAATATATCTGTTAAATTAATTGTTTGGTTTGGAGGTAAGTTTGGATAACAAGCAATATTGCCCCTGTATGTATACCATGGAACACTGCATAACTCTTCTTAGCCCTTCATTGAACTCAATTATGATCAGTGCTATTGCTAGTAGATGAGATTAGACAAAGAGTAAGATCATTATAAACAGGACCACTGAAATTATGTGTCAGGGGAGAACCAAATTATGCAGCAGGGGAGGACCAAATTATGCAGCAAACAAAGGTAAATTATATGGCATAATGCTGCACATTTTGTGATAGTATCACTTCTTTTTTTCCCTTTTTTAACACTTGTTAAAACTGTCTGGGCAGAAGTTGCACCTCATTGGTACAAGTTATTACCCAAATATAGCAATAAGAAACAAAAAGGTGACCAGTCAACCTTTTCACAGGCCTTTTACTCTGCTGCAATAGGTGTTGAGCTATTTGTAGTAACTTTTGATCTTGTTGAGCTAGAAAACGTCTTAAATCTGCTGATTATGCAGTAGATGACAGATTATGCGGAAAATGCAGCAAATCCATAATTATGTGGAAAATACCATAGGAGCAAAATTGCATAATTTGAGTGGTCCTGACTATAACCTGGCACTGTGTACTGCACAGTAACAAGATCTCAGAATAGATCTCAGAATAGATCTCAGAGTATGAAATGCTCACATTTGTAACCTTGCCACACTGGTGAGAATAAATTCAGGCCAGCACAATTTCTTACTCAAGATAACATGGTTATTTACTTTATCAAAGCATCTGGCAGTGAATAGACAGCCACACATACTCTAGTAGACATTGGGATTCCACATTAATTCTTAGGTAAGACATTTATTTGGACAGACATGTATGATTCCCTTGTGGCTGTTCAGCCAATGAGGCATGAACTACCACTATCTGAACAGTTGAATCTGTGCCCCATTCTACAATATATTACTGTGTGCATCGTAAATAGACTAAATACATAAACTCTGTCAGAACCCCAACACAGAACCAGCCATTATTGAGGAGCAGAAGGCCACTCACAGCCCTGATTCCACTGCACCTGCTGCATCACTGGCAGGAAAACTCTTGTCCCTTCTCCCCAACACACACCACCCCACTGCAGCTTGCCTCAGACATGAGCTAGGGTTGCCACCAGGCTGTTTTCTCAGAGCCAGCACAAAATTAGGGAAAATGTATTTTCCCCCTCAGTATTTTTCCCCCACCCCATATCAGTAAATAATTATACCTGTAATAAATAAAACAATACACTTTAAATGTATTCCTGAGGTTCCTTAATGCCCTGTGACTGATAATTAAGGTAAACAAAATGAAAAAATATGACAGGAGAAAGGACCTAATATGTGCGTTTTCCGTGGCCTCTTCAGCTTTGACTGGGAGGGCCAAAGGTCATGTTGCCCACCCGCTAGAACCGGGCCTACATCACAAGAGAAAAATCCTGATATATAAAAATCTCTACAATCCAAGACGTGGGCTTAAACAACAGCATAACATTTGAAAAACTCCACACATAGGCACAACACATTTCAAGAAAAGTAGACCAAATAACCTGTAAGTATCAAGGAACTGAGATGCTTCTCAAGGGTCGGTTGTGATCATATGTAAACCTGGGTGGAACTTGAGGAGTTTTACTCTGTGGAATTTTGCTGAGCTACATAAAAACTCTGAGAGATTGCATGGAGTTCTGTGTGTGGGTGGAACTCGGGCATGTTGTACTGCTCGCACTGATTTTTAGCGTTGGGAGCTTCTTCCTCGCTGTAAAATGAGTGCAAACAGCACCACGCGGTGCGTCCGAGGGTGATGTTTTTTTCTGCCACTCGAGTAGATTTTCTATTCGAGCAGCAACTTTCTCAACGCAAACTGTCATGACCTGCCAGGACCTGCCGCTACTGCCCGTGTTGAGAAATCTCACCAGGAGGCATTGGCGCACCCAAATATTGTGCTAGGGTATGCAAATTCTAACTGACGCTGTTCAACTTAACGTTTGTGAGGTGCTTGCAAGAAATAACTCTGCCAAACGGCGGTTGGCAGAGTTTTGCCAGAACTCTGCACTCTAAGCAAATCATCGAGTAGGCAAAGCTCTGCAAGCTCTGCCAGCAGAGTGGCAATTATTAATATAAAAATATAGAAATATAGCAAATAAAATATAAATGCATCATATATTAACTGTTGTGCTAACATGATCAACAATATCTTTACTATCTAAAAATTCCAATACAACTATGCAGGTTAAATAATTATATAAATAGATATATATCTTCACAAAAAAAATAAACCTTAACGTGGCGTTATAGCTAGGTGGATACATCAGTGACAACATTAACATTTTGATTTAAAAAAACTCAGAAATTCATCAGTTATAGTTTACGGAGCTAACAAAAACTTACACTCCCACCATACACTGCTTAGGACCTCATACATCACATCACTTATAACATGTTTAATTACATCACATACATCACTGATGACATTTCAGATGACATCACTAATAACATCACTGATGACACACTGATGGCTGTGTTCATTTCTATTATATTTTACATAATGGTGAGTAACTACCACATTACTTCTCTACCTAGTTTTGTACAGCCTGTGTGGAGCTAATAGGTGTAAGGGTTTACAAAACACGTGCTCCTAATGCATCATAGATGTGTAGAGGTAATGAACACATTATAAATCTTTGTACTGTAGAGTAACTCTATTTGTGTCCAGTATGTTCCACACAAGTTTTTTGGCTCTGCAGAAAACGTTTCCAAGAGGGCAAAGAGTCTATGTAGTGGATACTAAGTATTGTAAGCAGCCTAGAGTTTTTAGACAGAATCATCGTAGCGTTACAATTTCAACATAACATAGAAGACTGTGTGCACCAGGTACTAAACTATGTACATGTGCATGTTTAGCTTCAAAAGGTAGGGTAGGTACATTTTCCGCCACAGGCTGCAAGTGGTATAATCATTGGAAAGGTGTTGCATAGAGTGTACATTGCTCCTAATAGATACTTTATAATATCCAATGGAGTAGGACACAGTAAGTGAACCGGCACCGCCACCGGGGGATGGGGTTCCCTGGGCCATTCCAGGCTTGATGCATTGAGGGGGGCATGTCCCCTCCATTAGAACTCCCTTTAAGTTTTATTTCATCTGCTGGGAAGAGGGGCCCTGGGACCTAAAGGGGCTCATGGAGCGAGCCCCGCCTTAACTAATACACCTTCCTGGTAGATGGGGACTCCGGGAGCCAAAATGGGCTTGGGGAGGGAGCCCTACTCACCCATTCCTGCACATATATTTAAAAAAGAGAATTGTGGATGTAATTTCCTTTTTTAGGGTCGAGCCTGCGTTGCATGAGCTCGCGCATGTGTATCGCAGCGAGACGTTTTAGTTATTAGAAAAGGGCTCTGAGACCTGTCGACGTCACGTCAGTGTGTTTCATTGGTTCGTGGGCTTGCCTAGTAAAATCTGCTTGCTTTCATTAGTGGAAGGCATGCACAAGTCATGCCTTTTCCGGTGGTTAGCCCTCCACGAGCGCAGCAACCAAGTACAGAAAACATGCGAGGCTCGCTATTTTCTGTCGGATCGTGGACTACTTTTTCTCTATTTTCCTAGCGCGATTTCACTTGGCAGAAGTCGAGCGCTTTACACAGTTAATTTCACTTTTTCGGGTTACGTACATAAAAGCACTTTTGCCGATAGATGAAAAGTCGGGTTAGGAGTTTACAACGCGATCAGCTCTAACATGAGCAAACGCGAGACCTGTTGCATTGCAAATGCTTGTTTGTGTTGTTTTTGCCATGATCCTACTAATTTTGTTTTTACTTTAGACTGGATGGGGCCCTCTGAATTTTCCTCAATAGGTTCTAGGGCAGCAGGACAGAACTAACTGCCTGAGTCCTCTAATGGCTGCCAGCAACATGTTTTTCCATGTTGCTGGCAGCCAGTCAGAGTGCTTTCTCTCATGGGAGCCAGACTCCCGCAGGAGTGAATTTTTCCATGAGAAAAAAAGCTCCCTAAGCCAAACAGAACACTCTATTTTTAACAAGGGACTCTTGCGAGAATCCCTCAGACCCAACCATCCAGATATATAATTATTTATTAACTTTAATTTCTCAAAAACTACCGAATGGATTTACACCAAATCCCAAAAAGCACAATCTGTGGGCCAAGATCTAGATGCCTGCCAAATTTGGTGCAACTCCATTCAGCATTTTTTGCAGTAGCACTGCTTAAGGAAGTCTGTGGAAAATACAGAGGGAAATTTACTTTTGGGATGCAACTTTTTCCTTGGCCCGCTTGACAGATCACCTTGAAAGAAGCTAAGGTGAATGAATTTGCTTTTTTTTTTTTTTGGAAAGTTTCGTGAAGATCTGTCAGACCACCCTAAAGTTATTAGCAAACCAAAAAAATGCTTTGTGTATGGAAAAACAATCTGAACTATAACTACCGAGTAGCAACCACCACTAGACCACATGGTAAGATATGTATATATGGCGGTTGCCACTAGGTAATTATAGGTAGGACCATGTTTCCATAGAAAGCGTTTTTTTTACGTGCCTATATTTTTAGCATTATATGACTAATCTTCACAAAATGTTCCCCAAAAAAAGTGGTCCGGTGATTCTTGTTGTGCACCAGAAGTTTCAGGGTGATCCAACAAGCGGGGCAGAAAAATAGGGGGCTCAAAAAAGGTTATGTTTCCCATGTTAATTCCCATAGGACAGGCCAACACGTCTACAGCCCGAACCACTGGACGGAATTACACCAAATTTGGCAAAAAGCTTGCTGCCAGTACGCAAATTGTGCTTTTTGTTACTTGGTGTAAATCTGTTCACTGGTTTAGGAGATATTTATAGGCAAATAAATTTGTATAGCTCTGGCTGCAAATATTGTGCGATTATTTCATGAATACTTTGTGAAAATTCATGAATGTTCGCAAATATGTGTGCGAAAAGAAGCCTTGTAATTGGCTGACCGCAACCTGACTAGAAAGTTATGACAGCCATTTTATTTCACGAGATACGGTCCCTGGGGTTATAAAATTTAAATTGAAAGTGGCATAAGGTGTCAGGGTGAAGGTACCCGGAATCCAGGTGTGTGATATAGGTGTGTTTCAGAGGCAAATTATAGGTTTAATATAATTTTAGTTTCCATGATTTATTTTCAAAATATTCACGAATATGGAAACATTTGAAAGAAAAACCACAGACTCATTCATACACTAATTAATTCACTCATACATGCACTCAGAGGCTCAGGCGCTCATTCGCACATCCACCCAGACAATTATGCACCCACTCAGATCCACTCATAGACTCACACACCCACTTTCAGACCCACTCTGGCACTCATGCACCCACTCAAACATCCACTGACAGAGACAGGCCCTGTGGCCAACCTGCACTGAGCACGGCCAAAGGCCATGCGTGGTGCGGGTTTGGGTATTTATAAGGGCTTGACTGCAAGGGGTTGGAATAACCTATAGTAATTAAAATTTCTTTAAATTAAAAAAAACATAGAAATACAATGAAAAATCAAAGGTTACAGGGATGTTATATTTAGGTTCTGAATTTACTCGTACAAAACCATAGTAATTCAGCAGTTATTGTTAGAGTTCTGTCAAGTAACTATAACTAGTGCCCTAAGATAACTATAACTCGTGCAGTCGCCATGCACAGCTAATTACTCCACATATTATGTCATTGATGAGATCTTGTATGGCATCATTGATATCACTGCAACATTTGCAATAACATTATTGATAAGAAAACTGTGAATAGCAAGTTCCTCCCAGCTGAGCAACCCCTCTTTTTCCCCTCCCCTTCTTAATGGCAGCAACTGTGCATCTGCGCAGTGGACACACCACTGGTGCCCGAAGGTGTGCCGAAGGCAAGCCCATTGGTGCCTGGACAGTGTCCAGCGCCATGGACCTAGGTCACTGCTCCACCCACAGATAAGATGCCAGGACCCTGCATGCCCTGAACACCGGAGGCTCAGCTGCCTGTCACTGCGCCTCCCCCAAGAACACCCAGGCCTGTTCTCCTGCCGCAACAGCACTTTCAACTGTCCTCACACCCTAAACCCCCCCTCCACTGGACCCCCCTGGACAGCTCTGATGTATACTACTCAACACTCACTCCCTCATCAAACATGCAATAGAAGTTTGGAACCTCCTCAACTCCATCGCCCCAACGTCACCTTCTTCAGAGAGAACTGGATCACTACCTCCTAAGCCCTGGACATCGCCATCCCAACTGTTACAAGATCATACAGCAAGACTGCATCAACCTGCCTGGAGGAGGTGTCACCATCATCCACAAAAAATCACTTCACCTCGCAGAACACCTTTACTTTCAGATCCAGACTAATCCAAACACCATTTACACCCCCCCTCTGGACCATGCCCACCCTTCAGCGAAGAACTGGCAGACTTCGTTGCCCCCCATGGCCTCACCTCAACAGAATACCTACTCCTCAGCAACCTCAACTTTCACCTCAACAACCACAGTGACCCAAACACAGCCACCCTCATGAAGAACCTCACCACACTTGGACTTAAGCAACTGGTAATCCTCCCCACTCACTTAGCAGGGCATACCCTCGACCCTGTCTTCTCCTCCAGAAACCACATCTCCTTCTCACACACCTCCAAACTCCACTGGACCTATCACCACTGTGTCCACTTCTCCTTCACCAAGACTGTCAAACTGCACCAAGCCCACCGCCCGCGCAGGAACTGGACCAAGGTCACCAAAGCCCAGCTCACCACTGCGCCCCTCCACGCCCCACCACCAGACACCACAGATGCCAACACTTAGCCCACATCCTCCACCAATGGATTGCCGACTGCGCCAACACCCTAGCCCCCCCTAAGGAAATCAGCTGACTATAATCACCACAAGAGAACCAGCTGGTTCTTCCTCAAACTCCAGGAATCCAAGAGCACAGGCAGACAACTCAAGAGAAAGTGGAGAAGCAGTAACAGCGCTACAGACCACATGGCCTTCAAAGATGCCGTCACATCCCGCCACCAGCTCAACCAGGAAATCAGCCATTCTGGAGATGCTCAACACCAACACACACAACATCAAGGAACTTTTCACCATAGTCAAGGAATTCACAAATTCCGACATGGAGGCCAGGGGTATCCGTCCCTCCCAAGACCTCTGTGACAGCCTTGCATCTTTCTTCCACCAGAAAATCCAGGACAACTATGAAGGATTTGCAAGCAGAGGGCTACCTTCCCTGCCCACCAGAACCACGGACACTTATCACCAACCAATCTTGGAGCGCTGGACCCCTCCTCACCCCAGAGGACACCCTAAAGCTCATGAATACCACTCACTCTGGAGCAACCTCAGACCCATGCCCCCACCACATCTTTAATCGAGGTAGCTCCACCATCGCTCCCAAACTGTGCTGCACCATCAACTGCTCCATCAAAACTGCCACCTTCCCGAACAACTGGATTCACACAGAGATAAAGCACCCTCCTGAAGAAACCTTCTCCAGACCCTAAAAAGCTGAAAAATGACAGACCTATCTCACTCCTTTCTTTTCCAGCCAAGGTCATCGAAAAATCAATCAATGCCCAGCTCACTGAGTTCATCAAAGCCAACCACATCCTCGACCCCTCACAATATGGATTCAGGAACAACCACAGCACCGAAACTGCACTCCTAGCAGCCACAGATGACATCCGCATCCTACTGGACCACAGCGAGACAGTTGCTCTCATCCTCATCATCCTCTCCAACACCCTGTACACCAGACTACACAACCTTAGCGTCCATGGTAACGCCCTGGAATGGATCTGCTCCTTCCTCACTGGCTGAACCCAGAGAGTCAGGCTCCCACCTTTCACCTCAAAGACGACGGAAACCAGTTGCGGGGTTCTCCAGGGTTCCTCCCTGAGCCCCACCTTCTTTAACATCTACATGGCCCGCTCGCCATGGGCTCAACATCATCTTATACACCGACCACACACAGCTCATTCTCTCCCTCACCAACAAACCAAAAAGACATTTCACAAAGGAATGAAGTCTATTGCTGACTGGATGAGGGACAGCTGCCTCAAGCTCAACTATGACAAGACAGAGATCCTCATCCTGGGGCCTGCCACTTCCACCTGGGTTAACTCCTGGTGGCCCAGTTGCCTTGGAACTTCCCCAACTCCAACCGACCACACCTGCAACCTCTGCATCATCCTTGACACATCACTGTCCATGGCCTGCCAAGTCAATGCCGTCTCCTCTTCATGCTGCCATCCCCTTTGCCAGCTCCAGAAGATCTTCAACGGAATCTCTATCGACACAATGAGAACAGTCACCCAGGCACTCATCAGCAGCAAGCTTGACTACAGCAACACACTCTATGCCAGAATCAATAAAAAACTCCAAGCAAGGTTCCAGAGAATTCAGAGCGCATTGGCCAGACTGATCCCAGACATCCCTAGCCACAACCACATCTCCGCGCACCTGCGAGACCTACACTGGCTCCCCATCAACAAACGCATCACCTTCAAACTTCCCTCCACAATGTTGGACCTGCCTACCCTAACCACTGCCTTTCCTTCTACATCCCCTCCAGGCAACTCCACTCAGAGCAACTGGCCCTCGCTACCTTCTCCAAGATCTGGAAGAATATGTCTGGAGGAAGATCCTTCTCTTACCTCGCTGTGCATAACTGGCACACAATGCCTCTCCACCTCAGGCAGTCCTCATCACTGGCTCAGTTTAGGAAGGGCCTCAAGACCTGGCTCTTCACATGACCCACGCCTTTGAGACCCTATGAGTGATAAGTTGCACTCTATAAATGTTGCTGATTGACTGATTGATTGACTTGATGTTTGTATTGTCCAGTTATGTCTGCAATTGTCTTAACATCAAATACATCTTTGCAACATATACAGTAAACAGATTTCTATGAACTATTAGGTAGTTGCGGAAACCAGCCAGTGTTAGTACTCCTCGAGCCATAATGGATGTTTCGCTATGGCTGAGAAGCGTTCTTAGTTTAGGTGCTTTTCTATAGACTATTTTAGTTTTAACTGCCAATATGCCCTTAAGATCAGGATCAAGGGTTAAGACATCCCAATGTTCATTTAGACTATTGTAGTTTTTCCTGTTGCCATTACTGTAAGTGGTGATAAATCTAATCTGACAACTAGTTCCTTTATTCGATTTGGGACGATCTTTCAACAACTCATCTTGAGTGATTTCACTTGCTCGATTTTTAGCAACCTGCTAAATATTGTAATTATTCCCTCTTCTCAGGAATCTCTCTGTTACATCTGTAGCTTGTTTTTCATACTTCACTTGTAAACTACAGTTTCTTTTGGCCCACAAATACTCACCAAATGGAATATTATTGATCTGCTTCATAAGATGTCCTAACTTTGCATGCAGTACAGCACTTGCTAAGGTTTATTTCCTATGAAGCCGAGATACCAGTATAGCATTGTCAACATACATTTCTAAGACAAGAAAACAAAAAGATGTTTTTCTGTATTCAAGTCTCAGTGAGATATTGAATTGATTGTTATTTAAAACCTCATGATATCCCTTAAGATATCACTCTTTCAGATAACAAAAATAGCATCTATGTAACATCCCCAATAAATGAGTTTGTAACTTTCACTCCATTGCCCAGTCCAGGTATGCTCCCTCTCGTACCAACCCAAAAACAGTTTGGCATCAGAGGGAGCAAATGTGGACACTATCTAGGTATCAAGTTGTTGGTTATGAAGGTAATTTTGGTACAAGAAAAAAATACTAGTAAGTACTATATCTACAAGGTCATGCAGCATTTGTGAGTGTAGAAGAAAACTGGCTGACTCAGTATACAGAAAATATCCGATACCTTCCAGTTCAAAGTGGTGTTCAGTGCTATTGCATAAGCTGTCCACATCCATGGTCACCATGTAGAATTTGGGATCTCATGTGATGTCATTCATTTGTTTTGAAAAGCTTTCATGTCTTTAATGTGCAATAGTAAAGTTCTAACAAAGGAAGCTAGGAACATATTAATATACTAAGAGATATGCTTGGTCAGTCCACCTATACCGGCAATAACAGGGCACCCCGGTGGTATTGTGCCACCTTTGTGAATCGTGGGCAAAAAATATATTGCAGGAGTTTTGGCATTCTCTATCCATCAGTAGTTATACTCTTCAGTATCTAATTGTTGTTGATCAATAGATTCTCCATTTTGTTTCTATCTGCATTTTTTTCAGTTCTACTGCATCCACCCTGGCTTTACTGGATCTAGCTCTTAACTGACCATGTGCTTTACAATCATAATCTTCATAATTCATTATCACCACATTTCTGCCTGTATCGGCTTTTCTAATGATAATTGTTTTAACACTTCTAAGATCATACAGTGATTTCAACTCATCTTCTTTCAAATTTGAATCACTAACAGTCATTTTGAACAAATCAAAATCATTGAGAATTATGTTATGGAAAATGTCCCCCTCATTGTTAGCCTTAGTTGGAGGAATGAAATTTGATTTGGGCTTTAAGCCACTAGATGTACAACACTCAGTATCAATTTGTAGTTGTAAGCCAGATTCTCAATGTCACATTCCTGTTTTTACTCCAGGCTCATAACTAGTGCAATTTCGAACAGTTGATTTATAGAACTGTTTTTCTATATGTATAGCCTCCTTCTTTTGAGATTTGTCAGGAATCTTTTTTTAACTTTAGTTGACAAACAAATTTCAACAGATCCACCTGAGGCAAGAGATCATTATACTTATTAATAGGGCCTGATTTAGATCTCAGTGGATGGTCTACTCCATCTGAACAATGACAGACATCCCGTCTGCAGAGATATCAATCCCATTTTATCCAATGGGATTTATATTTTTGTGGACGAAACGTCTGTCACCGTTGTGGCAGAGTAACCCGGAGTAACGCATACACCGAGATCTAAATCAGGCCCTTAATCCCCAATTTCTGTTTCAGTCAAAGTTCTATCAGAAAGATTCACAACTATGTTCCCTATTTCTTGGATTCTCTCATTCTCTGGGCCCTGGTCCTGACTACCTCTTTGTCCCTGCTTTCTACAATGGTTTCTTGACCGTCTACCCTTCTGTCCTCTAGTTCTTTTCTGTAAATTTCTCTTTCTACGTCCCTCTCACCTTTTTCCACTTGGAGCATCCTTATGCCTCTGAGCTCCCTTCAAAAGAAGGATTATCTAAAATCATTAGGTTGTCTAGAAGTGGATGGGTTCTCCATATCTGATTAATTACTACTTAGTACTACACTAGAAGCACCTCTCACACTAGTAACATCCTCTCTTGCGCTATTGTTTTTGGAAAAGTCCTTATGCATTCTGCCATCAAATTTCTTAGTGTACCTGAATACCCTGCCATATCTATAGTCTCTTTCATCCCTTATGAATTTGATCATTTTCTTCTCCTGTACGTCATCTTGGTATTTATCAATACTTTTTGTCATCTAAAATGTCATAGTTCTTAACTGTCTTGTCCACACAGTTTAGATCCACTGTTTCCTTTATAATGTCCTCTATCTTCTTAGTTAGTATTTTCCTTTGTTCATCAGAAAATTCAATTAACATCTCCATCATATCTCTAGACATCTGTTTCAGTTTGCCTTCCCATCTATCTGCTCTATCCTCATCCAGATCTTCAACAGTGGGAAATATATTGATTCATTGTCCCCTTGGTATAGAAATAATTTCTAGATAGCTCTTTAAAGTTTAAAGTCATGGAGTTCCATCATTTGGCAGACTCTTTTTTCTGAATGTGTTCCACTTTAATGAATAACTCTTTAAGACTTTTAGATTTGTTATTAGTATTGCCACTGCTGGAAGCAACCCCTGAGAATATTCTACTGGCCAGTGCTTCTCTTTGTCAAACATTTTAGACATTTTAGACATTTTCATACAAAATATACAGTTGAAAAATGGCTGAGCCCCTTGCGCCTGCAAATATAAATTAATACAATTAGGGTATCAGGAATCGGCCAGGCACTGTTTGTTACGTGCTCTTATTTTTTACTTCATGTAGATACCCGTATCGGGGAACACATTCATATTAACAGACTATGGAGTCTTGCCACTGTAACTTTACTTTGGATATTCCAATTTGATGTGATTTTTTTCGGATCCCAAGTACAATGCCTTTTCTGCTTGCTTCAGCTTGCGAGTACATCTTGAAAGATATAGTGAAATATGATTAGAAATTCTCTTTGTGCAGCGGGGTTGATATGGTATTTTTCTATTTTTATCATGAGTACTTATGGCTGAGATATTTATATTGCGTAATACCCTGCACTGTTCTGGACTGTAATACTTTCAGTCTCAGAGTTTCTTCACTCTGAAAAGACTTAGACATTTTTGGATATTAAAAGGTCATTGGGACAATTATATTGGATTGAATAGCTAATTGGCTACTTCATGGGTCCTTCTGCTTTGCATAATGATGTGCCATGCTGCGGGGGCAGGTTGACGGCAATGCGTTGTTGTTTCTAGAACTTTCATTTATGGTTTCAAAATTTAAGACTATTGTCCTACATGACACTTTACCTTCTAGAACTTGCAAAATAAAGGAAAGAGCTGACACTCCAGCATTACACCTTGATTGGAATCTTAATGAGTATGTCTCACAGGTAAGAGAAAACCGAATAGCAATCAGCTTCAAAGTAGTTATAGGCTTATCAAAATTATGTATAATGGAGCTCAACTTTTGGTCTTCTTAAAGCTTCTACGATGCACAAGAGCAATACTTTGTAGCACAGGAGAAATCATTATGTTTGCTGGAAAGGACTAATCCCAGGAGCGCAGGTAGGAAAATTATGTTAAGTTCTAATATGCACCTTGTTTAACCTATTTCAAGTAAGCTTTGGATAGCACTTAGCTACTGCTTCTGACTCTAGGACCTACCTGGAGCTAGTTTGTTTCTGGCTATGGGTGTTAATTGTACATACCCTTTTTTATCCGGTAGGGGTTAATTTTTTGATCTTTTGACAACACACTACACATTGTATTTGATCATTCTTGTTAGTTTAGTTAGTGTAATTCGGTTCCCATTACTTTCATGCTTACGTGGTGCTTAATTTTGTTTTAGGTCTAAGAGTAAGACTATTAACAATGTCTTATTGGAAATGATCATGTTTCAATACTGAATATGGACATTTGAAAGTGTGATACATAAAATGTGCTACCCTTCAGGTCACTAAGGCCCATATTTATACCTTTTTTGCACCGCATCTGCATCATTTTTTGACGCAAAAGCGGCGCAAACTTACAAAATACAATTATATTTTGTACGTTTGTGCAGCTTTTGCATAAAAAACCGAAGCAAATGTGGTGCAAAAACAGTATAAATATGGACCTAGGTTTTTCGAATTGAATGCTTGATAACCAGATATCTTCATTGGGTCCTTAACTTTATTTTTCCAATGATGCTCAGCTAAAATTATGGTGTCCTCTGGTATATGATGCCTTAAACTACCTGAATTATTTTTCTTGATGTATACTTCAATATACTAATAATTTTGAAATATGTAATTATGTAATGGTAACTGACTATCTGTAAGTTTTTAAATGAGTATATGACATGCTTTTCTTGTAGTATGAATAATTACTGATTTAGGTGGATTCTGTAAACACATATATGTGATCGGTGTTGGATATTTTTTACAAGTTTGTATACATTATTTTTATTTTATGTTTAAACTGAAGAAGAGACTTTGGGCCTGATTTAGATCTTGGCAGGTGGGGTTACTCTGTAACAAACTTGATGGATATCCCATCCACCATATTAGAATTCCTTTACATCCTAAGGAAATTGTAATACCGCAGATGGAAAAAATGCCATGTTTGTGACTGAGTAACCCATCCGACAAGATCTAATCAGGCCCTATATCTTGAAACCTGTGTTTGCGGTTGGCTATGATAGCAGATTTTGAAGACTAAAGAAGCAATTGGAACAAGTCTTTTTTTAGACCATTCAAAATGTTTTTATGTTATGTTTTCACTTACACTGGTTGGGTACTAGTGCACTGAGGCGGGCAAATACGTGATGCCCTAATTGTATTCACATATATAATTTATTCTCCTCTAATTCACAACAATGAGCCGGCACTCCAAAAGCTGCTAACTGAAATGCTTTTTTTGCACAAACATGTGCTGAGGGATCGAGGCATTTTGGCTGTACAGCGACCTTGTTCATGATACCCAGTACTATTGCAACTCAATCTTTTAGTCATGTATGTGGCATCAGTACCCTCCACTCACAGCAGTGCTGACAGCATTTTCAAAGGATGAGAGTAATCATCACCAAAGTGGCAGCTATATTGTAGCATAGTTCAGGCAACTTCTGTTTATGGATACTTGTACAGCGATGACATCTACTTGTCACATTCAAGTTCATATTGAATACTGAATATACAAAATTAAAAAGAAAGTAATGATACAATTAAATTCAGATTGCTCCACCACTAATTCATCCATACGTTAAGTGAGAATTCTAACAAGTTGTCTCCTTCAAAATGTCATGTATAATTTCATAAGCATTCTCAGTCCATGTATTCATCATACCAATTATGCATACATATTATATTGTGAATAAACAATTAATTGCTAGAAATCATCATCATAATTGCAACTGATCGTTGTAAATGGGAGAACGTCAGTAATATACTTCTGCATTTGATGTCCACTACTGTCCTTTTGTAAAAAAGGAGCTCAAAGAGGAACTCTAAAAAGGAAGGGACTAAACATAAAAAATAACCATAAAAAATAGAAACGTATTATAGACACTAGTGCCAGTGTCCTCTTAAGTATTCTGTTCTTTCTCTACATTTAAACTGAAAATGTACTTACGTTCCATTTGTAAAATTAATTTAGATTCAAGTCTCCTAAGATTATGTTCTCTGTCTCCTCCCCTTATATCTTTGAGGATGTGCGCTAAACTACTGTATTTTAATCTTGATTCATCAGCCAGTCAATGAATTAGGATTTATAGAGCATGCTAATCACAAATGAAGGTATCCAGGTGCTGGGTCCAGGCTGCTCAGGTGGATTCAGTTGAAAAGCCAGGTCTTGAGTCTCCTTCTGATCTCCTGAAGGGAGGGAGTGGTCTGCAGAAGGATGGGGAGGCTGTTCCAGTACTTTGTGGCAAGGTAGGAGAAAGAAACAACCTCCACAGTTGCTGCAGTAGATGTGAGGGTGTGAGCGAGAGAAAGCGAAATGGAGTGTAGATGTCTGGTGGGCATGTGGAAGTCCAGGTGGTGGTTGACGTATGCTGGTCCTTAGTTGTGTAGGGCTTTGTAGGCATGCATTAGGATCTTGAATTGAAATCTCTTGTGAACTGGGACCCAGCGGAGCTTCTTCAGGTGGGGGGTGATGTGGGTCCATCTGGGGAGGTCAAAGATGAGTCTGGCAGCTGAGTTCTGGATGGTCTGTTGTCTCTTCAGGAGGTGTGATGTGATTGATGTGATTCCAGCATACAGTGTGTTGCCATTTTCCAGGTGACTGGGGACATGGGCTTGAGTCAGGGTTCATCTGGTGGAGACTGGGAACCATTTGAAGATCTTTCGGAGCCTGTAATGGGTGAGGAAGCATGCGGAGTGGATTGGATTAATCTAGATCTTCATGGTGAGTCTGTTGTCCAGGATGATGCTGAGGTTTCAGGCTTGGGGTCCATGGGGGCTGGGGTGTCCCAGGAGTTGTCCCACAATGAGGCGGTGTTCTGGAAGATCAGGACTTCCATCAGTGTAGCGTCTGAAGTAGCTCTCTTGCATCCAGTTGGTGATGCTGATCGTGCAGAGGTGGAAGTTGGCCTTTGTGGTGCAGAGGTCTCTTTAGACAATAGGGTTTCTGACAATGGGCAAGGGTGGTCATGTAGGTTTTGAAAAGGGTGGGGCTGATGATATTCTTAGGCTCTGAAGTAAAAGGAGGCAGATGGACCCTCTGAGTTCTTCCAGAGAGGAAGGATATGAACCTTCCTCTCCGTAAGAAGGGTGTTGTCTGGATGCCAATCTGAGCAAAGCCTCTTGATCAGAGTGTGGTGAGAGACTATGCAAAAAGCCGCTGAGAGGTCGAGGAGGCTCAGGGTGGCCGATTCTCCCAGGCCCAGGAAGGTTCTGATGTTGTCTGCGGCAATTATAAGAGAAGTTTTGGTGCTGTGGTTGAAGTGAATCCTGATTGGGATTCGTCCAGAAGCTTGTTGTCCTCTACGTATTCCATGAGTTGCTGGCCTTTTCAAGGACTTTGCAGGAACAGGGAGCATGGTGATGGCATGGTGATGGCGTGTAGTTCTTGAAATCAGTGGGGTCAGCAGAAAGTCTCTTGAGTAGGACTTTGATCTCCGTGTGATTCCAGTCCTCCAGTTAAGTGGCTGAAGTGATGGATTTGTTGAAGGTGTCTGTGAGCTTGCTGCTGATGGTGTTGTTGCTGAGGTTGAACATGTGTTGTGGGCAGAGATCTGTGGGAGCGCCAGAGTGGACAGAGTGCATGATGTCAGCAGTGTTCTGCTTGGTGGGCTGGTTCCAGGTGGCGATTCAATTGTCAGCAAGGGAAACTGTGGGGCTAGGAAGCTGAAGTTTTTGGTAGCATTGGGTTGGATTTTGAAGTTTCTGATATTGGTGGATATCTTGTTGTGGAAGAAGTCTGGTAGGGAGTAGTAGAGATCCTGGGAGCGGGTGATAACGTTTTCAGTCACTAAGAAGTTGGAGAACTCCTTTACAATGCAGAAGGTCCTTGTTGTGGTTGGAGCTGGCTTCAATTTGGTTGGTAAGGCATTCCTTCTGGTGTCTCTAAGGAGACTGTGGTACTGGCTAACTGAGGACTTGACAGTGATCCAGTCTGTTAGCTCCTTGGTGGTAGACCATCTCCTATCCAGTAGTTTGCAGATTTGTTTCGAGGTTCTTAGGTTGGGGGTGTACCAGCTGGTATGTTTAAGGGTCAGTGAGGTTTGGAGGGTTTGCTGCAGGTGACTCTGTCACAGCTGTAGAAGATCCAAGTGATAAACTTTTTGATGACTACTTTGACGTTCAAAGAGGTGTGAGGGTGGAGGAGTTTAGAACTTTAGTCAGTCCATTGGCTTTTGGATATTCTGTTCCAGCTGCAGTGCGAGGTGCTAGTGGGTCTGGTGGCGTGGCTGGGGGCTGCTGTGTAGTTAAAGTGGACGATTGCGGGATCTGTCCAGGTGAGCTCAGAGGTATGACTGTATTTGACTCTGTTGCCGGTGGTGAAGATAGGATCTCACATATATTCTGAGATGTGCGTGGGGTCAGTGACTATTTGCATGAGGCCGATGTTGATTCATCACTCCCATGCATAAGCTTAAAATGCCTGGATACTGGGTAGGTAATGTCATCATTACCGATTGCCCTCAGATGCTGTAAAATATACTTGTGTAATGGAAGTTTTATCCTTCCTATATATATTTTCACGGAAGGGCATGTATGCATTTACATCGCAAAATCACTCTTGCGTGTTAACCTGCCTGTGATCCTAGTCTTTTTTTCCAGAGGGTGTGTACATTGAGGTAATATTCTTGCCTCTCTCAGAAGCTTTGCATTTATTGCTCTTAACAGTACATTGCTCTTTACTAGTTGATCTCTCATGAATTTGGCAAGTCTAAAACTGATCAATGGCCTTTTAGATACCTCTTTGCCAATCATTGGATCACTCCTAATTAGGTGCCAGTGTTTTGTCAGTGTGGCCCTATGTTGTGTATTGTATGTTGTAACAAATGGGTGTCCTACATCCTCTGTTTTGATCTTTATGATTCCAAAAAGTGGAGTTTCTCTGTTGCATTTGTTTGCCCTATTATAAGCTATCCTGAGTACATTGTCATTATATATTCTGCCTCTGAATATAATTATCATCTCATTGGCAGTTTTCTGATACTCCACTTTCACACTGCATTTTCGTCTAGTTCTAAATAATTCTCCAAATGGAATACTACTGATATAGTCGTGTAGCGCGTCATGATATATGTTCAAAAAATCATACTCATGTGGCACTAGCTGTTGACAGCAAGTGGGTTTTGCTCACTTAGATGTTCTTTTAGATTTATAGCACCAGGTTTGTGTCTTTATGTAGGTGTATATCACTAACTATATGATGCCTTATATTGATGTTTAGCAAACATCAAGATCAAAGTAGTACCTACTTGTTGGGCCAGTGGAGTCTGGGCAGCATCCATACTGGGCTCCATGTAAGTGTATAACTCCTAATTTTTGCATAGGTGATAGTACATTGCAACTTGCTTGTAAGGATGTGCCCTGAATGTAGAAGTTGGTGTATTATCTGTTTAATGTTTACAGCACAACAATCAGTTTAAATGACAGATTTTATAGAAATGTGGTTCTGCAAAAGGCAGGCTTCATGCCCAGTTAACAGTTATAATTCCATCCAATGTTACAACATTAACAACATTAAATTATTCCTTGTCTTATCCAGGGAATCACCTTTAATTGACATCAACAGTGGGATTTTTCAACAAGGTTGAAACCCCTATTTATCATTTGGAGGTAACAACAAAATAAAGGAAGGTCAATTGTACTAAAACAGTTTTGGATAGTTCCAACATATGTAATCCATAGAAGGGAATGTGATATGGGACAATTGAGAATATCCTTAAATTCAATCCAGTATGGTTACAACTGTGTACTTGTTAATAACTGCAAATTGTACTAATGATAGTTCCAACATGTATTAACGGTAGAAGGGAAAGGAACTCAAACAATTAATTACATCTTTAGACATCACTCCGTAAAGGGATATTGGGCCTTTATTCATGTATTATCAAGAAATTTCTTAACACAACACGTGGCATAGGAACAGTATTCCCCAAGGGCACCGCAGCAACGAAACAACAGAAGAGGTTAGGGTCAAATGAGCCATGTCATCTCTCAGCCACTTCAGTACTTTTTGTATAGGTGAGGGCTTCTATACACACGTCTTTTTCATGGAAAGCCTAAAATTCATGGCAAATAAGTTTTCAATTACTATCAAATGAGTTTCGCTTCTCAGATGTCTGTGGACAGAGAGTTCCATAATTTATATGCCATGAAAAATGTGTTCCCTGGATTACCCTCTGCAAGATCATGGAAGCACAATCATATTTTCATTTGAAGACTTTGGGGCAATTCACAAAGGTAAATTTACTTGTGAGTAAATCTACACATATGTTTACTCTTACACTTGCAGCATTTTTAGTACTTTTGGCTATTCACCATTTCCAAATGTAAAGTTACTACAAAGTGTAGACTTGCAAATTGTCACCCCCTGCAAGAGATGGTGCAGTCTGGAGTCTGACAAAACATCAAATATAACCACAAAGTTACACTATCAGTACCAGTAACAGAATTTGCTATATTCTACATACTTGATAGAGCCCCTCACAACCAAGGTGGAGAGCCGTCAATGGTAAAGTGTATCAATCAATCAATCAGTCAATTTCTACAATGCTTCTTATCACCCACTGTCCTAACAGTGAAATACTGCCAAATTCAGTTTTCACTATTGCAAGGCCTATCTCTCTCACAGGTCAACATTGAAGCTGACATTTAATATCATTAAAGTGCAGATTCCCTTTAGGAGCAGATAGAAATCTGGAGTTTAGGGTCTCTGAACTCACAATTTAAAAATACATCTTTTAGTAAAGTTGCTTTTTGGATTGTCTGTTTGAAAATGCCACTTTTAGAAAGAAGGCATTTTCTTGCTTAAAACATACTGTGACTCTGTTTGTTTGTGTATTGTCTGTCTGGGTCAGACTGACAGTTGGGCTGTTTGTGAATCTCCTCTAGACAGTGACACAAAGGAAGCTAGCACCCTAGCCTGCATATCCTGATGAGCCATCTGGGTTGGATGGGAGGGGAGGAGCGGTCACTTACACCTGAATGGACTGTGCCTGCCCTCACACAATGCAGTCTCCAACCGCCTGGTGTGAGTCTGGAGCATGGCCTGGGCAAGGCAGGATCTTGCAAACAAGAGATACTTCCCTTTGAAGTTTGCCAACTTCAAAGGCAGAAAGGGGTATAAGTATTGGACCCAAAACCCCTGAAAATCAGATTTCTTCTGGAACCAAGAGGAATCTCTGCCAAAGAGAAGAGCTGGGGAGATGGAGGAGGAGCACTGCCCCTTTGCCTGTGACTGTGCTTTGCTGAGTTGGCCTGCAGTAGCTGCTTCTGCCTGAGAGAGGACAAAGACTGACTTTTGTGTGACTCCCCACTGGGGAAGAATATCCAAGGGCTTGAACTGAGCTTGCCTCCTGTTGTTGAAGTCTCAGGGACATCAAAAACTTCTCTCCGCCAGCACTTGGGCTTTCTGTTGAGAGTCCTGCCGGACAAGTGGTGCCCTACCCTCTCTCTGGGCCCTTGAAAGGTGCAGCTGGTGGAAATGGACAGAAATCCATGCAAAGACCGCCGTGTGGGGAAACTTTCGACACACCACCGCCTTGCAGCTGAAAAACGATGCACCACCGGCCTTGCGGCTAACATCAATGCTCCAGCTGTATCGCGTGGGAAGACTGACACAACAAGGCTGGAGAAACGGTGCGCAGCACCCGCAGCGGCTGCTGTTAATGATGCATGCCCGCACGCAGCGCGGTTTCTAGACACCATGCCTCCGGATTTCACCGCAACATCGCTGGGCATGGAAAATCAATGCAAAGCCTACTCGGTTCCGAGATGCTCTCCATGCACCCTTCACACACACACGCATACACACACTCATTCACACATAAATACACACATGCATACATCCAATCACACACACATCCGCACACACTTCCAAACATACACACAGACATGCATTCACATTTCACAACATACACGCAATCACACTTCCGTACATGCACACACGCATTCAACTCTCAACACAGACCCGCATTCACGCACACACATATATTCACACACCCCCACACACACAACACCCCCTCCCCAACTTCTCCCCCGTCAGATACCAGACTTACCTGGATCCATGGGTTCTTCCAGCAGGAGACAGGATGGGGCGCTGCTACCGCCAGCAGCGCCCACCAGCAGAACACCACCAGGCCATATTATTTCTCATAATACGGCTGGCAGCAGTCTACTGGTGTGGATCTGCTGGTGGTAGCAACGTCACCTTACCGCCATCCGCCAGTATGGCCACAGCCAGATTTCCGCCATTCTTGTGGCAGAAGTCCAGCTGTGGTCATATCATGGTGGGCGGCTGGTAGCTGTCGCCGCGGCATTAGGCGGTTTTTACCGCCGATTTTGTTATGAGGGCCTTATTCTTTTTAAAATTCATAACTTGACTTGTGTAAGTTGAATTTTTGGCGTTTTGGTCTTGTTTTGTTTAGATAATACTATCTATTTTTCTAAACCTGTGTTGTGTCATTTTTTAGTGCTTTCACTGAGTTAATGTGTGTGTTGGTACGAATACTTTACACATTGCTTCTGAAGTTAAGCCTGCCTGCTTGTGCCAAGCTACCAAGGAAGTGAGCGGGGGTTAACTAAGGGTGATTCTCCTTTACCCTGACTAGAAGGAGGATCCTTGCTTGGACAGGGGGTAACCTGACTGCCAACTAAAGACCTCATTTTTAACAGTATGCATGATCTCGGGCTAGTCTCACTTTGTCAAAGAGAAGGTGGAGGACATGGAAGACAGAGCAAGAAGCAATAATCTGATTTGTGGGTTTTCTTGAGTGGGTCCGAAGGGGAACCCTGAAGAGTTCCTGGAATAATGGAAATGGACTTTGTTGCAGCCAGAGGGCATCTCCAAGTGCTATGTAATCAAAAGAACACACAGAACATTGGCCCCAAGATCACTGCCGTAGTACCTCCTGAGAACACGGACTACACAAATATTGAACTAGCATGACAGGGACATTATTCTAAAAATGATTACGAATAAGGAAGACCAGTAAGAGGCTAGTAGCATATGTATCTTCCCCAACTACATGCAGAAAATGCAGCAACTCCAGAAATCTTTTGTAGAGGTCAAAAGTAAGTTACAAGCAATGAATCAGCAATATTTGTTGCTATTTCCTACAAAACTGAGGGCAATCGTCAATGATAAATATCACTTCTTCATAAATCTGGGTGAGGTTGAGAGTGGCTCTACATGGGAAATAAATCAGGGCCCAGGTCACAGGGAGACCCTCATAAAGACGATAACATGAAGGGGGACTCTCAACAAGATGAAAAGCATCACTTACCCCCTCCTCAGAAGTGCGGAACAATTGGTAGTGTGTCAGGATTGAACTTTGGGAGTTGAAAGCTTAACAGGAGACAACACTTGTGATAGGAGTGTCAATCTGGGTTGTTCCAGGAGTGCCCTTCTCTCTTAGAAACTCACAGGCTGATATAGAAGGACAATGTGTACTGGATTTTGACACATTGGATAGTATGGAAATATGCTTTGTGAACTACTAGCCCAGAATACTGATGACAAGGCATTTTATTGGACCTTACTTGATTTACTGCTCCCATATGTTGATCTACTGGTGATTTCGGAGGGGACAAGCACCCCGCCACTAAGGCTGCACACCAAGCCAGCTTTGACGGCTGCTCTGAGGGAGGTGATGGACAAACTAGGGGGTATTGATGTCTGGTGAATCCTCTCTGCAAAACAAAAATTCTTGTAACTCACTAACACAACACATACAGCAGGCTCAACAGGATGCTGGTGTAATAGCATATCAGACTCCTTATACTTAAAGCACAGAATCTCTTGTTGGACTACGAGGATGGTTGACAGGGAAATGGGTCTTGGCTTTGGAGGTTGAACCCAGAAACACTCTGGGATGATGCCTTCCGGGCAGACATCAGACCAACACTGTATAATTGTTTGGACATTAATAGGCAAGCAAAAGCCAGTAGAGCAATTAGGTGGGAGGCCCTAACATAGGTGATCGGATGAAGAGTGCTTGAATAGAACTTACAGCTAGAAACAGCAGCTGCTGTGTACATTGACACAACAGATGTGAGACCACAGGATTCTGCAGGAGATTGAAATAGCGCAATTGAAAGGTGGAGCTCACTTGGCAGAATCTAGATAAAACCACCTATTCTGAATATAGACGGACGTTACTCAAACGGGGAGATGGATCTGGGGGGCTACTGGCTACTTAGAAGAGAGAATCCCTGGCCTCTCACATGTTCAGTAAGCAGGCCGGATGGCACACCTGCCATAACACAAACCAACATTAATGAGGAGAGGCCACGTCCTTAGCAACACTCCAATGAAAACCGTGGTGTGCCAGCCAGGGAGGGGAGATAATTTCCTGAATCAGATTAGATTTAAATAATCACAGAGGATTTACTCCAGAGCTTGGAAATCAGAATTCAGTGAGAGGAGATTCCTGTAGTTATACAGGAGCTACACACACAAAAATGCCTGTGGCAGATGGGTTTCTGTCCTAGTTCTACAAAGTGTTTGTGGATATACTCCTGATAAACTCTTAGAAGTTTATCTAGAGGATAAACAAATAGCAAGTCTACCGGAGAACATGAGACAATACATTATAGACCAATCTCCATGTTAAACTTATACACAAAAGTTCAGTCGAAAATACTAGCAAATAGATTGAGGCAGGTTGTGCTGACATTCATTCAGGAAGATCAATATGGGTTTCTCGTTGCCCTAGAACACTGATGAACTTGGGAAGTCTCAATTATGTGTTACACATGACAGTAACAATGATAGATATTGATAAGGTGTCCAATACCCTCACCTGAGAAAACATGCTAGATGTTCTGGGACAAAGGCATTTGGCCCCTATTTTTGGGGAAAGGTACCCCTAATAAACCCAGAGCCTACAGCCAGGGTCCTGTCTGGAATGGTGGTGTTTGATAGTTGGAACTTCACAAGGGGAACCAGACAGCTCTTCCCTTTGTCACCAATAATATTTGCTCTGGCGAAGGAACCATTGGCGATCTGACTTAGGGTAATGTATGCAGACGATACTTTAGAATACTTAAACCAGTGCCAACACTCTCTTTTGCTTGTGCTCCGTGAGGTTGATAGGTTTGCAAAGGCCTTAGGCCTACATATAAATGAAAACAAGAAAAGCCCTGCTCACACTGGCAAGCCTAGTGGCTCTGTCCAAGAAGGAGCTTCTAATGCTGGGCCTGCATTGGGAAAATGGCCGACTCCGTTACGTGGGTGGTACCTACTAAGGACGAAGAATATGCTTATAATTGTGGGGCTGGAAACACCAACATGTTTCGGAAACATATTGCCGTTCTCAGATGTGGGTTAAGTGACACTAGCGCTTGTACACACTCCAAAATGTAGTATGTTTCGTACCGAAAACAACCTTCAAAGAACTAAATAGTCTTTTAGTGACGTTAATTTATGCAGAGAAAAGTAGCATGGTGCGCTTATTCACTCTGGAATTGGAATAAACAAAAGGAGGGCATGTTCTGGCGGGCCGAGGACTCTTACATAGCAGCTCAGCTTCAGCATGCCACACGCTGATGCACAGACGAGCATCACCAGGATAAAAAGTGGCTTGTTTGAACGGTATAGGAGGGAGCCTCTCCAATAAGATTAATGCGGGGCAAATCTGTGAAGTTGCAATAGCCTGGGGGACAGCGGTACGAAATATACTGAAAAAGACCACCCTTCAGCATATCACTACAGATCTGGTGGATACAACTTTCGTGATAAAAAATAATGAACCCTGTGTCTTAGTCAACCTGGAGGGAGGGCGGATGTCAGACCGTGGGAACTTGTATTCATGAGAGAGATTGACAATGTTCCAAGCTGCTCAAGGCCCTTTTGGGGTATCCCTGGCAGAGTTCCTACAATTCACCAAGCTGAATTAAACAGCCAGGGAGATGTGGCTAGGATTTCTAGACATCCAGGAGACATCCACACCACTTGAAACTATACTTGAAATGGGCCAGAATAAGTGACTGGTTAACAATCTATATGGTGCTTTGAAAATGAATAGACAGTAGACCCTGCTACAGGCTAGAAAGGCTTGAGACAACGACTTACAGCACCCATTGACTAATTCTGAATGAGACAAGACACATATATGGCACAAATAAGACTACATAAAATATATCAAAACTGATCACCCGATTGCCGAAATGCTCAGAACCGGAAACCACATTCATGATATGACAATGACATGTCGGATAATTGCGGACTAATTGGGGGAGGTGCTATAAACCTTTCACACTCCAACCGGGATAACCATCAGGCATTGTTTGCTGAGCAGGCTATCAAAACCCCAAAACAGGAAAACGCAATTCAGATCTGCAGCACTAAGGGCCAGATGTATGAAACTTTTTTGCACTCGCAAACGGGGAGAATTGCAAAATTTCCCTGTTTGCGAGTGCAAAAACGTGGTCTGCGATGCATGAAAGGCATTCGCAGACCAAAAATAAGAAATCGCAAAAATAGTGATTTTTTGCGTTGCAACCTGGTTTTGCGAGTCGCATTTTGCGATTCGGTATTTCCAGTACGAAATTGCGAGGCGCAAATTGCGAGTTGCAAAATCCAAGTCACAAAGAGATGCATCAAAAAATCGCAAATTGCGATTTTTCGCAGAATGGCATTTTGCACATGCAAAATACCACTAAGGTGGTAACCAGGTGCAACCTATATAAAGAGGCTCAGAACGCCTCAGACTCTTTTCTACAATGGCTGCACTCTACGTCATGGCGAGGAGGATGAGGATCTTGGCAGGATTGAGGAGAGGCAGGAGGAGACAGGAGCGCATTTTCAGAGTGCGCATTACACTTTTTAACCTGACAGAGGAGGAAATATATGAGAGTATAGGTTGAACTCAGCGATGATACTTGATCTGATAGCTGAGCTACAACCCATACTGCAGCACAGAACACTAAGGACTCACAGCATACCCACCCATGTGCAGGTATTATGCTCCCTCCACCTACTCGCCTCAGGGAGCTATCAAGGGGTCATAGCAGCAGCTGGAGGGGTCTCACAGAGTACCCTCTCCAGATTTTTCAATGCATTTATCAACGCCATGCTGAGCAAACTACACCAGTAAATCAGATTCCCCGACACCCCACAGGAAATACAGCAGACAAAATTTTATTTTACCAGATAGCACAGTTCCCCCACGTCATAGGTGCCATAGATGGGACACATGTGGAAATCTGTCCACCATTAGCCACAGAGTATGTGTACCACAACCGGAAATACCAACATTCAATGAATATACAGGTGATATGCAATGCTTCCTACATCATAACTGATCTTGTGGCCAGGTACCCAGGGAGCACACATGATTCGTACACCTTTCTCCATAGCGGCATACACACAAGACTGCTAGCTGGGGAGTTTGGAGAAGGATATCTACTAGGTATTGTCCCTCTATACAATGGCGCATTGATGGCGTGCTGATGTCAGATGGCTCACTTACTCATCATACCCTCTGTCCCTTCCAGGAGACAGTGCCTACGCAGTGCGCACCTACATGATGACACCCTACCTCAATCCTGCAACACCTGCTGAACGGAGATACAATGCAGCACACAGGGCGACCTGCAACGTGGTGGAGCGCACATTTGGACTGCTGAAGAGTCGCTTCCGGTGCCTACACAAAAGTGGAGGGGCACTACAGTACAGTCCAGAGACCACATGTAGAATAGTGGCTACTTGTGCAATCTTGCACAATATAGCTACCACCAGGGACATACCTGTAGAAATATGTGATACTGAATCTGATGAGGATGATGATCCCATACCACCCCTACAGCCAGCAGACAGGACCAGTGCAGCAGAGGGAAGGGAAAGGCGTGCTGACATCAAACACAACCATTTCAGACGTAAGTATGAATGACACAAATCCACTGACAACTGTACCTGTAGTGAAATAAATTTATTACCTTAAGTCAGGTAATGTTGGTTTGACAAACTGCAAAAAAATATTAAGTGAAAAACTAGAAACAATGAAGGACCTGAGTAATGCACTATTACGTCATAGTGATAACATAACTCCACTGGCAGCTACAGTCATTTTTTGCGGCCACACACACCACTTGGGTGCCCAGTTACCTCACTGGCACCTCTATTGTCCGCCTCAGTGGCAGTGCTGTGCCTGACACTGCGCCGTCTGTTGTCCAATGCTGGTACTGCTACATTGCTGAGGCTGGAACTGTCCTCTGTGTCCCCCAGTGCAAGCTCACTAGGTGTGGCTGACCTCTGTCCCATTATGTTATCGATCACATTTGTGATCTGTACCAGTCCGTTCGCAACATCCCTGCTGCTCTGTGATGCCTCCACTTGTGCAGCCACTGCACGACGTGCAATCAGTGACATTGCATTTGCCACTCTGTTCACAGAACGACAGAAGCCGCCAAACATGTTCATAAATCTGCGCTCCTGTCTGCGGTGGCTCACCCTCTCATGGCGCAGCTCCTGGCATAGTTCACGCACAGCACATGTCAGCTCTCTGGTGTCCTGTGATGCCTGCACCTGTCCCTCATGCAGCAGTTCTATTTTAGAATAGAGGGACTCAAGCTGGCGATGCAGGCCCCCCATGTTGGTGTTATGTTGCCGCAAATTCTTTTGTAATCCAAGTATCCTTTTATTTTGTAGTCGCTGCGGCTGCAACATAGCAGCTTCCAGCCCACCAAAGAAGCAGGGACCCTCACCTGTCTCATGCTGCTGTGCACCGGACTTTGTCGCCATCCTGCGGGGTGCTGTGGTCTGCTGACAACTGGCCTCCTGCATCTGGCTGTGCCTACCTGTTGGTGATGGGGAAATTGGCCCTTCCTGCTGCTCATCTGAGTCTTGGCACAGCTCTGGCAGTGCCCTGGGCCTGCGTCGGACAGGCGCAATGGTGAGAGACCCACTGGTGTTGGAATCAGAGGCTGGATAGGTGTCAGTCTTGCCTACGCTTGCTGATGCTGTGGCTGCTGGGCCTGGCCCACCTGCAACGACAATACGCAGCATGTCAGTTATGTTTGCTACAATTAAGGTCACACAATGGTAATAAAGGTACAGGTACTTCTCTTCACTGTGTTGTGGGTGTGGTGTTCCTCTGGGTGTCGCTCTACTTAAATACATTGTATGTGTTACTTTCAGCTATGGGTTGTGGACTGCCACACCCATAATGCATTGTTGTGCTGCTTCTAAGATGTGGACTGGACTACTTCTCACAATGTTTAACATTACTTGCTAATTCCTAAGGGGCTTTTGTGCATACACATATGGGGTTACAATTCAATATTGCACTTACCTTGGCTGGTTCTTGGTGTGCCAGAGGTGTCTATCTCTGTGACCCCTGTCACAGCTTCAGGGAGGAGTGTCGACTCCACTAGGTCCTCTAATGGGGTGGATGGTGCCTCTGTGGGTGGACCACCTCCTGTGCCCCTGGCCTCCTGCAGTCTTCTTGCCACCCTCTCCTTCACACGGGACCGCAGGTCATACCACCTCTTTTTTATCTCGTCAACCGAGCGCTGTGCCACTCCAATTGCACAGATTTTGGATTGGATATCTGCCCAGAGTCTTCTTTTCTCACTCTCTGGCACCTGGAGTGAGCTTTTCCCAAAAAGGCGATCATGGCTCCTGACCACCTCCTCTGTCAGCACCTCAAGCTCTTGCTCGCTCAATTTGAGCTTCCTCTTTCTCTCTCCCTTCTCCTTTCCTTGGGCTGAGATGTCCATCCTTGCTCAGGTGTGCTGCCTCCTTCAGCGTGCTGCTCTGTGTGGCTGGGCTGCTCTCTCTCTGGATGCTGGTTTGGGTGTGGCACCTGAAACTGCCTTGGATGACTCACTTCCTGCTTGTGATGTCATCAGGCTCCTCCAGGTGTGCTTTCTCGAAATTTCTCACAATTTGCGAAAATGCAAATTGCGATTCAGCAAATGGGCCTCGCAAACCACAAATAGCGATTTTAAAGAAATCGCTAATTCCGAATCGCAATTTTTTTACATGGCCAATTGCGACTCGGAAATAGCGATTTCTTAAAAATCGCTATTTGCGATTCGCAAGGCCATTTTTTCATACATATGGCCCCAAGATTGTTGTTGACGAAGCATCATATAGCAATCTGCTAAGAATCAAGTAAGAAGCCCACTAGGTAGTCCTGGGAAGCAGACATGAAGGAATAGGCCCTTCAGGAAAAGATAACAATGAGATTTATTAGAACTGATTAGAAGGAGGCTGAAGCCTTATTGGAATGGGCTGAAATGTTATCTAATATGTTTATTACACTGGCAAGTGATACACAAGAATTGGAAACCAGTAACTAATAGTACTTTGACATCAAAGAAAACCTCAAGCATGCACAAATAGGCCTCCAGTAGAGATGGGCAGTAGACCCAGTGTTGAGCAATTGAAAAAGAGAAGATGATGTGTAGGGATGAAGAACGAAGGGTGTTTCTGCTTACGAGAGTGCAGTGCAGTGCTGTGCTGGGCAAAAAGGGTTCCAATGAAAGTAATAGCAGTAGCTGAGACTCTCCTTTTATATCTATATGCAACCACTTCCAACAGTTCAATTTCCTAGCTCAGCTTCAAAGGAGCAGTGTTTTTCTCCCATTTGTATTTACACATTTATTTTACTAATGTTCACCAGCAGGTTACAGTAGAGGATGTGCACTAAAAAATATATTTAATTATTCTGGAGAGACTGCTCTCCATTCAAGGTGACAAATAATCCTAATATTATCATTCTATTGACATTTGCACATATAGATCATTCCTTGGTTGATTTAGCCCAGCAAACCTACTCATAATATGGTTATTGTAAAAGATAATGAAGGATGTAGTGATAAATGTAACCCAACCCTTTTCTTCTAATTTGGATCAACAACTATGCCATCAAAACACAAAAACTGCACACGCTTCCTAAAGATTACGGTTATGTAGGTGAGTCTGAGCTCTGGCTGAATACTTAGAACCAGCAGCAGGACATAGAGCAAGCTCAATTAGCTTCTCCATATTGGAATAACAGATCCCTCCTACTGCATCGCCAGCAGATAGCCCCTTGAAGCAACCAAGATGGGCTTAACAAAAATAACAAGGAGCAGTAACTTCCTTTGTCTACCCCTCTGATCACATGTCACAAGACTGGAACCTATTTAATATGTTTCATTGTAAACAATCCTGAATCATATATATTTCATCCCCTGCTCAGCCCTCTGTGTTATCCCAGCAGCGACTGCACTATACAAATAATGAAATACATACAACATGAAGCCACCACTAAGGAGCTAAAGGAGCGCAGATGTTGTCACTTTTACCATCAGCAGTACCACTCCATCATTTAAAATGATTCAACACCTTGAAGGGTTACTTTCCGATATTCACCTCCTATAACTGCAAATTGTTTTAAATACTTCTTCTAATATCTATCACAAACTCTGTCCATTTATCAGTCCTCATGCTGAAATGAAATCTGGACATGGAATGCTTGCAAGCAGTAGAAGAAGCATTGAACTGATATCTCAGCAGATTTATTTTCAATTGATGTGGTAGTGCATTTAATGGATGTGGCCTAGCTGTTGGAATATGCTACCCAGTAAACAGCAGGCTGGTGATTAGCAAGTCATTAGCTGCAAGCAGATCCAAGATACTTCATATTGTCTCCATTATAAAGAAGATAATCCTGCCAAACATTCCCCTCACATACTGCCCTTCATCTTACTTTTAATGTTGAGGCCATATTACATGAGCATTTCAGACAATGAAGGCCAGCTGGGCCAAAGGGAAATGGTTCGGAATGCGAAAAGTGACTTAAAAATCATACAAAATTACTGTGCTAGAAACTGAATGAAAACCATTGGTGCTTGCAGCATTAAAATTGCGATTGTGATATGGCCTTGTGTTGGGAAGTGAAAGATCTAACTGACATAATAGTGTCCCACTTAGGGCCTGATTTGGATCTTGCCGGACAAGTTAATCCATCAGAACGGTGACAGATTTCCCATCAACCAAAATATAAATCCTATTATATCATATGCGAAGTATATATTTCAACGGATGGAATATCCGTCACCGTTGTGAAGGAGTAACTCATCTGCCGAGATCTAAATCAGGCCCTAAGATGTTTCCATTTGAGTTGAAGGTAAAAAGTCAGCATAGCTGTTGTCTGGTTAATCTACCCAACCCAGTGATCTGAGGTGAAGGAGGTATACTTTCTGCACAGAACAGGTGCTTTATGGAAGCAGTATTGGAGGGTCTTCCAAACGTTTTTTTCATAGTGCTCCCTGTTAGAGCTGAGAGATGCTTGGCCGTGAATAGGAATACTGTAGTCTCAAAGAGGTTCATCCAGGTTCTTTGGGGCAATTCTCTGAGCAGCGTGGGCATAAGCAGTCCTCTCGGTCTCTCCCAACCCTTGCTTTGGAACTTTTTTTTATCCCAGTTTTCCAGTGGTCATTTGCTGGAGTTTAATTCCCAGTGTGACTTCAGTAGCAAAAAGAGGTGGGGAGGGGGGTAGAGGGGTCAGATCACATTATGACTTTTCCTTAAAACTGGATAGCCCTATATTGATTAAACTGAAACATCAAATGTGCCCTGAAAAAGAACATAAAGTTATTGAAAAATTAAGGGAAACATATCAATGGTCTCAACTCATCCCACTAAAACTGAGGCATCAGACTGTGCCTCTTCTTTGTAGGTCAAACCCCTACTTCACACATGCCCCAGTTTTAGCAGGCTGAGATGAGACCATTCTGAAAATGGGGTTGAGTTATACAGAAGGAGAGGTGTGTCCCAGGAGCAGACAACTGAGATTCTGAGACTAGCAAGGAATTATGCCCAACAAGACTTTTTCAGTTTTCATAATGTAAATTAACCAGTGCTTGATTTGTAAAAGAATAGGTGCCAGGGCCCACATTTCCTTCAGCCACTTCTGAATGCCTGGGGTTTTTCAGTACTAGTCGATGTATATTTGCATTGCAGCAGTTTTTTTGCATTATGTATGCAGCCTTAGATGATAATATAACCATAGGCCACACATTTTATTGTCTACGTTTTTCGAAAAATGAAAGTGAAACTTTAACTCTCTGAGCAACCCCACGCTTTAGATGAAACACTTTATATCAGTTATTCCATTGGCGCAGCAACGGTGATATGAGCTTAATGTAATCAGTGAAAGTGGTCCTGCCTGGCCCACTTAGGTAGTATAATACTGACAAAATTTGGGTGCTAAGGGCCAGATGTATCAAAGGATTTTACCCATTCTGTGTCTATGGGAAAAAGCTTTAGTACACATGGCCCTAAATGCCCTAAATAATTCTGGGCCTCAGTGCCACTGTACGTGCTGCACAATTCAGTGATACATCCCTGACTCATTCTTATTCGAAGGCATTGTGTGGAAATATCCTGCCTCATCACCAAGGACTCATCTGCAAGTGCACCTCAAGAGAGGCTGACAGAGTGTACAAATCGGGGTGGAGGGCCACGGTATGTTTAAGGGGTTTGTACAAAGAGATAAATACTATTCAAGCACATATATGTACATGTACAGAAGAGTGTCTAGAATGATGGAACAATAGCGAGACCCCTCTACTCCCCTTAATGGAGAAGGGACCACAATAGAGAGAGTAGAAAGTCCGAATGTGCCGAGGGCCCAAGAGAGGAGAGGACTTGGATGGACAGAGGAGGGATCTGCATGGAGGCTGGGGGGGCAATGGAAATGGGGAGAAGCAGAACGGAGAGGATTTGACGGGATAGCCAAGAGAAAATGAAATTAAAGATTAGAGGTAATGTATCAAAAGAGGAATTACGAAATTGACATAGGTATACTCAAATATGGAGATTATACATCCCAGTAGAAGAAAGAAGGAATGCCACATACACAGAAGGGACGAATAAAGAAATGAGAGGGCCTGAATGAAAAGAGGAATGAATCCCAATGGCTCAAGAAGAATCTGAAGAGCGAGCCAACCTACAGTGAGGTGTGAGCAGACAGGAGATGGATAACACAGTCCGACAGAGTAAAGGTGGGTTTGAATGAAAACATACTGAATGGAGTGAGAAAGAGAGAACCAGAGAGGAAAGAATGCATATCAAAAGTGGCTGACAAGAGAGACATAACAGGAGGTGGGCCGAGCCTGCCCGAAGAGGGAGATCCAAAATGGAAAGAAGAGAGAGCCTGAAATGGGAGACGAGACTCATATTAAGATACAGACTAGAGAGAGCCTGTGTGTAGAGATGAGGGAAGCAGGAGAAACAGAAATGAGAGACCCAACTTAACTCAAGAGGAGAGGGTACAGATCAATAGGATCTGTGCAAGCCGCACACAGGAACAAAAGGGGGTGGGGGGTCACTTACTCACTCTCAGTTCGAGAAGAGTGAAAGTTAGAGTGGCTGCAGCCACCGCCAGTACCTTGAAGGTAGTTTACAGCTGCACTGGCTACCCAGCATGTGCAAAGTCTGCATTACTGCTTGTTTCTTGCACATGCCCTGGCTATGACCAAGGCAGCGATGGAGTACACCAGGCGCAGTGAAAAGTAGGTAAAATAGAGTGAGATGAGAACAGACCTCTTTTGGCTCACTGTGTCAAGCGTGATTACATTATGATACGCATTACCTAATTCCGGGATCAACGCGGACGCGCCTGAGATTATACTGAATGATTTATACAGCGAGTTACATTTTTCATTTTATTTTCAGTTCAGGACCACCACCACCTGGGGAAAAAACGTGTAGAACCGGGCATGTAAAATAAGTGCCAGTGCTGAGCACTGCAAACCACCATCTCAAATTAAACTCTGAAATTAACAAGCTGTTCTTGGCCAGTGGCTAGAGAGGAGGATGAAATGGAACCCCACCATGCCCAGTAGAGTAACGCTTGCTTCCTCTACACAATAGTCCTACACAGTGGCAAATGTATACCTAGGGCTTCTAAACTAGTCATGATATTGAAATAGTAACCAAAGATGTTCCGGCAAAATAATCAGTGCAGTAGACCGTTCTTATGTAAATCAGAATTGTACTCTGTTCCCTTGAAAAGGACAATAAAAAATAGGTTGCTTTTCAACTAAATTGATTGGCAGAGGTGCTCACAAAACAGACAATGACAAAGGGCAACTTATCTTCTTTCTAAATAATTTCCCCAAAATGTGACTGTTGTTGTCTAGACGACAGGGAGGTGTAAAACCTTCTGTCATTTAAGGTGGAGTGTTCTTTGAGATCTTAAACAGTATGATCAATTCCTAGCCACCAAGACTTTGTTGTCGATGGAATAAATATACCACTGTAAAACAGCAAGCTGAAAACCTAACCATGCAAGATTGCAAAATGAAAGTTATGCAGACAATAATAAGTAGATTTAATGACAACTATTTGAGCTACATTGACAGGGATTGAGGAGCCCAGTGCATACTCCACAGACTCCTTGGAAGAGGTCCATGGAATTGGCTCTAAAATCATCAACCTCAAACATGTCTGGCATAGAACAGCATCCATTCCTTTGGCCTAGAAGAAGAGTTGGAAAACCTGCGTGCAGCTTTGTGGGTTTCATTATTAGAATGTGATGTCTCACCCATGTATAGACAGCTCTCATTGAAAACAAGTACGGCAAATAAACATGCCCTGAACTCCACTGTTTACTAAGTTTAATAAAATAGATGACGACAATATAAAATAGAGAACCATTTGTCACAAAAAGGTTTGTGTTTTGGTATTACTGCTGCCAAATGTTATGCCTCCGTCATAGACACCTACAATTTCAAAATTCGTCTCAAATAGAGATTCTGATGTTCCCCTTCTGCTACGGGGTCATGCAGCCTTTAGAAATAAACTGTCAGAATATTTGATTTATCATTGTGTTTAGTACAAAACAAAGATTACACAAATCAGAACTATTTATAATTAGAGATGGAGAAGTAATACAGAGTTCACTGAGCCCCAACTTACAGTGAAGTATTAATGAGTCGTTACTTTACCCCACGTCAACAGACATTTAAACTTAAGCAACGCTTCTGGAAGATCACCACATATCGATATTGGCGACACATACCATGGTCCATACAAAGACGTGCAGAACATCTGATGGCAGCATCTAGAGCTAAGTGGGAAACATACAGAGGCAAGACAGTCTCTATCATGGTTTCTAGCATTTGAAACCCACAGGGCCAGCTTTAGGCAGGTGCGACTGGTTCAGCTGCACTAGGCGCTGACTGGCGGGGGGAGGGGGGGTGCTGTCCTCTGTGGAGGGGGCGCTGGGTTTAGCAACAACTCACAATTTGAAAACACCTAAAGCAAAGTTCCTTGTGTGTTCAGCTTTCAGGCAGCAATAAAAGTGTCAAGATAACTTTTGTGATTAACGTTTCTGACCCAGAGCATTGGAGTTTTGTCCAGTGGCAGTTTTGACTCGAGGTAAATTAGCACAGAAAGTTAAAATGCCTGCTGCAAGGAGCAGATCTGTATTTTATGTGGCTAGATGAGTGAATTAGTACAGCTAGGCTTTACCAGAGCCTTAAAACAAATAAAATGTATGTGAGTCAGAGGCACTTTTGTCGCGTGTCAGTGCAGGAATACGAGGAGGAGGTCATTCGGGGGTGCCAAAAAGTATTGTTGCACAGGTGCCACCAGTGCTAAAGCCGGCCCTGGCCTTCCACATAGGGGTGGGGAAAAGTTTCATCATAGAGGCCTAACCTTGCATACTTTAGCATTACGCTTGTCATGGGAAATTACTGAAGTTATGTTATTAAACTTGCTCATGTAATTTAGCTGCTATTGGGGGAAAAATCCTAACATGGGAGAACAGAAAAAAAGAAGAACAGAGAATTAGTGGCTGTTTTTCACGTACTGTTGCATGTAAAGCTATTTTGTAAATGCAAAATGCATCATTGCGTCCATTTTTAACGAGAGGGTGCATTTTGCGTTTTGCACTAAAAAAATAAAAGCTCACTGTTGGATTACACATTTTGCTTAGTTATGCATAATTTCACATAATTTTGCAATAATTTCCAGAAATCATATTACGTGAATTTGGTACACACCCCAATTTTCATAGGAACCTGCAAACAATTCCTATTTCAAAATGAACCCAGTATGAGGGCAAGTTGAAAGTGGGACTGAAGAAGCACCTTTTCATCCTTCTAATTAGCTATCATGCAAGTGACAGCATTTTCAAGACCAGTGCTTATAGAAGCATTTTTTTTGTAAAATCGCTTTGTAAATGTACAAATGCACTCTGACAGTTTCAAAATATCAACTCCAGCAGGTGTTTGCAAGAGCAAATAATACTTTTTGGCATTTTTCCATAAAACCTATTTAAGAGAAGAACAATTGGGCAAACTACACCCACGATACAATCTTCATCAATAGAATTATAAATTAGCAAACCTCTACGTTTTAGCACCCGAGAAACAGAAACTTTAAAAACGTTATAAAAATTAAAACATGCCACTATTCATCCTTTATTTGAAAAGTACACACTGCTGATCCCAAACTACTTACTGAGCTCTTGTTACTTTTCTTGGGAAATATGGAAAAAAGTTACCTAAAAACTCAGCTTCTTAAAGCTTGATATACTAATCGAGTCTGCCAACATGCAAACAGTGATGGCTGCAATGCATGTTCTTATCTGGCACTTGTGAAAGACGCTCCTGCACCATGGAGAAGATTCAAAACATTTTATGGTTGAGTATAATGCTGTTTGATGCTGCTACGAATGAAGGACAACAGAAGACAATGGATTCTCCTTAGTTCTTACCGAGTCCCCTTTGAACTATTCTGCGATCACCGTGATTAATTATAGTGGACTGTTTTGGGGTTTAGCGTGTGTAATAAAGAATGATTGATGGCATGAATTAAATAATTTGTGATGCATTCCTCCGTTCTCTCTTTGTTGACTGGTTCATCTCGAATCTGTTGAGAAGAATTACAAGGATTCCTACGGAACCTAAAGTAAAGAGGACGTGGAGAGGAGAGGATGTGGTGTTATAGCCAGAACGGCTGACTTTGGAACTGGTGAACCAGGCATTATCTCAACATGTGATTCAGGACAAATCACTTAGTCTCCCAGTGCCTAAAAAAAAGATAATGTAACTGGTACTCTTGTAAAGCACTCCGATAACTTTGGGTCAAGTTCACAGTATATAAAACTGCACGCAAAAAAAGTAAAAGGGAAAATGGACCCGCCATCAAAGCAGGACCTGAGAAATTTTAAATACCTGCAAAACTGTGGCATCCTATGACATTCCAATCTGTTATCTTTCACCTACAAGGTGCCCTGTTTCATCAAGTAATAATGTAAGAGTCAGTTGTGATGAGATTATGTAAGTTCAAATATTATGTCCCTCTTTTCGGAGTTTTGTGGTCGCATGACAACAGGCTGGCGGTGGGACCGCCACATTATGACCGTGGCGGAGCCGCCACAGTCCGACCACCAACGCTGCCAGGCTGCTGCAAGCCGACAGCCTGCGGGACTGGTGGTTTTCATCCTTCAAGGCAGCGCAGCCCTGTGGATTATGAGTCCCCATACCACCATCCTTTTCATTGCGGTTTACAACCCTCCTGGACAGGCTGGCGGAATGGGGGGTCGGGGGACCCTGGGAGCCCCTGCACTGCCCATGTACTTGGCATGGGCAGTGCAGGGGCCCCCATGCCCAGCTCCATCACACGTTCCCCTGCCCAAATTACTACTGCACCTGCCGCACCGCTACATTGGCGTCGGCTCCATTAGGAGCCGGCGTCAATGTTAAAGCCCTGTTCACCACAGGGTTGGCAGGCAGAAAAACTGTTTCTGCCTGCCAGCCTTGCAGTGAACTCCTAATAAGGCAGGTGGAGTTCAAGCCGCACAGGCGGTTTGAAGGTGGGAAGAGTTTGGCGGGCGGCCTCCGCCACCAGCCAAACTCGTAATGAGGGCCTAAATACGAAAAACCAGACTATTTTTTAATGCAATGAAAAGGAAGAACAAGAAGGTTCTTGGTTAAGTTGCTTCAGATGGAGTGCGTACACCCATATATAGAATTTCTAACTGTGCCAGTAGACTCAAGGTACTCCTCAGTTAGGTGTACTAATGAGGCCGGAACACTTAATTGGTTGCTCATTGTGTCAAGCCAATGGTATGTAGCCTTGCAGTTTGGGTCAGACAACTTCTTTTGAATGATTGGTGGAACATGATGCCATAACTGGTATTTCCCCATGAGGCTGATATGGTGGGAGGGTCGCTTCGGTCACCGGCGGCTAGTTTTGTAGCAGTGCAACAGTTTTAAAAGCACTGCAGAGTTCCTTGTATATCCATCATTTTTCAGACAACCATAAAAGTACCAAGATAATTTTGGTGATTAATGTACCTGCTGGAGAGAGATTGGGGTTTTGTCTAGTGGCAGTTTTGACTCATCTAAGGTAGCACAGAGGGTTAATATGCCTGCTGCAAAGAACGGGTACTAAGCAGATCACATAATAGTATTTTATGTGCCTAGCTCAGTGGTTACTGCTTTTGTCACAGAACACCTTTTGTAACTGTGCAGTTCATGAATTACAATCATAATCTAGCACAGTGATCTATAAACTGCTATCAAAGATCTGCATGCAAACTGCATTGTACAGGTTAAAAAGTTATGTTTTCTCCCAGTCTTTGCTTATCCTAATGTTGCTAAAAGGTGTTTGTTTGGTGAGAAATAAATTGTTATTAGTAAAGTCAACCCTAACCATTCTGTTAAATTCTGATTCCTGTGTCCATGCTTTCCCAGACAAAGCACTCTTAAAAAAATGTCTACCAGTATGGATTACATGGGGATATTTTAGTCCCCTGTGTCAACAATTTCTATACACTGATATCCACACGTATGATTCATTTTCTCTGTATGTTTGTTTGTGATGTAAAGTGCTCCAACACCCTACGCTGGTAAGAAATGTGCTATAAAACAATTGAAATGCATGTGAAATGGGCTATAGACAGATGAGAGGCACTGTTAGAGGGTGATGGTGAGGTAATCATTGAAGAACCTGCATAAAGATTACTGTAATTTGGTGCACTATGCTTCAATGACTAATACAATTGAATATATAATGAAAAATGTGCTACAGAATGCACCGTTTTGCCATTTTTCCCAAATTATTTTGGTGGAAGAACGCCTCAATCCCCATTTTAGTGGTCAGCCCTATTGGGTCTGGTCTGACAAAACTGGCCAGAGCTGCTGTGGGTTTCCAGTCTGGTAGTGATGCCAATGGTTGACTATTTCTGTATGGGCACAGAAAAGCTAGGACATGAAGGAATGTGTTGTTGCATGGAAAACCCTGTGATTTAGATACATTTGCTCAAGGTTTTCCATTCGCTTTTTATGTTTTTTTGTTCTCTAATGATCCCCTCAGACCAGTGGCGTAACATAAGCCCCAGTAACCCCCTCAGTAAAAGGGGAAGGTGATGGGCTGGTTAGGGGGGCCACCACCATGTACTTTGCTTTTTCATGAAGCACTATATTTACCTTAACCCACTTGAGCAGTTGTCGAGAGACATAGAATGTTTTATGTCCTGCCAACCAAGCACTTGGTATGTTAAGAAAATGTGTCTGACAACCTCATGGAACTGCAATACCATGTCAATTAAAATAGAAGGAGACTAATAAATGAATTAGTGTAAAAAATTAGCACTAGTCCCCTCTAGAGAGCTGGAATTTTAACCCGCATTCACCACAGTTACACAATAAATTTTCAAATGCCAAGGCTGCCCCTGGCAACTTAGTCCCATTTTCTGAAAAGATGCTGCTTTAGAAGATATATTCGGTGATCAGAATTGTTTACTGTATCTCATCGAAGCATACAGCAAAGAAGGCTAGACAGACATCTAAAATATGGTGTGGTAAGCCTGTATCGGATTTTGATCCCCAGTGTATATGAATATTTCGAAATTATATTGTTCAGTGCATCTACTTTGTGTTGCAACAACATAGCTCGATATGTTACACCATTAAAAATATAGAATTAGTATTCAGTTCAGGTGAGAACCCTGATGTGAATTTCGATTTTGCTTATCTAGTAGAGAAGTAGTCAGGGGTGTGTCTAGAGCTCGCCCCCCCACGTCAGCAGCACCACCTTGCTGTCTCGTGCCCCTGACCCCCGCCCACTCTGCTGCTAGCGTGTTCGAGGCCCTCCTCCACCCGCAGGCATCTTCCTGCGCCTCATCCCTGGTGTCTAGTGGGCTCTGGTAAGCTTCGCTAGACCCGTGTGCTCTCTGCCGCTTTTCTCCATATCTGTAAGTGTTTTCTACTTTTCAGCGCCTTGCCTCCTTGCGCTCTTGCCCCCATTGTGCCCCCTCTGATTGCTGTATTCCGATTGTATTTTGTGCCATTTACCGTATTTTGTGACTGTTTTTGACTTGTGCCGTATTTTTGTCATTTTGTGCCTTGTTTAACCTGGTTTTGCCCCTTAGGCGCTCCCCCTTGCCGCTTCCCCTGCCGCTGCCTCCCTGCGGCCCCGCCCCCCTCGCGCCCCCACTCGCCGCTCCCTCCCGCCTCCCGCCTCCCAGCTGCTCCTCCATCCCCCCTCCCTTCTTAATGGCTGGCGCTGCGCGGAGGCGCGCCAGAGGCAAGCCCGTCTGCACCCGTTCGCGCCTGAACCGCACCCAGCGCCACCCCCCTGGCCCGCACGTCCCCCGCACCACCAGTCTTCGCTACTCGGCCAGCGAACTCCTTGCCCTTAACCCTGGCTCCTCCACAGCCTGCTTCCAGGCCACTCCGAAGCACACCAAAGGACCCTTCTCCTGCCGCACCTGCAACTTCACCTGCAACAGAACAAGGAAGCCTGCAACTACCAACACCAACCACCTCCACTGCATCCTCATCAACACACGCTCCGCACGAAAGCACACCATCGAGCTCTGGGACCTGCTCGACACCACTGCCCCAGACGAAGCCTTCCTGACCGAAACCTGGTGGAACGACTCCTCGGCCCCAGACATCGCCATCCCTGACGGCTACAAGATCACCAGAAGAGATCGCACCAACAGAATCGGTGGAGGAATAGCCATCGTCCACAAATCCACCATCAAGATCCACACCCACATGGACGACACCCTCAAGACAGCTGAATACCTTCACTTCCAGATTCACACGGACCCCAACAGTACCCTCAGAGGAACTCTCATATACCGACCTCCAGGACCAAGAGCCCCCTTCAGTGACACCATCTCCGACCTCGCAAGCACCCATGCCCTCGCCTCAACGGACTACATCCTCCTTGGAGACCTCAACTTCCACCTGGAGAACAACAACGACGCCAACACCGCATCACTGACCACCAACCTCTCCAACCTCGGACTCAGACAACTGGTCAACACACCCACCCACATCGCCGGTCACACCCTAGACCCACTCTTCACTGCAAGCAACCACATCTCCTTCAGCCACACCACCGAACTCCACTGGACCGACCACCACTGCGTCCACTTCACATTCAAGAAAAACACCGAACACCACCGCACCCCACTAACGCCGCACCGCCGCTGGGGCAAAGTCACCGAGGACCAACTAACCAGCACCCTCGCCAAGAACCCACCGACCGATCCTACCGACCCGGACTCCGCCGCCATCAACCTCCAACAGTGGATCCTCAACTGCGCCAACACCCTCGCACCACTCAAGAGGCCCACCGTCAACCAAGAAAAGAAAAAAGCAGCCTGGTTCACAGACAAACTGATCACCTCCAAACGCACCTGCCAGAAACTTAAGAAAAAATGGCTTCTCAAGCGCACACCCGACAGCCTGGCAACCCACAAGGAAGCCACCCATAAGCACCACCAACTAATCCGACTTGCCAAACGCTCCCACTTCACAGAACGCCTAAACAACAATGCACACGACAGCAAGGAGCTCTTCTGCATCGTGAAGGAGCTCTCCAACCCCAGCGCCAACGTCAACGACGTCCCACCATCCCAGAAACTCTGCGACGCACTCTCCACCTTCTTTTACCAGAAAATCGCCGCCATCCACGACAGCCTCAACACCACACCTCTGCCAGACCCCACCCCCGACAACTCCTCCTACGCCGACCGCCTCACCACCTGGACCCACGTAGATGATGCCGAAACCCAAAAGACCATGAACTCCATCCACTCAGGATCCCCTTCAGACCCCTGCCCACACCACGTCTACAACAAAGCCGACTCCATCATCGCCCCCCAACTTCGTAAAATCATCAACCTATCCTTCGACACTGCGACCTTCCCGGACAGCTGGAAGCACGCCGATATCAAAGCCCTCCTCAAGAAACCCAAGGCTGACCTAAACGACCTCAAAAACTTCCGCCCGATCTCCCTCCTCCCCTTCCCAGCGAAAGTCATCGAGAAGATCGTCAACGCCCAGCTCACCCACTACCTCGAAGACAACTCCATCCTAGACCCCTCACAATCCGGATTCAGACACAATCACAGCACCGAGACTGCACTCCTCGCCGCCACAGATGACATCAGACAGCAAATGGACAACGGCGAAACTTCAGCCCTCATCCTCCTAGACCTCTCCGCTGCCTTCGATACGGTCTGCCACCGCACCCTACTAACTCGTCTCCACGAAGCCGGAATACAAGACAAAGCCCTCAACTGCATCTCCTCATTTCTCTCCGGCAGAACCCAGAGAGTCCGACTCTCACCCTTCCGCTCCGAAGCCACCAACCTCATCTGCGGCGTCCCCCAAGGCTCCTCGCTAAGCCCAACACTGTTGAACGTCTACATGGCCCCACTCGCACAACTGGCCCGTCAGCACAACCTCAGCATCCTCTCCTACGCCGACGACACACAGCTCATCCTCTCCCTCACCAATGACCCACACACCGCCAAAGCCAACCTCCACGAGGGATTGAAATCCATCGCCGAGTGAATGAGAAACAGCCGCCTGAAATTAAACTCCGACAAGACGGAAGTCCTCATCCTCGGACGCACCCCCTCGGCCTGGGACGACTCCTGGTGGCCCACCGCGCTGGGTCCCCCCCCTACTCCAGCCAACCGCGCACGCAACCTCGGCTTCATCCTCGACTCCGCCCTCACCATGTCCAAACAGGTCAACGCAGTCTCCTCCTCCTGCTTCAACACCCTCTGCATGCTCTGTAGAATCTACAAGTGGATCCCGACGGAAACCAGAAAAACGGTGACCCAGGCCCTCGTCAGTAGCAGACTTGACTACGGCAACGCACTCTACACAGTCATCCCAGCAAAAGACATCCAACGACTCCAACGCATCCAGAACGCATCCGCCCGCCTGATCCTCGACATACCCCGCCGATGCCACATCTCCCACCACCTGAAGGACCTCCACTGGCTCCCCGTGGACAAGAGGATCACCTTTAAACTTCTCACCCACGCGCACAAAGCACTACACAACGCCGGACCCTCCTATCTGAACAACAGACTCATCTTCTACGTCCCCTCCCGCCAACTCCGCTCTGCCAGCCTCTCCCTCGCCATCGTGCCCCTATTCCAACGCAAGACCTCCGGTGGCAGATCCTTCTCCTACCTCGCCGCCAAGACCTGGAACTCCCTCCCGACCCCCCTGCACCAGACCCAGGACCTCCTCACCTTCAGGAGACTCCTCAAGACCTGGCTCTTCGACCAATAGCAGCTGCCCCCCCCCCCCCCCTTAGCGCCTTGAAACCCTTACGGGTACATAGCGCGCTTTATAAATTTAATGATTGATTGATTGATTGTGTGTAACGACCTTTAATAAAAAAAAGAAAAGAAAACTCACTCCCAGAAAGGTTTAATTTGGTATTATTTTGTTTGTTAACGTACAGCAGTATGTATACAGTGTTTATCAATTGAAAAGTTCTCCTAAATAACAAAATATAGGTGAACATTACATAAGGCATTACAAGTTCCAAGGAAGCAAGTAATATTCCTATGCCATACATTTCGTAAAAGGCGCAATATTAAAATCAGCCTAAATATAATGGATTTAACCAACAATTTAGTAACCGCCTATCCCGCACCCATATAGGAAAAGTTCTAATTTATTTTTAAAAGTAATCAAAGTGGCTGAACTTGTCACATGTGCAGGATGTCTCTTTTACAGGAGAAACATCATCTTACTATAATACATACTTCCAAATGAAGGTAAATGTCAATTTTAATGTTGGCCACTTATGTTCTCGCTTCCAGAAAATATCTCCAGTCACACATTGACACAGTGCATTCATCATTTACATACAGGATGTTTTACCGCAGCTGAGCTTGCTGGTGAGGAAATGTACACAAACTTTGGTATTCTCTCCCTCGCCATCTCCCAGATTTATTTACCACTAATGGGGTTTGAGTACCATTATGCAGAATTGTCGAGTTCAGCATTAAACTAGCTTTTGACCATGAAGTGCATGGTCTTGCAGAGACACTGGATTAGAAACGGCCAATTCACTTTTTAAGTTCAAGCACGATGCTGCAGTGAAAGAAAAGTTGAATTGGGCAACATGTGCCTATGTCTACTCACACAACCACCAAAAATGAGGCCAGAGCTCTAATTATCTGTATCAAATAAACTATCTGATAATGAGAGATGCATGCCTGTAATGAGTGGAATTCTCCGGCTAATCCAAGCGTTGGGCATGAAACGGTGCGTCTTTGCCCGAGTGTGAATTGTTCCAAATCTTACCTGGTTTACAAAGTTTTAATTCCAAAGTCCTTCCCTGAATTCATTTACATCTACACTAACATGGTAACATCTGTGATGGACAAGCCAAACAGTGAAGGCTACAACACCCTGAGGAGGAGACAGAGGTGAACAAGAGAGGAAATTCGACTCTACTTGTGATGGAGGACACCTCGGGGAATTGGAGGAAAAAAGACTGCTAAAACTGGTATGACGCTGTTTTCAGACAGCAAAACATACATTGCTCAGCCTGAAGGTGGTGAGTTTTAGAAATGGTATACGATTGTAGATCTCACAAGACGAAAGAAAAGCACTTCATAAAATTACAGAAAAAATTAAAGAAACAAGAAACTGAGAAATAATAATAAAAGTACTTAAAGCCATAAGTGTGCCAGAGTGCTGCAGAAATAGGTACTGATGAGGTATCAGGAGAGAATTGAGCAGGCTTCAAACTTGCTCATTAGGATTGCATGCTCAGATATAGTGATGGGAGTACTGGCTTGGAGACACTGTATACAAAATAACAACTTAAAGCCCATATTACCACTTAAAACGATGGAAGAAATGGTTATATTACCGTGGGGATTCAGGATTTAAGAGAGTCACAACGGGAGGGCACAAAAATAAATAGGACAGAAAGTATTCATGAGCGGGTGCTTCGTTCGGGCAAGGAAAAATTAAACACAGAGATAACGAGCTTTCAGTTAATAGATGACCTGAATCGGGAGAAGAGGATGGGGAAAATGATACATGGACCTGAAAAATATACATTTGAATTCGAGGGTGATTAGCTGGTATGATAGGATATAGCAAAGGCCAAAGGTTGCTGACATAAAGGGTTAAGAGAGACGATGGAAGAACATAAAGTCCGCAAGCTCCTAACAAAACCAAAGAGTAAATGGATGAAAACAGGGTGATGTAAGCATTATAGCAACGATGATAGGGGACCATAAAACCTAAGAGACAAGACAATAGAGAAAATGATCAAGTCTTGGGTGACAAGCCAACTAAATATCAAAACCGAACGAGAGTAAACAACAACCTCAAACACTGGCAAAATGGAGGGAGAGGTGGAGGATGCACAGATTGGAGCGGACATGACAGCATCCATTAGCATACATTATATTCATCCCCTGTTATCAGGGAATAAGGTCACTTATCACCTCCCTATAAGTAAAACTTGCAGACACTGTGCCTGTGGCAAAAAGAGGAGCAAGATCAAATTTAAAAATGCACAGTTACAAAGAGGTCAACAAGTCAATGTCTGAAGGCTTCTCATTCAGAAGTGTAAAGCAAAATGGGCTCATTCCAGAACAAGGTTGCTCTTTCTCTGAGAAAGCGGGATGATAGATATGCTGATCCTGAAAAGGATTTAACTGTGTTCAAATAACTTGCAACTCCAAGGTACTCCTGCAACTAGAAGTACAGCATGAAAGATGTCATCCAAATGCAGGATCCCTAGAGGTAATCAGCGGCGGTTCCTCCACTAAGGTGGAGGAGCGTTGCACCACTTCTTTGTGCAGTGAAGGAAAGGGAAAAATAAAATGATAATAACTCAAAGTTAACTTTGAGTTATCATTTTATTTTTCCGAGGGAGCCAGGTCAGGGAGGGGCGGGGCTGGACTTGAGGACGAGGGCATGAGGAGGGGTATGTGCACCTTAAGTGCACATGATGCTTTGGCTGGAAGTGTTGGGCCAGCCAGTCATGCACACTTTGCATTTCTCCTCCCAGCTGTATTGCACAGCCAAGTGGAGAACGTCCACAGGCCTTCACTCCCTGTCTGAGCGCCGAACCAGGCAGCTCAGACCAGTCACAATGCTGATGTCATGCTGGTGACAGCAGTGTCTTGATTGGAGGGGAGTATGAAAGCCTGTGTGCTTCCAGGTGTTGGGGAAGAGAAGAGGAGGAAGGGGAGACAGAACCGTGTCTCCCGACGTTAAAAGTAAGTTGTGTTTTTAATTTTATTTTTTCTTATACCCCTCACGCCGCCACCTCCATTAAGAAGTAGCCTCCTCTGGAAGTAACATCAGAAAATAGTTTTTCCTGCAGAGGGCTGTAAATGCAAGAAAAATAGCTCCAAGAAGCAGGAGAGGTAAAATAATAAATTAATTCAAAATGCCTTTGACAGACATAGGATCAGTAAAATTGTAAGGTCTGTGTGCCAGAAGCAGTGCGAATGCTGAGCATTCTGGACTTGCCTGGAACTTTCCATCTATTGTCTAATTCTAAATTTATTTGTAATAAGAACTATACGATTTATGATAGTCCTGAAAGGATTTTCTGTAAGAACAGAACAATATGTAAAAGCACAAAAAACTGTTATATTTATAAGAGAAGGAATGCTATCCCTTAGCTACAGCGGTCCCCTTAGCAGGAAACCTAACAGAATTGCAAGCTTTCTTCTATTAAACATCTTTATCTACAATGTGACACAAGCAGATAAACAAGTCCAATTACAGCAGAGACAAGGCAGAAGGAAGCAGCTAGATTAAAGTGGCCAACAGATGTTGCCCGTGTTCTGCATGATCAAATACAGTGCACTATAAAACATAAATATGCCAAGCATAATGAAAAACACATTTTATACTGTAATGTATTTCACGGACATTATTTAAGTATAAGTTCTCAGTCAAACTTTCTATACAGAAAATATAATTACATATTAAAGGTCAAAATGACTATTTCAGATCTAAATTCTGTAAAGAGATAAAAACCATAGACAATGATGTCCTTCTAAGTGACATGGATATGCTTGATACGAGGCAGTTTAAATACATTTTTGGCTTCGGCCTCTATTACCTACTGGAAAGAATTTCCAAATAACAGTACATCAATATCCATTTTTGCGGATAGTTTCAGAAGACCTTTGCCAATAGTGCACAGAGACTGAACTATAGAATACATTTGAGTATCGCCTTCCCTTTCTTCTGATGCCAAAGCGAGCAACGCTTTCAACATGATGCAAACAAGACTGTGTCTGAGTCTTCTATGAAGTTTTAGGACAGAAGGCCAGGTGAAGTAAAGATTGACATAAAGACTCCAAAGAATAGTTCTTAGGGACTAAATGCTCTTTGAGAGTCACTGTTAGAAATGGGGTTTTTGGTTGGCAGTCAGGTTACCCTCTGTCCAAGCAAAAGCCCTCACTCTCGTTAGGGTAAGTCACACACTATCCAAGATTATCCTGTGCCCACACTCTGGTAGCTTGGCACGAGCAGTCAGGCTTAACTCAGAAGGCAATGTGTAAAGTATTTGTGCAATAAATCATACAATACCACCATATAGCACCACAAAAATACACCACACAGTGTTTAGAAAAATATATAATATTTATCAGGATAATTGTAGGTCAAAAAGAATAAAGTTGCAATGGAAAATTGTAGAAATATCACAGGGAGGTGATATAAAGTGTCTTAAGTCTTTAGAATATAAACAAAGTCTCTTTCAAGCACAAGTACCTGGTTGGGAGTGGAAAAATCTCCTCAGAGGGCCACAAGAGAAGAGGTGCGTGGAAAAAGGGTGTGTGCGTCGATTTCTCCCCAGCACACACGGACTTGCGTCGTTATTTTCCACGCGGGGAAGTCGGCGTCGTTTTCCGGCGCGCGGACAGTCTCTTTTTGTGGATCGCGGGGATTACCAGATGTCCCGGGTCTGTGCGTGGATTTTCCTGCTTGTTCTCCGGCTGCGCGTCGGTCTGCGGGGCTGCGCGTCGAAATTACGATCTCACGGCAGGCGTCGCGTCGATTTCTCCTCTAGACTTCGATCTGCGGGGCTGCGCGTTGAAAGAACGATCTCACGGCAGGCGTCGCGTCGATTTCTCCTCTAGAGGTCGGGCAGCGTTGTCCTTGCGAGGCCGTGCGTCGAATCTTCGATCGTCCCAAGAGCGTCGCGTCGATCAGCGTCGGAGTGCGGCATTTTTCTCGCCGCGAAACAAGCTGTGCGTCGAAATTTTCGGCGCACGGAGCGTCCAAGTAAAAGAGGGAAGTCTTTTTGGTCCTGAGACTTCAAGGAACAGGAGGCAAGCTCTATCCAAGCCCTTGGAGAGCACTTTCACAGCCAGACAAGAGTTCAGCAAGGCAGCAGGGCAACAGCAAGGCAGCAGTCCTTTGTAGAAAGCAGGCAGGTGAGTCCTTTGAGCAGCCAGGCAGTTCTTCTTGGCAGGATGTAGGTTCTGGTTCAGGTTTCTTCTCCAGCAAGTGTCTGATGAGGTAGGGCAGAGGCCCTGTTTTATACCCAAATGTGCCTTTGAAGTGGGGGAGATTTCAAAGAGTGGCTAAGAAGTGCACCAGGTCCCCTTTCAGTTCAATCCTGTCTGCCAGGGTCCCAGTAGGGGGTGTGGCAGTCCTTTGTGTGAGAGCAGGCCCTCCACCCTCCCAGCCCAGGAAGACCCATTCAAAATGCAGATGTATGCAAGTGAGGCTGAGTACCCTGTGTTTCGGGTGTGTCTGAGTGAATGCACAAGGAGCTGTCAACCAAGCCCAGCCAGACGTGGATTGTAAGGCACAGAAGGATTTAAGTGCAAAGAAATGCTCACTTTCTAAAAGTGGCATTTCTAGAATAGTAATATTAAATCCGACTTCACCAGTCAGTAGGACTTTGTATTACCATTCTGGCCATACTAAATATGACCTTCCTGCTCCTTTCAGATCAGCAGCTGCCACTTCAACAGTGTATGAGGGCAGCCCCAATGTTAGCCTATGAAGGGAGCAGGCCTCACAGTAGTGTGAAAACGAATTTAGGAGTTTTACACTACCAGGACATATAACTACACAGGTAAATGTCCTGCCTTTTACCTACACAGCACCCTGCCCTAGGGGTTACCTAGGGCACACATCAAGGGTGTCCTATATGTAGAAAAAGGGGAGTTCTAGGCTTGGCAAGAACTTTTAAATGCCAAGTCGATGTGGCAGTGAAACTGCACACACAGGCCTTACAATGGCAAGCCTGAGACAAGGAGAAGGGGCTACTTAAGTGGGTGGCACAACCAGTGCTGCTGGCCCACTAGTAGCATTTAATTTACCAGCCCTATGCACATAGAGTGCACCTTACTAGGGACTTATAGGTAAACTAATAGTCCAATCAGGTATGATTCCAGGTTACCATGTTTTAGGGGAGAGAGCATATGCACTTTAGCCCTGGTTAGCAGAGGTAAAGTGCGCAGAGTCTATAAACCAGCAAAAACAGTGTCCAAAAAGCGGAGGGAGGCAAGCAAAAAGTTAGGGGTGACTACCCTAAGGCTGTCAGGTCTAACATGTGTCCCCCCCAGCTGAAAGTGGGGAGAGCTACCCGACCTCCTGGGAGCTCTCATCGCTAAGGCGGAAGTACCTGGAGAGACCATCAGCATTGGCGTGGTCAACCCCTGGGCGATGTTCCACCGTAAAGTCCATCCCCTGTAGGGAAATGGACCACCTCAAGAGTTTTGGATTCTCACCCCTCATCTGCATGAGCCATCTGAGGGGCCTGTGGTCTGTCTGAACCCGGAAGTGAGTCCCAAACAGGTAGGGTCTTAGCTTCTTCAGTGCCCAGACCACAGCAAAAGCTTCTCTCTCAATAGCACTCCACCTCTGTTCCCGTGGTAATAGCCTTCTGCTAATAAAGACTACCGGTTGATCTCTGCCCTCCTCATTCAGCTGTGCTAGGACTGCCCCTATGCCATGCTCTGAAGCGTCTGTCTGCACGATAAATTCCTGGGAGTAGTCAGGGGCCATGAGTACGAGGGCCGAGCACATGGCTTCCTTCAGGGCGTCAAAGGCTTTCTGACAAGCCTCTGTCCAATTCACCAACCTAGGTTGTTTCTTGGAAGTGAGTTCTGTCAAGGGTGTTACAATGGTACCATAGCCCTTGACAAATCTGCGGTAGTATCCTGTGAGGCCTAGAAAGGCTCTCACCTCAGTCTGCGTTCGCGGTGGTTGCCAGGCCTTGATAGTTTCAATCTTGGCCTGGAGTGGCTGCACCTTGCCACCACCCACTAGGTGTCCCAAGTACACCACGGAACCCTGCCCAATCTGGCACTTACTGGCCTTGATGGTCAGGCCTGCCTGTTGCAGGGCCTGAAGCACCTCCTTGAGGTGAAGCAGGTGTTCCTCCCAGCTGGAACTGTAGACAGCTATGTCATCCAGGTAGGCTGCACAGAAGGCATCCTTGCCAGCTAGGACCCCGTTAACCAACCGTTGGAAGGTAGCGGGGGCATTTTTCAACCCAAATGGCATAACCCGGAACTGGTAATGGCCATCAGGGGTTGAGAAGGCGGATCTTTCCTTGGCCCCCTCAGTCAGGGCGATCTGCCAGTACCCTGAAGTAAGATCAAACGTACTCAGGAACTTGGCAGCGCCTAGCCTGTCCACAAGCTCATCAGCTCGGGGGATGGGGTGAGCATCAGTCCGTGTGACTGAGTTGAGACCCCAGTAGTCCACACAGAACCGGAGTTCAGGCTTCGCACCTGGGGCAGTAGCCTTAGGGACCAACACCACTGGGCTGGCCCAGGGACTACTGGATTTCTCGATAACCCCTAGAGTCAACATCTTGGAGACCTCCTCCTTGATGCTGGCCTTCACCTTATCCGACAACCTGTAAATTTTGTTCTTCACAGGGAGACTGTCACCAGTGTCAATATCATGAACACAGAGGTGGGTCAGTCCAGGAGTAAGGGAGAACAGGGGGGAGAACTGCTCCAACAGCTCATAGCAGTCTCCTTTCTGGTTTAGAGTCAGGGAGTCCGACAGAATGACCCCGCTTACTGACCCATCACCTTCTTGGGCAGAGAGGAGGTCGGGGAGAGGCTCACTCTCCTCTTCCGTTCCTTCATCTGTGACCAGAAGCATGTTGATCTCCGACCTCTCAAAATGAGCTTTTAGTCGGTTCACATGGAGCACCCTTAGGGGATTCCTAGGGGTTTGGAGGTCCACTAGGTAAGTGGCCTCCCCTTTCCGCTCCTTTATTTCAAATGGGCCAGACCAGCGGTCCTGGAGAGCTCTGGGCTCTACTGGCTCCATTACCCACACTTTGTCTCCAGGTTGAAACTCTACCAGGGTGGCCTTCTGGTCATACCATTGTTTCATCACCTCTTGACTGGCCTCAAGGTTACTTTGGGCCTCTTTCCAGAAGCGGGTCATCTGGTTGCGGAGGGCCAACATATAGCTGACCACATCCTGAGGGGGTGTCTTTGGAGCTTTCTCCAATCCCTCCTGGATAATGCTTAAGGGTCCCCTGACAGGGTACCCGTAGAGAAGCTCAAAGGGACTGAACCCTACCCCCCTCTGGGGGACCTCTCTGTAAGCAAAGAGAAGGCATGGTAAGAGGACGTCCCACTTACGCCTCATGGCCTCAGGGAGGCCACCAATCATGCCTTTCAGGGTCTTGTTGAATCTCTCCACAAGACCATTAGACTGGGGGTGATAGGGTGTGGTGAACTTGTAAGTTACACCACACGCATCCCACAGAGACTTCATGTATGCAGACATGAAGTTAGTGCCTCTGTCAGACACTATTTCCTTGGGGAATCCCACACGGGTAAATATCCCCATCAGGGTTCTGGCCACCACCTGTGCAGTTACGGTCCTCAGAGGGATTGCCTCTGGGTAACGGGTGGCATGGTCCACCAAAACCAGGATGAAACTGTTGCCTAAGGCAGTTTTGGGGTCCAAGGGACCAACAATGTCGATGCCCACCCTTTCAAAGGGGGTGCCAACGACAGGAAGGGGAATCAGGGGGGTTTTAACTCTTGTCCCTGCTTTACCACTGGCCTGGCAGGTAGGACAAGATCTGCAGAACTTATCTGAGTGGGTCCTCATTTTGGGCCAATAAAAGTGGGTGACAAGCCTGTTAAAGGTCTTGCCCTGCCCCAAATGTCCTGCCAGGGGAATGTTGTGAGCCAGACCCAGTAGGAAGGTTCGGTAACATTGGGGGACCACCAGCGTACGTGCTGCCCCAAAGGCCGGAACCTTAGGCTCACTGTAGAGGAGATCATTCTCCCAATATAGGTGGTGATTGCCAGAGGCGTCACCTGCTGCCTGGTTTGAGGCTTGCTTCCTCAAACCTTCCAGAGTGGGACACTCTTTCTGCGCCTTGCAGAATTCCTCCCTGGTGGGTCCACCCTCAACTTGCCAGCCAGCAAGCTCAGGTAAGTCACCTAGGGCGGCAATGTCTTCCCCAGTTGGCTCAGGAGCCTCCTCCTCAGGAGCCCCGTCAGCCACTGTGGGAACTTCTGGGGCCGGTTTCCCGCACCCCTGGTCCCTCCTCCTGGCAGCTCTCTGGGCCATCGTTCCAGGCTCCAGATGCCCTTGACTTCCCTCTCGGTCAGCCATGGACCGTGTGGTCATGCAGACCCACTCAGGTAACCCTAACATCTCCAGGTGAGACCTGAGCTCCACTTCTTTCCAAGCAGTGTGCTCAAGATCATTGCCTAACAGACAATCTACAGGCATGGCAGGACTCACAGCTACTCCCAGAGCACCAGAGACCCCCCCCCCACTCAAAGGGAACCAGAGCCACCGGTAGGTGACTCTCACGATTGTCAGCGACTCTGACCTGGTGGAATGTATTAGGTACTATCTGCTCTGTTGACACCAGCTGACTCTTGATAGTAGTCATACTGGCTCCTGTGTCACGCAGAGCCTCCACCTTCTGCCCATCAATGGTGACCCACTGCCGGTACTTGGAAGTGTTTCTGGGCATGTGGGCCTTGGGCACCATTTCTCCTTCTCCCAGGGACACTAGGGAAATCTCTACCTGCTCCCCAAAGCTATTTGGGTCCATCTCCCCCCCGAGCGCTACACTAGTCAACCCAGGTGCCTGTCCGGTAGTGGACGGTGCCCTCTTGGGGCACTGTGGATCGCCTTTGTAATGACCATACTGGTAACACTCCATGCATTTGGGGCTAGATTTCCCTGACTTGTCATATGTCCCTGGCTTTTTCCCAAATTTGGAAAAGGAAGGGTTGCCACCCCCTCCCTGGGAATTCTTTTGGGGGCCTTTAGAGAGTTCCTTATCTGCAAGTTTATCTCCCCCCTCTTTCTTCTGTTGGGAACCCTGACCACCTTTGTGGGAGTCCCCCCCAGGTACCTTCTTGGACACTCTGGTGCTAACCCACAGGTCCGCCTCCTCAGCAAGCTTCCTGGGATCAGTCAGCTTACTATCCACTAGGTGCTGGCGCAAATCTGTTTAAGTAACATTAAGTATATGCTCTCTCAGAATCAAGTCATATAAACCTTTATAATCTGCTACTTTGTTGCCCCGCACCCATCCATTCAGTGCCTTACTGGAGAAATCAAAGAAATCTACCCATGTTTGTGTGGTTTGTTTGGTGCTGTCCCTGAACCTCTGACGGTATCCGTCAGGGGTCAGCCCAAACTTGGCAAGTAAAATGGCTTTCTGAAGTGGGTATGTGTTTTGATCAGGTTGATCCAATGTGAGAAGTGTGTCCCTCCCCAATGGCGGCACATAACCCCACATAGCTACCCCCTATTGCCCTTCAGGAACCTCATGAGCCCTTAGTGCAACTTCATAAGCAGCTAACCATTTATCTATGTCATCTCCCACCACAAAACTGGGCACCACATTTTTGGGTATACAAACCTTCTTTTCTCCAGCAGGTCCTGTCTGTATGCTGCCACCATTATTGCTGGATTCAGACTGTCTCGCCTTGATCTCCAGCTCCTTGAGACTCAGTTCATGAGCCAACAATAGTTTCTTTTCAGCCAAAGCTCTTTCAGCTTCCACTTGTTTGGCTGCTCTTTCTGCTTCCGCTTGTTTGGCTGCCATTTCAGCTTCAATCTGTTTGGCTGCTCTTTCAGCCTCAGCTTGTTTGGCTTCTCTCTCTGCCCTCTTCTCCTGTTGAGCCTCAATTTTCAGTTTTGCCATTTGCAATTGGAACTCCCTTTCCTCTCTCCTTTCCTCTGCGGTCAGGCTTTGCATAGAGACACTGCTCCCTGGTCTGGAAGGGGGCACAATTGCAGTGGTAACACCATCCATAGATAGTGAAAATTCCTCTGAGGGGCCATGTTCTGGCTCCTCTTCCTCATCATCCTCTAAATGGGCTTCTGCCCAGGCCCTCAGCGCCACTTGAAAGTCCTCCTTTCTGGAGGCCCCTTGGGTGGGTACCCTCAATGCCCTGCAGAATCCTCTTAGTTGTTTGACTGTATATGCATCCAACTGGACTAGGTCAAAGTCTCCTGTCTGAGACCCAGTCAGAGACATGTTGAGTGAGGATTTAGTTTTTGAAAATTGTCAGGAAAAAAAATCAGGTTTTCAAAAAGAGATAAAAAACAAGTTGACCTTCAACTGTGGGTAGGTAGTGAAATACTTAGCTACTGTATGTCACTGCACAAATACAAGTCCTATCCTCACCGCTGATCACCAATGTTAGAAATGGGGTTTTTGGTTGGCAGTCAGGTTACCCTCTGTCCAAGCAAAAGCCCTCACTCTAGTCAGGGTAAGTCACACACTATCCAAGATTATCCTGTGCCCACCCTCTGGTAGCTTGGCATGAGCAGTCAGGCTTAACTCAGAAGGCAATGTGTAAAGTATTTGTGCAATAAATCATACAATACCACCATATAGCACCACAAAAATACACCACACAGTGTTAAGAAAAATATATAATATTTATCAGGATAATTGTAGGTCAAAAAGAATAAAGTTGCAATGGAAAATTGTAGAAATATCACAGGGAGGTGATATAAAGTGTCTTAAGTCTTTAGAATATAAACAAAGTCCCTTTCAAGCACAAGTACCTGGTTGGGAGTGGAAAAATCTCCTCAGAGGGCCACAAGAGAAGAGGTGCGTGGAAAAACTGTGTGTGCGTCGATTTCTCCCCAGCACACACGGACTTGCATCGTTATTTTCCACGCGGGGAAGTCGGCGTCGTTTTCCGGCGCGCGGACAGTCTCTTTTTGTGGATCGCGGGGATTACCAGATGTCCCGGGTCTGTGCGTGGATTTTCATGCTTGTTCTCCGGCTGCGCTTCGGTCTGCGGGGCTGCGCGTCGAAATTACGATCTCACGGCAGGCGTTGCGTCGATTTCTCCTCTAGACTTCGATCTGCGGGGCTGCGCGTTGAAAGTACGATCTCACGGCAGGCGTCGCGTCGATTTCTCCTCTAGAGGTCGGGCGGCGTTGTCCTTGCGAGGCCGTGCGTCGAATCTTCGATCGTCCCAAGAGCGTTGCGTCGATCAGCGTCGGAGTGCGGCGTTTTTCTCGCCGCGAAACAAGCTGTGCGTCGAAATTTTCGGCGCACGGAGCGTCCAAGTAAAAGAGGGAAGTCTTTTTGGTCCTGAGACTTCAAGGAACAGGAGGCAAGCTCTATCCAAGCCCTTGGAGAGCACTTTCACAGCCAGACAAGAGTTCAGCAAGGCAGCAGGGCAACAGCAAGGCAGCAGTCCTTTGTAGAAAGCAGGCAGGTGAGTCCTTTGAGCAGCCAGGCAGTTCTTCTTGGCAGGATGTAGGTTCTGGTTCAGGTTTCTTCTCCAGCAAGTGTCTGATGAGGTAGGGCAGAGGCCCTGTTTTATACCCAAATGTGCCTTTGAAGTGGGGGAGATTTCAAAGAGTGGCTAAGAAGTGCACCAGGTCCCCTTTCAGTTCCATCCTGTCTGCCAGGGTCCCAGTAGGGGGTGTGGCAGTCCTTTGTGTGAGAGCAGGCCCTCCACCCTCCCAGCCCAGGAAGACCCATTCAAAATGCAGATGTATGCAAGTGAGGCTGAGTACCCTGTGTTTGGGGTGTGTCTGAGTGAATGCACAAGGAGCTGTCAACCAAGCCCAGCCAGACGTGGATTGTAAGGCACAGAAGGATTTAAGTGCAAAGAAATGCTCACTTTCTAAAAGTGGCATTTCTAGAATAGTAATATTAAATCCGACTTCACCAGTCAGTAGGACTTTGTATTACCATTCTGGCCATACTAAATATGACCTTCCTGCTCCTTTCAGATCAGCAGCTGCCACTTCAACAGTGTATGAGGGCAGCCCCAATGTTAGCCTATGAAGGGAGCAGGCCTCACAGTAGTGTGAAAACGAATTTAGGAGTTTTACACTACCAGGACATATAACTACACAGGTACATGTCCTGCCTTTTACCTACACAGCACCCTGCCCTAGGGGTTACCTAGGGCACACATTAAGGGTGTCCTATATGTAGAAAAAGGGGAGTTCTAGGCTTGGCAAGAACTTTTAAATGCCAAGTCGATGTGGCAGTGAAACTGCACCACAGGCCTTGCAATGGCAAGCCTGAGACAAGGAGAAGGGGCTACTTAAGTGGGTGGCACAACCAGTGCTGCTGGCCCACTAGTAGCATTTAATTTACCAGCCCTATGCACATAGAGTGCACCTTACTAGGGACTTATAGGTAAACTAATAGTCCAATCAGGTATGATTCCAGGTTACCATGTTTTAGGGGAGAGAGCATATGCACTTTAGCCCTGGTTAGCAGAGGTAAAGTGCGCAGAGTCTATAAACCAGCAAAAACAGTGTCCAAAAAGCGGAGGGAGGCAGGCAAAAAGTTAGGGGTGACTACCCTAAGGCTGTCAGGTCTAACAGTCACAATCTAAGGTGAGCTTGATTTGGGATACACTATTGGAATAGGTGGTCTTGGGCAAATTATTGCCACAGACACAACTGCCCCTCGTTAAATTCAAGTAAAACTAATTGCAATTTAGACAGTGGAGTTTCCATCGAGGGCTTTAAAATACTCAATGGAATGCAGTAACCTCCTTTATCGTTACAGCTTATGACACGATTCCTGCATATAGTTCCAGCTTATGGTGTTGTATAAATACTAATTATCAACCTGTGACTGCAATAATATTTGGCTGTATGTCTCTCTCAGTTGAGTTGGATAGTCACAAATGTTATCTGGAGGCTACTCCAAAGAAATGTGCTGAACTTTAAAAATATCTTTCATGTTACTGAGCTATATGTGGATTGCACAGAGTGGGAAGGGCAAATTTGTGCCACAGAGGATAATGTTGCAAGATACATAATCGAGGCAAAGAGAATTTAACCAGATTTTGTTGCCAGTATAGGGGCATGCTTGGTCTGATTTCCAGTTTCATGCAGTAACTGGGTAGAGTGAGATACGTGGAAATGGAGTAGAGGTTTACTAGTTTTTTGATGCCCCTCGACATGTTACAATGTTACAGAACATATAAGCCTCCGAATATGAGGGATCATATTTTATTTTCTCGTGTCAAGACAGAATCCCATGGGAGGATAACATTTGGAAAACACAAAATAGATGCATAGAGTCTACTAGGAGCACACCAGCATTTAGAGGGGCTCACAATGTGCAAGTCTATTTCCGAAAAAGACCTCTTGTTTTAGGTCAAAACCTTCACCCACTTAAGTGTCATACTTCATCATCGGATTCTTCCTCATACCATTAACCCAAGTAGTAGTTTTGTTGGATAGAACTCATCCAAAAATTGGAGAGGAGCACTCATAAGATGTACTTGAGGACACACCAAAGCAAACTATCTGTTGTGGGTGAGAGTCAGCAGAGTGTAGTGAAGGGAAAGTGAGAACAATTAAAAAAGCCTTTTCGGTAGACTTGAACGAAGCTTTAATGCTTGTTCCCGAGGAAATTATTAAAAGAAGAGATGGTAGAATGTGACTTCGACCCGGTAGTGATACTAGGATCAACATGTTTCTGCCATATTCTTATGACTCTACAAAGAGGTGTATGGCATTAGTCAGCTGCTAATATGTAAACCTTAACACTCTGCAGGTAAAATTGTGCCGACAGACAAAAAGGAAAGAAAAAATAAATAAAACAGTGCACTTGTTGACAGGTACTCTATGTGGCTTGACCACCGCTTTCGGCATCTGTGAGACAATTTAATCAAGAGACAATTACAACGCTGGCTAACACATTCACGTGTATTTCTATGAATTGTACTTATATCAGCATGCTTATTGTGCCACCACAAAATCCCATGATGTGAAGTATTCAAACCAAAATATCTAAAAGTGGTGTCTCTGTAAAACAGCTTACTCACAAACTTTCGATATTATAGCTTCATCTCGCCAAATATAAGGCAGACACAGGCAGGGCTGTAAAAAGTGTCAAAGGCAAACAAGTAACAAAACAGATAGAATGCGAATCTATTGTTCATCGGAATAAGATAAATGACCCCCAATCTTCAGTTCTATAAAACAGTGTTACTCTTTTCATTATAGACACATCAGCTTTGAGGGTCTGATTCAAAATGAGATAAACTGTTGTTGGACCTGGCCCTTTTACAGGATCATTCCCCAGACTTTTTGCTTTTTGCCTCCTTATTTTTCGGACCTTTGTTGGCTGACGTTTTGAATCTGAGCACTTTTTCACTGCAAACCAGTGCTAAAGTACATGTGCTTTCCCTTACAAAATTGGTATGATTGGCTTATACCTAATTGACATATTTAATTTACATATAAGTCCCTTGTAAAGTGGTATCCCTATACCCAGGGCCTGTAAATTAAATGCTACTAGTGGGCCTGTAGCGTTGCTTGCGCCACCCACTGAAGTAGCCCGTTAAACCTATCTAAGGCCTGCTAGCGCAGGGCCTGTGTGCGCAGTTTTCTGCCACAGGGACATGGCATCTAAATTTACTTCCCAGGCCCAGAACTCCCATTTAACTACATACAAGTCACCCCTAAGGTACGCCCTAGCCAGCCCTATGGGCAGGGTGCCATGCATGTAGAAGGCAGGACATGTGCCAGTTTGCGTGGCCTGTCCTGGTAGTGACAAACAGCCTAACTTGGTGTCTCATTGTTGTGAGTGCTGCCTTCTCATAGGATTGCATTGGCGATGCCCTGCCTTATGTGTAAGGGGTATTTTCTGATTTATGAGGGGTAGCGTAGGCATGTTTGGTAAGGTTGTGATAGTGATGAAAAATGCTGCTTACTGGTGTAGGTGTATTTTTTATTACTATCAAAGAAATGTCACTTCTAGAAAGTGCACATTTATCTGTGCTTATGACTCTGGTGTTTTTGCAGCTTGCCTCCAATCCACGTCTGGGCAGACTGACAGTTGGGGCTTTGTGCATACTTTTTAGACAGCCTGTACACAGGGAGGTTGGAGGTGTCACAGAGGTGTCTACATATTGTAAAGCCTTCATGGGCTGAGAGAAGGGAGAGGCAGGGCACACTTGCATTTGTAAAGGCTGTGCCCTGGCCTCGCACAATAGGGTCGTTTACCCCCCACTGATGTTTGGAGCCTGTGCTGGAGAAGAGAAAGGGCACTCCCAGAACCAGTTGTAACTGGTTGGAACCCTCTCTCCTCTCCATTGCAAAACACACTGTAAGCTCAGGATACGTACAGGAGAATTTTCCCCACAATTTAGACACTTTGGACATTCTTGGAACTCCAGGAATCTTACCTGGAGCTGGACAGGACACTTTTAAAAGGGCTCGCCAGGACCACTGTGGCCTGCTTCTGCTGTGCTGACCTGTGACCTGCCTGGGAACTGCCACTCCTTGCACCTTCTTGTTGTGCTGACCTTCTGCTGGGTTCTCCAGCCCTGCACCCCCTTCTTCATCTGTTGTCTTCAGAGGCAGGGTGCTGTGGCCCCTCTCCAGCATGAGGAGTGCTGCTCTGACTGATTAAAGTGCTGTGACTTGGAGCTTTTTAAAGTGCTCCCTGTCTGCCAGAAATCACCACCGCAGCCGGGGGTCACCATGGGGCCCCTCATGCTCTTCAGGAAAGCGCTCTCTGTGATCAAATCACCGCTGCGGCTGGGGGCGAAGCACAAGGCATTTGCGCTCTTAAAAGTGCCCTTTGATGCCCCCAAATCACCGCCGCAGCCTGGGCGTCTGATTAACGTTTTGCGTGAGGATTGCTATCTTTCCAGTGCCCCCGGGGCATGAGAAGACGGGAAGCGGAGCAAGTGTGCTCCTGTCGGTGCCCCCGGGGCACGGTCCACTCTTTGGAGCGGCCCTGGGGAACCCACCGCCTCGACTTTCCACTAAATCTTCTCTGCGCAGCCCGGGATCCTCTGCATACACTCGCGCACCACATCGGGTGCGGACGAGTGTCTCCTCGGGCCCCAGGAGGGGTCCGATCGGTAAAAGCCTCATGAGTAGGATTCGTGGAAGGCGCGGGGAGCACCCCCTTCCCCCGGTCTCTGCCATAGGAGCAGGACGCTCCTCTCTTTTCTTTTAAAACAGGCATTTTTCTTTGAAAACAGGGAAGGGGAGACCTCAACGGAGGCCCCCTTCCTCTCACCCCAATAATTGTTGTTGGGCCTCGCCTGTCCCCACCCCGCGGACAGGGTGTGAGGAGGCAGAGGCAGGCCCCCACCAAAATCGCAGGCCCCCAGAGAGGCCCGTTTACTGCGAGGAGAGGGTGCCGACCGCCCATCTCCCCCAGGAGCACCACGTGGCCCCCGTTGTGTGCACAGGAGGGCCAGGGGCCCCCTATGCTCCTCCTTTAAGCACAGGGAGTGCCTCTTCTTCAGGACACCAGGTACTTTCTAGGAGATATTGGCTCCAGGAGCCCAGTATAGACCTTGGGGGGGGTTTATAGGTTTCCTACCTGCTTTCCTGCCATTACGTATATGTGCTGATGTTCCTTTTATGGGCATGACATGCTGATATGTATTTTCATGACTTGTGATATGTTCTCTAATGTTCCTTTTATGGGTATTTAGGAGGTATTCATGACAAGTGCACAGAATCCTTACTGTAATTCCTGACTACTGCTTATGTTGCAGAATTCTGAGTACTTACGTGTTCTAATATGACAACTGCGCATTGTTGCAGAGTATTAGTAACTTGTGTAACGTTCTGAGGACTGCTAAGGTAGCAGGGTATTACTCATGTGTAATTATGTTTTGTGCAATACAGTTTATTTTTACATAGCTCAGTGTTGTGTTTACTTTGTGGTGTACATCTTGTGTTGTGTGTGTGGTGCAAACGCTTTACACATTGCCTCTGAGTTAGGCCTGACTGCTCGTGCCAAGCTACCAAGGGGGTGAGCAGGGGTTATCTTGGATGTGTAAGTCCCTTGCCCTGACTAAAGTGGGTGGGTTCTGCCGGGCTTAGGTGCATACCCTAGCCAACCAGAAACCCCATTTCTAACAACTGTAAAAGCCAAATTGGAGGCAAACCTGATGTTGTTAGTCAAGTGTCACTGATGCTCCAAAATTGCACTGCAAATCATAGCATCCTACATGATAAATAAATCAATAACCGCAAGAAGGTCTATGTATATTGTTCTCAAAAGAAACGTGTGTATCTCACAGACTGACTGATGGTATTTTTATCCCTGTAGCAGTCCACTGACAACTCCAATAATGTCCCTGGAGTGAGGAGCATCCTCACTCACATTCCGGCAGATTTCATAAGAGCTTATTTGTGAGACTCATGATGATATCCAAAGTCCACCTTGAAAGTCATCAAAATTGTAGTCCATGACAACGCACCACTTCCAAATTCAAACTTGCATAACACCCATGTTATAAATTGGGTTTCTGGTTACCCTGTCCAAGCAGGAACCAAAATCCTAGTCAGGTTAAGTCATATACACACTAAAAGTTAACCTGTGCTCACCCTCTGGTAGCTTGGCTCAGAGCAGTCAGGCTTAGCTTAAGAGACAATGTGTAAAGAATTTGTGCAGCATTTCAAACAGTAAAACCATGAAAACAACACACACAAATATGACACACCTGGATAGAAAAGTAGAGCTTATTTTTATTAGCAAAACAAGACCAAAATGACAAAAATCCAATACGTAGAAGTCGAGGTATGAATTTTTAAAGATTAAAATGCAATTTAGTGCCTAAAAGCACAAAGCACCAAGGGAATATCTGGTCACGCTAGACCGGTTGAAATCCAAAAGTTCAGGCTGACTTTGATAGAGCGCAAGTCAGATACAGTTTTAGGAAAGTCCCACTAAAGTTTTACCTTCTCAGAATTGTGCCAAGAGTCTCCCTCGTGGTGAAGAAGATCACCAGTTGTAAAGAGAGCATCGCTGGCAGTGGTCACGGGTGTGAGGAGTCAGCTGAGTATCGCGGGTGAGCGGGCTAGAGCCTCAAGGTCATGAGCAGTGAAGCTGGCTGTGCGAAGAGACAAACTTGCTATGGCTCACGATGATTCTTCAGGTGAGCTGTGCAGTTCCAGTGTGAGTGGGCCCATTCACAGTCGCAAAGAGCCTAAAAGCTTGTTTTCGGGAGCCACAAAACCACTTTTAGGAGCCCAGGACTGAATGGATGCCTTTTGGGGGTCAGGAGCTGGTTGAAGATGGGTCCACGAGATGTAGCAGGAGTGTTCAAACTCTTTTTTGTCCCTGAGACTTCAAAAACAGGAGGCAAGCCAGCAAGCCCTTGGAATACCTTTGGTTCTGGGATGGAGAGATGCAAGCCCAGTCCTTCTCACTCCAAGGCAGAATGGCAGCAGGCAGCAGGTCAGTTCAGCAAAGCATGAGTTCAGCAGAGTGGCAGCTCAGCAGAGTGGCATTCCTTGTAGTAGCACAGCAGTCTTCATTCCTGGCAGAGGATTTACAGGGTTGCATTGAAAGAATGAAGAGATAAGAGACAGACCCCATGCCCAACTGTCAGTTGACAACTTTGGTAGCTTTTCTTGGCAACAATTAGAAACATAAACAAATATGGCATAAAAACAACACAAATCATGATGAATCTTTTACACTAAATTTGATGAACACTGGGACACAGTAGATGACTATCATTTGGGAACTTATTGTATCTTGGACAATGATTGTAACAGATTGGTAGTGGAAAAAGACACATGTGTGTTGTCTGATCTGTTTCTTTTTATATTTATTTTTTATTATGTAATTTTTTAATGATTTTGTTTGTTTTTTGCACTGTATTTGTTTAAGTTTTAATAGATGCCACGAAAAGAAGTTGTCAGCTGACAAATGATTAATGTTATGGTACCATTTATCTGTAATCAACTGGATGTGTTTTGCCAAATATACTACTGAAGTACTAACTCTATCTATATTTTTCTAAAAGAGAACTGTATGTGTGATGTGTTCGAGTGAGTGGTTCTAGCAGTATATGAGTGTGCACTATTGACCTCTCAAGGGGACATTTGTTTCAATAGAGTATCCACAGGTCTAGAGGTGTACTAGGTTGGTGGTTTCAGGGGCCCAGTACTTATACCCCTGCCTCTGAAGTGGTGGAGGGTCTTTGAAGTGCACAGAGGCCCTCCCTTACTGCTCTGGCTCCAAACTAACTACAGGGGGTATGCAGCTCTTTGTGTGTGGCAGAACAATGTCCTTTGCGGTGTAACTGTCAGCCCCTCCATCCCATCCTGCTCAGGATGGCCCATCAGGATGCTGATGTTAAATCAGTCACACCTAAGCTTTATTTGTGTATGGCTGTCTAGAGAGAATGCACAAGCCCAACTGTCACCCCATTCCAGACATGTATTGGAGACTGGTAGTCAGCACTGAGTGACTAAAGTAAGAAAATTCAAACTTTCCAAAAGTGGCATTTCAGAACTTCAATTTAAAATACAACTTTTAAAAAATGTAAATAGTGAATTTAGAGACATCAAACTTGACAAATGCATCTCTTCTAGATTGAGAATCACACCTACGAGATTTAATAAGGTAATCCCAATCATATCTGAGGGAGCGATAGGCCTTGCAGTAGTGGAAAATGAATTTTAGGACTTTTTCACTACCAGGGCATGTAAAACTTAAAAGTAAATGCCCTGCCTTTTAAATATATTAGACCTTGCCCTGTGGGTCATACAAGGCCTACATTAGGAGTGACTAAGATATATGTATAAAAAGAGATGTTCTATGCTTGGAAAGAGGATTATATTGCCAGGTCGACATGGCAGTGTAAAAATGCACAAACAGCCTTTGCAATGGCAAGCCTGAGTTATAGTTAGGGGCTACTTAAGTGGGTGGCAGAGTCAGTGCTGCAAGTCCACAAGTAGCATTTAATTTACAGGCCCTGGGCACATGTAGTACACTTTGCTAGAGACTTACAAGTAAATTAAATATGCCAATTGGGGTCACACCAATGTTACCTTGATTTAAGTGAGAGAGCACAAGCACTTTAGCACTGGTTAGCAGAAGTAAAGTGCACAGAGTCCTAAAACTAGCAAAAACGGGGTCAGAAAATGGAGGGAGGCAGGCAAAAGTTGGGGGGAAGACCACCCTAAGGCAGTCAAGTCTAACACCCCAAAGTTTGCAGGTAAGTGTTTTTATATAAATACCACTTTTGTGTCTTGGATTGAAATTTTCACTTCATGTGATGTTTGTTGGCACGAAGTGCATGCTGATATAACTACAATTCCTAGGATTATTTGTGAATGTGTTAGTCTGCATCGCTAAATGCCACTACATTATTGTTTTTTAGTTATCTCTTGATTGAATTGTCCCACAAGTGGCAATAACGGTGGTCAAGCTACATTGAGAGCAGACCAATGTTTGCACTGTTTATTCATTTTTTTCTTTTCTTCTTGTCAACTAACACACTTTTACCTGATGGTGTGAGAATGAAGCTGATGATGAAATATGCCACCTAGGGGTGAGTGAGGATTTTCGTCCTAAAAACAGGTTTTTTTTTCAGAAAGAGACTTACACATTGTGAGCCCCTCTGAGTGCTATGTTGCCCCTATTAAACTCTATGGATCAATTTTGTGTTTTCTGAGTTACTGGTAATGATGCATGGTGGGTCTTTAAATGCTTTACAGTGGCCCCCCCTTGTGTTTATAAGATAGGCCATCTGGGTGACATCATGTGGACAGCAGGGCCTTGGTAACCTTCACTGTAAAAGGAGCCATTCAACTCCCAGGAGGGCAAGCTGAAGGTGAGAACTGACCCTGCAAGAAGGAATGGTTTCTTCTGCAAGAGCTAGGAAGTATGTTATTGATCTGCCATAAATGCTGAGGCGATTTTATGTACACTGCTTTGCTGCAGTATTAAACTGATATTATGTAAAGTGCTCTAGTGCCAATTGGGTCTGATGTGGGCTGTGGAACATTAAAAAATGAATATAAATACATAAATTGTGGATTTCAAAGTCAATATAGTGGCGCTCAATGTAGAAAAACATTGCTATCAAACTCATGTAGCCCTTTGATGAATATGTATGGGTGAAAAGATTGTTCTTATTTGGAAATTAGCATGTGCACACCTGGTCTTGATTCCAATCTTAGCATTTACCTTATTTCACTATACTTAATGGTAACCTCTGGCAAAATCTGTAGCTTTCCTGTTAATCCACAGGTCAACAGGCACTGAAAAGAAAGTCACTCATCAATTTCCAGATCAATAGCCACTCTGTCATTACAGCTTAATGATATTGATAGGAGACTTCAATATTGAGTGTTGAATAAACAAATCTCCCAGGTCAACTCAATGTGAAATGTATGCAATTTTCAAAAACTAGTACAACTGTGTAATTCCAAAGCACTTAAAAGGAAACATTCCAGTCATAATAACAGCCCACAAATGGAGGGCGTGGCTAGCCAGCCAAGATGGCAGGCACTGGTTAACAGCGCTCCATAGAAAACCCCTGTTTATCCTCCAATTTCCCTAGGATCAGGGAACAAGCCAGAGATTACAGCGGTGCCTGACCGGCCGCTGGTCCCTCTGGCATTGGGGGGACAGTTCGGAGGTTCGCCGGACCCGTCTGCTCGGTGCTACGATTCCCCTGCGTGGGACCCGAGGGGAGCGGCCTGGCCTGCCAGAGCCGCGCGGGCTGATAGGGGAAACGGCTGGCCCCTTGTTAGAGGTCCCTCGGACGGAGGGGTGACAGTGCCCTCAACGGAGCTGTGGGAGGCGGCCCATCCATTGCCGCCTGGCGAGCTGGGCTACGTGCAGACAAACTATAACGTATCTGCACATAAGGTGAGTGGTGTCTCGTCTGGCTGCAGGGCGTGACATCGCTGGAATAGTGGTGGGCGGGCGAGCAGAGCCCGTCGGCCCTGGACGCCCTTGGCAACGAGGCAGTTTGGGTGTTCAAGGCACCTCGGAGGGCGGACAGTGGGGAAGCCCTTGCACCTCTTGGCAGGACCAGCCCTGCGAGGGCGCGACCCGGTGCCCCTTGGATGCCGGGGGTGGAGCGGCTAGATTGGTGCCTACTTTGGGACTTGCCATTTTCAGCTGAAGTGAATAGATGCTGAACTGACAGCCTGGTGTCTACCACTGCTGTGGTATTGCAGTTCAGATGAGGGGCTGGCCTGCGGTGTAAGTGGATAGGGGGTGATCCTGTATGCCTGCACGGAACGAGGAGGGAGGCTGCTTGTGCTGCTGCGCCTGGACTGTAACATCACGCACGCAAGCGGGCCTCCTGCATGGACAGTAAAACGCAAGCACCCACATTTGAATCACGTCCTGTGGTGCATTGCCTTCTCCTAGGCGACAACATGTCGGGCATGGGTTGGCTCCGCTCTGGTACTGGGGCCAAACCCCAGGTGCCGTGACTGGAATTTACGTCCCTAGACAACACTAAATTGGATGCGGTGCTAGCAATGGTGGAGCGCATAGGTGCCTCTCTGGAACCAGCTCGGACCTCGTTGGAGGGCAAAATCGACAGGGTGGCTGGCGATCTCACCCTACTACACATGGACCACAGATAGAACCCGCACACTAGAGGACCAACTTCAGGACTTGGCGCCTAAATCGGACCAACTGGAGACCTCACTGCAAAACGCTCTGGAGCGAATAGAGACACTGGAGCGCTGTGTGGAAGATGCAGAGGGTCGAAACCAGGTGGAATAACCTTAGAATAGTGGGCCTGCCGGAAGGAGCATAGGCCCCGGATGTGGTTGCTTTTTCTGAGTCCTGGCTACACGGGCTGCTCCCGGAGGGCTCGCTGACGCCCTTTTTCTCGGTTGAGCAGGCCCACAGGGTTCCTGCTAGGGCCCGGCCGCCCGGCGCTGCCCCACGTCCATTCCTCCTACGGCTCTTACATTATGCGGATAGGGATATCATATTACGTGCAGTATGAACATTACCTCCAATTAAAGTGCACAATGCCCCGGTTATGATATTCCCGGACTACACTATGGCTATACAAAAAGAGAGGGCATCTTTCCTCGTAGTCAAACGCAAACTCCGCTCACTTAACTTGTCATACTGTCTGCTATTCCCGGCCAGATTGCGGGTAGTGGCAGGCACTGAAACACACTTCTTCAACACGCCGGAGGCGACTTGGGACTGGCTGGAGTCTTCGGAGCTGGTCAGCCGATGTGCTTCCGTCATACCTGAATTGGGGACTCAGAACCTGCAGCCCCGTAAACGTTGAAATCCCAAAAAGCACGTAGACATGTCGGGGGAAGTGTGACACGCCCCGACCTGGAACAAATAATGCAGGAATGCCGTTGTGCATTGCAGACTGCGGCAGCCATCAGTGTCCTCTCCCTGACTTCAGATGGCGAAGCAGACCCCACTGATTCTATTGGAGATATGGGCTCTTCCCCTGAGACATCCTCTGACCCTGGATCATCCCACCGGCCCGATGTGACGCCTCAGACAGCTGATGAACTACTTTGAACTCACTTGCCTCCTATGCATCGCACCATAGAACAGTTTGCGGCTGGGTCAAAGATTGACTATCCTGGCTGGCTGCTTGTTGCGATCATGCTGTGTAGCCGCCTGGGGGGCCGCTGGGAGTGCGGCCTCTTTGTGTCTCTTGCGCCACATGCTGTGCCCTACTGTAGCTGCTTCCCCGCTTTCATACTACGTTAGGGGTATCCATCTGAGCGCTTCTACTTCTCCGGCTCCTGGTTTACCTCATACTCCCACAAGAGAGGGTTACCCCCCCCTTTTTTTCCTTACCCCACAATTGTTTGCGCTCTATAGGCGTATCACCTAGTTTGGGCAGACACCTGTTGGTCCTCCGCCCTCATGGTATTCACTCCTGTTACTATCGGGCCTGTTGTTATCCCCCAGTTGCTGTTGTTGACATGTTTTGTACAAGCCTGTGTCCACTTTGTCTGCCCCCTCGTTGGGACCCCGCTGTTATGCAATTGGCTCTCTCTATCCCATGGGCTGGGCCACCGTCCTTCCATTTATTCACTGACCCACCATGAACCCATTTAGATTTCTTACATGGAATGTGTGTGGCATACATTCGCCAGCATGTAGATATTTCATCTATTCATACCTCAGGAGACATTCAATACACATAGCGTTCCTGCAGGAAACACATCTGGTGCAATCTGAAGTGGCTAGACTACAGCGCCGCTGGCGTGGGCAGCTTTGTGCGACAGGCTTCTCCTCTTATGCCAGGGGGGCTCTTATCTGGATTAAACCGGGCACCCCATTTATGGTTGATGAGCATATTATGGATGACCAGGGGCGTTACGTACTGTTGCGCGGGCGCCTCGCGGGACAGGCTGTCCTGTTGGGATCTATATATGCCCCGAACACCGACCAAACCTCCTTTTTCCACGCACTCTCCCCTCTTCTGGCATGTTGGAGCAACCTCCCCTGGTTGTTGGGGGGCGACTTTAACTTTAACTGTGTTTCCGACCCCTCGATGGATCGTCCCTTCCCGCCACTACCCACTGCTCCCACAGTTGCAGCTGCGCTGGCATTGCGCGATTGGCTCCACCACTGGCAGATAGTGGATGTGTGGCATCAACGCAATCCCGCAACTAGGATATACTTGTTCTATTCTGCACCACATTAACTACATGTCTGCCTCGACAGGTTGGTGTGCACTACTCATTTATATTCTGCGGTGCAATGGGCTAACTATTTGGGCCGCACCCATTGGATCATAACCCACAACTACTACATCTGGGTTGGGACTTACTTCATCCCAACATCCCCACTTGGAGATTCCTCATTTTTAGATAGGTTTATGAAAACCACATCTACTCATTTATACAATGTTTGGTTCAGGTTATCCTCCATGTGCTTCATTTTTGCCAAATCCCGTTTGACTTTTTGACTCATGTCTGTCTGTCTGTCTATCTATCTATCTATCTATCTATCTATCTATCTATCTATCTATCTATCTATCTATCTATTTATCTATCTATCACTCACCCATTTAAAAGCATGTTAAATATATTTCACTACTAAAAATAATTGTGTCAAATATGTAACTAAATCACATGCACCATCGGATAGATATTTCGTTAGAAATAGGTAATAATGACTAATTTAATCGTTGTCATTGAACATATTTCACACACATTGTAAGCATTTATTGGGTGGAATTATGAAACATATGCATTACAACTCTTTCAGCAGTTGGAAAACTGGAAATAATAATTTCTTGCTACCTAACGTAAATAATTTGATTTGTATTCTGAGGCATAGCAACATACATCAATAGTAATATCAAAATTTATCAGCACATTTAAAAGCTCATCACTACAATGTGGAGCCTCTGTCTCACATACAATTCAAGTAAATTTGGCCTGCTATATTTCAGTGACTATGTTCAGTTAACCCCAACCGCACAATGCAGGTGCTGGGCAAAGTCTCAGCAATGGACCAGATATGAATTATGAACTATATAATAAAAGAATGTGAAAGGCTCACTCCCAGTATATTTCAGTTCTGCACAATGACTGAGAAGTTGACTCAAAATGGTATTTGTACAATTTTGAAATGATTAAAACTGATGGATATCTTAAACATTTATGCGTATATAATCTGTTAGTGAAGTACTCTGTATAATGTGCAGTGACATCCATGTGTGTAGCCACCCAATGGAAGGTGTAGGGAGAAATGACTCTCCACATGCATGCAGTGTCTGTCACAAAGGAGTTGCCAGTCAACGTGGCCCCCAGCACACAGAATGACTCACTAAGCCTTGGCAGGATTGGCTTGAAGATTGGCACATCACACTATGGAATCATTTTGGGTGTTGTCTAACATTAGTAGAGATTGGGTAAAGTATACTATTCCATGCGGAATATTCTGAATTTAATAATGCCTGCATATGTTCTAAGTGTATTTTAGATCAGACAATGCAGCTGTGATTTACAGGGTTAGCAAATGAACACAGATGGTTTAAATTTAAAGTGGCCTATTGGGTCAATAAAACGCTGGTTACACAAATTAGGTGGAGCTGTCACTTAACATAAAATAAGATTTGAAATGGGATGGCACAGACAGGCCAGCCTTAGGGGCTGTGAATCATCTTAGAGTCTCTGGGATGGGCACCCAGGTCGGTTTATTTGCAGAAGGTTATACACTGCCTTCTAAGACTTGTTAAACAAGATTGAAGGACTTTGTTACTGGGTGGGGGGTTTCTATTAACCGATAGGAAGGCCTCAACAAATGTATGCCCCCTTCTTTAAACTTAATGAAACCAATCTTGGTAGGGTTTGCCCATTTATTTATCTTGACATTTGCATTGCGGAAATGTACAGTTGGCTAGCCAAGTGTGCCAAAAGTGAGAGAAACGGTCCTTAAAAGACAATGTGGAGAAATGCTCACTTTTTGCAGAAAAAATGGATGGAGGGGATCTAGTAACAGGGACATTATAGATTCTAGTTATTTAAGGTAGCGCTATTCTTTGATCTAAATTGCTACACCTTATTAAATGCTTAAAACAATTCCTTTAGAAAAATCCATCATTGTTTCACTGTTACCCTCCTACTTGGATGGGGCCAAAGTTACCTCATCTTACACCTACCTTTGAACACACCACTCCTCTGGGTCCATATATGCACATGCCCAGAACTGGAACCCTATTTTGAAGCCCTAAGTGAAATAATGAGAGCACCCAGTAATATAAACCCCTCATGATTCAATTAAATCAGAAATAAGTTTAGTATGACTGGTCTTCCATCATAAAGGCAAAATCCAAAGTTTTTCCCATAAGTCAGTAAAACAAGACTTAACCACATTCACTGAGATAACGTTTAGGAAGATATACAATAGACTGAGTTGGCTCAAGCCTGATGTTTCATTATATGGATGTGAACTAACTGTATATTATTCTGCCACACTAATACAAGCTGTTGCATATTAAATTCACATTGGACCAACTGCTATATTTACATGTACTTGTGGGCTGTTAGAACTTTTTAAATCAGACGAATGCCCTGTCTGCTTCATCCACAAACAAACAATTGTGCACTTTCTTTTCAAATCAAATAAGCCAGGATTTATAGTGCGTGGCTAATCACTCTCAAGAGTATCCACGCACTGAGAACATAGCTGCTGAGGGGATCAGTTGAACATCCAGGTCTTGAGTCCTTTCCTGAATTCCAGAAAAGAGGATGAGGGCGATAGGTGCAAGGGGAGGTCATTCCAGGATTTTGCCATGAGGTGTGAGAAGAAGCATCCTCCACTGTTGCTTAGGCAGATGGGGTGTGTGCGATGTTGCAGGTTGCTGGTGTCTAGAGGGCTGGTGGAAGTTCAGGTGGTGGTTGACGTATGCTGGTCCTAGATTGTGAAAGGCCTTGTAGGTGTGGGTTAGAATCTTAAATTGACATCTCTTCTCAATGGGTAGTCAGTGGAGCTTCTTGGGTTGGTGTGAGTCTGTTTGGGGAGGTCGAGAAGGGGTCTGGACACCGAATTCTGTATGGTCTGTATTCTGTTCACGAGGTGCGTGGTGATTCCTGCGTAGAGTGTATTGCCGTAGTCCAGTTGCTGATGACTAAGGCTTGAGTGACGGTTTGTCCCTCACATAAACCGCTGAGACTCTTGCATAATCACTGAGCCAGTTTTGTTTAAAGATGGCCCTTTACAATTACCAGATTAAAGATGCAAGTGTGCTACACATTTTGTTTAATTGATTATTTGTCTAAGTGTAGTCATTGCTGGCGTACAAATTTCAGGGGTAACAACAATTGGAGAAACACGATTATTGGGTGTGATCAATTTGTCTGTGGGTGGCTTAGTCAATGGAAATACTCATGCTAACAGACTTATGGCTTGCACCAATTTGGTGTATCTTTCTGAAAAGATGCAATAGCTTGTGGATAAGTACAACAAGGCAGTGGAAGTTATGACTTTATAGTTTACTGTCTGTTACAAAAATCAGTTCAATTTTTTGATGATTTTAAATTGCCTTTATGTAGTATTCTGCATTGCAATCAAATATTATTTTACAATACTTCTACAGTATATGCTATTTTGTGGATCTTTTAATCTGCAACAAATTATATATATAGTATGATGAATAATATGATCTACTATCCAAGCAAAATAGTAGAAAAGGTTAAGTCTAAAGCGAGAATAAATGTAACTGCTTTAAAAGTTTGCATGAGGATTTACACCACCTCCTAAACTAACAACAAAATAAATTACAAGCATGCATATATGTGACACATACAACAGGTATTCATGACAATACTTATTGTTCTGTTTAAGTATTCATATCACTAATGGCCATGCAAATGTCACTACATTTTGCAGCACTCCTCCATGTATTATTCAATACTTTGTCCCTAGGTAAATATGCAAAATTTGTACTCTCATTCCGGTACTCACAGGTTCTATATTTCTAGATTTTGGTACTTGCGATATTTCTTAGCCATCGCTATTGTATGATGATTATAATGATCATGGCATAAAGTCAAAGTTATGGAGCTTGGAACAAGCACTCACCTAGTTAGATTAAATCCAGATGCTCGTTCAGTTTGAAAATGAAAACCATTCCAAAAATGCTGTACTCTGTCAAAGACCAGCAAAATGTTTGTTAATGAACTTTCTACAGTATCAACATGGATCAGAGAGTTCAGTAGACTACATTGAGATAGTCTGAGTAGTGGTGAATTAACTTGGTACGAGACCCTTTTTGAATATATCACAAAAGCAGACCATAGTTATACAATATTCTGTGGAAGCAACGGTTCAAACCGAATTAAATGATAGCATTACTTCACAGCAATGGATCAACCTCATGGAACAAACTCGTACCACCCCAGAAACTGAAAAGCAGCTTCTTGAGATTCAGGAAGCCATTACAACAAACACACAATTTATGAAAAGCCACAGTTATCATCCAGGCTGTTCACTACCTTGCACCCTTGCAATGGCTATCTGATACCCTTTGACTCAGGACACTGGCTAGACACCTAAAAGTAGACACTCCTTGCAATCCACAAATGCTGACTATTCATATGGCTTTCACATTTTGATCCCACATCATTCAGTATAGTTGATGCCCTTACCTATTTCTAAAATCCTCTGCATGCCAGTACTAATGCTAAATAACACATACTATCTTTAATGCTTTATAGTGCTACACAAAAACTGTAAACAAATAACAAATGATATAAATGTATATGGGATCTTGGTAAACAGCCTTCTTTTAATTATTTAAATACATGATGCCATGGTGCTGTATTAAAATTTCAGTTTGCATCACACTAGTAATCATATCAAATAAAAGCAACAATAAAACATAATAATTTTTTTCATATCCAGGTGGATTTTAATTAAACGGCAAAAACCCAAAGCAGCAATTTACTTTTCAAAATAGTTTCTTATTCCATATCTTCAGCGCAGGATTGTTTCAAATCAAGGCTTGTGGGTATTATGTGGTTCCCATTTTGGTAACAGGACTGCATGCTTAGGATGGCAGCACCACCAAGTGTGGGTGACTGGGGGTACCCCATGCCACTCTGCAGCTGTCGGCCTAACTCCTGGCTAGCTTGAAGTGCCACACCCTCCTGTTGTGGCAAAAAGTGATTATAGCAAATTGAACATGACACTCTGACTCATCCGGGAAGTCGTGGAAACAGATCGTACACCTTTCGCTCAGTTACTTACTCACGCCATGGTAAAACACAAATGCGAAATGTATTTTAATGCATTTATTGCATTTGAGTATAAAAAGCATGTGCTGCAATAATTAGGCAGATGAAACAGTGCACAGTAACCAACGTGACAGAAAGAGTGAAACAAATAAACAACCCCGGCCTATAGAGAGTTTCTAGAGAGTCTAGATGTTCCTACTAAAACCCTATGTCTAAATCTGAGAGTTTAACAGTTGTAACCCTCTGCCTGCCTGACCTGAAGGGTTTACCCCAGCCCTATACCTGAACAGAATAGCAGGGGTATGCCTATGATACAGATGGCAATCTCCTCAGGAGGCTGAGAAATCAGCACCAGAATCAGCGAAGATGTCGGTCAAAAAGAAAGCGTCCAAGGATGGTCATGACCGGAATTCCCGCTACCGCCTTTGGCCCAAGGTGTAGTTTATACAATGACCCATACTTCGTTTGGGCAGCATCTCTGATGTAATGCTATATCTTGGAGATAGAAGCGGACTCCTGGGCTGGTGAATACAAGGTAGCATATCATGTCCTGTGCGTCATAGCCTTGGACAAAGAGTACTGATTATGTGTATTACAAGGCTGATTAATCGTGCAGCATGAACTCTACCTTCCTAGAAGGAGCAGCTGATAAAAAAGTGTAAAAGCAAATGCTAAAAGCAGGCTTCCTAAATTATGAACAAACGTGTGTAAATGTAAAATAAGGCACAAGCCATGAACCTGAGCTAAGTCAGGGATACCAAACACTGGTTCTAAAGGGCCGTATGACACAGGTGTAGTACCAAATTTGTTCTAATATTGTGTGTATAATCATTTGTGATATGACTGTAAATTAGACAAAGTTTAAATTAAGCATATTTCACACACCCCAACTGCAAAGTTAGTTTTTTAAAAGGTTTTTTTTAAAGAGGTAAACTTCCCTTTTTCTACACAGTGTAGACTATAAATGTATGGATTACTTTTCCTACCCTATACAATGTAATTGAAAATCCAGTGTATTCTTGTAATTTTTATAGTATAAATCTCAAGGAAGGCATTAAGCACATAAATGCATTTTGGAAGAAGATTTTGTGGATCTAATTTTAGTGCATAATGGAAGTTTCAGATAACTAAATGTTCACTATATCTTGTGAAAGCCAAGCACCAATAGCTTTATATTAGTGTTTAAGGATGGTTTGTGTCTCTACTACTGTAACCTGACTACTTGTTGTGCTCCAAGGCCTTTCCTCCTGCCTTTGCTTAAGTGATACTCTGTCTTGTATACTGCTCCACTTAGAGTTACATATCTAAATTATTACATAGGGTATAGCACTGTGCCCAGCTACTGGAAAGCCTACCTATCATAAGTCTTTTTAGGTAAATATGATGTGTTTTACATTCGGGTATTTGTATTTAAAACATAGTTTCTGGGCCCTCAAGAACTGCTTGGGCACTAAAACACCTTGACAGATCTCTGTTCATACAAAGACATTCAGAGAACATATGCTTCAGGAATGCCACTACTTCTGTTGATTTTTGAGGCTGAGAAGAGCTATGTGTATCCTAATGTATCTGTAGAATCAGCTTGAATATTCCTCAATGGTGGGCTTTGGAGACATCAGACAATGTGAAATAGGTGAAGTAGTGTATTGAACTGTAACCAGCACATACACATGGCAGCACAAGACCAAAGCTTGGAGCTTAGGACATAGGGAGCACCATGTGGAGATGGGAGTGGGGAGGTTAAAGAATCAGGGATCACTGTAGAGAGCACTATGTCTCACAGGAGCCAGGGTGGAAAGGAATGTTCACATACTTGATGGGATGCACGGAAAATGAGGGAATGACCACTCCTCCAAAGGGATCATGGGTAGGGTAGGTCAGGGGGCACTTTACAACCAGGTGGGTCTGGACCTGCTGTAGGGAGCACCAGGTCCAGCTGAGTTTGAGGGCTGCTGAGAAGATGTAATGGGTACCCACATAGAGATAAAATGGTTACAAACCTGCTCTTTTGGGGAAGGTATGGAAAACTGCAAATCTTTTGACATCTTGAAAGGACACAGAGATAGAGAAAGTAGCAAAGGCAAGGAAACAATTAAAAGGACGGTTGATCAAGGACATGACCCTTGCATGATGGTTGTTGATCATATTTGTATCCTATCATAGTGCGTGCAGACTCAGAGGTTCATCATAGAATACCTGGAACAACGTGTTCTTGCTCCAATCACTTCAGTTAAAAGGCAAAGGATGTGCTTTATATAGGTGGGCACAATGTGAATCTGCCCATGGAGATTGTAGATTGAGAGTTACATGGCCTCCTCTTTGTGAATACATAGGGGGGTTACACATAAAGTTGTATTGTTTGGGGTAAAGGGGGTGGTTTGAAACCGATGGATGTTACGCAACTCTCTGAAGATGCATATGATATTGATAGATTGTGTGGCTGCACGGTAAAAACAGCCATACCATATACATGTAGCAGCTGTAAAGTAAGCATATTTTAAAAATTAAAGGTGACAATGACCTTATAATACCCTTGACTGCCAGACCGTGTTTATTTAGGACTCTCACAAATGTATGTTTCATGTATGCTTTATGTAAAGAGTGCAAATTGTAGCAGACGACTGCATAGCTTGCTTTATCACAGCACTGAATGTAGCTTGTGCTGCTATTGGTTAACTGAAAGGACTGGTCAGTCTGGTATTGCCATATCACTCAGTGCTGGCAGGACACCATGTTTCTAGCCTTGCGCTTTCATTTAATAAACCACAGCATTCTAGGGATTGCTCTCTTCAGTTGCTCTAATTAGCCTAATACAGCTAATCCATAGATAACAATGCCTTGTAAAACCCAGGGCTGGAAACATTGTGTCCTGCCAACATCCAGCAAGCGGGCAATCGTAATAGTGATTTTCAACACAGGGCACATGCTGACAGCAGAAAAGAAGAAGTAATAAGGGGTCTCAAGAAAGTTAAAAGCATGATGATTAGATTATGAAATGTCACTCATTTTCATATTGTTAGAGCTGACAGCCTTAGGGTGGTCACCTCTATCTTTTTGCCTACCTCCATCCACTTTTGAGATACTGTTTTTGCTGGTTTTTAGACTCTGCACACTTTACCACTGCTAACCAGTGCTAAAGTGCATATGCTCTCTCCCTTTAAACATGGTAACATTGGATCGCACCCGATTGGGCTTTTTAATTTACTTATAAGTCCCTAGTAGAGTGCACTATATGTGCCCAGGGCCTGTAGATTAAAAGCTACTAGTGGGTCTGCAGCACTGACTGTGCCACCCACTTCAGTAGCCCCTTAACCTTGTCTCAGGCCTGCCATTGCAAGGCCTGTGTGTGCAGTTTCACTGCCAAATCGACTTGGCATTTAAAAGTGGTTGCCAAGCCTAAAACTCCCCTTTTTCTACATATAACTCACCCCAAGGTGTGCCCTAGGTAAGCCCTAGAGCACGGTGCTGTGTCGGTAAAAGGCAGGACATGTACCTGTGTGGTTTACATGTCCTGGTAGTGTAAAACTCCTAAATTTGTTTTTACACTACTGTGAGGCCTGCTCCCTTCATAGGCTAACATTGGGGCTGCCCTTATACATTGTTTGAGTGGTAGCTGCTGATCTGAAAGGAGTAGGAAGGTCATATTTAGTATGGCCAGAATGGTAATACAAAACCCTGCTGACTGGTGAAGTTGGATTTAATATTACTATTTAAGAAATGCCACTTTTAGAAAGTGAGCATTTCTCTGCACTTAAATATTTCTGTGCCTTACAATCCACATCTGGATGGGTTTAGTTGACAGCCACTTGTGCATTCACTCAGACACACCCCAAACATAGCATACTCAGCCTCACTTGCATACATCTGCATTTTGAATGGGTCTTCCTGGGCTGGGAGGGTGGAGGCCCTGCTCTCACACAAAGGACTGCCACACCCCCTACTGGGACCCTGGCAGACAATATTTACTGAAAGGGGATCTGGTGCACTTCTAAGCCACTCTTTGAAGTCTCCCCCACTTCAAAGGCACATTTGGGTATAAAAACAGGGCCTCCGCCCTACCACCCCAGACACTTCCTGGAGAGGATAGCTGAACAAGAACCTGCACCCTGACTAGAAGAACTGACTGGCTGCCTAAAGGACTCATCTGACTGCTTTCTGAAGAGGACTGCTGCCTTGCTGTTGCCCTGCTGTCTTGCTGCTCTCTTGCCTTGCTGCAGAAGTGCTCTTCAAGGGCTTGGACAGAGTTTCCCTCCTGTTCCCTGAAGTCTCAGGACCAAAAAGACTTCTCTCCTGCAGCTGAAATCCCCGTGTGGTGAAATTTTGACGCACCGCCTGCCAAGAACGACGCACAGCCTACCCGCGGTGAAAAATTCACTGTACGCCGAGACCAAAATGACACAGCCCAGACTTCGCAACAGAAGATCGACGCAGAGCCAGCAACGCGACCAGAACTTCGACACACGGCCCTAATGGACCGACGCAAGCCGACTCAGAACGACGATGCCCGACTTCCTGAGAAGAATCGACGCAGCGCCTGCCGTGCGGAAGAAAATTCCATGCATCACCTACCGGAATCGATGCAGCCCCTTTGACTTCGCTCTGAAAGCCCAGGATTGCCCACATCATCCCCAGGGTGTCTGAAAACCCCGCAACTCGAAGAGTATCCAAGACCGCGCGCTGGAAATCGACGCAACGTCTCCCCCACGTGGAAAATAACGACGCAAGTCTGTGTGCAAAGGGGCGAAACCGACACACACTCACCTTTTTCCACGCACCTCCTCCTCTGCGGTTCCTTGCGAGGATTTTTCAACGCAAACTGGTTACTTTGCCCTGCAAGAGACACTTTTTATTGCTTTTACAGTAATATTTAAACTCTAAGACACTTGATATCACTTTCAGTGATATGTCTAAATTTGCTTATTTCATCTTTAATCGTTTTGACCTGCATTTATCCAGATAAATATTATATATTTTTCTAAACACTGCGTGGTGTATTTTTGTGGTGTTATATTGTGGTATTGTATGATTTATTGCATAAATACTTTACACATTGCCTCCTAAATTAAGCCTGACTGCTCAGTGCCAAGATACCAGAGGGTGGGCACAGTATAATTTGGATTGTGTGTGACTTACCCTGACTAGAGTGAGGGTCCTTGCTTGGACACAGGGTAAACTGACTGCCAACCAAAGACCCCATTTCTAACACATATGGTTTAGTGGGCTGTCAACACTTTATGTGTTATCTGTGTTGTCCACTTATTTGTTTTTCAGAAAAAGTTGTATGGATTGAACCTCTTTGGGTTTATTGAACTGTGGTGCATGTCACACTTAAGCATAACACGACTGCTGAAGTTGAAACTGTCAGATATTTGTGAAAAATGTAATAAAGATTTAATATAAAAAAGAAAGTTGACAGGGCCATTTTTGGACTTGCCAAAAATAATAAAAATGCTGCGGAAACTCTGTCTGGCACCACACCTTTCATACTGCTGAAATGCAGCTGGAGACTTACTGTATCAGGATACTGATCTAGAAACGGAAGTAAATAACAGTAATATAAGCAGATCACATGAAAATTATCATGAACAGCATGTCGGTAAAAACACCATGTTGCTCAATGATGGAGAAATCCCAGTGGCAGCGGTATCTACTGTAGATTCGATTAAGGCACACACATATTTTTGTGACGGCAAAACAGTAAATGAGTACATAGGCGGCTTATATATGTACAGAAATTGTCATTCACATATGAAGCTATGGATGCACACTTAAGTCTAAACAGAAACTCGCTTAAAACATATTTTATTGAAGTCTCTTACAAGTATTCACAACAAATTCAGTGCTAGTTGTGTCTGTGTGAAAGGCACGCACAGAAATAATCAATAAATAATAAAATATAAACTTTAATCCACAATTGGGTTAATTTAGTTCATCTGCACTCTATACAATCGAAGGATTCTTCTTCTTTCGGGTAACATCAAACATTTAAACCCAGAGAGCATTTCCATAATAAGCCCTCCATCACATCAAATCAACCAAAGACTGAAAATATTCAGGCCGGAGCACCACAGGCAAAATATGAAATTACACTTTCATTATACGTTGTGTTTATGCTTGATCTTCAAATAAAGCTCTGATTTCAAAATGTGACAATTTATCATCGGATTCATTGACTCACTGTAAACTTTTGATAATCGACATATTTCTTTTTCCCTTCCTTAATGGTCAGATAGTTAAAATAGCTGGGGCTCTTAAATATATTCACAATAAATTCAGTGTTTGTTGTGGGTAAAAGAAAGGAAATGTTTTAGTACACTACAGATGCCTTACGGGGCTTCCTGTAAAAAAAAATAATGTCAGCACTGTAAATGTTAAGCATAGTAAAGCAACATTTTTTAGAAATGCTGCCAAACATATTTGAATATGAAGCACGATGGCCAAATTGTTCATGTGCATGCTGAGAGCAAAGTTGGCAGAGGAATTTTCTCATCTGGTTCCTGTGTCTGAAGCGTTTCTGAAAGACTGTCAGAATGTGACTTGTTCTGGCTCTGCATTTTCCAGAGATTCTCAAACACTGGTCATCGGATGGGAGAGAACAAATGACCCCTCAGTTCATTTATATTCTGGTAACTATCAGCAATATTGATATTTTTTTCGCATATTTATTACATTTTTCTCAAATGGAAACAATGCACGGATTAACTGTCTTCTTTAAAAAATGAGGTTTCGGTATAAGCATGAAAGGAACAATACTTGGTGAACAACAACTGAAGGGTTACATTGTTAAAGTTGCTGAAACATCAGAAATGAATTTAAAACAGACGATATTTACTTCGGCATATACTTTATTTTCGATGTAAACTCATATAAAAAGTTTTATATTTATATATTATTACAAACTTTTGAAAATGTATATACAACTGCACTTCAGTAAAAAAGAATCAATAAATATATCCCCTAATACCACACATTCATATTTGCAGAATTCATCACAATATTCATAATATCCTTAGTGCACACATCATCTTCAGATCTCACATACTTAAAAAACATAGACAATCGCACTGGCACAAAATGCCTCCAGGAGCATAAAGAGCTTAACAAACTATGGCCCAACTGCGCTGTGCGTCAAAACAAATGACGCACGATGGCACTAAGGAATGGTTAGTGTACAAAAAATCACGCTAACCTCTGCAACATGCCATAGCTAAAAATGACACTAATGCTGCAAAAGTAGCATTAGAACGTTTTGTGGCACTTTTTTTTCACGCAAAACGGGTTAGTGCCATATTTAACAGCATTAGCATACAGAAAAAAGCAGAAACAAAAAAAAATATTTGGGAAGAAAAAATGGAGAGGCAAGGCCAGGAGAGACCCCATGGAGATCCCAATCAGACAAGTACCAGCCAGGAGGGTCCAGCAAAGTCACAGGAGAAGGAGAACAAGAAGCGGAAGTGTCACTTTAGCGAGGAGGAGAATGACATCTTGGTCAGAGAGGTGATGGAGCATCAACACCAGGTTTTCATCACCTCCAAATTGCCAATAGGTAGGAGAGAGGCTATATGGCAGGCAACAGTAGATAAAGTCAACAGCGTGGCAGAGGTGAAGAGGACTGTCACTGACTGCAAGAGGCTTTGGCATGATTGCATGTGAGGAACTAATAAGAAACTGGCAAGGAACTGAAAGGCAGCACTGCAGACTGGAGGTGGAAGTCCTGCATTCCATGAGGACCTGGATGAGATGGAGGAGATGGCCACTTACTGTGGCTTAACACTACCTTGTAAATATGGCCCCTACACATGCAGCACTTTGCCTGGAAGGGATGTGCAATCAGTGTGGCTATGGCTGTGCCACAACAGCACCCATTGCATATTGTTGTTGCCCCAGATCCAAGACTACATGTTCGTGAGAGACTGTTACTAAAGTCAACACCACCCCGGGGGTGTCAGGATGGTGCAACACTTTCCATCCTCCTCATGTCATTACCCTTCTCATGTGTGCTGCATCCTGCAGCACACTTAGAGATGCCACCTTGCCAGAATAGATTGTTTATGTGCAGCAAGGGGGACCTTCATGCATATAAGCTATCTAACCCCTCAACCTAGGCACCCTTGCACTACGGTGCAAGGATGCCTCCCTTGGTGCAGGGAGAACAAATCTGTGCAGGTGCTGGGGGAAATGCAGGGGTGTGCCGTATTCCAGACAACACAGCACATCCGTGCGTTTCATAAGTGGCGCAGTGCGGTGCAACTATTATTGCAACTGCACTGAGCTGCGCCCCTTCAGAAAAGATCAGGGCCTCAGTGTGAGACATGGGTGGCCCAACAACAACTCTCCACAACTCCATGCGCCATTTGGGAATGGGCAAAAAAGTGAACTCACACAACTTATGCAGCATGTCTGTGATCATCGTTGGTGCTGCTGTACAAGTAGCTTCAATTATCTCACCATCTAACAAGGTTGTCTGTGTTGTGTGAATGATTGGTGTTGTGCATAAAGGGAAACCTTCATGCGTAAAAACAGGACCAAGTGGCATCAATGTTGCACTACGAGCACAATGTCAAAAGCCCATAATGCAACTGTACCATCATACAAATAGTTGCCCATGTGGGTCCAAGCTGCCCATTCCCCTAGTGCCACATTAACAAAGTCTCAAAATGCATGCATTAATCCACATCGTACCATTGATCATTACACCAACATATGCCTGTGGCAGATATGCTGTATGCAAGAAACTTCCCTATTGTAGGGAGGGATGACCTAATGGGCCTGATGCACAAAATACCCTGAAAGGTTGCCCCATGTGTGAAGCAGATTGTAACACATAATTAACAACTACAACCTGGGATCTGTAACATGTCACTGAGCCTCCAGTATCAAGTAACTGATGAGCCATGTCAACAGACACTACAGTTGAAGATTGACATTTCACTATCTCATTGCAGGGAATGATGCCTTACCTCCTGCCAACCTGCCTGTCCTGAAGACATGGATGACCAGCTGCCGACCATGAATGAAGAGACTCTCCAAGATGTCCTAGGTTCCCTCTAGTCCCTCTAGACACCACCTTCAGTCGCAGGGAGGACACACAGAATTGCAGGATCTCCACATGAACCACCTAACTACCAACACACAGCACCAACCAGTCCTGCCACACAGCACTGGACTCTGAGGACCCAGATATCACCTTTCAGAGGACAGAGGTAGGAGTCCAGTGGGGAGCTGGCCTAGCAGGTGCAGGTGGGGATGGAGACCATGGCAGGCAGCCTAGAGGGAGTGCAGAGGTGTCTCAGTCCAAATAAGGACAACTCAGCTGCCATCAGAAGCACCCCACTCCCTGCTACGTGTACTCCAGCAGTCCCTGGCTGACATAACTGCTGAGAAAGAGGCTTCAACAATTGACATCCCAAAGCAGCAGCAGCATGATAGATAACAGGCTGGGGGCTATACAAAAAATCCTGGAGTCCATACAGTGGGAAGTGGCCTCCCTCAGGGAAAACATGGCTGCTTACCACTGTGGTGTAGCTGTTGTGCTGAGAAATCAGCAGTTCCTCCTTGCTGCAGTGATGCCTTATGTGTTTCCACAAATGGCAGATACTGTGACCTTTGATTCCACATCTCTATCCCCTGATGTGTGTGTGGCCCTCTCAAATTCAACAACAGCACCACCCACCCATGGAACAGGAGGGACCACACAAATTAGAGGATGAAGATGTCGATGGAACAACATTCAGACGGAAAACCACCCAGTAACACCAGTCTGTACCACATGGAAAGTATCTCCTTAAGTCTGTGCTTAAGATCATGCCAGTGTTGTGACAGCTGGCCATGTGCCCTCTTTGCTCAACCATTGTTGACATATCTGTTATAGACTGACATTATCTCAATTCCTACCTATTGTCAATTTGGAGACCTCCTCACTAATGCACCCTTCTCCTCCTCATGTCTCATAACATGTCCCTTACCCTTGGACTCTGAATGTACAACAAATGGCTCAGGATCTCTCATGGGGTCTGTGAACTGGACATTGTATTGCACTGGAAAATACACTTGCACATGTGAGTAAATCTCCATATTCACATGTAACATGTCAACCTCTACATTAATGCATCAACTCATCTAAATGTATGCCTTGTGTAAAGCTATGGCAATGAGAACTGAACCTAATTACATGTGTGGCTTACTGTCAGACACAAAGCCACACACTAGGGGCCAGATGTAGCAATCTTCCAAATTGCGACTTGCAATTTGCGAGTCCCAGTGACTCGCAAATTGCAACTCGCAATTTGGAATGCAGAAAGGTGTCTCAGACACCTTCTGCGAGTCGCTATGGGGTCGCAAAGACCCACCTCATTAATATTAATGAGGTGGGTCGCAATTTGCGACCCCATAGCGATTCAGGGCACTCACAGGTATGGTGGCCTGCTGGGAACAGCAGACCACCATGTCCGTGACTGCTTTTCAATAAAGCAGGTTTTTTGTTCAAAGTGCAACCCGTTTTCCTTAAAGGAAAACATGCTGCACTTTGAAAAAAAAAAACGAAACCTTTAATTTCGGTATTTTTCAGGGCAGGTAGTGGTCCATTGGACCACTGCCTGCCCTGAAAAATTATTTTTTGTGCCAGACACAAAGGGGAAGGGGTCCCATGGGGACCCCTTCCCGTTTGCGCCTGGGTTACCATCCACTTCAAGTGGATGGTAACTGCGCTTTCATTTGCGACCGCAATCACGGTCGCAAATGAAAATGCATACCATTGCGACTCGCAAATAGGAAGGGAACACCCCTTCCTATTTGCGACTCGGAAATGCATTTTGCGAGTCGGTTTCGACTCGCAAAATGCATTTCAACATAGCAGAGACGCATTTGCGACTCGCAAACGGCGATTTTCCTCGTTTTTGTGACTCGCAAAGTCTTTGCTACATCTGGCCCTAGGACTCTAACATGAAAAAGGTGACTTTGTGTTGTGGACTGCAACCAAACTACAGAGCCTTAAAAACATGTATTGAACAGATATCCATGCAAGTTGACATATGGCATGTATGGGTCAGAACCAAGTGTCTGCAATTTTCCCTGATGAGAGCACCAGTACAATTACTATGTGTGGAACAGAAGAGGCAAATTTGATCAGTGACGGGCAGCTGTCAGTGTGCCAGGATATATATCCCAAATAAGTTTAAGTAATATGTGCCACACTTTCCAAGATTATTTCTAACACACCTCAGGGATGACAGTTGAAGTTTCACACTTACCTGTCAAAGATTCCATATACATATACAATGTGAATGTCAGGAACTGGGGATGACAAATGTTTTGAGTAGCTGATGTCATATTGCAGCCAATCTGACAGCTCCTTGGTCATAGGGGAATACACATAATCATATATGTAAATCAATACAGAAAGCATACCCTAAGGCATTCCTCTAAGTTGGCCAGTACACACATGAGAACACCCAGACACTCAATCAACACGGATAATTAATTGTCTAAAACTAACAGGATTTATTGAACCTTTAAAACAACACCTTATTAAAACCTAACCTAGACACTATCCTACACTTAACTAACCTTTACTAACTTATCTAAACTTACCCCTACACCTATCTATCCTAATCTAAATTTATCTTAAACATTTAACACCACATGTTAAACATTGCCCCCCCATCCCCCTTAAGAGACAATGTAAGAGTAGGACAAAATTAACTAAAGCTACACATATATTAAAACCTATATCCTATACAAATACATATATTTTTTTAATTTTTGAATGGATTTATTTAGTTCTTTTTTTTTTAATTAACTTAGTCCCCCATTCATAACACCACACCCAACACCCCCAAAACAAAATAAATACTAAAGTCCACCACCCCAACTAAACTTACTGTATCCTACAACTAACCTAATCTATTTAACTAACCTTTCACTACACATCTAAAACCCTCTAAGACTGATAACAATATTCAACAGGAGGAGGGAGGGAACTGGGAGGCTGTGCATTAACACGATTAAAGCTTGTCCTGCTCAAGTTGGTCAAACCTCGCCATTAGGGCTGCCATATCCCTCCTCAAAGTTTGAGGAGGCATTGGTGCTGTTGATGTGGAGGGGGCTGGACCAGCTGAAGCCCCTTCCCGGCCCCTGATGTTGTGCCCGATGTGCCCTGCAGAGTTGCGGACTGTTTCAGAGGTCCCCCATATGGAAAGGTAAGCCAAGCCCCCAAAGTTTGTTCCCGCCAATATCACCTGGCCATCTTCTGGTACCATGCCTGTACCTCCATAATGTGGTGGAAACGCCCTATCCTCTTATCAAATGCACGCTTCTGGTCTGTGGTCATAGCGGCAGCAAAAACATGAGGAGAACATGGCATCAAATACTGCCTTGAATAGAGGTAGAGCAAACATGGAATATACACTGCATCCTCATGCGGTCCACCAGACATTCCACAACAACGTCAGTTACCAATTCAAGACTAAACTTCCTACCCACCATCTATGGCATCATGTAGATGTCACAGGGTTAACAGCTATCCATTGCTGACCATTAGGCCCACAGGTAAGTGGACTAGTGCCTCCTTGCATAACATTTGTGTCATCATACTAGTGAGGATCAAGTGGCCTAACAAGTCCCATTTTCCTGTGCCATTGTTGTAAAGTGGCACAATACATGCATTCCACCACTTTGACACCCCTTGCACTACATTAAGCTGTGGCCAGGCATCATGGATGCAAGGTGGGGTTTACCCGGTAGGGGACAGAAAAAATGGCGCTGGGAATTCTAATGAATGCCAATGTATCATTCATGTGTCCTTGGGTTAACACCTGCTACACCTGCTCAGAACAGGCATTACAAGGGGGCACACCATTGCTTACAATTGGTCCCTATGTATAATTCAGGGTTAGTGTCCATATAGTTTGCCCTAGGCCTGAATAGTACATCTATATTGTCTAAAGATGTTGTACCTATTGCTCCCAACCCTGTAGTATGGTGTGCAAAATTTCCTATGCGGCACACACATGGTGCCTGTATGAGTGCCCTAACGGGCACAGGAAGAGTAGCACTGCACTGGGTGCAGTGACAGTATTCCTTCTTATTGAACTACCTGTGCACATGCATGTTTAAATCTCTTATGTACCAGGTATACACTCAGCATCCACACTCCATACACACAGTGATGTGACCAAGCTCACAATTATCATGATGGGTAGATCATGTTGGTTAATCTGCACTCATCTAATTTGCTACAATCTGTAGACATGTCCCACATCCATCTGGAGCAGAGCTGTATTCTCATTGTGTACTCAACTGACTGTTGCCTAGCACAATAAGGTTCCTTGCACGGCTGCTGTATCACTTAATTTCTGAAGAGTAGTGAGGTACCGGTGGTGCAAGTGTTTCCTTCATAAGCCCCCTAAAGCTCTCAAAACATGTACATCACTTGTACCATATCCTGAGTAACTTAAAGCAACGTGTGGCACATAGTGCTGTAAAAAGTGTTGTGATAAATATGTTGGCAACAAGCATGCTAATCAGATTAACAGCACCTCTGACACATATCTTGACTGGCATCACTGCTAATGTGGGCATGCTTTCCTTTTCCTGACACCCACAATTCTATAGCAGCACAGGTTGGCACTTGTGCAACAATTAACTTAATTTACATCCTCAACATTGCATCAGACATGATGTCAATATCTTAAGTCAGATTATGTCATCTCATTGGTCACACATGACATTTCAACATTGCGTTGCACATATCATATCCTCTCACACAATACCGTGGAATGACACATGTGATGCACAAAGTGACAATTATTGGCTGCATTGGGGTCTTCAAACTGGGACACCTCTCCAATTATGTAGAGTGGAGGCCCACTTGAAAGACATGACATGACATGACATGACAGGAACACACAGCTTATTGATTTTTGCACAATTGTGTGCATGGACCTCTGTTGCACGCTCAATTTGTTAAGCTGAGTAAGCAAGTCTACTTTGTGTTAGGAATGAACAACTGCCAAACATGACAAGTCTGTCTGTAGGACAAAAGGGCAGATTATAAAGGCCTTGGCACCACCAGAGCTTCACTTTCCCTGACCCTCCTGTGGTGTTTTTCACTGCAACATATGCACAAGGATCTGTTATGCAGCATTTTGTAGTGTAACACCTCCATGTACATATGGGGCAGCATGACACAGTATTCCGCATCAAAGGGGCATGCAATGGTTGTTACAGAGGCTGTCCCATTGTAATACCCACTGCTTTTGATGCTCCCCCAGATGTTTAAGATATCTTACTTGTTGCCAGTGCCAAAAGACTGACATGAGCCCAGGGGTGGGGTAAGCATAGCAAAGAGTTGAGGAATTCATTGATACCTCCTTCTTTCTTGCTTCTTTCATGCAAGTGCCATTTGAAGGCACATACAGTCGAGGTAAAATGCTATGGATATTTGCTTTTGTGCACACAGATATCCGTTCCTGCACATTTACAAAATAACATAACGGATGTCTTGGCACTCCTATGTGGGCTGCATTCCACAGCACACATTGAAGTGGCATATGGCCATTGTAGACTGTTTATGTCCAGGAAAGATACCTAACTGTACATAGACACTCCCCTCAACACAGACACACTTGCACTGTGGTTCAAGTATGCCTGCGTTGGTGCAGGCTGCTGAGTTATGTGCCATGCAGGTGCAGAAACAGGCTCCCCGTACTCTTGGTAATATGGGGCAGGCCTGTGTTTCAAATTCAGCACAGTGCAGTGCTGCAGATATTGGCACGGGACTGTGCTGCACCTGCTTCACACATCTTTTGCTCATAGTTATCACACAAGAACATGCACAGAAATGGGTGGCAGACCTGTACATTTTTCAGATACATATATGTAACAATATAGGAGGACAGGATACTGGCCATTGGCTAAAGCATTCACTCTTGTAGTTGATCTATGTGAAGAAGTAGCCAACCACTCAGATGCTTGCCTGTTTTCAATCACAAAGCACCAACACATACCTCCATCATGTGCATGCCATATATAACATATAGCACACCTTGGTGTATGTCAGGACACTGATGTTGGGAACCCTGTCAGTATGGTTGCACTTGGCATGTTTGGCACCATACATGAATATGCTATGCATGCAAAGTAGAAATTGGCTTCTTGATGACAAGGGAACAGTCTTGTAATCAACCAGCCTTGGGCAGCTATATCAGTTGACTCCAATGAAGGAACAGTATAACCAAGTTGATGTTGAGGCTATATTTTTTGGATGACACCTACAGCAGGAATACAATGCTTCCATTCCTTAGGCCTGGTTCTGCTGTCATGTGGCACCAGCCTTTCACATTTCCACAATGCTTGCACTTGTCAGATTTCTGACATATGGTTAGGTAGAAGTTGCCTCCATTGGCAGCATTACCTATAAAACAAATTAGACACAGATGTAGCATCATGAGGCAATCACTCCTGCTTACATTTGTGAAACTGTCATGTCACTCTGCACATACATGACTCTCGGCGCACACACACACCTATAACTGACAATAGTCCTGCGTCATGTTTCCCATCACTTCAGCTTTACTTACCCCATTTACACAGTTGTAATGACCATGATGAACATGTAATTCTGTACTTATGAAATATGTACCCTTGCATCATCACACATGTGTGTCTGATATTTGACACTTAATGGGGTATATGTGATACACAATGTACACAAAGAGGAATGTGCAATTTGCCTGAACCCGGTGCATAGCTAAGCTCTCTTAAATGCCATTTGCTTAAGACACAAAACTTCCTGTCCTGACCCTTGACAAAACATGCTTATGTCCCCTGTTATGCACATGCAAATGAGGATGTTGCAATGCAAAAAGGGTACTTACCAACTGGTCCACCAGTCCAAATCACCAGGTGATCCAGTAGATCTTGCTATCGTGCAATGAGGTCTGACCAACAGTGTTTGATGTGGTGGTCGGTACACACAACACCAAAGATCTGCCACAGGTAGTGGAGCACCTTGCCCCACCGATGCTTCCGTGCCTTTGCTGGGTAGCCCTGGATGACCCGACCACCTATACTCAACATCATCATCATGTGGAGGTAGTGTTTGATCAGCCAGATGAACCCTCCCAGTTCATCTCCACTCATCCTTTGTGCTCCGCCCTTCCCCGACATATTGCAGTTTCCCTCCACTGCAAATAAAATAACCCCCAAAATAATAAAACACTACCCTAGATAACCCTAAATACCCCAACACACTCAGCAAAATGACAAAATTCACACGACAGCAATAGGACAAAGCACAAAACTCTAAAAAAACACCACTCCTCGATCAGCACCAGCTCCACACACCCTCTCACAATCACAGACAAAAAGACTGTAAAGTAAAAGTGAAAGTGAAATCACTGTACCATGTTTGCAGCAAGGAAGTCCTGTTTCATCACTTACTGGCGTATGCGTCACATTTTCTGATATGCGTCATTGTTTTGATGCATGACAATCACGCATGTTTTTTCCTATTCAGGCTGACAATGCCTGTCGTCTTGCGATTGACGCGCAGAGGCCAGGGATCATTTGGTTGATTAGCAAATTATGGAGTATTGGCGCTTGTGTGAACAAATTTGACACGACAGTCATGCGTGGTATTTTTTCCCATGAAGGATGACAAGGCCTCTCAACTTGCGATTAATGCATAGGGGCCAGGCATAATATTTTTGATTAGCGAAGTATGGAGTATTGCCAATTGCGTCAAATATTTTGATGCATAACAGGAATGCGTGGATTTTGTTGTAAAGGCTGACAGTGCACCCAGATTCACATACCTCGTTGCAGGGGCTATGTAGTCAGTATGGTATGGCTATGTGTATGTGCATTCATATGTGTAACTAACATCGGAATGTGTTATCATATGTTTGTATGTGTGTGTGTGATGCATGCGATGACTGATAATGGTTGCATATGTGCATGTGTTGGTAGACTTTTTACACCTACATGTTACCACATGTGTACTGTGTACACATGTAATGTAACACATAATTGCGGGTTTACCACATTGTCATGTCTGATTTCCAAATGTATATTTGACAACACCACGTTAGATATGATGGGCTATGCCCAATACGTGTTCATGCATCTGATACCCTTGACAAATCGTACTCCGAGGATGCAGTGGACTACAGCTGGGTTGATTTCACGTAACCCATGGCAATGTAAATGCATGTGTGTCCACACTGTGGTGTGTTGTATGGTTCAGGGTTCATGATGCTATGCTACACATACAATATATGGTTCCCCATGCATCTATGATGCAGGAGATGGTGGCTGACATGCGTCAATGAAGGATGGTATGTGACGTGTGTGTGGAAATATATGTGTAGTATAATATGTGTAATGAATGCCAAAGCAGTGTGTTAATGAGATATGAAACTGCACAAATCTATCTTCCAGCATGGACATATGTTGGCCATTGTTTCATGGCTGTGTGTTCATATCAGTGCCACCTATATTTCCCCATATGGAAACATAGCTGAAGGTCATTTAAGTCTGTGTATGATCTTGTGATGCATATACATTTTCATTAGTGGAAAGCTGACTTTTTTGCATACTCAAATACATAATACCAGGCCTGTGCTATTGAAGTGGCACACGTGTGCTGATAATTCAGACATATGTGTGCAAGGCACAAACTTGGTACATACAAAACAACCACAACATTTTTGTTTTGACTGTTACATACAATGGCATACAACTGTATAGCAGGGTTGCTGTCAGGCAATGATGGTACCCTAGTCATCATTGTTCCTGTGGCACTTTGTGTGCCCACACAGACCCATGGCTGCATGTACTGATACAGGTTGATGGTGCCCCACTCAGCTCAGTCCACTGTGCATAAGCATCAGGCCCCTGACTGTGTCATGAGTCAATGTAGCCTCAGCAGGGGAGTTAGGCGGTACAGGGCGGGAATCTACCCTCATCATGATAGCTCTTCAGCAGCACAATGTGCAGTCCCCTGCAGACAGACACCTGCACAAGTGAGACCCATGGCCTGGCATGTTTTTTTCCTTTGGGGTACTTGATGTCAGGCTTGCCCTATCATGTACAGGGGACTAGCTGCTTGTTTGTGTAGGACATGTCTCATCATTGTGCATGGTCTGACACAAATGGTTATACATTGTTTGTATTTTCCATATGGAGCTTGGTTAGGGCATGTAACCCTAGTGTAAATTGTTTATGTTTTCTGACTCATGGGGACTGTCACTTCCTTCTGTCAGAATAGTATGCAGGGGCAACTACATTGTTGTTGTTGTTGCAAACATGATGGGGATATGTACTGACCTAGACATCCTCTGTGAACATATGTTGGGTGATAAAATGGTAACATTGTTGTGTTCCACAGTCAGCATTGGTCTATGTCTGAACCTTCTCCCAAATTAACGGCATATCTTGTTTGGAATTTTCTACTGCAACATTGTCCGGTCATACGTGGACAGAATGCCATTTGTGACTTGTGTAATTTGAAGATGTACACATCTTCTTCTACTGGCTACGTAATTGTATCCATCCCATTTCGAGACCTTGCTAGATTACATGACTTCCACACACGCATGACAGTACACCAGCCACATCACGTGTGTCCAAGTGACCTCCACATGTTGAATCTCCAAGTGTCTGAGGGAATCTCTCAGCTGTTCTTCACATCCTTTGGTGTACGTGGACATGCACTCATATCTGCATTCCAAAACCTATGTCACTTTCAGCATGAGTGTATCTTGTTAGTGTGTGAAGTCTTCTCAGCTATGATTATTTGATTTGCCACATGCAACATTTCTGTCTCCTTCTTCACCCATACAATTTAGGATGGGTCTGTGACATTTCTGGACATTGCTAGACTTACATGCACAACCCAAAACGTATTGGCATGTGGAAGATCTAGACATTTTAGGGTATTGATCCCAGTAGGTCACTTTTTCTTGATCAGGCATGTGAGTGTCAATGAGAAGTGTGTTTTCATATGTGGTGTGTGACGGTATCATACAGACTATACTGGGTTACCTTGCAGAGAATGAGTATTTCATGAACAATATGGTGCAAATTGATTTAATGGTGATATTTACAGGCTGAGTTTTGTTGTACAGTGTCTAGGTGTAGAACTTCAGTACAATTTGTTGTCTCCTGCGAAGTCCTGCAGCAGTGTTTTTTTGTTCTCCTTCCACCTGTGCTGCACCTTTGTCATTCTCCTCCTCATTGGAGACATCTACCAGTTCATGTTCGTCTTAGGTGTAGTGGTGACTCAGACATGCATCTGGTATTGTGTGAGTTCCTCTTTTGTTGATTGGCTGCATTGGTGTGTGGTGGTGGACATTGCTATCATGAGTTGTGGCTCAGGAACCTGGTGATTGTCAAATCTGATCTGGACTCACAGTTCGACCATGCAAATTATGTGTTGTGTTGTCCATATTTGAGGCTGTGTCCTAATGTTAGTGGAACCTACCACCTCCTTGCACCACAATAGCGTAATTTGTTTTGACATTATGATAGCCCTACAAGGCCAAACTCAGGCATGTTACCATGTGGCACTACACATGCAGTGTGACACTTAGTGACCCTTTGTGGCAGAATATGCCTGTGCCAGCCATCTTGTGTACAAGGGTGAGCGTCACACAATTGGAGGACTAGCAAAATTGGTGCTGAGGATTCTCCAAGGTTCATAGACACAATTTATCACAGACACTTTCAACACCTGCACAGAGCAGGCATAAGGAGGGGGCACACCGTAGTTTTGAATGGGTCCCTATGCACTGTGCATGAAATGGTCAGGTATGTTCTCAATACTCCTATAGAGTCCAACTATGGTATCCATTATCTTGACACTATTGCACCTACTCTGCACCATGGTGAGCCATTTATTGGATACGGGCCCAAATGGTGGCAGTAGGGTGCGGGAGAGGGTCACAATTACAATGGTGCTGCTGTTGACGTTGCACTACTTTCCTGACATGTGGCCCTCAGTCCCTTCACTTTAGACCTGCAGATGAATGATTTTGTGGGACTTTGAACCTATTTTGTGTGTTGTGTGGCATGACACAGGTGTTGTGCCCTGTGTGGAGCATGTGATTTCCACCCCTTTTCCCTTGGAAAAGCTCCCTTACACATTTTTGTTGTTGGCAATTGCTGGCGGCCATACGTATCTGCATGTGGATCATTGGCACAGTGTGGCATTGTTGTATGGTTTGTTTAGTGATTTATGCATGAGTTTTCTGACACCTGTGTGACAGGTGACAGGAAAGGTAATGATGTTCTTTTCTGCAATGCCCTGCATCACATGACTAGTCCTGCTAAGCCCCATATTTCCCAATACACATGCATCTCTGGCCTCTCCCAGTAGATTGTCAGTAGTCTGGCTTCCACATGCCCTGTTGGTACCCTGGTATCATGTTAGAGAGTTGTAGAATTACCAGGTATGATTGTAGGAGTGCTGTGAGGTGCCCATCCTACACATGTTTTATGGCTGGTGATTCTATGTGTGCAGCACAATGCACCAGGCAGGTAAATGTGTACACAATGGGTATGTCTGGCATGTTTAGGTGATATGCAGTTGGTGATGGCAACACTTGGATGGCATTGGATAATGGTGCCACCGGAGGCTTCTACACCATGACAAATGTGGGGCTGTGCCTTTATGTAACTTTCTTTACGTTGACATGGCCAATGCAATTTACCTCACTGAACTATTAATTTGGTATTGTCTCAACAACAACTTTTTTCTATTTGACAACCAAATATACATTAAATGACAAGGGACAGCTATTGGCACCTGCTTTGCTCCCAGCTATGCGAGTCATTTCATGGGCTGGTGGGAAGAGCAGGTGTCTACTGACATAGCTGATTGTGAGGACAAAGTTGTGCTTTGGTGCCGTTATATAGACAACATCTTTGTAATTTGGAGAGTGGATGAGAACTCAGCAATTAATTTTGTGTCACCTCTAAACGATAATGAATATAATCTCAAATTGAGTGAACAACACAGTAAGACACAAATCCAATTTTTGGATGTAGAAATAAGAATTGAGAATGATCTTGTGAGCACTAGGTTGTATAGAAAGGCAACGGCAGGTAACAGCTTATTAAATGCCAGAAGTGCTCATCCACCAAATCTGATCAGGACCATCCTATATGGAGAACTACTGAGAGCTAGGCGTTTATGCAGTACATGGGAGAACTATCACCAGGAATGTACGATAATGTGTAAGAGATTTAGAGAGAGAGGATATAGTAATCATGCCATTACACAGGCTAAAAGAAAAGTAGACAGTTGTCCTAGAGTAGATCTATTATATAAGGTACAAGAACCATATGAAAATGAGTAGAAAATAAGATTTATTACAACTTACTCTAATCAGGCTTCTAATATGAGACGAATACTTACAAAAAGCTGACATATCTTACAGACAGATCCACACTTGGTGACTTATATTTCTAATATGCCATTGGTCACCTTCCGAAAGGGAAGGTCACTATGGGATAGCTTGAGTCATAATGTGGTGATAAGTTCCAGCAATGGGGATAACAACAGATTGAGTCCGGTGGGATTCTATTGTTGTAGGCAGTGCAAGGCATGTAAATATAGTACTAACTGCATGAATGTCAGATTAGGTAATGGACAAAACGACTATGAGATCAAGGGATATTTCAATTGTAACACAGATTTCTTTGTGTACTGTTTAAGGTGCCCGTGCGACCATATTTATGTAGGAAGCACTGTACATAAAGCAAAAAAGAGAGTGCTGGAGCACAAAAGAGCCATTCGTAATCTTGATCGCAATTATCCAGTATCGAGACACTTCCATGAAGTACATCAGGAAGATGAGAAATTGCTCAGTTATGTGGTCTGTGATCAGGTCAGACCTAACTTATGTGGGAGGATAGACAGTAATCATTACGGATATTAGAATCAAAATATATTATTATTAGGTTTATGACTCTTTCCCATCTTGGTCTGAACTCAAGTGAAGAAATAAGCATTCATCTGGGCAGGTAGACTTGGGTACAGGAAGAGAGAAATTATAATGGTCGAGCTTCTATTGGATTGGATGTATATAGAAAAATGATATTTATATATCTTAGGGGTGTCTGGTGATATGAATAAAAGTCCAAACATAGACTCTAAGGCAGCAAAGCCTATTGGTATAAACGTTTGAACTTTGAAAAATCATGTATAACTTGTAGAGGGGAATATTTGAACCTAATTGGCTTATGGAGGTAGTTTTATAACAGCATAACATACAAATTAGACCCCATTAATTGTAGTGGGATGTCAGTTGGATATAGAATAGGTGTATATAATGTGATTGTAAATGTATAAGATATTAACTCAATATTATTGGGCTGAAGAGTGATATATATTAATTGCACATGGCATTTAAAAAAAAAAACAATTAAACAAAATCTACCTTTTGTAATGCTTCTTAGGTGCGTCTATAAGTTTCAATTTGATTTGTGACATTTTTGGAAAAAACAGTTATTAGTTAACATTCCAATTTAGCAGTCGCCTTACAGAGTAGTCTGTTTGGACTGTATTGTTAGTCCATTTTTAATGTTGGTGAATTTTGGTATTTATTGTGTTAATTTTATGACTCTCCCATCCGTGAACAAGGCTACGGCTGAAACGCGTTGGGAGGAAGACTCTGTTGACAGAAAATCTATTTGCAACTTTCCGAAAGTGTCCTGACCTTTTCCTTTTATTGGGCAAGGAAACACTGATATAATATATATATATAAAAATACCTGTGTGTGTACATATAGGGTTAAAGGTGGGTGCTGGATTTTTGTTGGCAAAGGTATATTAAGGTGGTCATTCCGACCTAGGCGGGCGGCGGTTGCCGCCCGCCCGTCGGAAGCCGCCTGAATACCGCCCCGCGGTCAATAGACCGCGAGGGGTATTCTGACTTTCCCGCTGGGCCGGCGGGCGATCTGATTCAGATCGCCCGCCGGCCCAGCGGGAAAGCGCCTTCCACAAGGAAGCCGGCTCGGAATCGAGCCGGCGGAGTGGAAGGCGTGCGACGGGTGCAGAAGCACCCGTCGCGCTTTTCAGTGTCTGCATCGCAGACACTGAAAAGCCTAGTTGGGCCCTGTTAGGGGGCCCCTGCCGTGCCCATGCCATGGGCATGGGCACGGCAGGGGCCCCCAGGGGCCCCGCGACCCCCCCTACCGCCATCCTGTTCATGGCGGCTTTCCCGCCATGAACAGGATGGCGGTAGGGGGGGTCAGAATCCCCTCGGCGGCGCAGCGAGCTGCGCCGCCTTGGAGGATTCTAAGGGGCAGTGGAAAACCGGCGGGAGACCGCCAGTTTTCCCGTTCTGACCGCGGCCAAAGCGCCGCGGTCAGAATGACCAAGGGAGCACCGCCGGCCTGTCGGCGGTGCTCCCGCCCCCGTTGGCCCTGGCGGTAGAGAACCGCCAGGGTCAGAATGAGGGCCTAAGTGTTTTGGGTGGGTATGGGCCTTTCGTGGGAAAATATATATATATATTATTTTTTTTTAATTATATTTAGTGTATATATATATATATATATATATATATATATATATATATATATATGTATATATATATATATATATATATATACATATATATATATATATATATATATATATATATGTTCCACTGCAAGCCGGAATATGGAGACTGTGGTTGGGTGGTCCGGTACAGGTTTTGGTAACCCCACGTAAAACCTTCTTAACATAAAGAACAGTCCGGACTCCATCGCACTGGAAAGTATTATTTAATACAAAAGTAGGATTATGGCATCTACAGGTTTTAGCCTTAGCATGGTTCACGGTAAACATGAAACCATCTTTTACACACATATATTCAAATTACAAACATAAATGAGGGACCAATCCTAAAACCAGTGGTAGACAATGAGCTAATGTAGCAGCCATTTTAAAATGTATTAGCTATCACAGTTTTACAAATTCATTAGGCAGTAATGGATGAACAAGATTAAGTATAAATCATTTAAAAATCCATTCATATTCTATTATATCTAGCACTGGTTTAGGATGGGTCTGTCATTTATATTTTTAATTTAAATATATCCACCTCCCCAGAGCTTTAAATTATAATATTGCTAGGGAGTCACTGATGGCCATGGGGCCCGCAACCTCCACCCACCCCCACAAGGCCAGCTCCTGCTATGTCCCAGGGTACCCACCCCTGGGACAAAGCTGTTTGCTGTGGCTTGGCAGGAGCTTTACACTCTACTCAAATGAAGGGGGGAGCTGTTTAAAATGTCAAACATCTCCCCCTTCATTGAAGCGGAGGTTTCCTCTGTCTGCCTGCCCACAGAGAGAGCTTTAGCAGCTTCTTCTCTGTGAGAGCAATGTTGACTCCCTATGGATGTGAAGAGCCAGCTGGGACCGTGGGGGCCCTCAGGCTCTCCTATAACCACCCAAGACCACGCAGCGTTGTCTTGACCGGTTACAGGGGATGAGTACAGGCCAGGCCCTGTGGGTAATCCCAGGAACACACAGCGGAATACCATAAACTGCAGTGGTTGGATTAACGTACACTAATGAAAATTACTATACGTTAAAAAATCTATAGAAATTCACTGAAAAAAACAAAGGTTACAAGGACATTATAGTTAGGAAATAGAAATTGTAAAAAAACATAGAAATTCACTTAAAAACAAAGGTTACAGGAACGTTATAGTAAGGTTCCCATTTTAAAAGTACAAAACCATAGGAATTCACCTGTTATAGTTGAGTTATCTCAAGTAACTAAGGTAACTATAACTTGTACTCTTGCAATGCACTTCTAATTAACCTATAATTATGGCACTCGTGACATCCTTGATGACATCATTGATAATTTCAAAGTAATATTTGCAGTAACATTTTTTATGAAAAAACTGTGCATGGCGGGGGCACGAGTTATAGTTACCTTAGGGCACCTTTGTGTGTGTTTGGCGCTTGTAGCAATGAGGTTTGTCAGGGCGTCTTTTTTTGCATCTTTGAGTCTCTAGTGATATTTATTTTGGCAAACTTGAAAGTGGGTCAGTCTGTGGTGTCTCCGCTGGTGCCCCTATTATCTCCAGTAGTTTGCAGCTGCGCTTCATTGTACTGGGTTCTGGCATGTACCAGATGGTTTGTTTGGTGGCTCTGTGGGTCCTGTCTTGTTTGAGGAGGGGGCAACTTGGTTGAAGGCATATGGTGATCCAGGCGGTGAATTTCTGGACTGCTTGTTCCAGTTTGGTTGTGGAGGTGGGCTGGGTGATGTTGAGGGTGTCCATCCATTGGGTCTGTGTTACTTTTTTCCACATGTGGAAAGGGGTGTTGGAGGTGCTTGTGGTGGTGCATGGTGATTCTGTAATGGTGAAGTGGATGATGGAGTGATCGGTCCAGTTGACTTCTGTGGCATGGCTGTATTTGACTCTGTTGCTGACTGTGAAGCTCAGGTCCAGTATGTGTCCTGCTCTGTGTGTGGGGTTGGTGACCAGCTGTGTCAGGCTAATGTTGCTCATGCATTCATTGGCAGAGTCAGTGTCCTTGGGGTTGTCGAGGTGGAAGTTGACATCCTCAAGGCGATGTAGTGCTTGGACTTCATGACTGGTGGGGCAATGAAGTCAGTGATGGCGTGCCAGAAACGGGTGCATCGTCCTGGGGGGTCTGTAGGCAAGAATGCCTCTGATAGTCGGTCTGTCATTGGTGTGGATTTGGAAACTGAGGTGTTTCATAGTCGTAGTGATCTCATTCTCGGTGGTGGTACATCAAATTGTTTCTTTGTGAATGATGGTGACTCCTCTGTCATGTGTGTTGGAGTGGTTCCGGTGTGCCATTTGTAGCCGTTGTGCTGGTGATGTCAGGATGGGATGTCATCTGATGACAATCGTGTCAGGTACGAGGGTGGTGATGGTGTCCCAGACTTTGGTGGTGTGTTTGCAGACAGATCAGACACTAAGTAGGAGGCATCAGAAAGGTTCCGGGGTGTTGCCGTCAGAAAAGTGGGAGTGGTCCAGTTATCTCTGAAGGCACGTGGTCCTGAATTGCAGGTAAAGAGACGGCAGTGGCAGGTGAACAGTCCAAGGTCTAGAGCTCGGAGTTTGGCAGCGGAGTACCTGTGGGTGGTCAGACGGTGCTGGGAGAGGTCCAGGTGCAGACGTGGGCAAATGGGTTTGCCTTTGGCGTGGCTTTGGCACATGTCACCTGACCTTTTCACCTACACCAATATTATTCTACAGCTTTTTCATTCCACAGCAATACATACTTATTCCCGTGGTGTTTACGGATGAGCTTTAAATGTTAGTCGCCAGTGGCAGATCACATATTCTGATCTTAATGGATCTTACTTCTGCCTTGGACATGGTAGACCCCAATTTTCTCTTAAATACACTCTCTTTAGCCAGAATAAGTTGTGTTGCTTTGAGCAGGTTACTATCCTATTTGTCAGATTGCAGCGAGTCTGTTGCGGTCTCTCCTTATTAGTCTGCTTTCAAGGATGTGAAACATGATGTTCCCCAGAGGTCTGCTCCTAGTCCTTTTTTGTTCAATCACCATATGAGACCCCTGGTAACCTTTATTAAAACACATAACGTCTGCGTAGTGATTTATGCCGACCACACCTAATTAATTTTGTCATTGGACAGTGACCACCAGGCAGAGACTATGATCGTTCATAATTGTATGAAAAACATTGTCACTTGGTTGAACACCAAATCTTTGAAATTTAACGTGGATAAAACTGAGCTTATACGTTATTCAACCAACAAAGTTCATTTAAGTCTGCCAACCAAGTTTTGGCCTTTTCCCTCACAGTCAGAGTTCTCCCCCTCGGACACTGTCTGTAACTTAGTAGTGACATTTGACAGTAAATTATCCCTGGAAGCCCATGTTACTAAAGTAGCTGGGTCTTTCTTCTCACTACTTTGGGGCTTGTGAAAAACCCTCTATTACCTCTGTCAGCCAAATCTCTGGCCGTATGTAGTGTGATCTTGAGAAAGCTGGACTACTGTAATGCACTCCCGACTGTCTTTTACATAGATTACATCAAGTCCAGTTTGCAGCTCCTACGCTGGCTCTCGATATGCCCAGGAGATATTCTGCTTTGGAGGCACTGAGGGACCTTTATTGGTTTCCGATTAGGGAAAGGATTACCTTTAAAGCCCTCTGCATAGTGTTCAAGGCCCATCAGGGTCGTGGCCATATGTGTTTCCTGAACAGCTTTCGAAGATTCGTACCTGAGAGCCATCTCTGTTCATCATCAGCCAATCTCGTCTGTATTGCCAAGTTCAAGAAGGATAGGGGGGACGTGAAATCCTTGTGAAGACAGCCGAACTTTGGAATCAGCTCCCTGCTTTTATCAGACACTCAACTGATCTTTTATGTTTTAGAAGGGTCTTGAAAACCTAGCTCTTCCCCCACTGATTCCTTTTCTTGTCTTCAGTGTTGGTATAGGTCGTTCGGTTACTGCATTTAGCGTCAGGATACCTTTCATGTGGTAGATGCCCTCTATACATATTTTAAATAAATAAATGATACATAATAAATGTATTAGTAATGCATTACATTGCCAAACACATTTGCGAGACTAACTTGTATGCAGTTCTTGTAAGCAACCAAAATTCACTTTTACCAACCCTAAAATTGCATTTACATTTGACCTATTACAAGGACACTGCCTCCTCATAAATGCAACATTATTCGACTTGTGTTTCCCACAACCTGTGCTCTCTGACTGTCTCAAACACTCTTAGGTCCCATTTCTACCACACCTAAGTTTTTATAGTTATCATCTAATTCCATTAACACAATTTAGACAAACTCCTCAATTCACTGCACAATTCAAATATATTACCCAAATGGGTAACTGATAAAGTGCTTTCCATTAATGTAGAATAATGACAAAATACAAACTAAACATCATAGAGCCACTGCTCTCAGAAGCAACTAGTAATGAAGCCAACAAAGTGACCCTAACTGCCTGAGCCGCCATATGTAAATCATTTGGGAGGAATGCTTGTAAACAGTCTGAACAACTGCCAATCTCTCTAGCTAATATTCCAACCCATTGATTTTCACCTACTTTCCCAATGTAAACAGAGGACCTCCCAACCTATAACAAAAGCTGTACCCTTCTGACGAGGTTCACAATAGGCCAAAACCAATTTGAAGTTACTTCGGTTTCTATTCAAAGAGGACATTCCCTGGCAGTTTGGGGAGAACTGTTTCTAAGGAAGCAGGACCAAGGATGTTTTGCCTGTGTCTGTCTCCTGTCGGAGGTGACATGGTGGACAAAATAATAATGGACTGGAATGGGGGCTAGAGAACTTACCTTGGCTGAAATACATTAATCATTCTACTAATCACTTTTTTTGTTTTGTTCATAATAACTGAGACACAGTTCTTCTAAACTAAAGGTACCCAATTCATTATGGAGTAAATCTCAACACTCAGGTTTGTACACGAATATACAAGCTAAGTGGTGTATCCCAGATGTCACTTGCCCTCCCCTCCTTGACCCAGCCTTTACTAAACATGGATAACATTTCTTTTATTACTAAAAGTATTTAGAGACATGGTTCTGCTCAGGGAATACAATGAAAACATTTTAATGCAAAGGAAAAACCGAGGACTCAAGCACTGTATCCTTGGTGATGTAGTTATCATTTAATGCTATTCATTGTTTATTTTATTTATTGATTTCACTTTTGCAGTTTTTTATAGCACATGTGTGGGTAGACCATTCTACATTTTCCCTACTCTTGTCTCCCATTCTTCACATGGCAGAGACAGGAAGGGAAAATAAAATGACACTGATTGCCACAATCAGATGGTGTGGGAAAATGGCCCTCTCTGACTCTTCTGACCTCGTTTTTTTGTTAGCTTTAGGACTGCTAACCAGTGCTAAAGTGCTTGTGCTCTCTCCCCTAAAATATGGTAACGGTAACATTGGTTCATACTTGTAGGAAGTTGGCTCTGTATGTGCTATTTCAAAGTAAGGAATAGCATGCACAGAGTCCAAGGGTTCCCCTTAGAGGTAAAATAGTGGTAAAAACAGATAATACTAATGCTCTATTTTGTGGTAGTGTGGTCGAGCAGTAGGCTTATCCAAGGAGTAGTGTTAAGCATTTGTTGTACATACACATAGACAATAAATGAGGTACACACACTCAGAGACAAATCCAGCCAATAGGTTTTTATATAGAAAAATATCTTTTCTTAGTTTATTTTAAGAACCACAGGTTCAAATTCTACATGTAATATCTCATTCGAAAGGTATTGCAGGTAAGTACTTTAGGAACTTCAAATCATCAAAATTGCATGTATACTTTTCAAGTTATTCACAAATAGCTGTTTTAAAAGTGGACACAGTGCAATTTTCACAGTTCCTAGGGGAGGTAAGTATTTGTTAGGTTAACCAGGTAAGTAAGACACTTACAGGGCTTAGTTCTTGGTCCAAGGTAGCCCACCGTTGGGGGTTCAGAGCAACCCCAAAGTCACCACACCAGCAGCTCAGGGCCGGTCAGGTGCAGAGTTCAAAGTGGTGCCCAAAACACATAGGCTAGAATGGAGAGAAGGGGGTGCCCCGGTTCCGGTCTGCTTGCAGGTAAGTACCCGCGTCTTCGGAGGGCAGACGAGGGGGGTTTTGTAGGGCACCGGGGGGGACACAAGCCCACACAGAAATTTCACCCTCAGCAGCGCGGGGGCGGCCGGGTGCAGTGTAGAAACAAGCGTCGGGTTCGCAATGTTAGTCTATGAGAGATCTCGGGATCTCTTCAGCGCTGCAGGCAGGCAAGGGGGGGATTCCTCGGGGAAACCTCCACTTGGGCAAGGGAGAGGGACTCCTGGGGGTCACTCCTCCAGTGAAAGTCCGGTCCTTCAGGTCCTGGGGGCTGCGGGTGCAGGGTCTCTCCCAGGCGTCGGGACTTTGGATTCAAAGAGTCGCGGTCAGGGGAAGCCTCAGGATTCCCTCTGCAGGCGGCGCTGTGGGGGCTCAGGGGGGACAGGTTTTGGTACTCACAGTATCAGAGTAGTCCTGGGGTCCCTCCTGAGGTGTTGGATCTCCACCAGCCGAGTCGGGGTCGCCGGGTGCAGTGTTGCAAGTCTCACGCTTCTTGCGGGGAGCTTGCAGGGTTCTTTCAAGGCTGCTGGAAACAAAGTTGCAGCCTTTCTTGGAGCAGGTCCGCTGTCCTCAGGAGTTTCTTGTCTTTTCGAAGCAGGGGCAGTCCTCAGAGGATGTCGAGGTCGCTGGTCCCTTTGGAAGGCGTCGCTGGAGCAGGATCTTTTGGAAGGCAGGAGACAGGCCGGTGAGTTTCTGGAGCCAAGGCAGTTGTCGTCTTCTGGTCTTCCTCTGCAGGGGTTTTCAGCTAGGCAGTCCTTCTTCTTGTAGTTTGCAGGAATCTAATTTTCTAGGGTTCAGGGTAGCCCTTAAATACTAAATTTAAGGGCGTGTTTAGGTCTGGGGGGTTAGTAGCCAATGGCTACTAGCCCTGAGGGTGGGTACACCCTCTTTGTGCCTCCTCCCAAGGGGAGGGGGACACAATCCTAACCCTATTGGGGGAATCCTCCATCTGCAAGATGGAGGATTTCTAAAAGTCAGAGTCACCTCAGCTCAGGACACCTTAGGGGCTGTCCTGACTGGCCAGTGACTCCTCCTTGTTGCTTTCTTTGTTCCCTCCAGCCTTGCCGCCAAAAGTGGGGGCCGTGGCCGGAGGGGGCGGGCAACTCCACTAAGCTGGAGTGCCCTGCTGGGTTGTGACAAAGGGGTGAGCCTTTGAGGCTCACCGCCAGGTGTCACAGCTCCTGCCTGGGGGAGGTGTTAGCATCTCCACCCAGTGCAGGCTTTGTTACTGGCCTCAGAGTGACAAAGGCACTCTCCCCATGGGGCCAGCAACATGTCTCTGGTGTGGCAGGCTGCTGGAACTAGTCAGCCTACACAGACAGTCGGTTAAGTTTCAGGGGGCACCTCTAAGGTGCCCTCTGTGGTGTATTTTACAATAAAATGTACACTGGCATCAGTGTGCATTTATTGTGCTGAGAAGTTTGATACCAAACTTCCCAGTTTTCAGTGTAGCCATTATGGTGCTGTGGAGTTCGTGTTTGACAGACTCCCAGACCATATACTCTTATGGCTACCCTGCACTTACAATGTCTAAGGTTTTGCTTAGACACTGTAGGGGTACCATGCTCATGCACTGGTACCCTCACCTATGGTATAGTGCACCCTGCCTTAGGGTTGTAAGGCCTGCTAGAGGGGTGTCTTACCTATACTGCATAGGCAGTGAGAGGCTGGCATGGCACCCTGAGGGGAGTGCCATGTCGACTTACTCGTTTTGTCCTCACTAGCACACACAAGCTGGCAAGCAGTGTGTCTGTGCTGAGTGAGAGGTCTCCAGGGTGGCATAAGACATGCTGCAGCCCTTAGAGACCTTCCTTGGCATCAGGGCCCTTGGTACTAGAAGTACCAGTTACAAGGGACTTATCTGGATGCCAGGGTCTGCCAATTGTGGATACAAAAGTACAGGTTAGGGAAAGAACACTGGTGCTGGGGCCTGGTTAGCAGGCCTCAGCACACTTTCAATTGTAAACATAGCATCAGCAAAGGCAAAAAGTCAGGGGGCAACCATGCCAAGGAGGCATTTCCTTACAATACTCAATTGGCATATTTAGTTTACTCACAACTCCCTAGGAAAGTGCACTACATGTGACCAGGCCTGTAAATAAAATGCTACTGGGGGTCTGCAGCACTGATTATGCCCCACACCTCAATAGCCCCTTAACCATTTCTCAGGCCTGCCACTGCAGAGCCAGTCTGAGCTGTTTTACACTGCCATGCCGACCTGGCTAGATAAACCTCTTGTCAGGCCTAAAGCATCCCTTTTTATACCTATAAATTACCCCTAAGGTAGGCCCTATCACCGCTGCTGCAAGGATCGAGGACACCATTTCGCTGTCAATGACAATGTGCCGCTGCTGTGAGAACACCGCATTGGAGACTGGGCAATGCATCACCCCTGCAGCGTGGCCCAGAATCAATGCATCACCTTTATCCTCTGGACCAACGCCTCTGCATCGATTCACTGCTTTCTTCAGCATGGACCCAGAAATGCTGTATCAACATTGTTACGCCAATCGAACCATAGACATCACACAGACAAACGTACTCTTCCTCAGCGTGCCCTGCATGGATCTTGTAGCAGCCTACACTCCATCGTGGTCAGCCTGATCTTCTGACATGGCCTGGTGCTGCACACCAGATAACCTAATTTGCCTCTTTCTGCTTCTAAGCACTACACTTGTATTTCTTCTTTAAACATTCAAATCTTGAGGGGGCGTGGCCAAGATGGCTGCCGAGTAGGAGCGTCTCACTGGAGCTCAGCCGGCGGATCGAGTAGCGACCCGGACTGGGCACCCGAACAAGCTGCTGGAGGGCATAGTGGGGCATCCTGGGTTCCCTGGAAGCTCCGGGGACGGCTGGGGCGGCGGATGCAACGCTAGGCCTCGCGGAGCCCAGAGTTGCAGGGCATCGCGGGCCGCGGCTGGAGCAGCCCGAAAATGGCAGCCGCGCAGTGAATACGGAGCCTTTGCTGTGCGGCGCTGGTGTGGCGTGCAGGCACTGGGTCTTGACGGGCCGCCCAAGGCGGAAACGTCCAGGAGGAGGCCCACGCTGGACACAGAAGTGAGGCGCTTGACAGTCCGGCGCGCAGGATGAGCCACAGCTGGTACGGATCCTGTTGCACTGGGAGCGCTCTACTGCGCTAGGCCACACGGCAAGAGAGAGGGCGGCGCATGCTAGACTGACGGCCTGGCTGGGGCCTCTGGAGCGAGTGTACCAGCCGCAGCGGCAATAGAAAGACAGCGAGCATGTTGGTGGCCTCAAACAAATACGGGCAACTGGGAATGGCGTCTCAGAAGCACAGCAAGAAGGAGGGCTCCCTCAAGGACCTATTCACTCTTCACTAAAACCCCTGCCAAAAGAATGGCGCAGTCAGGAGCACCAGAAACAGAGTGTGGAGATGTGGTGGGCCGGTGCCGTCGGAGTGTGAGGGAGCACCCTTGATGAGAACATTCATGGAACATCTCTTCAGGTCCTTACGTGATGACTTCGCAACACTGAAGCGGGAAATAGCGGCTGACATTAAAGATCTTAAAAAGGAGGTGATAGACCTGGGACAACGTGTGGACATGGTAGAACAGACACACGATGCGCGAGAGGAAGAACTGGATTGTCACAGGAGAGAACTCCTCACCCTACAAGACAAGAACCAAGACTTGCAATACCAACTAGAGGATCTAGAGAACAGATCACACCGCTCTAACATTTGGGTAAAAGGGGTACCGGCACAGGCAGTGGCGAGACCTCTGGGGGACTTTGTTGTGCATCTCTTTCATCACATGGCACCAGCCCTAAAAGAGTAGGACATTGTGCTTGACAGAACGCATAGGGCTGGCAGGCCTGCCCGAGCACCGGGACAGGCTCAAGACATACTAACTTGTTTATACTACTATAAACAGAGAGATGTTATTATGGCGGCAGCTCGTGACACTACATTTATTGAGTTTGAGGGCCATCTGGTCGGTCTGTACCAGGATCTCTCAATGATAACAATACAGCAACGTACACTACTTCGGCCAGTGACTGACCTCCTCTGGGAGGAAGGCATTGGGTATAAGTGGGGCCATCCCCTCAGATTACTCTTCACATGGAAAAATTGAATCTGTAGTATCCACAACTTAGAAGTAGCTCAGAGAGGGCGGCGTTAATCAGAAGCCTGCACAGCCAGGATAGTGTGTCTGAAATGGCCTTGGATCATTGAACTGAATTAAGCCATTCTGCGAGACATCACATGACCCCCTAAGCTAGAGCCCCCTGAATGGCCTCAGCGAGTGCCCATCCGATAATACAGCCATAGATATAACGGACTGAGATATCCGGTTGGCGGTGCTCCACCTCAACGAGGCTGCGGTTAAACTTCCGACAGACTGATGTACAGGCATGGACCCCAGGCGTTGCTGAAGATTGTTCCCAGGTGGGGAACGTTGTTAACAGTTTACCCCAAGTTAAATGTTCATTTCACCCTACCTCCCTACACTATCCGAGAGGGGGTGTTTGCCTCTTACCTTATTACTCCTGAACACACAGGTGGGAACCACCACACGCTTCACACACCAAGATGACGTACAGCATAGCGACACCTGTATGTTCTCCGATGATAACCATACTTAGTATTAACGTGCGAGGCCTTAACGCTCCGGGGAAGAGGCAAGCTCTCCTGCTACAGCTTAGAGACTTGCAGTGCGACATATGTCTACTGCAGGAAACACACCTACTCTGTTAGGACTGGAAAAAGACGAGAACGCGCTGGTTTGACAGACAGTTTCACTCATCGGGTCCTAGGCAGCGGGCGGGAATGGCGATCTTGTTGGCCATCAACTTCCCGGGGAAGTGACCCAGGTGCAGGCTGAGATCTCTGGAAGGCTCCTTTCGCTGCAAATTGACATGCAGGGGCACAACCTGACGATAGCTAACATGTACGGATCAAATGAGCACCAAGAATGCTTTCTAAGGGACACGCTGGGTAGGGTCCTGGTGACACCCGATGAAGATATTGTGGTGGGTGGAGATTTTAACTTAGCACCTGATCCCCATCTAGACAGGGATGCCCAGAGATATGGTAAGACGGGAGCTTTCACACAGGGCTTCCAGGACTGGCTTGGGGGGGTGGGACTGACGGACATCTGGCGCTGGCACCCCTCAGCCGACAGAGCGTACTCTTTCTTCTCAACCGCTCACTAGACATATGCCCATATAGACCTCTTCCTCACCTCACCATGCATTACCACCCTGTCTACCAGCTCTGCCATTGGGGTGGCCTCAATCTCAGATCACTCCCCACTCACGCTTTCTCTTACGCTACCTGCCTATAAACCAAGTAGAAGACAATGCCATCTCAACACAAGGCTTTAAACATACGAAGACACGCTGGTGGAAATTAGAGACACGGTCAGCCACTTTCTAGCTGTGAACGATACTCCTGAAACCAACATTGCGACCCTTTGGGAGATCCTTAAAGCAGTTGTTAGAGGTCAGTTTATAGCGATAGCTGCAAAGCAGAACACCTTACGTCGTGATAAGTGTCAACAGTTAGAGGGTGACATACGGGCTTTGGAAGAGACACATAGACAGACTGGGTCCCTGGCCGTACGAAGACAGCTCACCATCCAGTGAAAGCAGCTGTGGGCTTTAGATCAGGATAAAGCGGAACACGCCCTACTCCACAACAAGCAAATGTTCTACTCTGGGGGACAGGGCGGGACGACTGCTGGCTCGCAGACTCCGTACACAGGCCACGGACCGCCGAGTGGCAGAGCTAAAGCTGCCCAATGGTACCATGACCTGCCAGGAAGAGACGATCCGCCAACAATTTGAACAGTTCTATTCAGACTTATACTCCACAGAGGGAGTCGACCACAAGGGGGTGGAGGACTATTTGGACTCTGCACCAGTGGCTCGACTCCCACCCGTGGATAGTGCCACATTAGAGAACGATATTACGCCCGCGGAGGTCCTTGCGGCCATACACCGCCTGCAGCCAGGCAAGGCTCCGGGCGCGGATGGTTTTGGGGTGGAATTTTATACATCTTTTGGCACGCAGTTAGCCTGAATTCTGGCCAGACTCTACAATGTGTTGGCCCCATCTCTTTCCCTTCCTCCCACGATGCAACTGGGCATAGTGACAGTAATTTCTAAACCGGGGAAGGATCCGCAAATCTGCTCTTCCTACTGCCCCATCACACTGCTAAACGTGGACGTGAAGATTTTTATGGTTATTCTAGCTTGCAGGCTGAACCCGTACATGCAGCAGCTGATAGACCCAGACCAAACCGGATTCATACCTGAGAGGTCCTGTAGCGATAACACCAAGAGACTATGCCACCTACTGGACAAGGTCCATCAAGCTAAAACCCCAGCTCTTCTCCTCTCCATTGACGCAGAGAAGGCATTTGACTGAGTGCACTGGCAATACCTTCACGCAGTCTTAAAGAAAATTGGGCTTGGCCCCAGATTCCGAGGATGGATTTGATGCAAATATGACCAACCTAGCGCAATGGTCTCTGTGAATGGGGAACTGTCTCGGCAGTTCCCCATACTACGGGGCACTCGACAAGGGTGCCCCCTCTCGCCTCTACTATTTGCTTTATACAAAGAGCCCTTTGCTGAGCACATACGGCAACATCCGGACATTTCTGGAGTGCCAATGGGCGGCAGATTGCAGAAGCTGGCTCTTTATGCAGACGATATGCTCCTTCACTCGACCCGGCCCCAGATCTTTGTCCCCGGTGTCATGGCGGAACTGACGGCAAAGTATCAGGGTTTAAAACTAACCTTACTAAATCTTCCATATTGAATCTCACCACTCCGGAGGTTGAGAGGATCTCCCTGGAGGCCACCCTCCCCTTCCCATTGGCTACACAGGGGATCACATACTTGGGTCTACGTATCCTCCCCACAATAGCAGCCACAATAGACAGTAACTACAACCAGATACTCAACACTACCCGCTCCAACTTAACAAAATGGAAGTCACATGGCCTCTCTTGGATGGGGCCTCTAGCAGCAGTAAAGATGACACTCCTGCCTAAGATACTTTATCTCATGCAGACCCTGCCAAAGCAGCCACCCCCTAACCTCCTAGACAAAATGCAAACACTCATCTGGGAATTTATCTGGGGCGGAAAGAGGGCCAGAAGGTCAAGACTTCAGGCATATCTACCCCAGTCTGAAGGCGGGCTGGGAGATCCGCACCTATTGAGATACTACCAAGATGCACAGCTGCGCTATATGGTTGAATGGCACCGACCGATGACAGAGAAATACTGGTGCGTTATTGACCAAGCAGTGGCGAGGGTCCACATCTGGAAGGGGCCATGGTTGCAGAAGAAACACAGACCACCTGGGGTATATGTCTCACCGATTCTGAGGGCCACGATGAATGCATGGGACAGGATGCAGGTTATGAAAGGACTCTCCACACCGGTGTCCCTACAGACACCGATCATTGGCAACGCAGATTCCCCCCCCCACACTTGACAAACATGCCTTCTTGTCCTGGCAGGGAGTGAATTGCAAGACGATAGGCAATCTCTTTGACGAGGATGGCGTCATGGACTTCGACAGCCTCCAAAGAGTTACGGACTCCCGACCTCTGCCTACTGGCAATTCGTGTCTGTCCACCACTGGGTGACCTCACCCATGATACGTCCACACGCCGGCCGATTCCTTATGAGATTTGAGCAATGGTTACTGACCAAAGATACGGACAAGTGTCTCTTGTCCGACATATATACCTTCTTGACTACAACACCCACACTCTCCATGAAGCCGGCGTGACAAAGATGGGAGAGGGAATGCGAGGGCACTTTTACAGATCAGGAATGACGTGACATCCTTCACCGAGCGCGGGTCACAGCACATGCTATGAACACCAAAGAAATGTTTAGGAAAATAGCCCACTACATGTACTAAACACCCACATGGGTAGCCCAGTGGAGGGCACACGGCGATGGTGAGTGCTGGCGTGAGTGTGGACAGAAAGGTACACTCACCCATATATTATGGCATTGCCCAGGGATCACCTCCTTTTGGCAATCTGTCCTCACTGCAATTGATGACATGTATAACACAGCCATACCGCGTTTTCCTAGTTACGTATTGCTGGGCTTTCCCAATCCTCAAACATACCCACTCCGCACACCTAGGGGTAGAGCTATTACCCTGGTGCTGGGGGCTGCTAAACAACTACTGCTTTCCCACTGGGGTACTGTGACCATTTCCACTCACGACTGGCTGCATGGGCTATGGGCTCTTATGGGCATGGAAAAACTGACGCAGCAGTGACCGGCTCACTGCCCCTCTTCGATAAAACATGAGGACCATGTATACAGTACCTGTCAGCCGAATTTCGGGAACTAACCTGCCCTTCCTACCTGCACATCCTTCGACTGACAAACTCTCCCCAAGGATCCCGCTAACTAGGCTGACTGTTGAAACTCTAGGTATTTCACATCTGCACTGAACGTATTGAGACCGTACACTGAGTGGGGTACCTTTCGCGATATAGGTGCAGCACCCCCCTCCTCCCTCCACTTCCCCTCTTTCTCATTTTATCTGTTTCCCCACCGGCCTGTGATTGTAGGTGGGTGTACTCTATTGTTCTTGCCTTACAAAATCAATAAAAGAGATTTCAACCATAAAAAGTCACATCTTGACTTCTATTTATTGGATTTTTGTCATTTTGGTCTTGTTTTGTTAATTAAAATAATTTCTGTTTTTGTAACCTGTTGTGGATTATTTTTGTGTGGTGTTTTCACTGTTTGAAGTGTTGCACAAATACCTCACACATACCCTCTTAATTTAACCCTCACTGCTCTTTGCCAAGCTACCAGGGTGTGAGTACAGTATAATTTAGGGTGTGTTGTGACTTACCCTGACTAGGCTTGTGGTCCCTACTTGGACAGAGTGGATACCTCTGCCAACTAGGGACCCAATTTCTAACAGGTGGGATAAACCTTTCTGTGACCTGGCAACCCTTTTGCAGTTAAGCCACTAGATAAGCAGTTTACACTGGCAGAGCCAGTGGGAGTTTCATCTGTGTACACAGAAAACTTTCCAGACACTAAATAAGGTGAGTGTCAGTACCCCTTCCATCCCAACATTGGGGCAATGCATGTTTGTTGGAATGGGGCTCTCAGATTGACAGCAGTGCTCCCACTGTGCCAAACTCTAAATGGGGCTCTTAGTCTTCATTTGCTTCAACTGAGCCATTGTACTAACATGCCTGATAGTAATGATTTGTAAAAGGAAAGCATCTCCTTGCCTGAGCATTTAGGCCCATAATTCTTTTACGCAAACCAGCGCCGGCGCTGGTTTGCGTCAAAAATGTTACCGCCGGCTAACCCCATTCCTACGCGCCATGCGGGCGCCTTATTTAAGGAATGACGTTAGCCGGCGCTGCGGACTGGTCTGAGTAAAAAAAAAAAAGACTCAAACCAGCCAGTGCCGGCGTAGGGGAAAATGGAGGTTGTGCGTCAAAAAATGGTGCAAGTCAGGTTTGAGGCAAAAATCATACCTCAAACTGGACTTGCGCCATTTTTTGACGCACAACCACCATTGAAATTACCCCTGTCTTAGCAAAGACAGGAGTCATGCCCCCTTGCCCAATGGCCATGCCCAGGGGACTTCTGTCCCCTGGGCAGGGTCATTGGGCACAGTGGCAGGTAGGGGGGACAAATTAGGACCACATGCCACTTAAAAAAAATAAAAAAAATTACTTACCTCAACTTACCTGTACTTACCTGGGATGGGTCCCCCCATCCATGGGTGTCCTTCAGGGGTGGGCGAGGGTGGCAGGGGGTGTCCCTGGGGGCACAGAAGGGCACCTTTGGGCTCCTTCCATGGTCAGAGACCATGGAAGTGAGCCCACAGGTCCTTAACGCCTGCCCTGACCCAGGCGTTAAAAAACAGCGCACATCAGGCCGTGTGCCATTTTTTAAGGCCCACTCCCTGCTGTGCGTCAAAATGACGCTGGAGTATAAATAAGGCGCATAGGCCTTAAAGTAATTTTTTGGGCGGGAACACCTACCTTGCATGTCATTAACCCAAGGCAGTTTCCCGCATCCAAAAAATGATGCACACAGGGGAATTTTGACGTCCGCGGGCTGGGGCGTCAAAGGTTAAATATGGTGCATGGTTTGCGCCAAATGTGTTTCAAATTTGCGGCGCAAACAGAGTATAAATATGCCCCTTCGTTTTTTTCACCTCATCTTTATAATGGTATGAGGATTGCTAAGACTTTTTTATTTCCTTGTTGGCAGTGGGTAAATTGTCCATGATAGCTAAAATCTCATGGCCCTATCATTCTGCTGGCTTGGCACTGTCAGTATCAAGCTCTGCTGGTATTTTGACTTAGTGTATCAAGGATACTAGAGTCTTCTTGCCACTGTGGTCAATGTTTCTAGGGTTTATCACTCCAGTTTCAGGTTTGGCATACACGGGCACAATACGAGATTTGGAAAGGGATGAGGTGAAGGATGTCCTTTCAAGTCATATAATGTTGTAGCCTGGAGGTATTAAGATATTAAATAGCAGAACAGAGGAAGGGGTCAGCCAGGTTTCAGGTGAGCTCAGGGTATATTGGGAACAGTCCATACACAGTGGAAGGCAGTTATTTTCTCATCACTAGGCTACAGAAAAACTTCCAGTTGAAGGCAATGTACTAGACACGCAAGTGCCCTGGCCTTTTTCTGTGTCTGTATTGCTAAACATATATTGACCTCCCCTCCATATAATCCATTCAGTTCCCCAAAAACAATGTTTTTCAGTTCTACCTGCTGTTTCTGTGTGCTTGCACTTATATTGCTATTTATGGAGAATATGGCCCTCATTATGACATTGGCGGTAAGTCCTGCTTACTGTTGCGTTGACGGCCACCAACTTACCTCCGCACTGGCAAATATCCGTGCACCATATTATGAAACACACACACCAATCCAACAGAATACAGCCACATACACAAATCCGCCATTCCAAAGGCCAGTGATAAAGTGGCAGTCCCAAAATCCACACCGTTACGACAACAGAACAACGGCCATCACATAATGACCCGATGAATCACCACGGCGGACATTCAATGGTGGTAAACCACTGACGTTATATACCGCCGCGCTTGCAATAGACACCCACATACAAAAGAACACTACATTGGCCGATAATAAAAACACACACATGATACTCATACACACACCACACCCACACACCCACCCCACTATAAAACACACACCCACATTACCTACAACCCTTTACCAACAACTATTGCCACCAGGAGACTGGGAAGAAGAGCACAGAGACAACTAGACACACACACCACTGACACCCATACACCCCTCCTCACGCACTCCACATCACACACCCCACCACATTACCCAACACACCCACACATAACACCCATGGCACCACAAAGGCACCTCCGAGGAGGAGTTAAGGGTCACTGTGGAGGAAATCATGAGGGTAAAGCCACAGCTCTTTGGACCACAGGTGCAGCAAATATCAATAGCAAGGAAAATGGAGCTATGGCGGAGAATCGTGGACAGGGTCAACGAAGTGGGACAGCACCCAAGAATAAGGGATGACATCAAGGAGAGGTGGAACGACCTTCGGGGGAAGGTACGTTCCGTAGCATCAAGGCACCAGCTCGCCATACAGTGGTCCCCCACCTCCTCCCCCACAACTCACAGCATGGGAGGAGCAGGTACTGGCAATAGTGCATCCAGAGGGACTCGCCGGAATTGGTGGAAGACTGGATACTGGTAAGTCAACTTTGAATTAGCACCCCCATACCTGCATGCCATCACACACCCTCACCCTCACTCCCATCACTCCACCACATCCCACACACTCCACCATCACATCTCACTAATCCCAATGCCAGGCTCTGCATGCTGTAACAATGCATGGACACCCTTCCCTACCCTGCATGGACACACATCACAAAAGCATGCACTGCATGGAGAAACTAACATAACCACAATACACCAACATACACAAGCAAAAGCTGTCAGGGGAACAACAACCATAGAGGGGAAGCTACAGAAGTACAAATCTCATATACCTGAAGCATAATACATCATTTACATCCCCACAGGTACCCCCAGCCAATGTCACTGGATAGGAGGTGCCACCACTATCCAGTCCCCCAACAGAAGTGGCCCACAGTGATGACAGTAACTCTGGACTTCTGGATCTAAACAATCTACCTGGCCCATCAGGGACCACTGGACAGCCAGTCACCCAAGCCCACTCACAGACCACCACAGAGCCTCCCCCATCAGGAATCAACACCACAGCACCCACCCAGCGTCCCCACACCTCTGTCCCCCGGACACATCAATCAGCAGTGTGCCCTCCTGTACAGGGACCCTAGGCCACACCTTACCTACAAGACGATCAGGGTTCAGGGGACAGAGGCACAGGCCAACAGGGACACTGGGAGGACTGCTCTGCACCAGGGGGAAGACAGGAGCAGGGAACCGACTCTCCAGGAGGAACTCTCCAACACTCCCAGGACACAAGGGGCCAGATCCTAGACAACGTGCAGGAGAACAGGCGGCTGCAAGAGGGACAGTATCAGGGGATCATGGAGGCTTTGCAGGCCATTCACAACACACTGATCTCCATAGAAAGGTGCTGGCAGAAATGGCCAACATCATGAGGGAGGCAACAGCACACCAGCAGGTCCCTGACACTAGCCAGCCATCTGAACAGCCCTCCACTTCCACTGCCGCTAGTGGCCAGGAGGCCCCGCCACAGGACCAACAGGCCACAAGCACCCCTCCCCCTGCAGAAGGTGAACCACCCAGCAAACGTTCCCTGCAACCCCAACAGAAGCTAGAGGCACTTGCCAAGACCATGGCCAGGAAATTAGACTCTCCAGATTGTCACCCTTGTGTTCCACTCAGTAACCTTGTCCACCTTGAACTGCCATTGCTCCCCTTCCTATATCCCCATGGACAATGCACCTGTGCTACAAACAGACTGGAACAATACCCTGGACTTTCCTCCATAATCACCCCATTCTATTGCACTTTCCCCTCTATATTTTAGACCAGCAATAAACACCCTTGGATATAACCTGACTACTAGTATTTCATGTATTGCAGATTTGTACTGATTGAAACAGCTACAACCAATTAAATGAACTGTAAATAGTATGAGCATAGAATTAATGACCTGTAGCTGGCTGTTGTGATCACATCAGGAGAATGTTGTCACATCACTAACATCTGTAATATGGATATCCATAGGTAACAGTAAGTAGGGGAAAGAAGTGGGTCATGCCAATATACCAATGCCACACACAATACACCAATAGTCATAGAAATGTGACATAGCACTGTCTCACCTGTGTGTCATTGAAAGTACTGACGTATCACCAGTGTTCTGTTGTCCACATCCTCATCATCTGCCTCCTCATCCTCACTGTCCTCAGGGTCCACTGCTGCCACAGGGGCATCTCCAGTCTCCTCCTCCTGCAGAAAAAGTACATGCCATCTGAGGGCCAGGTTGTGCAACATGCAGCATGACACTACTATCTGGCAGACCTTCTTGGGTGAGTAGCACAGGGATCAATCTGTCAGATGAAGGCACCTGAACCTGGCCTTCAGGAGGCCAAAGGTCCTTTCAATGATCTTTCTGGTTCGCCCATGTGCCTCATTATAAAGTTCTTCTGCCCTTCTCCTGGCATACCTCACAGGGGTCAGCAGCCATGATAGGTTTGGGTAACCAGAGTCACCTGCAAATACTGAGGGACAACTTTAGCCACACACACTCTCCTATATGGCCAACACCATAAGCATACACCAACATATACAGGGTGGGAACCAGGGCTCACCTATTAGCTACAACCTGTGCCTCTGTAGTTGGGACATCACATTTGGGATGCTGCTATTCCTTAGGACAAAGGCATCATGCACCGACCCAGGATACTTAACATTGATGTGGGAGATGTACTGGTCCGCTAGGCACACCATCTGCACATTCATGGAGTGGAAACTCATACGATTCCTGTACACCTGTTCATTCTGCCGGGGGGGGGACAAATGCAATATGTGTTCCATCAATCGCCCCAATTATACTGGGGTTATGTCCCATTGCACAGTGGCCAAATCCTCCACCTGGGGGAAAGCAATGTAGCTGCACATGTGTTTGATCAGGGCAGATAATACTCTTGCTAGCAGGACTGAGAACATTAGCTGTGACATTCCTACTACCAAGCCCACTGTCACTTGGAAAGAACCAGTTGCCAGGAAATGGAGCACTTATAGAACCTGCACAAGAGGGGGGATCCCAGTGGAATGAAGGATAGCTGATATCAGGTCAGGTTCCAACTGGACACACAGCTCTGTGATTGTGGCCCTGTCCAGTCTATAGGTGAGTATAATGTGCATGTCCTCCAGTGTAGCCAAGTCCACTAGGGGTCTGCACACGGGGGTATGTCTCCATCACCTACTCATCTGCAGTGCTAGGTATCTAAGGGACACAAGAGTGAGTAGGCTGTCACAGTTTGAAGAACTATACCACCACAGCAGTACACGTCGTGCAAACATGTTTTGGGACACTGTAATTTAAAAAGTGTGTGCCTCTTTATCCCGTGATGCAGCAAATATCAATAGGCCTGTTCACCCCCCGCCTGTCCTGTTGGAGGGACAGGTGGAAGTGAGGTAATGCCACCGACGTTGTGTGCCATGGTGGTAGGCGGCCGTGAACTGCTGTGCAATACCTCCTTGGCTCATATTGAGCCCTATGGAGTACAGCGGCCAATGGGGATCTACGCCGGCGGTGACGGTATAGACCGCCGAGGACGTGACTGACATTTTAATTCACATCCCTCACTTGTTTCCTGACCTTCCATAGGAGAGGACCAAACCTGCATGTGCTGCTTTAACCTGTGTCTGGAACCTACCGTGGCCCGTGTGACTAGGGAAAGGGCCCCAGCCCTCACTTCTGAGAAGTTGGAAGGACTGGTGGATGAGGTCCTACCCCAGTACGGACTGCTGTATGGGCCTCCAGACCAACAGGTGAGTATACTGTGGGCACAATGCATGTGGCATGAATGCATGGAGTTGTGTGTGAAGGCATCGTGTAAGGGGGATGGGTGGATGTCCTCTTGGCGGTGTACATGTTGTGCACTGGGCTATGTGTGTGCCAATGGTGATGCAAACGGGTACGGTGGGCCATTTGAGTGACAGGCTGGACTGTTTGTATAATGGTGCTCTCCGGTCTGTTTTGCCTCTGCAGGTCAGCACCCATCAAAAGAAGAGAATATGGTTTGCCATCACCAAGGAGGTGCAGACCTTGGGGGTCCATGGCAGGCGGAGCACCCACTATCGCAAACAGTGGGAGGACCTGAGATGCTGGGCACTAAGACAGCAGAGGCCCAGTCGGGGATGGCCTCCCAACGAGAAAGGGGTGCCCGTCGGACCCTGACCCCCCTGATTGCCCACATACTGGGGGTGGCCTACCCTGAGCTGGATGGGCGATTGAGGGCTTAACAGCCGCCACAAGAGGGTGGGTACAGTGGCTATCATTAGAACTTACAGCTGGTGGGGTGGTATCCGGGTGGTGGTTGTGTTTCAGTGGGTGACCCTAGGCCAGGCCAGACCTGGCAGCCTAGGTCCTCTGGAGGCTAAGAGTTGAGTGGAAAATACTGCTTACCTAGCTTGTTAGTATTCACTTCTGGGCAGGGCTGCATGGGTCCCAGGTGTGCTGCAGTTGGCAGTGTGTGCCCCTCCTCATGCCTTGGTGACTAGCCATTTCACTGGGTGTGCAATGCATAGTGCGTAGGCCTGTTCTCTGTGTGTGAGGGTGCTGTGTACACCAACGGTGGTGTTGTTGCAGTCATTGAACCTGCGTGTCCTTTGTCTCTCTCCCTCCCTTTCCTGTTTTGTCATCCTGTCCTTATGTGCATTAGCATTATCTGGTGGAGGAGCACAGGACCGGCGACAGAGGGAGCTGCATCCCACAGGACCCTAGAGGCAGGGTCCGTGGGTGCCCCTAGGCCAGGCCAGACCTAGCAGCGTAGGTCCTCTGGATGCTAAGGGTTGAATGGAAAATACTGCTTACCTAGCTTGTTAGTATTCATTCCCGGGCAGTGCTGCGTGGGTCCCAGGTGTGCTGCAGTTGGCGGTGTGCCCCTCTTCATGCCTTGGTGACGAACCATTTCACTGGGAGTGCAATGTATAGTGCATAGGCCTGTTCCCTGTATGTGAGGCTGCTGTGTACGTCAACAGTGGTGTTGTTGCACTCACTGACCCTGTGTATCCTTTGTCTCTCTCCCCCCCTTTCTTGTTTTGTCATCCTGTCCTTATGTGCATTAGCATCATCTGGCGGAGGAGCAGAGGCACCACTGACAGAAGGAGCTGCATCCGACAGGACCCTGGAGGCAGAGTCCACCAACGCTGAGGGAACCAGTGGGATGGAGGGCGAGGGGAGCACCATGGCGGAGACTGGATGGAACAACACAGACTCTGATACCTCCTCCGATGGGAGCTTCCTCTGGGTGGCGGACATCTCTCTGAGCACACCACCTGCAGGTACAGCTGCCACCCCCTGTACCAGCACCACCCTGTGAGTAGGCCCTCAGCGAATTGCCCGTGCCCGCTCACCCAGGAGGGTGGGCATCTCCTTCACCCCAGGCACCTCCGGCCCAGCCCCAGTTAGCCCTGCTGCCCTGAGTGAGGAGGCTATTGACCTCCTGAGATCCATCTCTGTAGGACAATCAACCATTGTGAATGCCATCCAGCGGCTGGCATCCCAGATGCAGCAATGCAATGCATTCCTGGAGGGGATTCATGGTGGATTGGCGGCCCAACAGAGATCGATTCAGGCTCTGGCCTCCTCTCTGATGGCAGCCATTGTCCCTGTTTCAAACTGTTCCCCCACCAACTTCCACTTCCCAGTCCCATACTCCTCAACCCCAACCCATCCCAAGCACACAGCCAGATGAGCATGCACACAAGACAACATCCAAGAGTGGCAGAGGCAAACACAAGCACCACACTTCATCCCACAGGCACTCACACAAACACCATTCAGTTGCAGACATGACAACATCCACTATCTCCACTGTCGCCCCTCCTCCTCCTCCTACTTTTCCACCTCCCCCCAGCTACACCCACACTCACACCTGTATGCACCACATCAATATCCACTACCAGTATCATCACCACACCAAGCAGAACCCACACCTCACTGGCAGACACTGCCACAACATCCATGAATGTGTGCCCTGTGTCCTCTCCTACCGTGTCTGTCCACACCCCTCTTAAAGGACAAAAACACAAGCCGTCAGACACCCAACAGCCATCCACCTCACAACAGCATACAGCCCATGCACCTGCACCCAAATCCAGCAGACCTACACCTCCAATGACCACTCCCTCATCCTCCACTCCCATTTATCCTCCCTCATTTCGCCCCAGCGTCCCTAAAAAGCTTTCCCTTTCCCAGATTGACATCTTCCCTACCCCTCCCCCCCAGTCCTGCACATATAGACAGGGTAGCAAGGACACAGCCCAGCACCTCAGCCAAACAGTCCAGATGGCCAGTGGTAGCACCACCTACTCATGGTGGTAGGGATACCAGAACAACAACACTGAAGGGGAAGGAGGCAGCACAACCTGGAATGAAAGGGAAGAGTCTGGCACCAGCTGTGAGGAAGGGGAAGGAACCTGCACCAGCTGGGAAGAAGAGGAATGAGCCTGCACCAGCTGGGAAGAAGGGGAAGGAGTCTGTACCAGCTGGGAAGAAGGGGAAGGAGCCTGCGTCAGCAGGCAGAGAGGGGAAGAGCCCATCCACCCCTGCCAGGAAGGGTAAGGGATCCCCAACCCATGACCAGGAGGAGAAGAGTCACTCTATGCCAGAGGAAGCTGTCAGGCAAACACCGCCACCACCAGCAGCTGTCACAGGGGTCCCACCACCAGCCGTGAATGTGCTGCCATCACAGAGTGCAGGGGCTGCCCAGGAGCCTCCCCCAACCACCACCAGCATGCAGCCATCACAGAGTGCAGAGGCTGCCCAGTAGCCTGCCCAACCACCACCAGCAGGCAGCCATCACAGAGTGCATGGGCTGCCCAGGAGCCTCCCCCAACCACCACCAGCATGCAGCCATCACAGAGTGCAGAAGCTGCCCAGGAGCCTCCCTCAGCCACCACCAGCATGCAGCGATCAAGGGAGTGCAGGAGCTGCCCGGGAGCCTCCCCCAACCACCACCAGCATGCAGCCATCACAGATTGCAGGGGCTGCCCAGGAGCCTCCCACAACCACCACCACAGTGAAGACATCACTGCCAGCAGATGCCAAGTAGTCCACCCTCCAGGGGCTACTGTGCAGGCTCCTCCCCTCCAGAACCAGTGGGATATTCACCAATTTGAGAGACTGTGGTCTTGCACTCCCCAGGACAAAGCAATGGGCATGTTGCCCCCTCCAGAACCAGTGGGGAAGGCACCCACCCGAGAGACTGTGGCCTTGCACTCCCCAGGACAAAGCACAGGGCATGTTGCCCCCTCCAGAACCAGTGGGGAAGACACTCACTCGAGAGACTGTGGCCTTTCACTCCCCAGGACAAAGCAATGGGCATGTTCCCCCCTCCAGAACCAGTGGGCATGTTCCCGCATACGGCTGAGGTGCCCTCCCCTCCCCCTGAGGTCCCTACCTATTTGCAAACTGATGCCCCTGCAGTGTTCTATCCGGATGTGGTCAAGTTCCGAGTTGGCCCTTGGACTGTGCCCATGTCCATGTGGGCCCTTTGAACTTTGGACTGGACAGTGTCCCTTTTCTATACAAGTGTACATATCTTTTTCATGGCAAAATCGGATTATTAATTTTGATGTTGAACTTATTATAATCACTTTTGTCAATTCCTGTTGTCCTTGCATTATTCTGCAGATTTTCGGGGTCAAATTGTTTTTGTATTGCAGCTGGTTGTGTGTGTGGTGTGTGTGTGTGTGAATGGTGTGTGTTGTGGGGGGGGTGTGTCACTCTCTTTTTCCTCCCACCCTCCCTTGTGAGCTAGGTGGCTGTACTCACCGTCGTTGTCTTCGTCGGTGTTGGTGTTCCAGGTGGAGCATAAAGTAGAAGATCACCGGGAAGACTTGTAGCTCAGGTTCCATAGCGGCGTCTTTCTTCCCTGTGTCTCCAATGGTGAGTCCTTTGACTTTTGTGCTCTATTTCCACCAGGCTTTTGATGGTGTTGCTACCACCCCGGAAAAGGTGGCGGTTTGCAGGGTCTTAATATCGTGGACGGAACTTTGACTTTCGCCTGTCTGTAGGCGGCTACCATAGTGGAGGCTGTTGTTTCCACCCTGGCACTTTGGCTGTCTATCGGTGATATCACTGCCATGGTTATAATTTGGCGGTACTACGGCCAATTTATCACCCACGGCCAGGGTCATAATGAGGGCCTATATCTTTTGTTATTAGTGTTTGCTTGAAGACACAGCACAATAATATGAAGATTATTGTTCTATGTATGAATGGTAAGACCCGTACAGCTTCTATTTTCTTGGAGCAGTCCCTGTGGCCAGCACTTTAAAGATCCTTTATTTGTTCAGACAATGATTGGTTTCTGAGCGGCCTTTACACCACATACAACACCTGGCCCATGAATTCCCAATTCCATACGTTTGACCATGTTTGGTTTCCCAAATCCTTCATTAATTGTAAGAAGGCTGAGTAAGTGTGAGTTATGATGCTGTCAGTTCAGGTTGACCAGAGCTAAGACATTTTAAAATGATACCCTTGCTGACTTGGTTCAGGCATCAGACCAGTGCAATCCACTTAGGATAAGTGTTAGACTTTTGGAGCCAGTAGTTTGTACTACAGTCCCCTAGTGACCATCTTGGCCAATATCTAGTGGTAAATGGGAACATAGCCAGCAGAACCTGTTTGTTTTTTTAACTGAAACCCAACTTTACCTAACCCCAAACCTGAGAGAACCCTTGAAATTCCAACCATTTGATGCTAAAGCATTGAGTATTTGCTTTTTGGCTATGGCTTGGAATCTACAAAACCATCAAGGTAAAATATATATCCCCTGAGATTCAGCAGTTAGAAGATACTGTGATATTCAAAAGTTAATCCAACATTCCCTTTAATCGCAGTGGCTGCCAATACGCCTAGTGGGTGTCCCCAGCCACAGAAATAAAGGCCACTATGGATCTCTGGAAAACGTTTGTGTCCGCTTTGAGATCACATCATGTTTCCACGGATACTGTAGCACTCTACAATTTACTGAAGATCAGTTCAAGCCATTACTAATCCTCTAAACTGTGTCTTTTGACTTTCTGTTACATTACCCTAGTCTCAAGCCCCTGGTATATTACATGTCACTTTCTGGTGCCACCTATGAACCCCCACTTGGGTAGGAGCTCCAGTTCACATTTATGTGAAGAGTGTACTGTGTTTTTGCAAAAGCAACACAGCTGATTGCAAGCAACTAAGACATAGATCAGACACAACCCATGAAGATACATTCAGAGGATCCATTAAGTCAATTTATATGATAATATATTGTTTCAAGGGGTGTCAGAGATTACCATAGTTTCAGGTTTGTGATACATTAACAATTAGCAATATAGAAGTAGCATGTACACATTTTCTTACTGAGATGAAAAATAAAGATACCTAATAAAAGTATAAATAGACACATTAAAAATGTGAAAATCGTCAAGCCATGCTAAATGATAATCCTTTTTAAGTAAGGTAACTATTAAGAGGAGCACGATTATGGAGTAGGTGACTGATGGTAAGGCCTTTGGAGACTAGGAGAGCAGTGTGGTGTTTGGCAGAAGGCAGTTCAATCATTTTACCTCCCCATCTAGAGCATGACAGCCTGAGATTGATGACATCTGAGAAAAACCAAACAAATCTTTGCTGGCACGATATTGTGTATAAATATTAATAGCATTTGTAGCTATTCCTCAGAAGATGCTGGCATTTTCTGGTTTATTTGGTGTGCCTTACATAAACTGCTATTTACCTGTTATGACATGCATTGGTGAGATGTTATCATTAGATGATATTAGTCCCATCTAATCTGACCTACTGTCATGAGTTTCAACTTTTTCCACTCCTACGTTTTAAGCCAATAACACCTTTGCATTATTGCACTTGTATTTTCACTTTTTCCATGGAAGTGTAGAGGTCCCTGTAGACAAAGCGTTCTTGATGAAGCTTACCTCAGAACATACTTATAACATGCAACTATAAAGCATACTACTATATATATGAAGGCCACCGTGGTTCAGTCTGCTCCTTTCTCCTGTGAGAGCCAGCATTGCTTTTGAAAGCAGGAAGCTACTGCAAATAGCAGCTACCTGCTTGCAGAAGCAATTTTTTCTTCTCTTCCCCTGCCCCCACGTTAGTGGGCAGGGAAAAAGATTAATACTCCGCTTTCAGCAAGCTGAAGCATTTTTAAAGCTCCCACTTGCTGAAAGCAGAGTGTTTGTTTTTGCTTGGCAGGAGCTGTCAGCTCCAACTACCTCCTGAAGGCGGGCACCTTGGGAGGTAGCACGAACCATCCCTAGCATCATAAATGGCTCCAGGTAGAGGGGCTGATTGGCCCCACTCCTTATATTCTGTATTATATTAATTTTTGCACCAGAGAGGCAGCAGTTCCCTTCTATTCTATTTGCCCCGGGAAGGTGGCAGTCCCCAGGGCGCGAGCCCAGCATACTTCATATGCATTACCCTAGGAAGGTGGTGGTCCTCGGGGCTCAGGGGGATGCGTGAATCCTCGCACACTTGATAAGCATAGCCCTGGGGAGGTGGAGGTCGCCGGGGCTTTTGAAAGCCCTAGAAGGGACTCCCCATTTGCCCCCTCCAATAATTGCCCAAAACGCCCCCAGGAGCTGGCTCATATGGGGGCAAAATCAGTTAGAAATGTGGGAGACCGTGTTTCTTTTATTTAAATCGTGGTGAGATCCATGGATCCAGACGTGGATTTCTCTGTGATTTAAAAAAAAATACTTTTAAGCCTTGCGGGGGTACCAGGACTCCCCTTGGATCAAGGCCAGGGTTTTACCGTATACATATCGTGCCCTTTTTTCTTTTTTTTGGGACTAGGCTGAAGAGTTGACAGCATGTCACATTTCAGTAGATCTACCTAGATCTGCAGCCCTAGATATACAAATTTATTTTCCCTTTAATAGCTCAAAAACTACTGAACAGATTTACATTTACACCCAAATAAAAAAGGTCTGTTGATCTGGAAAACTTGTTGGAGTTTCCACCCTTGCACTGATGTCTGGCGCAATATGGTGCATCTTGTTCCCTGACCTCAAGGATGGTTGTGTGCCGTCGAAATATCCTCTACCGCCTTCTGCGCTGCCTTTGTGGCTGCTGTGGGGATGTTTGGGGTTGCTGCGGTGGTGCTGGTAGGACCTGTTGTCATCCCTGTCGTCTGCAGTGTGTGTCAAGCTGGAGCATTAACAGTTCCATGTTGTCCAGGGGGTTACCAATGCTCTTTCTGTGTGTTTTCTTTATGTAGTAGTGTGCAGGCCTCATTTTAATGTCTGGTCTGGCCAGGCATTAAAATTTTACGCTTAGCAGACTTAGGGCCAGATATAGCAAAAAGAAAATTTGCGAGTTGCAAATTGCGAGTCCATGCGACTCGCAATTTGCAACTCGCAAATTGGTATGCAGTACGGTGTCTCAGACACCGTCTGCGAGTCGCTATGGGGTCGCAATGACCCACCTCATTAATATTAATGAGGTGGGTTGCAAATTGCGGCCCCATAGCGAGTCTAGGCACTTGCAAACTTGGAGGCCTGCTGTCGTCAGCAGACCTCCATGTTCGTGACTGCTTTCTCAATAAAGCATTTTTTTTTTTTTAAGTGTAGCCCGTTTTCCTTAAAGGAAAACGAGCTGCACTTAAAAAAAAAACGAAACCTTTAGTTTCGGTATTTTTTCAGGGCAGGTAGTGGTCCCTTGGACCACTACCTGCCCTGAAAAAATAGTATTGGGTCCATTCGCAAAGGGGAAGGGGTCCCATGGGGACCCCTTCCAATTTGCGAGTGGGTTACCATCCACTTGAAGTGGATGGTAACTGCGACACCCTTTGCGGCCGCATATGCGGTCGCAAATGGTATTGCATGCCACTCCGAATCGCAAATAGGAAGGGAACACCCCTTCCTATTTGCGATTCTGAAATGCATATTGCGAGTCGGTCCCGACTCGCAATATGCATTTCTGCATAGCAAAGAGGCATTTGCGCCTCGCAAACAGCGATTTTCGCCGTTTGCAACGCGCAAATCCTTTGCTACATCTGGCCCTTAGTGTCATTGTTTGGGACCAGCTCCTTAATGTACATCATTTTTGTGTTGGACAGTAAATATAGCGCTGGAGGGCTAGTATAATTTTTGGAAGGGAATGCTTACCTTACACATCATTGTCACTAAATGACGCAAGGAGGGGTGGCACTCAGAAAAAATGAAGCAAATTCTAATATTTTGTCGCTAGACGGGTGTAGCAGCATTATATATGTATGGCGCTAGGTTAGCGCCACTTTTGCATCAAAATAAATAGAGCGCTAAGTTTCCTTAAATATGAGTTTATATGCTTCATTCCACAGTAGCTCCTCTGGACATGCTCATGTATGCCAAAAGTGATAATTGCTTATGGAGGAAAAATGTGATGTTCCAGGGAAGCGAGAGATCGAATAGGGAAAGCTAAAGGATGGTATTGGAGCAAATACTTCGAGCCCCCACAACCTACTAAAAGTTATTAAGTTTTACAGAACTGCAGGACTGCACCCGAAAAAAACAAAGCAGATACGAGCCTCCCTTGCTTGATTTAGTAAAGGGGTTCCATGCCCCCTTAAAGTCAGGAGAGAAAATGGGTAGTTGGAAGTTAGCGCATTAGGTCCATTTGACTTCACAGCAATCACTTCCGGGTTGGAAAGTGTGTCAAGAGAAGAAGCAGCACTAGCCCAGGTGTCTGGCAACTTTCCATATATTTCTTCTACTTCGCTGCCACTTCAACTGTCAATAGCATCGTTCCTGCACTTTTCTTGTGTCTTCCCTTACAATCCCCTTCCCTTATGACCTTACTTTGACTTTGTCTTCACTTGGGTTCAGTTTCTCTTACCTTTTCAACTTGCTTAAAATTGGCTACATTTGGTCAGTATTGTTGGACGGCCACAAAGCTCATCATTCTTCACCCATGCTGAGAAAGGGAATAGAGGGCAATGATTCCATGAAGGTCCTGAGCCAATGTCCAGTACCCAACCTTAACCAGTGTGTCAGGCGCCTCTCTCTACCCCCCTTTTTCCCTTGCTGCTAAATGAGATATTGCTTTGTTATTTCAGTTGCAGCACGTGAGAATGTGATTCTAGGCAGGGCCCCTTTTTGTTAACTTACACTGTCTCTCAAAACTTGACAGAAGCCACCTAATTGGTTTACAATGCCCCTTTAGCATTGTATGCTGTCAACATCCCTAATAACAACTTGGGCAACAGATGCTCGAAGGAAAAGATCAACGAGCTGGCCCTTCTGAAAGCGATAAATTAAACCTACAATGAAGGAGAAATCTTTGGCATCCCTAATCGTTTAGCTCAGAAATGATGTTCCAGGTACTGGACAAACATAAAAAAGCCCTCGGAGGGAGATGTATTTACTAAGAAGGCCAGAACATAAAAATACAGAGATCTCAGAAAGAACTCCACCAAGTTATGGCAGCAAGAAACCACTTTTCACAGATGAATGAAAACAAAAAACAAAAAAAGGGGCATCAAAATGAGCGGCATATCTATCTGCCACATGGAGGTCGGCCTGGAATATAGACATCACTATGACAGTCATGTCTTTTTGAGAGAATGTTGCATGAGACCCAACAAACTCCCCACCAATAGGCTGTATGACACAGCTATCCGCTTGAGGAGTATTTGAGAACATGGGAAAACTGTATCCACGGTCTCAGCCGAGGAATAAACAAAAGGGTTTCTAACAAAGAGGAGCGTAACTCAAAAATTAACATGTGGAGCCAAGCCCTATTATACTGTGTGAAAAGCATGCACAGAAAAAATAAAATATAAACCTTAATCCACAGTTGAGTTAATTTAGTACATCTGCACAGTATATAATCTAACGTTTCTTCTTCTTTCGGGTGACACCAACATTTAAACCCAGAGAGCATTTCCATAATAATAAGCCCTCCATCACATCAAATCAACCAAAGAATGAAAACATTCAGGCCGGAGCACCATAGGCAAGATATGAAATTAGCCTTTCATTATAAGTTTTGTAAATGCTTGATCTTCAAATAAAGCTCTGATTTCAAAATGTGACAATTGATCATCGGGTTAATTGACTTATTGTAAACATTTTAGATTGGACATATTTCATTTTCCCTTCCTTAATGGCCAGATAGTTAAGGTAGCTAAGGAGTGCTGAGTTACATTTTCAAAGCTTCCAGCTGTAGGAGTTTCTGTGTCTTCAATGAAGGGTGGTGGTGGTTGGTCTCTTAAACTTGATCACCCTTATCTTGAAACTATTGTGAATTTTTACATTTCTCGTGATAGTGGGACATGCAAGAGATTTGCATTTTTTAACAGACCAAATCACAATTTTGGGTCATTAAGACATGCAAAATTCCATTTTGTAATGTACAACGGCCTATGCAGCGTGGCAAAATGAGATCTCTACCCAGTGGAAATAGCAATTTGCGATTTGTGAAATAGGAAATCACAAATAGGGATTTCCTATTTGTGATTTCCTAATCGCTTGTACATAGCATTTCCTAAATTGTGAAATGAGCATTTACAAAATGTTATTACCATTGATTCAGAGTAGAATGTAACCGGATGCAAAACAAATGCCCCCAAAATGCATCAGGATCATTTGCAATGGTGGCATTGGACATCCTGGCAAGGAGGATAAGGATGAATACTTCACAGATAGGTGTAAGACATATATATATATAGAGAGAGACACAAAACACTGCACTCTAGGAGGTTTTAATTAGCAGTTTTCATTTATTTCAGTAAAAATATCATCTCAGACTTCACAACCCGTGTCGACTGATAAGTCTTCTTCGAGGTGGGCTCTGTCTGTTCACATTAATTGTTGTTACTGCGTGTTATTTATCTATTTCAGGGGCATTCTGAGAATGGTAGTCCAATGAAAAGTTCATTTCTGCCAACGAGCCCTTCCTTTTCCACTACACATGTATTTAGCAAAGGACAACATAGGCATCATTGATATGTATAATTGTCATAGTGTAAGAGTGGCGCACGGCGTTTGAAGTTAAATTAGTATCCATAGACTTCAACTATTAGTGTACAGCGCAGGGGATTGGTATCTCCTCGCCCTCCAAACACAAATCCTTGTTCTTCACAAAGTATCGCCGATGCCGAGCGCCCTCACTTCCATGAATTCACAAACAATAGGTTTGCAAAATGACTTGCTCTCATGTCGGTGCCAGCCTAGAGTTCAGATCACAACCCAAAATAATACCATGACACAAAAAGCAGCACTCTCGGAAGTTGTAATTATCAGTTTCAATGTATTTCACCAGAAATATTGTCTTAGACTCCACTATGCGTTTCGACTAATAGTCTTCTTCCAGGTGGCTCTGTCTGTTCACATTAATTGCTGTTACTGCATGGTATTTGTCCATTTCAGAGGCATTTGGGAATGGTAGTCCAAAGAAAAGTTCCTTCCTGCCCCGAGTCTTTTTCCACTGAATATGTATTTAGCAAAGGACCACCATGTTAGTCGACGGCGGCAGATGAGCTTTTCTGACCTTAATAGATCTTTCTGCCACTTTTGACATGGTAGACTACAATATTCTCTTAGAAAGACTCTCTTTAGCCGGAATAAGTGGTGTTGCTTTGATCTGGTTACAATCCTATTTGCCAGAGTGCAGCTAGGCCGTTGCTGTCCCTCCTCATTGGTCTGCTTTCAAGGATGTGAAACATGGGGTTTCCCAGGGGTCTGCTCCTAGCCCTATTCTGTTCAATCTCCATATGAGACCCATGGTGACCCTTTTTAAAACTCATAAGGTCCGCGTAGTGAATTATGCCCACTACACCCAATTTATTTTGTCCTGAACATTATAGAGTGACTGCTCTATGAAGCAACTAGTAATGAAGCCAACAAAGTGACCCTAAGTGCCTTAACCACCATATGTAAATAATTTGTTGATTGGAGGAATACTTGTAAACAGTCTGAACAACTGCCAATTTCTCTAACCAATATTCCAACCCATTAGTTTTCATCCACTTTGCCAATCTAAACAGAGGACCTCCCAACCGAGAACTAAAGCTGCACCCTACTGATGAGGCTCACAATAGGCCAAAATCAATTTTAAGTTACTTCGGTTTCTATTCAGAGAGGACGTTCCCTGCAGTTTGGGCTGAACTGTTTGTAAAGAAGCAGGCCCAAGGATGATTTGCCTGTGTCTGTCTCCTGTCGGAGGTGACATGGTGGACAAAATAATAATGGACTGGAATGGGGCCTAGAGAACTAACCTTGGCTGAAATACATTAATCATTCTACCAATCACTTTTTTTAGTTGTGTTCATCATAACTCAGACACAGTTCTTCTTCTAAACTAAAGGTACCCAATTAAATATGGAGTCAATCTCAACACTCAGGTTAGTACACGAATATACAAGCTAGGTGGTGTATCCAGAATGTCACTTTCCCTCCCTTCCTTGACCCAGCCTTTACCAAACATGGGGAACGTTTTTTTTATAACTACAAGTGTTTAGAGGCATGGTTCTGCTCAGGGAATACAACTGAAAACAATGTTATGCAAAGGAAAAACCGAGGACTCAAGCACTGCATCCTTCGTGATGCAGTTATCATTTAATGCTATTCATTGTATAGTTATTGATTTCACTTTTGCAATTTTTTTATAGCATGTAAAAGAAACTCTAAAGTTGTTTTCTCAAAACAAAAACTAAATGGCCCGATGCACAAATACTTTTTCCATGGTTGTGTAGGCCATTCTACATTTTCCCTAACCTTCTTCACATGGCAGAGACGGGAAGGAAAATAAAATGACACGTGTCCTCAATCAGATGGTGTTGGAAAATGGCCCTCTCTGAAGGGTCACCCTAAACTTTTTTGCCTTCCTCCTTCTGCTCTGACTTCTTTTTTGCTGACTTTAGGACTCTGTACACTTAACCACTGCTAACCAGTGCTAAAGTGCTTGTGCTCTCCTCCCTAAAACATGGGAACATTGTCTCATACCGCAATTGGCATATTTAATTTACTTATAACTTTCTAGTAAAGTGCACTAAATGTGCAAGGGCCTGTAAATGAAATGCTACTAGGTGGTCTGCAGCACAGATTGTGCCACCTACCTCGGTAGCCCCTTAACTATGTCTCAGGCCTGCCATTGCAGAGCCAGTGTGAGCAGTCTTACATCGTTGTGTAGCCATTTTAGCTATAGTTTCCTACATTTTAGTTTAGAAAACTAGACCTGCTGCTGTGCACTTTAACTTGGATATGTTTATTTTAGCTTTGTTATATTATTTTAGCATTAGCCACATTTGCGGTCTTGTTTTATTTTCTCTATCTAGCTGCTTTTCGCCTAGGTCAGCACTACATTCTTAAACAAGACATTTCTTTCACTCTGTGCCTTTATCAAGGCTGTAGAAAGATAGGTTGACGGAAAAAGTGGTACGCTTTGTCTCCGATGTTCACAAAAACATACACACTCTTATGTGGGGATCCTTTCTTGTAACATCAGCTGTTTTATTATAAAAACACTACTTTGACCCAGGTAGGTTAGAGGGAGATTCCAGCCATATGACCACAACTGTATGCTGATTGCAGATTGCTTCGCTACAGCTGCTTATGTAGACTACAGGCCTCTTGTTCAGGTATGAGGGATGATGTCTTCCCAGGGGGAACCTGAAAAGCAGAATTAAAGCTTATCATGCTGTGCTCTAACATACCCTATGTAGGAACTATCACTACAAAGCTTAGTAACAGTATGGTAGTGACATTCTTGTGTTTTACTCTTCTTGTCACAATTTTAATCTTAATGTGCTTTATCGTCCTACTTATTGCATTTCATGCTTTATTATCTAAGATGCAGTTACTTTAATAAAACCTAATTGAACTTTACTCTGCCTCTGATTGTCCTTGTCTATGTGAGACTAATGTAACTGAGAGAAACGGATGGAGTGACCACGATTCCCCTGAGGAGTCATGTATGTCATGCGCCCAGTTGCCCCAATCATCCCTGCTCTTGGGTGGAGATGAGGCACTGCTAGTTAGCTGGAACAAACCCGGATTAGGCCGACAGGTGACACATAGGTGGTCATTACAACCCTGGCGGACAATGTTAAAGCGGCGGTAAGACCGGCAACAGGCCGGCAGTAAAAAATGTGCAATTACGACCATGGCGGAAACCGCCAACAAAGACAGCCACTTTAACACTCCGACCGCCATGGCGGTACAAACAAACAGGAATCCCGAAGGGAAAACGCTCCCCTCTACACACCCCACGAGGAATGAGGACACCATGGAACTGGAACTCCAAATTCTACCTGCGATAGTCTTCCTGCTCATCTACCAGGAGCACAAACACCGGCTACGAAGACCACGGTGAGTACTGCACCTACGACACAGGGGAGGGGGGAGGCAAAAACAGGGAAACACACACGCAACACCCCCACCCTCACCCACCACAACACACACACTAATGCATATCAATACATCACAGTTACACCCCCCAAACCCCACCCAGAAGAATGCAAAGACCAAAGTAAATGAGTGTAACCATTGTAATGTATTAAAATCCAGTACTCAAAAATATATATACACTATAAACACCAAATATATACACCAATAATACAAGTCCAGGTATCGCACCATTTATAGTTCGTGGACCACTGGGCCCAAAATGCATGGGCGAGGCCCACACTCGATACCCGATCAAAACAGAGAGAACACTGCAGGGGCATCAGATAGAAACACAACAGGCACCTCAGGGGGAAGGGAAGGGGGGGCACCTCAGCCGGATGAGTGCACGACGCCAGAGCCACGTGGGGGCTCAATGTCCACTGTTCAATCCTGGGGAGTGCAAAGCCACAGTCACTCAAGTCCCTCCAGTGGGTGGTTTGCCCACTGCATTATCCTGGGGAGTGCAAAGCCACAGACTCTCAAGTCTCTCCAGTGGGTGGTTTGCCCACTGCATTATCCTGGGGAGTGCAAAGCCACAGTCTCTCAAATGGATAACAGTCTCCACTGGTTCTGGAGGGGGACTGGTGCCCAGAGTGCTTCATCCTTTGAAGGACAGAGGTAGTGGATGGATCTCTCCACTGGTTCTGGAGGGGGACTGGTGCCCAGAGTGCATCAATCACCCCGTGGCGGACCCAGTTGCGTCAGTGCGGTGCTTGAGTTGGCGGTGCCCTGTTCAGCGGTGCTTGATTTGACGGTGTCCTGTTCAGCGGTGCTTGAGTTGGCGCTGCCCTGTTCAGCGGTGCTTGATTTGGCGGTGCCCTGTTCAGCGGTGCTTGAGTTGGCAGTGCCCTCTTCAGTGGTGCTTGAGTTGGCGGTGCCATGTTCAGCGGTGCTTGAGTTGGCGGTGCCCTGTTCAGCTGTGCTTGAGTTGGCGGAGCCCTGTTCAGCGGTGCTTGAGTTGGTGGTGCCCTGTTCAGCGGCGCTTGAGTTGGCGGTGCCCTGTTCAGCGGCGCTTGATTTGGTGGTGCCCTGTTCAGCGGTGCTTGAGTTGGCGGTCCTTCATGGCCCAGCAGGGCTTGTGCTGGCGCTCCTTCATGGCCCAGAGGGGCTTGTGCTGGCAGTCCTTCATGGCCCAGCGGGGCTTGTGCTTGCGGTCCTTCATGGCCCAACGGGGCTTGTGCTGGCGGTGGCCTCCTGGCCAGCTGGGCTGGGGCTGGCGGTGGCCTCCTGGGCAGCTGGGCTGGGGCTGGCGGGGCCCTCCTGGGCCGCTGGGCTGGGGCTGACGGGGCCCTCCTGGGCAGCTGGGATGGGGCTGGCGGGGCCCTCCTGGGCAGCTGGGATGGGGCTGGCTGTGGCCTCCTGGGCAGCTGGGCTGGGGCTGGCCTCCTGGGCAGCTGGGCTGGGGCTGGCGGGGCCCTCCTGGGCAGCTGGACTGGGGCTGACGGGGCCCTCCTGGGCAGCTGGGATGGGGCCGACGGGGCCCTCCTGGGCAGCAGGGCTGGGGCTGGCGGGGCTCTCCTGGGCAGCTGGGCTGGGGCTGGCGGGGCCCTCCTGGGCAGCTGGGATGGGGCTGGCGGTGGCCTCCTGGGCAGCTGGGCTGGGGCTGGCGGTGGCCTCCTGGGCAGCAGGGATGATGGCGGTCTTCTCCGCCGTGCAGCTGTTCCCAGACTTGCCGGGATTCTTGTGGCCCTTCCCCACCTTGGGAGGTGTAACAGCTGACTCCACACTCCCACCAGGACCCCTGGGAGCGGCTTTGGTTGCTGGAGTCTTCCCCCTCTCCCACCGGGCACTGGCCAACTTCTGATGCTTCATGGGGGGGGACTAGCTGTGCTGTGGCTCCGTGCCACACTGGCTGTCCTGGTGGCCGGTGCACTCCACATACCTGTGACAACAGGCACCACTGGTCCCGTAGATGTTGTGGCTGAGGTGCTACTTCGGGACCTATGAGATGGACGGGGTGGGGGAGGTGTGGGAAAAGGTCAAGGCTGGACAGGAAAATTCTTTTGGACGCACTGGGAGGGGTAGTTGGAGGGGGTTTGGGAGTGGAGGAAGAGGTGGTGGTAGTAGGAGGTTTACGTTTGGTGACTTTGGGTGCAGGTGCATGTGCTGGAGGCTGTCGTGAGGTGGATGGCTGTTGGGTGGGTGTGTGCCTGCTTTTGTGTATCTTCGGAGGGGGCGTCACAGACACACTGGGAGAAGACACAGGGGACGTGTGAATGGTAGTGGGGTGGTAATAGCACGTGAGCGGGGTGTGCTGGTGGGTGTGCTGGTGAGGGACATAGTGGCTGTAGAGGTAGTGCATGCAGGTGTGAGTGTAGACGAGACTGGGAGGGAGGAGGGAGATGACGAGGAGGGGGACACAGTGGAGGCAGTGGATGTTGGTGTGTCTGCATGTGTGTGTTACTTGCGTGAGTGCCTGTGGGATGTGTGGTGCTTATGTTTGCCTGAGCTTCCCTTGTGTGGTGAGGTGTGTGCAGGGTGGTCTGATGGTGTGCTTGGGATAGGCATAGGTACAGGGGATTGGGTCTGGGTGGAGGAAGTTGTTGGGGGGAGGCTAGAGACGGGGACAATGGCTGCCATCAGTGCTGAGGCCAGAGTTTGAAAAGCTCGGTGAAGGGCCGCCTGACCATAATGAATGCCCTCCAGGAATGCATTAGTTTGTTGCAACTGCCTTTCTACACCCTGGATGGGATTCAAAATGGTAGACTGCCCAACAGTGAGGGACCTGGGGAGGTCAATGGCCTCCTCATTGAGGGCAGCAGGGGTGACTGGGGCAGGGCCTGAGGTGCCTGGGGCAAAGGTGATGCTCACCCTCCTCGGTGAGCGGGCACGGGGAGAAGGCTGAGGGGCTGCTGGGAGGGCAGTGCTGGTAGGGGGGGTGGCGGCTGTACCTGTAGATGCGGGAGACACAGATGTTGCCGCCACCACAAGGGAGCTCCCATCAGAGGACGAGTCCGTTTCGCTGGTCTCAGCTCCTGTCCCTGCCGTGGAGCTCCCCTCGCCCTCCGTCCCACTGGTGAGTTCTGACTCCGTAGTGTCGCCCTCCAGGGCCATGTGGGATGCAGCTCCCTCGTGCTCCGGTGCCACTGCTCCTCCGCCTGATGATGCTAATGCACACAAGAACAGGAAGACCAAAAAAAGGGGGGGAGACAGAAGAAAGACTTGTTGAGTGCATGGATTACCGCTACCGTTGGCGGACAAGACAGACACAGAGACCCCCTGCACTACGCCGCGCTCTTGGGCTCCACAGTGCAATTCCTGGGAAATGGCCTACAAGGATATGGACGACATCTGCACCCATAGATGACACAGGGGCATGAATAGCTGTACTTGGCACTCTACAGAGGTGGGCTGGGGTGCCACAGGGCCATGCCTTACAGAGGGGCCTAGCCTACGGAACTCGCCCTGGCCTAGGGAAACCCACAGCTCTCCACCCCCACCCATGCATCTCCACTGCGCGCAAAGTCAGCCGAATGATAGTGTACTCATCCCCTTGTGTCTTCTGTGATGCCCTCAAGCACCCATCCAACTCCGGGTAGGCCACCGCCAGGATCCTGAATATCAGGGGGGTCATGGTTCGACGGGCACCCCTCCCACGGTGGGAGGCCATCCCCAACTGAGCATCCACCATCTTCTTGCTCCAGCGGCGAATGTCCTCCCATCTTTTCCGGCAGTGGGTGCTCTGTCTGTGGTAGACCCCCAGGGCCCGGACGTCCTTGGCGATGGGACGCCAAATATTTTTCTTCTGGTGGGCGCTGACCTACATGAAATGTACAGGGGAAGAAGAGAAGTCATTACCAACTGCACCTTCAAAGTGAGTGGCCCCCATCCCTACCCTTGCCATGTGGCACATGCACTCACCGTCTTACATGCACACAGCACTCTGCCCCCTTCCTTCTTACATCCAGCTCTCTCCACACAGGCATAGCCCATACAACATGCTCCCTGTGTACTTACCTGTTTGTCTGGAGGACTGTAGAGTAGCGTGTACTGGGGGAGGACCCCATCAACGAGCTTCTCCAACTCCTCCGATGTGAAGGCAGGGGCCCTTTCCCCAGACGCACAAGCCATTGTCTCTTCCAGACTGAGGTCACAGCAGCACTTGCAGTGTAGGTCCTCTCCTGTCGAAGATCAGGTATTGAGTGATTGAAGTGGCGGAGCTGCTGCTGCTGGCAGTGGAGCAGGTGGTGGTGCTGATGGTGGTGCAGGTGGCAGTTCGGATGGCAGTGCTGGTGTCAGTGCTGCCAGTGGTGGGGGGAGGCTGCTGCCCTTCCCCTGAAGCCTCCGACAGAAGAAGCGCCACGGTTGGTTTTGTGGGCTCAGATTCTGTCACAGCACCAGGCCTCCTGTCCCTCCTGCCTGCAGGGGCAGGCCCTTTGCCCTTGCCGTGCGGTGGTACCTCCTTGCCCTTGCCATCTGGTGGTGCCTCCTTGCCATGTGGTGTTGCCCCCTTGTGTGCCCTTGCCATGTGGTGGTGCCTCTTTGCCCTTGCCGTGTAGTGGTGCCTCCTTGCCTTTGCCATGTGGTTGTGCCACCTTTCCCTTCCGCTTGGCAGCTGGTGCAGGCACATTGCCACTGCTGATGGGTGTCTCCTTGGAGCCTCTCACACCTGCAGTAGCTGCCGGAACTGCAGTGGCCGTGGATTGGGTGGCTAAGGTGCTGGCCTGGGTTCTGCCCACACTGGCCCAACGTGAAGGACATGGGGGGTAGGGGTAGGGAAGAGGTCAACGGCAGAGAAGAAAAGCTTCTTAGGGATACTGGGGTGGGAAGAGAGTGAAGATATGGGAGTGGAAGAAGAGGGAGTGGTTGTAGGAGGTGTCTGTCTGCTTTGTTTGGGTGCAGGTGCATGGGTTGGATGTTGCTGTGAGGTGGATGGCTGTTGTGTGTCTGAGTGCTTACGTTTGTGTACTTTGTGAGAAGGGGGCACAGACACAGTGGGAGAGGACACAGGGGAAGTGTGCATGGATGTGGGGGTGGTGACTGCCAGTGAGGGGCATCTACTGATAGGTGTTATGGTGATGGAGACAGTGGGTGTGGATGTGGTGCATGCTGGAGGGAGTGGAGACGCTACTGAAAGGGAGGTGGACGAGGAGGATGAGGGGGACACAGTGGAGGCAGTGGATGTTGTTATGTCAGCATCTGGATGGTGTTTGTGTGGGTGCCTATGGAATGATGTGTGGTGCCTCTGTTTGCCTGAGCCACTTATGTGTGTTATCTTGGGTGCATGCTGGTCTGAATGTGTGCTTGGGATAGGTTGGGGTTCAGGGGCATGGGAGTGGGCAGAGGAAGTTGGTGGGGGGAGGCTAGAAACAGGAACAATGGCTGCCATCTGGGCGGAGGCCAGAGCCTGGAATGAACTCTGTTGGGCTGCCACACCAGAGTGAATGCCTTCCAGGAATGCATTTGTATGTTGCAAGTGCCCTGCCAGGCCCTGGATAGCATTTACTATGGTTGACTGCCCAACAGAGATGGATCACAGGAGGTCAATAACCTCCTCACTCAGGGCAGCAGGGCTAACTGGGGCAGGGCCTGAGGTGCCAGGAGCAAAGGAGATGAACACCCTCCTGGGTGAGTGGGCACAGGAAACTCACTGAGGGGCTGCTGGGAGGGTGGTGCTGGTACGGGGGTAGCGGCTGTACCTGTAGTTGGGGTGGCCACAGAGCTGTCCGCCACCACTAGGGAGCTTCCATCGGAGGAGGTATCACTCTCCGAACTGTCCCCTCCTGTCTCTGCTGTGGTGCTCCCCTCGCCCTCCGTCCCACTGGTGCCCTCACCGTCAATAGATTTGGCCTCCTGGGCCCTGTGGGATGCAGCGTCCTTTGTCGCCGGTGCCTCTGCTCCTACGCCAGATGATGCTAATGCACAGAAGGACAGGATGACAAAAAGGGGGCAAAGAGACAGAGGATACACTTGGTCAATGGCAGCAAAAACACCACCGTTGTGTACACGACACACAGAGGACAACCCTACGCACTAGGCAATGCACTACCAGTCACGATGCTAGTCACCAGGCCATGGACAGTAATCCCTAACACCAGTTGCAGCATACCTGAGACCCACAGAGCCCTGCCCAGTAGTGGATGCCCACTAGCTTGTTTGGAGGTGGAGTTCATCAGGCCCTGCCCAACATGGAACCTACCCTGCAATGTCCGGCCTGGCCTAGAGGCACCAACAGGCCACATTCCCCACCCATAGACCACCCCACCACGCACAAGTAGTATATTGGGAAATGTACTCACTCCCTTGTGGCTGCTGTGATGGCCTTAAGCGCCCATCCAGCTCCGGATAGGCCACCGCCAGTATGCGGAACATCAGAGTCTCAGGTCCTCCCACCGTTTGCGACAGTGGGTGCTCCACTTGCCGTAGACCCCAAGGGTCTGCACGTCCTTGGCGATGGCACGCCTTATACCCTTTTTCTGATGGGCACTGACTTGCAGAGAAATAAAAATGGAAAAAGGTATCAGTCATCCCTTCCGGCCTGTTACACTTATGGCCCAACATAGCCCTCCCATCCCCTTACGCACAGACATTGCCCACCCTACATGCAACACGCTGCCCAGGACCCCTCAACCAACCCCCTTACACGAGGCACTCACATACAGCACTCCATGCATTCATGCCCCATGCATGGTGCTCACAGTGTACTCACCTGTTGGTCTGGAGGCCCATACAGCATTCGGTACTGGGGTAGGACCCCATCCACTAGTCTCTTCAACTCCGCAGCAGTAAAGGCAGGGGCCCTTTCCCCAGTGACACAAGCCATGGTCGGTTCCAGACACAGGTCACAGCAGCACTTGTAATGTCGGTCGTCTCCTGTGAAGGGCAGGTAGCAAGTGAGTGAACAGATAGAAAATGGCGGTGACGTCCACGGCGGTGCGTACCGTCACCGCCGGCGTACATCATCATTGGCTACAGTAACCCATAGGGCCCATTGTTAACCAAAGAGGAGTTGCACGGCAAAACTCGACCACCTCCCGCAACGGCGCACAACGTCAGCGTCATTACCTCATTTCCACCTGTCCATCCACACAGGACAGGCGGCCGCTATTTCAGGGGGGGGCAGGCCATGGCACCCAACTGCGTCACTGCACACATAGGCACATTTTGGGGCTAAACATCAACATACTGGTTCTGTAATAACATGCAATTCACTGTACATTTAGGAAATGTTGAAAACTGACCAGATGCTCCTTGTTTTGCCCCCTAGATTACAACCGCTGCGGATGAATAGGAGATGGAGGCATCCCCCCCATGTACAGACCCCTGGAGAGTAGGCAACAGTGGAGGGCAGGCACATTATCCTCACCTACAGACTTGATAGGGCCACAATCCAAGAGCTGTGTGCCCAAATGGAGCCAGACTTGATCTCAGCTATCCATCACCGCACTGGGATCCCCCCCTCTTGTGCAATTCCTATCTGTGCTCCATTTCTTAGCAACTGGCTCCTTCTAAGTTACAGTGGGCTTGGCAGCTGGAATGTCGCAGCCAATGTTCTCAAACGTGCTGACCAGAGTGTTGTCTGCCCTGATGAATCACATGCGCAGCTACATCGTTTTCCCCCAGGTGGAGGATTTGGCTACAGTGAAAGCTGATTTCTATGCAATGGGACATATCCCCAACATAATTGGGGCAATAGATGGTACACACATTGCCTTTGTCTCCTCCACCCCGGAGAAATGAACAGGTTTTCAGAAATCGAAAGAGCTTTCACTCTATGAATGTGCAGATAGTGTGCCTGGCGGACCAGTACATCTCCCACATCAATGCAAAGTATCCTGGGTCTGTGCATGATGCCTTTACCCTGAGGAATAGCAGCATTCCATATGTGATGGCTCAACTCCAGATGCACCAGGTGTAGCTAATAGGTGACCCCATGGTCCCCACCCAGTGGATTTTGGTATGTGGGTGTGGGGTTGGCCCTAAGGTTTAGTGTCTGTTAACAGGTATCCCTCGGTATTTGCAAGTGACTCTGGTTACCCCAACCTCTCATGGATACTGACCCCAGTGAGGAATGCCAGGACAAGTACAGAGGAACGTTAAAATGAGGCACACGGGCGAACAAAAAGAATTATAGAGTGAACCTTTGGCCTCCTGAAGGCCAGGTTTCGGTGCCTCCATCTAACAGGTGGTTCCCTATGCTACTCACCGAAGAAGGTGTGCCAGATCATTGTGGCATGCTGTATGTTGCATAACCTTGCCTTGGGACGCCAAGTGCCTTTCCTGCAGGAGGATGAGGCTGGAGATGGGTGTGTGGCAGCATTGGAGCCTGTGGACCGTGACGAAGATGAGGCAGAGGATGAGGATGTGGACAACACAACAGCAATCATTTGACAGTACTTCCAATGACACACAGCTAAGACACTGTAACTTCACCTACCATTGCAGTTTTGTGTTGTAACTTTTCACTGGCAGGCTGATGTTCCGACCACTATGGCCACTTACTTTACCCTTTGACATGTCTATTCACAGATCTCTGTGCCCCAGTCTGGCTCCTGGTGTATTGAATGCAGCAAACTACAGGTCATACCTAAGTATACATGACTGTACAGTTAAATTGCAATGTCTACAGATTGTGATACGAATACATAGTTCAATCACTTGACAGACTCAATACTTGTATTTTTTACAAGGATGTTTATTCATGTGCTATTAAGTGGATGGGATATTGGTATAGGCTGGGGGGGTGGTGTAGGAGAGTCCAGGATAGAGTCTGGTCTATTTGTATCACAGGTGCATTGTCCACAGGGGCATAGGAAGTGGAGCAATGGCATTTCAAGGTGGACAGGGTAACAGAGTGGGACACAAGGGTGACAATCAGGAGAGTCTTATTTCCTGGCGGAGGTCTTGGCAATAGTCTCTGGCTTCTGCCTGTATCACAGGGACTGTTTGCGTGGTGGTTACCTTCTGCAGGGGGTGGGATGCTGGTAGCCTGTTGTTCCTGTGGCGGGGCCTCCTGTCCACTAGTTTCAGCGGAGGTGGAGGGCTGTTCATTGGTGTGGATAGTCTCAGGGGCCCGTTGGTGTGCCACTGCCTCCCTCATGGTGTTGGCCATGTCTGCCAGCACCCCTGCAATGGTGACCAGGGTGGGTGGATGTCCCTCAGGTCCTCCATGATCCCCAGGTACTGTCCCTCCTGCAGCCTGCTGGGTCTCCTGCAACTTGGCCAGTATCTGACCCATCGTCTCATGGGAATGGCAGTATGCTCCCAGGATGTTGGTGAGTGCCTCATGGAGAGTGGGTTCCCTGGGCCTGTCCTCCCCCTGTTGCACAACAGTCCTCCCAGCTTCCCTGTTGTCCTGTGCCTCTGTCCCCTGAACCGTGTGCCCACTGCCACTGACCCCAGGTCCCTGATCGGCCTGTGTGTGTGGGGTTGCCTGGGGTCACTGTAGTGGTGGATACACTGCTGATTGACATGTCCTGGGGACAGAGGTATGGGCCCACTGGGTGGGTGCTGTGGTGGTGTTTCCTGAGGGGGAGGATCTGTGGTGGTATGGGACTGTGCCTGGGTAACCAACTGTCTGGAGGTCCCTGATGGGCCAGGTTGGTCATCCAGATCCAGGCGTCCAGAGCTGCTGTCATCACTGTGGGTCTCTTCTGTGGGGGGACTGGATGTTGATGGCACCTCCCTTCTGGTGACGTTGGGTGTGGGACCTGTGGGGATGAAAATGCAGTGTTATTGTTTCTGCGTGTGACATGTTGTGCATGGGTGTGTTGCCCTGTATGGTTGTGATTGCCCTGGCAGCTTTGCCTTGTGTGAGTAGTTATTTGGTGGCCTAGGTGATTCTCTCTAATGTGCATGCTTTAGTGATGGGTGTCCATGCAGGGCTGTGAGTGATGTCCATGCATTGGTGGTGCATGCAGGGTTTGGTATTGGGATGGGTGGGGTGTGATCGGTGGGTGTATGTGAGGTGGTGGGGTGATGGGGTGAGGGTAGGTGTGGGGGTCTGTGATGGCATGCAGGTAGGGGGGGTGATAGTAATAGAGATTTGACTTACCAGAGTCCAGTCTTCCAGCTACTCCTGCCAGACCCTCAGGATGCAGTATTGCCAAGACTTGCTCCTCCCATGTTAGTTGTGGGGGAGGAGGTGGGGGTCCACCGCCAGTCCTCTGTACTGCTATCTGGTGTCTTGCTACCACGGAACGCACCTTCCCCCGTAGGTCGTTCCACCTCTTCCTGATGTCATCCCTTGTTCTTGGGTGCTGTTCCATGGCATTGACCCTGTCCACGATTCTCCGCCATAGCTCCATCTTCCTCGTGATGGATGTCTGCTGCACGTGTGAACTGGATAGCTGTGGCTCTACCCGGATGATTTCCTCCACCATGACCCTTAGCTCCTCATCTGAGAACTTGGGGTGTATTTGTGGTGCCATGGGTGTAGTGTGTGTGGTGTGTGTGAGGGTGTGTGTGGTGATGTGTTGGGGTGTGTGCTGTGGGGTGTGTGAATGGTGTATGGGTGATGGTGTTCTGTGGCTCTGGTTCTGTGGGTGCTCTTGGCGTCTCTCTCTGTTGTAAAAAAATGTATGTCTTAAAGGGTTGTGGGTAGTGTGTGTGTGTGTGTTTTATATTGGTGTCGGTGTGTGGGTGTGGTGTATGTATGTGTGTCAGGTGTGTGTAGTTTGAATTGTCCAATGTGGTGTTGTTTTGTATGTGTGTGTGCATTTTGAGTGCAGCAGTATGTAGCGCCAATGGTTTACCGCGGTTGAATGTCCGCCGCAGTGATTTGTGGCTCATAATGCTGTGGGCGTAGTTCTGTTGGCATAACGGTGTGGGTTTTGGTACCGCCAGTTTATCACTGACCTTTGGGCTGGCGGACTTGTGTGTGTGGCTGTATAGTGATGGATTGCTATTTGTATTTCATAATATGGTTAGAGGTATACCGCCACGGTATGTTGTCGGCAGTCGGCATGGCGGTAAGCGGGACTTACCGCCAGTGTCATAATGAGGGCCATAATCTCAGAAATAGACATAATATAAAAACGCATGACAGATATCAATATACTGATACACACCAATCTCGTTCCTTTCCGGACTCACCGGAAAAACACAGTGAGAGAGGTGAATGGTCAGAGCGAAGATCTGAGTACGTGAAACTGAGACAGGAATCACAACACTCTACAGAAATTTCTATTAAAAAAGAAGAGAAAATTCCCCAACACAACCCCCAATTTGGAGAAAAAAAAAAGTGGTAGCAGCTGTGATTCGTCAGGCCACTCAAGAAGAGGGCTCTATTGAAGAACAAGATGTGGGCCCTAGCTCTGCTAGACAGCTCAGCAGAGGTCCCAATAGTTTGTTGGAATATTCAAGAGCATCTGAAGGTGAAAACAACTGATGACTTCTTGTAAGTTGAAACTGCGGACATGCGTGTCTCCACGCCAGACAGGGTGTACAAAGTAACAATACAGTTAGAAGGAGACACTGAAAGCACAATTGACGCAATCTTTTGGGACTGCATTGTTAACATTTACGATATTTTACTGCCCGAAAAGGATTGAGCACCTGAATTTGTCCGTACTTGCCGATATGGGGAAGAGGTTATCAAACCTTCTTTCTCGCCTCTTGTTTCCGATGAGCTTGCAGAATCCTACGCCATTGATTGGGCAAAGGCACAGGCACCCGCGTCATATCGCAACCACGTAGGGTGGGATAAAGATTCACCCTATAATGTAATTTCAATTAAAAATCAACTCCAACCTCAACTCCAATACCCAATGAAGCATGATGCTAAAGCACCCGTGAAGGAAATCATCACACAATTAGAGTACCAGGGCCTAATCGAACCCTGTGTCTCACCAATTAATAATCCTCTGTTTCCTGTAGCTAAACCAGACCATTCATACAGAATAGTCGTAGACTACAGACACTTAAACAGTCATACACACACATATGCTTTACAAAACTCTCATAGCACGGACTTATGAATAACATAGTGCGCAAAAAATACAAAACAACATTGGATATTTCCAAAGGCTTCTTCTGCCAAAATATAGCACCTGAAAGTAGAGACTTAACAAATTTCAGTGCACTAGGCTCCCAGAAAAAAATCTGTTGTTTACCATAGGGGTACAAGAACAGTCCAGGACTTCTATATGGCATGACACTGACCCTGAAGCATTGTCTTATGTAGATGATATCTACCCTACTGACGATGAATTATTGCAACTTCTAAGATGGGTAGCCCGCATTTATGAAGGATTTGCTGAATTCGGCTAAAAATTCTACTTAAAAAAAATAAAAATAGCCTTCATTAGTGTCCTGTTTCTGGGATACAAATTATCAAGTGAAGGAAAGAGCCTAGCGCCCCAATTCTTAGAAAAATGCAGTTACAACCTCCAAATACCATTAAAAAACTCCAATCACTTATGGGCTTTCTAAATTCTAGTAGAATATACAATCCAGATTATGCATCGTGCATCAAACCCTTATATGACTTGGTACGTCCTGACTTTTCCAGTAAATTCAAACACACACGCATCCTCAGAGCATTGCAGCAAGACATGCTTGCAGCACAACACCTACACACAAGGGACAATAAAAAAACATCTGGTCATCAGAGTAATTGCTGGTGCCATTGGTTTCACCTATGTAACATTCAATGAGGGTGAGACAGACCCGATAGCATACAAATCACATTTGTACTCAACAGCAGAACAACGTTTTGCTCCCACCTAGAAAACTCACTGCTGTTCAGATGGCTGCCATTAAAGAAAGACTATGAGCCCTGGGGAAACGCATTATTGTCGTATCTCCAATCCCAGTCCTTGAGGCTGTTACCAAAGCCAGTGCTCCATACGCTAAAGCATTACATCCACGTTGGATACAATGGGCAACGTCTCTGACAGCCACTAATGTTGACTATATTTTTCACCCAAAGTTACAAACTCAATAATTTTTGCAATATGAACTAGAATAAATTGCCTACTGATCAATATCAGAGTCATGAACACCCATGGCTCCGCACAACCTGCAATAGGCACAAAGCATCAATACTCTGCTGCTTGCGCAGTCATTAGCGGCTATATGGAAGGTAGTAAATTCCATCCACAACATACCTTTATGCAAACCCTAGGGGATTGCACTGCACAACCAGCAGAGCTAAGGTCTCAGGTGATGGCATTGAAACATATGGATCCTGACCAGCTAACGCTGATTGTCTGTGATTCGTACTACTATGCTCAGTCCTTCAATGAATATCTGCAATATTGACACCAGAATGGGTTCAGAGATTCCAGAGGTAACAATATCAAACACAGACTTCTGCGGGGAAAGCAGTGGATCTGAAGGAAACCCTACCAAATGTTCATGTTGTACATACACTTGGACACCAGCACATTGGAATACACACTGCTGGGAATACACTGGCTGATGAAGCAGCCAAATCAGCAGTAGCCATGGCTTCTGTTGCTACAGTAACTTGTTCTAGACTGAAACAGGACAATGAAATATGGGCTGCCATGGCTGAAGGCATGCCCTTGCCAAAAGCATTTCCTGCTAAATATTCCTACCGGATGGCAGACTTGTTTTCCGCCATAGATATAATACCAGGCAGAATTAAATCTTAACATGCTGTGCTCTAACACACCTTAGGTAGGAACTATCTCTACAAACCTTAGTGACAGTATGGTAGTGATATTCTTATGTTTTACTTTCCTTGTCACAACTTTAATCTTATTGTGCTTCATCGTCCTAGTTATTGCAATTTATGCTTTATTATCTAAGATGCAGTTATTTCAATAAAACCTTATTGAACTTTACCCTGGCTCTGATTGTCCATGCATATGTGAGATTAATGTAACTGAGAGAAACGGATGAGATCTGAGTGACCACGATTCCCCGGAGGAGTCACGTATGTCATGAGCCCAGTTGCCCCAATCATCCCCACTCTTGGGTGGAGGTGAAGCACTCCTCCATGCAAAAGCTTGCGGACACAGGAATCGTAATTCCCAAATTACAGATTAAGACAGCCAGCAAATGCCAGGCCGCCGGCTAGCTTAAAAGTGGTGGTGCCGGAGGTCTGACTGTGGTGCTTTCGCCAAGGTCGTAAAGTACTTTGGTGGCGGTCCGACCTCCACTGCGAGTGTGGTGGTCTTAGGACCGCCACACTCGTAATTAGGACCCTAGTTTCTATAGAAAAAGTGTTATTTACCTATATCGTTGGTGCCAGTTGATCAATCGTCACAAAAGTTTTAAAAAAAAATTGCCAGTCACGTCAGCTGCTGTCTGTAAAGTTTCATTCGGGGATGATCCATCAAGCAGGGGCTGAGAAAAGGGGGGGTCTGCAGCTCCAGCCAAATGTTTTAAAAAAATTAAGCCCATTCAGAAGCCCCCCCATGAGCCAACTCCTGGGGTCATTCTTTATTGTGATGCAGGGGTGCTGCACCCCCTCCACAGCCCCGGGGGCAGCTATCCCCAGGGCTTTTATCACTTCTAACAGGGGGTGCCTCCTGCTCCTGCAGCCCGGGGTCTGCCATCTCCCTGGGGTACTGTTTATTGTAGTGAAAGGGGCCATGCCCCGCCCACAGCCGTAGGGACTGCCACCTCCCTGGGGCTTTTATCACTTGTAATGGGGGTGGGGACCCCCACCCCGGTAACAGTTCGGGGGACCTCCACCTTCTCAGGGCTTCAAATTATTATGATGTAGGGCCCCACCACAACACCGGGGACTACCACCTCTCCTGGGTTTTAATGTAATTATTGGCAAGGGGCCAAGCGCTCCCCCGCAGCCCCAAGGATAGACACCTCCCTGGGGTGTTTAGTACTCTGCGTGCAGGGGGGGGCGTGCATCCCCCCTCCACATCCCACGGTACCACCACATCCCCGGGGCAATCTGTAAAAAAATAAAAAGGGGGTGAGCTTCAGAACCCGCAATCCCCGGGGCTCTTTTTGTGGGAGGGGCCACTCAGCCCCCCTTGAGGAGCCACTGATGGCCCTGGGGCCCATCACCCCTGACCCACAGCCAGCTCCAGCCACATGCCAGGGTACCCACTCCCAGGACAAAGCTGTTTGCTGTGGCTTGGTGGCAGCAATCCACAGCAAACACTCTACTCCAATGAAGGAAGAGCTATCAACAGCTCTCCTATCATTGGGGCGGAGGTTTCCTCTGTCTGCCTTCCCACAGGGAGAAAACTGTTTTAGCATTTCCCTCTCTGTGACAGCAATCCTGGCTCTCGCAGGAGGTGAGGAGCCAGGTGGCACTGTGGGGGCCATCAGGCTACACTATAACCACCCAAAAAGCACAGCACAGTATTGGGTGGGTATAGGGGTTTGCCACAGGGACTGGCCGCAGACTGGCCCTGTGGCCAATTCAGCCACGCAACGGTGGAAGGCCTCAGTGTATAGTAATGAAAATTGCTATATGTAAAAAAAAAAAAAAAAATTCACTGAAAAACAAAGGTTAGAGGGACATTATAGTTAGGCAATAGAATTTTAAAAAACTATAGAAATTTGCTAAAAAAAACAAAGGTTACAGGGACTGTATAGTTAGGTTCACATTTTAAACTAACAAAACCATAGAAGTTCACCTGTTATAGTTAGAGTTATCGCACGTACCTGTAGGTCATGCCCTAAGGTAACTATAACTCGCACTCATGCCATGCACTGCTAATAACCCTACAATTACCGCACTCATGACATCCTTGATGACATCATTGATAGTATCAATGTAATATTTGCAGTAAAGGTTTTGACGAAAAAACTGTGCATTGCGGGGGCACAGGTTATAGCTACCTTATGGCACCGTAGGGAGCATTTGGGGCTTGTTAAAATGTAGTTTGTCAGGGTGTCTTTTTTCACATCTTTGAGTCTTTGGTGATATTTGTTTTGGCGGACTTAAAAGTGGGTAGTGCCTCTGCTGGTGCCCCTCTTCTCTCCAGTAGTTTGAAGCTGTGCTTCCTTGTCCTGGGTTATGGCATGTACCAGAGGGTTTGTTTGGTGGCTCTATGGGTTCTGGCTTGCTTGAGGGGAGGGGGGGGCGACTTAGTAGGTGGAATTGGTGATCCAGGTGGTGATTTGTTCCAGTTGGGTTGTGGGGGTGGGCTGGTTGATGTTGAGGGTGTCCATTCATTGGGTCTGTGTTACTTTTTTCCACCTGTGGAAAGGGGTGTTGGGGGTGCTGGTGGCGGTCCATGGTGATTCTGCGATGGTGAAGTGGACGAAGGAGTGGTCGGTCCAGGTGAGTTCTGTGGCAAGTCTGTATTTGACTCTGTTGCTGGCAGTGAAGCTCAGGTCCAGCATGTGTCCTGCTCTGTGTGTGGGTTTGGTGACCAGCTGGGCAGGCTATTGTGGCTCATGTGTTCCAGGAGGTTGGCAGAGTGGGGTCATCCAGGTGGTAGTTGACGTCTTCGAGGAAGATGTAGTGCTTGGACTTCATAACTGGTGGGGCAATGAAGTCAGTGATGGTGTGGCAGAAATGAGTGATCAGTCCTGGGGGTCTGTAGGTAAGGATGTCTCTGATGGTCGGTGTTGAACCTCGCCCTTTCCACAGGGTCATTCCCCAAACTTTTTGCCTTGTCCTCCTAATTGTTCTGACCCTTTTTGGCTGACATTATGACTCTGGGCACTTTACCACTGCTAATCAGTGCTAAAGAGCATGTGCTCTCCCTTGTAATCTTGGTACGATTGGTCTATACCTAATTGGCACATTTAATTTACCTGTAAGTCCCTTGTATAGTGGTATCTCTATACCCAGGGCATGTAAATTAAATGCTACTAGTGGGCCTGCAGCGCTGCTTGCGCCACCCACTGAAGTAGCCTTTCAAACCTGTCTCAGGCCTGTGGGCACAGGACCTACGTGTGCAGTCTTCTGCCACAGGGACCTGGCATCTAAATTTACTTGCCAGGCCCAGAAATCCAGTTTTACTGCATGTAAGTCACCCCTAAGGTAGGCCCTAGCTTGCCCTATGGGCAGGGTGCTATGTATGTAGAAGGCAGGATATGTGCCTAGTAGGTTTATTTGGTTTCTCACTGCTGTGACTGCTGACTTCTCATAGGATTGCATTGGAAATGCCCTTCTTTATGTCTAGGGGATATTGTCTGATTTATGAGAGTTAGTGTAGGCATGTTTGGTATGGTTGTAATGGTAGTGAGAAATGCCGCTTACTGGTGTAGGTGAATTTTTTGTTATCATTACAGAAATGCCAATTCTACAAAGTAAACATTTCTCTGTGCTTATGACCCTGGTGTTTTGCAGCTTGACTCCAATCCACATCTGAGCAGAGTGACATTTGGGCTCTGTGCATACTTCTCAGACAGCCTGTACACAGGGAGGGTGAAGGTGTCACAGAGGTACATCTGCATTTTGAATAGTCATCCTGAGCTGAGAGAAGGGGGAAGCGGGGCACAAATGGATCTATAAAGGCTGTGTCCTGGCCTCACAAAAAAGAGTTGTTTAGCCCCAACTGATTTCTGAAGCCTGTGCTGGAGGAAAGAGGGAACCCCCCAGAACCAGGTGTAGTTGGTTGAAACCCCCTCTCCTCTTTATTGGAAATGTTTTGCAAAACTGAGTATAAGTACAGGGGATTTTCCCCACAATTGGGAGACACTGGTGACATTTTGGAACTGGACACAGAATGCTGCTAGAGGGACTCACCAGGAACTACCATGGACTGCTACTACTGTGCTGACCTGTGACCTGCCTGGTTACTGTGAGGATCTGCCACTTGTCTGCATCCACCTTGCACTGGCCTGCTGCTGGGCCCTGCCACCCTGTGCTCCATTGAGCTTTGTCCCCCAGGGGCGGGGTGCTGTGACCCCTGACCCCTCAACTTCCTAAAGCACAAGGAGTGCTTCCTTTCATCAAGTAGAACCTTGAGATCGTTTTCTTTCAGCTGGTTGTGCGCTTGGAAGCGCTGTGGCCGTAAATCCTCAAGTGCTTTGAAAAGTGCTTTCAGTCATTTTATCTCCCCCTGCACTTTGAAAAGCGCATTGCCACCGTGACAGACTCACCGCTGCAACACAGCTTTGTTGTGTGAGGGTGCTGGAGTTGCGCTGCCCCTGGGGACCCGGGCGCCCCGGGGGCACCACTGAAAGCCAAGAAAGGTGCGAGTGTGCTCCAACCGAGCGCCTGGGGCAGAATACACTCCGAGGAGCACCCGGGGCACAAGCAGTCACCCAACATGGTGCCTGCCCTTTGCCTGTTGCTAGAAGACAGGCGAGAAAGGAAGCCTCATCGGAGGCTTCCCACCCCACCAGAGCCCCTAGCTATTTGGTGAATGGGCAGGGAGGAAGCCTCATCGGAGGCTCCCCCTGCCCCAACAGAGGCCCCAGTTATCTTTTGAGACTGCAGGCAGGGCGGAAGCCTCGCTGGAGGACCCACCACCGCAAGGTTTCACTGGTTGTGCACCCAGGAGAGTCGGTGAGGCCTGTCCCGATTTGGGCCCCAATCATTGTTGCTGGCTTTAGCCCCCCCCTGGAGGGCCAGTTGAGGCCTGGGGGGCCCCCCAGAGATTGTAGGTCGCCAGAAGGGCCCGATATAAAATCATATGGGGTGTGTGTTGCCTTCCTCCCCCCAAATCATCGCGAGGCCCCTGTTTTGCGCTGTGGTGCATCGGGGGCCCCCTTTCTCCTCTTCGTGGCACTAGAAGTGCCTTATCTTCACAAAAACGTGTACTTGGTAGGGACCATACATTTTCCTAATCTTCCTTTGTTGGACTTTGTGGGGATTGTTATGCTAACCTGTTTCTGATATGAGGTGACTCCTATGTGCCGATGTTCCTTTTTATGGGCATTCCATGTTGATATGTTTTCATAACAAGTGCATTTCTTTAGCAATGTGATTCCTGACTATGGCTTATGTTGCACAATAATAAGTGACCTATGTGTTTGATGTAACTACTGCTGGTTCTGCAGAGTAACTATTGCGTACTGTTCTGACAACTGCTAAGGTAGCAGGTTATTACTGACATGTTGTGTTTGATCTAAATATGTTTTGTCCAGTACAGTTTATTTTTACATAAATTGGTTTTGTGTTCCTTTGTGGTGTATATATTACATCACTTGTGTTGTGTGTGTTGTGAAAATGCTTTACACATTGCCTTCGGGTTAGGCCTAACTGCTCGTGCCAAGTTACCAAGGGGGTGCCTTTGGTGTGGCTTCTGCACGTCACCTGACCTTTTCACCAACACCATTATTGCTTTACAGTTCTTTGCTTCCACAGCAATACATACTTTTTCCCATGCTATTCATGGATGAGCTTCAAATGTTAGTCGACGGCGACAGATCAGCTTTTCTGATCTTAATAGATCTTTCTGCCACCTTTAACATAGTAGACCACAATATTCTCTTAGAAAGACTCTCTTTAGCTGGAGTAACTGGTGTTGCTTTGAGCTGGTTACAATCCTATTTGTCAGGGTACAGCCAGGCCATTGTTAACCCTCCTTATTGGTCTGCTTTCAAGGATGTGAAACATGGCGTTCCCCAGGGGTCAGCTCTTAGGACTATTCTGTTCAATTTCCATATGAGACCCCTGGTGTTAGACTTGTAATCCTTGGCATGGTCTCCCCTAACATTTTGCCTGTGTTTCCCAGGTTGTTGGTGTGTGCTGGACTCTGTTTTTGCTGTTTGTGATACTCTGGGCACCTTACCATTGCTATCCAGTGCTAAAGTGCAAGCTCCCCCATTGTAAAATGTATGTGTAATCAGATTTCCATGATTGGCATATTTGATTTACTAATAAGTCCCTAGTACAGTGCATTAGAGGTGCCCAGGGCCTGTAAATCAAATGCTACTGGTGGGCCTGCAGCACTGGTTGTGCCACCCACACGAGTAGCCCTGTTAACATGGCTCAGACCTGCCACTGCAGTGTCTGTGTGTGCAGTTTTAAACTGCCAGTTTGGACTTGGCAAGTGTACCCACTTGTCAGGCCTACACCTTCCCTTTTTATACATGTAAGGCACCCCTAAGGTAGGCCCTAGGTAGGCCCATGGGCAGGGTGCAGTGTATGTTAAGGGCCTGTCTATCTCATAGGTTAACATGGGGGCTGCCTTTTAATATTATTAAAGCTCAGATTCCCTTTGGGAGCAGATAGGCATGTGGAGTTTGGGGTCTCTGAACTCACAATTTAAAAATACATCTTTTAGTGAAGCTGTTTTTTAGATTGGGTGTTTGAAAATGTCACTTTTAGAAAGTAGGCATTTGTTTGCTTAAACCATTCTGTGACTCTACTTGTTTGTGGATTCCCTGTCAGGGTCAGTTTGACAGTTGGGCTGCTTGCACCTCTCCTCTAGACAGTGACACAAAGGGAGCTGGAGTGTAGCCTGCATGTCCTGATGGGGGCCATCTGGGCTGAGGGGAGGGGAGGAGTGGTCACTTACACCTGAAAGTGCTGTGCCTGCCCTCACACAATGCAGTCTCCAACCCCCTGTGTGTGTCTGCGGCCTGGCCAGAGCAAGGCCGGATTTTAAAAACAACAGAGACTTCTCTTTCACGTAGGCCTACTTCAAAGGCAGAAAGGGGTATAAGAAGAGCCCCCAAAACCCCTGAAGATTAGATCACTTCTGGAATCATGAAGCACCTCTGCCAAGGAGAAGAGCTGAGGAGAAGTGCTGCCCCTGCCTGTTACTGTGCTTTGTTGGGCTATCCTGCAGTTGCTGCTTCTGTCTGTGAAAGGGGACACAGACTGGACTTTGTGTGCATTCCTACTTGAGAAGAATCTCCAAGGGCTAGAACAGAGCTTGCCTCCTATTGTTGAAGTCTCAGGACCATCAAAGTCTTCCCCTGCCAGCACCTGGACTCTCTGCTGAGACTCCTGCCCTGCCAAGTGGTGCCCTATCCATTCGATGGGCCCTTGAAAGGTGAAGTTGGCAGACAAGAACTGCACAGACTGCCATGCTGGGAACTTTTTTTACACACCTTACGTGATGCCACTGATAAATGGCGCGCCGCCGGCTTCGCAGCTAAAATCAGTGCTCCACCTGCATCCCGGCTGGAAGATCGATGCAACGTGGCTGGAGAAATGACACGCAATACCCGCTAATGGAAGCTGATAACAGCGCAAACCCCACGCAGTGCGGTTTTGTGATTCAGTCCGACTGGATTTTCAATGCAACCTCGCTGGGCGTGGAAAATCAATGCAAAGCCTGCCTGGACCCGAGGTGTCTGTCTGGATGGATGCATCCCTTTCTTGCGGGAGAGAAGAAACAACGCACGCCGACCCGACCGGAGGAGGAACGGCGTACGGTCTCGCTTGCGAGTGAGAAATTGATGCAGCGCTGCCCTTTTTTGATGCACACTCACATGTGCTGTTTTATTTTGACGCAACCCAGGCACTTTTGTGAAATAACAGCAGTCTCACTGTCTTCTAAGGATTAAGACGTTCTTTTGAAAATTCATATCTTGACTTGTGTATGTTGGATTTTTGTTGTTTTGGTCTTGTTTTGTTTAGATAAATATTATTATTTTTCTAAACCAATGTTGTGTCATTTTGTAGTGTTTTCACTCAGTTACTGTGTGTTTTGGTACAAATACTTCACACATTGCTTCTGAAGTTAAGCTGCCTGCTCAGGCCAAGCTACCAATAGGTTGAGCAGGGGTTAACTGAGGGTAATTCTCCTTTACCCAGACTAGAGTGAGGGTCCTTGCTTGGACACAGGGGAACCTGACTGCCAACCAAAGACTCAATTTCTAACACCTGGTGACCCTTATTAAAACTCATAAAGTCAGCGTGGTGAATTATGCCGACTGCACCCAATTAATTTTGTCATTGGACAGTGATCACCAGGCAGAGACCTTGATCATTCATAATTGTATGAAAGACATTGCCACTTGGCTGAACACCAACTCTTTGAACTTTAACATAGACAAAACGGGGTTGCTCAGCCAACAAAGTTCCTTTTAGTCTGCCAACCAAGTTTTGGCCTTTATCCACAGAGGCAGAGCTCTCCCCCTCAGACACTGTCTGTAATTTAGGAGTGACATTTGACAGTAAATTATCCCTGGAAGCCCATGTTACTAAAGTAGCTGGGACTTGTTTCTCACTGCTTCTGGGCTTGTGAAAACTCCTCCCTCTATTAACTCTGTCTGCCAAATCTCTGCTTGTACGCAGTGTGATCTAGAGCAGGCTGGACTACTGTAATGCACTCCTCTTAGGAGCCCCCGACTGTGTGTTGCATAGATGACATTGAGTCCAGGTTGCAGCTCCTAAGAAGACTTTAGAGTGGCCCAGGAGATATTCTGCTTTGGAGGCACTGAGGGAGCTGCATTGGCTTGCAATCAGGAAAAGGATCGCCTTTAGTGTTCTGCATAGTGTTCAAGGCCTTTCAGGGTCGTGGCCCTATTTGTTTCCAGAACAGCTTTAAAAAATGTGTACCGGGAGACATCTCCATTCATCATCAGCCAATCTCGTAAGTATTGCCAACTTCAAGAAGGTTGGGCAGGGTAGACGTTCCTTCCTTGTGAAGACAGCCCAACTTTGGAATCAGTTCCCTGCTTTTATCAGACACTCAACTGATATTTTATGTTTTAGAAGGGTCTTGGAAACCTAGCTCTTTCACCCACTGATTTCTTTTCTTGCCTTCAGTATTGTTATAGGTTGTTCAGTTATTAGATTTAGGATACCTTTCAGGTGGCAGATGCGCTCTATAAATATTTTAAATAGATAAATGATAAATAATACATTTATTAGTAATGCATTACATTGCCATATAACATTTGTGAAACTAACTTGTGAGCCGTTCTGCCTCCTCAGTTGCTCATATACATGCAACATTATTCAGCTTGTGTTTGCCACAACCTGACCTCTCTGACTGTCACAAACACTCCTAGGTCCCATTTCTACCAGAAGTAATTTTTTATAGTTATCATCCAATTCCATTAACAGAATTTAGCCAATCTCCTCAATTCACTGCACAATAATACAAAGATATTAACCAAATGGGTAACTGATAAAGTTGTTTCCATTAATGAAGAAGAACGGAGAAATATAACCTGAACATTATAGAGTAATGAAGCCAACAAAGTGACCCTAAGTGCCTTAACCTTCATATGTAAATCATTTGTTGATGGGAGGAATGCTTGTAAACAGTCAGAACAACTGCCAATCTTTCTGCCTAATATTCCAACCTATTGGTTTTCGTCCACTTTGCCAATCTAAACAGAGGACCTCCCAACCGAGAACTAAAGCTGCACCCTACTGACGAGGCTCAAATGGGCCAAAACCAATTTAAAGTTACTTCTGTTTCTATTCAGAGAGGACGTTGTCTGGCAGTTCGGGCTGAACTGTTCCTAAGGAAGCAGGACCAAGGATGATTTGCCTGTGTCTGTCTCCTGTTGGAAGTGACATGGTGGACAAAAGAACAATGGACTGGAATGGGGCCTAGAGTACTTACCTTGGCTGAAATAAATTAATCATTCTACCAATCACTTTTTTGATTGTGTTCATCATAACTCAGACACAGTTCTTCTTCTAAAGTAAGGGGACCCAATTCAATATGGAGTAAGTCTCAATACTCAGGTTTGTATACGAATATACAAGCTAAGTGGTGTATCCCAGATGTCACTTGCCCTCATCTCCTTGACCCAGCATTTGCCAAACATGGATAACATTTTTTGTATTAGTAAAAGTGTTTAGAGACATGAGAAAATGTCCCTCTATGAAGGGTCACCCCAAACTTTTTGTTTTCCTCCTACTCTTCTGACCTCTTTTTTGCTGACTTTAGGAATTTGTGCACTTTACCACTGCTATCCAGTGCTAAAGTGATTGTGCTCTCTCCCCTAAAACATGGTAGCTTTGGCTCATACCCAATTGGCATATTTAATTTACTTGCAAATTCCTAGTAAGTGCACTACATGTGTCAGGTCCTGTAAATAAAATGCTACCAGGGGGTCTGCAGCACTGATTGTGCCACCCACCTCGGTAGCCCCTTAACTATGTCTCAGGCCTGCCATTGCAGAGCCAATGTGAGCAGTTTTACACTGCCATGTTGACCTGGCAAGATAAACCTCTTGTCAGGCCCAAAGCATCCCTTTTTATACATATGTCATCCCTGAGGTAGGCCCTATCACAGCTGCTGCAAGGATCGAGCACACCACATCGCTGTTGTGAGAATCAGAGCACCGCATTGCTGACTGTGTGATGCATCACCCCTGCTGCATAGCCCAGAGTCAATGCATCGCCTTCATTCTTCGGACCAACACATCTGCATCACTTCACTGCTTTCTACGGGCTGGACCCAGAACTAATGCATCACATTGTTGTGCCTATTAAACCCAAGGGATCACATGGACGAAGGTACTCTTGCTCAGCGTGCCATGCGTGGGTCTTGTAGCCATCCTGCACTCCATCACGGTCAGCCTGATCTCTTGACTTGGCCTGGTGTAGCGCATCAGATAGCCCCAGTTGGCACTTTCTGCTGCTAAGCACTATAATGTCATTTATTCTTTAAAAATTCACATCTCAACTTCTACTAATTGGATTTTTCTCATTTTGGTCTTGTTTTGTTAATTAAAATAATTTCTGTCTTTTGAACCTGGCGTGGATTATTTTTGCATGGTGTTTTCACAGTTTACTATTTAAAGTGTTGCACAAATACCTCACACATAGCCTCTTAAGTTAAGCCTTATTGCTCTTTGCCAAGCTACCAGGGGGTGAGTACAGAATAATTTTGGGTGTGTTGTGACTTACCCTAGCTAGGATTGTGGTCCCTACAGGGACAGAGTGGATACCTCTGCCAACCAGGGACCCAATTCTAACAGATGGGATAAACTTTCCTGTGACCTGACAACACTTTTGTGGATAAGCCACTAGATAAGTGGTTTACACTGGCAGAGCCAGTGGGAGTTTAATTTGTGCAAACAGAAAACTTTCCAGACACTAAATAGAGTGAGTGTCAGAACCCCTTCCAACCCAACATTGGGGCAATGTAAGTTTATGGGAATGGGGCTCTCAGATTGACAGCAGTGCTCCCACATTGCCAAACTCTAAATGAGGCTCTTATTCTTCATTTGCTTTAATTGAGCCATTGTACTAACCTGCCTGATAGTAATGATTTGTAAAAGGAAAGCATCTCCGTGCCTGAGCTTTTAGTTTTTTTTTCACCTCATCATTAAATTTGTGTGAGGATTGCGAAGACTTTTTTTACTTCCTTGTTGGCAGTGGGTATATTGTCCATGATAGCTAAAATCTCATGGTCCTATCATTCTGCTGGCTTGGCACTGTCAGAATCAAGCTCTGCTAGTATTTTGACTGAATGAATCAAGGAGACTAGATAGAGTCTTCTTGCCAATGTGTTCGATGTTTCTAGGGTTTATCACTCCAGTTTCTGGTTTGGCATATAAGGGCAAAATTGGAGATTTTGAAAGGGGTGAGGTAAAGGATGTTCTTTCAAGTTATATGATGCTGTGGTCTGTAGGTACTAAGATATCAAATAGCAGAATAAAGGAAGGGGTCAGCCAGGATTCAGGTGAGCTCAGAGTATACAGCCCATACACAGTGAAGGCAATTATTTTCTCGTCACCAGGCTACAGGAAAACAGACAGTTGAAGGCAATGCAAATGACCAGGCCTTTTCCTGTGTCCATATTGCCAAACATATATTGACCACCCCTCCATATAATCAATTCAGTTCCCCAAAAATAATGTTCTTCAGTTCTACCTGCCTTTTGTGTGTGCTTGCCCTTACATTTCAATTTATGAAGAATTTGGGGGTTATTCTAACTTTGGAGGAGTGTTAATCCGTCCCAAAAGTGACGGTAAAGTGACGGATATACCACCAGCCGTATTACGAGTTCCATATGATATAATGGACTCGTAATACGGCTGGTGGTAAATCCGTCACTTTTCCGTCACTTTTGGGACGGATTAACACCTCCTCCAAAGTTAGAATAACCCCCTATATCTTTTGTGAATGGTGTTCGCTTGAAGACACAGCAGAATAATATGAAGATGATTATTCTCTGTATAAATGTCAAGACCTGCATGGCTTCCATTTTCTTGGAGCTGTCCCTCCGGCCAGCACTTTGAAGATCATTTAATTGTTCAGACAATGATTGGTTTCTGAGCGGCCTTTACACCACATACAACACCTGGCCCATGAATTCCCAATTCCATCCAGTTGACCATGTTTGACTTCCCAAACACTTCATTCATTGTAAAAAGGGTGAGTAAGTGTCAGTTATGATGCTGTCAGTTCAGGTTGACCAGAGCTAAGAAATCTGAAGATGATATACTTGCTGACTGGTTCAGGCTTCAGACCAGTGCAATCCACTTAGGATAAGTGTTAGACTTTTGGAGCCAGTAGTTTTTGCTACAGTCCTGTAGAATCTAGTGGTACATGGGAGCATTGCCAGGAGAACCTGTTCGTTTTTTCTTTCCATTTCATGCTAGAGCATTGAGTATTTGCATTTTGGCTATGGCTCAGAATCTACAAAGCCATCAAGGTAAAATATATATTCCCTGAGATTTGGCAGTTAGAAGATACTGTGATATTCAAAAGTGAATCCATCATTCTCTTCAATCGCAGTGGGTGCAAATCAGCCTACTGGGTGTACCCTGCCACAGAAATAAAGGCCACTATGGATCTCTGGAAATCTTGTGTGCCCACTCTGAGGTCACATCATGTTTCCACGGATACTGTAGCACTCTAAAATTTACTTAAGGCCAGTTCAAGCCATTACTACTCCTCAACTGTGTCTGGTGACTTCCTGTTACAGCACCCTAGTCTCAAGTACCTGATATGTTACATTTCACTTTCTGTGCCACCTATGAACCCCCCCCACTTGCGTGGGAGCTACAGTTCACATTTAGGTGAAGAGTGTACTGTGCTTTGACAGATGCAACACAGCTGATTGCAAGCAACTAATACATAGACCAGACACAACCCATGAAGATGCATTCATTTATGTACTTAGTTATTAATATAGCACATCAAAAACCGTAGGGTGTTAGAGTGCTTTACAATATATTTTATGGAATAGAGAGAATCGGAGCATCAATTAAGTCAACTTATATAATAATATATTGTTTCAAGGAGTATCAGAGTTTACCATAGATTCCGATTTGTGGTACACTAACAATTAGCAATATAGAAGGAGCATTTACACATTTTCTTACTGAAATCAAAAATGAAGATACTTCATAAAAGTGTAAATAGACACATTAAAAATCTGTAAATCATCAAGTCATGCTAAATGACAATCCTATTTAAGTAATGTAACTATTAAGGGGAGCACAATTCTGGAATATGTGACTGATGGTAAGCCATGTGTAGACTAGGAAAGCAGTATGGTGTTTGGGAGAAGGCGGTTCAGTCATTTTACCTCCCCATCTAGAGCATGACAACCTGAAATTCATGACATCTGACAAAACTCAAATAAATCTTTGCTGGCACCTGCTGGCATTTGCTGGTTTATTTGGTGTGCCTTACATCAACTGCCATTCCTTACCTGTTATTACATGTATTAGTGAGATGTCATCATTAGATGGTAATAATCTGACCTAATCTGACCTAATGTCACGAGTTTCAACTTTATCCACTCCTACCTTTTACGCCAACACCTTTGCATTATTGCACTTGTATTTTCACTTTTTCCATGGAAGTGTAGAGGTCTCTGCAGACAAAGTGTTCTTGATGTAGCATACTTATGACATGCAAGTATATAGCATACAACTACATATATATCTGAAGGTCACCAACGTTCCAGCTGGCTCCTGTCTCCTGTGGGAGCCAGCATTGCCCCTGAAAGCAGAAAGATGTTGCAAATAGCAAATCCTTGCTTGCAGAAGCAATGTTTTCATCTCTTTCTCTGCCTGCGCATTAGTGGGCAGGAAAAGAGATGAAAACTTCACTTTCAGCAAGCGGAAGCATTTTTAAAGCTTCCACTTGCTGAAAGCATAGTGTTTGCTGTCAGCTCCCACCAAGTAAGAGCAAACACCTACCTCCCGAGGGTGGGCACCTTGGGAGGTAGCCAGACCAGGACCTGGGGTTGATGGTCCCCAGAGCAATAAATGGCTCCATAAATGACTGCAAAAAAAGAAAAGAGAAAATTCTTCCTCCTGGAGTGCAGTGTTACAGTTGTAACCAGCAGTTTGTTGTGGAATATATATATATATATACACACGCACTCACACATATAAATATATATGTGTTACACAGTAGATATGTTACCCAGTGGAAGTTGCCACTGGGTAGTTATAGTTAGGTCAGCATTTCCATGGGGAAATACGTTTATTGTGTTGCTAATAACTTTGCCACTGTTTGACGAATCTCCACAAAACTTTCCAAAAACTGCACTTTTTTGTCTAGTCTGTGCATCAAAGGTTTTGGGGTGATGTGTCAAGAAAAAGGGGTTCCAAAACACAAAATCCTCATGCATTTTCCATAGACTTCTTTAGGCAGGGATAACGAAAAATGCTGAACAGAATTACACCACATTTGGCAGGGAGCTAGATCTTGGTCCACGGACTGTGCTTTTTGTGATTTGGTGTAAATCTATTCTGTAGTTTTTGAGAAATTAAGGTTTGAAATAATTGTATATCTAGAGGGTTAGGTCTGCAAAAAGCTCTCATACGTATTTTGGAAGCGCCAACTTAAAAAAAAGATATAAGGGGGCGGAATAGAGATTCCCCAACCCTCTAGACCCTATGGGACCCCCTGCGGCTACATTTTTTTTTAAATCTGTGTTTTTTGCCAAGGTCCTTTGAGACTCCTATTGGATTGCCACAAAAACAAAAAATGTCAGCTGCCATTAATTGACATATTTTTGCGGAAGGGGTTTGAGTAAGGCCCATCCCCTTGTGCATTTTTTACCCCCGAGACCCATCCCTTGAGGCTAGGTTTATTATTTATGGGGAAGGGGGTAGGCAGCACCCTCCCAAGCTGTTGTCGGCTCTGGGGGCCCTTGCCCCTAGGGCCCATTCAATTTACAAAGGGGCAAGTGATGCACAGCCCCCTTCCCTGAGCCGCTTTCTGTCCTTGGGACCCCATAGCCAGAGGCCTAATGTTTTAAGGGGATGGGGCCCACGTGGCTCACTCCCTGAGCCTTTAATGGCCTGACAGACCCCATCCTATGGGGCCTGCTCCTTTACTGTGTTCCGGGGAGCCCACTCCTCGGACACAGTAGTATCCTGTGTGCGCTGGCACAAGCACAGGAGCATTTGTTTTCTCCCACCTTGCAGGAGTATTTTAAATCTCCAACAAAACGGGAGCAAACATAAAGTATTCTCCCAGCAGCTGGGAGCTATAAAAATGCTCCCTCCAGCTGGGAGCAGACCTGAGATCATAAGTGGGGGCAGGAAAACAGATCAACAAATTGCCTAAATACAGTGCTTAATTTGTAAATAAAACCATGCCGCTGCCCAAAGCTCTCCCCTGAAACACACAGCTGCCGCAATTGAATGTGTGAGCACATAATACTGAGGTAGCATAATCCTGAAGCCATTTTGGGCCTTTTTAATCCATTTACAGCCACTCCCTGACCCTTCAGCTCACTCTTGCACCTTTCTGCTTTCTCCCTTCGGGACGCTTTTTCGTTTTTCTATTTCGCCATCTTTCCCATCTTTGTCTTTTGCTCACAGTAAATGCTTGAGGCAGAAAAATAAGTGCTGGTGCCCAGTCCCAAAAACCAACAACACAAATTAAGCTTTGTTTAAATAGATGCTGCCTGTGAGCAGTAGCAATGCCTGCTCCAGCACCATTTGGGGAGCCAGCTGGGGCTCCCCTGCATCTTCCAACGTGTTCAAGGTGGGTGTCCTAGGTGGGTTCCAGGGAACCAACATATTTAAAATGAAGCCCTTATAGGATGGGTCCCTGGGGCCCAACTAGACTCAGGGAGAGGGCCAAAGTGCATGGCGGAAGCGCACGTTATAGTGAGCTCTACTAACTATAACTCGTGAATCTCTTTTTTTAATTTCAAAATGTTAAGGTTGTCACTGACAAATTCCCATAACTATGATGTTACTTTAACCTTTGATTTTTGTCAGTGAATTTATAGCTCTGTGTTAAGGGACTCAGGATGCAGTCCGTGTTCAAGTCATTTTTTTAAAGTGTGTCAGTCAAATTGATTCTTTTGAAAATGAATATTGTTGTGTCACCACTGGGGTGTCTGAGAGTACACGTGACCAAACATTATTTGTCCTTTACCAGCTGGGGGTTTCAGGTTGGGCCATCTGTACTCATACTTTTTCCTTCATCAGACTTTGACCCAGAAAACAAGAGGAAAAAACACAAAAGGAGAAAAGAAGAAGACAGAAAAAGATGGAAAACACTGACAAAAACAGGAAGGAGGGCAAAAGAAATGACTTGAAAGAGTGAGCTAAAGAAGCAGGAAGTATCTGTTAATGGACAGAAGAGGTATGAAGGGAATCATACTACGAAGCCTTGGTATTCTGCACCTTTGACATTAGATAGCGCAAGCTACGGGCTTCTGCACTAAACTTTGGCCTTGCTTCTTATTCTTTTACAAATTAAGCAATGTCCTTGCACCTCCTCCAGTCCTGCCAGCACACCTGTTGAATGTTCCAAGAGGCATCACTAAAAAAACACACACAAAGTGCCCCTTGCCACACATATTCATTTGTCCATGTATCATTCACACCAAAGCAGTATACATACACACTCACGCAAATATTATACATATATATATATATATATGAATGAATCAGTTGCGGCTGGCGATTGGGAAAAGTGGGGGAGGCAGAACAAAACAAAGATAAAAAAAATAATAAAGACTTACCTTGAGCGTGCCGCCGCTTTCTGCTGCACAGTAGGCACAGGCTCCCTGCCTGCTGTGCGGCCAATCATGACACTGCTCAGAGTAGCGCTATGATTGGCGGGAGTGCCCTGGCTGGGCACTCCAAGGCAGACTGGAAGCCTGGGCTTGCTCTCTGCAACCCTACAACACATTGCCAGGTTGGGGAGAGCCCTTGTGCGCATGTGTGTTTCGCCGGCCGGCCAAAAATGCATGTGCAAGGAGGGGAGTGTTCTGTGCACTCTCCTCAGTGCTTGTCGCCCCCATGGCCCTGCCGCTTTAAAAATAAAACGATAATAAACATAGTTTATGTTCGTTTTATTTGAAAAGTTTTTCAGCTGCTGCTGTTGCTGGCCGTCAGCCACGCCATAGCGAAGGAGCCGTCCCTGATATGAATACACGGGCACACCCTCTTTTTCACAATTCCTCGCATTGTTCAAAAAACGATTTATTCTAGTAGACAACATTTTTGGGAGAAGTGACCTGAGCAGCCGACCTTAGAACTGGGGAACCAGGTTTGAGTCCCGGCCTCGCCCAACATCTTCTGATTCTTAGCAAAGACTCTAATGGCCACTGTACCTAAAAATGTGTAATGTAATCTAGTGCCCCTGAGAAGCGCTCTAATGTACATGAGCCAAAATCAGTTTATACAAAACTCCAAAAAAGACTTACAGCAAGGTTTTCGCATGATAAACTTCTTCGTTGTTATAAAATGTTAAAAAGAAAAGAAAACAACGAGATTCCCATAAATAGTCCAGCAGCAAAGGTGAGCAAAAACCAAAGTCAAGCCTGCCATCTAGTGGACAAAACAATTTCCTTCAGCGGATTTTGTAATTAAATGGGTTCGGCACAATGTACCATCATAGCCCTTTCCCGCCCTAAAACCCTTCGCCCCACCCCATCGATGCAATAATCCACAGCTGCATCTGACAACGCAGTCAGAAGAATGAGTTTATCAGACAGAAGTACTATATCAAGCAAGCACCGTGTGCGGCACTGGATGTTACTAGGATAATTCGGCCAGTGGGCTCCTTGCCAAGTGGGTGGCTCGCAATCAGCAAGCTGGACACATCAAAGAGAGGTTGAAACTGTCCACCGAGTCGGAGTGGCAGCTTGAGTTTATGCTAAACCGCAGTAGTGGGTGCAAGATGACCGAACAAAAAAATGTTTCTGCATAATTAAGCTAGTCATTTAGCAGCTGCTTCCTATCAAAAGTTGCTGTTCTGAGCAGGTGCTAAGCTTCAACTCCTCTGCTGACTTCTGCAATAAAAGCTGCTTCCCATAGAGAAGGAAACCTGGTGGCTAAAATGATTTTATGGCCGACAAAAAAAACATATTTGTGGTTAAGAGATTTTATCACCACTGACATGAACAAAATTAGTCCAAATCCAATTAATTTGGATATTTATAGCTAAACCGTACAGCTCTTTCGTTTTTTGTCATTTTTGGATGAATTAGCTTATTAGTTCAATGAAATATATGTATGATTTCACTACTAATTACGAATCCTAATTTTTAATTTCCACGTTTTTCCTCCTGGATTTGTTTGGAGTTTTATGCCCTCCGCTATTTAGAAAACGTTACTGAAGATCAATGGTACAAACAACATTCGAACATCGGAATATTGAGCGCTCCATTGTAGATAATTAAGTGGCTCAGGGCTAATAATGGGTGGTAAAACAATTCCACTCCAACCTTCTTTTCTGTTTATCCCTTTTTATTTTAGAGCAGTATACCCCCAGGGCCTACAACTAGGGTCCAGGGCCTTTAACAACCAGTATAGCCCTATTCAGCAGAGTATAAATCTATGTGCACCGCTGCCAGCTCGCCACATTTCCTGGATGATACGTTCAGCCCACCATTACTTTTTCAGTGATTAAACAATAGCATTTTGGGATTCATAGATCAGCATTTCCCATTATCGGTACGGCCTATCAGTTACCCATGATTAAAGTGTCACCTACTGAAAAGAAGGCTACAGCTGATAACTGGATGAAAGTCAGAGAAAGTGTGGGTGTTTTTTTTTTTTTACTTAGCAGTAAGCAAATGTAAAACTTTGGGCAATTCCACCAGTTCTCATTGGTCTCGCATCTGACTGCTTAAAATTTTAAAAAGTCTGAATGCAGGCATTAGCCCTGCAGTAACAGAACTCATCGCTCCATGCACCGAGTGCCTGAATGAATAATTCTTGAGCTATTGACGGAGTGGGGGAATGGACGATGTAATTACCTTAGTGGTAATTACTAGGGGGTGAGAAAAATGTGCCTTTGTACAACTAAGTGAAATGTTGGCAAAATTAATTAAGTGCAATATATTATAGAACAAAAGGCATCCCGTGTCCTTTCTGGGTTTGAATGGTGCATTTTCTACTAAAAAAATGTGCAAAAAACCCCAATGCATTGCACACAACAGTCATTTGCGCTCTGTTGTTCACGTCAGGTGCCTTTGTGGTAAGTTTGAACCAAAAACAAGAGTTCAGGCGTACAAGAAAAGACGAATCATGTGATTTTATGCTAATTAAACCAGCAAAAGCCAAATTTCACCCAAGCCTAGTAATTACATTGTCAATAATTATTGCATCTGCGCATGTCAGTGGATGTAAGTAAGTTCTTCAGTAGGGAGCCTGGGGTGGATGTCTGTATGTTAAAGCGGCATGAGGCAGGCATGGTCACAGGCTAGGGAGGTACCTTTATGCAAGTATCATTAGGTAGATACCATGCCAGAATGTAACATGTTTTGAAATTTGACCCTTAGTCAAGAAGATGACCGAGCTTTTGTCGTTCAACCAACAGCACAAAATACACTAGCACTTGAAGATTCCTAGCTCCCAAAGTCCCAGCTTGCATAGCGCTGTGCAATGAAAAGCCAGGATAGCCTGTCAGTAACCATCCTCATGACATGGAACTTAGCAGCCATGCTGGGGACAAGGGACCCTTGGATGCAAAAGTCCAGAATCAAGAGAACATTTTACGTGCATTATTAAAAAATATGCCGTCATGTCAGTTCAGTCGGCCTCTGCACAAAAATAAAAAAAAACCTTGAGCGGAATATACCACGAGCATCTAAAGTCACGCTGGATAAAACTACAAACGGTTTGCCCCTTTGGCAGGCATTTGCTTTTCATTTCATGCCCTGATTATGCTTGCGTGTAAGAGGACCATTTTATTCAACATCATTCATCCGTCCAGCATGATAATTACTTGCAGCTTTTCTGTTTGTGTCTGGTACCTCTGCATGTAAAACAACATGATTTTGTGAGCATTAACCTACTGTTTTAGCAAATGCCATATTAGATTATTTTCTTTCATAAAACAAGAAGAAGCCCTTTGATGCACGCATGGGATGCCATGGTTTTCGATTAAAACAGATAAACTGGTTAGACACAAAGCTCTGACATAAAATGAAAAACTCCTAATTTGTCCTCATCTTAAAACAGTATTTTAGAATGTTATCTAAAACAAGTTTAACAACAAACACGATATACTGTAATTATAATGTATTAGACATATATGCTTTGTTTTCAAATGGCATTACATGCATTGGTGTTTTAATTACTGATTGTATGACTAAACAAAGAACGCAAAGTTTTGCAATGCAACAGAACACTTCTGCTCCCAGAAACCAGGTACTTCTCCAATCATTTGCTACCCCCCCCTTGCCTTTGATCCTGTACAGCACCCTAGTACCCCTTTGCTAGGTTCAGGCAGTACAAATAACATATGCATACATGCATACATATTTACAAGATAAAAAACACTCCTGTGGAGGTTGGACCGCTGTCAAAGCAGCAGTCCAGCCTCCACATTATGACCGTGGCGCAGCCGCCATGGTCCAACCACCGCCACTGCCAGGTTGGCACCAGTCGACAACCGCCAGAGACAACCTGGCGGTGCCGGCAGTCTTAATCCGATTACGAGATCCCTCTCCGCCGGCTTTTGCATTGCAGTCCCACCGCCATGCAAAGGCTGGCAGAGATGGGGTGCCAGGGGCCCCGTGGAGGCCCCTGCACTGCCCATGCCCATGCAGGAGCCCCTATGGACAGCTCTGTCGTACTTTTCACTGCCCGAATTACAGGCAGTGAAAGGCACGACCAGGGCTGCTGCACCGATGCACTGCCACATTGCCGCCATCTCGTTTACGAGCCGGTGTCAATGTTGTGGTGAGCATTCTGCTGGGTCAGTGGGCGGAACCACTATTTCTGCCCGCTGGCCCAGTGGAAAACTCATAATTGGGCCGGGCGGAAGAAAACTGGAGTGGCGGTTTTCGCCGCCTCCTGCCAAACTCAAAATGATGCCCCAGGTGTTGAGAGTCAAAGGATAGAGCACTTATCATTGATCTTCCCCCACTCAGCTTTCCTTTTCTTTGTCCCAATCATTATCAGCGACTCGACCAAAGCAAGTATTAGATGACTGTTAACCAGAGTAAGAACTTTGAGGAAGCAACAAGAAAGTTCACCCAGCAAAACTTTATTCATTGGCCTGTCCTTGTTCGGACCAAAGAAAAACCTAAAGACCAAGGGCCAGTTGCAAAAGATTTTTCTGTGATCACTTATGTCTTACTCCTGAATTCTAGTCATAATTCACAAAGCAATTTCAGTCAGTAGATGAGTCTCAATTGTGAGTTATTAATGAGTCTCCATAAGGAGGACACAAACTCACACTTTCCGATTTAGGTCCATTTGAGAACAAGTATTACTCCTGAAAAATCAGTAGTAAGTTACCTCTAAGCCTTGATTAATACGCAACTACACTTAGGAAGGCATTGTTAATTATGTGGTGTAAGAAAGTGGACTATTATTTGGGGTAGATTAGTGTCCACCACAAGTAATAAAGTCACTGGCTTGTTAGATCCAGTCAAGGGTTTCAGTAATTTAAACCTGAGCTTAACACCGGAACAGAACTGACGCTTAACTATGAGAAAATGTGTGATGCTTTTCAAAGTACCAAAACACTTAAAAAGTCAAAAACACAACACAATAAAAATCCCACTTCAATTTATAGAAAGAGAGAAAAAGTGAATCTGCCAAAAGACACCAAAATTCCAAAAGTTCAATAAGGAAAACTGTGGACATGATTTTGTTAGAGAAGTAAGTGGAGAAGTGTCAAGAAAAAGTAAAGCACTAATAATAGACATTTGTCATGGTAGACTGAGACCAAGGTGCAATTTGAGGCTAAGCACATTGGCGCTTTGGTCAAATACAGCATGTGGATTGGTTCCAGTGAAAGTCTGGGAATAAAAAAGGTCCAAAAAGTTTCTGGGTGCCAAAGAACTATTGATGCCAAACAATTTTTTTTTTTTTAGGAGAAAATACTTTCTTAACGCATGAGCATTTTTAATAAAGTAATTTGGGTAATTTTCTTCTAAAAGATCAATTCTATTTAGGAAAAGCCTTCTTTTAATGCACTTGCATTTTTATTAGAGAAACAGTGCTTTTTCAGTTATAAATGCCACTTAACCCCATTTTTAGGGTTGAGGCTGTGTCGCATGCGTTGCGCATGTGTATCGCTTGCGAGACGCTTTAGTAGTTAGAAAAGGGTTTGGAGCCCCATCCATGTCACGTCAGTGTCTTTCATTGGTTCGTGCGCTTGCCTTTTAAAATCTGCTTGCTGTCATTAGTGAAAGGCCTGCATACCTCATGCCTTTTCCAGTTCGTTAGCCCTCCTCGAGCGCAGCGACCAAGTACTGAAAACATGTGAGGCTCGCTGTTTTCCGTCCGGTTTATGGACTACTTTTTATCTTTTTTCTCAGCGTGATCTCGCTTGGCAGAAGTCGAGCCCTTTGCATGACATCGACCCTGTTACATAGTTAATTGCACTTTTGCCGGTTACGTAGATAATTGCACTTTTGCTGATAGGTTTCACTACGAGTGAATTGTAGCAGCTCGATCGTGGTCTTTTTTTCCACTTAATGTGGCAAGAAAATTCCGGTTGGGAGTTTACAACTGGTAATAGCTCTAACTTGTTTTAAACTTATTTTCCCCTTTGCCAATGTACTTCTCCCCCTCCCCATCCCTCTGATCTCTTGTTTCCTTACCTTATAACATCTCTTTCGGCCACTATATGATCGTCCCCGCAGGCGGGGAGGGAGATTGAAGAAGCGGTGGTGAGATCAGGTTACAGGGCACTAGGCTAGTGAAGTGCCCCTTCATTTCTATTGCTGTGCTGCACCTTTAAATTTTTCTTAGCCTTTCTCACTGCTCAAATGGGTGTCACCTCCTGATAGCTGTATGTTTCCCTCATCTTCCTTGCTTTATTTTTGCTCGGGAAAAAGTATTACTCATAGTTGTTCAAATGTTACACATAAGATTCAAATTTTCAAATGTTACCCGTAATTACTCTGAAATCATGCAGATGTCTCACAAAACAATCTGAAACCTTGGCTGCTCTGCTGACGAATTTCTCCTGTTTAGATGATCAGATGGAACCAGTGAGCGCTTAAGCGTTTATTACAGACATGCAAATTACCTTGAGGTGGCACTGCCAATGACTTAATGAAGAAACACTGATGCTTCACAGATAAAACAAACTACAAAGACATTCTTCACCTCTGAAGCGCTGTTATGGGACTGGCAAATACCATTCAGTAGATGAGGTCACAAACTAAGGGAAAGATATGTTTAATGATACGTTCTATTTAATATAGTTTAATGTACCACAATTGAGGGTGTACCTCTGCATCAAAATTGCATTCATCTTTTTTCTGCACATGTTTAAGCGTCTTATACTTTGTGGCAAGCCTAGTGCCAATTACCCCAACTGGGAACAAAACTGGCAACTTGCTTGTAATGTGTATTGTCATGGAAAGTCAGGGTATTAGCAGGGCATATTTATTGATCTGCGAATTGTTTGTTCCCCTGACAGTGGACTAGGGGTTAAGAATAGTTGAGATGCTGACATATGCCATCTTGGTATAGCTGGGATCAGTGTTTTAAGTGCGATGCTCTGCATCCTCTAACTACTTTCCATGCACATACTTTCCAACTTTCACTATTCCATGAATCTGAACCTTCTTGTTTCCCTATGATCATTCCCTGGCCACCTCTACATCCTTCCATGTACAATTCTCATTTTTCCTACTTTGCTACTTCATCCACCTCTCTACTCTCCCCTGTATTTCGGTTTTTTCCCCTATTACATTCTCTTCTATCTTTTTCTATTGTGCCTCTTCACTTGCTACTTTCCATTATTACTTTTATTTCTTCTATATGCCCCTACTTTCTGTCCCCTCTGTCTCTTCACTATACCTTTCCCGTCTTCTTTGTATGTTTCTAGCCTCCTCTTTTCCTCAGTCCCTCTATCTTCCGGCCATTTCATTAGATTTCCATGTAGTTCTCCATTCCTCCGTGCATCTCTTTATGATCTCTGCTCAGTTTCCCTTTATCTCTCCACCCCCTTTCATTCGCTCGTATTCTTCACTGTAGTGTTTCTCACTTTGAAGTGCCTCTGCTGCCTGAGCTGTCTCAGTGAGCTCCAAGGGCTGTAATAAAAGGGAAATGTCCAGGTGCTGCAGCCTAAAGTATTAAAATGATGCACTGCTTAGCCTTTTCTCCCTCTTTCCTCCTGCTTAATTTTTTTATTTTAAAACTTTGCATAGCGCAGTACCTTCACATTGCTACTGGACTGCTCACTTCCCCACTTCTTATTACTCCCTGCACTCTCCTCCCCACACACCAACTCCCCCTCTTATCTTTCTCTCTCTCACACTGCCACTACTACCTCTCATCTCGCAATACCACTGCTCCATCTCATCCCTCCCTTACATTACCCATCTCCTCTCTATACTGCCTACTAACACAGGCTACCTAACTGTACCTCCCCATGCTGTGCACTGGTCCACCTCACCCACCACCCCTCCCTCCATGTGCCCCCTTTCACTTTTCCCTCTATCTCTCTCTCTTTTTCCCTCTCTTTCCTGTCTATCTTGCTCTTACTATCCCGCCTCACTAATATTCCACTACAGCACACATAATTCCACGACACACCACTTACATCTGCTGCACTACAAAACAAATAGGTAAAAACCTTATCCTTTTACAATGGCAATAGCTCTAACTCCCACAAATGCGAGATCCTTTGCATTGAAATGCTTGTTCATTCATGCTTCGGTCAGCGCACGAGTAGTTGAGATAGGAGCGGCTAACAGAGCTGTCCTGCCTACTACATGTCAGTAAGGCCACAGACGTACAGCGCTAAGACTCGTACGATCATTACTCTCACCTTATCTAGATCCATTCTAAAAACTGTGAATTTTGTGATTTTGTGATAGTGTGTGTGAAAAACTGGAACTATTGCGGCGAAAAAATGGATTCTTGTTTTGAATTTTGGTAACCTTTGCGGAGAAAATATGTATTCTTTGTTGGAAAATCCTCCTAATGCACTTGCATTAGAGAAACAGTCCTACTTCTGTTGAAAACCCCACTCAACACACGTTTTCCCTCGCGCTTTGATCAACACACGAGTAGTTGAGGTGGGAGGGGGTACCAGAGCTCTCCCGACCTAGTTCATGTCTGTAAAGGTGAAGGCATGCTGCTCTGAGACTCATAGGATCATTACGTTCACCACATGATTAGATTTATGCTAGAAACCGTGAATTTTGTGAATTAGTAATGGCGTGTGTGAAAAATCTGAACTATTGCTGCTAAAAGAATTGATTATTTTTAGGAAAAAAACCTTCTTTAAAGCACAAGCACTTTTAATAGAGAAATTGCAGTACCTTTTGCTGCTAAAATATTGTAATATATTTTTAGGAAAAGCCTTCTTTTAATGTATGTGCACTTTTATTCAAGAAACAGTCCCTTTTCTGTTGTAAATCCCACTCAATGCCATTTTCCCGAGTAGTTGAGGTGGGAGGGGCTACCAGAGCTCTCCCAGCCTAATTCATGTCAGTAAAGGCTCGGACACACAGCAGACAAGCACAGCAGAAGTGCCACTGGCACGCCAAAGGTGCCCCAAATGCAAGCCCATTTGCGTTAGTCCGGGGCGTGTACAGTGTCAGCCATGCTGCCCTTTTCTCCCCATTTCAACCTCTCAGTCTACTATGGTAAAGATGCTCTGACGGCTCTCCATCCTGAACCTTGTGGCTCCTTGCTGTTTTGTTCCCAGCAGGCTTGCCATTCACCTGATTGCTCTATCTGCATGCTTATCTGGCCCTCTCCCTGCACAGCCCCATGTGACACTTTGAGCTGCAGTGGGCCAAATCAGGACAAGGCAAAGGTTCCTCCCCCTCTCCCAAACCCATATTCACATTGGTTTAATCAACGTAAGATCTCTCCCAAATACAAAAGTGACATTTGGGACTTGCTAAATTACAAGAACTGGGGAATCCACTTCTTAGCAGAAATTTAGCTTAACATCCATTCAGCCCCAGATATTGCCCTGGCCATTGAGGAAGGCTACTTGATCACCCATATTGATCCCACCGCAAGTATGGGTGGTGGGATTGCCATCATATACCGTTCAATTGTCAGTTGCTCCCCTATGAAGTTTGAGGACATAAACCCTCTTGAGGGACTGGTCCTCTCCCTCCAGATATCTCCCATTTTTCCCTTTCAGAAGCTTTAGTCTATTGCCCTCCTAAAGCTTCTACCACAGCCCTCAATACACATGTCACAGCATTTATCCCCTTCTATTTACAATATTCCAACTTTGTGGTCCTCGGAAATTTGAATGGCCACATGCATGATCCTAAATGTAGATCAGCAGAGCATTTTAAAGAGGCAATGTGTGACCTCAACCTTTGACAATTGGTAACAGAAGCCACCCAGAGTTGTGGACATACTCTGGATCTGATATTCTCTAACTACCCTACCTTAAAATTGGTTCTTCCCTCCTGCCAATCTGGACAGATTACTCTCTAGTGCCTTTCCACGTATCATTTTCTTCTGATCGACCAGGGCCCTATCAAGCCTGAGAAAATCTCTAGACCCTGGCAGAATATCCCTGTATCCAGCTTATCACATATGTTCTCTCAGTTAGAGGTGAACACCTCAGTTGGAATGGAGGATGCAATCAACTTCTTCAACAACTCACTAGGACAAGGCTTTGGAAGTTTGGCTCCCCCCAAAACCATCTAGAGTAAGCGCACCACACCGTCCACTCACAGGTTTACACCTGGTCTCCAGGAAGAAAAACTCAAATGCAATGAACTGGAAAGACAATGGATAAGGAACTATGACACTGAGGACAAGTGGGCTTATAGCACTGCCCGCAAACAGTTCTGGAGAAATATTGAAAAAGCTAAAATTACTTTTTTCTCCTCATAAATCCCAGCCACTGACACCACCCCCAGAGCGTTTGTCAAAATTGTAAAAAAGTTTTTGAAGCCACAGGCCTGTAAACAAAGTGTGCCTGCATCTCAGTCTCTGGCTGAAGACCTCTCCTTACTTTTCAACTCAAAAGTGGAAAAAATCTATCAAGTTTAGCAATCACTCTGATCCCTGAGCCAACTCCCCCTCCAACATAATCAGTTGTTGGTGCGGCTTGAATCATTTGAGCCAATCTCACTAGCTGATTTGGAGCAAATAATTCATAAAAACAAATCTGGACTGTCTTTGGATCCATTTACTCCCTTCATGCTCGCTAAGGCTGCCCCTGCCATTAGTCCACAAATCAATGCCCTCTTTAACTTGTCTTTCAAATGCGGGAATTTGCCCCTAAGTTAGAAAAGGCACTGGTCATTCCCATGTTAAAGAAAGCAAATGGTGACCCATGCACTCTGAGTTATTACAGGCCCATCTCCCTAGTCCCATATCTTTGCAAGATGTTAGAATCTCTGGTGAACCGTCAGATCATCAGTTACATGGAACAGGATACAAATCTACATCCTACCCAGTCGGGCTTTTGTGCCGGCTGCAGCGCAGTACTAGCCCTTCTTGGAGTTACTGAATATATCAGAGGCAACCTCGACTCAGGGCAGAGGACAGTGGTCATCTTACTAGATCTGTCTACCACCTTCCACACTGTGTCTCACCTGATCCTCTTAAAAGGCCTGGAGCAGGTAGGCCTCACTGGTCACGCTTTGAAATGTCTCTCCTCTTTTTTTAGGAGTCTTCTTCTTGCCCTTTACTTCCCAGTTTAGAGCAATTAGCCTCAGGGTTCATCCCAAAGCCCAATTTTCTTTAACTTCTATCTGGCCCCACTAGCTTTAGTTGTGCAAAGGTGGGGTATGAACATCGTCTCTTATGCGGACAATATTCAATTAATGCTATTCTTCCTCCAGCTCTATGACACTGTAATTGGGGACTTTCAAGGCTGTCTAGCATCCATTGCTCAATGAATGCGTAACAGTAGTCTACAACTCAACTCCGATAAAATGAAATTGTGATGTTTAGGTCTTCTCCCTCTCTTGAGGCTTTGCACCTCCGGCCCTCTGACCTAAGGTCAGCGCCTACCCCTTCCACAGTAATCAGGAACCTGGGGTCATGATGGACTCTGCCCTCTCCTTCAAATCCCACCTTAAGGCCATGGCAGCCACCTGCTTTGGTCTGTTTAAATCCTTGAGGAAGTTCTTCAAATATCTGCCCCTGGACATTTGTAAGGGATTGCATACGCACTTTTCACCTCCAGGTTGGCTTATGCCAACATACTTTATTTACACCCCCTCCCACCTCTGGAACCTGTTGACTCGACTACAGCATGTACAAAATGCCGCAGCCAGACTTATTCTGAATATTTCTAAATGTCAGTTTAGCATTCAAGGTCTCAAAGAACTGCACTTTCTACTGATCCACTCAAGGGTGAAGATTAAAACGCTCATGATCACCAATAAAGCACTCTACCAAAAGAATCCCAGCTAAATCCAAGATAATCTTAAAAGTTACTCTTCAGTAAGGGCACTCCACTCCTCTAACCACAACCTTTTGTGCATCTCCAGATTTCATGGAGTAAGATCCGGGGGCAGGTCTTTCTCTGTTCTGGCTCCAGGCCTCTGGAATGCTGTTCCACCCTCCCTACATTCCATGTCTACTAAAAGCCTGTTCAAAGCACAGTTGAAAACAGTGGTGTTCTGTGAACTGTATTTCTCTGATCCTATCTGTCTTACAATAGCGTCAGGATGCTTCTTCTGAAGCAGCAGTTGAGATTTATAAATGTCCCTTAATTCATTAATTCATGGATCTCATTCAAAGCTGAGGCAGGCTGGGAGATGTTGGAGGCTAATGCTAATGACTCAGGCCATTGAATTTGATTTTTAATAACTATTAAAATAGTGGTTTAATTATTTATCTAGCTAGTCCCTGTCTCGAGTTAGCAGTATTAGTATGTTAATCTGTAGTATGGTTTTCTATGTAGGACAGCTAGCCCCATCCACAGTGAAAATACATGGCTTTTAGGGCCTTTAACATTGTAGGGACATGTAAACATTACTTTTCTACGTGTCCTACTTTTAAGTACCATGCACCCTACCTTGTGGGCTACAAGGCCTACACTGGGGCGACTTACTAATTTATTTAGAATTTGAGGTTTTTACCTGTCATAAAGGTTATCTTAACAGGTTGCTCCACAGGATTTACACAGCAGCAGTCAGGCTACAATAGTAGGCCTGGTGTGATGTTTTCCTTGTCACTTTACTGCATGGAACAATAACTGCTGCAGCCCACAGGATATATTTAGCTTTCCACTCTGTGGGAGCAGTTTCTACTCCTTATACTATGGTTTTATTGAAGAGTTAAACATGCCATGTTTAGATGTTGTAGGGATCAGAACACATACTACAGGCACTAGTCAGTAGTACCCAGGTGTTCACAGTCTAAAAACAACAATAAAATTCTGCAAAAATTGGGGGCGGTTGTGCAAAAAGGGGCATTATTTGACAAGCTATGACTGAAGAATGCTAGAACCAATCTTTATCACCTAACCCCATCCACCTTTAGATGATGAAGGTGCAAAAATGTATGAGTGAGTCCCAAAGATTCAGATTTCTGCTAGGAAAACACTGTTAACTTCCCTTAGGAGATGCCATATCACTGAGTGGGCCTGAATAACACATGGAAAATGCAATAGGGACATGATCCAATGGCTGATGGGAATCATTGATGCTTTTTACGTCTCTGTCTAAAGCCTACAATGTGCTATAAAGGTTATCAGACTGGTCATATCAATGTATTTCAGAACAGCCCTAAGAACACACAAGCGGCACAACCATTCACCTTCTGACACTTGGGTAGGAAAAAGCTTGAAAATTAGTCTCTTAGAGTTTCTGAAAACTGGGGTAAATATTTGGCTTAAAGTTTAGTCCAGTACTGTGCATCGCGTATGGAAGCAAACACATTTCGTCAACATAAACCAATTATGTGACACAGATGCTGGGTGCTGGAAATTACCATCTTTTGTGTGGTGTTCCCACAGAGTTTTGGCTTCTGTTGATCAGCCCGTTTTTGTTGGCCATAGAACTTTGTGCACTTTACCCCTGCAAAGAACAGGTAAAGTGCTTCTACTCTTCTTTTCAAACATGGTAAAGTAAGCATAACCTAATTGACACATTTTATTTACTTAGAAGTCCCTAGGATGTAATACTACTTGTACCCAGAGCTGGCAAATTAAATGCTTCTAGTCGACTGCAGCACTCATTTTGCCACTGACCACAATAACCCTGCCAAGCATGTCTCTAGGGCTGCCAATGCAACCTGGGTGTGCAGTTTTAAACTGCCATTTCAACCTAGCAAAATTAACCTTTTATCAGGCTTAAAATCCTCTTTGCTACTTATATGTCACCCTTAGGGTAGGCCTTAAAACTCACAGTGCAGGTTGCATGGTATTTAAAAATAGGCTATGTATAGTTAATTGTGTACATGTCTAAAGTTGTTTTTCACAGTGGCAAGGCTGGTTCTCCCATAAATTAACACTGAATTTACATTATTACATTTAATAAGTGCTAAAGTCAGTTTGAGACAAGTTCAAGATATAATTCAAGGACTCATGTTAATGACAATTTAAAATCCAACTTGGTGGTAAAGTCAGATTTTATATTACTATTTTGTAAAAGACACTTTTAGAAAGTTGTCATTTTCCTACATAAATCCATAAAGCTTTCTTGCTAGTGTACAGCTATCACCTGATCCTTGATGGCTCCCCTGTGTGTCAATGGACAAATGGTTCTGGGTGTGGGCAGGGGGCTTCCTCCTTTGACAAGATGGCCTTGGGCTGTGGCTAACTCTTTCATGAGCTTAAAAGGATGCCTAACCTTTTACTGGAAATTAGTCTCACACCTAGGTCTGCCTCCCTTTTGTTTCTGTGATCAGGCTGGCTCCAAACACATAGAGAGGGCAGGAATTGACCAGAACTCATTTTGGGGTTAAACAAAGTATTGCCATGTACCTACAGGCTGGCACTAGGCATACAGGTGAACCCAACAGACCTCTCCTCAGAACACTCTGAGACCTGTGAAGAATCAGAAGAAGGAATGAATTACTGTCTGAAGAACTGGAACACTAGGCCTCCTTGCCTTGAACACAGGACTTAAGAAGTGACTCCAAGGGTCAGTTAGCTGAGCTTCTGTGTGAGCTACAGGGACACAATATGCTTTCTAAAGCCTTTCTCCCTGAAACTTGCCAGCTGTCCAATTCCAACTGGACCTGCCCTAGACCCTGCTGCTGGTTTCAGTATTAACCCCCAAATGGTGCTGCCCAGGTCCAAGACCCTTGACTGGTATTTGAGTGTACTACTCCTCTCTCCAAACTGCAAGAAGTGGGACTTGGAAAGATGTTGCCAACTTTCTGCCTGGAGAACCAACGGAGCAGCAGCCATCAGTGTCAAATCACCAGTTGGCCTCAACTTGCCAGTTGGACTCACTTTAGTTCAGGTTTGGAGAGATGCAGGTTCAGTCCTAACTACCAGGCAAGGATGGCAGCAGGCAGCAGGTCAACACAGCAGAGCAGGGGCCAGATGAGTAGCAGCCCAGCAGAGTGGCAGTCCTTCCAGCAGCACACCAGTCATGGTTCATGGCACAGTATCCTCAGGTCCAGAAGTGTAATGACTTGGTGGTGTCTAAGGTTCAGTACCTATACCCTGTTGTGCCTTTGAAGTGGGGGGGGACTTCAAAGAGATGCATTTGAAGTACACAGAACCTCTGACCTTCCTGCCTGGTTCCAGATTCACTACATGTGGGATATAGCTCTTTGTAGGGGACAGGACACCGCCTATTGAGGTTTAAGTGTCAGCTCCTTCCTCCCATCCTGCCCAGGATGGGCCATTATTGACAAATAAGCTCGCTTTGTGGGTGGCTGGAGGGAATACACAATGCCCAGCTCTCTCCCACCACAGAAGTGTATTCAGATATAGACAGAAGGCACCAAGGCCCAGATGTACTAAGCTTTTGCAAATGATTTGATTTGTTGAATCGGGCCATTTGGGACCTCTACTAAGCATTTTTGTATGTACTAAGACCAAATTGCGAATCCGCAACCTGTTACCGAATCACAATGTGGCTTTGCAATTCAGTATAAGGAAGGGGTGTGTTTAGGGCTTCCCTTCCAAATACTGAATCACAGTGGTATGTGTGAATTGTTTGCAACCAAAATGCAGTTACAAAACATTCGCATTTTACCACCTACTTCAAGTAGGTGGTAACCCATTTGCATATGGGAAGGGGTCCCACAGGGACCCCTTTCCCTTTGAGAATGATTGTAAAAACATTTTTTAAGAGCAGGCAGTGGTCCCAAGAAAACATTTCATTTTTCTTTTTGAAACACATTCCGTTTTCCTTTAAGTAAAACAGGTTGCATTTAGAAAATGCTTCATTAAAAAGCAATGACAGGCATGGAGTTCTGCTGACTCCAGCAAGCCACCATCCCTGTGATTTCTCAGAACCACAATGGGTCACAAAGCGAGACCTACCTCATGAATATTAATGAGGTGGGTCTATTTGCAACCCACTGTGAATCACAGAAAGTGTAAAGCACACTTTCATAAATGTGCCAGTTGTGGGTAAGCCAATATTGCCATATTTTAAGCAAAGAGCACATGCACTTTAGCACAGGTTAACAGTGGTAAAGTGTCCATAGTGCTAAAGCCAACAAAAAGGAGGTCAGCAAAACAGGAGTTCTTAAGGCAGAAAAGTCAAGGGAAACCACGCCAAGGATGCTAGGTCTAACAGCTCCCATTTTAAATCATTGTCAACTTAAAGCTTTGTCTGTCTTTCATCCACACTCTGATATTCAAATCAGTTCCACCCTAAATTCATGTGTTTCTTCTTCCTAGTTGTTACCCTAACATCTCTACCATTATCTATATCTCAATATATAGCACCTTCCTTCACCCTAATACTGCTACCCCATCTATACTCCTATTATTCCATCTTCTACCGTCCTAATATCATATTAATGCTACCCCTGCCTAAACATTAAAACCTCTATCCTACCTATTCCTTATACCTCCATCAATACCATAATACGTTTAGCCCAGCCTATTACCAGTACCTTTTCCCCTTAGTGCCCTTTCCTCAACTTATACCCTTACAACTTTAAACTGATAAACTACTAAAAATATATGAGGCTCAATGTTTTCAGCATGGTTTCCGGACTACTTTATCTGTTTATTTTCCACGCAGCACAAATGAGCTGGGGTTTACATAGTGCGATCGCGCTCGGTTTTTCCGTTTTCAATTTCAGCACAATCATGCTGTGTTTTTTTTCTTTTAATTTGTGTGGCAAGAAAAGTCCAGGTAGGAGTTTACAATGCTAATAGCTCTAACTTGAGCAAATGCAAGACCTGTTGCATTAAAAATGCTTGTTCTATTTATGTTTTCTTGTGCTGTTTTTATTTCACCTTTTTCTGTTTTCTCATGTTCATATTTTCTGAAAAAAAGGGGTTTGATAATTTGTCAACATAGAGCTTTACCAGCCAGTCTGTCTTTGCCACACGTGTGTTGTCAATTGGTGTATTCCAAAAATACATATGTTCCTTTTTGAGCATCATTGTTTTCATTTCTTCAATATAACCTGATTGCCTGCTGCTGAGCTCTATACTGGTTGTTAAAAGCACTGATCCCAAGTTATATATATTATAACGATGGAAAGAGCCTTTAACAACCTTTGTAGCCCGAGGTAGAAGGACAATATGGTTAAAGGACATTCCCCCTATTAAGGACAGAATCTTCAAAATGAAAAAGTGAGAAACATAAAGACAAATATTGAAATATTGGAACAGAAGGCTTATACCAGCCATTATTAATGTTCAATGAAGATCGCAACATTCCAATGGTTTAATAATATTGCTTATATTTATTTGCAATTAATTATTTAATTATGTCTTCCAAGAGGGAGCAAAGCTCTAACTCTGCATCTATGGTGGTGATGGGGAACCAGATCTAAAAGGCTCATTCTCCATATAATGCCTCTTTTCTTCTTTATGGTAGTTGAGCATGCTGTCCAGGGTAAACAGGCACTTAGGACTAAACCAGAATGTCAACATCTAACCACAGGTAAGATTTACAAGTTCAGTGCAGCATCAGATGTACTGCAGCAGACACATGATCTGTGAGTGCACATCTTTCCAGTTTCCTTGTCTTCTGCCCACAGACAAAATTAAAGTTTAAGCACATGCACAGTTGTCCACCAAACTTTGCATGGTGCATTGATTAATGGCATGAGGAAATGAGTAGATGTGGGGACAAGGAAGTAATTGGTGGTGAAGTGTGGAAAGTCATCCCAGTTTTATGATGAAGAGAATTTCAGGGTGGAGACTGTAGACAGCTTTTAGATTTCTACATGGGAGTATTTTTGGTTTGTCAACAGATACGGTGGTTCCATATTATGAGGTCAGGGATAGAGGTGTGTGTTTGCTCCATGGAAAAGGATTAATGTAAGCTATCTTGATGTTTGAGGTCTTTAGAGGGTCCTTGTGTCTAAGTCTACCAGAAACGATGGAGATGGTTATAGGCACACCTACCACAAAGGAGGTTAGATTATGAGATGGTGGTTGAGCAATGGAACAAGAAAATGTAAGCACTGTAATGAAAAAAAGCAATCTATACTTATTACCATTGCCAAGGGTGTTCTAGGAGTAAAAGGTGCCAAGAAAATGTGAAGAGAAGTCAGCTTCTGACGTGTGAGAGTGCAGGATCCATCTCTAAAACTAGATAAGTTTGGTAATGCTAGTCCCTACTTAACTGGAAATAGGTGCAGAGAAAGAAAGCACAGGGAGTGACTACTCAGAGAAAGAATGTTGAAAGGGGTCTCGATGAGGAACATTCTCTCTCCCCATAACAAGAAAAACAATTCACAAAAGAGTCCAGGCAGTTTTGTATTAAAAGGTGGAACGTGGCTCTTACTAGGCTGGGCAGACACCTTGATTTTAGATAACATTAGCTGGGTTTCAGTACTTGTGAACAAAGAAGTAGCAGGCACACCAAAATAAAAGATGTTCAAAAAGGACTGGATTTGTATGTGGCTAGGGAGGTGCAACTCAGGAATCTATGACTCCTATACTAAAAGACAAAGTCCAAAAAGATTCCAGGTAGTAGGAGCAGAGGTCCTATATAAATGTTATAAAGACCTAAAGACCTCAATAGGAATCAGATTGTTCCTCCTCCCATATAGATAGAAACATATTCTCCCCCCTCTGCAGCATCTTACTAGTTCTTTGAAACACACACTTTATGCTGGAAACATTTGTAGAACAGCCTGCCCATTCTATTCTATTTCCCTTTCCACTGAATTCCTTTTCTTCCTCTGTTGCTTAAGCTAGTTGGTGCTTCAAAAATATCTCAAGAGAAGAGGAAGGGGAAAACTGGAGTTCTGGGGCATTTTGTGGCGCCTTCTCTGGTCACTAAAATCATTTGGGGAGCTTTCAATTCACTATGTCAGGCCTCTTCATAATATTTATAATTTGCTTTTCGTTCACAGTCATCATTCTTTCCTGTCTATTCTGACTTAGATAAATCTATGTTCTTGCATATTTTTCCAAGTTGTTTCAATAATGTATTTCGCGTTCTTTAAAGCGCAAAGCATTTTCAATCATTTTGATAACATATTTTTAAAATGAGCACCCCAGTTTCTATGTTCATGGAAAACTATGTCCATCCATGGATGACCATCCTTGTTTTTGACCATGCATTTGCCACTCTGTAGTTATGGTTCAGCTTTGCTATTCAGTGAAAAGGCATTTTTTGATTTGCCTGTAACATTTGACACCATAGATGAATTTGCACATAAATGCAATTCAAAAATAGGTATTGTAATTTTAGACCTAGTAGTATATGTTCATGCTCCCACCTCCTTACATGATGTGGTATGGACCATACGACTAAAAATCCAGCTGTTAACCTATCAAATATATTTAAAGGTTGTATTTTAGGCATAAATCAAGTAAATGTGGATCTACATAGTATTGACAGAGATCTTCGAGTATTACATGTTAAACTAGGAACTGTGAAGAATGAGGAAAAGGACATTGTATGAAGGAAATCACACACATCAAAATCATTACAAGTAGAAGCTCATCAATAGAGCCCATATTCTGTGTGTGTGTGTGTTTGTGTTTTTGTGGTACGCAATATTTTTACAGTGAGTCTCTGAATGTGAGTGTGGTATTAGATGTGAATTGAATCATATGTTTTTCATAATTATCAATGTATATATTTGTAAATTGCTAAGTATGTACATTTGGTGTGCTATTACAGATAGGGTGCACTTTTCCTGTTTGCGCAAAGGCACACCTTAAACCAAGTGTGCCAGGTGCACACAGGGAAAGTGTGCCGCTTAAGGAAGAACGTGCTGCCCTCAGGGCAGTCGCAAACATGTGCTGCCCCCCCAAGGCAGCGCATTCAAGAGAAATACAGAGCAGCAGCTTGAAGCCATAACACAGCGCAGGAGCAGTGATAAAGAATTCCCTTGTTTTGCATGATCCCATGCCTCCATGCAAATAAGGAAACACTGTCTTGATATAGCTCTGGCGCTACATGTTTACCAGCACTATATATATTCCAGAAGAGGCCGCACAAGCACCTGCAGCCCCTTCTGTAATTCCAAAGTGCCCCAGGCCAAAGCCTCCCAGGGTGCTCAAAGTGGGAGCACATGCCCATTGCACCCCCAGGGCACTTACGTAATACGGACCCTGTTGTTCATATTTTTACAATGTGTTTTGTATGGGTGTTTTTAATATCTAAAGTTATATCAGCATTTTTGTAATTACTTAACTTCTTTTACACTTTTAGTAAGTTTTAAAATTCACACAATGCGATTTCTATAGGACTCTACAATGTCTAATGTTATATGACTATTTTACTTTTATTTTACTTTAATTCTTTTTAGATATATGTCTTTCTGTTCATTCCCCGCCTCCTCTGGTCTGTGTGATTTTTTTGCAGTACATTTGAGTAGCCATGTGTTGCACGTGATTTATTTCATGGTTTAGCTGGAGGAGATCGGAGCTTGTATATGATGTAATACTAAGGGAGTAAATGTGGAAAGTACCTTTAGTAAATTACAACTGAATTACCCTTTTCTGGGTGTGTTTTTGTATTTGGACTGTCACTCCCTGTCTCCCCCGTCTCAACTTTGCAGAAAATATTCCCAATTTTTCAACCTCTCTCTCTTGCCATTGCCACAGTTACACCTAAAACGTAGAATTAAGTGTGCATAGTACTACGTACTCTCAGTTTCAGAACTCCACCCGAAGAAATTGGACCAGTGCAGGCAGAGATCACCACCTGTTCCTTTGTGAATTGCATTTATGAGTGCATGCAGTAGTAGTGCAGGACCGCTAAAATATCTGCACTTATCCTCGGCATATGCAGATTTTGGAGTGATTTTTTTATGGGCTCACACCTTCTACTTGAAACAATGTTACTCCAAACCTGCTACTGTTAATTCTTGGGGTCAAGAGATCAAGCTGCTAAATGTTTTGCTTAAAGTTCAGACTGCAGGTAAAACATAATTGCTCACATACCCAGGGTAGAAAAAAGGGGTAAAAACGCATTGTTTACGTGGGAACACAAAGGTGATTTGACTGTTTTCATAAAATCCATCAGGACTTTTTGTAAGTACAAGACTGAAACCGAGAAACAACAGGCCTTCAAAAGCGAACATTATTTGCTATCTCTTTGCCATTTGCCAACCAGGGTTAGAGTAAAGTTGAACTATGGTACAAGTCTGTTTATGGTTGTGGTCTCTGGTTGGTAATATAACTGCAAAATAGAAATGTCATCTTGATACCCGTAAACTCTCTGTGACCCCCACAAGCTCATGCAATGATGGATATTAAACCACAGTTAAAAAGCAAAATCTAATGTGAAAAACATGGTAACCTTGGTGACATGCAGAATTAAAGACATAGTACCCCTGTATTTCAACAAATTGTAAGACAAGTCACGTTTGCTATTAGGGACAAACTCGGAAAGAGTTGTTTTATAATCACTCAGCGCTCATGGATACTACCTTTTAAAATCCACATTAGGCTGTCCTCCAAAGCATTGCATTATAAAGCACTGAAAAGGCAAACATAACATAAAAGGTAATCCCACAACCTAACAAATCGCACTTAAATTGTCATCGTAAATATTTTCTATGATCCACACAAACAAATTAATGACTACCATGATTCAACTCCGTGATTTTCAAACCAATTTGCTTTTTATTGCTTGATTTTACTGGTACTTGCTAAAAATTGCTAACACTGCTCACCAATTAAAAATCTGTTTCTGACCATATAATAAATCTGCACAACCTGTAGTGATATATCATAATAACTGGTAACATTCCTCATCTGTCATCAAGTGGTTATCCCTTTTCCTGAAAAGGTTCCCAAGCCCATTTTTTTTCAATTATTCCTGCCTCATGTTTCCATCAGGATTAGCCCACGGGAAACACATGACACTACCATAACTCTCCTGCACCTAGTTAGCATTCTGTACTTCTCAAACCCACATTGTACGCATTATTTGGTCTGTAGTTCCTGATTACAGCCTCCCTGCTGAATTTCTTGGTGCACACTTCAGGATTACCCAATTTGTTCCAAAGGGTCCCAGCTTGCTTGTCTCCTCTTCAGGCGTGCTACTTGCTATACCAGTAGCCTTGTCTTGTGTGGTGGATTGCAAAATGTTGCAGAACTTCAGCGGCTGCGAATATCTTCTCACATATAGGTTTTGAATATTCAGGTAAACCCATCAACCAATCAATATTTTAAAACGTGTTAAGCATTGAAACTGAAAGTAAAATAGGTGACGAAACTGGAAATAGAAAGCGAACTGCATGGCTGGATAAAATAAAGGTCAAGTTCAGGTATGGGTAAAAAGATCTCAGTCTGTTAATTTATTATGGGAAAAAATCTGATCTACATTGGGAGGTGAAGCATTTTAGAAAATTAGGAGTCAAAAAGGTACTTCTATTGTATATGTAATCAATATTTTTAATTTGTATTCCAACGTTTGTATCACTCAAAGCTAAGGAATAAGTGTGAACCCTACATTTATCACAACATGCAACGGAATGCTCTGTACCAGCAGATCACAGCATTAACTGTCATTAGGACATGCTAATGCGCATTACGTTGTCATAAACACTGGTGCAGCGGTAAGAGCTATTTGATTGTAAAGGCTTATTTCCTAAACATTTGCCTGTGCTTTCTTTGCACTTTCTGTGTAATAACTGCAGTGGGAGTAGTACACAGTGGCATGAGTTGCTACTGTTACAGTTGCCGTTCAATGGTGACTATTGATGAATGTTGAAGGGATATGTCTTCAGTGGACCACCAACACAGAGGATCAGCACAAGTCAACTAAATTTTCATGAGTGAGCACCATGTTGCTAGAAAAAATGATGCTCAGCAGATAATTTTGATTTGCAGAAATAGACTCACAAATCGAGAGTTTATAGACATTTTTTTTAAAGTGGCCCTCATGTGCTGGGACTTTTTACCCAGTGCATGGGAGGCAGTTCCTTGGTTTCCTGTTCAGTGTTGACATGCTTTCCCTGGCCATCCTGAACAAGACAAATGGATGTGGCAACATCCACCCTGTGTAGGGCTGACAGTTCGATGTACCTTAGCTGATGACCCAACTGCAGATGGACCATTCGTCAAAGATTTTCTTAAGTAGAGCCAAAGGAGACTTTATTTTCGGGAAAAAGGCACTTTTTCCAACTCTAAAAAAGGGGGTTAACCGCAAATTTGGCTGATGGGACATCAGCTGCTTTTTTTGCCTATGTCCCACATCCACCAACTCTACATGATATACTTATCATTGTATAGGAGAACCAATCTCGATTCTCAGAAATGGGTATTACTAATTAAAATCATAAATACAGTGTTTTGGCCAGCCCTGGTTTCCATTTAAGCTACGCTTCACAGTTTCTGTAACTGTTTCGAAACATACGATAAAGTACAAGTATAAATCATCTTCTGGATTTAAAACAGACATTGTACAACATGTATAGTGTGATGGTTTCTGATGTGTCACTCGAAATACCATTCGCCTGGAGTGTTAAAACTGTTGCAGATACTGAAATTAGAGCCCTTACTACAGGATGTTTTGGGCCCAATGAATAATTATGAAGAGAGTAGCAGTGGCCAGAGTTGTAAAGATAGTACACAGTAAAGTGGTGGGTTGAATGCTTGAATTAATCTCAGCCGCTAGTAATTTCTCTTCTCCACATCCCAGTCCAATGTTATTTTGCACACCATGCCATCTCAATTTGGGCCCAGTCAGTATGCGTGTACTGACTTCCCTACCATTTCTAACCTTCTAATTAATTGTTTAGATGGTTGTCTGCAAAAAAGCCTACAAAAGGAAATATCTACACCTTAAAAATGATTTTCGAGTTTTTGCTCGAATCTGAGTATTTCTGGGACCGAACAAAGCAAAGAGCAATTATCTAGCAAGCCAACTGATCTTGGATTGATGACCAGAATCTGATTACTGCCAGTAGATTTTCTATGATATTTTTCAAATTATAGGAAGTGATATTTGGATATGGCCTACCAAACTTAGTTTCATGACATTCATGTCAGAATATTTGTCTTAGGTTCACCGTTTTCTGGGAAAAATGTCAGGTAAAAAGTGAGTATAACTCATCACAAGAAATGGTAAAGTACCTGTCCTTATTTTGTTCTCTTTAAATTATTTTAAGAAAAATGTGTTTTCCCTCTGTTTAGAAATTATTTTATAAAATATGTTAGGAATGCAATGAAAGTCTGGAGATTGTCTAGCATGCTGCACGTTTTATTTACAGTGGCAACACTTCTTTATTTATTATGTAACTGGTGCAGTTGTTTACTAGAAGTGCAAAGATTTCAAATTGCTGTTTCTATTTTAGTACATATTTTTCCATATTTTCAGAATAATGTATATATATATATTGAAATTTATTGTAATATTACCTGCACAAAACACTTGTTCTGCGACAGAAATGTCTTGCAAAAACTGAAAATACGGAACGAGCCAAGCCATTTTCTCCCGTTGCAAGCTCTTATAGCTTACATACCTCTTATAGCTGTTTAGGTCGCAGCCTACCAGACTGAACATCTGTATGTTCTGCGAAAGAAATCTTGGGGATTTCAGCAGTTGACCTGGCTTGCCCTGGGCTTTGTAGTGTGGGACTCACGTTTTCTGGCTTTTATTTTGATGACTTAGGTCTTCAGGTTCACTTCCCCCTCCCATGCCAAAACCTTATTTACAAGTATCCTTCCGAGAGCGCCCTATCTGTTAACATGCCCGTAAATCTTGTTCTTATCTTGTAACAGTTACTGTGCATTCAAAGACGAGGTCAAATTTCAAGCTGTGTCTTCGAGGGAGCCTGGTGTTTATTCTGCGTTTGGCTGACTTCAAAAAGCGTTCCCAGGCGCAATGCACATTGCCCTCCCCATGGAATATGGGTGTCACTTGAGAGCCAAGAGAAACCAAGCGCTTTTGGACAAAACACACAGCATGCTCCAAGTTTACAACAGAAACATCTTGAGAGAAATTCTGGACAGGGACACCTGTTGAGTGTGTTTTGGTAGCTAAGGCCGCACATTCTAAATAGCGCCGCGAAAAGCTGGGAAAGTGCGCCCTCCCACGTGCTGTGTTCACATGAAGCGCCTTGACTAGCTATTGAACCGTGTTTCTGGTACATGATAGTTTCCACAAACAATCTACTCAAGAGAGATGTTCACAATTGTGTGAGGTACTTATACCTGCCCTTTAACCGTCCTAATTTAGACAAATAAAGGAACAGAGGCACTAGAAAATTAACTATCCACGCAGGATCCCATAGGTGCCAGTTTAGGCAACAGGTAACACCTTCTCCAAACCCCATAGAGTGGGCTGGATTTGGCGATCCAGAACGCAAAAGACACCTAAGTGGCAAGCCTTGGAATACAATGCCTACATGCAGAATGTGACGCTCACTGTGCGGACCGTCACCCACTCTGCAGAGACTAACACAAGTAACAACTGCTGACAACAGAAAAATAAACATTGTCAAAGCCAAAATGTCTCCTATGTGAGATCTATTGGCCTTGCAAATATTTTCTAGCCATGTTGCAACATGGCTGAAAGTAAAGATAGAAAGCTCTATAACACAGCCAGTATTGACCACTTCATAGCACTTTTCGAGTTTACTTTCAGCCATGCACTGAAGCCAGCGCTGCTGTACAATATGGGTAGAAAACATTGACAAAGCCAATAGATGTTGCATAAGCAAGACCTATTTTCTTTGCCAGTGCTTGTTTTTCTTGTGACTGACTCAATGGTGGATATCTTGAGTATAATAATTTCCACAGTTTTACCACAAATTATGATTAGCGTGTGAGAAGATACACTACATCACTTTTCCCATCCCTAGTCTAGACTGTCATACAGATACCTACTCTAGAACATTCTAATACAGCATAGCTTTTGGTAGATATTCCCATTATAGCTCCAAATGATTTAAAACAACAAAAAATCGGTAGTTTTGAAGACCAATATGGAATCGTACACACCCATCATCCTGTCAATGGCCCGAGTATTAATATCAGTGCTAGATGATCTCTGATTGCAGTGTCCGGAAATAATTAGACAAGCTTTATTAGTGGTTTTTCCACTACTTTGATCTCCTGGATTGTGAGAAATGTATTGGCATCTGAGAACTAGCCTTGCAATGCAACCAATTCTTGTCAGAGTAAAGTTAGTCAATTGCAATTCCTCCTTCTGAATCAAAGGTTAGTCCTACATCATGTAGGATGCCATCCGCCTACTCATTGTCTCCTCTATTTTTGTCATCTTTATTTCACCTTATTTGTTGCCCTTTTTAACATGCATTGTTTACAATTCTGTTGTGGATGGGAAATGCAAATGGGAAATATTCACCAAAGGATTGCGCCACATCATCAAAGTAAAAAAAAAAAACTGAAATTGTATTGTCAAGATGAATTTTCATCTCTCAACCCAAGTTGTTTAGCCAGTTTCACCAGATGAATGTCTCACCCTCAAAATGAAGCACTGGAAACCGGTGTTTTTTTATATCATAGGGAGATGCTATGAGAGGCTCTCTTTCTTTTACAATTAGAGTTCAAATACAAAAGAGCAGTCTAATTTCCATACTTGTTTTTCATTGGTCAAATTTAGGGCCTCATTACGACTTTGCTGGACTTTTGGCCGCCAAAATACCGTCATATTGGTGGTAATCCGACTGGCGAATGAAGAGTCACACTGAAGTCCGCCAGCAAACAGCCAAAAATCCAACACCGCCAGGACAAAGGAGGGCACGAAACGGCAGTTCCACTGCCAGCACTGCCATGCTGACAAAATTCCACCCACCATATTACGAGCCACAAATGACCACAGCGGTTATTCCATGGCGGAAAAACATTTGAGGTGCGAACCGCTGCAGTCAGAACCCACTACTGTTAGAACACAACATCACATTGGACAGTTTGAATACCCCTCACACATATACACACCAGATGCACCTACACACACCATTATATAACACACAACCCACACTCCTTTGCAACTAAAATGCCATTCACAGACACCGAGAGCAGGGAAATACACTAATATAGCACCTTTTCACTATGAGCACATATACACATCTCACTCAGCACACACCACACAATTGCACAACAAACTCAAAACACACATTTCGAGCACACACAAACACCACAAGAGTCCATCACTTACAACACACCACCACACCATATCAATCAGCCTACACTGCACCCTTACCTTCACAACACCCCACACCCTCAACACAACCACTACCATGTCCCCACAAAAGCAACCACTGTTCATGGGTGAGAATATGAGGGTCATGGTGGATGAAATTATCATGGTAGAGCCACAACTGTTTGGACCTTCACAGACACTAGACCAGCCATACCTGCAGACACAACACAAACATTCACCAATACAGGCACTACTCCTATCATATCCAAAGTCAGCACAATAGCAGACCCTCAGACATCCACCCCAGTCACCACATCCACAACCACCACAACCACCGACACCCCCACATGCATCACATCTTCCATACCTGCAGACACCATCCCAACAGACAATCACCAATACAGCATAGCATCTCCTAGCACCTCATCCCCCCTCCTCCCAAGACACATAAATACCCACACTCAGCCACCCAACAGACACCCAGCATCCACAAGCATTCCTCGCACGCACATGCACCCAAGACATCAACCAATACACCTCCTACAACCACTCCCTCTCCCTCCACTCCCAACCCCTTTTGCCATGACCGCCCACGTGTGTCTAAGAAGGTGTTCCTCTTGATGTTTTCCCTCTTTTCTACTCCTCTCCCACTCCATGATGCTCCCAAATGGTCTGTGGCCCTCCCAAAGTCCAGCTCTTCAACCTCCAAGTCCTCCCCTGCCCCCCTGCTAGTACCCATGCCCCTCCCCCTGCCAAGACGTCAACCCCTCCCAAGTGTTTCCATCCCTCCCCTAAAGCTTGCCCTAAGCCACCCTCCTAAGCCCAAACCAAATGACCCTCCCTCCCAAACCGAAGCCCAAACCAACCCTCTACCCCCACCTATTCCCTGAGGTGCCTGCCTGCTTCCTTGATGCCCCAACCCTGTGGAGGTCATTTGGCAGTCAGGAGTCATGTAGGGGCACACAGAAGTGCCATTTGTGCATTTTGCAGCTGGCAAATTGGGCTGGCCTATGATCTTTTATTTTGTACATTGTTTTTATTAATTGACATATTTATATATTTAATATATCTGGGCCAACCAGTTTTCGGTTCAATGATATCATATTTGTCCTGCCTTTCTTTCCACATGGCTGTTTTGTTCTTGCCTGCTTTGGTCTGTGTATGAGTGACATGTGTGTATGTTGTTTGGGCTAGTTGTTGTGCCTGGGCAGCATGTGTGGGTGTGGGCCTGGCATTTGTACTGCAGTGATGGCTGTGTATTGTGTGTTGGACTTGTTTGTGTTTGTGTTTGGAACATGCATATACGTTGATATTTTGTGTATTGTATGTGTTGACATGCGTAATGGTGGTGTTGTGTACCCTTGTGTGGTTGTTGTGTGTGCGTGCATGTGTGTGGTGATGGGTATGTCCAAACCGTGGTGTGGTGTATTTTCATGGTATGATGTATGCTTCGTTGCATGGCTGTGTGATTGTGTGTATTGGTTGTCAGGTCTTGTTATGTGCTGTTAATGTATGTAGTGTCAAGTGGAGATGTGTGTTGTCTTTGTTTGACAAGTCCTTTATGTAGTTGTGGTTGTGGGGTTGTTGCGTAATTCGGTGGTTTTGTGTATTGTTGTGTTTGACTGTGCTGGTGTTGTGTGTCTGCAGGTTGATGTGTGTATTGTACATGTGTGTTGGCCGTGTTGTATGTGTGAATGCGCATATGGGTGTGAAGTTACGTGTGTGTGTTGCCATTGCCACCTGTCCTGGATGAGTTTGTTGTGTGTGCGTGGGTACTTTGGGCTTTCACTACAGTGTCAGGTAGGTGTGTGTACCCATGGTTGTTGTCGTCGTCACTGGTTAGTGAGTAATTTCATGAGCAGTGGGAGGATGTGCAGTTCAGGTTCCATGGTGGCTCCAGCCAGGTATGTGTTCCAGAAGGTGAGTGTCTCCTTTTATAGAGTTGGTTTCCGCCAGGATTTCTGTGGTGGTGCTATTGCGGTAGAAACCTTGGCATTGTGCAGCCTCGTAATCGGTCCAGCAAGAACATGGTGTCTGCCGGCCTGAAGGTGGCTACCGCCGTCTGTGGCGGCATCACCGCACTGGAGGCGCCCGCAGTGGATTGGCTGTATTGTGTTGGGAAGACCGGTATAGTCATAATTTGGCGGCCTTCCCCGCCGACATGTTGGCTTTACGACCGCCGCCAACAACATGGAGGTCCTTAGACCACCAAACTCATACTGACCCCCTTAGTCGTCTTTAAAGTGAAAGTACAATTCTAAAAGTAAAAATTCACCTCGGAAAAGTCTTCAAATATAGCCAGTAGAATGATTTATTAGACAGGAAAATTTCAAATGAGGTCATTTTAATATATTATTTCTTATACATAGGCCCCTATAATGGTAAGCGACACGTATCACCCAAACAGCAAATGCTAGTGGGCAAAATGTGTGACCATCGTTTGTGAGTAACCATGTGTTTGCCCTCTTATGTTTCTGTAAGAACACGTTTGTTTTAATTCTGAACACACACCACTGTTTTATGTTGCTGCAGGGCCCTTAAGTATTAAAATCTGCAAAAAGAAGCCATATTCTTCTTAAAAGGATAGTTTTGTAATTCCAGATAGCATACTGGCCTTGACCTCTGCGCTTCAAACTTCAGTAGCAAATGAGGAAATGTCAAGCTTTGTAAGAGCACCCATTGTGAACAGTTTAGTGGTAAACTTAAAAGTCTACATTTATAAGCTAAATACAGTATAATTGTATGTGAAACCAAAAATTCATGTCGGTATTTGGCCACAAAATGAAAAAGGCCAAAGAGGACCAAGCCAAAGCAACACTGTCTTAAAGGTGTCGAAAATGAGCTATGTTCCTTTGCACTACACAATACCTTACACACATCTTTTTCTAACAAATAAGTAAAAGTCAAAACACTGAACGGGCACCTCTTCGACAAGCATTCTAGACATTTAAACTAAAACCAGAAGCCTTAGGTAACTTTAGTACAATTATTTGCAAATGAAAGTACTACAGTTTATTTTCCCAAAGCTTTATACAAGGAAATGCTTAGTTTCTAGGATCTACTAAAACATCTAATGAGGAGAAGCTAAAAATGTTCATATCTGTTGGTAGAAAGGCACACATTTTCCCCAAAAAAATGTTTCAGGATCCTAGGCCCATTTTATAGATTAAAAAAACAATATAACATAATTTTCCTCTAACATAACAGATTAGTTACTTTGGAATGCAAACGACGATTCACAAAGGTGAAAGTAGGAATGTCAGGAATCTGCTCCAGTATCCTTCCTCTTACATCTGGGGAAGATTTCTGAATTTTCATGGCTTTTCAAATAATTTCAGCAGTAGTCCTTTTAATGCATGCTATAAAAAAAGATCCGGTACTAACATTTACATGATAAAATGTACTATATGTATTTGCCACCAGGGCCCGTATTACCATAAAGGCGCACTGTCCCTTTTTTGTACCACGATGCATCTGAAAACAGGTGTACCAATCACAAACAGGGAAAGTGCACCCTTTTATGGTGAAAGTGCTGCCCTCAGTGCAGCAGCGAAGTCACATTACACTGAGGGCAGTGCATTCAAGTGAAATACGGAAAGCTGCTTTAAAGCCGCTCTGTATTTCACAGTGCAGGCAGCAACCACCTGCACTTTTGAGAGGAATTAAAGATCTCCTTGCAGGTGGGTGCAGTTAGTGACTGCATCCACCTGCAAGGGGATGTCTGGGGTCCATCGGGCCTCCTTGTTAGCCTCCACATGGCTGCCTTTAGGAAGCTGTTAGAAATTGGGTCTCTAGTTGGCAGAGGTATGCACCCTGTTCAAGTAGGGACCACAATCTTAAGGGTGTAAGTTAGCTACACAACCTAAATTAACCTGTGGTCACCCTTTGATAGCTTGGCACAGAGCAGGCAGTCTTAACTTAGAAGGCAATGTGTAAAGTATTTGTGCAACTCCTAATTACAGTAAAACAGTGAAGAACACCACAAAAAGACTCAACACCAGATTGAAAAATAGATAATATGTATGTGATTAAAACAAGACCAAATTAATAAAAATCTAATAAGAAGTCGAGATATGATTTTTTAAAGATTGAGGCCCTCATTATGACCTTGGCGGGCAGCTACAACCGCTTGCCAAGATCTGACCGCTGGGCGGCCGCCAATGCGGCCGCACCCCCGCCGCAGTTTCCGCCCGCCGGCCCAGCGGGGATCTCGGACGCAACATAGGAGCCAGCTCCAAATAGAGCCGGCGGTGTTGCGGCCGTGCGACGGGTAGCATAGCAGACAGTTAAAAGCTGCATGGGGCCCTGTCAGGGGGCCCGACTACTCCCCGTAACGCCAGCCTTTTCCTGGCGGTTCAAACCAGGCTGGCGGTAGGGGGGCTCGCTAGCAGCGCTGCCCTGGCGGATTACTACCGCCGGGGCCATTGTGGCGGGAAAACGCCGGCCCTGGCGGTGCGACCTCAGCGCTTCTGCCGCGGTCGTAATGACCAGGGAAGCACCGCCAGCCTGTTGGCGGTGCTTCCGTCATTTCAACCCTGGCGGTCTTGTACCACCAGGGTTGTAATGACCCCCTAAATGTGAAAACAGTGCTTAGAAGTATATAGCAGTAGAAAGGTTACTTGAGGTCGCAAGGGACTGATGCAAAGTCAAAATCCACGCTGACCTCGAAGGAGGGTAGTAGGTCAGCTACAGAACCCACACAGGGTCCACTGAAACAGTACCTTTGGAGGAGTAAAGTATTGTCAATGAAGGCACGATGTGTCGGTTTTCCTGGCGCACTCAAGGCAATGCATCGTTGGCAGAGTCCGTGAAAGATTGATTTCTTTGCTGTACTCGAAGTGATGCGTCGGCGGCCTTGCAGCGTATCGTCGTCAAGCCGCACAGCCCATAAATCCATTGTCACAGGAAGCTGCTGCATCCACAGTCAGGCCCAGGACTGTAGCGGGCACCTCAGGCAAGGGTAGGACTCACAGGGGAAGGGTCCAGCACCACCAAGAGAGTTGCAAGCAGTCTTTGATGTCCCTGAGAGCACAGAGAACAGGGGGCAGGCCAGCAAGCCCTTGGAGATTCTTGGTTACAAGGATGTAGAGAGCAAGCCCAGACCTTCTCACTGTGGACAGAAGCAGCAGGCATGAGGCCAACACAGCAGACCAAACAGCAAAGTGGCAGTCCCTCCTATAGCACAGCACCCAACAGCAGTAGGCCAACACAGCAATGCAGCTGCAGAGTGGCAGTCCCTCCTGGCAGCACAGCAGTCCTTCTTCATTGGAGAGTGTTCTTGGTTCCAGTAGAGATCTGATCTTCTGGGGTTTGGAGCTCAGTAATTAAACCCTAAAAGGCTATTGATGTGGAGGAGACTTCAAAGACGTTCTCTGAAGTACACAACGGTCCCTTTTCATCTTGGCCTGCCTGCCAGGCTACCTGTGCTGCGTAATCAGTCCTTTGTGTGAAGGCAAGACACCACTTATTGAAGTGTAAGTGCCAAGCCCTCCCTTTCCCCATGCCCAGTAACAGTATGCAGATGAAAGCAGATGCAGCTGAGTGTCCAGTGTTTGTGGTTGTCTAGAGGGAATTCACAAAGTGTAGCTGTCACCCAGCCCAGCCTAGCAGTGTATTCAGAGACAGGCAAAGGGTCGGAATGGCTAAAGGTAAGTAAATGCCAACTTTCTAATAGTGTCATTTTCAGACTTACAGTTTAAAATCTGACTTCACCATAAGTTGTGATTTTAAATTGTGAGTACAGAGACACCAAGCTCCATATTTCTATCTCTTGCCAATGGGAAATTACACCTAAAATAAGTTTTAAGGTACTCCTAATGCTATCCTATGTGAGAGATAGACTTTGCAATAGTGAAAAACAAATGTAAGTGTTTTTCACTATCTGGATATTTTAAACTTAAAAGTGCATGCCCAACAGTTTAAACTTAAAAGTGCATGTCCAACTTTTCAAATACATTGCACCTTGCCCTTGGGGCTCACTAGGGCCTACCTTAGGGGTGACGTACATGTAATACAAAAGAAGGTTTGGGTCTGGAAAGTGGGTACACTTGCCAGGTCAAGATTGCAGTTTAAACTACACACACAGACTCTGCAGTAGCAAGCCTGAGACATGTTTGAAAGGCTACTGTAGTGGGTGGCACAATCAGTGCTGGAGGCCCACAAGCAACATTTAATTTGCTCTGGGCAAATATAGTGCATTTTACTAGGGACTTATTTGTGGAGAAGCCAATGTTACCAAGTTCTGGAGTACAAAGCACCTGTACTTTAGCACTGGTCAGCAGTGGTAGAGTGCACAGAATCCTAAAAGCGAGCACAAAAGAGTCAGAAAAAAGGATGTCAGAGGGCAAAAAGTTAGGGGAACCACACCAAGGATGCCAGGTCTAACAGAGGTGCACTGAAGGTGCACCACCTTTTTGTGGGTCACTTTCAGTGTGCCTCCTAAAGGCATGTTTGTGTCAGCACCCGCATCCATAATATGTCGCTGAGCCAAATTAATTACCTCATTTGCATAGGGCCATGCCCCCATGCAAATTAGCGAACGCCTTCTAATGATAGCGTTGGTGCTACATGTGCACCAGCGCTTTCAGTATTACAGAAAGAGTTGCAAACGCTTGTGCTTCGGAAATAGCTAAGTGGCCCTGGGGTCCACAAACCGGGTACACATGCCCGTATTGCCCCTGGTGCACTTTCTGTAATATGGCCAAAGATTGAAATTAACACCTGTGCAATTCGGACTGAAACATATGTGTGAGCATTGACATTTTTTTAAAGAGGTTAAGTATTTTTTTATTTGGAAAAATCCCTTTGGAAGGAGTCCTATAAAATATGGGTGTGCTTCTTCCCCATCGCCATGAACATTGAAGAGGGAAAAAATGTATGCTGCCAAAACTACCTGTATAAGTTATGTGAACAGCAGCAAAGGTATGTGCCTGTGGGGTCCATGTACTTCTTCAGCCAGACCCACCTAGAGGTTTTCACAATCCCTCCCCAATTCTAAATTTGTGAAGTTGACAATTCTGCACAGAGGCCGAATTTCATTTCTGCAACCGTAAATGAACCTCGCTAGAGTATAATTTATCTAATCCTGATTCCATGATCAGGATATGAAGTTTGTGTTGTAAGTTTTTTTAATAACCACAGGTACCCACAGAGTATGCATTTACCAGGCTTTGCATTAATGTATGAGGTATCAGCAAGAGAGGTCCTGAAGTCACACTTCCATAGAGGAGTGCTGGGACACTCTAAGTAAACTAGCGGGCACTACCGTGCAGTGCTGCTGAACGGCCCTAGGAAATCCTGGGACTTTTACAGCTGGAAGTCTGTGTATGCATGACAGTGCTGGTTCTCAATCAATCGCAGCCAAGAGGATCTACAAGGCCACAGCCCCACCATTCTCCACCACATCCTGGTTGCCCTTATAGTTGAGGGCAGCTACTACTGGTGTCTTTTTTAGTGAATGGCGGGTCAGGGGTGGCAGGATTTGTGACTTACCCACCAAATATTTAGTGAAACTGACTACTGTGAAGTGGCTATTAAATTTGGAAATTGTAAAGACCTCAGAATAATGTAGGCTAACTTTATATCATAAGTACGTCTGATAGGGTTCAATTATTTGAAAATATATTCTCAAGTTGGCATCAGGAAAGAGTAAATATCATTAAGATAACAGTGTCAGCTGCTGAAAAGTTCTTATGTTCTTTTTATCTATGTTTAATGTCAGTTACTCCTTACCATGACATGATGCAACTAATGGTTCAAGGACAATGACAAAAACAGTGCCTAGAAGGATGGATCTAAATTTTTAAGATAACTGTCGACTTAATCATGACTTCTATTTATATTATTTAGGCTTAGTTACAAACTTAAATTTGGTGCTAAACATATTTTTATGACCAAATATATATGACTGAATTTACCTTTTCTACATCTGCCAGGAATTCACAGAGCTCTTACCAGAGAAAATAGTTTTATGAGGACGGTGATCTCTTTCACAATTGTGAAGGTATCCACACTCAAGAGATGCAAAGAAGACATTCCAAGGCATAGTTTGCCTTTCAAATTTGGAAACATTCAAAATCATGTACTTGTTTGGGCATTCCCAAACTCTTCTCATTCCTCTTTTCAGCCTTCAAATGTCAGAGATTTACTCTGTAGGACAGCAGGATTAGCTCTACTACTAGGGTGGGAGAGGGAATGGGTCACCCCCAAAATTGGTGGGGGTGTAAGGGATGGGCTTTATTTTCCACATGGAGAAACATATTTGCACAAGGGACTCTTTTAGCCCTGTGTTGATGTCTCTATTATCAAGAACTCTCCACAGCAGAAATAGGACCCTATCAGAAAAGTCACCAGACCGTCCCACTTTTACACCTGAAAATCAGAACCAGGTACAGCTTTTCAGTTGTACTATCAATTATGTTGATGAATATGAAATAAACATAAACATATATTCAAGGCTGAATATGAAATAAACATAAACATATATTCAAGGCATACGTGGAAATCTACACCCATATTTTTGTTTCATGTAGTAAATATGCCACTATGTCGTTGGGGAACCAAAGACAAGACCATCTGCCCCAGTCCATGCCCTGTTTCAGCTATGTCTGCAAATAGCGCTGACCATGCTGTGAATGGGTACCCACCTGTTCACCCTTTTTATAGGAAAAGTGATTCTTGCCTAGTCAACTCCTGGGACGATCGCCTAGCACTTAATCCTTTGTATTCAAATGCCTCCATAGTCTTTAGTCTCCTGCACAATCTTTTTCTCCTCACAGTCGGATACCACAGCTACTGCTAAAATACCTAACAATTGTCCTACTATGCCTATTTTAACCTCTACTCTACCTCAGAAATAGTTTTGTTAAGCCTTGTTAAACACTCTATAGGACTTACTAACCAACTCCACTCTGGATATCCTGTCCGTAGTGACTTGACTCTTAACCTCTAGATTTAGATGCTGTTTATTGTCCCAACTTTAAAGCTATGCCTTTGCCTCATCCTATCAGTAAAAGTGGTGGCCTTGCTTTTTTGTTTAAAAAGCAACTAAAAGTCTCCTCCAATAATCTCTCTTTCCCTGATGCAGATTTATTTGGATTAGCATTTTCAATCTCAGCCTTCTGCACAACTTTGGGCATACTTTGTTATCACCTGCCTTTTCTGGGAGGTCTACATTTTGTTAATACTGTCTCAGAATTGCTAGCACCTTATATCCTAAGCCACTACCAGCCCATAGTGTTGGGAGACTTTAATATTTGTGGAGATTGCCAAAGATCTCACTTCTTTCACTCCTTATTTTTGGAATAAATGCCTAGGCCTAATCTTCATCAACATATAAGTGGTCCCAAACATGCAGGAGGGCATCTGCTATATTTTATGTTGCCCCCTAAATTAATTGCATGTGGTCTTCCCATCTCAAAGGCTTGGGCCAATCACACTCTGATTCCTTTTCAAATTATCTTACTAAGCTTTCCCTCCACTGCTCAACATGCTCCCACTTCTTTGTCTCAGAAACCTGGCACAAGTTTTCTTCTGAAGCACTTCAATCTGGTCTTGCTGCAGCTATACCACCCATGGACCACTCTTCTCTTGACAGGTGCATTCCCACTTTTAACCTGTGTCTTAATCAAGCGCTCAGTATTGCACTTTCTTCATCCTCACATTTCCCTAACAGAACACATCCTACTGCTGCCTGGTATAACATTGCCCTCTCTAATGCCAAAGCAAATTCACAAAAGTTAGAATGCATTTGGACAAAATACTATGCACCTGAAAATAAGAGCATCATCACAGCAGAGTGGAAAGATTATAAAAAAGGTGGTGCACTCCTCTACAGCCAATATTAATGCAAGCAAAATTCTCTCAGCTAAACACTTTGAGAGAACTTTTCAGAATTGTGTATTCCTTATGCACTCCAGACTTCACTGCCACATCTATAGCTCTCTCTCAAGCACTCGTCGACGATCTATCAATATCAACCTAATTTGTCAATCATTTTCCAGCAGACAATGTGTAAAGTTCAGAATATTAGTGACCTGTCTCCCCCTGTGTCTGCCAGCTGTCTCAAATACTTTGATCTAATCTGTCAATGACGTAAACAACCTAAAGTCTGTTGCGTCATTTGACTTCCCTAGCAAAACACATCTTCCTTATATCATGCAGACAGGTTTACCCTCTATTTTGCATGGTCTACTATCCATTTACAAAAAAATCTATTATTATAGATACTGTTCACATAGCATGGAAACAGACACTATAATTCCACTCTTGAAAAAAACAACAGCTGATCCCTTAAACCTTGAACATTTCTAATCTATCTCTCCTCTCTTTCCTCCTCCAATGTCTAGAAAAATCACTCAATAAACAGTTATCTGCTTTCCTAGAGTATAATCATGTTATGGACACGACTCAATCTGGGTTCTGACCATTTTATAGCACAGTGACAGCTATGGTTTCATTCCTTCAGGACTTCTGACCCAGTCCTGTTAAATTTATCAACTGCATTTGACACAGTCTCTAACATCCAAATTTTAAGCCACAAGATTTTCAACTTAATTAATAGAAAATATAGGATATCATAATTGTTCTAATGCTCAGTGGGATGTTCCACACCCAAGGATCACTTTATGAGAACTATTAATTTAGAGTTTTTGTTTTCAAAAGTCAGGGTATTTCCTGGTGAAGGTTATTTTTCCTCAATGGGTATGTTGTTGGTATCAGATGAATAGTTTCTGGGCAAGGTAGTGAGTGTTCTAGAACAGCAGGGATTATGTGTGATGCAGGCTTGTTTAAAATTGTCCTCACCAGCGGAGCCACTTCAGAGAAGTGGAGATAGATGAGTGTCTACAAATTTCTATCAATAAACAGCTAGCTGCTTTCCCAGAGCTTAATCACGTTCTGGACCCAGGTCAATTCGGATTCTGACCATCTTATAGCACAGAGACAGCTATGGTTTCTTTGCTTCATGACCTAAGACCTGGTCCTATTAAATTTATCTGCTGCATTTGGCACAGTCTCTCACATTGAATTTAAAGTGGCAGGATTTTCAACATTTTAAATAGATAACATAGGATGTATTATTTGTACTAATGTTCAGTGGTATGGCATTCCACACCCAGGGATCTTTTCATGAGAAGGATTATTTCACAGCTTTTGTCTTCATGAATCCTTTTATTCACAGGAGAAGGATCTTTTTTCAATGTATGTATTGTTCTTATGAAATCAACAGTTTCTGGTAGATGGGTGTTTCAGAAAAGCATGGTTTTATGTGTGATGCAACCTAGTTTAAAATTGTCCTCACTTAAGTGAAGCTACTTCAGAGAGGTGGACATGAGGGAGCTTTTATAGGCATGAAACCCAGGTCGGAGGTTTCCACGCCAGAGAGGGACACAAACTCCTAACTTTAAAAACTGGAGCCCTTTGTACAATTTCGTCTCCTGGGACTCCATACTGCAAACCATGTTTCCTTTTCAAAATTGTGGCTCTCAGGGGAGCAGGGTAGTGCATTTGAAGGCTTACTCAAGATAGTAGCTGTGGGCTAATGACTGAGACTATATCAAGAAATAGCCATTATTAAGTACCTGTCAAGCAAGTCTTTTTTTCTAAGGAAAAGCAAAAGTACTTTTTTCACACACTACCAAGTACTACTGGGGCTATTCTCAACTTAGGTAACTTAGGTAACATGGCCCACCACGATACTGCAACACCCTCCTACAGAAAATAGAAGAAGGGATTTAAATAAACCCCTATAGGAAATAATGTTAAATTAAATTATCATATATATATATATATATATTCATTGAAAGAAAACAAAGATTACAGGGATGTTATAGTTAGGAAACAGAATTAAAAAAAACATTAGAAATTCACTTAAAAAACCAAAGGTTACAGGGACGTTGTAGTTAGGTTCTGAATTTACTCACACAAACCAGGGAAATTCAGCAGTTATAGTTAGAGTTATTTCAAGTAACTATAACTCGTGGCCTAAGGTAACTACAACTCACGCCCTCACCCACATTTTTTCCTAAATTCAGAACCTAAGTATAACATCCCTGTAACCTTTGTTTTTTTAAGTGGATTTCTATCCCCCAGTAAGGCCCAGCACTACTGCAGATGTTTTATTTCACATTTTTATCATTTCACCTTCTATCTATGACCTTTTTTCACAGATTACAATGTGAATAGGTCTGCTACAATTATGATGATACGTCTCAAGGGGTAGAAACTTTACATTGACAGCACACAATTGGCCACAACATGCTGGCACAGGTACCAATGGAGTACTTAGGATCCAGCAACTGACTTCATTGTCAATATTCAGAGGTTTGGAGGAGGAAGTAAGTGCAAAAGCCTGGGTGATATCTCTTGATGAACTAAGTCTTATTACTTTACATAAACTAGAGGGGCCTTGCAACACTAGCATGTTGGGTGCTATTACTAAAAATCTTCCCTTGTTCCCTGTTAGACCTGGCTTCTTTTGATGTGCTTCCCCTGTCTTTTTGCCTTCTGACCTCCTGTTTTTATGGCACGCTGGACTCTGTTTTTGCTGGTTCATTGTCTCTGCGCACTTTACCACTGCTGATTAGGGCTAAGGTGCAAGTGCTTCCTATGTAAATTGTATTGGTAATTGGTGTGTCCATGACTGGCATATTTGATTTACTGGTAAGTCCCTAGTAAAGTGCACTATGTGTGCCCAGGGCTTGTAAATCAAATACTACTACTGGGCCAGTAGCACTGGTTGTGCCACCCACATGAGTAGCCCTGTAAACATGTCTAAGGACAGCCACTGCAGTGTCTGTGTGTGCAGTCTTGCACTGCCAGTTCGTCCTGGCAAGTGTACCCATAGCAAAAAAAATCTCTGCTTTGCATCAAGGCTATCTCAATGCCCCGGCAGTGCCTGATGCCGTATCTATAGCCTGTAACGTTGAGGCGACTGCTCTCCAGGCATCCACATTCGCCCCTCGGGACTTCCAACTCAGCCCAGGCCCTGGCGGGTCACAGCAGCCCCCATGCCTCCTAGCATCCAGGCCTCCGATGGAGCCTTAGGGGGTCATTACAACCTTGCGGGCGCCAGAATACCGCCATTGCTGGCGGTATGGCTGGCTCCCTATTTTGATCTTTCCGCTGGGCCAGCGGACGGTAACAGAGTTACCGTCCGCTGGCCCAGCGGAAAAGTCATATCAACATTGCCGCCGGCTCGTAATTGAGCCGGCGGCAATGCTGATGTGCAGCGGGTGCAGTAGCACCCGTCGCGCATTTCACTGCTCGAAATTCGGGCAGTGAAATGCGCAACAGGGCTCTGCCTGTGGGCCCCTGCACTGCCCATGCCAAGTGCATGGGCAGTGCAGGGGCCCTCAGTGGCCCCCTGAGTCCCCTTACCGCCAGCCTCTTCCTGGCGGTGCAAACCACCAGAAACAGGCTGGCGATAGGGGAGTCATAATCCCCAGGGCAGCGCTGCTTGCAGCGCTGCCCTGGTGGATTATCACCGCCGGGGCTGAAATGGCGGTATACCGCCGGCCCCAGCGGTGCGACCGTGGCGCTACCACCGCGGTCCAAATACGCCGGGAGGCACCGCCAGCCTGTTGGCGGTGCTCCTGTCGTTTTGGCCCTGGCGGTCAAAGACCGCCAGGGTCATAATGACCCCCTTAGTGTCTCGTGTGACAGCTTTGCGCAGAGATGCAGGCCCTCCTGAGGCCGCCGGCCAGGGCAGCGCTGATTGATGTCTTCCAGGCCTTTGAAAGCTGGAGCGAGCCTTTGTTTAGGGCCTCGTCCCTGACCTGGTCAACCACAATGTCTCTCCTACCTTTAGTGCCTTGCCCCCAGTGGCTCACTTCACAGTCTCTGTCCTGCTTTTCTTCCTCCGGTGCTCCAATGAAGCCGATTCGAGGGGGTGGCTACATCCCTGGGGCTACCTTGCCGAGTTGTATGGCTGATGCTGTATCCCATGCAGCCGCCATTTTAGGCACCCGCAGATGCCATCTCTCCAATGATGGAACAGATGTATGCTCCGGTGTGTTTGCTGGGCAACCCTGCACTGCTTTCTTTTAAGCGACAATGTTCCACGGAGGCTCCGTTGATCAGGGGCACCTGGGAGTGCCAACACTACCCCTAAACATCAGTGCTGTGGCAGAGCTCCGGAGATTCACTCCTACACAGCCGCCATCTTGGCCACACCCCTGTCCCATCTTTTTAAATACACTGCACCCTGCCCTAGGGGGGAACCAATGTCTACATTAGGGGAGACTTACATGTTATAAAAAGGAAGGTTTAGGTCCTGGCAAGTGTGTACACTTTCTAGGTCGAAATGGCAGTTTAGAACTGCACCTACATTCTCTGCAGGGGGAGGCCTGAGACAGGTTTGAAAGGCTACTGTGTTGGGTGGCACAATCAGTGCTGCAGGCACACTAGTAGCATTTAATTTACAGGCCCTGGGAACACATAGTGCACTTTACTAGGGACTTCCAAGTAAATTAAATGAGCCAATTGTGAATAAGCCAATGTTACCATGTTTAGAGTACAGAGCACCTGCACTTTAGCACTGGTTAGCAGTGGTAAAGTGCACAGAATCCTCAAAGCTAGTAAAAATGAGTAAAAAAATAGGAGGTCAGAGGGCAAAAAGCTAGGGGAAACCACACCACAGATGCCAGGTCTAATAGGCATGCTTCATCATAGATAACCTCTTCCAACCTAAATTGGATGTTTCCACCAGGATGGACTTAAACTCCAAAATAAGGAGGGTGGGTTTAAATTAAATTCCACTGGACCGAAAGGGATCCCGATAACTAAAATACCTAGCGGTAAACCCAGGTAAACCCTGGCTGTTACCTTTATTAATGGGAACCTCTGGAGAGATAGCTTGCTAGTGAGTAGTGGACCTTTGGGGAGCACCACCTCACCTCCCCCCCCATATGCTGGGTTGACCACTACTGCCAACCACTGGATACTACGGCAGCAGGAAAGTGCTGGGAACCTGGAGGGAGATTGCAGCAGCAGGTGTGCATTCCTGGAACCCACGCCCACTCGGATAGGAGAGGGGAGTGACCGCATAGAGAGTGGGGAGCAACAGCAAGTGGCGTGATCTTGGGACTCAAGCTCATTTCGAAAGGATGAAAGAGTGGGGGTATGGATGCGCACACCAGACTTGTGGAAGTGCACAGTTTTCCGTGAAGTTCCAGCCTGCTACAACTCCAAGGCCCAACCACAACCCACTCTACCAGTATGTCTATGCAGCAACCAAAGAGAGATAGCTCCCTGAAAGTCTTCCTAGACAAACCTCTCACCAGAAGAGGCGATCAATCACAGGTGACGCAAGGGTCGGTCCCTCACACAGAGACTACCCTAGCAGACACTCTGGATGAAGACCCAGTGACATGCACATTCCTGGAGACTCTGTTAGGGGCACTCAGGGACCAGGGAGAGGAGGAACTCTCTGCTCGCAGCAGAGAACTGTTGGAGTTGAGAGACAAAAACGAGGACCTGCTGTTCCGGCTCGAGGATCTTGAAAATCACTTGTGCCGCTCTAATATTCATATAAGAGGCGCACCACTACAAGCGGATGCAGGTAAACTGGTGGGCTGTGTAATACGGCTTTTCTGACATTTAGTGCTGCACCTGGAGGAGGAATCTATCATATTGGACCGCACACACAGAGAAGGGAGGCCATCCAGTACACCCGGTATGCTACAGGATATCCTTACAAGTCTTCACTCATATAGGCAAAAGGATTTCATCATGTCAGCGGTCAGAGATAAAACCACTATCACCTTGGAAGGTGCAAAACTGAGCATCCGGGACCTGTCCCCCATTAATATGCAAAGACGAAGTATGCTCCGACCAGCCACTATCTTTCTTTGGGAGCAGGGAGTGCATTATAAATGTGACCATCCCTTTGGCCATATCTTTGGTTGGTAGAACGAAACCTATGTGGTTCGAACCCAAAAAGGAATCGCAAAGCATCTTAGGTTTCGACATCCCACAAGGGGAAGACAGTTGCTCAGCCAGGTCGCAGACTTCAGCAGTGGATACTAGAAACCAGAAAAGGCACAGTTGTGATAGAAAGCAGCAATCCATCAAGCCCCCCGAAAGTGTCAGCATCAAAGAGCAGACAGCCTTTCTGAATTAACTGTGGCTGCAAGGTAGTGCCTCAGAGACTGAGAATGACTGATCTGCCCCCTGACCTTCGATCAGTGTCACACACTAGGGCTTTCCCTGATGGCTCCACTTCTTAGTGCCGTACTTCAATCTCAATCTCCAGGAAGGTGCTGCCAGACTGCTGCTGTAGCTCACACAGGGGCAGCAGAGCTTCCCCCTCCCCTACATCATGAACATTGGCTTGTTTGGTCACCGGCAACACGGATCACTACCAAGTGGTATTGTTTGTTTACAGCAGAAGAAACTTGTTTGGTTTCATGTTATTGCTGTTTGTTGTTTCCCTATAGGTCACCAATGCGGTTCTCACCACCCCCTAGTGCAAGGTAGAAGATTTCTAACATGGACACAGAATATATATATATCTTTCAATATCAGAGTCCGACAACACTCGCAATCAGGGTTGCTCAAGTAACCCTCCGGTGAAATGATTAAAATGCTTAGCCTCAATATTAGGGGCCTTAATTCTCCAGCCAAATGTTTAGCTTTGCTGTCTATGTTAAAGGAGTCCAAATGTGATATATGTATCCTGCAAGAGATGTACCTTCTTAAAAAAGACTGGCCCAGCCTCTTTTTGGTCCCACTGGTTTGACCAATTTCTTCTCATCAGGCCCATAGAAGCAAGCAGGGGAGGCCGTACTCTTAGCTACACATTTACTCTGCATTGCCCTCCACACCTATACTTTCACTATAGGCATGATCTACTGCCCCAGATTACGTCGTCAACTCATGGTAGCCTGTGAGGAACTTAAGTCATTAGACATGGACAAGGCAGAATATGTCCTACTGTTCTTGAAAGAAAAATTCAATTTGGGAGGCAATAAGGCAGGTATGTTGTTAGCACACCACTTACGTGCACAAGGAATCTGTCATAGAATAGCAGTAATGGAAGGGGAACAAGAGGAGAAACTTTACCAAGACAATCACATTGCACAAGCATTCGGGTGCTTTTATGGACGGTTTATACATCAGAGGCCCTGATGGACACAGATACTACCTAGCTTCTATCTATCTGGACTCCATACCCGCCAGAGATGCCACACACTTAGATAGAGAATAACAAGCAGAGGGAGGGGACATCCCTATAACCCCACTGGAACAGGGACAAGAACAGTACAACAATCAAAATATCCAGAAGGAAAAAATAAGTACCCAACTATCCAAGCGAAAACTTCAATTTTTCACTGAAAAATAATTTATTTAATATTGTTAAAGTAGTTTAATCATAGTGTCAACAAATTACCTGTGCACCTAAAAAACTAATACACAGAATAAAATCTAAATATATACAAATCCATTACATAAAGAAAACAGCCAACAATTCCATTAGGGCACCGTAATACATAAAGCATAGGCTGCTTAACTATCCAGTGGCCTTAAAGAATCCGGCCTCCTCAGGACAATGGAAACAGTGCCTGTATATACAACAACAGCAAATCACCTAAAGCCATTGTGACGCACAACCACTAAATACGCTGCCAGATGCAGAGTGCACCGCATCTGTTCACCATGAAAAACCCCAGTGCACATGAAACAAAAGAGAATATAAAATAAGTGAAAACAATTATAAATAACCCAATTCATGAGACTGAATGGCAAGGAGAGCCCTAAAAATTTGAAGTAGAGATGTAATGGAAGTGGACTCAAACCAGACCGAGAGATGTGAAAATAAAAATAATAACAAAAACAAAATTAAAGCGCCCATAAAAGGCACGTTGCCATTGAGAAAAGGTTAATTAATCATCATGTTGTAATGAATCTGAGAATAGACGGGGAGCGTAGAGAGAGGGACTGACCTTAAAACAATAGATGCATGAATGCATCAACTGTAGAAGCGGTGAGAAATGAATCAAAACCTGTGTGCTGCTGATTAAAGCACCGAAAATAATAAAAAACATTACTGTGGGCTTCAGAATTTACTCAAAAGACCAAAAGCTGAAAACGAACACTAGTGCATAATTAACGAAAGCGCATACCTCTTGGTTAACCCCTTCGCTGCCAGGCCTTTTCCCCCTCCTGTGCCAGGCCTTTTTTTGCCTATTTGGGGCAGTTCGCGCTTAGGCCCTCATAACTTTTTGTCCACATAAGCTAACCAAGCCAAATTTGCGTCCTTTTTTCCAACATCCTAGGGATTCTAGAGGTACCCAGACTTTGTGGGTTCACCCTGAAGGAGGCCAAGAAATTGGCCAAAATACAGTGAAAATTTTGTTTTTTTCAAAAAAATTGGAAAAAGTGGCTGCAGAAGAAGGCTTATGGTTTTTCCCCTGAAAATGGCATCAACAAAGGGTTTGCGGTGCCAAACTCAGGAGCTTCCCAGCTTTCAGGAACAGGCAGACTTGAATCAGAAAACCCAATTTTTCAACACAATTTTGGCATTTTACTGGGGCATACCCCATTTGAGCAATTTTTTGTGCTTTCAGCCTCCTTCCAGTCAGTGACAGGAATGGTCATGAAACCAATGCTGGATCCCAGAAACCTAAACATTTCTGAAAAGTAGACAAAATTCTGAATTCAGCAAGGGGTCATTTGTGTAGATCCTACAAGGGTTTCCTACAGAAAATAACAGCTGAAAAAGAAAAATATTGAAATTGAGGTGAAAAAACCATCAATTTTTCTCTACGTTTTACTCTGTAACTTTTCCCTGCAATGTCAGATTATCGAAAGCAATATACCGTTACGTCTGCTGGACTCCTCTGGTTGCGGGGATATATAGGGTTTGTAGGTTCATCAAGAACCCGAGGAACCCAGAGCCAATAAATGAGCTGCACCCTGCAGTGCGTTTTCATTCTATACCGGGTATACAGCAATTCATTTGCTGAAATATAAGGAGTAAAAAATTGCTATCAAGAAAACCTTTGCATTTCCAAAAAGGGCACAAGATAAGGTGTTGAGGAGCAGTGGTTATTTGCACATCTCTGAATTCCGGGGTGACCATAGTAGCACGTGAATTACAGGGAATTTCTCAAATAGATGTCTTTTTTACACACACTCCTATATTTGGAAGGAAAAAATGTAGCGAAAGACAAGGGGCAATAGTACTTGTTTTGCTAATCTATGTTCCCCCAAGTCTCCCGATAAAAATGGTACCTCACTTGTGTGGGTAGGCCTAGCGCCCGCGACAGGATATGCCCCAAAACACAACGTGGACACATCACAGAAAACAGAGCTGTTTTTAGCAAAGTGACTACCTGTAGATTTTGGCCTCTAGCTCAGCCGCCACCTAGGGAAACCTACCAAACCTGTGCATTTCTGAAAACTAGAGACCTAGGGGAATCCAAGGAGGGGTGACTTGTGTGGCTCGGACCAGGTTCTGTTACCCAGAATCCTTTGCAAACCTCAAAATTTGGCTAAAAAAACACATGTTCCTCACATTTCTGTGGCAGAAAGTTCTGGAATCTGAGAGGAGCCACAAATTTCCTTCCACCCAGCGTTCCCCCACGTCTCCCGATAAAAATGATACCTCACTTGTGTGGGTAGGCCTAGCACCCGCGACAGGATATGCCCCAAAACACAACGTGGACACATCACAGAAAACAGAGCTGTTTTTAGCAAAGTGACTACCTGTAGATTTTGGCCTCTAGCTCAGCCGCCACCTAGGGAAACCTACCAAACCTGTGCATTTCTGAAAACTAGAGACCTAGGGGAATCCAAGGAGGGGTGACTTGTGTGGCTCGGACCAGGTTCTGTTACCCAGAATCCTTTGCAAACCTCAAAATTTGGCTAAAAAAACACATGTTCCTCACATTTCTGTGGCAGAAAGTTCTGGAATCTGAGAGGAGCCACAAATTTCCTTCCACCCAGCGTTCCCCCACGTCTCCCGATAAAAATGATACCTCACTTGTGTGGGTAGGCCTAGCGCCCGCGACAGGATATGCCCCAAAACACAACGTGGACATATCACAGAAAACAGAGCTGTTTTTAGCAAAGTGACTACCTGTAGATTTTGGCCTCTAGCTCAGCCGCCACCTAGGGAAACCTACCAAACCTGTACATTTCTGAAAACTAGAGACCTAGGGGAATCCAAGGAGGGGTGACTTGCGGGGCTCGGACCAGGTTCTGTTACCCAGAATCCTTTGCAAACCTCAAAATTTGGCTAAAAAAACACATGTTCCTCACATTTCTGTGGCAGAAAGTTCTGGAATCTGAGAGGAGCCACAAATTTCCTTCCACCCAGCGTTCCCCCACGTCTCCCGATAAAAATCATACCTCACTTGTGTGGGTAGGCCTAGCGCCCGCGACAGGATATGCCCCAAAACACAACGTGGACATATCACAGAAAACAGAGCTGTTTTTAGCAAAGTGACTACCTGTAGATTTTGGCCTCTAGCTCAGCCGCCACCTAGGGAAACCTACCAAACCTGTGCATTTCTGAAAACTAGAGACCTAGGGGAATCCAAGGAGGGGTGACTTTCGGGGCTCGGACCAGGTTCTGTTACCCAGAATCCTTTGCAAACCTCAAAATTTGGCTAAAAAAACACATGTTCCTCACATTTCTGTGGCAGAAAGTTCTGGAATCTGAGAGGAGCCACAAATTTCCTTCCACCCAGCATTCCCCCACGTCTCCCGATAAAAATGATACCTCACTTGTGTGGGTAGGCCTAGCGCCCGCGACAGGATATGCCCCAAAACACAACGTGGACATATCACAGAAAACAGAGCTGTTTTTAGCAAAGTGACTACCTGTAGATTTTGGCCTCTAGCTCAGCCGGCACCTAGGGAAACCTACCAAACCTGTGCATTTCTGAAAACTAGAGACATAGGGGAATCCAAGGAGGGGTGACTTGTGTGGCTCGGACCAGGTTCTGTTACCCAGAATCCTTTGCAAACCTCAAAATTTGGCTAAAAAAACACATGTTCCTCACATTTCTGTGGCAGAAAGTTCTGGAATCTGAGAGGAGCCACAAATTTCCTTCCACCCAGCGTTCCCCCACGTCTCCCGATAAAAATGATACCTCACTTGTGTGGGTAGGCCTAGCGCCCGCGACAGGATATGCCCCAAAACACAACGTGGACATATCACAGAAAACAGAGCTGTTTTTAGCAAAGTGACTACCTGTAGATTTTGGCCTCTAGCTCAGCCGGCACCTAGGGAAACCTACCAAACCTGTGCATTTCTGAAAACTAGAGACCTAGGGGAATCCAAGGAGGGGTGACTTGTGTGGCTCGGACCAGGTTCTGTTACCCAGAATCCTTTGCAAACCTCAAAATTTGGCTAAAAAAACACATGTTCCTCACATTTCTGTGGCAGAAAGTTCTGGAATCTGAGAGGAGCCACAAATTTCCTTCCACCCAGCGTTCCCCCACGTCTCCCGATAAAAATGATACCTCACTTGTGTGGGTAGGCCTAGGGCCCGCGACAGGATATGCCCCAAAACACAACGTGGACACATCACAGAAAACAGAGCTGTTTTTAGCAAAGTGACTACCTGTAGATTTTGGCCTCTAGCTCAGCCGCCACCTAGGGAAACCTACCAAACCTGTACATTTCTGAAAACTAGAGACCTAGGGGAATCCAAGGAGTGGTGACTTGTGTGGCTCGGACCAGGTTCTGTTACCCAGAATCCTTTGCAAACCTCAAAATTTGGCTAAAAAAACACATGTTCCTCACATTTCTGTGGCAGAAAGTTCTGGAATCTGAGAGGAGCCACAAATTTCCTTCCACCCAGCGTTCCCCCACGTCTCCCGATAAAAATGATACCTCACTTGTGTGGGTAGGCCTAGCGCCCGCAACAGGATATGCCCCAAAACACAACGTGGACACATCACAGAAAACAGAGCTGTTTTTAGCAAAGTGACTACCTGTAGATTTTGGCCTCTAGCTCAGCCGCCACCTAGGGAAACCTACCAAACCTGTACATTTCTGAAAACTAGAGACCTAGGGGAATCCAAGGAGTGGTGACTTGTGTGGCTCGGACCAGGTTCTGTTACCCAGAATCCTTTGCAAACCTCAAAATTTGGCTAAAAAAACACATGTTCCTCACATTTCTGTGGCAGAAAGTTCTGGAATCTGAGAGGAGCCACAAATTTCCTTCCACCCAGCGTTCCCCCACGTCTCCCGATAAAAATGATACCTCACTTGCGTGGGTAGGACTAGCGCCCACGAAAGGAAAGGGCCCAAAACACAACGTGGACACATCACATTTTTTTATAAAAAGCAGTGCCTACCTGTGGATTTTGGCCTGTAGCTCAGCCGGCACCTGGGGAAACCTAGCAAACCAGCGCATTTTTGAAAACTAGAAACCCAGGGGAATCCAAGGAGGGGTGACTTGCGGGGCTCGGACTAGGTTATGTTACCCAGAATCCTTTGCAAACATCAAAATGTGGCCCAAAAAACACTTTTTCCTCTCATTTCGGTGACAGAAAGTTCTGGAATCTGAGAGGAGCCACAAATTTCCTTCCACCCAGCGTTCCCCTAAGTCTCTCGATAAAAATGGTGCCTCACTTCTGTGGGTAGGCCTAGCGCCCACGAAAGGAAATGGCCCAAAACACAACATGGACACAACATATTTTTTCACAGAAAACAGAGGTGTTTTTTGCAAGGTGCCTACCTGTGGAGTTTGGCCTGTAGCTCAGCCAGCCCCAGGCGGGGGGGGGGGGGCAGAAATGGCCTAAAATAAATTTCTTCCCCCCAACCCCCACCCCCCCCGGGAGCGACCCTTGCCTACGGGGTCGCTCCCCCTGCGTGACATTGGCGCCAAAAAACAAATCCCAGGTGCCTAGTGGTTTCTGCCCCCTTGGGGGCAGATTGACCTAAAATCGGCAATCTGCCCCCAAGGGGGGCAGAAATGGCCTAAATACAATTTGCCCCCCAGGGGAGCGACCCTTGCCTGATGGGTCGCTCCCCATCTCGAAAAAAACAAACAAACAAAAAAAAAACACAACAAAAAAATTTGCCCTGGTGCCCTGAGGGTTCTGCCCCCCCCCCTGGGGGCAGTTCAGCCTAATAATAGGCCGATCTGCCCCATTGGGGGGCAGAAATGGCCTAAAATAAATTTGCCCCCACCCCTTCCCTGGAGCGACCCTTGCCTACGGGGTCGCTACCCCTGCGTGACATTGGCGCCAAAAAACAAATCCCAGGTGCCTAGTGGTTTCTGCCCCCTTGGGGGCAGATTGACCTAAAATCGGCCAATCTGCCCCCAAGGGGGGCAGAAATGGCCTAAATACAATTTGCCCCCCAGGGGAGCGACCCTTGCCTGATTGGTCGCTCCCCATCTCGAAAAAAAACAAACAAACAAAAAAAAAAACACAACAAAAAATTTTGCCCTGGTGCCCTGAGGGTTCTGCCCCCCCCCCTGGGGGCAGTTCAGCCTAATAATAGGCCGATCTGCCCCCAGGGGGGGCAGAAATGGCCTAAAATAAATTCCCCCCCCCCAGCCCCCACCCATTCCCTGGAGCGACCCTTGCCTACGGGGTCGCTCCCCCTGTGTGACATTGGCGACAAAAAACAAATCCCAGGTGCCTAGTGGTTTCTGCCCCCTTTGGGGCAGATTGACCTAAAATCGGCCAATCTGCCCCGAAGGGGGGCAGAAATGGCCTAAATACAAGTTGCCCCCCAGGGGAGCGACCCTTGCCTGATGGGTCGCTCCCCATCTCGAAAAAAACAAACAAAAAAAAAAAAACACACAAAAAAAAATTGCCCTGGTGCCCTGAGGGTTCTGCCCCCCTCTGGGGGCAGTTCGGCCTGATAATAGGCCGATCTGCCCCTAGGGAGGGCAGAAATGGCCTAAAATAAATTTGACCCCCCCAACCCCTACCCCCCCCCCCCCGGGAGCGACCCTTGCCTACGGGGTCGCTCCCCCTGCATGACATTGGCGCCAAAAAACAAATTCCAGGTGCCTAGTGGTTTCTACCCCCTTGGGGGCAGATTGACCTAAAATCGGCCAATCTGCCCCCAAGGGGGGCAGAAATGGCCTAAATACAATTTGCCCCCCAGGGGAGCGACCCTTTCCTGATGGGTCGCTCCCCATCTTGAAAAAAAACAAACAAACAAAAAAAAAACACACAAAAAAAATGTGCCCTGGTGCCTAGAGGGTTCTGCCCCCCCTGGGGGCAGTTTGGCCTAATAATAGGCCGATCTGCCCCCAGGGGGGGCAGAAATGGCCTAAAATAAATTTGAACCCCCACCCCCCCCCCGGGAGCGACCCTTGCCTACGGGGTCGCTCCCCCTGCGTGACACTGGCGACAAAAAACAAATCCCAGGTGCCTAGTGGTTTCTGCCCCCTTGGGGGCAGATTGACCTAAAATCGGCCAATCTGCCCCCAAGGGGGGCAGAAATGGCCTAAATTCAAGTTGCCCCCCAGGGGAGCGACCCTTGCCTGATGGGTCGCTCCCCATCTCGAAAAAAACAAACAAACAAAAAAAAAACACAAAAAAAAAAATTGCCCTGGTGCCCTGAGGGTTCTGCCCCCCTCTGGGGGCAGTTCGGCCTGAAAATAGGCCGATCTGCCCCTAGGGGGGGCAGAAATGGCCTAAAATAAATTTGACCCCCCAACCCCCACCGCCCCCCCCCCGGAGCGACCCTTGCCTACGGGGTCGCTCCCCCTGCGTGACATTGGCGCCAAAAAACAAATCCCCGGTGCCTAGTGGTTTCTGCCCCCTTGGGGGCAGATTGACCTAAAATCGGCCAATCTGCCCCCAGGGGGGCAGAAATGGTGTAAATACAATTTGCCCCCCCCCCCAGGGGAGCGACCCTTGCCTGATGGGTCGCTCCCCATCTCTAAAAAAACAAACAAACAAAAAAAAAAAAAAAAAAAAAAAAACTTGCCCTGGCGCCTATAGGTTTCTGCCCCCCCTGGGGGCAGATCGGCCTAATAATAGGCCGATCTGCCCCCAGGGGGGGCAGAAATGGCATAAAATAAATTGCCCTCCCCCTCAGGGAGCGACCCTTGCCTAAGGGGTCGCTCCCTTTGAGGGAAATTCACGCAAAGAAAAAACTCCCTGGTGTCTAGTGGTTTCTACCCCCCTTGGGGGCAGATTGGCCTCATTAAAATAGGCCAATCTGCCCCCAAGGGGGGCAGAAATGGCCAAAATATAATTTTACCCCAAGGGGAGCGACCCTTGCCTAAGGGGTCGCTCCCCACCCAAAAAAATAAAATAACACTTAAATTATTTTTTTTTTTTTAAATGGTCCCTGGTGCCCTAGAGGTTTCTGCCCGCCCTGGGGGCAGAAAAGGCCTTCCAGAAAAAATGCCCCCCTGGGAGCGACCCTTGCCCAAGGGGTCGCTCCCTTTTGTCAATATCATAAAAAAAAAAAAAATCCCTGGTGTCTAGTGGGGTTTCAAAAGCCGAATTGCAAGCAATCCGGCTTTTGAAACCCTCGGAGAGACTTCAAAGGGAAGGAAATACTTTTCCTTCCCTTTGAAGCCCCTCCGGGCCTCCCCGGTGATTGAAAGAGAAATGCTTTTGCATTTCTTTTTCAATCGCGCTGGAAGCAGAGCTTCCAGCGCGACGAGGGAGGCCCCTGTGACACATCAGCGCGCGCGCGCGCGCTGACGTCACAGGGGGGGGCAGGGGGGGGGGGCGGGGGTGGAAGGGGAAGGTCTTCCCCTTCCATCCCCGCCTTGGGGGGGGTGGGGGGGTGCACGGGGGGCGCGCTAGCGCGCCCCCAAGTTCCCCTGTGCCATGGACAAATGATCTCGTCCAAGGCACAGGGGAACTGTAGCCTTGGACGAGATCATCTCGTCCAAGGCACCCAAGAGGTTAACCGCGTCCCGGCTTACTACATTCTCGGGAGGCAGCTTTTCGGCATGACGCTGACCAAGAGCGCATATAAATAAACAAAGATGCCGGCAGCAGGAACCTCTCACTACGCATCCCCGTAATGCAAACAGTAAAGGTGACTTCAAATAATGGCTCCCTCCATAGCATTAATGAGGCGGCCATTTGTAAATGTCAAAGCAATACAAAACTATATACCAAAACGAAAACCAATGAACCATATTTGACATAAAAAACAAGATAACATTTTTAAAAAAAACACCAAACCAACTTTTAAATGACACAACTAATACACATATTGAAACAAGCGCAACGATAATGAATGAAATAACTAATCCATAAAAATACATACACTCAAACAAAAGTACATACAGAAATACATTAAAAAACTTAATATGAATACAAAATCTAGACAAACTTCACATATATTATTAACACAAAACTAACCCACCAGTCTCTAACCAAATATAATATATATATATTTACAATATTTACAACTATTATAATAAATATAATCTAAACAGACAATTGCACATGTCATAAACCCATTACTATACATATAACAAAAACAATACCTATCTCAAGAGTAACACATATATTTATTAAAGAAAAACTACACCAATAACCTGCCAAATTAATAGAAAAATAATAAACACATCTCTGGGGCTGAAGGCCACCAACATCTTCTACTAGAAAAAAAATCTTCTACTGGAAACCAGCTATACAGAGTAAACCAATATTAGGCCAAGTACAATTAAATTAGAATTAAATTAGGGCCCACATTTCAGACACATCATTTAGGCCCCTCCGGGCCGTCCCAAATCTTTCTATAAGGCATGCTTCCATTCTGTCCAGAACGGAAGATGTTGAGCTTCCTGTTTTAGTTTTATCAACTACATACAGGATCGACCATCTGATGTCTTCAGGCCCATGATCCTGTTCAATGTAGTGATCCACCATTGGGGCACCGTGCACAGCACATCTAATCATGGACATGTGTTGCAGAATACGTGTTTTCACAGGTTGTGTCGTCTGACCAATATAGGTCAGCGAGCAAGGGCAAGTGATGCAATATATCACGTAACGGGTGTTGCAGTTTGAAAAACAACGTTGGTGGTGGATTTTGCCGTTCAACTCCAACTGTCTGCTCTTATCTGTATACTGACAAGCTAGGCAATTCATGCATTGGAAATGTCCGATGATTGGAGGAAGAGATAACATACTTCTTAAATCGGCCTTTTGTTTCATATTAGAAGTAAACGGGGCATGAACTAGAGAGTCATAGATATTACAACCTCTTTTAAAGGCAAACAAGGGTTTATCTAACCCTACGGGGAGAAGTAACTTCCAATTCTCTTCAATAATGGCCCTAATGCGATTAGCCTTGGGATTATAAGTCAGTACACACGTCAGAGGACAGACCATCTTTTTTGGCTTAGGGACTAGTAGACGTTCACGTGGAGTATACCATGCTCGTTTGCAGGCTCCTTTTACGATTTTCTTAGGATACCTCCTATTGATCAATCTAGATGTCAAAGATTCTGCATTTTGGAAGTAGTCCTCTTTAGTAGTACAATTTCGACGAATACGAAGAAATTGACCATATGGTAAATTCTCCTTAAGAGACCGAGGATGATTACTTGAAAAATGTAAGAGGGTGTTTCTGTCGGTAGGTTTTTTGTAAAGACTCACAGAAATACACCATTCAGTCGATTGGATCCATAGGTCTAAAAAATTGATACGTTTACAGTTAGAAGACAACGTAAACTTGAGATCAGGAGTTAAATGATTAATCCATTGATGGAAAGCAGTAAGCATCTCCAAATCGCCTTCCCAAATCATAAAAATGTCGTCAATATATCGTAACCACATTTTAATGTGAGTGTGAAAGGGATTATTTGTATCAAAAATCCATTTATCTTTAAAAAATGCCATTACGAGATTAGCTATTTCGGGGGCAAAGTTGCACCCCATTGCTACACCCTTAACTTGCAAGTACAGTTCATTATCAAATGTGAACACATTGTTTTTCAAACACAACGTAGCCAGAGAGAGCAAAAAATGAGACGGAACCTTATGTGGAACAGGCCTCTGATCTAAATAGATATTCATTATTTGTAATGCCTCATTTTGGGGGATGTTGGTATAAAGTGCCTCTATATCTAAGGTCACTAACATTTGTGTTCTCTCATTAAAAGCATTACCTTCAAGATTGTTGATCATATGCATGGAATCACGCATGTACGCTTTAGTATTATATACTAATGGTTTGAGAAAAAAATCCACGTATTGAGCCAAAGGTTCTAATAGAGAACCACAGGCTGCAATAATAGGTCTACCCGGAGGGTTAGTGTCATTTTTATGGATCTTAGGAAGAATATAGAGAAGGGGAATGCGTGATTGACTTAGATTTTAAAAATCGTATTCTTTCTTACATATCCATCCCTCTCTAAGTGCTTCATCAGTAATGGTCATAATAGTAGCTTTCAATCTAGGTGTGGGATCTTCTGTTATCAAACGATAATGGTCCCTGTTATTTAGTTGGCGACGTATTTCCGTACTGTATTTATCCTTATCAAGTATCACTATGCCGCCACCTTTATCAGCTGGCTTAATGATGATGTTATCATTCGATGACAAGGAGAGGATGGCATTGTTCTCTTCCTTAGAACAATTAGATTTAAATGACACTTTAGTATTATTAAGTGAATCAATTTCACGAAGAACCACATCCTCGAAAATCTGTACTTCACGTGGCATATGAGTAGTATCCTTACACTACGGTCACTACCTTACAGTGTGACTGCTTGCCACTGGATGGTTAAGCAGCCTATGCTTTATGTATTACGGTGCCCTAATGGAATTGTTGGCTGTTTTCTTTATGTAATGGATTTGTATATATTTAGATTTTATTCTGTGTATTGGTTTTTTAGGTGCACAGGTAATTCGTTGACACTATGATTAAACTACTTTAACAATATTAAAGAAATTATTTTTCAGTGAAAAATTGAAGTTTTCGCTTGGATAGTTGGGTACTTATTTTTTCCTTCTGGATATTTTGATTGTTGTACACACTTAGATAGAGACATACATATGGATGAAATTATGAAAGCTATCAATAAATTGGCCCCAGACAAAGCTCCAGGGCAGAACAGTTTCCCCTCAGACTTTATCACCTTATAGATAAGGTACATCGCTCCCACACACCAGTACTTTTGATGGTGGTCGATGTCAAAAATACATTTGAAAGAGTGTACTCTACCAAACTTAAAGTGGTACTAACGAAGTTGGGCCTAGGCCCCAGCTTCTGTAGATCAGTATGGTGTAACTACATAGCCCCACAGACACAAGTCCAGGTGAATTAAATATTGTCCCAAACTATTGTGATAGCGCACAGAACGAGGCAAGGGTGCCCCTTATCTCTCTTGCTCTTTTCGCTTTCTATTGAACCCTTACAAAGAGAATTAGGCAACATCTCCAGATAAGAGGCATCCCCATGGGAGGCAGAGAATGCATATTAGCGATGTATACAGATGATCTAACGGTCTCCCTCAAACAACATCATACATCGCTCACATCACTAATAGAGGAACTAGGGGAGTTTGGGGCAATATCGGGGTTCAAAGTCAACCTCCAGAAGATGCAACTATTGAGCCTGACCATTCCGCAAACAGATGAACAGAGCCCCACTCAGCAATTCCTTTTCCCTTGGGCAACACAAGAGATCGGTTATTTGGGACTCCAGATATACTCCACATTAGAATGGACAGCAGAACGAAACTATACAAGGTTAATGTCCATGGTCAAATCAGACCTCCAACCATAGGCCGGAACTGCTCTTTCTTGTATGGATGACTTGCAGCGATAAAAATGACACTTCTTCCTAAACTCTTATGTGATGCAGACACTACCCCTACCGCTCCCACCACATAGCCTATGGAAAATGCAAGCACTGATCGAATCTTATATATGGGGGAGGAAACAGACTGGCTGGCTGATGAAGGAGGGAGGGTTATGGATCCAAATCTACTTCATTACTTCATCTTTTATGCCCGGATGTGGGTCCCGTGCTCACTGTGCTACTGGATTCAAGCTAGCCTGTCTGACGAAGGGTGATATCATGAAACCGGTCCCAGGATGCTTGTTTCCGGTCCAGGGAGGACCTGTCCTGGCAGTTCAGGCTGGACTGTTCCCATGAAGAACAGGGTCAAGACTGATTTGCATATGGCTTGGTCCAAACTGGGATGGCATAGTGAGCAAAAGAATACTGGATGTAACCCAGATCTGAGTGGGGGTGAGTGTTTGCATTGTTCAGCACTCCGTCCAGCATCCTTTTGTGTTGCTAAAGTTGCCCTAAGTGGGAAGGGTATGCCCAGACTTGGGTCCTGTGCTCACTGTGCTACTAGATTTAAACTGGCCTGGCTGATGAAGGGTGATACCTTGAAACTGGTCCTAGCATGCTTGTTTCTGGAACAGGAACAAGACTGATTTGCATATGGCTTTGTCCAAACTGTGGTGGTATAGTGAGCAAAAGAACGATGGATTTAACCCAGATCTGTGAGTGTTTGTATTGTTCAGCACTCCGTCCATCATCCTTCTGTATTGCTACATTTGCCATACGTTAGAAGGGTAGGCCCAGATGTGGGTCCCATACTCACTTTGCTACTGGATTCAAGCTAGCCTGGCTGATGAAGGGTGATACTCTGAATCTGGTCCCAGGATGCTTCTTTCCGGTCCAGGGAAACCTGGCCTGGCAGTTTGGACTAGACTGTTCTCACGAGGAACAGAGTCAAGACTGATTTGCATATGGCTTGGTCCAAAGTGGGGTGGCATAGCGAGCAAAAGAACGATGGATTTAACCCAGATCTGTGAGTGTTTGCATTGTTCAGCACTCCGTCCATCATCTTTTTTTGTTGCTAAAGTTGCCCTAAGTGGGAAGGGTATACCCAGATGTGGGTCCCATGCTCACCGAGCTACTGGATTCAAGCTAGTCTGACTGATGAAGGGTGATACTCTGCAAGTAGTCCCAGGATGCTTGTTTCCAATCCAGGGAGGACCTGGCCTGGCAGTTCGGGCTGCACTGTTCACATGAGGAACAGGGTCAAGACTGATTTGCATCCGGCTTGGGTCAAACTGGGGTGGCATAGTGAGCAAAAGAATGATGGATTTAACCCAGATCTGTGAGTGGGGGTGAGTGTTTGCCTTGTTCAGCACTCCGTCCATCATCCTTTTGTGTTGCTAAAGTTGCCCTAAGTGGGAAGGGTATGCCCAGACGTAGGTCCCGTGTTCACTGTGCTACTGGATTCAAGCTAGTCTGGCTGATGAAGGGTGATACCCTGAAACCAGTCCCAGGATGCTTGTTTCCGGTCCAGGGAGAACCTGGCCTGGCAGTTCGGGCTGGACTGTTCCCATGAGGAACAGGGTCAAGACCGATTTGCATGTGGCTTGATCCAAACTAGGGTGGCATAGCGAGCAAAAGAACAATGGATTTAACCCAGATCTGTGAGTGGGGGTGAGTGTTTGCATTTTTCAGCACTCCGTCCAGCATCCTTTTGTTTTGCTAAAGTTGCCCTAAGTGGGAAGGGTATGCCCAGCCGTGGGTCCCGTGCTCACTGTGCTACTGGATTCAAGCTAGCTTGGCTGATGAAGGGTGATACCCTGAAACCGGTCCCAGGATGCTAGTTTCCTGTCCAGGAGGACCTGTCTTGGCAGTTCGGGCTGGACTGTTCCCATGAGGAACAGGGTCAAGACTGATTTGCATATGGCTTGGTCCAAACTGGGGTGGCTTAGAGAGCAAAAGAACGATGGATTTAACCCTGATCTGTGAGTGTTTGTATTGTTCAGCACTCCGTCCATCATTCTTTTGTGTTATTTTTAGAAAGTTGGCATTTTCTTACTTTAACCATTCTGTGCCTCTGCCTGTCTCTGAATACATGTCTGGGGGCAGTTGGGCTTTGTGCATCCCCTCTAGACAGTCACACACAATGGGAGCTTGGGTGTGACATTTGCATCCTGATGAGTCATAACCTGGGTGATGGGTCACCCTGGGCTAGATGGGAGGGAGAGGCTGATACCTACATCCGAATTGGGCTATGCTATTTGCTCTGCTCTGTTAGCATACTGCCTGCTGATTCCTGTGCTGCTAGGAGGGACTGCCATTTTGAAGCTATTTCTGCTGTGTTGGCCTGCTGCCTGCTGTCTCTTGCAGTGAGAAGGATTACTCCTGCTCTACAACATTAACGGACATCTCAAGTAACTCCAAGAGCTTGTTGGCTTGCCCTCTGTTGGAAATCTATGGGCCATGAAAGATTTCAACTTCACACTAACGTGAGACTCTCTCACCTGTGAGTCCAGTAGCAGTGCGTCTCAACGAGGAACCGTGTACCTGACTGCTCCAAGTGTGCGATACACTCCCTCTGACCAGGACGTGTGGAGCACTTCTTCAGTCACCAAAATCAGTGCATGTTGAGCACTTTTTCAGATAAATATTCCTTATTTTTTTTAAACTGCTGTGGAGTATTTTTGGGGTGTCTTCACTGTTATTGTAATTCAAGTACTAGACAAATACTTTACACATTGCCTCCTAGGTTAAGCTTGACTGCTCTATGCCAAGCTACCAACACAGGTTAATTTAGGAAGGGTAGCTGACTTACCTTGACTAAGATTGTGGTCCTTACTTGGACAGAGTACATACCAGTGCCTACTAGAGACTCAGGGCCTGATTCTGACCCTGGCGGCCGGTGACCGCCAGGGTCACCGGCCACGGGAGCACCGCCGACAGACCGGCAGTGCTCCGAAGGGCATTCTGACCGCGGCAGTTCAGCCGCGGTCAGAAAGGGTAAACCGGCGGTCACCCGCCGGTTTACCGCTGCCCTTCTGAATCCTCCATGGCGGCGGAGCGCGCTCCGCCGCCATGGGGATTCAGACACCCCCTACCGCCATCCTGTTCATGGCGGGAAACCCGCCATGAACAGGATGGCGGTAGGGGGTGCCGCAGGGCCCCTGGGGGCCCCTGCAGTGCCCATGCCAATGGCATGGGCACTGCAGGGGCCCCCGTAAGAGGGCCCGCAAAGTATTTCAGTGTCTGCTATGCAGACACTGAAATACGCGACGGGTGCCACTGCACCCGTCGCACCTTCCCACTACGCCGGCTCAATTCTGAGCCGGCGTCCTCGTGGGAAGGTTGATTTGCCCTGGGCTGGCGGGCGGCCTTTTTGCGGCCGCCCGCCAGCCCAGGGCAAATCTCAGAATCACCGCAGCGGTCTTTCGACCGCGGTGCGGTGTTCTGACGGGGTTACTTTGGCGGGCGGCCTCCGCCGCCCGCCGAAGTAAGAATGACCCCCTCAATTTCTAACATTGGTGGCAGCAGTGGGATTGGACATGTGTTTGTGCAATACTTTACATTAATTTGGTGTGCACTACTACCCACATTTAGACCAAATCCAATCAATTCTCTTGTGCCATAATCTTTTCCCTACTCGGTTCAATTGGCATTTTTATTTTTTCAATTCTCCCTGATTGTCATTGTTTTTCTAAAACATGTCTCTGACTGGACGTTAGTGTTCAGCACTCCATCCATCATCCTTTTTTGTTGCTAAAGTTACCCTAAGTGGGAAGGGTATGCCCAGACGTGGGTCCTGTGCTCACTGTGCTACTGGATTCAAGCTAGCCTAGCTGATGAAAGGTGATACCCTAAAAGCGGTCCCAGGATGCTTGTTTCCAGTCCAGGGAGGACCTGGCCTGGCAGTTTGGGCTGGACTGTTCCCATGAGGAACAGGGTCAAGACTGATTTGCATATGGCTTGGTCCAAACTAGGGTGGCATAGTGAGCAAAGGAATGATGGATTTAACCCAGGTCTGTGAGTGTTTACATTGTTCAGCACTCCATCCATCATCCTTTTGTGTTGCTAAAGTTGCCCTAAGTGGGAAGGGCATGCCCAGACGTGGGTCCTGTGCTCACTGTGCTACTGGATTCAAACTAGCCTGGCTGGTGCTAACTAAAGACCCAATTTCTAATATTGGTGGCAGCAGTGGGACTGGACTTGTGTTTGTGCAATACTACCCACATTTAGACCAAATCCAATCAATTCTCTTGTGCCATAACCTTTTTCCTACTCAGTTCAATTGGCATTTTTATTTTTTCAATCCTCCCTGATTGACATTTTTTTCTAAATCATGTCTCTGACTGGAGGTCACATAGCTGCAGCCACACCTGCAAAACTGGAGTTGAAGTTGTCCAAATTAGAGAAGTACACAGTGCAATGACTCAAGGACTTTTGCACGTAGTTTGGGGTTTCCACTAAAGGCTTCACCAAGAAGGTGGAACAGAAAAAAAGCTGAGGGCCTGTTTAGAATCAAGGCATGTAATACATGCGACTCCAGAGTATGAGGATGTGGAGATAGAGGATGACAACGAGCTGGTCCAGGATTCATTGGAGTGCCTGGGACAGCCTGCTGGATAAGGGCCAACCAGTCTGCAAGGAAAGATGGTTCTCCCCAGGGCAGGAAGCAGTGTGCTCTCTAAAAACGTGACCCCAGAGAAGCTGGAGGTCAAGAGGAAGTAGAGGAAACTAAAATTGGTACTGGCTAAAAACAGATTAGGGAAGGAGAAGGCCTTGGAGGAGAAAAAAGTACCCATAGAGGAAAAGAAAATGATGTTGGCTCAGGAACTGAGCTTGACAGAGCTGTACATCAAGGCCAGACAGGTAGAGTTCAGCAGTGATGGTGACAGCAATTCTTCTGTGCCCTCTGACAAGAGGGCCCACATACTTAAGGGTCTGGTGCCTGATTTTGTGGTGGGGACGACATAGACAGATGATTTGAGGCCCATTAAATTGCTATAATAATGCATGAGGTCCCTTAGGAAGATTGGGAAGCTAGCTTGTGAAGACATAACCCTAGCGAGGGGAGGGACACTCTACTAGCCCTAAAAGGGAGTGACAGGATAAGGTATCCCCCCATGAAGGAGACCCTAATCAGAAAGTTTGATTTTACCCCAGAGAAATTTAGACAGAAATGTAGGGATAGCCAGAAGATTTCCCAACAGACTAGAGAGGATTGTGTGGATTCAGTTTGCAAGGCACTAGATGGTTGGGTGAAGGGCAGTGAGGTAAAGGATTACCAGGGGTTGAATAGTTTGTTTTTAACAGAGCACCTGTTCAGTCTTTGCTATTCAGTTCTGTGCCAACACCTTGCTGACAGTAAGCTCACAGCCTTTAGAGAGCTTGCTAAGGAGGTGGTCCGCTAGGTTAGCACCCTGGTCCCCAAGAAGGTACTTGGGAGGGATCACACCAAGGGTGGGCAAGGCCCCCACCAGAGGAAGGTGGGGGGATAAAAAGAGTGATGAGTTCTCCAAAGATCCCCAAACTAGTTTTGCGGGACAAGGTTCCCTTCCCCCCTCTTAGAAAAAGAAGAAGTGTTTCCCTGAGAGTAAGTCTGCAGTGAAGCGCGATGAGTGTCAGCAAGAAGGACACTACAAGGGATATGTGAAGTTTCCCAAGCAGGTACAGCTCACCCCACCGGTGAGCAGACACCGGAGCTGGTTAGTGTAGCGCTGGGGAGTAGAAGTCCCTGGATGGTGGAGGGGAGAGTGTACAGTTAATCTTAGTGTCCCTGGGTGATGGAGAGATGCTACATAGAACCTACATGCCTGACAATAGTAGAAAGTATAGTCAGTTGGTATCCGTCAATGGTCAGAGGATGGAGACTTTGAGAGACACAGAGCCAGCATGACAACCATCAGGTGTCAGCTGGTGTTCTCAGAACACGTTTCACCAAGTTGTTTCTGCTAACAACCGTGAGAGCCACTAACCAGTGGGTATGGTTCCCTCTGAGTGAGACCATCCATGCCTGTGGATTGTTTGCTGGGCAAGAACCTGGAGCATATCTTCTGGAAAGAGATGGAGGTTAGGTCACACATGGAGATGACAGTGTCATGGGTTCATTTTAGCGTCTGGTTTCGGTATGCGTATTTTAGCTTAGGCCTGCAGTCTGACCCCTTTTATCTAGGTAAATGCTTCATTTCATTTATTTGATTTCATTAATTTTAGCATTGCTTGCTTTTAGCTGGAATGTTTTATTTTTCTAATCATCTGCTACTCTGAGAAAGTGTTGTTAGTTCTTTTTACACGCCATCTCACTCTATACCTCTGCTCGAGGCAGTGCATGATAATTTCCCTAGTATTACCATAACAAGAGTGTGGAGCCAACCTTCACACTTAGACACACTACCACGCCAGGCCTGTTCTCAGAATACAACATGTTTGGTATAAAAATGTCACACAGGCCAAAGAAGGGTAGAGACGTCATTCCAGCCAGAGGAGCCATCCTATGATGTGTGCCCCTTTATTGCCAATTTGCTGACTTCAGCCCTGTCTCTACAGCCAACTAAAGAGATGATGGGCAGACCCTTGTCTTCAGGTATTGGGGCAGGTATTCCTTCCATGGACTAGTACGGGCACAAAGGGGCTATTACTTCTATGCTCTTATGTAGTTGCTAAAATGTGTAGGTAGGAATCCTTAGGCACATGCTTATTCCAGTATGATGGGATTGTTGATCTCCTTTTCACTAATAGTAACAATTGTAACTGTAATATCTTTCATTCTCCTAATAATCGCAGCTCACATATTTTATCATAGATTGCAGTCTTTTCAATAAATGCAATGAAAACTGTCCTGCATCCTGCCTTCACCTGTGTGAGACCAGACGAAATGAGAGAAAAGGGCAGGATCTGCCAACTACAACTTCCCTGAGGAATCAGTGTCATGCGTCAGGCTGCCGCAAATCACCTTTACTTTCTTGGTCTCAGTGAGGTGCTGCTAGCTAGCCGTAAGGGTTAGGCCGACAGCTACCAGAGAGTGTGGGACCGACTCAGTCAACCACATGCAGTTGTTGCTGCCACCTCAAACCAGCAGTCTTACCTCCATGGTAAGAGTCCTACAACAGTAGTTTACCTGAGTAGGGGTGCACTGAAGGTGGCCAGAAGGACATGGAGCCTGGAAAAATGGCCCAGAGACCTGCCAAGTTGAAAAAGAGCTGAGGGCATAGGAAACCCGCTCCTGAAATTCCCACGGTCTGGGAGGAGGCTGAACCTGAGGAGAAGGCACAGATACCTAGAGGGGAAGACATACCTGAACCGGGGAGCCTGCCTGCACTGTCCAACTGGCAGCATTAAGGGGGTTCCACCAGGGAAGAGTTCTGCAAGGCACAGAAAGAGTGCCCTATTCTTGCGGGACAGGCTGAGGCACAGGCTCCTGGTGACGCCTCTGGCAAGCACTTGATTTACTTGGAGAATGGTCTCCTGTATCGTGAGACTAAGGATCCTGAGCCTGGTGCAACCCGTGTGTTGGTGGTCCCCCAGTATTATAGATCCTTTCTTCTGGGTCTGGCTCATGATACTGGCAGGTTATTTGGGGCAAAACAAGATCTTTGACAGGCTTGTCACCCACTTTCATTGGCCTGAAATGAGGCAGGTCTCAGCTGCACACCATAGGTCCTGTCAGACCTGCCAGGCGAGTGGCAAGTCACAGGAGGTGCAAGGTCTTCCTATAGTCCTTACCTGTTGCCGGTCCCCCCTATTGAGTGGGTTGGCATAAACATTGAGAGGACTTTGGCCCTCAACACAGCCATAGGCAACTGATTCATTCTGTTCTTGGTGGACCATGCCACTCAGTACACTGAGGCTATCCTTCTAAGGACAGTGACTGTGCCTGTGGTAGCCAGGGCATTGTTTATCCACGTGGGCTTTCCCAAGGAGGTGGTATCTGGCAGGAGAACCAACTTTATGTCCAACTACATGAAAGCAATGTGAAAGGAGTGTGAGGTGACCTATAAGTTCACCACCCCTTACCACCCACAAACCAATGGGCTGGTGGAAAGATTCAACCTGATTATGGGTCCACATGAACCCATGAGACATAAGTGGAAAGTCCTCTTGCCATGTCGGTTGTTTGCCTACAGAGAGGTACAGCAGTAGGGGGCTGACTACAGCCCCTTTGAACTTCTGTATGTGCACCCTGTGAGAGGGCCTCTCACTCTGTGCATGATTCTTACACTTTAATTGTAGGCAAGCTAACAGCCATGATTTGATTCTGGTGCACTCCAGTGGGAGCGTACATTGCAGGACAGTGGCGGCGAGTGTTTGCTATGTTACAGGCTCGTTTTGACATGGTCATGTTCATGGGCTAATGTTCATTACAATGTTGACCATGTCCTTTCCCAGTCCGACTGCAGCAATCGGTTGCATTTGCCAAGGCTTTTTGAACCTTGCAGTAATCCTTGTGTCCTTTCTCTGTTTCCATAGTAGCTTCCACAGCAGTCTCTGAGGATATATAAGCAGCCCGCCCCACACACCAATGCCGGTTATTCGAGGTGGAGACGGATGTCTGGTGTTGTCTCTGTTTGTGCTCGTTTTCCTGGACCGCTTCTCTTTCCCAGTCCCTAGAGAGTCAGCGTATTATTGCGTGTAGAAAAAGTAGAATTCCCCAAATGTTTTCAGTCATTGTCAGGTAGGGGATTGATGGTTATTTATAGGATCAAAAGAACAGCAATCCAGCAGCAAGTCCAAGCATTTAAGGTTTGTTTTTTGAGCTTCGATGGCAGGGCGTACTGCCCTGTGAACTTTTGTCAAGTGTTAAACCAGTGAAATCAATGTTGTAACTAACAATATTGATTTATCAATGATTGTCGCAATTTCATGATGTTCTAATAAAGTGAGAAACGAAATTGAAAGTTAATTTTTGTCATGTGTTAAACCAGTGAAATCAATGTTGTAACAAATAATATTCATATATCAATGACTGTCATAATTTCATGATGTTCTCATAAAGCGAGAAACGAAATAAAAAGTGAACTTTTGCTAAGTGTTAAACCAGTAATATCAATGTCGTAACAAACAATATTTATTTACCGAAGATTGTCATACTTTTAATTATGTTCACCTAAAACAGGAAACAAAACTGAAAGAAATTTTTTGTCAAGAGTTAAAAAATTAAAGCAACGTCATAATGAACAATAATTATATACCAATCATCGTTATAATGTTCATGATATTCACATAAAGCCAGAAGTGAAACCAGAAGTAAATGGAAAAGGAGAAATAATCATAAATACTAGAAGGAAGTAAATTTGACAAATTCTAATAATTTGATAATGGTTGGAGAGTATTTAAGGAAGAATTCAAGGTAAAACAAACTTTAAGAGTTTACAAGTATTATAAAGTGTATTCTAATCAACCCTAAGACAAAAGAAGGTCACAGCATTCGCAGGTATAAGTGACTAAGGGGGTCATTCCGACCCTGGCGGTCATGGACCGCCAGGGCCGGGGACGGAGGAAGCACCGCCAACAGGCTGGCGGTGCTTCATGGGCAATTCTGACCGCGGCGGTAAAGCCGCAGTCAGAAAAGGGCAACCGGCGGTTTCCCGCCGGTTTACCCCTGCCCCAAAGAATCCTCCATGGCGGCGCTGCTCGCAGCACCGCCATGGGGATTCCGACCCCCTTCCCGCCATCCTGGTCCTGGCGGTAAAAACCGCCAGGAACAGGATGGCGGGAACGGGTGTCGTGGGGCCCATGGGGGCCCCTGCACTGCCCATGCCACTGGCATGGGCAGTGCAGGGGCCCCCTGTGGCATGGGCAGTGCAGGGGCCCCCTAACAGGGTCCCATAATGATTTTCAGTGTCTGCCTAGCAGACACTGAAAATCGCGACGGGTGCCACTGCACCCGTCGCACCCCTTCAACTCCGCCGGCTCCATTCGGAGCCGGCTTCATTGTTGAAGGGGCTTTCCCGCTGGGCCGGCAGGCGGCCTTCTGGCGGTCGCCCGCCGGCCCAGCGGGAAAGTCAGAATGACCGCCGCGGTCATTTGACCGCGGTACGGTCTTCTGGCGGTTCCCGCCAGGTGGGCGGCTTCCGCCGCCCGCCGGGGTCAGAATGACCCCCTAAGTTTTTGAACCTTGATATTATATTTACTGAGAGAGAAAAGACAGGATTCTAGTTATTATAGTCTGCTTTCAGGTCTCCCTCCCCGCAGTACCCTCCCTAAATCCCTTCCCCTCGTCTGGGCTTTCTGATACTCTGTACATATATATATATATATATACACTCTGGTGAAGGAGGGCTGGGAATGAACTACCGGGAGAACCCCCCAGTAAGTGGTCATCTACATGCTGGCTCTTCACAACCAGACAGTGTGCTTCAGGAAGCTCACCAAAGAGAACTTAGAAGCCAGTCAGGAGGACATGAAACGATAGTATGGCCAGAATGCCAGTTCAGTAGAGTTTCAACCTGGCCAATAATTGTGGGTCATGGAGGCTATGGAGCTCCGTGCTCTACAAGACTGTTGGTCTGGGCCCCATGAGGTCAAGGAGCATAAGCGCAATGTCACCTACCTGGTAGATCTCAGAACTTCTAGGAACCCCTTGAGAGTCCTACAGGTAAACTGCCTCAAGTCCCACTCTGAGAGGTCTGAAATAACCATGCTCTTGGTAACTGATGATGATGAAGTGGAAGAGGAGAGGTAAACTCTCCCCGACCTCCTATCTTCCAAAGAGCAGGATGGGTCAGTGGAGGGTGTCAATCTCTCTCCTACACTGACCTTTGATCAACAGAGGGCCTGCCACCAGCTGCTTGGGTATTTTCCTCATAGATTGGCTTAGAGCTGCTAAGTTTCTCAGCACGACTGACCTAACATCTGGATACTGGGATGATTGCCTTTACTAATGGAGCCAAATAGAGGTCTCTATTCTCTACGCCAGAGTGGAGCTTCCAGTTGCAGGTCATGCCCTTTGGGTTAAAGAATGCCCCTGCCACCTTCCAGAGGTTGGTAAAGCAGGTCCTAGCTGGACTAGAGAATTTCAGTGCTGCCTATCTGGACGACATTGCAGTCTTCAGTTCTAGCTGGGAGCACCACCTGTGCCGCCTAAGGTAAGTGCTTCAGGCCCTGCAGAGGGCAGGCCTGACTATCAAGGCCAGTAAGTGTCAGGGCAGGACTTATTGGTGGCAAGGTGCAGTCCCTCCAGGCCAAAGTTTATACCATTCTGGCTTGGGAGCCCCACAAGACCCAGACAGAGCTGAGAGCCTTATTAGGCCTGACTGTATATTACAGGAGCTTTATCAAGGTGTATGGCACCATTGTTGCCCCCTTGACAGAGCTGGCTTCCAAAAGCAGTCACATCAGGTGATCAGGACAGAGGCATACCAGACAGCTTTTGGCACCTTAAAAGAAGCATGACACCAGTGACCAATGTCTCAGATTTCTCTCAAGAATTTGTTGATCATGTGGATGCCTCAGAGCAAGGCTAGGACCGTGCTCTCACAGCTAAATGAAGAGGGCCTGGATCAACCCCTAGCTTTCAACAGTAGGATGCTACTTGCCAGGGAACGGAGGTGGAGCATGATTGAAAGGGAAACTTTTGCTGTGGTCTGGGCACTGAAGAAGCTAAGGCCATACCTGTTTGGCACTTACTTCCAGGTTCAGACAGGCCACAGTCCCCTTAGATGGTTAATGCAGATGAGAGGTGATAATCCCAAATTGTTGAGGTGGTCCATTTTCCTACAGGAAAGGGGCTTTGGTGTGGAACACCACCATGGAACAGACCACACCAATGCTGATTGTCTCTTCAGGTTCTTCTGCCTTGGTGAAGAAAACTCTAAAGGCGTTGGGTAGCTCTCCCCACTTTCAGCTGGCAAGACACATATTAGACCTGGCATCCTTGTTGTGATTTCTGCTAACTTATTTGCCCTCTGTCCTCCTATTTTTCTGACTCATTTTTGCTGATTGAGTATTCTGTGCACTTTACCACTGCTTACTAGTGCTAAAGTGCAGGTGCTCTGTACATAGTAACATTGGCTTATCCAAAATTAGCATATTTAATTTACGTGTAAGTCCCTAATAAAGTGCACTATGTGTGCCCAGGGCCTGTAAATTAAATGCTACTAGTTGGCCTGTAGCACTGATTGTGCCACACACTAAAGAATCCTTTCAAACCTGTTTCAGGCCTGCAACTCTTGCCAGGCCGCAAACCTTCCTTTTTATTACATGTAATTCACCCCTAAAGGAGGCCCTGGTTCGCCCCAAGGGCAGGGTGCAGTGTTTTTAAAATGTTCGACATGTACTTTTTAGTTTAACATTTCCAGGTAGTGAAAAACTCTTAAATTTGTTTTTCACTGCTGCACGGCCTATCTCTCCCATTGGTTAACATTGTGATTGCCTTGAAATATCTTGTAGGCATAATTTCCAAATGAGAAGAGATAGAAATTTAGAGTTTGGTTGTCTCTGGACTCACAGTTTAAAATCACAACTTATAGTGAAGTGGGATTTTAAACTGTCGGAAAACGCCACTTTTAGAAAGTTGGTATTTTCTTTCTTTAACCATTCTGTGCCTCTGCCTGTCTCTGAATACGCGTCTGGGGTAGGTGACATTTGGGGTTTGTGATCCCCTCTAGACAATACCACACACAGGGAGCTTGGATGGATCCAGATGTGCCATCCCATGGCTGATGTGTCTGCCTGAGCTAGATGGAAGGGAGGAGCTGACACCTACACCTGACTAGGTCTGTGCCTCTCCTGCTTTGTACCTAGCCACAAGATGGTGAGCACAGGGTAATTTAGGAAGTGTAACCAAATTACCATGAATACGATTCTGGCCCCTATTTGGATGGGGTATATACCGCTGCCAACTAGAGACCCAATTTCTAACAATGCCACAAAAAGTGGGTGAGGCTTCCTCTTTCAATAAGACTGGAATCGTGTAAGAAAATTTCGTATTGCCCAAATAGAGCTATTATCATGGCATAGACCACAACATTTCAGCCTCATCAAGCCACTGCACCTTTTTGTGTTGATTCAGATTCGTGTGAAGGATGTGCCGTGGTTTACTGCCACCTCTCCCCATGTGTGATTTGAAGGATATGCATAAGCCAATCAAAAGCGAGGGTAACCAAGCTACACTCCAGGGGAGAGACCAGCACAGAAAAAGGAGGAAATCCACCATTAAAAGCAGGGAACTGAGATAGACAAGAAAATCATCTAAACGTGAGCAAGGGCTGACTGACTGTGCAATACTGTGTGCAGTTCTGCTTGTGAAATGCATCTGGACCTGTATGTAGGGAGACTGCAATAAACAGAAATATTCCACAGATGCTGAGAAAAACCTTCAGCGAGTCGCTGGATTTTTTATTTTGGTTTTCTGAAAAAATCCTGTTTTGGCGGTTTGTTTCTGAAAACGAAAGCATTGCCGAGCTGACAGTCATGACATGGCGACACACCTGGCAATGCATTTACTTTCAGCAAAAATTGCCCACCACCGAGGTAGGGTCTTTAACTATAATGGGCGACCAAGGTCTAAATGACCTCCTGAACCTAACAAATCAATCACACGAACAGGGATACCAGACACTGTAAAACTGTTGTCCTCACATCTGCACAAAAGAATAAAATAGTTTGGTTAACTCCAGATTAAATTCCACTGCTACATGACGTTTAGTGATTCAGGGTAAACCCGTCCTTTCCTTCAGATTAGAAATTGGCAGGAGACACCGCAAATGAATCTGTCGTTTAAATCGACTAACTCGTCATTACTTAAAGCTCCCTAATTCTTCATATGCTCTGTGAAAGTATTGTGACAGAGTACACTGGGAAAAATACCACAGGGCATAAGAAAGTACGAATGAAAAGCCTGCATTAAAAGTAATTACGGTTCTCCGGGGCACAATCAGCGTATGTATACTTTTTCATGTCTAGAAATGCCTGCCAAGACTGAAAACTCCTCTCAGCGTTAAAGGCTAGACGTCCAGAATGCACGTTATCCAGTATCTTATGGCAACAGTATACTGCCCAATATACACTGTGCATATTTTGTATTAAACTTCACTTTTAACCTGTCATAAAAACAATTCGACAGGGGTAGGAGTTCCCAGAGGTGAGGCTGATTTTCGGTTTGAGAAGTTAAAATACACGGAAGTCTTTTACCTGATCAGATTAATATTGTCAGTCTAGCTCAGTGTAGTAGTGGGTGGGGCCGTTACTGGCTTGAAACTGGTTGTTCAAAGTTAACTAACTTTGGGGAAATAGAAGCATGTTTGCATAGATAAAGTATTCCCTAAGTAAATTGCGGCTGGCTTCAACGCATAGCATTTACAGCAAACAAAAATATCTGAAAGGCCTCTTTTGCATGTGGAATAGATAGAAGACCATTGCTCCACCTTAAAAGCATCGATAACTGATTCTGGCTGGGACGTCCCGTTGCACGAGCAAACGCCATCACTAAGCCAAGCTAAATTCAAAGGCGAGGGCAGTTTGTAGGAATGATCTGTTTAACTTTTCCCGTCAGAAGAAATGTAGTCTGCCAGCGCAATGTCACCTGCTAGCTCAGTTTTGCAGAGGAAACATATAATGCCCCAGTTATATTTTGGATGAATAGATGTCGAAGTGGGTGTTATCCCCAAAGAAAAATTTTCACGTATAGAATTACTCATGTGTTAATTAACTCCTATACCTAGGAGTAACGTACTACTTGTTTGTTATTCACCATTTCCGAGAAAAAAATTACACCTGGTTAAAGGCGTACATGTCGCCAACCACCACAGTGGAGGTCCACACCAGGATTTAGGAGTCTAAAGTTCCTATTCATAAATGTTTACTTGCAGGCAGAGGTCTCAACATGACATAGATCTCCCTAACAACGTCTCAAGGCGGCACCTGCAGTAGCAATAGCGACCCTTCGTCCATCGCTCCCTGAGCCCTCTGAGTCCACTGTAAGAGTCCACTTGTGAGTCTGCACCTCAACCTCCTCCTTCTCCTCCTACACGTCCTCACAATGACCCAGACGCTTCATAGCCTTTAAGCCCATCAGCCGACTACCAGCAAGCTCACTGCCACCTACAACGCAAAGGATGGAAAGAGGACCACTCACATCGATAGAAAGGTGAAGAGGTTTGATGAGGGGTGGAGCGCAACCTGAGTAACATGTGACTGGTGATGGGTGGGGGACAATTTACATATCTGCTTGACAGGCAGCAGCGGAGCTTGGTGCAAGATGCCTGGAAGAGGGTAACGGACAGCAAACTTGCACTAGGCTGTTGGCACTGCCTGACACACGGAGGTGGGTGGTGATAGGCCACTGTGGCTTGTGTGCGCCCAGTGCCTGCTCTGCCCAGATCCTGACCTGACATCGCACTCCACATTAAATCAACCTCTTTGGGTTTTGCAATCCTGCAACCCTCACTCTGCCAACCCTGCAACCCTGCGAATCTCACCACAGTCACCTTGTGCACCAGCCAGCGTGGTCACCCTAGGAGCTCTACGCTAGCCCTACGCTATCAACCTATCAATCAATTAATTATCCTCCTTTTCTTATGCCCAAAGGGGCTGAAGAAGAGCGAAGTTTCAATGGGAAGCCCCTGAAAGAGAAGCTAAGATCAAAGCTTAAACATAAGGCGCCCTTTAAACCTCGTTAAACCCCTGTAAATCCTAGCCCAGTGCACACAAGGCCAGCAACCTCCGAAATGATCAACATGTGGTCAGGGATGAAAGGGCATTTGAATCCCCTGCAAGGAGAAAGAGAAAGCTGCAATCACTGTTAATAGCAAAGCGTACTAATGCAAAATTGGCATGGGAAAACCAGTCATTAATTTCACAAGAGTTTTGGATGTTTGAGCAAGCCACAAAAAATCCACACAAGTTTGATTTTTTAAAGGACCCAATCAGGGCTATCTTCTCCATCTTAGGAAACATGAATATCCACCCAGCTACAATCTCACCAACTATAAGCATTAATAGCTCCCACCGTGACTCAAGCCACAACTCTGGACCAAGTGCTGAGACCGAGGCCACAGTAACCATCCTGAGGAGGAAGAGAAAAAGGAGGCCCCTGGGACCCTCATTAAGGTCCTTGTTTCCACAAATCTGACCCACTTCATCTCTACCCCAAACGTCTCCAAGACTGCTATTCAGAAATGTTGCTCCACTAACACTTCAGGTCAGAATAACCGTTGACAAAAGGCAGGAATCACAACTGCACCCGGCAGATCAAATCAAGCTCATCACATCACAGCAGGTAAACTGGAGCAGTCGAGCCCCATGCTCATATTGAACACATCTCAACCCATTCTTAATTTATCAATGGTGCAAGTAACCAATGACGAGGCCAGGCCAATGGGCAAATGACATACACGTTTATGAGGCGTGGGAAACCAATCGCAGGACCACCCTACGGCTAACCAATAATGCTATCAAATACCCCAAACCACACCCCTCAAAAGAGACTCTGGATCTCAAGCAGATTCACCTCTAGTTTTCAAGAGCCCAGGAAAAAACACCACAGAGCCCCCCCAAAAGGCAAAGCTTAAGATTAGCAACTGGAGCTGGGACTCTATGGGACATTCTATTTAGGACAACTCAACTGACACTGGACGTATTGACGTACCAGTCAAACAAAATTGACGTCCAAGTGGACTTGCTAAATGTTATGGCAAAATCTGTATTCAGAATTAACCAGAAGCTGGCCAACTTAAACAACCTGATAATGCGGGTACAAAACCATGTGGCCACAAACTACATTCACTGCACCTGCGTCCCTTTGACTAACAAGCTTGCTACAATTCCAGACGTTCTGACCTCCATAATGGAAGATTTAAACCTAAACCTGGTTATCCCAGCATCTCTGACACAATCGACTCAAGAAGACAGCATGACGAGCGCCCACAGCAACATAAACACAGGATCAATGGGCACAGGGGGAGTTCACCAACAAATCATCCTAACAGAGGAGCTAGGCAACTCTACCAATGAGGCCCTTAATTCAAGTATGAGCCCCCCCGGTAACTCCCAGCACCCCCTCCCTACAGCAATTAGAGAAACAAATGTCAAAAAGGAAGAAACAGTGCAAGGCCAAAAACAAAATAAAAAGTGATTTTGTAACAATCTCCTGCTCTGGCACAAGCACAAGCTAAATGGCTGACATTGAAATTGAACCCACTGAAGAGCCTACACAAACGAGAAGTCAATCCTCTAAAATCTTGAAAAGAAAACTGAAACCCTATCCCCTATTTCACAAAAAGCTGGGGGCAACATCTCGAAGTAGTCCTCACTTTGAAGAATGACAGGCCCTTATCCCAGCCCAAACCTTATTTCTCGCATACTCAAGTTCCCACGAGGAGCCAGGCCTGTGTGGTAGGTCCCAAACTGAGGAGGCTTCCTTCCTTCAAGAGCCTAAGGCAGCCTTTGAGGAGGTCCAAGAAGGAATCACAGTCAAGCCCTCTCAACATAGACTAAAAATGACTAAACCCAAGGTTTACAAATCCCAACTGACCCAACCTCGTACCTTACCAGTCACTAGCCCTCTAACAAAATCATCAGGCCTCTCCCAAACCCAAGAACAATCTACTAAGAGTCCTAGTAGGGTAGGGCCAAATAATCTTATTCAGCGGCAAGACCCCTTAGTAGACAATAATCAATTAATCTTTACTCCAGAACATCAGTCCAAGGGTAGACACGATGTTCTCAACCGAGGTAAAACATTAAACCTCCTACAGGTGATTCCATCACTTGAAAAGATGTCTATGGCTGACATTGAATCTGTCAAATTATTGGCTCCCAAGGAAGACGAAACGCAAGAGTCCACCCTTGTGACTTGGGCTCTAGTCGGTTGGTCAGGAAAGTTCTCCAGGAGAAAGAATGCTTCCAAATATTGGTATTAAGATTAGCAAGCCATGCTCAGTAGCCTATCCAGCTCCGCTTCCCCCCAGAAGAGCCTATCTCGGAGCGAGGCCAAAAAGACAACAAACAAGTATACTCAGTTCTCAGAAACCCAATATGCAAAACGGTTACCCCATCTCCCCTATCTTCGCCGGTGCAAAATCCACATTCTTCAATTGGTAATTATAGTTCTGTTCAACTAACCCTAGGCCGGCCAGCAGAAGCCCTATATGGTAGCAGTCACTCTTGATACACTAAAGCACAGTCATCTCAGCAAGCGCCAGCATCAAAGTCAACATCAACAGTAAAGATGAAAATGGGCTTGTGGAACATAAACTGTGCATATACCAAAACTCACAATAAGCATTTGATAAATCTTGCAGGGGAACATCAAATCATTCTCCTACAAGAAACATGGGCAACTCAGCCATTTCGAATGGACAGTTTCATCGGCTATTACACCCCAGCACTTAAACCAAAGACATTTGTCCGCCCAAAGAGGCAACAACAATATTTTAATAGTCAAACTTCATAAATGGCACAATGAAACAAAGAAGTCCCTACTTTTATCAACCTTCACATACACCCAGACTCTTGAGCCAGGAAACTGATGCCCTAGAAACTGGAAAATATTATACTAGCAAGCCTACAAGATCCAACATTCCTGGAAATTCTAGTCACAGGTGACTTTAATATGAACCTGCGGTCCCCTTTCATCTGAGAGGATGAAACAGCACATCAGGGTCTCCACTGGGCAGTCCCCACACAGACCGCTGAACGAGCAAGCCACAGACCTGGGGATGTAAAGACAGTGACAATAGCAAAAGACTTTGAATCTCTTGGCCTAAGAGTACTGAACGGGAGGTACAAACAAGACTCTCCAACAGCACAGACTTACTATTCTGCTAGCTTACACTCCACAATCAATTACAAGGTATTAAGCCTACCCCTACTCCGCCTAATCACATCATATCAGATTAAAAAAAAGCAAAGGAAAGCAACCATGGGCAACAATTTATAGAACGTCTTACCCAATGCCTGCTCCAACAGCGGGCAAAATCCTTGATGGGGGATCTTGTCACAAAAACTACAGGAAGCAGTGGCCCCAGCCTGGTCAGATACTGCTTTAACAACTATTTCCTTAACTCAGTAATAAAATGGTCACTCATTACAGAGCAATTATTGAACACTTGCCCAACAAAAAAAAAACAAAGCCTTATCAACTCAAAGAGCATCTGCAAGATTTAAAAAGATAAAAATATCTGCCTAAAGTTGCATTCTAAGGAGGAACCCCAACAGAGTTCTGAGGCAGGCCAGGAGCCAACCAGGGAACCTTGCAATCCAAACCAACCTGAAACTTAAAAACAAACCCTATTGAAGGGTACTCTGGGAGGACAATATAACAGTAAATAAAGTTTTTGGGCTAAAGCACTGTACCTTAGTGAAAAAGAAAAACTTGAGAGACATCTGGAGAATGGTCAGTAATCTGAACAGGCCTCCATCGGCAATCTCAAGTTCAAACTTTAAATCACTGTCAACAGCTACAGCCCCTCCCAGCCATGAGCTAGTGTGAAGTGTCAAAAATAAGTTTTACAACTTCAGACAACTTTGCACCTAGCTTCTCTGATGAACAAATATGTACATAGATTTGAAAGAGCAGACGAGACTTGTGTGCCAGGTCCAAATGGAATTACTCAAGCTTTGTACAAGTCTGGTCTCACATTTTGGGTGGCCAGCTACGCAGTGGTCTTCAACCGTGCCCTTCAACTCGAAATGATCCAGGACTTGTGGAAAGCTTTCATAATCATACCCATCCTTAAAGCAGGTGATCGACATCTAACGGAACCTTCTGCCTAACTGTGCTGCTGGACAACATTTTATCCCTCTAAATCAGACAGGGTATGTAGAAGGGGCTGGTACGACAACCAACAATCTCTCCGTAATTATGGACATACAAAAACTGAATAAGCAACCAATGTACCTCTGCTTTGTGGATCTCAAATTGGATTTTGACTGTGTGCAGTGTAAAGTCCTTTGGGAAAATCTTGTCAATCTGGGGTATCGCCTCTCTTAAAAGCAATACAGCTATAGACACCTGGGTAAAGGTGCGAATTGTCAACGAGAATTTAAACCTCCTAGGGCCTAAACCAAGGATGTGTCCTCACACCTTACCTGTTTAATCTTTTCTTAGCTGTCTTGTCCCAGGCCCTGAACACAATAAATGCACACCCCCTCAAACTAGGCACCATGCACATTTTCAACATTCTGCACATAGATGATTTCATACTCCTAAGCCAAACCAAAGTCAGCTCGCAATGTCTCATTGATAAGTTATCACACTATTCGGCAGTCAATGGGATGGATATAAACATGAAGAAGACAAAGATAAAGAAGTGAGCAGCAAGATACAGAAAACCCACAAATGGTACCTACAAGGTCAACAACTGGAGTCGGTCAAAACATACTGATACCTTGGAGTACTATTCGATTAGAAGGACTCCTTCCAACAGCATAGGCTGCAGAGGAAGGGAAATAATCTACTCCTTGCATTTCTCACCTTGCAGCAGTTGCTGGGCGGCACAAATTACCTTCTCTTACTAAAAATAATAGCAGCAAAACTTACTTCTAGTATCACCTATGGCAGCGAGGCGCTATAAGGTAGAGACTCTGTAACTTCAAACATGATCATTATGAAAAAATGTAGATCTTTCTTCCATCTCACAAGAAAAGGAGCATATGTTAAAGTCTGGAAAATAATAAAATCATTGACCACCAATCAACTGTGCCAAGTTCTTGAGAAAAAAACGACCTGGCTGTTTGATCCATATGAGAAAAACCTCTGCCTTTAGTACCCATTAAAAAAGCGATTAATGGTGTTTTTGAACAAAACATCTGTATTAATAGATGAAAGGACCGTCTCAGTCAGATTACATACCTGGACGATCCTAACGGACTACAAAACTGTTAAACCCTAATGGTATTGGAAGCGGGGTGGCCCGGACAACTAAAAGAATCCTTCGTCAGATACTGTTTTGGCCTTTTCCCTGGCTTCTGGGTTCTAAAGCCATCTGCTGCAGACTGTGTAATGTCAGGAAATAAAACAATATTTGTTTAACTTGCATCTGCCAGAGATTGCTGTCTGCGAGGAGGAAGCTGCTGAGAGTACTTTTCAACCACCGAGGCCTCTGAACTGTAATTTTACAAAATGTTTAGATTGCAGCAAAAAATTGGAATCCTGTGAGATTCCACCTTCTTAAAATGCAGGTTGTCTTCTCCAGGCTTCCCTCTAATAACATTTGACTGTAGATAATTGTTTTTATTGGTAAAAATCTTAACCTTCCGAATGTATGGGCATTTTTTTACGCTAAAATGCTGTAGCTATTTCTTTTATAATGAGTTAATGTATGCTACAGTTTTTAATAACTATGCATTTTAACCTTCATTTCTCATTTTATTTCTCTCCCTATAGTAAACTACAAAGAAAAAAATAAGGATGAATAGTTATAAAAGAAAGTAAAAATATTTTATTACAAAATAAAAATGTAGATTACTTTAAAATAACTATTATTAACTTAGAACTCAAGAGTAAGTCTAAACAGCACATTAACTCATCAAACTAAATGTTTAATACATAAGCCAATAAATAAAATACATTAGCCTCGTTAAGAACTGGAGCCCCCTGACCTCCACAGCCCTCCTCACACCCCATTGGTCAACATTAGGACAGTGCGCGCGCTACGGGTGACGTAAATGCAAAAACCCAGTCCTTTTGCAAGGGCATATTTCATGCATTGTGTTTCTATGCAGTATGTTAACCTTTTGCATTGCAGAGCTTTTAGCTTGAAAAGTCATTAGTGCTGTTTGTAATACATTGTTCATTTGCAAGGCTTGTTTGCAGGATTACAGGGTGTGGTCCTTATTCTAAGACATTCTAGGAGCCTTTCATGCAGCATGGTTGGGTGTGGCTCATGGGTGGGGCTAGGCTCTATATAAGGGAGCCAGCCCAGCTCCACGTGCTCACTATTCAGAGGTCCTGGTGCAGAGCAGCTGCATTTTCCTGAGCTCCTGTTCCGGAGGCCTATCAAGTCATTTCCAGGCCTGCCCTCATTTATTTGGTGATCTTCAAGCAGGGTGGTAAGGCGGAGCTCGGGTTAGGCCCCCTACTCCGTTTCCAGTGACATTCAAGTTTTGGGCCTATACATAAAATCGCGTGTGCAGTTGTTTTCCTGGCATTTGGCTCTTGGCATTCAGGTCGGCAGTGTGCGCGATCATTTCATGGTAATTGCATTGTGATGTTCGAATCGGCAACAGTGTGCGCGATTCATTCCTGGCATTTGATTCTTGGCATTCAGATCGGCAGCGTGCGCAATCATTTCATGGCATTTGCATCGTGAAGTTCGAAATCAGTAGCAGTGTGCACGATTCATTCCTGGCAATTAATTCTTGGCATTCAGATCGGCAGTGTGCGCTATCATTTCATGGCATTTGCATTGTGAAGATCGAATCGGCAACAGTGTGCGTAATTCATTCCTGGCATTTAACTCTTCGCATTCAGATCGGCAGTGTTCGCGATGATTTCATGGCCTTTGATTCTTGATGTTCGAATCGGCAACAGTGTGCGCGATTCATTTTTGGCATTTAACTCTTGAAGTATAGATCGGCAGTGTGCACGATCATTTCATGGCATTTGGTTCTTGATATTCGAATCGGAATCAGTGTGCGCAATTCATTCCAGGTATTTAACTCTTGAATTACAGATCGGCAGTGCGCGATATCGTTTCATTGCATTTGAATCTAGATGTTAGAATCCGCAACAGTGTGCGCGATTCATTCCTGGCATTTTAACTTTTGAAATACAAATCGGCAGAGTGCGCGATCATTTCTAGACATTGAAATCTTGATGTGCAGTTTTGATTAAGGTGCATAATAATTCCTGAACATGTGAGCCTTGGAACTCTTAATCAGAGTGTGACGTAGCAGTGTTATTCATGATTCTAGTACAGTTCATTCATGCAGAGAAAACCAGGTGCTTTTGATTTTTGTTGTAATGCAGTGATTATTCTAAGAACTATTTGGAGAGCGTTCATTGTTCAAAATATGATATGTTAATTCTGGAATGTTGATATGAAACTTTGCATAACCTTTCTTGATTTCCAGGTACCTAGATTCCTGAGGCCTAATTATAGTGAAGCTTTAGGCCATTCATGTTTTCAGTATTAGTGTTAATTGAAACAGAGCTTAATGAAAGTCATTATGATTAATCTTGCAATTGTGTTGTTTAACTCTTGCTTCCACAGGTCTCCTTCCCCGCTGTTCCCAACCCAAAACCCATTCCCCCACTTGGCCATTCTTTAACTCTGTGCTATAATAACTAGTGGAGTTTGGAGCTGCCAAGAGGTGTGCATGTTGGGAACATGCGCAAGCCCAGAGGATCTGATCTCCTTGGCAGAATAGTGAGCCCACAAATTTTTAATCCTCCTGGCTTGCACTAGGTTCTCAATATGGCCACATTGGATGAGTTAGTTAAAGTTATCACACAGCTCCAATCGGATGTAGTAGCATCCAAAGACATAGCAACTAGCTTAGCTGAGAGAGTGAGTCAGTTACAAGACCGAGTAGAAAAGAAGGAGCAAGGTTCTTTGGGTGCAGGTTGGCTTGGTCCTCCTTCTCAAGGTTCAGGAGGTAATCCTCCAACTAACATTTCCCTCAACGTTCCTTCAGCCACCGCTCTGGATCCTCCAGAGCGGTTTTCAGGTGACCCTCTGAAAGCCCAATCCTTTTTGATTCAAGTAGAATTGCATTTTACCTGTCAACCAAGCACTTTCCCTGATGCCCAATCCAGGGTGGCCTTCCTGTTATCTTATCTGACTGGAGACGCAGCCACCTGGGCAATTCCTCTTGTGCGTAAAGACAGTCCCCTGCTTTATAATTGGAGAAATTTTGTCCGTGAATTTGAAAGAGTGTTTGATCGAAGAACAGTGACTCTATCAGCAGACCGAGAACTGTTAGAATTGCGACAAGGCAATAAAGATTTAGTTTCCTACTTGGCTAGTTTTAATCGGCTGATAGCAGAGACATCCTGGCCTGAAGAAAAGCAACCAGCCCTGTTCTACCAAGGACTCAAAGAAGAGCTAAAAGACATTCTTGCCCAGATGGATCCTCAACCTACAGATTGTCAAGATCTGATAAACCTTGTTTTGAGAATAGACCAACGTCTTGCAGAACGACAGGGAACATGCAAAAAGACTGAGAAATATTCCTGGCGTGTTCACGAACGTAGAGAATCAAGAACTCAGAAAGAGAGTAATCACAAACCAATGGAAATTGGAACTATCAGGCGGCCTTTGACAAAAGACAAAAAAGATCTACATAGAAAGAACGGACAATGTCTTTACTGTGGGCGCAAGGGCCACTTCGCCAAAGAGTGTCCAATAAAACCAAAGAGCAAACAAGGTCCTATCAAGAAAATTGCAGCCAATGTACAAACCGAGCAGGAAAACTAGATCACCCAAGATGTAAAGAAGGGTTGCTCTTGGGTGTCACCATGGACCCTTCCCAGTCAAGGCATCTTAAGTTAGACATCGAAGTACAAGTAAAAAAGAAGAAATATCTTAAGAAAGCCTTAGTGGATTCTGGGGCTACTGGTAACTTTGTGGATGCACAATTGGTTCGAACATGAGGGATCCCATGCACCAAGAAGAAACACCAGAAATAATACAAGCCGTAGATGGAAAACTCTTAACTGGAGGTCCAGTGACTCTGCAGACCATCCCCTTGTCGGTGACAAGTAATGGAGGAAATCAGAATATAAAACATGAAGAGAAAATTATCTTTGATGTCATCCATGCTCCTCAGTATGGAATCATTCTTGGACTGCCGTGGTTAAGTTATCATAACCCTGAAATCAACTGGTCAGAATGGAAAATCATATTCTACTCCATCTTGTGTAATGAAAAATGTCTCCAGACATCAAGAGTCACAAAACCTTGCAAATCTCACGTAGCAACAGCTGCTGAAAAAGATGTAACGCTGCCCTTGCAGTACTCATCCTACCTAGATGTATTTGATGAAAGAGAAGCAGAAACCTTGCCACCTCATAGACCATATGACTGCCAAATTGATCTAACTCCTGGTGCTATACTCCCTAGTTGTCGTGTGTACGCCTTGTCAGAACACGAAAATCAACACCTAAGAAAATACTTAGATCAATTTCTAGCTAATGGCTTTATTCGTCCTTCCAAGTCTCCTGCAGCGTCTCCTATTTTTTTTGTCCCCAAGGCTAATGGGGATCTTCGAACCTACATAGACTATAGAGGATTGAACAAAATCACAGTCAAGAACAAATACCCATTACCGCTGATTCCTGTCTTGTTGGATCAAGTTAAAAAAGCATAGATCTACACTAAGTTAGACTTAAGAGGTGCTTACCATTTAGTCAGAATGAGAGAAGGCGATGAATGGAAAACTGCAGTTAAAACCTGATATGGTCTATTTGAATACACAGTCATGCCCTTTGGACTTTGTCACGCTCCAGCAGCATTTCAATTCTTTCTGAATGACGTCCTTAGAGAGTATCTAGATCTATTTGCAATAGTCTATATCGACGATATTTTAATCTATTCAGACAATGAAGTCGAACATGTACAACATGTCAAGAAGATTCTCACAGCCCTTCGAAAACATCATCTGTATTGCAAATTAACCAAATGTGAATTCCACGTTACCACCATCGAGTTCTTAGGAGTCATCCTTACCCCTCAAGGTATGGTCATGGCAGAATGAAAAGTACAAGCGGTAGCTGATTGGCCCACTCCAAAGACTGTTCAAGATGTTCAGTGCTTCCTAGGTTTTGCAAACTTCTATCGCAGGTTCATAGATCATTTCTCTCAGGCAGTGGCGCCAATCACCAAGTTGTTAAGAAAGAAAGAACCATTTGTATGGTCCCCCAAAGCTGACAGAGCCTTTTCAACCTTAAAGGAAGCCTTTTCCACTGCCCCAGTCTTGACTCACCCAGACGTTGAGCGTCCATTCATAGTGGAAGCAGATGCTTCAGATGTGGCAGTTGGTGCAGTGTTATCACAACGCAGTAAAGATACTGGTCAACTACATCCTGTAGCCTACATGTCTCGAAAACTGAACGAAGCTGAACGAAATTATGTCATTGCTGAGAAAGAGCTTTTGGCAATCCGTGATGCCTTCAAAGAATGGAGACACCATTTGTTAGGCGCCAAATATACTATCACAGTATATACAGATCACCGCAATCTCCAGTTCATGAGTTCAGCTAGACTTTTGACTCCTCAGCAATTACGATGGATGCTGTTTTTTGCCGAGTTTGATTTTGTGGTAACCTTCCATCCCGGAAAAGATAAACGCAAAGCGGATGCTTTGTCCCATCAAGACTCTACTATGTTACCCACGATCCAGTCTCCTAGGTCTATCATTGTTCCAGACAAGGTTCTTTGCATCATAAAAACTGAAGACTTTCTTGAAGAAATCCGTAATTCCTTCACCACTAAGAAATGGCAGACATGGGCTCAAGCAGATCCCAAAAGGTCAATCAAACAAGGACTACCTTTCCATGATGCCCGTTTTTTTTGTTCCAACTACCAAGTTGCGCAAGTTGGTATTTCATTGGGCATGTTATACCTATGGCAGGTCATCCAAGTATTCCTAAAACTCTTGAATTAGTCCAACGCTCCTTTTGGTGGCCTACTTTGATAAAAGACGTAAAGCAGATGGTAGCTAACTGTGAAGTTTGTGATCGCATCAAGTCAAGTCATTCAAAACCAAAAGGATTGTTACATCCTCTCCCAACTCCACTTCGACCTTGGGAACACATCTCATTAGACTTTATTACTGGTCTACCCATTGTTCAACATCACTCAGTAATCCGCGTGGTGGTAGATAGTCTCACAAAATATGCACATTTCATTGCTTGCAAGAAATTGCCCACCTCCAGTGAACTGGCAACAATCCTTTTAAATCGAATGGTCCGATATCACGGATTACCAAAAATGATTCTCTCTGATCGAGGGTCACAGTTTGCCTCTAACTTCTGGAAAACGTGGTGCAAAACGCTTCAAATCACTTCTACACTGTCTACCAGTCATCAACCTCCAACGGATGAAACTTTGCATAACATTTCTTGATTTCCAGGTACCTAGATTCCTGAGGCCTAGTTATAGTGAAGCTTTAGGCCATTCATGTTTTCCGTATAAGTGTTATTTGAAACAAAGCCTATTGAAAGTCATTGTGATTAATCCTGCAATTGTGTTGTTTAACTCTTGCTTCCACAGGGCTCCTTACCTGCTGTTCCCAACCCAAAACCCATTCCCCCACTTGGCCATTCTTTAACTCTGTGCTATAATAACTAGTGGTGTTTGGAGCTGGCAAGAGGTGGGCATGTTGGGAACATGCACAAGCCCAGAGGATTTGGTCTGCTTGACACCATTGCTGAGTGCACGCTCATGGCTGCATAACGTTTTTTCTACATCATGTATCCATTTCAACATTGGTCCTTTTTTCCAGCATCCTGGGGATTCTAAAAGTTCCCAAGATTTGCGGATTTCCATGGACGGGACCAACACAAATATCCAAAATGTAGATAAATAATTTTGAGTTTTTGGGGAAAAATATAGGAAAAAGTGATCTGGATAAAAGTATCTTTGTCTTCCCTAAATATGGTATCAACATACAGTTTGCTGTATTAAAGTCAACCTCTTCCTAGCTTTCAAGAACATGCGGAGCTACATAAAAAAAAACTTTTTACCATAGTTTTGGCATTTTTCAAAGAGGTCGCCCATTTTTCTTATTTTTTGTGCTTTCAATCTACTTCCAGTTTGTTGAAGAAACCACTGTAAAATCCTTGGTTGAGCCAGGAAAGCTATATATTTCTGAAAAGTAGATAAATGTCCAAATTCAGCACAAGATCATATGTGTAGATCTCTCAAGGTTTTCCCAAACAAACTGTTGGAATAAGAAATATTGGAATTGAGTAGGTTAAACAACTATTTGTGCTAATGTTTTCATTTTTAGGTTTTTGTGACAATGGCCAATTTACAAAAGCAATGTGCCATTATGTTTGCTAGACTCTTTTGGTTTTGGGAATATATATGTTTTGAAGGTTCTCCAAGAACCAAGTGGTACCCAGAGCCAACAACTGAACTGCACTGTACAATGGTTTTTCGTTGTGCAGTATAGACCAATTCATATGGTGAAAAATGTTTAGTGAAAAATAGGTATCAAGGTAACCTATGTACGTCTGAAATGGGCACAAGATGTAGAATTTAGGAGCAGTGGTTATTTGTAAATCTCTGAATTTGTGGGTATCCGTAGGAGCATGTGATTTAGAGGGTACTTTTCAAACTGTATTCTTTCTTACACACTGGCTTAGATTTGGAAGGCAAAAATGAAACAAAATCCAATAGGTAATAACAAATATTCTGATTCTGATGTCTTCTGATAAAAATGGTACTTCACTTGTGTGGGTAGGCCTAGTACCTGCAACACGAAGCAGCCAAAAATGCAACATTGATGCATCACATATTTCCACTCAAAAGTAACCTGTTTGTTGCAAAGTGCGTAGCTGTGGACATTTTTGAAATGGTGAATCCAAGATGGGGTGACCAGGTTGGTCTAACCATAAACCCTTGCAAACCTCAAACACATTTTCCTCACATTTCTGTGATAGAAACTTCTAGAATCTGAGGGGAGGAACAAACTTCCTTACACCCATCATCCCTTAAGTCTTCAGATAAAAATGGTACCTGACTTGTGTGGGTAGGCTTAGTGCCCGTGACAGGAAATGTCCCAAAACTCAGCATGGATACATCACATTTTTGCACTCAAAACTGACCTGTTTTTTAAAAAGCGGGTAGCTGTGGCTTTTTTGGCCTTAGCTCAGCTGGCACCTAAGGAAACCTAGCAGCAAACCTGTACATTTTTGAAAACTAGTCACCTAGGGAAAACCTGTATGGGGTGTTTTGTGTGGCTTTGACCGTGTTGTTTTACCCAGAATCCCCCGTAAACCTCAAACTTTGACTAAACAAAAACTAATTTTCCTCACATTTCTGTGATGGAAAGATCTGGAATCTGTGGGAAGCCACTAACTTTCTTTCACCCAGCATTTCCCTAAGTCTTCCGGGGACCTTACTTGTGTGGGTAGGTCTAGTGCCCACAAAATGAAACGGCCCAAAACACAATATGGATAAGTCACAATTTTCTACTCAAAACTGACCTGTTTTTTGCAAATTGCATAGCTGTGGATTTTGGGCCCTAACTTAGGCGGCACCTTGGGGAACCTAGCAAACCTGCACATTGTTGAAAACTAGATACCTTGGGGAGTCCAGGGTGGTGTGCCTTGAGTGGATACCATGAGGCTTTTTTTACTCATAATGCCATGTAAACCTCAAACTTTGCAAGAAATCATGAATTTTCCTTACATTTTTGTAATGGAAACTTCCAGAATCCATAAAACTACTACCACCCAGCATTGCCCCACTTGTGCCAATAAAAACGCTGCATGACTTGTGTGGCTCTGCTTAGTGCCTGTGATAGGAACTGATCAAACCAAAGTCAATGAGAGCTGTTGAGGGCTTTAAGTACCTCTTCTGTGTTGGCCAGTGGCTGACAGCCACCCTGGTGAGGTAGTGTGGCAGTTGCCACTTAAAAGGTTAATTTAACATAAAATATTATTATTTAAAATAATTTAAAATTCCACCCTTTCTAGCATATTTATGTTTGATTATTTAGTAAATTGTATTAAAATGTCTAATAACCATAACTTTGAAAAAAGTTAATGTTTTATTGAATTATCTTTAAACAAAAGGTTAAATATTGGATGGCATTGCTGCGTGCACTCTGCTCTGAGCTCTGCAGCCAACCATCCTGTAGGCCTCATATCCTGAAGCACCCCCTGCCAAAGAGGTCCACGGGGGCCCAGAGCTGCTGGAGACACAAGGGGAACTTTCCATACCCTAAGAGTGACTACATAGGACAGTGAGTAGTAGCGGTGGTGAAACCCTGGCTGCAGAGTGCCCCAGCCTAGTGGAATGGCCCGCCAGACACCACCATGCAGCAATTAGCACCGGAGGAGCCAGGTGATCCACAGTAGCCACAGAGAGGAATCATCCTCCCAGAAAGTGCCGGCCTGGCCCATGGTGTGCGGAATCCCAGAGAGTAACCCTGCCTAGCATCGGTGGCCTGTATTGAACAGAGGCCTACCCCTGAGGTGGGAGGGTGGAATAACAATGCTGTGAGCTCTGAAAAAGGGGCATCCAAGAGGCCAGGAGCACCATGTGAGCCAAGCAGCGTAAGCGCACCCCAGAGGACAACAGTAAGAGTCAGTGGCCCCACAGGCAATGGTGCCCGATGCCCAGACAGTGGGGGGCTCATAACCACTGTAGAGTCTGGTGACCAGGTGGAGCAATGCTGAACTGGGTAATGGCAAATAACAGACAGTGGAAAAGAAGCTCTGGGTCTCTGCCAAAGACCCTGCTTCACCCATTGGGGCTTCAGGTCAGCACCCTATTGGTATACCCCAGATCATGCCAGCATTTAACAAATGGCTCCCTTTATAAGTGACTATCATTAATGCAGCAGGAGACACCCCAGCAACAAGCTGCCACAACCAATACAGGGAGCCACACTTGGTGCACCTCCTCAGCCCTGTGCCCTGGATGACAACCAGTGATGGGTGGAATCCTAGTTGGCAAGGGGAGCCCCCATGACATACCCTTGCGATCCACCCAGTCCCTGTCCCTTCAGGAACCTGGGACACTGGGTCCAGGGGAGGATGGAGCTGCCAACGGGGCATGGCACCAAGCCCCAGGAAAGGAGGTGGCTATGGTGGGACCCAAGCATTTCAGAATGGCACAAACCATCAGCGAACAGGGGCCCAAAATGGGTCAGTAATCCAGACCAATAAAAGGACCCCCAGAGGGCCATACAGAAATGATACTGGCAGTGATAAAAGACACTAAAGTAGCACTGGAACATAAGATCGAGACAGTGGCTTTGGACGTTGGCCTACTAAACTCTGATCACAAAATGTTAGTGACAAGGTAACAGACACTGAAAAATCTTTGGAGATTGCAACGCTGGTTGTGGAGGAAGGCGCCAAGATCCAACAATGTGACACACCATAAACCACATGACAGACAAGCTGGAGGAGGCACAAGGCCGCTTCAGGTGCAACAATGGGTGTTTGATCGGTATCCGCATAAAAACTCAAGGCCCAAGTGTAGAATTGTTTGTAGAACAATAGCTATTGGAGACAGTATTGCGTGGTCAGGTGTCAAATATATGCATGGTGGACCGTGCTAGTAGAATCCCAGGAAGAGCCCCATCCCCCAGGCACACCACCCATGACCAATGATAGCCAGATTGCTTATTTATAAAGACCATGATCATATCTTGCAAGTGGCATGATCGCATGAACTGTGGACAATCAAGGGTAACCAAGTGAACATTAGTCAAGGTTATACAGCTGCAGTGGGAGACTTTCCTACCAGTCAAAAGGCACCTGCAGACAAGCTCTTCTAAGCGATTTTTTCCAAAGGCTGCAGCCATTGCGATTAAACACTGAGGGAACTTTGTGTGGAGGCATAAATGTATTGTTATACCTGTAGGCCTAGCCCCCTTCATACTCACTTGCTACACATTTACTGTTCTAATTAAGGGTATCACAGAATGTTCAAGGGAGGGTCACGGGTGCCTCTGGAGTTGTTGTGGTGGGTAGTTAGAAATTCACTTCACGAGGTGGCAGAGAAGGTGGGAAAGATAGGGATGGAGTTGAGGGGGAGAAGAGTGGGGACAACACAACAGTAATCGATGACTTAGAAAGGGCCACCTGACATACATTATAGAAACTCCTGCTATGTCTTCCTTACGAGAGTTCACACAAAAACATCCATTATGATCTTTTCATGGAATGTAAATAGGTTAGACAATAAGGTAAAAACAGGGTCGGTGCAGAAATACGTGACACAGTGTGCCTTGTCCTGCTACAAGAAACCCACTTTCTAGGCAACAAATACAAATTTCTATGAAGGGGCAAATATACAAAGTTAGCGCACGCTGGTTTTTCCATAGGCTTGTGTACGCTGCCCCACAATTCACTACCGTTCCTGGTAACACACAGGTGGGTGGACCAACAGGGTTGCTGGGTAGTGGTGGGGGCATGTGGCAAGGAGAAGAAATGTTTGTGGCATCATGGTACCTCCCCTAAGGCTTGCAATCAATGGGTCAGGAGTCCACGGCAAAAAGGATCATGAAAACCCCTAAGGCGCTCTTGGTGGTTAGGTGAGACTTAAACTTGACCCTACATGGTAACTTAGACACAGTGAGTAGAGGGTGAGAGCTCCAGAGAGGATACCAGACTGAGTTGGTTCCTGATGGCCCTGGGATTGGTTGACGTCGGGCAGGCCACTCATCCAGCACTGCTAATATATTCCTCTGTGGTTAATGCCATGTAGTATATGTCATGTCTGGACTACTTCTTGATACTGATGCGCATCCTGGGGAGATGTTCAGAAGTAAAATACCTACCCAGGGGGATCACTGTCCACACGCCACTGAAGCTGTGTATGACGCAACTCTCACTTCGGACCACCGTGGGCTTGAGACGAGACCCATGGGTGTTCTACGGGTCAACCAAGTGCTATGCACAGGAGTTAACAACATTTTATTTCCAAGAGAATGGAGGCTTGGTGTCTTCCAATTCCTGGTAGTGGGAGGCATACAAAACAGTGATATGGGGGTCACCTCATAGCACACGTAGCAGGAAAGAAGAAAGAAAGAGATAAAGAAGGCAGTGAGCTAGAGGAGAAACTAGCAGCCTGGGATGCTCAAAACACTCTCCACCCAGACATGGAACTAATAGAGACTAATAGCGATGTTTGATGCTTCCGGAAGCAAGGGTGCTGTTTTAGATCTCAGCAACACAAACTATATGAAGTGGGTGACAAAATGGGAAAATGGCTTGAGTGGTTGACACACAGAGAGGAAGGTCAGAAGTAGGTGCAAGAAATACACAACCAGGTAGGACACAGGGCGCAGACAGTGAAAGAACTAGCACAGGGCTTTGCAGACTACCTGAGAGACCTATACACCCCACACATTGGTAAGAGACAGGGGTGGGAACTTGACCAGTTCCTTAATGACATCTAATATCAAAACTAGAGAGGGAGACCACCAAGTCCCTCAAGGGGAACATTGAAGAAAGAGAAATTGTGGAAGCTCTGATGCAACTGAAATCGGAGGAAAGGCTGTGCCCCAATGAGCTACACTCAGAATTCATTAAATGTGGAACACACAGGAGAAGCACATTTTACGATGCCTGATCCTACGGAGAACTCCTCAAAGACTGTAAACAGACAAATATTATCCTCATTCATAAACAAGGGAAGTCTCCCTAGCGCTTCTCTTCCTATAGGCTGATAGCCCTCTTCATAATCAACACAAAAATACTCGTGAACGTATTGGCAAATTGATTAATGCAAGTAATCTACACCATAATAGCACCAGACCAGTCTGGATTTATGCCCTTCAGGTCATTCAGACACAACCTGCGGCACGGTTGTGGGAGCTTGCCACATGAAGGGCACTTTCATGAACCGGCTGTGTCATTGGTGCTAAAGGCTGCAAAGGCTTTTGGCTCCTTGGAATGGCCCTACCCTGTACTATTGGAGTTGGGCTTCGGCCTCTCCTCCTGTGCATGGGTGCTGTTACTCTACACTAGGGGTGGGTGGAATTAAATACATTTAGTAATTCTGCATTACTCATGTAAAGCAGAATAACTAATTAAATCTGCCATTCCACCAGTGGAATTAAGGCAGCATTGTATTGGTACTTAAACAGGGCTGAGGGGAAGCTGTCGCTCAATGAAATGGCTACTTTTAAATGGCTATGAAAATGTATCTGGATTCTCCCCAAATTTGCCCAACAAACTATCATCCAGGATCTCATTCTATCTCACCTGTACTATGGTAACATCTTCTACCTGTTGGCTGACCAAGCCTCCATGAGACGCATGCAGGTGTGGCAAAATGAGGCCATGAGGCTGATCTATCAATTGCCAAAATATGCCTCAGCTACTTCTCTGCACTGCGAGCTTCACTGGCTAGAGGTTGAAAAATGTGTCCAAATTAAAGCTTTGTGTTATGTTTTCAAAGCAAGGGCAGGAATCGCCCCCACCATATCAATGGTCGTATCAGCCCACTCGCTATCTGTGTTCCAGTAACCTCTTCCTGTGAACTATCCCTAAAATTAAAGTTACTTGCATGGGAAGTCTCTTTTTTATGTCCTCGGCCCTAACGCTCTGCCATAACACCTGAGATCTTGCACTTCATTGCCCACTTTTCGCAGACAACTAAAGATGTGGTGTTTTGAATCACCTGAGCCGGGAGAAACTTTATCTGTTGCAAAAACTGCAGGGAAACCCCAAGTGGGTAGCTGTTTGCGCTAGCAAAGCATTTTTATCTAACTAACAATATTTTTAAAAATCACTGAAGTTTGAACTTTTCTCTGCTGTGATTTTTAAACATAGAGGGACAGCCCCCTCTTCCAGCCCTGTTTAAGAACCATTGCAGTGCACATACCCCTTGGTGCCCTTACATAAGTATGTAAGGACAGCGAGGGGTATGCACTGGAGTGGATACCCCTCGGTTCCCTTCTATACTTCGGTAAGTAAATCTTTCAAAAAAACAGTGTGTCGTGAATCTTGTGCATGGAATATTTTGGGGTGATCTGTCAAGCGGGACAAAGAAAAAGGGGGAGTCAAGAAAAGCGCTTTTCCCATGTTAATTCTCATAGGAGTTTGAACATGACAACTGCCTCAACAGCTGGACAGATTTACACCACATTTGGCAGGAAGCTAGATTTTAATCCGCGGATTTTGCTTTTTGTTATTTGGTGCAAATGTGTACAGTAATTTTCAAGAAATTAAAGGAAATCCAAATTTGTATATCAAGGGCTGCAGAACTTTTGTGACGAATTTGCGATTATCGCAGTGAATTCGCAAATACACACGCCAATACAAATGCCGTGGTAGGCTGGCCGCAACCTGAGCAGAAAGTTGCAGCCACCATTTTAGGTAACGGGACATGGTCCCTGGGGCTGAAAATTAAAATCAATTGTGGTATAAGGGGTCAGGGCAGAGGTACCCTGACCCTATATTTGCATATAGGGGTCTTTGTGGGGCCCTTTAGGTGTATAATATGTGAAGAAACATTTATTTTTCCCACTATTAATATTTGAAAATTCATCACGTCTGTCAGCGTGGGCCCCATGTGTAACGTCACGCAGAATTTGCTAATAACGCTGAAATTTGTTTTAAAAAACATTCACAGACTCACTCAGACACTAATTCATTCTCTCATAGATTCACTCAGAGACTCATGGAACCATCCACACACCCACTCAGAGGCTCATATATCCACTCACACACCCACTCAGAGAATAACGCTCACACACACCAACTCAGACACTCACATACCCACTCACAGACCCACTTAGACACTCATGCACCCACTCACACACCCATTCAGACACTCATGCACCCACTCACAGACCTACCCAGACACTCATGCACCCACTCACAGACCCACTCAGACCCTCACGCACACATTCACAAACCTACTCAGACACTCATGCACCCACTCACAGACCCACTCAGAGAGTCATGCATTCACTCACATATCCACTCAGAGACTCAGGCACTCACTCACAGACCCTCTCAGGGCCCCATGCACCCACTGGCAGGCCCACTAAGGTACTCATGCACATACTCACAGACCCAATCAGACCCAATCAGAGACTTATGCATGCAGGGTTGGGTGGCTATAGGGGTTGGCAGGCCCTGTGGCTAAACCCCACGGTGCATAGCCAAAGACCATGTGTGACGTGGGATTGTTTAGATATAGCAGGTTGGCCACAAGGACATTATATTTAGGAAATATAATTAAAAAACATTCAAATTCACTTTGTTAGGATTTGAATTTACTCACACAAAACCACAGCAATTCAGCAGTTATAGTTATGGTTAGCTCAAGTAACTTTAACTGGTGCACTAAGGTAACTATAACTCACCACGCGTCTTGCACTTCTAATAACTCCACATATTACATCACTCATGATCTTTTAGCATCATTAATAATATCATTGTAATACTTTCAGTAAAATTATTTAGCAGATAACTATGCGTGGTGGGGGCGCGAGTTATAGTTATCTAATGGCATCAGTTATAGTTACTTGAGCTAACTATAACTATAACTGCTGAATTTCGATGGTTTTGTACATGTAACTTCAGATCCTAACTATAACTTTCCTCCAACCTTTGTTTTTTGTAATGAATATATATATATATATATATATATATATACACACATATATAGATGTAAATATACAAAAACACATCTATATATACTTTATATACACATATACATATATACATATATCTATATATAGATAGATAGATAGATAGATAGATAGATAGATAGATAGATAGATAGATAGATAGATAGATAGATAGATAGATAGATAGATAGATAGATAGATAGATAGATAGATAGATAGATAGATAGATAGATAGATAGATTGATTTTACCTACTGGCAATTGCCAGTAAGGAGTTATAGTTAGGACCTAGTTTCCATGAGGCAAGCATTTTTTGGACTTGGCTACATCTTTGGTGCTGTTTGATGAATCTTAATGAAACATAGTGATTTTAGACACAACTGCAGCCTGAACCGCTGGATGGAGTTACACCAAATTTTGCAGAAAGATAGTGTGTCCAGAATGCACCCTTTTTGAGATTTTTGTTGTAAATCCATTCAGTAGTTTTTGAGATATTAAAGTTTAAAAAATGCTACATCTGGGTGGAGCCTAAGCACAGATCTCATGATGATATCTGATTGGCTGACAGCGTTTTCAAAGTGAACTTGGGACCAAGATATATGATAGCACCCCATTGAAATGCTTTGTAGTGAATGGCAGGTTTTGAGGGTCACAAAAAGGAGAACGTATAAAGGGTGATAACAGATTTAAGTTACAATATAAATCATTTGTTGCTACGTTGATTTTACCCTGTGAAAACGCCTTCTGCTGGGATTTCATTAATCATATTTGAGAGAAAATTATTTTCTCAGGATTTTCCCATAGAGGTTAAGAAATGTGCTACAGAAGCTAAAAGGAGAGCATGTTTCCTGTAAATTCACAATATCTTTCTCAGCCATATGGGAATGAAGTCTGACATTGTCAGTAAAGCATGTACTTCCAACCTTGTCTTCTACTGCAACCTCCCAGGGTGTTCTAAAGAACAACTAGAGTGCTAACAGCTTACTTATGACAAAAGTGTGGCACACTTGAAGCCATCTTGATTGAACTAAATAGGTAAAACATAAAACATTTAATTTAGAAAGGAACAAAATAAGGGGGGTCATTTTGTCATAGAAGTTATGGTTAGTGCTAAAGAAAGAAAAATTAGGACAGGTTTTAAGTGAGTTCCAAAATATCTTCCTGTTGTAGTTTTAACAGGAGCACCCTGTCTGTTGATTCCCTTGTGTTCTACTGCAGCCTAGTTTTAAAAATGAGTTCTCAAATATCTTCCTCTTCTATTTCAGTAAAGCGTTCTGACATATACTGTAGACTGAAACATGCACTTTCAACACCAGAAGCAGACTGCCAGTTAACACCCTGGTGATCATCTGTTTACTATAGTGTTCTAATGAGCACCTAGGGTGCTAAACATCTGAATTTATGGCAAAAATATGGCACATCTGACCGCCATCATGATGGAGTCAAAGTGGAAACCTGAAAGCATTTTTTACTGAGGATACTGCTGTAAATGAGGAGATTAGGGAGCTTCATAACAAATAAGCCTCCCAAGATGGCCACCAGCAAAAAAAGAGCCCAAATGTAGCACAAATATCACCCAAAGTATAGCCCAATGACAGAAGGGTGCAAAACACTTAATTGTTTTTGTTTTTGCAGCTTTATATAGCGCAGACTTGACCCGAAGGTATTGGAGTGCTTTATATGACCATCCTTTACAATACACAAGGACACATTTCTTTCGGGCTTTAGGTATGGGGAGATTAAGTGATTTATCCAGAATGTCAAGCTGATGCCGAAACTCAAACCTGATTCCCCAGTTGCAAAGTCTGCAGCCCTGGCCGTAACGCGTAACACCACAGTCTCTTTCATAAGTGTAACACATAATCAAGTGATCCACTGGATTAAAAAACATCAAGATAGCAAATAATTTAAAAGTGCTTTACCGCTATTTGAGAACTCAGAAAATATGTAATCATTTTAGGTTTTTAGAGCACTAACCATAATTTCTATGGGCCTAAGAACCTCTAATTTTTATAACTTCTAAAGGCAATGCTTTAGGTATGGCAGTTTTGATTACATCAAGATGACGTCAGGTGTGCCACACTTTTGTAATAAATATAGAATTTAAGCAATCTAGTTTTTCATTAGAATACTGTGGGGAGGCAGAATTCAGGTGCACAGACTCAGATAATTGAGGGCAGGGAGGTGGTGCTGAGGCAACAAGTTGACCATGCAGGACAGGCAAGAGAGCCTGTGGCAATATAACAGACCATTGAGGGCAGAAGGAAGGCATTGGCAGTTCAACCATACATGCCAAAAGACTAGATTCAGGCAGGAGACTCCCAATGTTTTTAAGCCCAAAAGGGCTTTATTTTCTCTGTCCCTTAACTAAAATCTCCTCTTTTTCAATGTAATTCAATGAGGAAAATCAATTCTTTATGTTTTTTCACAAAATCTCCCTCTTAAAAGGTTCACAATGTTGGCCAGTACAGTACATTGCATCACTGAGGGCAGGAGGAATGGGGTAGGGGGTACCAAATTGACATTACAGGGCAGGCATCAGGGGTTGCAGCAGCACCATATACCACACAGGGCAAGCGAGATGGCAGTGCAACAAAATGAACCATGGAAACCAATAGAGAAGGGACAGGGCCATGTACATGGACAACAGGGTGCAGAGGGGAAACAGGCAAGGGCAGCAAGCTGCCCATACCAGACAGATAGGAGGGACAGTTGCAGCATAACAGACCATAAAGGACTGGTTGTAGGGGGCAGGGGCATGAACACGGACCAGACAAGGCAGGATTGAGGAGATAGGGGCCTGCACATGGAAAATGAAGGAGATGGCATAAAAGGGCAGTACTCGAGCAGCAAGGTGACCATGGAGGGCAGTCGGCTTGGGCACTGGACGCACAACACACCATGAAGGGCAACAGTGAGACTATAATGGCATACATATAGACAACGGAGGGAAGGTGGGAGGGGTCAGGGTCAGCAAGCTCACCACACAAGGCAGGTGGGAGATGCTGTGGCAGCACAGAAGGTCATGACTGGCAAGCAGGAGGGTTAGTGGAGCACAACCACCATGGTGGGCAAGAGGAAGGGGGCAGGAGCATTCACAAAGGACCATGGAGGTCAGAAGGGACGGGTAGGAGCTGGACAGAAACAAGAGAGGGCAGAGAAAAGGCCTTCACAACAGACCACATGGCGTAGGCAGGAGGAGCAGTTGGAGCACAACGCAGCATGGAGGGAAGAAGTGAGTGGCAGTCATATGGCCCATAGAGGACATAAGGGAGGGAATAGGGGCATAGAACTCAGACAGGCAGGGTGGAGGTGGCAGGGACCGGCGGCCATCATCTGACCGTGCTAGGCAGGTAGGAGGGGCAGTGGAAGCTCAACAGAAGACTCAGGGACAGATCTACCATTCTTCACAGAAATGCAGCTCAGCAGCTAAAAAATCTGTACTGCATTGCGCGAGAAGGAGGGAGCAGGAGAGCATCATATATGCAGAGATATGTCTCTCTCCTCCCCTTTCCCTAATTATATTAGATCTTAATAACCCAGAACAGGTCTTAGTTATGAATAGATCCATTATAGGAGAAAAAATATGTGAGGAACTTCCAAAGGTATCCACTGACGGGTTAGGCTTGCTAAAAGATCATCAGCATTGGATAAAACTGAAACCAGATGATAAGCCTGTTATATATGAAACTTGTCCTACACCGTTTTTATTGAAAGAACTGTTAGAAAATTAGCTCTCCAGGTTAAGTGAACTAGGTATTACAAAACCAGTAGAATGCTCAGAATGGGTAGCCCCCAGAGATATCGCTAAGAAGGCTCAGGGAGATGGTACCAGATTAAGGGGGCTCATTAGAACTTCAGCAGATGGAAAAGCCTGTCTACCAAAGTTCTGACGGGTAGGTTGCGCCAGTGCGGCAGCCTCCCCGCCGGCCCCATCACTGGTTTCCTGCTGCATCAGTGCATGGAAACAGAGTTTCCGCCTGCTGGCCCAGCGGGAAATGGCCTACAGCATTGTCACCGGGTCGTAATAGAGCTGGCGGCAATGCTGTAGTGCGTAGGGTGCACCTGCACCGTCGCATAGCAGACCGTGAACTTTGCGACAGGGCTGGCCAGGGGGGCCCTGCACTCCCAGTGCCAAGTGCATGGGCAGTGCAGGGCCCCCCTTGGGGCACCCTGTACCCCATCTCTGCCAAGGCGGGGTTAACGCCATGAAACCGCTGGCAGAGAGGGGGTTCATAATCCTCAGGGTGGTGCTGCTTGCAGCGCTGCCCTGGCGGATTAGGACTGCTAACACCCCAAGACCATCCTATGGATGAAAACTGGCAGTGCTGGTGGTGGCTGCCACCGCGACCCTGGCGGTTATTAGACCACCACGGTCATAATAAGGCCCTTTGTGTTGATTTTGGTGATCTCAACAACAATATATGGGTAGAAATACCCCCATTGCCACACATTTACACATTTTTTGGTACAATGGGTGGAGCTACCTCTTACAGTGTAACAGACCTATCCATGACATATCACCAAGTTGAACTACACCTTGTGTCTATGTGGGTGATTGCCTCACCACCCCCATGGGCACCTTCATGTTCTGCAGGATGCAGTTTAATCAAGCGTCTGCAGCTGCTGTTTAAAAAATAATACAGCATATTCTTAAAGATGTACCTGAAACACTCTGCCTACAGGCTAATGTTCTCATTTATGGAGCAACAATTGATTATCATAATACAGATCTGAGAAATGTAATAATTAAGTTAAAAGAGGCTGGTCTCACTCTAAAAATAAAGATAACTGTCAAACTGGAGTCAGCTCTGTTGAGTACCTTGGACACCCTATCTCCAGAGAAGGTTTTAAGCTTAAAACATGTCTTTTTGAAGCTGTGAGAAAAGCACCTGCACTGAAAAATAAGGGTGAATCGAAGCCCTCCTCTGGACGAGTGGAATACATGTCTAAGTATGTCAAAACCTTTGCAGACTTTGCAGACTTAGCAAATAATCTTAAGGAACTAATAAGAAATGGTACTTGGTTCAATTGGCAAGTAGAACATCAATTGTCCTTTGAAAAACTCAAAGACATTATTCTCAAAGCTCCATATTTATGCAATTTTGAGCCCAAAAGAAAAACTATACTGACTTCTGATGCCAGCAATAAAGGTCTAGGTGCCACATTATCACAGATCATTGATGGGAAAGAAAGAATCATTGCCTTTGCCTCTCATACCCTTAGTAAATCACACCTAAACTACTCAGTTATAGAAAAAGAAGCCCTAGCTTGTTTTTGGGTGGTGAAACATTTACATTCTTTTATGGGGTTTGCGGTTCAGCATACATTGAGATCATCAACCCGTCACATACATGTTCTAATCTAAAGGAGCCTTTAATAGCACTCCACAAACAGCTAAATGGGTATTGGGCTTGCAGGAATTTTGTAACAGAATATAATATGTTCCAGGCAATCTTAACAAAGCTGCTGATTTCTTGTCTAGAGCTCTACTGGACAAGGAAGAGGATTTGATACTCCAGAATATCCCAAGTTTGAAATCACATCCTTTGTCATTCCTTTGGAGAAGTGGAATGAATGCATCACAAATGACAAAGTATTAGCCAAATCCAGACAGTGCACATTACAAGGCTGGCACAAAACTTGTAAAGTAATAGATGAAAGCATCAAGGGACATTGGGAGCTTAGGCACGAAATCAACATCAATGGCAGCTTGATTATGAGAAATGACAAAATTATACATGCCACAGAGATGTGAAACAAAATCAATGATTTGGCCCATGAAGTCCACTTAGGAGGGAGTTTGACTAAATCTAGAATCAGAGCAGGCTATTGGTTCCCCAACATAGACTCATGGCCATGGAAAACGTTAACACTAGACATCATAGGTCCCATTAACCGTGGAGGTGTGATGAAGCGGCTTATATCTGTTTTTGAAGATTACCATTCTTGAAGGGTAGTCACTAAGATGGTCAATCAAATCACTATGAATTAGCTTGTTGAGTTCTGGAGAGACACATTTTCCACAGAAGAGATCCTATCCACACTCATCACAGATAATGGGGTACAGTTCACTTCCTTTACAATTGAAGACTTTGTAGCTCATTTATTGAGTAACCATCTGGAAAAAAGCATTACATTGTCCCTGGGAAAATGGCCTAGTTGAAAAGACTAACAGAATGGTAAAAGAATGTATACAAATTGCCTGTATTAATAGTGTACCAGCTGAGAAATCCATAAAAGACATGTGGGACATGTTGTTGGCGTATCACACAACTCCCAATACATTTACAGGAATATCTCCATTCTCTTCTCTCAAAGGCAGAAAACCAAGCACCACATTCATTCTTAACTCTTAACTGGTTGGGAGGACGAGATGGGTTGAGATAGACTTGTCAGAAATAATGAACAAAACAAACTTGCAGCAATTTAGATACAAAGCCTACTATGACAAACAACATAGAGTGAATCATCAATAGTGACAGGTAGGATATTGGGTACAGATAAAAAAAAACCTTGGGTAAGAAATCACTGGGCATCCAAAGGTGTATTGTTAAGACCAAACACAATTTAGCCACAATGGACAATTGCTGGGTATGTATAGACTGGTCATACATACTCCAACAAACAAGGGATAATAAAGTCCTAGATGCTCATAAGGAAGATTTGAGCAAAACAACCAAGGTAGATATGGGCAAAACAATTAACATGAGCAAAAGACTGAGGCCCAGATTTATACTTTTTGCCACAAAACTGCACAAACGCAGTTTTGCAGCAAAAAGTATAGCGCCGGCTTGCGCCATTCCACAGCACCCGTCGGACACAATATTTAAGAAATGGCGCAAGCCGGCACGAAACTTGGGCTTGCATCTTCAAAAAAGATGCTAGCCAGGTGGGGTGGCGGTAGAAAAGGAGGGGGTTGTGCGTCAAAAAAATACACTAGCCTGGTTAGAGGCAAAAAAAAGTGCCTCTAACCAGACTAGTGCCATTTCCTGGCGCACAACCAACAAAAACATGAAAGACAGGAGTCATGCCCACCACCCCAATGGCCAGCACAGGCAACAAGTGTCCCCTGGGCATGGCCATTGCACCATGTGCCATGCAGGGGGCCCCAAGTTAGGGCCCCCAATGGCGAAACAAAACCTTACCTGGACTTACCTGAGATGGGGGTCCTCCATCCTCCGTTGTCCCCCTGGTGTGGATGTGGGTGTACCTGAGGCTTTGGGAGGGCACCTCTGGACCTCTTCCATGGTGTTTAACCATGGAAATGGGTCCACAGGTCCCCTAACGCCTGGTCTGACCCGGGCATTAAATAATGGTGCAAAGCAAGCTTTGCATCATTATTTAGCCCCTCTTCCCACCCGTGCGTCATTTTAGCATGGGAGGATAAATATGGGCCTATGGGGATAGCACCACTTTTTAGATGGGAACGCCTACCTTGCATCTCATTGACGCAAGGTAGGTGCACGCATCCAAAAATTTGTGCAAACGCTTATATTTTGACGTTAGATGTGTCTAACGTCAAAATATAAATATGGAGTTAGGTGTGCGCCGAATTTGAGTGAAAAAAATTATGCACATTTGGCACAAACAGATTATAACTATGCCCCTCAGACTACCACCTGTTTGGCAAAAAGACTATGACATGAAAAAGAAACATTCTCTTGTCTCATCCAACATTTATTATTGGGGGAAATGTGTTGTAATAGGATTCCTCTTTTCTGAAAATGTGCTTAACTGAATGTATTTTTATGGGCGAGCACAAAGTGCTCCATCCATTCTGTAATCTCTCTTTGGGCTTGAAACCACGCCCATGCCACGTCAGTCACTTACATTGGTTCGTGGGCTTGCCTTTTAAAATCCGTTTGCTTTCATTTGTGAAAGGCATGCATACGTCATACCTTTTCCAGTGTTTAGCCCACCTACACAGCACTGGTAAAGTACCAAAAACATACGAGGTTCGATGTTTTGAGTCTGGAGTCCAGACTACTTTATCTGTTTATTTTCCACGCAGCGCGATCGCGCTGCATTTTACATAGCGCGATCGCGCTGCGTTTTTTTTTTGCTTTACAGCGCTAATAGCTCTAACTCGAACAAATGAGAGACATGTTGCATTAAAAATGCTTGTTATAATATGCCATCCATCGTAGTTGGTACTGTCCTTCCTCTAGCCCTGTAGCACAATAGTGTGTCCTTATAGTTGATGTGGCAGTTCAACAGAGAATGTTGTGTGGATTCTATCTGGTCAGTCCAAGAGAGCGTTTATTTTCCACGCAGCGCGATCGCGCTGCATTTTACATAGCGCGATCGCGCTGCGTTTTTTTTTTGCTTTACAGCGCTAATAGCTCTAACTCGAACAAATGAGAGACATGTTGCATTAAAAATGCTTGTTATAATATGCCATCCATCGTAGTTGGTACTGTCCTTCCTCTAGCCCTGTAGCACAATAGTGTGTCCTTATAGTTGATGTGGCAGTTCAACAGAGAATGTTGTGTGGATTCTATCTGGTCAGTCCAAGAGAGCGAGAGGAAGAGTTGATGGTGGAAGGGGAAACGGTGAATAAAGACAAGTTCTTCCTATGATTGTATTTGTTATTACTACAGTTATGTTATCAAAAATCTATTCATGGAAGGGTGACAAAACCTAAACAATTCACTGATTAAAAGCTACTCTTAAAATGAACGGCTAGAACAACCTCTTCCTTCTACAGACAGGACTTTTTTTTTAACAAGGCAAATGGTGATTTTTTCAAATGTTCTAATTTTTAACTACATATTTACATACATTATTCTTAATAGCTTGCTTGTAATGTGCTCCTGCATTGCCATCTCAGTGTTCTAGTGACATTTCCAAATAACTCAGCTGTCGTCTTCTTGGTATGTAATGTCACCACACCCTCTCAATGTCAATATTCTCTCTCTCTCTTTCTCTCTCTCTCTCTATCTCTCACTCTGTCCCTCCCTCGTCTCTTTCTTTGTCTCTCCCTCTTTCTTCCTCTCTCTCTTTTTCTATGTCTCTCTCTTTCCTTCTCTCTCTCTCTCGCTTTCTCTCTCTCCCTCTCCCCCCTCCCTTAGACCTGTCCTTGACAGCACTAGTGTCTGTGTGAAACAGCATACTGAACATCCCTAACAAGTATTCTGATGAGAGAGGAAGAACAAAGTTACAGCATCATTTACAGCTCGGCAGGTGTGGCATAACTCTTTTAGAAGGCTAGGTTTATGAAGAAGGGGCAGCAACTGGCTCCACTGCTGCAGACCTGTAACCCATAATGGCTGCTGGCACAATGCCTTGAAAAGCCTACATTCTTTACAGCAGCTCTTGTTCATGCCTTCCATGGGAAACTTACAGCGAGAAAGCTACCTGTGTGTAAAGATCACTACTGTTTTGAACTTAAAAACCAAATTGTTGCATTAAGAGTTAGTTTATGCAAGGGTCTGTGTCGGTATAATGGTAACAATTCTGATCAGTGCTGTAGTTGTAATCATTTTGCCAAATGGCAATAAAAAGGCTTTAGAAGGGAGTTTCCTTCTGAAAATACCAAAAATAGGCATCCAGCCATCATGACATGGTAGCTGGCCAGCATTACAGTTTCTTCATTAGTCCTCCTGCCATGTCAGTGATAGTACTATTGTTAAAAGTATGGCCGTCAAGCCAACCGGAATCTCTTGGTTGGGGGGCCCGTCTTTCACCAGGTGTTTGGAAGCAAGGGTCTCAACCACACAAGCAGACCCAGCTGACCACACAACTCTAAGGCTTCCAGTTAGTTCATATGTGGACTAATTACAAAGAAACATAATTAGTAATTGTGGGTGAATATATGTGAATCATGGATATCTGCAGCATATCCATTTCATAAATATTTAGTGTGCTTAGATCACATTCACCTCTCTGAGGAACTTCTAGGTACTCAGCTAGTTTTTACACATTGTTGAGGTGACTCACAAAGGCAATTAACACCTGTGAGTAGGCTCCATGTGTAAATTTAGTATTAATCTTAAGTAATTTTACTGCTTTTTGCTACTTACCATTTACGAGGGCAAAGTTACTCAAAGTGCAAACTTACATGTCTCCAACCACTGAAACAGGGATTGGAACCAAATTTACAATTGTAAGTTTATACAGCAAAAAGGAGCAGAACTGTGTCCAGCACCACACATAGTTAACCACTGGTACTGCAACATCCTCCCATAGGAAATAATGGAGGCAGGGTCTCGAAATAGAACCTCAAAAGAAATTATGTGAGATTAAACTAGTTTATTTAAAACTTTAAAAAATATAAGTTAAAATATTATTAATCTGAAATAATTTAAACTTCGAATTGGGTAACGTTTTACAAGGAGATGCCATTACCCTTTTCCATTCTGAATCATGTAAGGATCTAGCTAGGTCAGATTGCCATTGTGTGAGAAGATTATGTTGAAAAACGTCAAGATGTTGTATGAAAGACTTGTACAAATTTATATGTGTACTTCTGATCTCTGAGCGGCCTTTGATCTGGTACCTAGGAACAAATTATGCCTGACATTGACTAACATGGGAAATCCCAGTGGCCTCTTGAACCTTATCGTCCGACTTCATGAAGGCACTTTTGCCCAAATTAGAAGTGGCAAGGATGGCAAATTCACAGATCCAGTTAAATATTGAGAGAGGAGTGAGGCAAGGCTGTGTCCTTGCCCCCACCCTCTTATTTTTATATATTAATAATAACTGTATTAAATACTTAAAAAATACAATGACTCACCACCGTTGGCAGGCCAGAGAAATCCCAGGGTTGCTTTATGCGAATGACACCATCAGTATGGCAAAATTTGGTTAATCAATTTTGACTATTTTGCAGAGACCTCGGTCTGGAGGTCAATGTCGGGAAAACCAAGTTTATGGTTTGTAGTTTGCAAAGGAAGAAAGTGAAGGCTAGCATATCAATGAACTCTATTCCACTGGAAAGGGTCAACAAGTTTGACTATTTAGGGATCAGGTTGATGGACTCAGGCCGATGGGATGCACATATTAGAAAAGGAGCGCATATGATATGTTAAAGAGGGGGGCTTTGGGCCGCAAAGCTAGAGCTGTTGCCAGTTCCCCATTAAACCCCATCGTAGAAATCTACAAAGTTCAGATCAGGGGAGCTGCACTGTATGGAGCAGAGTTATGGGGTGCTTACAGACAGCAGGATGCTTTACAAATCAAAGAGAACGATTTCATCCGACACATTGCCAGGATGGGGAAGGGCACTCAGATGATTCTCCTTAGATTAGATCTTGGGATGAATAGCATTAAAAACATAGAGGGTCTGAGCCCTCCCTTATACTGGATACGCTTCTGGAGGACAGAGGAATTGGAACCCTTTTGTGAGGCAGGTAAAGATCTATTAAAGAATCAAAGTAGCTGGAAAAAGTTCAGTTGGCAGAGGGAAATGAAATCAGTCTGGGATGATTTGGGTTTTCCACAATTTTGGGAGAGGCCCGACTTGATCCTAGCTAATGCTACTTCGTTGGTCAACCTGAGATATTGGGGGAAGGGCAATGAGCAGATCCTTCACAGTAGCGGGGAGGGTCATTTAACATCAGAATTTTTGTTTTGCTAAACAGGATCCATGGCCTGAGCAATTCCTTGACCTGCCCCTACCTTCCCATGTCCGTGCTTTATTTCTCCAGTTTAGATATGGCACTCTACCAGTCAATACTTTTACTGCCCGGTGGTCGCTCAATAGCCTTGAGTCCAACCAATGCAAAATGTATAATTTATGTGTGGCGTCAACTGAACACATGTTTTTTTGCCCCTTACATAAAACTCCTAGGGAAAAATTGATTATTCCTCTGTGCAAGGCCTTGTTTTTATTTGACAATGCCAATGCTTATAGAATCTGCAAATATGACCCATCTACATTAGTAGTAAGTGCAGTCACTAAATATCTGTCAGCAGTTTGGTCTATTCACCATAGGGCTATCATTGCATTGGGTCACAGTGTTTAGCCTGCAATGCGGGTATAGAACTATTTAACCATGTGGCTTGGATAGGGTCTTGTGACTGACTTTTTAGTCAGTAAATGGGTAACTATTTTCTATTCCTGTTACTCTACTACTATCATCAGCTGTAAGGTGTTCTCTCCATGTATTCGTTCTGTGCGTGTGCTACTTTAATACGAGACTGTTAGTTGCACTAAGCCATGACATATGCCTCTTGTTATTCTGTGTACACCTTTCTAATGATTGGATCATGCTTAAATTATGTGCTTTTCTAATATAATTCCTGCCTTCCATTTGCTTTGCCTGTATGACCTTGCAGGTAGCAAGTTCCCTTTGTTAAAGCATGTTATTTGAATCATCATGAAATTGTATGAATCCATAACACAATCTCAGTATTTCAGATTTTGGGTTGGATTACCTGTTTTTATTCTGATGATTGTATTAATTGGGAAAATCTGAGTTTGTATTTGTTCTCTTTGTATTGTTGCTTCTTAAATATTTGTATAATTTTAAGTTTGTGATGCCAACTATTTAGTACCTTTGCCACCCAAATCTAAAATGATGAATATATATATATATTTTTTATTTGCTGATATCCCATTTTACTGGTATTTTAATGATGGTTTTATAATAATCTGTAACCAGAGTGGGTTTTGTTTTTCTTACTTTAATCTTCGATCGTTGTACCAAACCTTTACCACTACCTTTGCTTTGACTACCTCATGGACAATGGTGGACTAATGCAGGCCATGGTCTATGATTTACCCTTTTACTTCCAGTGACTATGGCTTCAGAGAGTTATTTCCATTTTATGTAAATCTTATTTTAAGTAAGTGTGGTGCTTGTAAAGCACAATGATAATGAATGCACTTTTTTGTTCTTTTGTTCGATGTGCAAACTTTTATGACCTATGGGCGAAATAAAGTACGATTTGATTTGATTTGATTTGACCTGTACAAACACCTACTAATTCATTTGATATCAGCCATAGCCTGCAGGGTTTGTAAAACAGAGTGTATTGGTAAGGCTGAGTCTCCTGTATGCCACAAATTTGAAGATTTATATAAACATTTTATACCACAAAATTAATGTTATACATATGTTTAAAAAGTCTAAATAAATTATTTGATTTGTAATGTTTTATTTTAAGTCACTGCCTCCATTATTCCTCATGGTGGGGTGTTGCAACAGTTGCCCATATGTGATGGTGGACTTACTCCAGGTCCAAAATGGAGTACATATACTACAGTTTTGGACCATTTTTGGCTGTAATAATGACAGACATGCATTGTGTGAATAATAATGGGCTTACTATTTTGTAGGTGAGTGTCTGACCCTCCCTGAACCCATTCTTAACACCCTCTAAACCTCTCCTTGGTCCTCCTTACACCCCTTATGTCTAGTAGTATGTCTGCCCCTATTTCCAGCATCTCCCCTATTTACTACTGAGTAGTAAACATACATGTGTGAGGATCTCCACCCATAAAACACAGGAGAGTTGGAGATAAAGATTTACACTTTTAGGTTTGTGAATTGCATTTCGTAGTAACCAGTAGTACTGTATTACTTTTTTAAGTACTACAAAATGCAGGTGAGAACTGAGCCTATGTCCAGAGAACCTCTGGTTTCAGTGTCCTACTGCAGCCATAATTAGTCTGATGTACAAAACTATTTCGTGGTAGAAAATCTTGTGATTCACAAATTCAGGTTTTATGTGCTAGCAATGATTCATGGTTAATTGCTGATGACAATTGCTCAAAGGCTTTTAACGTGTTTTGTTGACCTGAAGAAGGGTTCTCTTGAATCCAAAAGTAATTGTATCTTATAAAAGACTTGATAGCTGTGAATTTCTGAAGACTTTGTACAATGCTGAGCATCCATTATAAAGTGTGATCGTGTGACAGGCTTGCACGAAGGAAGAAAGATAGGAAAGATGGATGGATGAATGGATGGATGGATGGATGGATGGATGTTTGGATGGATGGATGTTGTGGATGGACAGTCAGACAGCAGATCATTTCTTGATGGATGGATGAATTCCATACATGGCATATCGACAACAGAATTAAAAAACACAAATGTAATTCAGTCTATAGTAATATTGCAATGCTGTTTTCTCAAAAAGAAAACATTTATGGTAAGACACTAATGAGCATTTATGAAAAAACAGATGTTGTGAGAACTGCTTGTCGGGAATATGTGGAGCAATTCTAGGCGGATCTTTGGCCACAGACCTTAAATATGTTCACTCTGCTGATCAAATACAGTACAAGTCTTGGATTAGAAGAATGGTGGGCTTCCCATATGGAATTTTTATACATAAAATCTAGTGGATTATTTTGGGTGCTTGGCCTTCATTACTCTGTGTGGCACAAGGTATTGATAGATGTTGTCCTGCTAGTCAAAAAGTCTAAAATCTTTTGAGTAAAACTCCAAACCAATTCAAATGACCTATAGATAAATTATGACATACTGCTAGAACAAAGGGCATATTATTCAAGACGGCTAGGATCCCCCTTCCATCCCAACAAACCGTGGCTCAGCTGGAATGAATGCTAACTCTCTGTATCCCAGGAGCAGTGAATGCTAGATGCAATAAAGTGATTGATCTATGATGTAGTAAGTGTGAAGCTCAGCCAGCAACAAGGTACCACGGGAGTGCTTGGCAGGAAAGGGATTCTGGGAGGAAATTGTGAGGGCAGCTAGCCAACAGTTATCATTGGAATAGCTGGAACGTTTCAACCGTGTGCTGGGAAATAATCCAGACTCTCTTGTAAGTCCTTGGCAGGAAGTACAGTTCTGAATTATGATTAATGTTGCTAGACGTATTGTAAGGCACAGAGCACTGCACTCAGAGGCCCCAACATATGGCCTTTGGTATGGAAGATGACCAAGACTGTAATACACATAACAATGGATGTCTTCTTCAAAAGCATGAAACTGAAAATGTTCTATATACCCTAGGCTCGATGTCTATTGTTTATAAGATTGACAAATGTTATTAGCGTTTTAGGTCTAGCATCAAAATCCAATGAAATAATATAACAACAAGAAAATGACAATATAATAAAATACCTATTCATCCATAAGAAAAGATACAATACAAAATGTAACCATACGAAACCCAAACATGATTAAAATAAAAAGGATTATTTCAATATTTGCTTGAATATGCTGTGTGAGAGGAATACAAAGAGTAAACAAAAATATCCCTTCTAGTAGGACTTTAAGTGGCTCCGTGACTATTATTTGAAAGTTCCAATAAATTTTGGAAAATCATAATTAGACTGGGGCAGTGAAGGGACAAAATAAAGGGTGTAAGTTGGTAGGTCACAATAAAATTTTGTGAATACATTAAAAGGATGAATGATCGAAATATGCACTAATCTAGAAGGACTGAGCTCGGAGTGTGTGAAGGAGTGTGAAATGGTTACAGCAGAACTTTCAAACACACTGCTGAGGTGCTTGAAATTATATTAGTGCTCAAATACTGATGGATTCATTATTATGATGTGGAACACAACCTGTGCAACTGAGTACAAATGATTATAGGGCCGTGAATCTTATGACTGATAGCGATATTTAGGCCCTCAATTAAGTTGAAACAGCGTGTCTATATCGGGGCAACTATGACTTTGGGACATGATCACAGTCTTGGTAATATTATTCTCACGAGCATTTGTAAGAAGGCTAATAAGCCCATTCCCCATGCTAACTGAGTGCTCACGTAGCAGGTCACGAATATTGCAGCACTTCAGTTTTCGGTCACATGCTCAGCTAACTGGGTTGTGCAAGACTCATAGCAAGTCCAACAAGACGCCCTATATAAACCTTACTGCCATAGTCTAGCTATAGGTACATGGAGCAGGAGAGAGACTTTTGATAAACTAAAAGCATGGACATCTATCTGCACAAAGTACATAACAATGTCTGGTTTTCAAAACCCTACAAGGTACAATAGTTGCACTTGCAGGTCGAAAACTGGTTGCACGTATTTCGGGAGCTGCGTATCTAGGCACTAGAATTAAGTGTGTTACGCTGTTAACATGGCGCCCACCAACATATGCTATTTATTATTTCCACACAAATCCAGCCATCTCTTTTGTCCTGTCTATGTTAAGAATAACAGTTTTACTCCTAGTATTATGTCTTGTGAAATGTCGGGAAGAAGGTTTGAGTGGATTATAGTCAAACAATTTATTGTTATCATTCTTAATATCATTATACTCAAGACAATCTAGTATATTTCTCCGGATATCATCCGCCTAGTGATCTTAGACTAACAATAAGGGAAACAACGAGCCAAGGAGAATCCTTCACTAAGTTCGGTCAACATGCATGAATTAATTGCTCACACCTACCTCCTGGATCCAGGGCCAGCTGTATGAATGGTCAGAATTAGCGGGTGCAAACAGCTCATCATTTCGTAATGCATCCTATTCGATTAAGATCACATTGCAAAATGTCCATTTGCTCCGGGTTGCAAAATGGCATGAATAATTAATATAAATTAGGCAGACAGCTATTTGCTACAACCTGTGCCTGGTACCATCGCAGGAATAGTGTTCTTGAATCCCCAAGTGGTAAGCATTTTTTTAAAGCGGCCCATGGTCCTTTAAGGGACAGGTGCTGCTGTAAAATAATTGTGTCCCATTTGAAGAGACATCCCAGGAGGAGATAGGTCAGCAGCACCATTCCCAAAGAGGAAACTGTCCTGCAGGGACATATTCCGTTCTGAGAATCAGTTACCATTGCCTTTGAGGTGCTGGTACCTTTTCAATGGTTTGCGACTGCAGTTGTGGTCACGGACCATTCATATATCCCAATCCAAATCACAGTTAGGAGAAGGCACTCCTTTCAAGTCCTCTGAGTTCCAAAACCCTAGGTCTAAAAAGGCTTTCTGACTCATAAAACGGGTTTAGGACACATCCAAACACTGTTGGAACAAGGCAGACGAATGTGTGAATTATTTGTAAAGTTAACCAACCATGTGCTGTAATAATTTGGAAGATCCATTCTCTTTACCTTTATCTTCTGATCAGCTCTATATTGGAGATGCTTATTTTCACTGCAGTGCAGTTATAGTCACAGTTCAATTGGTTGGATGCTTTTGACAGGGGGCTCTACTAAACAACTGTATAAATAAAACAAAATAAAAAAAAAGCCCCAATAAACGGGGCCATTTAAAATTTTAAAAAGGACATCTAACAAAAATTGATTGCTGTCCTGACTGTCCACAAGTTGCATTGCCCACCTCATATGTGGTAGGCAGCTGATTGGAGTTTTCTTGACGGTGTAGCTGCCATTAGGAAAACCCTCAAGCATAGGTGCATAATTTTACATAGCAATGGCTGTTTCCTTACACTAGTTCATGAGAATGGTTGCTTCCTTACATTTGTTTGATAGCTATGAACAGCCCCATCAATCACAGCAAGCGACAGAAGATGTTGAGGCCTGCGAGCATTTATCTACAGTCACTCCTAATATTGACAAGTGTTTGTTTTTTGCATTTCTAGTATCTTTATTTCTGTGAAATGCGAACGTAACAGAAATCAGCAGTGGGACCTCGATTGCCCTAGAATTTCTGGCCAACTGCAACGTTGCATTTTAAGGTTTACAACATTTTTGATTACCACTGTCCACCAAGCAATATAATGAGTGCTTAGGGAAAAACAGGTTAAAATACAATGTGTTTTGTTCGGCTCCAAAGCCAAGGATAAAATCCAGAGAGATCTAATGCACAGTTGAAACCATCCAGAATGCTGTCCCCCTGTTTTCATTCTCATTGTGTAGCAGGAGCAGACATATGTCTGTAGACGGTCTAGGCTGCCTGCTGGTACATAATGGGAAACATTTTAGCAACAGGGCCAGTGGGTAAGGTGCTCTGATGTTTTTTAGTAAAACGAACCACTTTGAACTGCTAGAGCTAACTATGAGGTGCCAGAATCTCAGAATCTAAACTGGAGAGCCATGTTTTAGATTTCCTTTAACAGACTCCTGGTGGGCAGTGCATTACAGCACAAACATTACTGGAGCATCTACACTGATATTATCAAATATAACCAGCTACTATAGTCATGGCTGAAACATAGAGTGGCTGAGCTAACATTATGTAATGTTATCTGTTTCTTATATTGCTCATCTTTCAATGGTATGGTGACATAGTGCTGTGGTATGATTTATTGGTAAATTTCAATTTGGCATTGGTTTACTGTAGAGCAGTCCCCCTATATTCGGTGCTGTCGGGTGTTATGTGTAGCACAAGAGAGCATGTGCATTCGGATTCAGAGAAGAGTTGCTACATTTGTCCGTTGCCCAGTTGCATGCACAAATGCTGACCATGATGTTGGTGATGTGGAGTTTGTGCATTTGAAAGCAACACATTAACATCTGTATAATTTGCACTTATTTGCACTCTGTTAGCTATGGGAAAGTATGGTGTAGGTGACTCGAAGATATACTGTTGAGATTGTTGACTTCTAGAGTGAATAATTGTCATCTCTATTATAGCATTCATTATAATTTGGTGCCAGGTGTTAGTATTTCCCACTTGCTTTTAGCCAGTACATAGAGCAAATGTAGCCAGAATTATAATGGAGCTGTACAGAGGTAGAACAAAATAGCATTATAGCAACAGGCACAGTAATCCAGGTGGAGCCATCAACAACACCTACGCAACATATTAAAGGAAAAGGTACTGTTTATTGTTCTATATTTGTGTTGAATAATTAGGAACACTTTTTATAGTATTCTTTTTGGTCACATAAGAAAATCACGTGCAACCTTACAGGCACAGATTTGACACATGCCGCTTCTTTCTAAAGGGATCCATTCTGAGTGGGAGTTTATGAGCAACACCCAACTCATGCTCCTGTAGGTTTCCACTGGTACAGATTCTCCAGCCGAGCTTGGGTTTGTCAAGTTTCATCTTATGTAAGCAGTTGTGTAATATTTAAACCAACTACACTAACATGCACATCAATGCAATTATACAGCATTGTACTGGAGTAGAAAGGCTCATTAGTGAAGAGGTGTTCGCCTCTAAGGCACCAAAGGAAATATGGTCCGAGTCAGTACAACGTGAAAATCATTTCCTTCTTGCACCTGTTGACTGACTTCTCAAGTTCACTAGAGTTTGCTGGGCAATGTCCACTTGATCAGAGTGGGAACATTGATTGTTCAGCAATGGGATAGAAGGGTCAGACTCTTGAAATGAACTCCATGACTGAGCCTCCTCAAAGTCCACAAAGCCCAAGCAATCTTTTTGCTGAAAGCAATCCTTCATTCGTCGTCAAACGATTCCCAGAGAGATGTCTTCCTAAAAGGTCCAGGCCAAATCAATTAAAAAAATAAAAATGTAATATAGAAATTTCACAAGACAAAAGAAAATTAGACATCAGGAGTAATAGTTAAAAAAATATAAAAATGCACGATATAAAAGCATTAAAAAACATTCCATTTTAAACAAAGGTAACATGGATGTTTTTTAAAGTGCCTTCCATGTAGTTGACTGGCCGCATGAATGACAGCAGCCAGGCATAAGTGGGCAGTTGATTTCACTGAAAGCTTTTCCCTTTTCTGGAGACTGAAAATTATCAGTTAGGCAAGCCTGAAAGTGGCTGCTGAGAATGGTCTGATGCACTGCCGAGGTAGTAAGTCCAGAGAAGTGATTTACCACAGTGACAGTTTGAAAATGAAAACAATTATCCAGCTAAACAAAACTCGTTTGGACCATACCGATTTATCATGTCGCAGTAATTCCACAGGACAAAAACAACGGAGCCCCATCTTAGAATAGGACTATGCTCGTGAAAATGCCTTCACATTCATGTTTTCTTTTTTTCTCATAGGAAAAATTATTTACTATGGAGAAATCCCTACCAGCAATTTAAGGGCTTCCCACCTCATCTACACCATTTCCACCATAGAAAGAGATTTACTCCTGCCCTTATTATTTCGAGAATAGGATCAGGCCAGGAAGAAGTTTGTGAATACCACAAAGATCTTCCCAAACTGTCCAGGGCATGCAAACCTCTAGTAGAAGATTACTGCTTCATGACATTCCTGCATAGCTGGGTGATAGTATACTTGGTAAATTGATATATGTATAGTTTAAATAAATTGTAATGTAGAGTTTTGCATATGTGTGAGTTGTGCGTACATATACAATTGGCTTTATGAGTCAGTCTTTGTGAGTCAAGTTCCAGATGTCAAAATATATGGGGGTAATCCCCCTGGAATTACATTTGATATTCATGTCACTACAAGCAGTTCTGCACCCTCCACCTTTTATGGCAGTCTTGTCAGAATGTCAAAGTTCTCAGAAGACTCACAGTAAATTATTCACCCCAAACTAATGTTGTTCCACAGCAGGTCTGAAACACATTAGCTTAGTAGTGTCGGTAATTATACTTTGCCATCACTCCTGCCTTACCTATGAAAGCAATTATTCTGTAATGTTTGCCCACAACTCTTTTCTTAAAAGAGATATTAAAGATGTATGTATTTGTTTTACCTCTTAATTTTTCACATGAAGCCCTTGCATCAATGCTCGGTAAAGTCAACACTTTCACAGAAAACGCTGCCAGGAAGAATCAGACACCACGGTATCAGCTATCCTCTCCCAGAAGACAATTTACGAACACCAGCAAAAGCACAGGCCCTCTCTCACATGGATTAAGCTAACAACCTCCGCAACGGCCTCCATGACATCAGCAAACACCCCTAAGTAGTATCCTACACCCTCGGCACATCAAAATCAATTTTGACTACACTCATGAACAATGGTGATACTACACTGGTTCAGCCTCCAGGTCATATTATCTTCGAGACTGGCAGCATCACCTACATGGCCATCAGAAACAATCTCCAACATACTTGCTAAAAACCCTAATCATAACGGTAGACAGATTGAGACCATAAACCAGGGTATCTTCAGACTAGAAACGAAAGGAGACAAGAAGGAAAAAAAGCAGGGGATACACCTTCTCAGTCAGGCACTGCAGGAATGATTGTTTTTATGCAGAAAGTGACACCTTCCTGCACAAAAAATAATCTCCGGAGACGTTTTCCTCTTTCTATTTGTGCTGCAGAATGCAGCACACATAGAAAAAGGAGAAACGAGGAGAAACTAAGGTATTTCTCCTTGTTGAGCCTCCATCATGCCTCCCCTGGAGAGGCGTAGGTTTTTGATGCATTCCCAGGTTTATAAAATCTCGTAACTCTGGGCATATGTCAAATGCCATAGGTGTTACATGGGAACACCCACTGTAACACCCATGGCACGCCTCCCTCTCGCAGGGTGAGCCAATGCAGCGACTGTGTTAACTCTGTCCATATTTACAAGGCCATGAAAAGTAATGCAGTATGGCTTTTCGTAGTCTTGTAAATACGGCCCTGCAATGTGCACCACCGGACCATCCCTAAAGTGATATTCCTGCGGTGCAAAGGGGCTTGTAAATATGTCCCTTTGTATCTGGACCAGCATTCCCACTGATATCAGAACCGCTTCAATCATCCTTCAATTAGGCAGAACTGATGACACATCTCTTCAAGAAAATTGCACCCAACACATTACTACTTATCTGCTGCCTGGTTCCATGTATGATTGCCTCGTCCCTTGTGATACCACCTGTTGACAGTGTTCCATTGTTTAACGGGTTTGTACTATACAATTACTAGTACATACAAACATGCATACAACTTTTTGTGCTAATGAGTTTTTCAAGTGAAAAACTTGAGGCAGACGCCTCTGATTACACATAACTTGTATCTATTTTAACATAACATATAGGGAACAGTGTCATTAGACTACATAGCAAATCATGCACGAAGAAGCATGGCTGTAGAAAAAAGCTTCGAGATGTGAATCAAAGTTGACAGATGAGATTGACGACTACAAAAGAAAGCCCCTAATGCAGTGTCATATCAGTAGGTCGGAAGTCTGTAAGATAAAGTGATATGACAATAATATGTAGACACATGTATAACTATGGTGCCTGAATGTGACTTTAAGCTAGTAAAAACTACTAGCATATTATTTCCATTGTCTCAGTCAATGATATACCATGCGGATTATTCAGTATTATGTAGCTCAGATACTACCCCATCTTTCAACCATTGCTAGATCCACTTTACTTTAAAATCTATGTATTTTTCCATGTGCAAGCTCCTACTACACAATCAATAATACTGCACAAGAAACGCTAAAGCTTGCCACTCAGTGATGAAAAACAGTACCCTGGCAGAACATACACTAATAGCACAAAGGGGAGCACTCTGGATTTAAAGTGGAGAACGGAAAGTCTGTGTTATATGATGTACAGTACATGAATGAAATGTATTCCAAAAAAAGGTCACGAAGGGAATATAAAACATTTGTATTTTGTACATTTGTGTCATGCTGTCCTACAGCCAAAGGACTTAAGGAATTGGTGAAAATCATGGTATTCCTATCAAAGAAACACAGTAAATCGTCAATGTCATATAGCATACGTAATTAGAAGTTCGAAGAAATGCTGACATTTAACAGCTGGTGGAACAATAGACACAGAGTGAAAAATGAATGTGACCGTCTGCTATTTATTCATACAACTTTCTATGATATTCAGATATGTGACAGGTTCCTATCGAGCTCACATCAAATGTTATAGGCCAATTTTGGTTGGATTGCCTTACTCTCCAAGCATGAAAGACTCTGGGCCTGATTCTAACTTTGGAGGACGGTGTTAAACCGTCCCAAAAGTGGCGGATATACCACCTACCGTATTCCGAGTTCCATAGGATATAATGGACTCGTAATACGGTAGGTGGTATATCCGCCACTTTTGGGACGGTTTAACACCGTCCTCCAAAGTTAGAATCAGGCCCTCTGTGTTGTAGAGTACGCTTCAGAAGTTTTTGTATGTAAGGAAGAGGTTGTCAATCTTTTACATCAGAGGAACAAATTTGTATCCATGAAATGCATCTTGGGTTACTATCAAATGTTGTTGGTGTTTAAATAGTGACAACATCAGACAAGATTACATTAGTGACCATTACTTGCAAGATTAGCAATTGTGGGATACCTACTCATCGTTCATGTGTGTGTGTGTGTTTGAGTTTGCAAGTTATAGAGTGTCTGCAGTTGTTCCTGATATAGAAGACCACCAGTAAAATTTGCAATGGTTGCCATTCCTTACATAATGGCAACAGCCTCTTGTATAATGGTGATTCTGGAACTATCTTTTACATACTATGAGCATCCTTTGTCTTATTGTAGTAACCATATCACAATAATGGCTATCTCTGTTATAGCAATCATTATTCTTGGCATATTGATGCATTCTTGAAAATATGGTGTCCAATCCTAGCACAATGGTAGTCCTAGCATAATGAACAGAGTCAACTGCTTAATATCGGAGTTTGTGGCAATAATGTGTCCACCTATGGCATAACAGTGGTCATCATTGGCATGTTGAGGGCATCCTTGACTTTATGGTGGACACTCCTTGCAAGTGATGGTAATTAATACACAGAAATGTGTGGAAGAATCCATCTCTCTTTCTATTTCAGGCAGTTTTTAGGCAATCATGTGAGTATTTCATAAAAACGATAAATGATGTTTGGGGACTCAACAGTGCATTTACTAACAACAAAAACTGGCATTTTGAGACAGAAGTAATGTTTTCTTCAGAAAATAACAAGTATTTGTCTGTTGGAATTTTAGGAGTATCTGAAGAATGAAATACATGTAATTGATAGCAGAATATGTTTATCTCTTTGCAAACGGATACGTTGATGTTTCAAAATATAGTTAAAGATGACAGTGGATTGATATTTCATGCTAAGTTGGAGAAGCTCATTGTTCGTGTTATTTCCCTGATTCCAGAGGGGAACCGCGGTTCACCGTGAATCATGTTGGGCATCTCATACTGACAACACTTTTTCTGCCAGTAACTTTGCCTGATCGAGGACAGTACTAGTAATCTTGCACACAATGTGATGTCGTTTTGTAGGAGGTAGTCACTGTAACACTGACAATAGCTGTTAGTAGCTGTTAGAATTATTTTCATTGTTCACTGTGCATGCCTCTTACAGAAAAGGTTTGAGATCTTTTTCGTAACACTTACTTTACCTACTTGGCATACGACCTGTGCTCTTAGCCTCCCAAAGCAACAAACCCAATATTAAATCAAATGTACTAAACGTGTTCATTACATTTAAATATGGCAAGATGATAACATTCACATTTAGAGTTGGAGCAAGGATAACACAAGTGGTAGTAACACAGAGGAAAATTCCAGACCTGGAGGCGCTGGAATTATAGTTTAGAGCGGTGGTTCCCAACCTGTGGTCAGGGGACCCCTGGGGGTCTATTAAGACTCCTCAGGGGGTCTGCGGCTGCTTAGAAAATGAAACTATATTAACAGATTAGGTACTCTGCTTTCAGTAATGACTCATTGGGGGGTCCCTGAATTCCAATAATGATTTAGTGGGGGTCCCTGGGTTCCATTAATGATAAAGTGGGGGTCCACATAAGTCAAAAGGTGGAAACCACTGGGTGGAGCTGTAGAGTTTGTACGCAGTCACCATGACTTGCCCATGTTTTAGAGGTGTAAGAGGGAACAAGCAAACGCTCTTTGACTCAGCTGCTTTTGATGTACCCTAAAACCACACCACCACCCCCTTACCTCTACCCTAAAAACAGCAGAAAAAGTAGTCACCACATAATTACCTGCTGATCCAACCATGTGATATATATGTGGAAATTTGGGTCTGTTATTTTCCCCTTGGATAGGAAAACGTGCATATTTTGATCCCGGTTTTCCTGAGGCTGTTTGCCTTTACCCACCTCAAAGAAAATAACTTCTAAGCCCCTGATTTAGGTGCAGAAGACAGGCCAGAATTGGAGAATGCAGGCGTCCAGTATCCCCGCATCTTAACCTCATTAGGTTACTAAGAGTTAACTTAGACTTTTGGTCTAAACTTAGACTTTTGGTCTAAGTTTACCTTTGTGAATCAGGCCCCTAGTCATTAGTTTGCACATGTGGCCACTGTTGTGAGTAGTGCAAAGAACATTTTCCAGGCCCTAGTGCTCATTTTACGAGGTTGTGCCTAAATGAAAATATATCAAACCTTTTGCCATATCCTCCGTTTACGAGCCACTACACATAGGGGGTGATTCTAAGTCTGGCGGGCGGCGGAGCCCGCCCGCCAGACTTCCCCCCTCCAGAATACCGCACCGCGGTCGGAAGACCGCTGCGGCTATTCTGTGTTTTACACTGGGCTGGCGGGCGACCGCCAAAAGGCCGCCCGCCAGCCCAGTGTAAAACTACCTTCCCACGAGGACGCCGGCTCAGAATTGAGCCGGCGGAGTGGGACGGTGCGACGGGTGCAGTTGCACCCGTCGCGAATTTCAGTGTCTGCAAAGCAGACACTGAAATTCTTTTTGGGGCCCCCAGGGGCCCCGCGACACCCCATACCGCCATCCTGTTCCTGGCGGGAGAACCGCCAGGAACAGGATGGCGGTATGGGGTGTCAGAATCCTCCATAGCGGCGCAGCTTGCTGCGCAACCATGGAGGATTCATTTGGGCAGCGGAAAACCGGCGGGAGACCGCCGGTTTTCCACTTCTGACCGCGGCCGAATCGCCACGGTCAGAATGCCCAGCGGGGCACCGCCAGCCTGTTGGCGGTGCCCCCGTCATTTTAGCCCTGGCGGTCTTGGACCGCCAGGGTTAGAATGACCCCCATATAGCCTTAAATGTGCACTAACTGAAGACAAAAATGTAATCTGTCATTATAACAGGTCTGGTGATTAGGCACACAAATAGAGAAACAAGGACGTACCAGTGAAAATTGAGGTGTACAAGTCAGATTTACATTGTTCATAATACAGCCCCTGTGTTGAAGTTATGTGCAGTTATTTTATGGTTCTGCGAGTCTGCAATGTCTGCGACCTTTGGAAATGGAGCATAAATGCAAGTGAATTTGTGTGCCTAATTAACCAGCTATTCTTCAGTCCTAGGGTGTCTTGATGCTTCCTGACTGACCGCCTCTAATTCTAAGGATGCTCTGAATTGTTTGTGATACTGTCAATTGCAGCGTTTAGCTATGCTGGATAACTACATGAGAGACATCGCTGAATCGAGGGGGAGATGAACTCTATTTTTTTACCATTGACAACAAATTAATTGTGCTTATTTCTACCCACATCTGCCTTCAATGAAAATAGCTACAACCACTCATGTAATAAGGAAACATACTGTCTGATGCGGGGGGGAGGGCGGGGGCTGGGGCGGAACTATGTTTTTCCTTTAAGCAACGTTGCTGTAGTAGCAGTAGGCCACGGGGAAGGGGGGCGCGAAAGCTTTGGAGTCCATGTTGCAAACTGCTCATGTCAGTTCCTGCCCATAGGCTCAAATAAAATAAAAAAAACATTAATGGTGCAGTAGAATGCAAATGGTGTGACAGCAGTGGCGTTTTTTGCAAAGAATAAGGCAATAAATTCCCCAAAATCTTACAACTCATCGGATTACAGACTTCTACTTCACCTTTTGTTTAGGGGTTATAGGTAGGCCTCTGTGTGAAATGTCCTAGGACAAGAATTATATGAAAATGTTGCCCTCGTGCAGGTGTGTTGCATTTTTTGTTTTTGACCAATGGAGGATATAATCAACTAGTGACATGACCTGCTAATTTCCCCTTTTCTAAAAAAAAAAAGCAGCAGGGAGATTTACCCTGCGGAGGAGCAAATGAACCACCATTAAATTGGTGGTTCGCCGTCTCTACCAAACCTGTGATGTTCCTGCCTAATGTACAGGTTAGGAAAACTCCGTGGTTTGTATTTACCAACCTATCTGCCAAACGACTGCAGTGTCATTGTGAGTCTCCCCCACTCGATTTAGGGCAGGACAACTCTCTATATCGGTGTTATGTAGCCATGGAGGTCCCAGGCAAGGAAATGAAAAAATTGCCCTGCCATGTGGGAAGAAACTTCTGTGTCTAAAGGGGTAATCACTTTTACGTTTTCAAAAAACAAACTCCTACTTTGGGAGATGTTGACCTCACTGCAGATGCAGGACTAGTGGTTGCATTAAAGGCAATCGGGTCCCATCCAGGCAGGGTAATAAATTGTTTCATTACCCAAAATTTCGATTTCTCTGCAAACTCGTGCTATAGATGTCTAAATCAGGAGTGGCTATGTATAAACTGTTTTACTTAGACAGAAATTACTTTTAATAGATAACTTGATGTTTTGTTTTGGTGTGAGGCGCTCCTATGGTTGTGGCTTTCACTCTACTGCTTGATTTTCAAATTAGGAGCTGTTTGATAGTAAACATGGAAATTAAGCGACTTGGCCCCTTCCATTTCAGAATATGAAGACTTTGAATGTGTTTGAGCCTGAACTAGCAAGGCCTGGATACATTTTCTATACCTTTTGTAAATATTAGAATGGTTTCCTCCTCGGTTTCCTCCTTGGTTTGATACAGAATGAATTTTGGCAACATATTGCTTTCTTAAAAACTGTTGCATTTTTAACAGAAAACCAGAATAGCTATTTCACGTTTCTGTCACTGTTTGGGTTTTAGATTGCTGGTATACAAATGTGATACTTTGTTTCATTGTCGTTTATCTTTAAAAGAATAAAACATCAATTTCATGATGGCTTTCAGTGCACGGTAAGAGCAAATAGATGTTGACAACATTTTCATTTCAGATTGAAGAAAACAAGTTACTACTACCAATGCACAACTGCGGTAGATCTGAAGACACTAGGAAGAGGAGGTCGGAATGTTTGAAATTGCTCCTCCCCACACCATATCTGCATGCATGAGCGTCTCCTGAGGACAGTCTCCATGCTGGGATTTACCCGCGAGTAGAACCAGTGAAGTATATTTTTCTTTTTTATATACTTCAGAGTATTTTATTGGACAATCATATAGAAACATTTATTCTTTCAACATTGCCCTACTCGTTTCAAACGTTCATAAGGCCCCTTTAACTCGTTAACTTGAAAAACAAGTCAATGTGAGTTTCGGACTCTTTGTAAACAACTGCCCAGATATTCTGAATTTGAGTCTTATGAATTAGTTCCCTTGAGCCAGATCTGTTTCCTAAAGTGCCATGATGTGGGAAAATCAGGTAAACAAATAACGTTGCATTCCTGATCTGAATGAAATAGTATGGATCATTTACCCACAACAGTCATCTAGGCACAATAGAGGAGGTTCAGATGAATCAATTAATGAAAAAACTCGTCCCCGAGTTTTAATGGCAAGAATACACACAGTGACAAGACACCTTTGCCCAGATTTACAAACACTTTGTTGGGTTTGCATTACAATCTCCCAAAAATGTGATTGCATTGGATGATAATCCAAAGTAACACAAAACTGAACTGCCTTCTGTTACTTTGCATGAAGGGGGCGTTCCATGGGTGGTGCATGGTTGTTCATTTGCAAAAACAAATGGCGTTTGAAGAAAATTTCTATCTACAAAGAATTGTAGACAGGAATTTGTGCTACAATGATGTGCCTCCTCGAAGCAGTAACACACACAACGCAGGAAATGCCCAAAGCAAAAACTATGCTTATATGCAGACACCCTTACTCTATGGTGCATGGCAGCCAAAAATACACCAGCAAAGAGAGAGAGCAGAACGGTGCCAAATCTTAGTATATGTTGCGCTTTTCAGCTCTTTCCCTTTCACGCAACTCAGCACAGCAATTTTACTTCCTGTGATACGTTGCATTAGGTCTCTGTAAATCTGGGCCCTTGTGTGAAGGGATAAATTATCAAAAGCTGCATACTTTTCAACGAGCATCAACACAAGTTAAGACTCGTGCAGGATCGCCCAACCCAAAACTTTGTCATCAGAATAGTGAATATTGCTGCTTACTTATACTAATGTTTTGATACATTTCTCAAGCGAAGGGGTGATTTTAATAATAAACACAGTTTGAAAAAAATCCTGAAAATTGTTCAGATACAATATATTCATGGCATGGCAGTTCAACAGAAACAATAGGATAATGCGGGGAATTCAGTTTGCATTGAAGAGGGGCACTTAATGATTTTCTTCATATTTGAAGTTCTATACAAGGTACATCAAAAGGGAAATAATGTTGTGGAAATAGCTGCAAGTAGAAGGTGGAATAGTTAATGCGGCTAATAAATGATGATCTTTCTTGTAATCAAGAGTCACTGCATGTCTTGGAACATATATGCCATCTTGTACTATTTATTTTTGTGGCCAGCCCTATATTTTTTCCTTCTCTGGTGGTGCTCCAGCTTTTTAATATAGTGGGCATCAAGCGATCCATGCTTTCCTGACAACAGGTCATGCAATGTGACCTCTAAGCTGAGTGACAGTCGCTACTGCCCTTTCGTTTTTTCAGGCTAAGAGGTGACTGTCAGCCATCGTGTTAATTCTAGTGCTGGAACACAAGACATTTTGCTTTCATCCCTACTGGATCTCCCACGTACAGCCCGTGCTGACTATATAACTCAATAACTGTGGTCCCTTGTTTGTTTTGCTAGGGAAGGCAAGTGGACGGAAGCACTCCCTGTTCCATCGCCCTAGGAGCCTGTGTGCGCCAACGTTTTGTTGGTGGCTCCCCCGTCATATTGGGACCACTTTCTGGCCCACCCGTGACTGCAGTGGTGGTTTTACGGGACTGACCGCCCTCCCTTTCTGTCTTACAGAGGGGGGGCCTCAACTTGTTGACCTCCCTTCCAGTCACCGTGGGTTCCCTTGAGCCCCTGAATTTGGTTGTTCTCTCGTCCCCAGTGGCCTTCAAAGACATTCTTGAGATTCTTCACTAATTTTTGGGGTTGTTATGGGGTGTACACAATGCAGTAAAGATGATGTGGCTACGGATGCCCCCAAGCAGGGCACTGGAGGCAGAGACACATCATACATGGACGCCAAGTTTGATAAGCTTCTGGTTGCCATTGATACCTCAGGGGAATGAGTGGAGGGCAAAATTGATTCCCTTTTCATTGAGTTGCATCTTATACGTGAGGACTCGTGGAAGGTCTTGGAGAATGTTACTGCTTTTGGGACTACAGTCCAGACTCTGCAAACAATGATTCAGTCAGCTGCACTGTGTATTTCGACCATTGAGAGGCAGACTCAGTGCTTGGCTGCCTACCTGGATGATAAGGAGAGTTAGACTAGGCTTAACAATGTGCATATTGTCGGGTTGCGCGAGCACATGTAGGGGGACTCAATGCTGGCTAATCTTGAGACTTGGTTCTAAGAGTTGTGGCTCCCGAGGGTCTCTCCAACTTCTTTGCATTTGTGCGCGCACACAGGGTACCTGCCTGGGACCTTTGTACTGGTGCTTCGCCATAGCCGGTGGTGGCCAGTCTCCTGCATTTTCAGGACAGTGATCATCTTTTACAGCAGATTTGTGCCAATAGCCTATTCATGGTGGACAATGCCACAGTGTCCATGTACCCTGACTTTACACTCCAGGTTCAAACGCAGAGAGCATCCTTTATGGTAGTAAAGAAGATTCCGCACAATTTGGGGCTTTTGTATTCCTTGCCCTTCCCTCCTCATTTGCGGATTAAATCGGAGGACAAGTACACTGATACAGCTGCAATGTGGGACTTGATTAACCTCTATGACAAGGGTGCAGTGCGCCCAGAGATTTCTGGGCCTGCCTGCTCTCCATGCCCCAAGCACCAACGTTCCTAGAGATGAGGATCCTCATGTCAGGGACATCAGTGGGTCATGTATGTCTCCAGCCAAAAGCATCTTGATAATGGAAAGTTTTAAGTTGGGGCCTGTACACTTGACTGCACAAGATGGTGGCCTTCAGCACTCTATTGTTTGTACATGATAGAAAAGACAACATACACAACCAGTGCTCAGAATCTCTTCCCTGAAACCAGCCCTACACATTGAATGGCGAAAGGTAGCCATCTCCTTCTCTTTGTTCAAAGTAGGTTCACATTCTAGGGTGAAACTCCTCCTTCATCTTTTTCATGTTTGCAGCTTCTCAGCTGTCAACAATGGCTTTCTGTTGGGTTCAACGCCTTGATTATTTCCAACTGATCTGAGCTTCGACTCATAGAGCAAAGAAAGGCTATGTGGTTTTTCCAGACTGGAAGAACTACTTGGATTTTGAAAACAACAGAACTGTATCAACATTAATCCACAGATAATGTCGACAGAAGGTGATATATCTGCCACATCATGAGTACATAACTCCGGGGGGTGGAGTCAGCCACCATGCTGGAGGATGCAGGCAACAGAGATCCTCTCCACCTGCGATCCCCCCGGCCCTGTTTGATGGTCACTGCCATCACCACTGTCCTGAAGTTGGCTGTCGTACACATCCTGGACCTTGGAGGTCTGACTGTGTGGCCCCAGGAGTGTGGAGCCAAGACATGAGGCTGTCACTTGCTTCTGAGACTGGAGCAGTGTCTCTCATAAAATGGCTGCTCCACTTTGTTCACAGTGGCTGCCCTATTGAAGCCCGGGACTGTGGTGGCACAGAATCTCAGGGGAGGCACTACCTACTAGAGAACACTTCCTGGGGCATTCTGCACTTAGTCATCCCCCCCAACACCTCTGGATGGTGGCCCGCACTGGGGGACATAATTGCTAGATTGTCTTCAGCCACATCACCCCAATCAAAATGGTGGTCCCGTATGGATCACAATGGCCACCCAGCTGATACCCACAGCAACGGTAGAGATACTCCTTAGGGTGGTGCCCCCCTTGCTTTGGCACACCACAAAGATGCTTAGCTCATGGAGCCCCCCTCCCCCCATTCCTTCATAACCTGCAGTAGGGGATGCTGGGGCCTGGTGGTGCTTGGCCCAGGAGCTTGCTCCATTTTGTGACCCCACCCTACACATTGGGACTGCTCTCTGGATTACACACGTCTGCTGTGGTGAATTTCACGGGCCTTGAGCTTCCATTACTTGTTTTGCTGTGCAGGCCAGTGGACTGAATCATCCCCTGTTTCAGTCAGGGGTATTGTATTTCTAGTAGAATGGAAGTTTCTGCTCAGCTCCTCTCAGACATTCAGCTGCAGGAAGCGGTGTTGGATGGTCTTCCAAGTGGACTGGAGGGGTCCCAAGACAATAGGAGACACTTGCTAGAGAAGCAAAAGAGGTTGTTCACGCTGGTGGAGCGCATTCACCACTTTGATCACAAGGCTTATTCGGCCTTGAGTCGACAATGGTAGAGCAACTAAGGGCGGATATTACTGAGCAAGATGTTCGGGGAGCAATTAAAGATATGGCCAGGGGTAAGGTGTCAGGCCTCAATTGATTTCCAATTTTACACCGCTTTCTCATCAGAGATTGTTCCTAGGCTAGTGGTACTTTTTAATGACTCCCGGCAGCGTGGTCAGCTCCCGCCTTTCCTGAGGGCTGCCATTGTGTCTCTTCCTGAAAAAGGACCCATTTCGACTTAACTCCTATCGCCCTCTCTCTATGCTCAATGCATATTATAAGATCTTGAATAAGATTCTGGTGACCTGGCTCCTCACCCACATGTGTTCTCTTATTCACCCAGACTAAACGGGCTTTATCCCCATGCGCACCACTATGCCTAATATTCGGCAATTGTTTCTGGCCTTGGACCACTTGGAGCACTGCTTATCTCGATGGATATTAGGGAGGCATTCAACTCCCTTCGCTGAGACATTCTTTACACCATTATGCTTAGCATGGGTTTAGGTCTATTATTTGTGTGGTGGACAATGCTGCTTTACACCGATCCCTTGGCTTGGATTCGTACTGGCACCTTGATGTTGGCGGTCTTCCCGGTGGAGCGGGGTACTCAGCAGGACTGCCCCTATCACCTCTTTTATTTACATTGGCCATCAAGCCATTTGCCTGTACAGTCCACCGGGGACTGGACTATCAGGGCCTTAGTATCACCTCTACTTGTACTTACCTCTCTCTCTATGCATATGCTATGTTGTTGTGCATTAGGGGGAGGGATACCAACCTCCTGGGTGTGGTCTCGACCTTATCATACTTTTGTGCCCACTCGGGACTCGAGGTTAATTGAAATAAGTCCAGTGTTTATCCCTGTAAGGGAGATGCTCCGATATGTGGTCCTATCCCCTTGGCTTCATCACTGCGATGGGATGGGAACATGATGCAGTTTGGTATATATGTGTGGCCATTTTCCACTCAATGGGTGTGCTGTATACCGGGAATTAAGGGTTGCGTTGCTCTATTGCCTTCTGGTCTACCTTGTCTTTATCAGTGCATGGCTATGTGGTTGTGTCCAAAATGATCATTTTGCTGCATCTCCTCTGTTTGTTTGTTGCCTTCCAGTTAGAGCTGCCTCAAAAATAGTTTCCGAAGCTAGATGGTTTGCTTATCTCACTTTACTGGGGCTCCTTGCATCGTCGGGTTACCCTCTGGAAATTGCACCTGCCAGTGGCTTAGGGAGGCCTAGGTGCACCCGACCTGGAGTTATATTATTTGGCGGCAAAGCTTCAATGGGTGGCCTGCTGGTGGGCCTCTTTGTGGGATGGTGTGGGTGGTGCTGAGTGTGGCTCTCCTACCAAAGACAGACTTTTGGGTTTCTGACTGAAGACTACACCAGCTTCTGGAGTACAGACATCGTACATCCTGATTAGGACAGCACATTATGCCTGGGCTCGTGCCTTATGTTGAACTCGGTTGCCGACCCCATACACTTGTGAACTCCCTCTTTTGATCATTCAGCATTGGGGGTGCCCGGGAGGTGGTCAGGTCTCTGTGAGTGGCCAGCAACAAGGATTGATGTCTAGGGAGACTTTCTCTGACTTCTAGGAGTCTTATGATATCTGGGTGGGCCATTTCATAAAGCGTTGATTCGTATGATACTGGAATGGTGGGGTGCCAGAGTTGCAGAACATCCTGAGCATGACTCCATACTCCGCCTCTTCCTCATTACGGGTTGAACAAAGGAGGTCACTTTATTGTATAGGGTTTGTTGGAGGGAGCAAGGTCTGCTCTCTCAACCCTTAGGTCACATTGGGAGGCGAACCTTGGGATGCCTCTCTCTGATTCCTCCTGGAGGAAGATATTGGTCACTAGCCCTGAGGTATCTCAGAATGCCTGCTTCAGACTCATTCAATTCTTTCACTACTATATCAGGCCTGTTTGACTCCCCGGTGCATACATGCTATGTTCTCGGCCGTGGCCTTGCAGTATCGCCAGTGTACCGTCAGAGACATGGCCGTTTTTCATATGGTCTGGTCCTGCCCACTCCTGTCGCCATACTGTATGATTGCCCTTCAGGTGGCTCAGGGGGCCATGGATAGGGAATTCCCCTTGAGCCCTTCGTTATGCTTATTGGACCTTCATGAACATTCATCGGCTCGGAAGGTTACCAATAATTTCTAGGTCTGGCCTTGATCATCTCCCACAAGCAACTGACTGTGTGTTGGAAGTCTGAATAAGGGCCCAAAATATATTGATGGTTCTCAGAACTGAACAATGCGGGGACTGTGAGCAAGAGGCAATTCACCAGGAAGAGGCTTGGGGAGTCTGGAGGATTTCAACACTGCATACATGGAACACTATCCTGTTGGCTTGAACCGAGGGAGTCGGTGTTGATTGATGATTCTCAGCCTGGCAGCTTTGAGCCGGCTACAGGCACTGGAATGATGAGTGACTTCAAATGACACCCCCTGATGGTCCACAGCTCTCTTTCTTTCCTTGCTCTAACTATTCTATTCATTTTGGATTGTGGCTCTAGGGGTGAATATGTGGGGGGGGGTGAAAGGAGAGGACAACAGTGCTCACCCATCTTCATTTGGTGTTCCTTGTACTCCTGTGATTTCTATTGAGGCCCTTCTTGGAAGATGTGCTCATTTCCAGGGGTATGCTGTTTCTGTTACTGCTTCTAACTGAACATTTATTGCATTGCTTGTTTACAGTTGTCCTGTCTCTGTAAGACACCTCCGGCATTGTTCATGTTAATGTTTTTTAATTTTGCTTTGATGCGATGTGCCATGAAACTCAATACAAATATTCAAAAATAAATTTTCTGCCACATCATGTGTTAGTCATGAGAAGTCTATGAGTATTACCAACTTGCAAGTTTAACAGCTAAGAGATCTGTAAATGTTATTATTGATACATTTCACAATATCCTTTTCAAATACTACTATGTAAAAGAACTACTGAATGAATTTACACCAAACCACAAAAATGCTTTTCATGTGAAGTACTGTTACCATTCGAAATTTGGTGCAAATTTGTTTTAGGGCTCTTTTGTAAAAGGAAATATGTTGTGCCCCCCCCCCCTTTCCCCATCCCCCATTAACATATCATATCCCTATATGGGTCTCCAAGAAAGTTGGCATGGTAATAGAGTTAAATAGATTTACTATGAGCGTGCAAAATATTGTGCAGATTTGTCAAGCAGGGCCCACCTAACAAGCACATCAAAAATGCTAAACGATAACTACAGAATTGTGTCATCTGATAATCTAATCTATCTTTATCTATTTGTACAAACAATGGTTTCAAATCTCATATTTCAAAGGGATAAAACATATACATTAATTTCCATCATTTGCCAATAAGACTTAATTCCCACCTTCAATTATGAATTCAGTCCGATTTCTTTCTCACCAGCTAATTTCCATTTACGTTTGATAGTACATTTAGATAAAACAGCCCCAGAGCCCTCTGCTAATATTCATCAGTCTCTTCCTATTTGCAATCAGAACCCATTTCAGCTGCACCTTTCATGCATTATTATGACATCCCTTTCGTGTTGACAGCGAGAATGTGCCTTTTAGCACACCAGAACACGTCACGTCTTTCCTAAACTCCAAACCTCTTGACAACATAATTAAACCTTTTCTTTTCTTCTTAATGCTGCTTTGTCCCGTTTTTAAATTTTTTATCCTGTTAGAAATAAGACATCTTTCTAAAGTACACTCTATCGAAGTAGACATGTATGATTAAAAATAGTAACAAAACGTTTGTATTCTGTGGTCAAGTGAAGCCATTTTGGTTTCGAAACAACTCGCCTTCAGCCTTATGGTTAATTAATAGCATAACAAAAAAATGTATTGCCATGTTTTTTCATGACTAGCCGATCATGCTTTTAATAAAGCACTATACAAAAAAACACTAACCACCAGAGGCCAGATTTATCAAGGGGTTGTGTGGTCACACAAGGCCACGCAAGGCAAGGGATGCCCTTAAGTGAGATTTACTTTGCCATGCAGAGTTGCCTTGCATGACACGTGTGGCATAGTAAATGTGGAGCAATGCAAAGCAGCGCAAGTTGCTCTGTTGCGTTAATCTACATTGGGAAGGCATTCCATGGGTGGAGCGTCGGTGTTCCCACTCATACACACATAATTTTTAGTGCATTCCCAGATTTACTAAGACTAGACTTCCCAGGTGAGCCCTAATGAGGAGAAATATGTTTATTTCTCCTCATTTCCTCTTTCTATGTTTGCTGCATTCTGCAGCACACACTGAAAGAGGAAAATGCTTCTAAGGATTGTTTTTGTGCATGGAGGTGTCCCTTCTTGCAAAAATTAATTCTGCCTAAAACGTAGGCACACTTGCACCATGACGCAAGAGTGCTTGCATTGTTTGCTTGGCAGTCACAAGTGCACCAATGCAGAGAGAGAGGAGGAATGTGCCTTATGTTAGTAACTATGGCGCATTCCTGCTCTTTCTTTTTGACACAGCACATCGAGTTGTCTTGCTTCATTGCGCTGCACCAAATGTTGGTAAATCTGGCCCCTTGGTTCTCTTCCCTACACCTACTGCCTGCTATATTTTGTTTTGCAGAACCTACCATTGTTTTCAGTGATGCATGGTTTTAAAGTTTCATTGACATGTTGATGTTTACACCTCCTCCCGCAGGGTTCATAGGAACAACGAATAAAGGCAGTTATAATTTTGTTTGATTGGTTGGTAAAATGTATTTGCCTCATCATCACCTTTGGTACCTTAGCCCCCAGTCTTGATCTGCGTGCTTCTCTTTTGCACATTTTGTTTGCATAAAGTGGACATGATTGGATGATGAGTGTGAGGAAGAGACACAAGCCCGTTCAGCAGCTTCCCGTGAGGGTGAGAGATTAGGACTGAAACAGTCATCCCTGTCTTGTTATACAGGGAGTGCAGAATTATTAGGCAAATGAGTATTTTGACCACGTCTTACTCCAAGCTGTATAGGCTCGAAAGCCTACTACCAATTAAGCATATTAGGTGATGTGCATCTCTGTAATGAGAAGGGGTGTGGTCTAATGACATCAACACCCTGTATCAGGTGTGCATAATTATTAGGCAACTTCCTTTCCTTTGGCAAAATGGGTCAAAAGAAGGACTTGACAGGCTCAGAAAAGTCAAAAATAGTGAGATATCTTGCAGAGGGATGCAGCACTCTTAAAATTGCAAAGCTTCTGAAGCGTGATCATCGAACAATCAAGCGTTTCATTCAAAATAGTCAACAGGGTCGCAAGAAGCGTGTGGAAAAACCAAGGCGCAAAATAACTGCCCATGAACTGAGAAAAGTCAAGCGTGCAGCTGCCACGATGCCACTTGCCACCAGTTTGGCCATATTTCAGAGCTGCAACATCACTGGAGTGCCCAAAAGCACAAGGTGTGCAATACTCAGAGACATGGCCAAGGTAAGAAAGGCTGAAAGACGACCACCACTGAACAAGACACACGAGCTGAAACGTCAAGACTGGGCCAAGAAATATCTCAAGACTGATTTTTCTAAGGTTTTATGGACTGATGAAATGAGAGTGAGTCTTGATGGGCCAGATGGATGGGCCCGTGGCTGGATTGGTAAAGGGCAGAGAGCTCCAGTCCGACTCAGACGCCAGCAAGGTGGAGGTGGAGTACTGGTTTGGGCTGGTATCATCAAAGATGAGCTTGTGGGGCCTTTTTGGGTTGAGGATGGAGTCAAGCTCAACTCCCAGTCCTACTGCCAGTTCCTGGAAGACACCTTCTTCAAGCAGTGGTACAGGAAGAAGTCTACATCCTTCAAGAAAAACATGATTTTCATGCAGGACAATGCTCCATCACACGCGTCCAAGTACTCCACAGCGTGGCTGGCAAGAAAGGGTATAAAAGAAGGAAATCTAATGACATGGCCTCCTTGTTCACCTGATCTGAACCCCATTGAGAACCTGTGGTCCATCATCAAATGTGAGATTTACAAGGAGGGAAAACAGTACACCTCTCTGAACAGTGTCTGGGAGGCTGTGGTTGCTGATGCACGCAATGTTGATGGTGAACAGATCAAAACACTGACAGAATCCATGGATGGCAGGCTTTTGAGTGTCCTTGCAAAGAAAGGTGGCTATATTGGTCACTGATTTGTTTTTGTTTTGTTTTTGAATGTCAGAAATGTATATTTGTGAATGTTGAGATGTTATATTGGTTTCACTGGTAATGATAAATAATTGAAATGGGTATATATTTTTTTTTGTTAAGTTGCCTAATAATTATGCACAGTGATAGTCACCTGCACACACAGATATCCCCCTAACATAGCTAAAACTAAAAACAAACTAAAAACTACTTCCAAAAATATTCAGTTTTGATATTAATGAGTTTTTTGGGTTCATTGAGAACATGGTTGTTGTTCAATAATAAAATGAATCCTCAAAAATACAACTTGCCTAATAATTCTGCACTCCCTGTATAAGCATCTGGGAAAAGCCATTAGGCATGTGCAGAATCTGTTACATGCTGTTTGCCTCCATTACTCACATGCCAGCAACATCTATAAGCTGCATATGTCAGGTACTCCAAAAGAACATTAAGGCAGATGTCTTTTGAGTCGCATATTGTCTAACAAGTTCCAAAGACGTTAGATATGAAAGACAGTGAGTTACCTTATAGCCCAATGAATCTAAATGGGCGCTATGATTAAGGCGCTATGACTTGATAATCAAGCATGTGTGTAATAGAGGCTAGTGGGCTTGTAGCAGCTTTAATTCTCAATTAAAGCAGTGTGTCTTGAAGGACCAAGCTGGGGCAGAAATAGAAATATATCAGATTGATGCAGTAAAGCGGTTGGCAGCACAGCATCACAGTTAATCACTTTCCTTCCTTTCTATATTGAATGTTAATGATACAGAGATGGGGTTTAGTCCTGTATCAAGCCAGTATCTGTCAAGATGGAAGGCAAGGTCTGCGCCGTTATTATCGTATCATGCCACTGCCTCTGAGTCGCTATAGGGCTGTGGTATGAATGAGACATGAATGAAGGAGGAACATATCAGGAGCATATCTAGAGAGACCTCCTGCAGTCATTCATTTTGCTGAAGGATGAGTTTTAATGCACAGGCAACCTTGTCTAGAGTTTATCCATGTGGATTGTACTCAACAACCACAGGATCTTGATGTTAGACCTTGCTCATGCGGTTCCTGTTGTGGACGTGACAGTGCACAGTGCTGTGGTTGTGCCTTTGTTCATGAGATGAGATCTCAAAGCCTCTGCACTCTCCTCTCACTGATAGTCGTATATAGGAGAGTGCTCATCTTTAGGCACTAGTTACATCATTTTGTTATCAGTTTACATGTGAAGCCACAACTAGGGATTGGAGAGTTATTTTTGTGATTGTGTTTGTAGCAATTGCTGCAGTGGGCTTTTTTTAAGTCAATTTGAAGAACTAATATTTTTTCAGTATAGACATTCAGTTGGTTCTGTTTTCCACAGACTCTCTGATGGGGGTAATTTGTGTTCACAGAATATCAAAAAAAACAAAGGGTCTTGCTTGAGTAAATCCCCTTTGGCAGAATCCTGACAATAGGGAAATTATTATGGAAAAATATAACCACTGCATTCTCCTCTAGATGTAGCATTTCTTCCAAAACTCAGAGCATTTTCCATTACCAGCCAATTATAAATCAACACCTTCATCGTAAACAAATATGCAGCTGTATACCTACATACTATAAGAATCACATTTATTTATAAGCAAAATACTTGATTTGTAAAGTTCTCCTTTCTCAACTTTATTATAATAAGTATAGGAACTGCTTTGGATTTTTGTATACATATTCCGCATATTGGACCTTTATGTTCAAAATCGAAAGAAAACATAAAATGGCAAGTGCACAGTCAGTAGTTTCATAGTGTGCTTGAAGCATGAAGGTTGAAGTGTTAAGACACCGATCTTACCTCTCGAAGATGCATATTTTCTTTGTCTTTCTGGTCTAAAAGCACTTCCAAATGATTAACCTGAGATTCAGCTTCAACCATCCTGCGTGCTCTCTCATTTTCGTCGTCCATCCCTTTGGAAGGCAAACCTTTGCTTTGCAACATTTCCAGAAGCTTCTTTATGGATTCGTCTCTGGCGTTCAGGGTCTGCTTCTGCGTTTCAATTCTCAACTCCATTTCTTCAAGAGTTTTTCGTAAGAGAAAGAGCTCTTTTGCTTGCCTGTCGTGTTCTGCCTGAAGCCTGCGGAAATTCTCCTCTGTAAGCTCGATTGTAAAATGCTCAGCACCGCGGTTTCCACTTTCTTGCTGAAGCAGGTGGTTGAGGTCTCTCTGAGTTCGAAGTTCATCTTGCAGTGCATGAATCGTCAATTGTAAATGCTAGAATGTAAGGGACATCGTTAGTAATATGTTGCATGGCTTTTATTCATTTCTAGAAGGACAGTAATAATATTTGCAATTCTAAATAGAATCATCTAACATCATAACAAACAATGTATCGATTACTTCTATTCATACCAATATACATCTTATATATTTATCAATATCTATATATCTATATACATATATCTATCCACCCATCCAACCATTCATCATCTATCTATATTCACTAAAAGAAAACAAAGGTTTGAGGAGCGTTATGGTTAGAGTCAGATTTTACAAGCACAAGACCATAGAAATTAAACACATAACTATATTTTGTGCCCTAAGGTATAACTTGCGCCCTGCCATGCACATTTTTCTCATCAATAATTTTATTGCAAATGTTGCAATTATATATTAAAAAGGATGTCATAGAAGATGTCATTATTGATGTAGTATGTGGGATAAGCAGCAGTGCATGGTGAGGGTGCGAGTTATAGTTACCTTAGGACATGAGTTATAGTTTCTTGAGATAAGTATAACTATAACTGTTGAATTTCTATTTGTTGTGCATTCAAAATCTGAACCTAACTATAACGTCCCATTACCCTTTGTTTATTCAGTGAATATATAAGTTTTTTTTAGTTCTACCAGTGCTTAATTTGTAAAGAAAAACATGCTGGTGCCCACAGCTCTCCTCTGAAACATGCGGCTGCTGCAAAACAATGTGCGAGCACAGAATTCTGAGGCAGCAGAAGCCTAAAGCCATCTCAGGCCTCTTTAATACATTTACAGCCACTGCCTGCCACTTCTGCTCACTCTTGCAGCTTTCTGCTTTCTCCCTGTGTTACCCTTTTTCTCTTCCTCCGTCTTTTCCGTATGTGTCTTTTGCTTGCAGTAAATGTTTGAGGCTGGAAAATAAGTGCTGGCACTCAAAAATAACTGCCAGTGCCTTGCACCAGAAACCACTGGCTCAAATTAAGCACTATCTATTTCCTAACTGTAACGTCCCTTTAACCTTTATTTTTTCAGCAAATTTTCAGGGTTCTTTTAACATTAAGTAATACTTAATTACCTTATGTTAATTCAACCCCCACCACACCAGGAGTTTGGCTGCAGGGACCGGCCAGGCCCTGCAGCCAACCCCCCCCATTGGCATTAAACCCCACGCCAGACACGGCCTTTGGCCATGTGCGGCGGGAGTTGGTTGCACCCCGAGGCCCAGCCAATTAATGCAAGGGGGAGGAGGACCATCCAGTCCCCCCTCTCCAGGCCGCTTTCAGCCCCTGGGACCCTATCCCCTGGGCCCTGGCTAGTAAGGGCAAGGGAAGCGGGCTGTGTAGCTGATTTTGAACCCTGGAACCTCAGCCCCCGGGGCCTGGTCACTTAATGCTTGGTGCCCTCGCCCCACAAATGAAACCCAGTGTCCACTGTTGGCAAACAGGGGGAGCCTAAATGACCCCATAGTCCTTACAGGCTCCCCGCCTCCAGAGGAAGCCGGCATTGCTCTTGCGCGCAGGGAGCAGCAAAAAATTATGTTCTCTGTGTGCAGGAGAAATTTTTTTCATCTGTTTCCGCTGTCAAGCGGGCATGGAAACAGATGAAAAGTTCACTCCCAGTGGGCTGCAGCAGATTTCCTGCTCCTGCCCGCTAGTAGCAGACTTACTGTTTGTTCTCGCTTGGCAGGAGCTGTCAAAGCTCCTGCCAAGCAAAAGCACCTCAGAACATAAGTGTGGGCACCTTGGAACATAAGAGCCGGCCCTGGGAGGTGGCGGTCCCCAGGGCCATTTATGGCTCCAGGAAGGGGGCCATGCTTCATTCAAATTATACAGGCAGCCCCAAGAAAGTGGTAGTTCCCAGGGCCGAAACTGGTTTGGGGCTACGCAGGCCTCCCTCCCCTTGATCAATTCACCCTGCTCTAGGGAGGTGGTGGACCCTAGGGCTGCAAATGGCAGGGCTCCGCTCCCCCTGGTAAAGTTCAGCTAGGTCCTGTGGAGGTGGTGTCCCTGTGGCTGGAAAGGGCCCAGGTGGAGGGCCAAGTGGCAAACCAACACTGCACACAGATTAGGCTGGCACAGTGACCCATGGTCAGATTTTCCAAGCAGTCCTCCATGGACAACCAACCACTGCTACACACAGCATTTGGCCATGCACAGCCCAGCCTTCGGCTGCATCCGGCTGATAGCTAACCCCTACTGCAAAAGCCCATGCACAGGGGAGGTCAGTAAGCGCAGCTGTAGTGCACCAAATTGTTTTATATAAACAATTGTTCTAACCACGGGCTCGAATCATGAATCCTAAGACCCTAAAGAGGTCTGTGGGACCCAGGGACAATTTAGGCATGGCAAATCTGACGCTGATTTCACAAATTCTATGATAACAATCAATGTACATACTCATTTTAATGCTGAGGGCCCTTCGAGGCACCCACAACGATCTAGGGGTCAGATTGTCTTACCCAGCACCCTGATGCCCCTTTGTTGTTATTTTTCCCAACACAGTGCTCAGTGAACCAGGCAAGATTTTATATATATATATATATATATATATATATATATATATATTATATATATACACATATATATATACATATACATATATATATATATATATATATATATACACACAAACCATCAACTGCCCAACTGTAAATATGTTTTTGAGCTTTTCCTAAATTATATCAATAGTGCAAATGATCATCAATGCATAAAATATAATATCACATCATAGATAAGAATTACATTCAGTGAGTTGTTGCTAAATTGTGTGATATGAAAACATTCATCAAGAGAATTGTGAGAATGTCTCAATTTCTTTTATAAGTAAGTGATTCATTATATGTGCTTTCTGTTTATTTTTTAATACTTATCAATGTCTTTGATAAGTAACTGATTCATTAAATGTTCTTTCTGTTTATTTTTTAATACTAACACATTTTACAGAGCTGATAACCAACAGAGCCAAAAAAGAAAAGCTTATTAAAGAAAATGACACCCATGACAATAAATAAAATATACTATTGGCTCTAGCACATGAACGTTGTCAAAGCAAATGACTGCAAATAGTGGACAAACCTTTGTTCTTCGTGCATCCAAAAACTGTACAGCATGGTAAACGAAAGAAATTAAGCAAAAATCAACATAAAACAGAAAACGCAAGCAACAAATATCCAACAGAAAGAACTCAATTCAACATAGGATAGTCTTAAAAGGAAAACCGTTATTCAAACGGACATAAAGAAAGGCATTACATATTTATGAAATTAAGCAAAACAATCAGAAATTGAGAAATCTGTATAATACAAAAACATGTAAAAACACATGCCTATTTTATTTTATAAATCTACAAAAACAATCATGTCTTGATATTTATATACCAACATAGGTTTATTGAATGTTTATTGTGCTTTGTGGTGATCTTTTTCATATCGCAAAAAAGGCACTGTACCATTTTTATTAACAATAAAGTTTATACTGTTTTTTGTTGAATTAAATTTAATTATCCTGCATGCCACAAATTGATTAAAAAAACTGCAGACTGCATGGTGACCTTTCCAATGCCACCCTATGGCTAAATGTATTTTATGGAAATGATAATGCTCCTGCAACCTTATTGATATGCAAGAAAAATGTTTTTGCATAATATCACCCAAGAAGCCACTCTACAACACATGCTCTGTTACTACTTGAACCAGAAAAGAAGGAACATACTGGAGGATGAGTGCCTTTACAAGCACTCGGGAGATGGCGAGCAACTACACCATGGGCAACTGGAATGCGACTTCACCCTTCGGACAAACAGGCTAAAACCTTAGCTAGACCTTAGCTCTTTCTAAAGAGAACTCCAGCCAATAGTACTATGAATAACATGAGTCTGACCGAAAGATCCTTCTGTGAATTATGTTGGGTTGTTTGTGTGATTTCTGATAAGAAACTTGAACCAACATGTAGCAATTGTTTTGGCCATGTTAGATGTCAAGTATATAGAGTATATAGAGCTGCACACAATAGCATTTCATTAGGTTACCAATGTCTTTTCGGGTGGGGATCCCCACAGATATTACTTTTTGTGCAGTAATTTTACTATTATGGTGGCATTATTTTTGACCTTTGGGTAATCTACCTATGTATTTTTTTGCTCCCTGCTTTACCTTTAGTTCTTACCATGCTGTCAGTCTTTGATTAACCCTTCCTCTGAACTATCCTTCTGCCTCTGTAAATATTGTGGCTCTGAGCATCACTCTTCCTCACAATTGTTGCTATGTTCCCCAACCCACTTACATTTGTGCATGCAAGATGTTCTTTTTTCTCATGTTTACAGTTTGATTTCTCTCAGTTTATCTCTTGCACACTCCATATCACAACGCAAACCCTTTGTACCTTCAATTTTCCTCCAACTCACCCGTCATTATTAAAAGTATGTTTCTCACATTTCTGTGCTTTTGACATTTCTCTGTGTTCAGAGATGTTTTAAGGCATTTTAAGACATGAGGTAATATCTAAGGTGTTTTAAGGCATAAGGTAATTATCTTTCACCCAATCCTTTAATTGTTGATTCTCACTTTCGCTATCAGTTTTGTGGCCTTGATCCTAATTTTAATCTCAGTGACTTGTGAGGTGTATGTCTATCTTACTTACCTTGATCTTCCAATAACATACTTTTGGGGTAATTGCATGTATGCGGCTCTTATGCCTGTGTCTCTAAGTGTGTCTCTAAGCCCTTTTGTATTGATCTCTAGTTTATTTTCTCTCTGTTTAAGGTGCATGTACCTGTTGTATCTCATTCTCTCAGCTCTCTCTATTTCTCCTTTTTCTAATTTCTGGCCCTCTCTATGTCCCGCACGTCCAATTCCTGGGATGCAGAGATAAAAAGACAAGTTGGAAGAAGTCAATGTTGCTCCGAGATCATCACCTATCTGTCCCTCTTCTTAAGCATTCTCTTACCGAAGTGTGAAAGGTGGGCAGACAGTACAAAAAATTAGAACATTTCCCACCCCTCTTGCCCTCTCACTTACTTTCTTTAGGGGACTAAAATGAAGGGCTGTAATCAGTGACCACTGCTCATAGAATTGAACCTTAGCACTCCCATATTCCCAATAGCATGGAAAGTGGGAAGATCTACCCATACTGCTCAAGAGGTGTAGTTGAGAAAGAGGATCAATTCATCTTCCAATTCGTACCCAATCAAATATCACATAACCTTTGATATCAATAACTTCACTAAAGCTACCCAGTGTTCCTGACCTGACTTTTAGCACTTCTTTATGCCTGAGCCCTCTGGAGTGAGCCAGTTTTGGGATATTGTTCTTGAACCTAATAGCACTATGTAAGGGTTGTGTACTGTTAGTTTCCACTAAAAGTTTTTCAATGCATACAGAAGAAAGTCTGCTGTAATTTAAGTCACAAACAATATACATTTATAGACATTCAGTTTGGATATATGCAGCCTGGTTTTGTCTATTTTTATATGAAGAAATAAAGAATAAAGATTGTTTTGAAATCAACAGCATATGTTTCCTTATTGGACATTTTATATGGATGGACAACCACACCTCAACTTTATGCATATTTGAGAACATGGTTCATGTAAAATGTGACTAATTAATGTGGAAACATAACCTAGCTTGATTGTGGAGTGCTACACCTTTGGGAGATTATTCTTATGCGTGAAACACTCAGCACTATTAAGTGTGGTTGGCTGCCAAACTGATGGTCAAAGGTCCTGTGCACTGGGGCTTAGCTGTAGAGTGAAATGAGTGCAGGGTCTGTTGACAGGCCCAACCCTATGCACGCTCAGACAGTCAAAGGCTAAACAAACTGGGGGTCGGTCAGATAATGGATTGGATACTGGGGCTCTCCAGAGGCATTGCCTGCAACCACACTCAGCAATGTCCATCCAAAAGATGTGCACAGCTGGGGGTTGACTGTATAAGAGCTGGCTATGTGCAGCAGAGTGGGATGCACAGATGAGTGGAATACTGCAAAATAAAAACTTGGCATTTAGAGGCACCATATTATCATAGAATACATAAGTCAATGCAAAATCTTTATAAAGAATGATATATAGCTTAAGATATGTTGAAAACACTCAAACATTCCTTAAAAAACAGTTTAACTTATATGGTTAACAAATAAACCTTCAAACCACTGAAGCCGGACAGTTATAATTAGCTGTGCAAAACACAACTCTCCCCAATTTACTTTTCATAACCTTAGGCAAGATCTCGCAGATGCCATCTCAAGTGACTTCATCAATTACATATCTTGTGCCATCACATATCACCTCACCACTGATGCCTTTAATGCTATCGCTATGAATAAACGGTTATTTGTGGCATGCAAGTTGTGATTTGTAGTTGTTCTTTGCAACCCAATGTGGTCTTAACTCATTGCAGATCGCTTTCAGCCTTGCACAGTGGTGGTTGAGAGCGGCCTCTGGCCTTCTGTTGTTATAATCTGTTATTTATTCTTTATTATGTAATATCTCTTCTCTTTTAGTCAGGTTTATGCCAAATTCACATGGCACATGTCAATCATGCACACCTGTAAACCACATTTGTATTGTTAATGACATTACTTTGCAGACTTTACTTTTTTAAGTATTTTAATTGGTTTTACCAAATTCAAAAATCAATTCTATTCTTTTGAATTAAGCATCTCTTCCATGCCAGAATAGGTATCCTTGCATAACGAAATCATAATGTAAACTGGATATAAAATACTGCCTATGAGGTTGCAACCAACAGGGATGTGGGACCACAAAGAAGCAGTGGTTTAACTACTACTTTTATTCATGCTGAGAGTGATCTAGACAGGCCTTTTTTGAAGCCACAGGAGCCCGCTACACAATAAATTGCAGATTTAAATGTTGTCACTTGTCATACTTGTTTATTTTTGGTTTACACATGCATTTATTTTAACCCATGTTATATTTATAAAGTCCAGGCTGTCTGGTAGTATTATGACCAAGGAGAGCATTATATATGATGAAAGGCAGATAGTTGCATTTCCAGTGAAGTTCAAAATGAAAGCTGAGTAGTGCAAATAAACAACAGACCTCGCTCCTAACTTAATATGGCTTGCGTGGCTTTTCGCTGAAAAGCAGTCAATTTTATATTTTTGGACATGCATGCCTTGCAGTGACAAAGCCGACCTGAACTGTAAATGACCGAAGAATATTGGAGAGAGGCCTCAATATGTGTGTATTTGAGTAGCACATTATTGAGATGCTCCATTATAAATCACTACATAAAGTAAAGATGAGTTAAAATAAATATTGCAAGTATCCTGAATTTACATGTTGGAGTGAAATATCCCTGTGGTATTTCTATAATCACCACAGAGTAGCAAGCCTGGTTGTCCAATTATATTTAGTTTAAATCAAATCCTGAAAGCACTTGGTTGTAGGAAAGAAGCCACTTTTAATAGGAATGGATTCCGTATTAAAAGGATAACAATTATTTGGTAATGTACAACGCTGGTTACTTTTCTGACCCTACAGTCGCGTTGCTGTTCCACCGATGTTTAAGTCTCCATAATGCCATTATTACGTTATGTCTTTTCTTAATTAGAAACTGAAGTAAAGAGCAATGCACAAAATACTACATGTTTTGCGCTATTTATGTTTTCAAGTGTTGGGGTTAGCTCTTTGCTTTTGGAGCACTGCACTGGATACTGATAAAACTTCCTTAGTCTCAACCAGTTTCAAGACCTTCACCACAATAGACAATAGGAGGCTGGAGGTTCTCGCTTCTTTTTCAAATCTTCTGGAATAGTCTGTTTCTATATTTCAGGATAGAATCAAATATGCCCTTTTCGTAAATGCCGAAATGCTGGATTGCTTTTGCAGGAAGCACTAAGAGCTGAACTCTGCATACATTGCACCATTGCACATATTAATCTGCAATTGCATATCCACTGCTATGATGCACAAAACGTTCAACCTTATTGGCTCACTCTGCATAATTTGCAACTATCAATACTATGTATGATAAGTAGATCCTACACTTCTGCTAATCTGGTATGGTTAGTTGGAAAATATCTAACTTTTGCTGTGACTTAACCTGCATAATCTGAAATATTTCTATATGATTGTGACATACGGAGCTTGTCATCAAACACATAAGCCCCTTTTATCTTGTGGGGCTTGGGGAAAGGAGAGAAGTACATAGGGCAAACTTTTGTGCCCTCCGAATATATGATGAACACATAGAAATCAAATGTGTCCTTGATACGTGAAAGCCCGACTTGTTGGCTACACCACCTATTTGTATGAGAAATTCCTCGGTCACAGTTGGGTTTTTAACTCTTGGCATTTCATTGTTGAGGTACACTGGGCATTTGCTTAAAAAGAACGGGGAGCCCCCCACCCCCCCCACCCCCCACCCCCCCCCCCACCCTCCCAGGTGTCATGATTCATCTTTGGCCATCCTGCGCTCACCAAAGCATGCTCTAATGGCGGACAGACCCTCGTTGTAATACTGAGGGGGAAATCTAGGGAGAATGAGGGAAAGGGAAGTATCCAAATACAAATCCCTAACAAAAGTACAATCAAACTTTTATTATGGGGTGGAGGACAGATGGTTAAAATACATAGCAGGACAAAGGAGATGCAGTTATGACGCCCTTGCCCCACTTAGGTTGATATGTCTCAGTCTTTATCTGGTAAACCAAGGGATCCAGGGCTTTCTTGAGGACCAAACAAGCCCTATAGGACCCTGTCTGTTTCCTTTTCACGTAACAAAGGCATGTTTGTTTTTTGTGTGTACACACATAGCATGGCCAATTATGTAAAAGGTGGCATACATTCACCACTCAGTTATGTTTAGAACTCAATACTTGTGCTTACATGCTTGGACTCCCCAACATATTTTAACACTTTAATGGATGTAACCCTCTTGAGTAGGTCTCTGCACATTAATTTTGCTAAACCTCTATATAGTGGTCTATAAATTATTATGGCATTAGAGGTCTGGTAGTAAGCACAAAATAGCTCAGGAGAATATCATCCATTATTACTGCCACCACAGATACAACTCACTTAGGTGTTAAAAACAAGCATTATAGGCAACATTGGTCCTACAGTATACACTTTACAGATAGCATAAATCACATTAACAATCAACCACAGATATAAGGGAAACTCACATTGACTGATGTTCAATATGTATACAATTGTTGAGGTAAAGTCAAAATACTGAATACCAGTTCCAAAAAAATAACCTACTACACACAGCTTTAATTTGCATAAAACCTGAGACACTTACCAAACCTATATTGAAAAATAAACTTGATATTAGCAGAAAAGTGGGTACTGTAAACAGTTTGTTTCTATTTGGAAAAAGTGTAAACTTTATCACACTGTTTACAGACAGTGAACCTCTCATGATAAATACAGAGTATTAAAAAATCTACTAAGAATAGTGCACACTCTACGCAACAGTTGTAAAAAAAAACTATTTTGTAAAATTAACTACAGACTAAAGTTGCAAAAGAACATACTATCTTCAACCTTCATACTGTGGTGAAAACTTTACAGATAGCCCTTCCTCTGAAGTGTACAAGCAGGCATACAAAGGTTAGTACCTAGTGAACACAATCTTCTATGTTAAGTATAAATTATCACGCTGACGCGATTCTCTCTAAAAACTTTAAACTGATTACAAAAGATAGTATATACAACGCAGAATCTTTCTAATGTTGGAAACTTTTTTTTTACAGAATCAAAATGTTGTATGGATCATAATGAATATAAGTTAACTCTCACTTGCTCACAGATTACTCTTGAATGCAAACATTTATGTGTTTAATATTTCTGCACAGCCATGGTGCATTAGGACCATGTGTTTTGTAGACACTAACATCCATTAGCTGGACCCAAGCTGTACAAAAGTACAAAATTAATGTAGAAAAGTAATATGGAAGTTACCTGGCACTATGTACACTGTAAAACAAACTAGCACATTCATTGGTTGATGTCATCAGTGATATCATCAGTGATGTCATTAATGACATAATTTGAGGTGTCATCGGTGTTGCCTTAAATATATCATAGAACATGTCCTGAGTGATGTAATATGTGAGGTCATAAGCAGTGCATGGCGGAGCGCAAGTTATAGTTAATGCTGGTAAGTATAACTGCTGATTTTCAACAAAAAACAAAAATTCAAAATATTGATGTTGTAACTGAGAAATTCACCTAACTCTAGTGTTACTTTAACCTTTGTTTTTTTTCAGGGAATTTCTAAGTATTTTCTTCAAAAACAAAAATAAATCTTTTTATTACACCTAAATATAATTTTACCTTAACCGTTATTTTTTTCTATTGAGTTTGTAGGGTTTCTTAAAGTAAATGGATGTGCATAGTTGGGTGTGTGGATGGACTAGTGCCTCCTTTCAAACCTCTCTCTCAGATGACGAGTGGACGTAGTAGTGACTGGGGAGGGACTGGTGCCTCCTTTCAGAACTCTCTGTCAGATGACAGGTGTGCATAGTAGGGTTACAAAGAGACTGGCCTCTCCTTTCAGACCTCTCTCTCAGATGACAGATGTGCATAGTAGGGCGTGTGGATGCACTGGCCTCTACTTGCAGACCTCTCTTGCAAATGGTGGGTGTACATAGTAGGGTGTGTGGATGAACTAACCTCTCCTTTGAGACCTCTATGAGATGATGGGTGTGGGCAGTAGAGTGTATGGGGAGTGACTCGCTTCTCCTTTCTAACCTCTCTTTCAGATGACAGATGTGTGTATAAGGTGTGTGAACTAACTATCCTATCCTTTGAGACCTTTCTCTCTGTCAGACGATAGGTGTGCATAGTAGAGTGTATATAGAAACTAGCTTCTCCTTCCATACCTCTCTCTCAGATGACAGCTGTGCATATTAGAGAGTGTGGGTGCACTGGCCACACCTTTCAGATCTCTCTCTCAGATGATAGATGTGGATAGTAGTGAGTGGAGAGGGACTGCCCTCTCCTTTCAGACTTCTGTGTCAGACACCAGATGTGCGTAGTAGGATATATAAAGGGACTGGCCCCTCCTTTCAGCCCTCTCTTTAAATTGATGGGTGTGCATAGTAGTGATTGGGGAGGGACTAGCCCCTCCTTCCAGACCTCCCTGTCAGATGATGGGTGTGGGCAGTATGGTGTTTCAAAGGACTGGCCTCTCCTTTCAAACCTTTCTCTCAGATGACAGATGTGCATTATAGGATGTGTGGTTACACTGGCTTCTCCTTTCAGACCTCTCTCTCAGATGACCGATGTGCATAGTATGGTGTGTATCGATGCACTAGCCTCTCCTTTCAGACCTCTCTCTCAGATGGCGGGTGTCCGTAGTACAGTGTATAAAGGGACTGGTTTCTCCTTTCAGACCTTTCTCGCAGATGACAGGTGTGCATAGTAGGGTGTGTGGTCACACTGGCCTCTCCTTTCAGACATCTCTCTCAAATGACGGATGAGCATAGTAGGGTGTCTGGATGGACTGGCATCTCCTTTGAGACCTCTCTCTTAGATGTTGGGTCTGCATAGTAGGCTATACGGATGCAATGGTCTCTCCTCTCAGATCTTGGGTGTGACTTTTTTGGTGTGGGATGGACTGGCGTCTTCTTTGAGACCTCTCGCTCAGAAGAGGGGTGTGCATAGTAGGGTACGTGGATGGAATGGACTCTCCTTTCAGACCTCCTTCCCAGATGACGTGTACACAGTAGGGTGTGTGGATGGACTGGCCTCTCCATAGAGACCTCTCGCTCAGATTAGTGTGACTAGTAGTGTGTGGGAAGGGACTGCCCTCTCCTGTCAGACCTCTTTCTCAAATGGCGGTTGTGAATAGTAGGTTGTGTGTGGTTATCTGTACGAGTTGTACTGATAAGAAGTGAATCATGTACTTCTCATGCATAAAAAATGTTAAGAGAGATTTGTTTTAAAATGGTGGATAACTCTCTTGACAACTTTATGTAAGTGAGCATGCAGTCTAGTTGTCTTTTGATTAAACAGTGATGACGGACTATCTGGTGTAGGGCACTTTAAAGATGGACATGCTAGATGACGGGATAACCACCCAACCACAATTCATGATACGGCTGAATGTGTTCTTAATTTTTCAACTATCTATTTCTGTTACCAGTGAAACATTAATATACAATTCATAGTAAAGTACTTCCTTTCTAAGACCATTCATAATTAAAGCAAATATTACAACATAGTTCTTAGTGAAGTACTCTTTCTATCTATCTATCTAATATATATATATATATATATATATATATATATATATATATATATATATATATATATCCTACTTCTGGTTGCCAGCAGTTAGGACCTAGCTTTCATTGAAAATTGCTTTTTGACTTGCCTATAACTTTGGCGCTGTTTGACAAAGTTTCACAAAATTTTCCCCCAAAAAGTGTCCTACTATATCTTATTGTGCACAATAGTTTCACAGTGATTCGTCAAGTGGGGGGCGAGAAAAAGAGGGTGTAAAAAAAGTGTATTTCCCATATTAATTCCCATAAGGATTTGAACACAACTACAGGCCAAACTGCTGGACATCATTACAGAAAATTTGGCAGAAAGCTAGCTGTTGATCCAGAAAGCGTGCTTTTTGTTATTTGAGGTAAATCCGTTCAGTAGTTTTAGAGATATTAAAGGAAAAATAAATTTAGATATTTAGGGATGCAGATCCTCTGTGGATCCATCCACGGTGGATCCGAGGATTCACGTTCCAATGCAAGAATCTGATTGTCTGCCTGCAACTTGACAGGGAAGTTGCAGCCACCATTTTGTTGTATTGGGAAACCATCTATGGAGCTGAAATGTGGGCTGCAATGCACATGATGGGGTCAGGGTAGCAGTACCCTGACCCCATGAGGTTGATATACATGAGCAAAAGAGTAAATAATGGGCTTTTTAAAAATGTTTTTCAAGATCTGCTGATCCACCTGTGGGACTCAGTGTGGCCCCCAATATAAATCCAACCTGGGTGGATCTGCGGATTTTGTGGGAAACATAACAAAAAATATATACTCAAACACCCACTCAAGCATTCAAAGTCACACTCTCACACCCAGTCACAGACACTCTCACACCCAGCCACACACCCAGATAGACACCGTAACACCCACCCACACTCGGACAGACACTCTGATACCCACACAGACACCCTCACACCCACTCTCGCACCCAGACAGACACTCTCACGCCCACTCTCACACCCAGAAACTCTGACACCCACACCTGGATAGACACTCTCATACATACTTTCACTGCCAGACAGAGATTCTCACACCCACTCTCAGATCCAGACATGGACACTCTCACATCAAGTTACACACCCAGACAGACACTTTCACACCCAGACACCTTCACACCCACTCTTACACCCACGCAGACACTGTCACACCCACTCTCTGCCCAGACACTTTCACACCCAGATAGGCACTCTCACACCCACTTTCACACCTAGGCAGACACTCTCACACCCATTCTCATACCCAAACAATCTCACATCCAGACACAGACACTCTCACATACATTCTCACTCCCAGACAGGCACTCTCACAGCCATTCAGATACACTCTCACAGGTAGGCAGACACTCTCACAACCACTCTCACACCCACACAGAGAATCTCACACCCACTCTCACACCCAGACAGACAGTTTCACACCCAGACACTCGCACACCCAGAAACTCTCACACCCACTCTCACATCCAAACAGACACTCCCAGAGAGACACTCTCACACCCAGTCTCACAATCATTCATACACTGAGACACCCAGGAACACACTTATTCATACACTAGCCCATCCACACACACTGTAATGCATATATCTACACAGCCAGGGTCACACACATACATTCACTGACACACCCAGGCACACTCTGATGCATACGCGGAGACAACCAGGGATATACTCAGAGCTGGTTTTAGGGCAGTGCAAGTGGTGTGGCCGCACCGGGTGCTGACCTGGATTGGGGGGCGCTGACCTCAGGAGGGCACTGTGCTTAGCAATGACTTAAGAAACTTGTGATTTAAAAGCACCTGCTGAAAAGTTCTTTGTGTGTCTAGCCTTCAGGAAGCAATTAAAATATCAAGATACCTCTTGTGATTAATGCTCCTGCTTAAGAGAGAGATGGGAGTTTTGTTTACCGGCAGCTTTGGCACGTCATAAAGTAGGGTAGAGCGTTAATATGCCACATGCAAAGAACAGAACTACATTTTATGTGGACAGCTGAGTGGATTAGTAAAGCCAGTCTATTCAAGCGCTTTAAAACAAATGAAATGTATGAGGGAGGGGGCTAAGTAGACATGAGGTGCACATTTGCTGGGTGGTAATGAATGAATCCAAGGAGGTGGTCATGGGGTGGGGAGTACCAAAAAAGACTATCGCACAGTGCACCCCCAGCGCTAAAGCTGGTCTTGGATATACTTATAATATGCTGACACACCCAAGTGCACGCTGATACATACACTAAGAGACCTAGAGAGACACATACAGAGATACCAAGGCACACACTGATGCATACTCTGACACACCCGCACATCGAGTTATACATCATATATACAATAAAGGAATAAAAGGACACATTCAGATTTTTTTGTAATAGTTGGTATGATTCTAAAAAAAAAAAAAGTAAACATTTTTTTTTGTTATTTTTTTCCAACATTAATGTACTAAAAAAAACAGGTACACAACTGTTAAAAACAATGAGAATGAAAACCAACTTGTTTTTAACTGAAAACTAGAGCCAACAAGTTGAATGCTATAACACAAAAAATATGCAGGGAAGATTGTTCACTGCATCCAAATATTCTGCCACAGATGTAGTATTTAAGCCCACTGGCATGTGGCGCCACAAACAGTAGGAAGTGATGTACCCCAAACTAGGACACACAGCTGACAGTGTTATCGTAGCTGAGGTGGAAGGTGATGGCTGATTTGCTCCTGATATGGAAGGACGAGCACTTGTTTCTCTCTCGTGGACCATTATTTGATATAAATTTTCATGTATAGTCTTCGGGTGTTTCCACATCAAAGACGTCCCATGGCTGTATTTCTTGTTTGTTACACAAGGCAGTTCGTTTCCCCAGATGGTGCACTTGACCATCCTGGCTGCCACTTCCATACCTCACTTCCTTTTTTGGGAGGTAGTGCATTCTGTTCTTCCTCCTCCTCCAGAACAACAGGATCTTCATGCTGCATCGACTGTTTCGCTACAGCCAATTGGATAATCCAGCACTTCACAGCAGATGGGAAGTTCAAAAGCACCAGCTACCAAATGTTAAGGGCCAGATTTAAGAAAAGTGGCGTTGCACCCAGTGCAGCGCCACTTTTCTTGCACTACTTAGCACCCCCCCTAACACCACCATGTGTGCGCAGTATCTAAGATAATGTTGACGCTAATCCTGAAAAGCCCAGTGAGGCCCATTGTAAACAATAGTGTGCCTCCTTTTAACCCCTTCGCTGCCAGGCCTTTTCCCCCTCAGGTGCCAAGCCTTTTTTTGGCTATTTGGGGCAGTTTGCGCTTAGGCCCTCATAACTTTTTGTCCACATAAGCTACCCACACCAAATTTGTGTCCTTTTTTTCCCAACATCCTAGGGATTCTAGAGGTATCCAGAATTTGAGGGTTCCCCTGAAAGAGACCAAGAAATTAGCCAAAATACAGTGAAAAAAGGGCAGGAGAAGAAGGCTTGTGTTTTTTTTCCCTGAAAATGGCATCAACGAAGGGTTTATGGTGCTAAAATCACCAGCTTCACAGCTTTCAAGAACAGGCAGAGTTGAATCAGAAAACCCAATTTTCCAACACAATTTTGGCATTTTACTGGAAAATACCCCATTTTTACGATTTTTTGTGCTTTCAGCCTCCTTGCAGCCAGTGGCAGAAATGAGTGTCAAACCAATGCTGGATCCAAGAAACCTAAAAATTTCTGAAAAGTAGACAAAATTCTGAATTCAGCAATGGGTAATTTGTGTAGATCCTACAAGGGTTTCCTACACAAAATAACTAAAATAAAAAAATATTAAAGTTGAGGTGAAAAAAACAGCCATTTTTCTCTACGTTTTACTCTGTAACTTTTTCCTGCAATGTCAGATTTTTTAAAGCAATATACTGTTACATTTGGAAGGAAACAATGAAGAGAAAGACAAGGGGCAATAACACTTGTTTTGCTATTCTGTGTTCCTCCAAGTCTCCCGATAAAAATGGTACCTCACTTGCATGGGTAGGCCTGATGCTCGCGACAGGAAACGCAACATGGACACATCACATTTTTACATTGAAATCTGATGTGTTTTTTGCAAAGTGCCTAGCTGTAGATTTTGGCCTCTAGCTCAGCCAGCACCTAGGGAAACCTAGCAAACCTGTGCATTTTTTAAAACTAGACACCTAGGGGAATCCAAGATGGGGTGACTTGTGGGGCTCTCACCAGGCTTTGTTACACAGAATCCTTTGCAAACCTCAAGATTTGGCTAAAAAAACACTTCTCCTCACATTTCAGTGACAGAAAGTTCTGGAATCTGAGAGGAGCCACAAATGTCCTTTCTTCCAGCGTTCCTCCAAGTCTCCCGATAAAAATGATACCTCACTTGTGTGGGTAGGTCTAGTGCCCGCGACAGGAAATGCCCCAAAACACAACATAGACACATCAAATTTTCCCAAAGAAAACAGAGGTGTTTTTTGCAAAGTGCCTACCTGTGGCTTTTAGCCTCTAGCTCACCCGGCACCTAGAGAAACCTACCAAAGCTGTGCATTTTTTAAAACTAGACACCTAGGGGAATCCAAGATGAGGTGAATTGTGGGGCTCTCACCAGGTTTTGTTACCCAGAATCCTTTGCAAACCTCAAAATTTGGATAAAAAAACACTTTCTCCTCACGTTTCAGTGACAGAAAGTTCTGGAATCTGAGAGGAGCCACAAATTTCCTTCCACCCTGCGTTCCCCCAAGTCTCCAGATAAAAATGATACCTCACTTGTGTGGGTAGGCCTGGTGCCCGTGACAGGAAATGGCCCAAAACACTATCTGGGCACATCTAAATTATCAAATACAAAACTATGTGTTTTTGAGGGGGGGCAGCCTGCATATTTGGTCCTGGGCTCAGCAGCAATCTAGGGAAACCTACCAAACCTAGACATTTCTGAAAACTAGACACCTGAGGGAGTCCAGGGAGGTGTGACTTGCGTGGATCCCCCAATTATTTCTTACCCAGGATCCTCAGCAAACCTCAAGTTTAGCTAAACAATCACTTGTTTACCCACATTTCTGTGTAGGATCACCGCACAGGCACAAATTTCCTACCACCCAACATTCCCCTTAGTCTCCCATTAAAAATGATACCTCACTTGTGTAGGTGGGCCAAGTGCCTGTGACAGGGAAGAGCTTAAAACATGTTGAAAGTGAGGGGGAACCAAAGTGGGTCCAAAAGGGCAGTTTGATAAAAAACATTTTTAGGCTGACAAGTGCAGCAGAATTTTTGTCGGTATAGATGGGACAATGTTGGGTGGTAGAAATTTTGTGGATTCCTGAAGATTCCGGAAGGTTCCATCACAAAAATGTGGGAAAAATGTGTGATTTTCCGCAAAGTTGAAGGTTTCAAGGGCATTGTGGGTAAGAAAATGGTGCGGGGTGCATGTGAAGCACACCACCCTAGAATCAACCAGATGTTTAGTTTTCAGATGTGTCTGGGTCTTGTGGATTTTTCTACATGGCAGCGTCCCAAAGTCAAAAAAGTGCACCATTCCAAGTTGGATGATTTTGAGAGTTACCAAGCTCTCATGGCCCAAATGTAAAACCTATACCCAAAATGATCAAATGTCTTCTTGCTTGCCGTTGGCTAAAATCTTTTATCGTGCGGTGGGAGAGCTGAAAGCTTGTTACCCCCTTCAGTTGGGGTGGGGGCATAACCAGACCCATACTGTTTGGTAGCCACCACCCCACAATTCTTTTTTTTTTATTCCATGGCATCTAGTAGACTTTCTGCCCCCGGGGTGTGGATCGGGGGTAATTGCCCCATCTGCCCACTGGTGGGCAGAACAACTTTTGCCCCATTTATTTGGAGTGCGGGTATGGCCATACCCCCACCCTCTTATTTTGAACAAAATTCTTCCCTGGTCTCTGTTGGGCTTTCTGCCCCCCTTGAGGGCAAATGGGCCTTCAAAAAATAGGCCTATCAGCCCCCAAGGAAGCAGATATGGCCAACAGTAATGTGCCCCCATGGGGAGCAACCCTTGCCCAAGGGGCAGCCCCCCCAAACAAAACACACACAGACAAACACACCAATCCCTGGTGTCTAGTGGTTTGCCTAAAACTATTTGGCCCCCCAAGGAGCAACCCTTGCAGAAGGGGTCGCTCCCTAAACATAAAAGAAAAAATAAATCCCTGGTGTCTAGGGTGTTTTCTGCCCCCCTGGGGGCAGATCGGCCTAATATATATTAGGCCGATCTGCCCCTGGGGGGGCAGAAATGGCCTAAAAATTATTTGCCCCCCTGGGGAGCGGCCCTTGCCCAAGGGGCCGCTCCCCTTATTTTCATTAAAAAAACAATCCCTGGTGTCTAGTGGTTTCTGCCCCCTCCCCCCCCCCGGGGGCAGAAATGGCCTAGAAACAATTTGGCCCCCCAGGGAGTGACCCTTGCTGAAGGGGTCGCTCCCTAAACATAAAAGAAAAAATAAATCCCTGGTGTCTAGGGGGTTTTCTGTCCCCCCTCCCCCGGGGCCAGAAATGGCCTAAAAAGTATTTGCCCCCTTGGGGAGCGTCCCTTTCCCAAGGGGCCGCTCCCCTCATGTTTATTTCACACACAAAAAAAATCCCTGGTGTCTAGAGGGCATTTCTGCTGCCCGATCGCATCGGGCAGCAGAAATGCTTGCAGAGACATGAAAGGAAAGGAAAGGAAAGGCCTTTCCTTTCATGTCTCTGCTGGCCCCCTCCTCCCAAGAGGAAGAGAAATGCTGAGCATTTCTCTTGCGATGGGAGGTGACCTCTCATGAGGTCAGAAGGCTTTCGTGTGCTGACGTCATCCGACGTCACTGGGGGGATCAGAGGGGGTCAGGGTGGAAGGGGAAGCGATGGGGGCGCTTCCCCTGAGGGCTGGTATATGGACGTAATGGTTACGTCCATGGCGCCACACAGGTGCAGCCATTGATGTAACCATTGCGTCCACGGTGGCAAAAGGGTTAATGCCTGTTCTGGGCATGCGTTAAAGGTGGCAAAAAAAATTACGCAATGAAATCTCTTAGATTTCTTTGCGCCATTTTTTTGGGCCCCCGAACAGGGGATCGCCCCTCTTGCATGCATTATGCTCGGCGCAGCCGAATGTGTTGCAAGGGGTTAAAAAGTGGCGCAAATCATGCATTGCACCACTCTGTAAATTTGGCGTGCCGATTTTGGCCTCTTTGGGCCACATTAGCGTAAATAAAATGATGCTAATGTGGCACAAGGAGGTGCTAGGAACTCTTAAATCTGTCCCTAGGTGCTGCTCCCTCACTGTCCAACATAAAATATCAGGTGTTGGGTGGTGTATCATTAGAAAAAAGTTGTGGTCCCTATGTGGACAATGAAATGAGCAGGTTTCATTTTGTCACTGCCCGAATGTGCGGTGCTCTTTGGCAGATTTGCAAGGCCATAAAAGCGTAAACTGTGTGAGTAATCGTATATAAAAAATATGTCCTCTGAAGTAACTGACACTAATCAACACTAACTTTAAACACCAAAATAGTGAACTATATATGTAAAAAATGTATATTTAAATTTTTTGGCAACTCTACGATTCGTGAACCACAGATACACTGTGATCACATGATCAGAATAAGCAACCATAGAGTTCTTGATTTCCAGTCCTCGGTTTCAGTCCCGTGGAGGAACTGCGGTCCCAAAAACTTATGAAGGAAAAAAAATTACGATAAATCAGTTTTAAAAAAATCACTACATATTTCTCACAAAAAAAATGTTATTTTCATTCAAAAAAACAAAATAATCGTTTTAAATAAAACAATATGTACAAAGAAAACATACAAACATTTGCAATTTTCAAAAACCAAAAAAAGTAAAAAATAAACAAATCCCTGAAAAATGAAAACTATAGTTAGTTATAGTAAATGCGTTTATTTGGCCATTTTTAGGCCCTAAAATATCACATAAAAACAATAAAACTTCATCACCATGAGTCATCACAAATACAAGTTTTGTCAGGACATGACAAGCTATAGTACATCATCAATATAAATAAAAATAATAAAAGCAATAAAATCTTCTTCCTTAAATATCCTTCTCAAAGGACAAATGCATAACAGAAATGTCTGATCCTGACTAATAATTCAATTATTCTAGAGCACAAATTCATACACATAGTACATTTACCAATACAACACTGTAGTCTATAACACAAATCCATGCGCATAAAACATTTACCAATAGGACACTGTAGCCATTTACTCTTTGGTTATGCATTTTCCCCTAATGAACCAGGCCTACAGAAGGTACCTCGATACTGCAAAAACCACCTAGTTGGTGTTGTCAGATTGTAATATGTGCAATGCCTCTGAGAAACGTAAGTGACACAAACACCAACATACCAAGGCAATCTACTTATTTCTGGGCTTTATAAATCGAGGGCTAAAAAGCAAGAAATCAGCCACTATCTGTTTCAATACAGGACAAACACACAGGGCACAGAGATGACACACTCCCCTGACACTTATTCCTGAGTTCATTTACTGGTAAAATTCCATATCTCAATCTCAGAAAAAGCAATCTAGCAGGGGGCAGGTCTATTTGATCCCAAAATTGTTCAAAAACAGGGATACATTTTACATAAACAAATCCCTCTATTGAAATGTCATGTGCCAAGGAGAAGAGCCTAATGACTCAGTGTACACCCAATATCTTTCCTTCAGTTGGGATATCATCCCCTTGTTGTAGTTTCCAGGGTTATCCCACACATCTTGTATACCCAGGTCATAAAGCCAGATTTGTAATATGTTTAAACCAAGGAATTGTCAATGTTCCCCAACCATACTGTTGACCATTATAAAAGGGGCATTAGCATTGCAATATTTAAGATATTCCTCAGCCCAAGGTCAAAGTGCAAGGGAATGAGTGGGGCACTTCAGGGTAATGCCAAGATCGAATGTACAAACCTATTCTCTGTTAGTTATAAGCCACTGATTTGATCACACCCCCTTAGTTTGGCCCCATATATGGCAGCACCCAATCCCTTGGCCCGGTGTATCTCCATATCTGGGGATGTGGGGCGGACATTTGACATGTTCAGTTTTCTTAATTGCATAGGTGTTTTAGAGACTAACAGATTGTTGTCCGCAAATAGGAGTACTCAAATTCGTTCATTTCCTATTCTCTGACAGTTCCCTCTACACTCATACACGGTGTTATCTATAGCATTTATGTACACTGTAAACGGAGTTGGGGCTATGAGGCACCCCTGGTGTACCCCCCTGGATATAGCTAAACGGCATGTTAACTTCTCCTCCTTGCCCCACCGTACATGTGCGTAGTTCCCATTAAGTAAACGTATCAGCAAGGACCAAAGTTCTAATGGCAACCACATCTCCTTCAGGGTAGACCAGTATTTTTTCCCCTTGGATCAAATCAATGGCTGATTTTACAACAAACACCACATACAGGTGACTTTTATTGATAACAACAGTTTTCCATAATAATAGTAGAAACCGAAGCACCTAATCTGTGGTGCTCGTAGATGCCCTAAGCCCAGCCTGTAGATTGGATAAGACTTGATTTTCATCCATCTAGGACTGTATCCTGCCCAAACACTGCTCACAAAATGTTTTGAGCATTATAGGCTTATGCAGCAATAAATAGCACAGTCACACATCCCCTTTTTTGTAAATTAGGATTATTTCCACCCCCTCCAGGTCTCTGATATCTCTGCACCCTTAGCTATAGCGTTTGACATTATATTTAATAGATATCCCCAACCCATCAATTTGGAGAGAAACAAATCTCCAGCGATCCTTTCTAGTACTGGGTCTTTATCTTTCTTTATTGATTTGATAGCTGCTTGTTTTTCAGACAGGGTAAACATGACTATGCAGGCATTGTCCCCAGTGTTTAAGTCATACATCTCGCCCTTCTCTGTTTTGGTACTTTCTGCTAATCCTGTGGGGGAATAAGTATTAGCAAAATGCTGCTTCCAAGAATGTGGTTCAATATGAAAGTCATCTTCACTAACCGTGAAAGAAACTCCCTTGGCAAGCAAATGCCATAAAGATCTTGGGCCTCTTTAAGAGTTCGGCGGATGGTTTAGACCACCTGCCGAACTTCCAACGGGGTGAGTTGCCTCCATACTGGCTACCTCCTCGCCAGGACCATTAAGAGTTTCCCACTAGGACATCGGGTGGAAACCTAGCAGGAAACAGCCTACAGCATTGTCTTCGGCTTGTAATAAAGCCGAAGGCAATGCTGTAGGATGCAGGGTGCACAAGCATCCTCTCATTGTTCACTGCCTACAAAGCAGACAGTGAACATTGCGATGGTGCTGGCCAGGGAGGCCCCCGCACTGCCCCTTGGGCCCATTGAACCCATTCTCCGCCAACCTTTTCATGGTGGGGCTACTGCCATGAAATGGCTGGCGGATTAAGACCGATGCCTACCGCCAGAATCCCTGATCCGGGTGGAGCTGGATGTCACACGGTGGCCCGACCGCCAGGGTTGTACTGTGGCAGTCGGACAGCAGCATTGGAGGCAGTCCACCTGCCACGGCGAGTCTGGTGGTCTAGTGACTAGGCTAGTGATCGCCAGACCCGTAATGAGGGCCCTAGTGTCTTTTAACTTGGCTACACTGGCAAGTTCTCTCCAGTCAGATTCTTCACATTTTTTATCTTAGGCCTGAACCTTTTCTACAACTTTCTTCCTGATATTATAGCTGTACACCCACTCTTAACAGCATACAACAAATTTTGTTTGGCTATCTTACAGTTCCTGTCAAAACAATCCAGGCCCCTGGATCTTATATGCTGCACCTTAAAGGTTCTAAAGAAGTACTCCTGGATGGACGCGAGTAGGTCATTACATGTGTTCATGACTTCCTCAATTTACTGCTCAGGTTTTCCAAATGTATTTAGGGCAAGAATAATAACCTTAGCATATATACGGGCAATTATACGCCCTTCAAACTGTAGAAGACCACTTTATTTAACTGTCATTATTACTGGACACAATAGGTAGTCCCCTTGGGCTAGACAACAGGGAGCTATTAGGGAAAAAGAGATTTTCAATCTCTAGTTCTAAGGCATTATGGTCACTATCTGTCCTATCAACGACTATCAGATCTTGTACCTTAGGCCATTAATTTAAGTCAACCAGAATGTAATCTATACTGCTCTTAGGGTTTGCCCTCTTATAAGTGCAACTTGCTCCTCTATCTGAGTTTGTTTGTCCCTTGCATGAACGAACACATTGAGCTAACATAAAGGATGCAATCTGGAGTGCCACTCTCAAGCTTTTCCTTAATGTGGGACTTGATAGCATTGTTATACCCTCTCCTCGTCTTCACTTTGAGTGAGATTCTGGATAAACTCCAGGGGTTCATTTGTTGTGTTGAAGTCCCCCGCTATGATAAGATGGCCCCCTCTATTGGTGGTCTACAAAAGATCCTCTGCAGCATTAATATTAACAGATTCCTGATGTGGGCTAGAAAAGCGATTGTAGATATTCAGGGGTCACATTGCAAAGGATCCTTCTATACTCATTATGCCAAGGGTGAGAATTTCTTTTATATTAATGCTTCACCTTTTCATCCTACATGCTAGAGACTTCCTAACCCATATCGTAAGACCGCTCTGATGGTTTTCCCATTGGGGAACGTGCCGCCTCTACTCTAAAGTTAACATATCCTATCCTAAAAATAGGTTGAAGAGTCCACGTCTCTTGAAAGACACAAATATCAAAATTATCAATGTAAGTTCCTCATTCAGGATCTACAACTTTGGATCACAATCCAGCAACATTCCAGCTGAGCAATTTAAGTAACGGTCTATTCTCTATTTGCTGAGCTGGGATTATTGTCAAAGGTGTTCCTTCACATTGTGTCATTGTCTGCTCCCCTGCAGTCGAATTCCTATGATCATGTGCAAAAACAGTTGGATGCCTAACTATATTTTTTGTGTCGTCATCACTCAGAAAGTCCGGTTCAAGCTGCACAAAATTTGGTAACTCTTTCAACCCCCTCCTGGTTGTATTACATGATCTTGAAGTGAGAAAACAGGGGGTTAGATGCCTATTAGCACCGACCCAGACCTTGACACCAGTCAGACAATCCCATCTAGTCCTTCTTCTTATTGCCTTTCACTGTGCACCAATGGGGCCACTATTAAACCTGCCTTCCTAGATGTTGATTGAGGTTCATTGGATATGTATGCGCTGTGTTTGGGGTACTCCCTAAGTGGGGGGCTTAATTTAAATTGTATGAGTGAGCCCTTGGGGGGAGGGTCCCTTGAGCCAGATTTCTTATCCCAAAAACATAATCTTCTGTTCTCAAATCGATTGCTATGTAATCAAACTTCTCATTGTGTCCAGTACAGCATATCACCCCAACAATATCTGACCTTATTACAGTGAAACAGTGCCTCATGTTCCTGATCCAATGGATAACTTTATTTTTTAATGATTCACTGTCTTCCCTTACTCAGGTAACCTGTGAATATTGGTCATGGATATTGTTCTTCGCACATTTTTAGATGTACTAGTGTCCTTGCTTTGTCTTCTGAAGTCTGATCCCCTATTTATTTCCTGCACACCCTTGCCAGGCAAGCCTTTAAATGGCTGTCGAGATGTGGCACCTCCACGCTCATGATCCCTTATACCCACTGATGGGGCTTTATGTGCGACACAATCCAACCAAGATGTGTAACATTCTAGAACTCTACCATTTTGATTACCTCCCCTAGTTGATATCTGTGACCGTATTCCCCCCCTCCGTGGGCAAGCTCCTGTGGGGATAGCTTATCCCGCTTATGATTCACACTTGCCTCCCTATCCCCACGATGGTTACACAGAGTTTCGCGCAAACCATTTCCACCATTTTCCTCTTTTGTCCACCTTAACTCCATTTCCAAATCCTGTATTTCGCCCCTTAGTTGTGAAATTAGATCTTTCATATCATTTGAACTTCTACCCCTTACATTGCCATTCAACATGGCAGGTGCAGACTTTTCCCATTCGATTGGGGCAAGTTGATCCGTAGCCTCAATCCTGGTGAGAGTTTCAAAACAATTAGAAGATAAAATCCCAGGGGTAACAGAAATATTTTCACCAGTGCTTTGGGGCATATGGCTCCCTTCCTCCCCGGACACTAAATTACCAGGCTGAGCACTCTTTCCCATTATCTGCTGGTCTAAGTTGGCTCTCTGTGTCCTTCTTTTCAAAGTTCCTTGAGTATCTGGATTGCAGTCCCTTTTAAATATACCGGCAATCTTTGGGCTAGATCGTAAAAGTTCCAACTTCTCCCCATTACGAGTTGTCTCCATTTCTTCAATGAGGTAATCTATCTCCTCAATTGTGAAATTTTCAGTGGCACGTCACACAGCCCTCTTACGTGACACTGACTCTTTAGGGCTTCCGAACGCTTTCCTTCTTCCCATATTTAAAACTTGTGCCTAGACCAGAGACAATCAGACGGAGAAAATTCAAATATAATTGAGCTGGGAAATAGGAGCTAGAGGCCCTAGAGACAGTTATGTCTCTAGGGCTCAGGGTGGGGGCGGGGTGGGGTTTGGGGTAGTTTTTAGGAAAGGGTGGGGTAGTTTTTAGGACAGGGTATGTTTTAGAGCTTAGGGCGGGGTAGGTCTTAGGGTTCTGGGTGGGGGGTCAGGGTAGTTTTTAGACAGGGTGGTGTGGTTTTGTATGACAGGGCAGAGTAGGTTTTAGGGTTTAAGAGGGGGTTGGGGGTCTAGGGCAGTTGTGGGGGATCGAACTAGTTTTTAGGACAAGGTGGGGTAGTTTTTAAGACAAAGTAGGTTTTAGGGTTCAGGGCAGGGGAACAGGTAGTTTTTAGGATAGGGTAGGTTTTAGGGTTTAGGGAGGGGCAGGAGCTGGGTAGTTTTTAGGGTAGGGTGTGGTCGTTTTTAGGCCAGAGTAGCTTTTAGGATTTAGGGCAGCGGTCGGGGTAGTTTTTAGGACTGTGCAGGGTAGGTTTTAGGGTTTACGGCAGGGGTTGGGGTACTTTTTACGACAGGGTGGGGTAGTTTTTAGGACAGGGTGGGGTTGTTTTTAGGACAGGGTAGGTTTTGCAGTTTAGGTGCGGTGCGGAGGGGTGGAGTAGATCTTAGGGTTCAGGGGAGGGGGAGGACAGGACATGGAAGGTTTTAAGGTTTAGGATGGGTTAGGGGGACTAGGGCAGGTGTGGGGGTTGGACTCGTTTTTCTGACAGGGTGGGGTAGTTTTTAGGACAGGGTAGGTTTTATGGTTTAGGGTGGAGAACAGGTGGTTTTTAGGACAGGGTAGGTTTTATGGTTTAGGGCGGAGGGTCAGGATAATTTTTAGGACAGGGTGGAGTAGTTATAGGTCAGGGTAGGTTTTAGGGTCCAGGGTGGGGGTGGAGGGGCTGGTGTAGTTTTTAGGACAGGGTAGGTTTTAGAGTTTAGGGAGAGGCAGGGGCCAGGGTAGTTTTTGGATCAGGGCAGGATAGGCTTTAGGACAGGGCAGGATAGATTTTAGGGTTTATAGCGGGGGGTCAGGGTAGTTTTTAGGACAGGGCAGGGTAGGTTTTAGGGTTTAGGGCGGGGGTTGGGTAGTTTTTAGGACAGGGTCGGGTAGTTTTTAGGACAGGTTAGGTTTTATGGTTTAGGGCGGAGATCAGGGTAGTGGTTAGGACAGGATGGGGTTGTTTTTAGGACAGGGTAGGTTTTAGAGTTTAGGGCTGAGGGGTGGGTAAGAGGTTAGGGCTCAGGGCAGGAGGGTCAGGGTAGCTTTTAGGACAGAACAGGGCAGGATTTAGGGTATATGGTGGGTGTGGGGATTGAGGGTAGTTTTAAGAACAGGGTGGGGTAGTTTTATAGATTTTAGGGTTTAGGGTGGGGTTAGGGAGTCAGGGTAGTTTTTAGGACAGGTTGGGGTAGGATATAGGGTTTCATGGTGGGGTGGGGTGGGGGGTTAGGGTAGTTTTTAGGGAAGGGTGGGGTTGTTTTTAGGACAGGGTAGGTTTTAGAGTTTAGGGCGGGCAGAGGGGTGGGGTGGGGTAGATCTTAGGGTTCAGGGCAGGGGGGTCAGGGTAGCTTGTAGGACAACACATGGAAGGTTTTAGGGTTTAGGATGGGGTAGGGGGACTAGGGCAGGTGTGGGGGTAGGACTCGTTTTTCTGACAGGGTGGGGTCGTTTTTAGGACAGGGTAGGTTTTATGGTTTAGGGTGGGGGAACAGGTGGTTTTTAGGACAGGGTAGGTTTCATGGTTTAGGGTGGAGGGTCGGGGTAATTTTTAGGACCGGGTGGAGTAGTTATAGGTCAGGGTAGGTTTTAGGGTCCAGGGTGGGGGTGGAGGGGCTGGGGTAGTTTTTGGGACAGGGTAGGTTTTAGAGTTTAGGGAGAGGCGGGCCGGATAGGCTTTAGGACAGGGCAGGATAGATTTTAGGGTTTATGGCGGGGGTCAGGGTAGATTTAGGACAGGGCAGGGTAGGTTTTAGGGTTTAGGGCAGGGGTTGGGTAGTTTTTAGGACAGGATTGGGTAGTTTTTAGGACAGGTTAGGTTTTATGGTTTAGGGCGGGGGTTGGGTAGTGGTTAGGATAGGGTGGGGTAGTTTTTAGGACAAGGTAGGTTTTAGGGTTTAGGGTGGGGTCAGAGTTGGGGTAGTTATAGGACAGAGTAGGGTAGTTTTTAGGACAGGGTAGGTTTTAGAGTTTAGGGAGGGGTGGGGCATTGGGGTGGTTTTTAGGACAGGGTGGGGTCGTTTTTAGAACAGTGTAGGTTTTAGGGTTTAGGGTGGGGGTGGTAGATCAGGACAGTTTTTAGGACAGGGCGGGGTAGGTTTTAGGATAGGACAGGGTAGCTTTTGGGGTTTAAGGCAGGGGCAGGAGGTCAGGGTAGTTTTTAGGACAGGAAAGGGTTTATTATATTATTATTATTATTATTATTATTATTATTTATATTAGGGTTTAGGTTGGGGCAGGGGGTTGGGTAGTTTTTAGGACAGGGTGGGCTAGTTTTTAGGACAGGGGAGTTTTAGGGTTTAGGGCAAGTGGGTCAGGGGTTCTATCACACAACCACATATCGTGTTACCACATATACCTTTATTAAGCATGCTTTTACAACGCAATTCGATGTACAGGCATGCATGGTAAAAGTATGCGTGGTAAAGACGTGGTTGTGGTTCCGACCTCATTGTTAAGCCATGCGTGGTTCTGTCATACAACAATGGAGGTCACTTAATTTCATGACATTAGAGACCCCCTCTTGTCCTGAGCTATTATTTGGCAGCCTAATGCATTCTGAGAGATGTACCTTTGGTTTACTTCTATTAAGCTAATTAGACAAGCACACCTCAGTGCTATGGTTTATTAATTAAAAGACCAGGACTAGAAACAGAGTCCAGTATGACATGGAGTAAGGAGATGATCCAAGCAAGAGCGGGACCATCTAGCTGTCTACTGTCAAGCGTTAAATGTTCAGCCACTTAAGCCTTCCTCCCTCTGCTTTGTTTTATTTATTGTCCTGTGTTCGTAATGTGGGAGTGCTAGAATTCCTAAAATGCAATACAATAAGAGAGACAAACAAAGATGTATTCACTACCTCTAACTCTGACATCTCATGATGTCAGGTGTGACTAGTCCACCTAGGGCTAGATGTACTATCAAACTGCTTGCAAAAAGTGGTCACTAATTGTGCACTGACTTTTTGCAACTAGTATTTGATTTTGTGAAGGAATCTACGTACAATTAGGGTCCATCACAAAATTACCAGTCGCTAGGAGCCACAGAATGACCTGCATAATGATTATTAATCAGGCAGGTCACAATTGGCAACGATTGTGATTGACTACAAACACATGAATAATGGCCTGCAAGAAAGAGCAGGCCATCATCCCTGTGTTTGCATTTATTAACTGAAAACATATTTTTGTAAAGCAGCTCAAGATCTTTAAGTGAACCAGTGCTGCTTTAAAACTGGACCACTTCCTACTCACTTTGAATCCCAAAAAGCAAGGGGTTCAAAAGGGACCTTCTCCACTTTGTGTTTCACTTAGCGTCTTCTTTGAGATGTCAAAAATTGTCCGAAGATTTGCAGCCAGAACTTGATACATTGCATAGCAAGTCACAATTAAGAATGATTGCTTCTTTTCTGACACTTTCAAATTGTGATTTGGTAAAGGTTTGAAAAAATCAGCCATTTTGTGGTCACAAACACTCTGATTTTATGTATCATGGGATAGGTGATAGCAAAATTGATTTACACATCTGGCACATAGTCCTGTATTGTTTGTTGGCATTCTAAGACTCGGAATTTTGATTTCATGGTGATGAATGTGAGATTAAATTTAATACATTGCTGGATTGAGTAAACTTCTGACACTTGGCGTGGGCAGCTTTAGATACTGAAATAATACCTAATCAAAGGTATGAGGATTGGACCTTGAGCAGAAGGAGGCTTCAGGTGTATGGAAATCCTGTGATCCCATGCCCAGAGCATATTGGTTGGGGTCATAGACAACAGGTTCCCAGGTCTATTTGTCCCCTGGACAACTAGGCCTGCTCAGAACACAAACTGCCTCTAACACAAGGTTTGTTTCCTTTTGTGAAATATGTTCAAAGTTCTACATATGAGTGATTAATGCCAAGCCTTAACTATAAGGGTGAGATAAAGTGAGATGTGAGTGCCGTCCAAATGCAGAGTTGTGGCACATATGCTCTCTTCTTCCCTCTCTGCCAAGTAGTCTCACGGACACAGTCATCCGCTCAGGCAATGAGGTGAGCATAATTCTCAACCTTCCAGGGCATCTTGGAGGGTGAAAGCCAGACCTCTGCGCTGTCCAGGACATCAAATGACTTTTGCCCTGCATAACGTTACAGGAATTGATGTTCAATGACCTGTGACCCTGCATGACATCACAGTAAGTAACCTTTTACCCCAATATCATCATAGTCAGTGACATATGCATGTGCTTATATTTACAGTGCATGCATTTTTAACCACTTATGAAGCGACCAATCATACCTCCTGCTTCATTGGATGGTATGATATTGGAAGCAGAGATGTGAGGATGCACGAAGGTAGGTGTGACACTGGAGAGTGGGAGGTTTTGAAATGGAGGGGTTTGGAACTGGAATGGTGGTCTGTTGGGTCACTGGGTTTGTGAAGGTAGAAAGGTACCACTTGAAGAGATGGCTTTGGGCATATTGGGATGGAGGGTAGAAGCTGAGTGGAGAAGAGGTGTGAGAGATTGAAGTAAAGGAGTAGGATGATACAAGAGGGTGCTGTGGAGATAAGGGAAAGAGGGAGAGAAATGAGAGAAAGAGTGGAGAAGATAAAGGAGCGGACAGGAGCAAAGAGAAAGGTGGTGATGAAGTGACATTAAGGAGGAACAGAGAGGTAGGGGTGGAGAAAGGCAAGTGCTGTTTTGATGGAGAGTAGAAAGGAAGAAAAGGGGGGGGGGAGGTGATAGAAGAGATTGATAAGGAATGGATAGGAGAGATGACGAGTTTGTGATGTCTCTTATCTGCTTGTTTTTCCTTATCTGTTTCTTCAAATATCCACTTTCTTCCAACTCTGCTCTCTTTCACCCCTTTTGCTCAGTGTTATTGTCACTTAATCTCTTACCTTTTCACTGCAGGTTGCTGACACCACTAAATCTTCGTTTTTACCTTTATAACATTTGGAAAATGTAGCCTTTTCTGTTTTTTCCCCTCTGTAATATTGGTCTTACATTCTTTGATTCTATTGTGTTTCAAGTGTTGTTAGTCTTAAATATTGTTCACCACTATATGTTAGTTACCCAAAAAATGTAACTAGTTCACTTCAGCTATTCTCCTTTTTAGGTCCTGCATGCATGTGCACTCGTTTGCAAGAGATACTGTATACAACATGGGGCTTGCAGCCCACCCATTCCTTAATATTCGCTGGCATCATTGTCACTCTTTTTTGCTTCCTTTCAATTGGCCAGCGAGTGCTGGCTTTGCTTTCTCTTCTTTGAGTGGAGCTTGGACCAGGTACTGATTGCTTTCTTCTGCTATTTGCTCTGTAATTGGGCTACTACTTTTATTTTTCTTCTTCCCGTAATCCGTGTGGAATCTTTTGACATTGGAAACAATATTTTACAATGCCACATGCACTTCAAAGATCCTCTTTTCTCCTTTAAAATGGATGTTTATTGTCACTAAAGATGTTATTTGCTTTTATTGTGACAACAGATGTCATCTGCTTCCAAACGTATTATCATTAGGACATGACATTTGCTTTCTTAATGTGGGATCGTATTTTTTGCTAAACGTCATATTTTTCTGTTTCATGCATGGGTAGATTAATTGATTTGCTCAGAATCAAAGGAGTGTTATGCCAAGACCTAACAAGCATAGGCAAAGCCAATAGGCCTAAGGCATCTTTGAAACTATTGGATCTGCAATTGCCTTTTGTTCATGTTGTAAAGCATTGACATTAGCAACTTTGGCAATGATATGTGTCCATGCTGTATAGACAGCAGTGTGGCTGTTGTGCAGCATGGCAAAAAGTAATAATAATAAAAAAAAGAATTGATGCATCCAGTGCTAAAGCACTTAAGAAAAAAGCGCATTAGCATTGGCTGCAACATAGCACTTTTTAAAATTAGTTTTAGCCACACTGCAAAGCATCCATGCTGCTGTACAGCATGACTACAAAATATTGCCAAAGCCAATACCTCTCATAGGCAAGACCTATTGGCTTTGCCAGTGCTTGTTTCGCTTCTCTCTGGGCTCATATTTCTTCTGTTTTCTGTTCTTTGTTTCTAAGTGTCTCAATTTTCTGGATCCATCGTGTTAATACTTCCCTTGTTTCTTTACATTCTCCTTCGTGATCACTACTACTGCTTCATTGCATCTTCTTGCTTTGTCCTCCATGTTCTCATTTTGGTTTTGTTCCTTTACGCCATTAGCTCCCAATCTGCGGAATGCACTTTCACTGTCTGTAGGATCAGCCCTTTCGCTGACCATTTAAAAACAACTATAGAAACACTTTGTGTTATCTTGTAAACACGACTGATCTATATTTTCAATGTGCTACAGGTCAGTTCAGCCACACAAACAATTCAGGGCTGTGCAGAGCAGCAACACTCAATTTTACTAATGCAGGAAACTGGATTTTTTTTTAAGCTGGTACATGACCAGTGATCTTATTTATCGATTTATATTGACTCTGAAAGACACTGTTAAGTGGTGACTGCTAGCTTGTGCATACGTTCGGAATCGGTCTTGAGTGGAATAAAAGGGCGTTGTGTTCCAATTTTCAGTGTAAAGTTCCATAGTTGACTGAAAGCACTACTGCATCTGAGATGCTTCCTAGCTCGTAGTCTGTGCCGAGGGGCCATAATCCGAATGGGCATACAATTAAGTACGTTGTCTTCTCTTGTAATATACTTTCAACAGCCAATATAAAAGAAAGGCAGGCTATTGAATAATGCCCTTTATGAAATCTTAATAATATTGATAGGAAGGCTAATGTGACCACTAATGCTATGTGTTTCTAAGAAGGGCTCCACCCTGCAGTCTATGGCTAAATGGATAATGTTGTCTATTCTATGCCCCTCAGGTTTACTGTATGCTTTCAGTACTCTCTCCTTTCATGAGTGTTAAATGCAGCTAGCGATGCCCGCGCCCATGTGATGTTCGTAGGTATAGTAAGAAGTGGTAAGGACTGGAGGGCCACCAAGAGCGTGTTAAGTGTTGTTTCAAGCAGCTTTCCATTCGTGCTTTTACCACCACTGAACAAGCAGCTGGCAGCCGGTGAATGAACAAGCCTGGATTTGTACATGATCCAAGGGACCCTAGCCAAACAAAGCTTAATGCATCCCAGCCTGACATGTCTTCAAGAGGGGAAGTGCTGCCACTGACAACGGTGGGCCACTGCTGCGTGGAACCCATGCAGGCACAAACTGAAGCCAGCACAGTGGAACAGGTGTTCTAGGATGAGCCACAACACCTATCCTGGTGCACTGTAATGCAATTAAAGTCGCATCCTATGTTTTTTCTTTTCGTATAATTCTTTTTGTTGATTTTGCAAAAGGGAACAAATACAGGCTTAAAAATCATCATCACATTTTCCCCAGTATTTCGATGCCTAGGACAATTTGTGAACAGTCCCACCATTCACCCTAAATGGTAGTTTGTTTCTTAAGGAAGGCTCTTGTTTTATACACCAAGCCCTGCATCTTGTGTCTTTTCAAGACATATTTTTTATTAACTGTTTACCATTTTATCAAGCGCTCTTTCCTCATCTGTTACTGATTTCCCATGCATCCGTGTATACATTTGCAAAATTATTGTTGTAGGTGGCCTTTTCTAGGCTAACTGATCACATAATTTGCACATCTTTGATCATAAGAATGACATCCAAAAATGTGGTAATTTGCCATATGGGCATGTGGGCATTTGCACCAAAAGGGACGGGTTGTGGCTGTTTCCTCAGTTGCTATGGATGTGCACTACTAACTCAAAGAAGGATAAACAACTGGCGGATGGCTTTAGAGGCCTATGACACACTCGTCATCTTTAAGCTGGTGCTAGGGCACTGCACATACCTACATAGCAACTGTCCTCACCCCTGGTTATCTGTCTATCTTTCTGTGGAGCTACATTAATATCAAGCAGGACCCATCTCCAAGGTAATTATCTCATTTGTTTGGATGGAGTATCTGTAAATACCTCTTATTTGTAAGTAATCACAAGGACTGGCCCTCTGGAGCCACTCCTGATAACATGTTTGTTCCAGTCAATGTGGAGGATGCTATTAGACTTTAAATCGAGCATTACAGTTTTTCTTAAAGTGATGTTAATGCAGCAGCTGAAGTTGGCACAATTCAAAGTGAAATAAGTGTATTCATTGAATATTGGCTAAATGGGTACCTATTGGCCTAGCCACATTTGGGACAATCTATCAGGACTAGACACGTTGTGTTGAATTCCATGGAGGCTGGTTTTTAAAGCACAGAGTGGCCCCTGGTGCATCTGTCACTTTCCCCATCTCCCAGAGGATAACTGCAGAAGGCATGGGGAGGCTTCAAAAGAGAGAAGGAGAGGAAGGGGGAGGGTATAGAGATAGAGATAGAGAAAGAGAAAGAGGTGAGAGGGAGGAGAGAGAGAGAACGGATGGATGGGTAGAGAGAGTGCAAGGAGGCAAAAAGAGCAAGGCTTGTTTGAGCATTTTGCTAGAGTTGCTTTTGGTTCCATGGTACACCCTTGCACTGTATCGTCCATACTTTCCCTGCTTTTGCTCAACCTGTACACTAGACCACTGGGTAATATCATCTGTGTCTATAGAAACACAGTGTGCACAATGGATGGACTGGAATGTGGCTCAGGGTGATTATCAGAGGCTTAGATTAATTCAAGGATTCAATCCATCACTTTTTTGCTTTTCTCAATGATATCCTGAGACATAGTACGCCATGTCGTCAGCACCGCGGGGACAGAAAGATCTAAGCAATGTTTCAGTATCATATTTCATACTACCTTGACAGCCTTCTACGACAGCAGTCGTGGCTCGCGTGGGTCAGAGGGGGCGAGGCGGCGTGCTCGGGAGGGGGCTGGGACAAGTCGGAGGAGGAATCGCCATCATATTCAAGAACTCCATCGACGTCACTACCTCCACCTGAAGACACCCTCCTCGCCGCCGAACACATGCACTTCCAGATCCATACCGACCCCAGGACCACCCTCAGAGGAACTCTCATCTACAGGCCCCCTGGACCACGCGCCCTTTTCAGCGAATCCATCACAGACTTCATCTCCCCACACGCCCTAGCCTCGCCAGACTACATCCTCCTCGGAGGCCTGAACTTCCACCTGGAGCAGAACAACGACACCAACACCACCACCCTGCTCGACAACCTCGGTCTCAAGCAACTGGTGAACACCCCCACCCACATCGCCGGACACACGCTCGACCCCATCTTCACCGCCAGCAACCACGTATCCTTCAGCCACTCCTCCGAAATACACTGGACCGACCACAGATGTGTCCACTTCACCTTCAAACGCAAGACTCTCCACCTTCGCACACAACCCATCTCACGCAGACCTTGGAACAAAACCTCCACAGAACAACTTCTCTCCACCCTCAACCACAACCAACCTACCATCACCTCCAACGCCAACACCGCAGCCCTCAGCCTCACACAGTGGATCACCAACTGCGCTGACAACCTCGCCCCCCTCAGACGTCTCCCAAGACAGACCAACACCAGGAAACCTCAATGGTTCACAGACGCCCTCAAAGAATCCAAAAAAACCTGCCATACGCTCGGGAAAACCTGGCACAAAGATCACACCGCAGAAAACATGTCAGCCCTCAAAATCGCCACCCGCGGACACCACCAGCTGATCCGCACCACCAAAAGAGCATCCTTCAAAGAAAGACTGGACAAGAACACCCACAACAGCAAAGAACTCTTCAACATCGTCAAAGAGCTCTCCAATCCCAACGCCAGCTCCAACTCCATCCCGCCCTCACAAGAACTCTGCAACTCCCTCGCTACCTTCTTCCATCGAAAGATCACCGACCTACACGACAGCTTCGGTCCACAGACCCACCGACCACCATGGAACCCACAGCCCCAGCCATCACCCTTAATGCCTGGACACCCATCAGCGCCAAAGAGACCAAAACTACCATGAACAACATCCACTCCGGTGCCCCCTCGGACCCTTGCCCACATTACATCTTCAACAAAGCCGGCGACATCATCGCCCCCCATCTCCAGACCATCATCAACAGCTCGTTTACATCTGCCACCTTCCCCGAGAGCTGGAAACACGCAGAAGTCAACGCTCTCCTGAAGAAATCCACGGCGGACCCCAGCGACCTGAAGAACTTCCGCCCCATCTCGCTCCTCCCCTTCCCGGCCAAAGTCATCGAGAAGGCGTCAACAAACAACTGACTAACTTCCTCGAAGACAACAACCTGCTCGACCCCTCCCAATCCGGATTCCGGGCCAACCACAGCACGGAAACCGCCCTCATCGCAGTCACCGACGACATCCGAACACTGCTGGACAACGGAGAAACAGCCGCCCTCATCCTCCTCGACCTCTCGGCTGCCTTCGACACCGTCTGCCACCGCACCCTAATATCCCACCTCCGCACCACCGGTATCCAAGGACAGGCCCTGGACTGGATCGCCTCTTATCTCTCTGACCGCTCCCAAAGAGTCTACCTCCCGCCGTTCCGCTCGGATCCCACCGAGATCATCTGCGGCGTCCCACAGGGCTCCTCGCTCAGCCCGACTCTCTTCAATGTCTACATGACCCCCCTCGCCGACATCGCACGCAAACACAATATCAACATCATCTCCTACGCCGACGACACCCAGCTGATACTTTCCCTCACCAAAGACCCAGCCACCGCCAAAACCAACCTGCAGGATGGAATGAAAGACGTCGCAGAATGGATGAAACTCAGCCGTCTGAAACTGAACTTAGACAAAACGGAAGTCCTCATCCTCGGAAACACCCCGTCCGCCTGGGACGATTCCTGGTGGCCCTCGGCCCTGGGCACCGCTCTGACCCCCTCAGACCACGCACGCAACCTCGCATTCATCCTGGACCCCCTTCTCACCATGACCAAACAAGTCAACAGCGTCTCGTCTTCTTGCTTCCTCACACTCCGCATGCTCCGAAAGATCTTCCGCTGGATCCCCACCGACACCAGAAAAACTGTGACCCACGCCCTCGTCACGAGCCGCCTAGACTACGGAAACACCCGATACGCAGGAATCACCACAAAACTTCAGAAAGGTCTTCAGCGAATACAAATCGCCTCTGCATGCCTCATCCTCGACGTACCCCGCCACAGCCACATCCCCACCCACCTGAAACACCTGCACTGGCTACCCGTCAACATAAGGATCACCTTCAGGCTCCTCACCCACGCACACAAAGCCCTCCACAACAAGGGCCCGAATACCTCAACCGTCGCCTCACCTTCTACACGCCCACCCGTCAACTTCGTTCCACCAGCCTCGCACTCGCAGCCATCCCTCGCATCCGCCGTACCACTGCAGGTGGGAAATCCTTCTCCTACCTGGCAGCCAAGACGTGGAACTCCCTCCCCGCCCACCTCAGGACCACCCAGGACCACCTCGCCTTCCGGAGGCAGCTCAAGACCTGGCTCTTCGAACAGCAGTGACCCCCACCCCCTAGCGCCTTGAGACCCTCACGGATGAGTAGCGCGCTATATAAATTTAATTGATTGATTGATTGATTGATTAAAAACATAAAAAAGAAAACAATTTTTAAAAAACTTACCTCCGCTCCACGGGCCGCTCCTCTGTTCCATCGCTGCAGGCAGGCACAGGTTCCCGGCCTGCCCTGCGGCCAATCCTAATGCTGCTAAGAGCAGCACCAGAATTGGCGGGGAGCGCCCAGCCAGGGTGCTCCCAGGCAGACTGGGAGCCTGTGCAGGCTCTCTCCAACCAGCAACTGTATTGCCGGGCTGGAGAAAGCTACTGCGCATGTGTGTTTGGCCGGCTTGAGACTGTCAGCCAAACATATGTGCACAGTGAGGTGAGTGCACAGTGCACTCCCCTCACTGCTCGTCACCCCACATGCCCCGCCCTTTAACAAGGAAAGGATCATTAACATAGTTTATGATCCTTTCCTTGTTAAAGGATTTGCAGCGGTTGCTGCTGGCGGAAGGGTGACGCTCCTCCACCCTAGTGGAGTAGCCGCCACTGTATGAAGGTGTGACTGGTTGCTGTGTCACCTGGATGGAAGTATATTAGCAGAAGCTCATCACTGATATGTTTATCACAATTCACTGAGAGATCTGAGCTCTCATTGACTAAGGGTGTGTTGCCTTGTGCATGCCTCAAAATCATTACGTCTGTGATCATGGGCTTAGCATGCTTCCTCACATACAGCCATGATGATTAAGTTAGGACTGGATTTCTACCTGGGTACATGAGAAGCGGGTTGTTACACTCGTGTCAGCTTTATATCTGGAATCACTTGACATGACACTGCTAAGAAATAGCTCTATCTGCAAAACTTCCACTGTCCTTAATGGACAGAATCCAGTCAATTACAAACGTGCCTGAATACAGAGATGTGTTTCTCAGTTTGACAAACCATGCTTCTAATATTTGTGTAGCACAGGTTACAAACTAATTTGTTGCAAGGTGTCTAGTTTTGCCAACATCCAGGGGGAGGGAGAAGATCTCTGCATTAATGGCAGGGTCTGAGGAAACTCCCTTTCCTGTTGCCCACAGACATGCCAGGGCAGCATAGTAGTTGTTCCCATAGTGGGGCTGAATGATTTGAATGGGATTACTGCATAATGTGTTGTGAAAGAGGTGGGTTTCAGGCAGATAATCTTCCCACCAATCCTACATGATCAGCATTGGTTACCAGGAATTTATTATATGTATCTAATATTAGAATTATGCCCGAAAAAGATGAACGTTGCATGGGTGTAAATTACACCTCCATCAAAAACGATGAAGCATGTTTAAATGAAGTGAAATAGAAAACTTGAGCAGAATATTAATTCCTGCCTACACTAGGCATATAAACGTTTCAACTTACATTATATGTGGGGGAGTTTTCTATGTGTAAATTGATTGGTCAGGAAAAAACTATGTAAATTAAGTGAACTCCCACTCAGACTTTACTTAATCACGATTTACAAGCATTTGTTGAAGTATGCTAGTCAATTTTCAGAACATCTTAAACATGAATTATCTACGCATGATTGCTATAGTCATCATGAAAAACGTTGTGAAATCGCAGGATGGGTGAAAAAAGGGGAGACTGTGAAGAGAAAACATATGTTTCAAAATAAAAATAAAACAAAAATCCTCCCAAATTAAGAAGTGGACTTCTGAAGGTGTCCTTAACAAAGATTGTAAACACACACACATAGGGCCAGGTACACGGTCATAGATTAAGGTTATTAGTAAACTACAAGCACTTAATGGACAAGTTATGGCATGGATTTGCTGTGCATGATATGTATGTGTAAACCAGAATGTTTTATCAGTTATATGAGGCTGAAATACGGTCATAACTTGGATATGACCTACTCAGATTTATTTTTAACTGAAATGTATGCATAGCTTTGTCTTCACTTATTCTACAGTTATTAGAACCGGGTGTGCATCTTAAATATCTGGCTTGTCTTCTTTACCATTCTTAGTACACATCCATTCAAATAAATTCATCCAATGGTCGTTTACCCACAGACAGCTCAGCCAGTATTGTTGCAGCTGAAGCTATTGAAGGATTTTTCAAGGACAATGTCTTTATGAAGCTACTCATAGTTTTGTTGCTATTTTTAAAGAAAACATAGACCTTTTGGGACAGAAAAGTTCTCTGCATGGTAAGACACTACCCAGACTTCTCACTTGTACTGTAGTTTAGATATCTAGTTCTGATTTATATTGTCATAGGCGACATGGTTCATGCTTTTGCGCAACAGATTGCAGTGGTGTTGGACCTGGAGGGGTGCCAACAACACTACCATCAGAGTTGTGGAAGGGTACCACCTTCACCAGGAGTTAAGAAGAACAAGAGTGGTGGTGGCAGAACACCTTGTTGTGATCACCAGTAGGGAACCAGACATTTTTACCCTGGGTCACTAAAGTGAGGCTTGCAGCCTCCCTCGCCTTTTCAAAAGTTCAGCTGCTGTGTGCTTAACTCAACAGTTGGCCTAAATCAGGTAGATGTGGAGTGCTGCGCACGAGCAGTGCCTCAGCACTGGTGTATGAGTGCCTGGAAAAGTTAAATTACCAGGACAGAGCAGTAGTTTGCAGTGCATGTGTGGTTAGTGCACGTAATGGCTGTTTGTATGCCTGTGAGGTTTGTGAAATGTAGTGCTTTGCAGTGCTTGCGCAATTAAAGAATGTTTTGAGTGTATGTGTGTTTGCATGACAATACATTAAGGGTGAAGTGTGTGCTGACAGTGTGTGTGATTCACCTGGTTTAATACAGAAAAGGTTCAGTGCTGAACAGCGTGCACAGACTGAGTGTATGTGCTGAATGCATGTGTACTTGTAATTATACAACCCATTAAGGTATCAGTGCTGAACAGTAAGTGTGCTGTGAATGTACACTAAGTGAGACAGCAATGGTACATTATATGGAGGACCCTGGGCTCCATTTTGAGAAGCCTAGCCCTGCCTGGTGAAGACATGAGGAGGAGAACCTTTTCTGTATTAAACAGATATGTGTATTGCTGCATTCATGTGAGCTAGGTGAGACACACACTGGAGGAGAAAAGGAAGAGACCCCCTTTAAACTTAAAAATTGCTTCTTTTAATCCACTGATAGATCGCAAGGGGCCTGGGCATATCTCCGGAAAGGAGATGAGGCTGATAAGGGAATCATAAAGAGTAAGCCTGGGAGTCTAGGGTCAATCTTTTGATGCACATATCACTGTGGATGACATCCAGGTGTGAAATCTGGTCACTCCGATGAATTGTTTTGAAGGACAATCAGCTCCGGAGTTTTGCCTTCGGTGACAGACTGACTTTCATGAGGAAAGAAGAAAAGGATAAGTGTCCACTTCAAAATAAGCAGAACCCTAACATAAAACTTCCAAAACTCAGACTCTAAATTACATTATGGTGTCTGGGAATGGACCATAAGAAAAGGAGGGTAAGACCCAAAACGTTGTCATCTGCCAAGCAGTAAGACGGGCTGTATGAGAAGGGGAAGCTCTGTAAGGCTTCTGCCTGTGATGAGGACTGGGGGGCAAAGGCCTGCTCATCTCCCTGCCAGGTGAGGGGACATCACCCAAAGAAACTAAGACCACCTGCCCTGGAGCCAGGAGCACCAGCACCTGCCTGCTTGCAAGACTAGTGTACCCTATGAGAAAGAAGCGATCATTGGCAAGAGTGTAATCCAGTAGGGATCCTAACCATGAGGATTCCCTATGTGAGGTGTGAGAATTCAGCTGTGCACCAAATGGGCCATTTCCCTGTGTAGTATAGGCTCGGCAACCCCTGTATGCCAGTAAGCCAGAAGAGGACCGCCATGGATTGAGCTGTGTGTTGAGCACTGTATGGGTCTTGCTAAGCCGATACCGCTGCCAGTGGTGACCCCGTATACCGGAGAGGGCCACTGGTAAAGTTGGTACCTTGAGAAGTGTTGGGACTTGAAATCATCTGCACAAGGGTGTGTGGTAACTAAAGCTGACATCAGTTCACTCTGACAGCAGCTCATCCTAGCATTGTTGTTTAAGATTCTATGAAATGTGTAGTTTCAAATGCTGAGAGCGGCCAACGGGATGTTGGATGACTGAGCTGTTTCTCCAGTACTTGCTCAATAAACCTATCAGATTTAATACCTGTTCTATAAGATTGATAATTGTAATTTAACAGGGTGCTTGTGCTGGCATCACCTGCACCCATGTTATCCTGTACTGTAGCAATCCCATGCTCTAGGAGGGGCTGCCAGTACCAACAATGCCAAAGGATTAAGGCCACCATCTGAAGTAGAGACTGAGGTTACATTCAGTTGGTTGGATCCACACTGCAAGGGAACGGCCCCAACTGACCACTGAGGGCTTCTGAGGACATGGTGGACGATGTTGCACCCTTGCTGTCTCCAGTCAGGTAGTGAAGAAAGGATTCCCTGGGTAAGCTAACTTATTGTATCTTTGTAAGCTCAGAGCTGCTTCAACACCTGAGAGAACACTGGCAGCGCCAGTCAGGAGAGAGATCCTGTGCCTACGGCTCCTGCTGTGTGAGCTGGGGGTTACCCAACTTCTCTGAGAAGAGTGAGAGTATTGGGTGTTCATGCTGAGGGCACCTGCTACATTACAGAACCATTCCGTGTTGCAAGAGCGGATAAGAAGTGAAATGGGCCAGTTGAGCCCCAGGAACTCCTGCTAACCATGCTGCTAACCTGAAAAGTCAAAGGGTAACTCTTGAGTACAGACAAATAATTAGCATTCACTGTATGCAGCCACCTGTGAATGGGGAACACATTACACAAAGGAGGGTGGGACAGAGATTTGGCTGACAACTACTAGAACTCCAACCTTAAGGGGACTGTGTTGTTGTTTCTGAATGTTTATTCCTTTGCATATGTAAAGTAAGAAATACAATTTCAGTGATCTATTGTTTACACTTTGAATTATGAGTCATGTTCACTGACCTGTATCTAAACCTCTCAGAGTGAGCCTTGACTGCTTGACCAGAGCAACCAATGAGAGTCAAGTGCAGAAGTGGTACATGGGCCAGATGCTCAGGATCTATAGCCGGTTGGGCCCCAGGATATCAGGAGTACAGGGCCTCAACCACCACGGATGGACCCAGTAACTACTGCATGCCCCGTGGCACTATGAAAGGGGTTCTGACAATCCTTTTTTGAGACAGTTGTCATTTTAAAAAAAAATGTTTTGAAGAAGCCAAGAATGTGGAGACCAATACCCCTCTTGCATGGTTTAACTGCAAATAGTCTGACACCCTGCACGTTTTCAAATATTCAAATAAAGGTCTAATGACAACAATAATGTTTAACACTGAAACAAATATGTTCTCGCTTTACTGTTTTGGTTTTCGCTATGGATGTCAGAAGTAGCTGTACCTTTTATTTGTCTGCTTGTCCTTATTTTACATTATTGTGTGTTTTTTTATAAATAAAACTTTATCAATTGCTGTCTTTATCCAGAGATTTTGCATTCAGTACTAGAATGACAAAGGCTTTTGAAGCATTTTGGTCGGATTGATACTTCATAAGACTACTACATATTTTGGTTGATAGCTTTTAAGACTGAAAAGTCCCTTTCCCACTATAGACACAGAGCTCATAGTGACAAAGCCCAAGATTCCCGAAGAGATAGATCACCTACTATAAGCTGCACAGAAACATAACATCAACAACAGAAAACCTCTCAACAATCCTTCAGGCAGAATGTACATGGAGACAGATCCCTCCCTGGGAGTGACTCAAGGGCCCTGGCTATGGAATCTCACCGAAAACAACACTGAGCAGAACCAAACTACAATCATTTTGGAAAAAAGGCCAAAAAAAGGGTACAGTTCCAGTGTGCCTTCAACTAAAACTTTTTCCAGGAGCACAGACAAAAGGGCATTTGGAATACTCCTCTCCATCTTCAAATGTATGGCGACCTCCGACATCACCTTACCACCTTTCTATATTTCACCTAGTTCTGTGAAGTATCTGTTAAGAGACCACAGGTTGTAGTCATCAATAGTTCGGGAAGTGCAGACAGACAGCGGTCAATGACTTTAAAAGGCCTGCTGCACCCCAATAATGGCTGACTTTCACCTCCCAAACAGTTGAAGGGGGATCACTTTTCAAACTTGCACTGGGGCCCACAGCATCATTGCTATGACACACAAAGAAACAGCTGGAAACTGAAGACTTGGCTTTTCAAGTAACCACCCTTTGCCCTTGAGTGGAGGCCAATACACCTGCTCTGCGCCCAGATACCATAATGGGTGATAGCATACTCTACAACGACACATAACATAGCAACATAACCCATGGCACTCTAAAAGAACCCTAAATTAAATAAATATATTCTTACAAAACGTTCAGTGAAGAGACCATGGGCATATTTAATAGGCCCTTGTGCCACTTTACCACCACCTTAGCATCATTTTTGTTTATGCTAAGGCAGCCCTAAGGTTTCCCTGTGCCATATTTACAAAGTGGCGCAATGCATGCACTGCGCCACTTTGTAACCCCTTGCACTACATTACGCCTGCGCTAAGAGACCAGCAAAAATGTCACAGTGAAATTTAACAGATTTCACTGTGCCACTTTTGGCGTAATTTGTAACGCCTGCTCAGAGCAGGTGTTAAAATAACGCACCAATAGAAACATATGGGCCTCCTTGCACTTTGCTACTCTAGCGTCAACATTTTTGACGATAATGTAGCAAAGCGCCACAATAGCGTAAAAAATGTTTACACTATTTTGCTAACAACTGCCATGGTGCGGCGTATTATAAATACGGAGCAACCATGGTGTCATTAGGTGCCAGTAAGGGGGATGCAGAAAAACTGGCGCATCAGCTCTGATGCGCCACTTTTTCATAAATATGGGACCAAGAGTGTGAGACCCAACTCCCCCCCAATGCACACTCTTAATGGCTGTGCTGAATGTGTGATTGCCGATGGTCTAATGGTCTCTCACACATTCTCCAACAAATGTTAATGATAAAGATAGTTTGACACTGATGAATATGTTTACTCTTTGATTCAGTATTCTTCGAGTGTCCCCATTCCTTATCGCTCATAAACACAAGTCCCAAGAACAGAACCATGAATACAAATCTAATCATTGAGCCACTGGAAGCTCCTTCTCCATAACCTCCGGAACAGGAGCAGACCACTGAAATAAGTAAAGAGCTGAATAAAAAGTGATTGCACAGATTCCTGATTAAAAAGATCCGCGTTAAAACAACAACACAGTAGGATAATCACCCAATCAGCGGCTGCCTGATATTGCAAAGTAATAATACATAATTTTGGGATCCAAATCTAAAGCGGCCTCAGCGTTTGATAAGACTGCTGCTAATTATATTTTAATTGCTCATTTGCCAAAATAATCAGATTCACTTGCAGTCATCTGAAAAGGAATCCTATTTCTGTCTGCTTTGAGTGAACGAGACTTAGCAGCTGTGGTTTTAGCATTTCAAAAGCACGCAAAATAGGGAAAATCAGCACTGGAGAAACACATTGAATGCTTTGAAACCCTGGAATTGTTGCTATCCTGTGCCAGGTTTTGTAGCCTCAAATTCCTGAAGCCATCTTACATATTGGGCAGCATTTGGGGTTACTCAGCAATCTTAGACACTTTTCGTGACACTACGGTGGCGCTAACCACTGCTCCGTATTTACAAGGAGGTGTAACATCACTTTTTTGTGGCGCTACTCCTCCTTGTAAATATTTGCCCCTCTGACACAGTTTTGTGCATCAAAGGGGCATGCAATGTGTTTTGCTGTGGGTACACCGCAACAACCATTGATTTTGACACTGCCTCAGATTTACGAGTTGTCGAAAACCTTCAGGCAGCGCCACAAACTAATGCCACCCCAGGGGTAGCGTTAGCATGGAAAACGAGGAGGAGGAATGCTTTTATTCCTCCTAGTTTTTTGCTTTTTCTGTGGGTGCTGCGTTCACATAGAAGAAGCAAAATGCCATGGATGATCATTTATGTGCAGAACGGTGTCCCTTCCTGCACATAAACATCATTGTGCTGAATTTTGCAGCACACCTAGAAGTGCTAAATCGCAATAATAGATTGTTTATGTGCAGAATGGGACATCTTCCTGCCATAAACAATATATCCCCTCAACACAAACACCCTTGCACTATGGTGCAAGGATGCCTTCCTTGGCACAAGCAGCTTAATTTAGCGCCGGCGCAGGATGAAATGTAGCACAGGGATGCGCCGTAGTCATCTAAATATGGCGCATCCCTGTGTTTCAAAAGTGGCGCAGCTCGGCGCTGTTATTTTTAAAGCAGCTCCGGAATGCACCACTTTGGCTTAAGTCAGGGCCCAGATCTCCCCGAAGGGCTGTTTTTTTAAACGTAGATGTAAGAAATTTTAAAGAGATTGTTTCCTAATGTTTCTGTTTCAGTCACTTCACCACCTTCTGTGTTTTTTGCAGTTTCCTTTTAGGCTTTTGTTCCTGTCAGCTGCTTGTCAAACTGGCCTAGCTCAAGGACAATGGTTGGGGGCGCCTCAGTAATGCAATGGACTATTGTCTATCAGCCTCTTTGAAAAGTGGCTTGCAGCTGTCTGGTACAGAGATGGTATCACTTGAACTTCAGAGGTTGGAACTATATTCAGAGAAGGGCATGGAAGAGAGAAGGGGTGGGGGAATAGGCGTACAGAGCAGCGGTGACAGAAATGTGAAATTGTGAGAACAGGAGAGAGAAAGAGACTAAAGTGGTTAGTGAGCGAAAGCGTGTTGGTGGTGTTACAGGCAGAAAGGAAGAAGTAATGTGAGGTGGAGAAAGCAGCCATTCCTGGGCTGACTGCATACCCATAATGCCTTGGGCTCAATGAACATTTGGTTTGCTTTCTTATTTTTAAGTGTGTTTTTGCTGCAGCAGTGATGATTTTAAGTTGTAAGTGGAAAGCAAGGAGTATGTAGGCAATGGTATATTGCTGTAAAAGTCATCCTTACTGTGAGCTCATTACAGATTAAGGGATTTATATACCGCTGAGCTCTGGTTACCTCTCGTTCATATTCTGCTTTGTGAATTGTAGCATTTCAGCTGCTGCAACCTAGCAGTTGCTATAAGCGGCTCTTTTTTCATTTTCCAGTTACCCACAGGGTACTGGCTGACATTTCCACAGCTGCTAGTACCTGCTGGAAGCCAGCAGACGTTGAACGAAACTCAAACTCAGGACACAGCAGTTGGTAGGTGCAGAAACGAGGAGTCAGTGGAGGCATCTCATTCTTGGGTTAACTGGGTGAAACTTCCACAGTTGCTGGTAGCTGCTGGAACTCAGCAGTTGGTAGATCCATCTCAGCCCTGGCTTTCCAGTTACTCGCAGGTAAGTGAGTGAAATGTCCACAGCTTCTGGTAGATGCTGGAACCCAGGAGGACAGTGCCATAAAAAAAAGTCCTGGCAACTTAAGAAAGCAGATCGGTCACTCTCAGACCCAAGAACTTCAGTCTCACTCCAGGAGAGAACTCCTATGAACGACCAACAAAGAGTGGGGGACACTCCGGACAGAACCAGCATTCACCCTGACTTGAATTTCGGTGGGGGGCGTCAACTTCTGAAGGAACACATCACACCGTGGGCAGCTACTGTGGGTACAAGTGAGAGCAGGCTGCACCTGCCCCTCAATGGGTAAAAGTAGGAGCAAAGAACTTGTGACAGTGAGAAACGGCAAGGTGAAACATCCAATAAAAGCAGCAACAACCCCTCAGTGGGTATAAGTTATAGAAGAGAACTTCCCATATAGCACAACTCTCCAGAGAGCTGTAAAGCGACCTGTCGCTACCAGCCAAGAGTAAAAATGACCTGGATTGACTTCCTGATGCCACTAAACACACCCACATGTGATATCTTAAAATGGCCACACCCCATGTGACTGAGTATTTAAGGAAGAACCTCAGTGAGCTGCCATGAGCATGAAGGAGAGATACAAAAAGAAAAGTAGTTCACTCACAGTAATCCCTATTGGCAGTAATCCATGTAACAGGGTCAGTCTGCAAGGCAATAACAAAACCTCCCCAAGGTGGGACAAACGTAAAGCATTTACCAATGTCATCAAGGGATTTTTGAAAGGCAAGCCCATGAACAAATGAAAGTGATGGGCGTGACATGGACGTGGTTAAAAGCCCACAATACTTACAACAGGTCGGAAGCGCTTGCGCACTTAACCTAAAAATGGATTTGGGCCATGCATAGCTTTGTGACAACTGAATTATCTATAACCACTATTACATTTAATACATGAGGCAACTTGGCCAAAGGTAAATAATGCTCTTTGCTGAAGTTCACTCATAATAGAAAAGCTGGGAGTGCAAACCATGTTGCGTGGTTGTGCAATCTACAAGTAAACCAGTAGACCATATGTCAGTTTTCAAAACTTTTATTCATACCTTTTGACATGTTTCCTTTCACCCATGAATACCGTGCAGCTCCATGTCAATGGTGTAATGGAAACAGGCCTGCCCTATTTCTTGATCTGAAAGCATAGTTATTTACATCTCGCCACAATACCAACAGATCATTGGGTGCTCACTGAGATGGGACCTTTTCCATACACCTGAAAATAGGTTAATTCAAACCCCTCCCAGGGAAAATAAGAATAGATAAATAATGTTTAACAAATGACTGTACTCCCATTCAAGGGCAAACTGTTCTAATGCATCACACTCATACAACTTAAAGATAATATCAGTAAAAACTATCTCCTAAACCATAAGTCTTCAAACTTTTTTGCTCTGATTCCCCCAAGCAAAATGTTTTGAAGTTGACCCCTCTCCAAATTTGGAAAGGGAGAGGGATGATCGCAGGGGCGGGGATCATGAGATAATTTCAGGGGTGCTTTTCTGTAGCTTGTAATCCACACCAAATGTGGGACATAAAAAACAACAGAATACAACAAGAACGGAATTGCCAAAAAACACTACTCCCCATTATTGGGATACTATGGGCCCCAATGCAACTCCATCTGCTGCACTAATAAAGGCTGTATTCCTCAGAAGCAGGCTATCTCTTCTTCTTTCACTCCTTCCTCACCAAATCTGACCATCTCTTGAATCTCTAAACAAGCCTGGTCTCTTTGTGAAAAAAATGAGCTACTGCATAAGGCTCCCTTTTTTGCACCAAGGGTGCCATCTGCCTGAATACTATCAAGGAAAATGTCCCCATACCAACTTTGTATTGTAAAACATTCATAATTGTGATGAAGTGGGCCCCAGGCAAAAGGGTCACTGCACCTGCTCTACAAATGATAGCTACTGCCTTGCTTTCACCTCTGACCTTTGTTAACAACATGGACACTCATCCCGCACCATCCCTCTTCCTCCCATCTCTCATCATCCCTCCCCTCTCATCTCTCTGGTGCCCAAATCAAGTTGTCTCCTCTGTCTCATTTTCTGTTCACTTGAGCCATTGCTCCAAGGCTCAAAGAAACTCTGACACAAAAAATATGCCCTGGGCCTCTAATGCAGCTGCAGCACCAATGACACCTACAGTTTGCAAATCAGGCTGTCTACTTCGCCCAATCAACAGGGCCATTACATCTAGAGCAGATGCCCAAAGCAGGATTTCAGCCATTTTTGTGCAAAACAATTACAACAAAAGAGCAGATTTAGCCCTCCCTCCTCTGTTGCTTGGGCCCTGTTCCATGCACAACAATGGCGACAGCAGTCCTAATGCTAGCAAGGAAAATGCACCCCCTGTTCTTTTTCATATTAAGACTGCCATAACCGGGGTCCAATGCTCACCCACGGAGGGTGGGAGTGGGGGAGCTCCTATGCTGTGAAGCAGACAGTAGAGAACTAAATAAGAAACATGCCTTTTCACCAAGGTGCCTGCTACCCGAAGGAAATGTGAATGTGTGCAGTTGGTTAATCACCAAATATAAAGGCTGCTTTGGAGCCAGTGGAAGTTTTAATCTCACTCAGGTTCATAGTGACTAATACATGCTCTTTCCGACAGGTAATATATGTGTCCATTAAAATAGAGTGCATCCTTTTATTGGACGCATATAACATTTTTTACACTAGATATAGTCTGAATGCTTATCATTAAAATGTATATTTTTGAAACACCAGATTTATCTCAAACAGTATTTTGCGGAAGCTTGTTCTATACAGTGTAATACAATTTTAAAATAATGGCATTCATAGTGCTTTCTGTCGCAGACTGGGACCTTGTAGCACTATAACCAAGTCACTATTCCTCACTACACCAATCAGGATTAATTATGTGACTTTATGGTCACACACTAAGACATTTGCAGTGATCACAATAGCCAACTAAGGTTTCATAAGGTAAAAGAGTTAATTTCCCTTTGATTAGTTGATCTTGCATTTATGTTTCATTGAGTTGTGTGCGTGTTTTTATATGCAGTTACCAGAAGGTGAAAAAAAAACAGTAAAATGCCAATCGTTTTCTTCTTCTTAGCAATGTCTTTGACCAGGTCTCCACACTCACTAACCCTGCACCATACAACTCAGTAGTATGGGTCTCATACTTTTGTTATGGGCTTTAACTGCTGCATGTAAATGACGCCAGCCCAGTAAGGCATTGTTCAGGCTTCCAGGCTCTCTTCATTTACATGTAATTGCAGAGCCTTTTGCACCCCTCTGGGAACACGTCCACAGCCTTTCAGGGGTGCACAGTTTGAAGACCTCTGTCCTATACCAATCTGGATTCAGGGAGGGTTGCAGTACTAAAACAGCTGGTAATTCATGGTAATTAATGATGCCCTTCAGATCATGGACAAAATAGAAGCCTAAATCCAAAGGTGATAGACAGAGTAGGAGCCTGCCCTCTAGTCCTTCCTGTCCCCACAGGGTCTTTCATATGGTGTGCCGCAATATGAAAGAACCCTCTTAAGTACTATCCAAAATCACATGGGATATGACTGCAATGTCTTACATTATTTAATATTTTACTTGATGGACAAGTATAGCATTGCCATGACCAAGAACTATGCATTCTCTCCCTCACTTTTCCCCTTTGAGGTTCCACAAGTTTCTATTCTGGCTACTACATTTGTCACAATTTACGATGAACCATTAAATGAAGAATAGACAGATCCACTATTGCACTGACGACACTCTGCTTTATTTAAAAATAATATGTCACAAGGCACAGATTCACTGATGCAAAGGACTTGTAAAACCCCAGACATGGCTCTCCAGCCACTTCCTAAAGCTAAATCCAGACAAGATAGAGTTCCTTCTTATCACACTCATCAACAACACCAATCACACATAAGATGTCCATTGACTCACCCTCTCCCCCCCCAAAAAACAAGCCTCTGGCAGTAAACAAAGCAACATCCCTGATTTTGGTCTAGATGATAAACTACCAATTCATGTTTGCATAAGCTACAAAGCTAAGAATGCTTAAGGTCCACTATGTATTCTACCAGCCTAAACATGCAACTTTTAGACTTTAGTACAGACCTTAGCACTTCTCACTGGCACATCCACATATACCATTCATCCCAAAGCAGTCGCAAACTCAGGGGGTGTGAGTCATCCTTAACTCTAAAAAGGTGCATCCCATCTTTCCAGTTTTAAAATCACTAAACTGGCTCCCTTTTGATGGGTAGTGCATTCTTATAGGTGCATGCAACTCATCCAAATCCATAGAGTGTAACTGGTGCATAGCTAGCTAAATAAGCATCCTGGTGAGAGAGAGCAGGAGCATGATTTACAATCTTTCACCGGACGTATCTTTTTATTTTCACAGAGACATCAATGGAATCAGCAATATTAAACAATTTAGATTTACATGAAGCCTATTTGGCCACACAATAAGGGCCTAGAATCGATAAGTGAAATTAAGTAATTTATTTCCAATCAGTAATCAATCCAATATATATGCAAGTCATGAAAATGTTGGAAAGGTACAGGATTCCAGGTGGCACGCTGAAATATTGCTATTGGTTCAGTCTTATTAAATTAAGATAAAATGCAATAACAACCACAGCAATGCAGAAACTGAAAATTAGAAATAAGTGTTCCTTAAAGAAACCCCTGCTCTCTCTTTTAAACATGGAATGATCATAAAATCACCTAATCAGAATTCTGATGATTATAAAATCACCTAACCAGAATTCTGAGTAAGGATAAGGATGGTTGGAATGGAATCTTAAGAAAATTCAGAAATGCGAGAAGTTGTCAGAATAATGAAGGCTTCAGTAGAAGTCCTCCAGAAAAAGAAATGTGTTTGACATGAAGCTTCACACTTGAAAGAATAAAGGAAGCCAAGAGACCTGTACCCCTCAAAGTCCAAGGAAATGAAAGTCTCTCAACCTCTAACATCATAAGCATTAATTAAAACAAACAGCACCTTCAACATGATTGTTATCTTTTCCTCCACTCCAAGGACCAATCAGCTTCAGACCTGTCATCTTTCATTCGCAACACCACCTGAATTTCTCATCCTACAGAACCTGAACAGTTGCTGTAACCTTGACCTCTCCCTGTTGCTAGTAATAGATGAATAGAAATCTTAATGTCTCTTGCCAAGACTTCTTCTTTCAGATCTTACTATCAGCAAACTAATACATAAGGCAATATTTGTTTTCACTAGGTAACGAAGTAAGGTAATCCCCAGGGCAGCACTGCTTGCAGTGCTGCTTGCAGTGCTGCCCTGGCGTATTAGGATGCCAGGACCACCAGACCGCCAGGATGACTAATCCTGGCAGTGCTGGCGGTCCGCACAACCACTGCAGTCATAATGTAGCGTTCGGGCTGCTGCATTTGGCAGCGGTCCCTACGCCACAGCGAGTCTGGCAGTCAAGAGACTGCTTGGCTCGTAATGAGGCCCTTAATGTGCATTTTGAATACCTGGTTATACACGCACACATTAACGTTCAGAATAAACGTGAAGAAGAGGAATACATTTTACTTTATTCTATAAATGCAATTTATAGAATAAATGTAAAATGTGAATAATGAATACACGTGAGCACTTATTATGAACATTAGTTTGCATGTTTATAAAACTTCAGTTTTCAATTATTACAGTACATTAGGACGTTTTAACATCCATCTACATTAATAAAAGTAAGGCACACAGTAAATGGTAATGTTAAATGTAAATGCGTATTTTGCGCAATGATGACATTTAAAGGACGGAGTCTAAATTGACCTACTCCACAAGGTAAACGCAGAATCTTATGGAACAAACAAGTGCTCACACTAGAAAACCCCAAATTTAAAAAACAAAAAAGCTCTGCCAGTCCTACCCTGGTACAACCCAACTAATGTGCAACAGCCACGCCCTAGCACAGAGAAAACAACCTCTTACACTCCCTTCAAGGAAGGGGTGAAAGGCGCGTCACTACACAGTGCTTTAGATACACAGATGGACCAGTTTCAGTCTTCACACCCTATTTAACTTCGACAATAAATGAATAGGAGACGTTAAGTTAAATTACAATTTCCTTCAGCTGCAATGAAGATGTAGACGATATTGATAAACACCCCAGGAAAGCTTGTGATTCCACTCGAAGTTTTAACATTTATTATATTTATATTATTTTCTACACGCAGTTGTGTTTGAAATTTGCATATTTGTCTTCATTTATATAAAGCGCTCTGATGTGGATAGTTTTGTGCTCTACTCTATATAAATCTTTAAAAAGTAAAACAGTAATAATAAAGTACATATACTAATAAATATAATTAAAGGCCTCACGTTGCCCTTAATTGATCCAGAATGTTACTTATGAGGTTTGATATGATGTCATGTATGACGTCTTGATTGGTTCTTTGGGGGAACTATAGTAACAGACAGTCGCGGCTGGCGACTAGAAAAAGTGGTGGGGCAAGGGAGGGATAAACAAAAATAAAATATATATATACATTTTTTTTTAACCGTACCTGATCCGTGCAGCCGCACCTCCTCTCTCTGCTACGCTGTAGGCTCCCAGCCTACCCTGTGGCCAATCATGATGCTGGCTGGACGCTCCATCGTAGACTAGGGGCCTGGGCTTGCTCTCTCCAACTCGACAACACAGTGCTGGGTTGGAGAGAGCCCTTGTGCACATGGTTGTTTAGCTGGCCAAACATACATGCGCACCGAGGGGAGTGCTCTGTGTACTCCCCTCACTGCTTGTCACCCCCATAGCCCTGCCCCTTTAAAAATAAAACGATTAGAAACATTACTGTTTTATTTTTAAAGGTTTGCAGCTCCAGCTGCTAGTGAGGGGGGGGGGGGGCAACACTCCCCTGCCATAGCGGAGGAGCCGCCCTTGGTAACAGAGATTATTAAGGTCGCATAGCCAGCGGCTAAAGGTGAATTTTATCAGCCTCTAGGTTTTGGGCTCTGAATATAATGCCCCTACAACTAAAGGTTTTCCAAGGCAGTATATACATAGGAAGGAAGTCGTAGCTATTGTTTGGGAGTTAAATACTCACTCGTTCCTGATTTGATGAACTTCTGCCCACCATCTAATGCTACCTCATTCCCTTAACACCTCAGAGGCGCGGGGATAGGACACAGTTTTACAAAGTTAAAGGCCCTAAACTGCTCTGCTACTAAGGTATTCATTTGTTTGCAATCGTCTCCTTCGCATTTTCTTTATCTTGTTGCACAGCTCGTAGTAACTGTGCACACGAATTCTACAGTACTCAAAGCATTAACAACAAAACTGTAAAAAGAATAATATACAAGCCGTAGGCTAAACGAGCGCTAAAGTTAAACGTGTGGGTTTAAATCTCTCATGCTATTTGATCCTTTCTGGGATGTAAGAAGTCAAAGGTACAGCCTGCGCGTCCTATTATTGCCCAGCAGATGGCACCAGATGCTTGTTTGTAAACGAGGAAGACATTATACGACCAGTAAAATCTTGGTGTTCCGTTCTTCCGTTGAAAGCGATCAAATTCCTGGCATGTACTGTTTATAGAAGACCACTAAGTAGTAAAAACAGACTGCAACACTTCTAAACTGATCGCATGTGTGATCATTCGTACAAATGTGTTTGTTTTTTTACAAATGAACAAATTAATTATTGTAATTATTTAATTATTGCACTGTAAGTAAGTATTTATTGATTTATTACTTTCAACCTTTACAATACATTCTAAAAAACATTTAAAATCATTAAAATGTGTGCCATTAACCACACAAATCACAATACATCAAAATGTACATATAACAACAGCAGCGTGAAATAAAATAACGTATTATTCATGGTAATTAAATATCATAGCAAAATTTATGTACCCCAACACTTATTACAAGACGAAACGCTTAAAATGAAAAGTAAAGACTAAAAATAGATTGTCTTATTATTGCTGGTGTTTACATGACATGGTAAATTACTGTTACCATTAGTGCTTGAAAAAGGCTCAGGCAATTGAGCACTATCATGCCCAACTGAATAACATTTAGTATGGATATGAGGTCCATAAAACCATGAATAGCTACTTCTCTAAACAGGTTTCAGCAGATTATCAGCCACAGACAGAAACCTCACCACACACACTTTACCAAAATTGACTTGCCTGATGGACAAAAATGAACAGCTTCCTGGCAGGTTTCCACTTCTGCAGCTAAAAATAATTGTTATCACCCAAGTCTCAGTCATAGCAACCTGTTCTTTACATGGGTTGAGAAGTGAGTTTTCAAGGAGGGCTGAAGCTCAAGCTTTTCGTAACGGATAACAATGAACCTGTTGTTCTTTTTCACTATCAGGGCCTCTTTATCCATCTCAAACGATAACTTCTGTTTAGGAAAATTCTTAAACTTGATCCATTGATTGTCTCAAAACCAGATACTTGATAACAGTGCTTAATTTGTGCTTGTTGTTTCCGGTGCTGAGCACTAGCACTCATTTTTGGGGGCCGGCGCTTAGTCTTCTGCCTTAAGCATTTGCTGCGAGCAAAAGACACATATGGGAAGGATGGAGGAAGAGAAAAACAAAAGCAGAAAGCTGCAGAGTGAGCTGAAGGAGCAGGGAGTGGCTTTAAGTGGATTGAAGAGGCCCGAGATGGCTTCACGATCACGCTGCCTCAGTATTCCGTGTTCACACATTTAATTGCAGCAGCCGCATGTGTAAGAGGAGGGCTTTGGGCACCGGCGCCTTTTTATTTACAAATCAAGCACTGCTTGATAATCAAAAGTGCGAAGGCACTCAAAACAATAAGTTCTCCAAGCAGTTGTATATCTAGAATTTATAATTTCCTGCCAACACAACTTAGCTAATGTGTCCGGTTCAGATAAAAATAACACATGAAGACATTTTAGAAAGGCAGCCTGGCTCATTAATATTTGATTTTGTAAACCAAACTTGAGACAGATTTCCGCATGGCCTATGTCCTTTGGAATTTTATAGGCCTTAATTTGTAGCTTATTTAAAAGTGGGGCATCATGACCACGAAAAATAGCTGATCGGTAAGCCAGAGCTGGAACCAATTTTGGCTCCATAACTTTGACCAAATGAGCATCGTTTGGACACTCTATCGTATTTTGAAAGGTCTTAAAAGCATAGATATTAGTTGCATTTTGAGCATACAGGTAACACTCCATAGTCATAAATAATGCCAAGATATTTATAAGACCTCACATGCTCTATGTTATGACCCCTAACAGTCCAAGACTGAGATCTCACCTTAGGATGTCCTACTGTGATGATTTTAGTTTTTTTGATATTCAAACTGATGCATACTCATCAAAAGAAATTATTATCCAATGCAATCCTATTGGAGTATTGCTAAGTAATACTGTATAATCAGCATACTGCAAATGTTTAATGTTGCACTGAAACGAAATGAAAACATATTAATTAATTTGCTGGTTCTTCCATGGTTTTGAAATGCTGTTTAATATTGTCTTTAACAGTACATCAAATTGCATTGTTAAACAATCTGCTCAAGTGTTCTGCTCAAAAACAGCTAACGCAACCATTTGATGGACTGTCTGAAATAAGTGAAGGTGTTAGGAATTAAGTGCTGGCATCTAGCACCAGCAAACACCAGCACAAATTAAGTACTGGAACAGAGGAGAAAGCATTTTTCTTCATTTGGTAAATTTAGTCTTGTTCAGTGACTGCTGCTAGACAGCGTGACCATAGAAAGGGGTGGGTTGCAAGCAGTGCTAGGGCACAAGGCCCCTACAGCATGAGGCACCCTCCTTGAGGAAGGCAGTAACAGTTGGGCTGGTGTGGAACGGTTGTAAGCATTGTGCAAGTATTGGATAGAAACAGATACAATTTTGCAAAAATAAAATGCCTGGGCATTCTTTCAATTTCCATGCCTTACGTAAAAGGGCAGGAACCTGGCCCCTTCGCTCATCCTCGTTGCACCATTTGTGTTGCCCTATTTTTCAGACACGTCCATCCGATCTAACTGTGCGCTTTTCAGTTTTCCTAGATGGGTATCCTATTGAATTCCCTACATCACTCTTGAGGTTCTCTACTTGTTTCACACACCAAGGACTTTAGTTACAAAATACCATGTAAACTCAAAGACCTGGGGCTGGAGTTCAGTGTGAATTAGATGAGTAATATGTACGTCTTCATCATGTTGCAAAGAAGGGCTTCCATCGACGATACATGGACACGTTTGATCATCTCTTCAAGCACCTCTGAGACATGCACATACTATCTTTTACTCCTCTTCAATCTTTATCTTAATGAAAATGTGGGTGCCACCGCTCGCGCGCGCACCTACACACACACGCAGAACACTCATTGGGCTAAATGTACAGTACAGTACTGGAAACTGATCTAGCTCAAAGAGAACAAAATATTCTGCAACTATTTTGCTGGCCTTTCACCTCCATGTAAATGCATAAAATATAACTCACACTTTAAGTGAAAAATTAATGGAAGTTAGGGCAATTGGCGAGAAATACATTCTTCTACATTACAACTCAGTTGGTTATCGCAATCCCTACAAATGTCTAAGTGTGGGCTCAGACAGCATAAAATGCATCCTGATTGGTGCACTTGGTAAAAGCATTTTGTGTACCGATGGTGCTACATGATCCCAACCTGCGACTGAAAGCTCTATGAATATGCAAGCCAGATGCCAAGCTCAGTTGGAGGTTCTCGTGGACCCTCAAGCCTAAAACGAGCTGAGCTTTAATGTACGCTCAAACCTTATGTGCCAAGAATTAAAGACAAAACATTAACCTTTGATGTAAAACAAGATAGAGAAAAATATACCCATCTAGTTGCTGAATTGCATAATGTGAATAAGAATCCTAGTCCTGGCTTTCCTTCTTCACCAAATTGCATGATCCTAGGCATATATCTTATTTCGTTGTACCTCTCTTTTCTTCATTATTGCAGATGAGAGCACTTCAAATACATGGGTTCAAGATGTGTGCTATACAAAAATCTCTCTTGTGTTTGATTTAATACATTATAATGTTGCTCCATTTGTAATAAGATCCTAGGCCACATTTAGGATGCATATGAAAACTGACTTGCCTCTTAGTTCACAAATAGCATTGTTGTCAGGCCAGGGAAATTAAAATATTTTTAGGTTCCTCTTTCAGAACTATCACTTTTTATAAATGCGTCTCAATTCTGTGATATAATGTTACGTACTAAGTTGAAATGCTTCTGCATGTTAAACAAATACATTTTACATTTTGAAGAGAATTTACCATACTTCTACATGATGTTTGTTGCATGATTTACATGCCGACCATCTTTAGGATTCAGCGTACGTGCGAGCTCTTGAATCTAAGCCAGGCCCTCGGCTTCACTTGATTCAACTCTGAGTCAGCTCTCCTTGCTAAAATGTTGGATCGCCCTTATATTTTTCATAGTATACTATAGGCTGCTGCATCTAGAATTCATTTACAGGTAAAGGAGGCTTTGTTTGTTTTTTCAGTGCTTCTCATGCATCATGGAATCATGCTATTTTTGCCTAGTCAGCCCACTTGCAAGTTGCCCATAAAAGACACAAGCCCCGACCGAGAACTGTGCAAAGTGGAATTCCATTGTGGAATTCCTTTCCACTCAATTATAAGGGGCCCAGTGATCCTGCATGTGGATTACTGGATGCAAAAAGTGGAAACTCGATTGTACCAGCTGGAAAATCCAGCAGGTAAAATCAATGTGGAAAAGCCTGTATTGTAGCCCTCACCCTTTCCTTGACCCCTGATGAAACCTCAGATAAAGCATACAACCCTCCCCCATAAAGTCAACATTCTCCACTCCTTCATTCACCCTCCTCATCACCTCCCTCCACCCAGGCCTAATAACACACTTTATCCACAGCACCCTGTACACTCTTACCACCTGCACAGGGCAGGTGGTAACAGTGTGTGTTAAACGCCATGGAAAAGGTAATACCATGCATTATACCACCTGGTAAACCCAGGTTAGCACAGTACTTCCCCATTCCTTGGGATTTAAGTAGCAATAGCATTGAGCTGGTGGGTTGCTACCACACCATACTGGTAATTACTGGTGTGGAGGTTGCACCTCGCCAGTATTATGCAACTTGTGATCGGGGCCATTATGGGTTATGTAAAGTGATGCAATGTAGAAAGGGTTGGTGGGGGTGGGGAAAATGGTGGTGTAGAGAGGGATGTTCAATTTCTTTTGTTTCATCCTCTATTTAGAATGCACTCTTCTTCACTTGCACAAAACAGAGACCATTCTATGTTTAGGAAGGCTCTTAAAATTAATCTATTTTTTTCATCTCTTCTGATGCTGTTAGTTCAGCCTTAGGCATTCATTGCACTTTATAAGTAATAATTCAACCCATATCTTTCATTTCTAGGCTTTGAATATATTTAGTGTATGTCTTCAAGCACAAAACACAGGGCAGGTAGCACCTTTAGAAGAAACCGAGCAGAAATGATGGTGATGGAGCATTGTCATCTGAGGGAAAGCCCTGGTGGCTAGCACCGGGCCAATGGGTAGACTGAGAGATAGCTCAGCTATGTGACACCCAATCATATAAATCATATCTAGCCAGAAGCATACCTCAAACACCTCAATGATCAGCTTCTCAGACTGCATAGTAAGACAGATGTAGAATTTGCTTTAATGAATGGCTTGTGTGATTTTTCTCTGGAATGCTCTCTATGAAGAGGAAGTTCACCAGCACTCCTCTTGTGTAAGCACTGCAATCACGTGTCTCTTCAAACTAGTGTTGTTTCACAGAAGAATCTTTGCGAAATCTTATTCTGCTGTCAAACAAAGCCTGGGTCTGTCAAAATCAGCATAACTTCAATATTGTGTATATAGGTACCAGTGCACAAGCATTACACAATGAAAAGACTACGGGGTGCACTACCTGTTCCAGTGTTACATTGACAAACTGCTAACAATTTTGGCTGCCTGGTGTCTCTTTTGTGCCTCATTCATGGTTGTCCCTTTTTGTACCTAGGCCTAGCTAATTGCTATAATTCGTATAAGTTTAGGAGTGTATATGATATATGATAGAATATGATCATTCTTTTTAAAGGAATTTTCGGAGAAGTTCATAACAAATGTATTCTATAATTAATGCACATTGCACCTGCAGAATTTAAAACCAGCACTGATACTTTAGATGATTTGATACTTCTTGTGCTTCAGGACTCGGAACAGAAGAAGGCATGGTTGTGTTTATTATAATTTAAGCTATTAGTAGGTGTGGTTTCTGTTGGTGTGACCTCTTCGCAGGACATTGTCAATCAGCCACACATTTTGGATGTTCTGGAGCTTAAAGGAATACTTGCATCCTCTGCATGCAGGAACAAAATTTGTTGCAAAGTTATTTCAAGGCAACAACCTTTTCTGCCTTTTCTTTAGGCCTGGTGGATGCAGGTCAGTCTTCTCAAGTGAGACCTGACCAACGTACGGTTCTAGCAACAACTAGTTCATTTTCATTTCCAATAGCAGTACATAGTAAATACCAGGTGTTAATATTGCCATTTGATTAGCATTCACTTATTCAATCTCAGGTGATTGGAACATGCATTAGAAATAAAACGTGAGACCGGCCAAGTCAGTGCCAAGTCAGCCCCAAAATCAGGAATGCTAACCCACTAAGATCAATATTCTCAGAATTGTACAGGTGTGGACTTCAAATGGGCATGTTAATGTCCCTCAGAGCAGACTGAACATTGTACCTTTGTGTAACAGTCCAACAGGAGAGTCTTTCTAAGGATGAAATTAAAAATATTTCATGAGCTCACTGTCATTTCAAAGAAGGAATTTTCAGAGACTAGGCAAAAACGGTTTGCATTGAAATCTGTAAATGCTGCTTTTCAGTTGTCAAGTCACTGTTTAAAGATCTTTGTCAGAAGGCTGTATTGTCAAATCTACTAAAGCATGTTTATAGTTCTTCTATCAGGTTCGACCAATATGTTTAACATACACAATGTATCACTCTGTTGTCTTGTATTGGTCGTGCGGATAGCTCTGCCTCATTGCTTGAAGTGTTGCCCAGCTCCCAATCTTTGACCTGCTAGCCCTCCTCGAAGTTCGGGTCCAGTAGCACCCCCACGTGTGCGCGCTGGCTCCCACACACACACAATCTCAGTAATGGATTTTTGAGTGGCAACCTTACATCCCTCCACTTTCACTTGTTTGTGACACTGCTTCTTCAGCAGTGCTGGGAAGAACATCACTGCACATGACGTACCCTAGATACTTTCCAATTCTTGTCACCAGCGACACCCGAGCTTTCATCCCACTGTACACTGTGTTCCTTGGTTTCTGCAACATACATTCATTTTACGGTCTTAAAGGATAAACAGCTAAAAAGATAAAAGTCACGCTCTTCAGTCCCCAAGTACGACCCTGCTAAAAATAAACGTCTGGTCTGTGTGTGACAACTTGTGTCTCATAAATTATAAAATTGGTTTGGCTAAAGTGAATATTATGGGCTAGATTACGACAGGCCTTTGGTTAGAGTCACAGGTATAGTGCGAATTGCGATTCTTACAAACAAATGTGCACTTGACACGAGGTGCACGCTCCGCACATGGAATCGTTTCTGACATAGCACGGTATACCTGACTTCTTAGGGAGGCCTTTATGTTATGTAAATTAAATATGTATATTGCTTTGTCACAATATGTATGGTCTCCAACCACTTTTTGAATGGGGAGAGGGGAGAAAACATCAGCACGAGAGTGAAAACAGTGCATTGGCACCTTCATTAAGATTTCTGTCTCTTTAAAGCGGCCATCCAAGCTGGAGAAAAAAAACAACTTCTCTTTAAACAGTCTTGCATCTCGAACAATCAGTAACAATAGGCATTCTAGAACGTTGCTTTGTTTAATGATGTCAAGTGGGATGTTTAACTGTGACATCATTCTTCGGATCGCCCCTTTAAAGATAAGTGGCTGGATGCTACAACCGGACTAGCGATAGTTTGCAGGGTCACAGAGGCCGCTCCCATGAACCTTATGTTGTAGGTGCAAACACACCTATGTAGCAGAGAGCTCCCCCATTTTCTAGGCTACCACTTGCGTTGAGTTGTTGGAGGCCTGTTACATTTGCACAGAAAATGGCAGGCACCTTGAGATCACTGGGTAGCAGGGGAATATCTCTTTTTGTAGTGGGAGTAATAAACCTCATTGATCGTTAGCAACAATGCGCTGTTTTTGGTGTTGTCATTTTTTATTACTTAAGAAATGTAACCGCACAGAAATATAGAGTACATTGCACTGCACCACAATATGTAAGTGACATATGTAGTCAGTAGCTGTTAAACCAAAGGAAATAGCAGAAGGGTAGTGTGAGAGTGTGAATTTTCTAATATGTTTATTAATGATTTTCATAATAAAAATGCGTAATGAACTAATGCGTAAAACAAGAAGTTTCTGAAATGTCTTTTTTTCTGTTCTTGGCTGAGCAAAATTATATTCAGATGCTGTAGTTATTTTCCATGATTCAAAGCGTTCATAATAAGAGTTTTCAAAGCTTGGGTAGAAGTATCCACAGCTACCCCTAGTGGGTTGCTGTGTCATGTCTTACAAGGTTGTGTATTAACCAAACATTGCATAAGTTGAAAAGACCTATTGTTTGACAATGTTACTAATATCTGGTCTTTCCTAAAGGGTGGAAGTAGCAAGAGGCAAGAGGCGGATGAGACACAGACGAGACGGAAGAAGAAAAGTTACACCGAAAGAAAATGTTATAGTTAGTGTAGGTTTGTCAAGTTTAGGTCATCTATTTAGTTATCGGTTGGCTGAAATGAAAAATGAAACCACCCCATAGAATGACCAATCAGGAGTTAATTAGATTTTAGTATAACAGCCTGTGTAGAATGATTAATAGATAGTGCGTGCATTGGAAGGAAGAGTAGGAGATCGTTGGAGAGATTCGAGACTAGCTGTCATTAGGCCCATAGCTGATGCTGTCCTCAGGCTGAAGCTGATCATTTGCTGTTACTACTATTGTTTTTTTAAATATAATCTAGTTAGTGGTTTTCTAAATTTGTGTTACTAAATTCTTTTCACATGAAGCCCAACATGTAATGCTAATCTGTGGTTAGTTAGAGAATTGATTTGATATGCTCATGAGCTGTTTTGAGATTGATTGATGCCGAACTAATGTATACTCTACCATTATTACCCGTTTTTGTATTATTAATAAGTGTGATTCTTTTGGAGATAATTTGTTTAAACGTATTAATCAGATTGAGATATATACGTCGATTTAATGAGCAGCTATTGATCTTATATGCTTATCATTTGTGTTTGAGAGTTATTTTTGTGACCTTAGCTTTGTTAATATAGGGAAATAAATCTACAAATTCTTATTAATAAACTGGTGTAGTTATTGACTGAAGCTTTATAATATTGAATATTGTTAAATCGATGGTCCTTACACTTCCCATTGGTGACATCCCCTCAAACCTATGTCACTTTGATCCATCATCCTCTAGAGCAGGATCCACTATTCAGAATTGAAAATAGATAGGATCTCGTGGCGTGCGCTCAGTAGCAAAGGGAGAGGAGAAGGAAGGGGGGAAATATACAGATGGAGGGGGTGTGATAATACCTGAGAGGGACATAAATGCATGGGTAAACATAACTTTGCAACACAGCAGAAGAGTAACGGACTAGGTGCCTGGGTACCAGAGAGCTCTACCCTCTTTTATATCCATGGGGCACGCCTAGGAGGCCGTAATCTGAGGATAAACTGAACTGTCCATCTGTCATTCCAGGCACCAGGAGCTATGGGGAGGGGTAGTATTTAATAGTTAAGCAGAGGGTGAGAGGAGCGCAAAAGATAGTAATGGGCGGCAAGTTGTGTCATAGAACCACCACTCTTGATGAATAGGGCATGGGAGCCACATCAAAGTAACAGCGGGATAAAGGTGGGGTCAAGGTGGGGGAGGAGGTTGGTGTTAGGAGGCAGCAGGGCTGAAAGAAGAGATGGTGGCAGATAGGAATAAATAGCATAATACAGCGGTTTAGAGAAGAATAGAATGCAGCAGACACAAGCAGCACTGAGTTAGGCGGAGCATAGCATAACACAGCATTGAGAGGTAGGGAGAAGTGAGGCAAATTATAGCAGCATCAAACAGAATAGAGTAGATTAATGTAGAGAGGGGGAGAAGTGGTGGACAATAAAGATGGGGCTGCAGATTCAGAGTGGCAAGGAGGAGGAGAAGAGTAAAGAAGAAAGAATAAGGGATAAGGAAGGAGAGATGAAGGCCAAGAGCACCCAATGCCTAGTGCAGTCTGGAGGGATGGGAAAGGGCGAGGAGGTTAGAGGGGGAGCAAGGGGTGGGGCGGGGAGGGCCAGGAGGGAAGGGGAGCAGGAATTGTGTCATTCATGATAGTGTCTTGCATTGGGATGGGCAGACAGGAAGTGTCTTAATGATCCCCTGCAAGAAAGGGCGCCCATGTCTGACTAAACAGGGTGGCTTGATCTTGCATATGATAGATGACACGTTCATGGGAGGCAGTCTGGATCATTGCCGCCAGCCACTTCTCTGATGTGGGAGGGGTAGGTGATCTACTGTGATGGAGGATTCAAATCTTGGCCATTGCTAGGGCTGTGTGCAGTAGTCGGCGCTTCGGTCAAGACAAATCAGGGAGGCATCCCACGGCATGCAGGAGTATGAAAGAAGAGGAAAGCGGTATCCGAAGTGTCATAGAAGCACTGAGGGTGGAGCCCACTGTATCCCAAAGGGGCCGTACTGAAGGGCAATCGTAGATGGTGTGGGTCAAATTGCACTGGGTCTCTGAGCATCGCTAGAAATCCGTGTGTGGTAGAAGACCCACTCTGTGTAATTTCACAGAGGTCCAATACCATTCATGGATTATTTTTAAAAGACAGATCTTCAGGTGGGCTTCCCGAGTACCCCTGTCCAGGGCCACCATTATATCTGTCCTTTCCTCCACATCGAATTCCATACGGAGGTGTATCTGCCATTTGGAGCATAGTATATCGAGGAAGGGTTGCAAATACAGATACTGTGGGAGAACATAATATATGCCCTCCATCACGCCCCCAAGTCTTAAGATGAGATACCACAAGGGAGACCTAAATGGTCCAGGGAGTGGTACCATTGCTGTGTTGAAGACAGTGCTTAAATGCAGATACTGCCACACTTGGCAAGGATGGTGGCCGTATTCCTCTCTCCCGCTCTCAAACAGTTTAACTGCACCATTCTCAATGATCTGGTCCAAACTTTCACCGTCGGCTGCGCTCCATTGTGCCCAGTGGATGGTATCTTCTCCAACACGCAGACTGTCATTTCCCAAAAGGGGGTCCTGCGAGTGTGAAGAGAGATGTATGCCAAGAAGGCGATGTGCCCTGCACCAGGCTGCATGCATCACCCTCACCATTGGGTTGGGGGGGCAGGTTGCAGGGGGCTGGCATTGTACAGACCACTGAGTCCGTCACGTGTGAGACTAACAATCGTTCCATTGTGACCCATTGCGGTGAATCTGGTACTGTGGGGAGCACATACACTATCTGGAATAGGTAGAGTGCAAGGGCGTAGTGTTCTACTGCTGGGAGCCCAATGCCTCTGCAAGAGCGGCGTGCTATAACCTTCGCTGACGATAAACGGGGTCGGAAGAAACAACGAGTTGTTGCTGACAGATACCTGTGACTGCTATTGTTTCTTTGATTTTAGCCACCATAACCTTTAACCCACTGCTAGAAAATAAAAATATCATTCTTGGCTAATGTTATACTTGCTAAAATGATTGTATTGCTCAGTAATATACCCATGTTATGTTTAAATGCCTGTATTGCTCAAGCAATACACTCATGTTATTTTAAAATGCATGTATTACTGAAGCAATCCATTCATTGGACTTTTTTGTGCTGAATGACAACACCAAAGGACCACCCTGCTCCAGGCTTGCATGCCAACAGGAAGCAAAACACGTGCTAGCTGTTCTTTCACGATGAGACGCAGCTACACAAAATAAAATTATATCTACTTCCAGTGTGTGATGCTTTCAAACAAGACGGGACTACCCTTGGATTTGATTACTATATGTAACAGCTCAGTCCTGAACGATTTCAGGGTTACTTGATGAATGGGTAAGGGGTCACCAATTCCATAGGATGGACTGAACCTCCAAAAATCCCATTTTATTGGGGTGAGAATCCTAGGGTGTTTAACCCCTTCATTTGGAAATCAACCAGATTGGCCATTAACTTAAAGCGAGTAAGACTGCACTTAAATGTAATCATCATGGACCTGGAGAGACCGCTTCAGAAAAGATGGACACCAGGAGCACCATGTCATTAAACATATTATAGGGCATATTTACAAGAAATTACGCATTGCTGCGTTGTGGTAGCGATGCGTCAAAAAAAAAAACGATGTGCAGAAATCCGTTACAACTCCATGGATGGGTCATATATACAATATGGGGCATCAGGGCTCAAGGGCCAAGATGTGTCAGAAATTCTGACCCATCTGTGGAAATTTTGCCCTAATGAATCTGCCCCAAAAGTGGTGCATTGCTGAAGTTGACCTCGGAACTGATTCAACTTCAGTGATGCGTCAAAATTTAGCAGCATATTTACAAAAAATGCATCTGTGCATTGTAGCAGCGATGCTTAAAATGCTCAGAAATCCGTTACGACGACATGGATGTGATATATGTACAATATGGGACACCATGGCACAAGGACCCAAGATGCGTCCGAAATTCCGAAGCATCTGGGGGAACTTTGCCATAACGCAACAGCCCCAAAAGTGGTGCATCGCTGAAGCTTACCTCAGAACTGACACAACTTCAGCGATGGGTAAAAATTTAGAGATGCTGCATCAGTTTTAATTGAAGTAAGCAGCCTAGTATGTGAGGGACAATGTGAAATGGTGGAATAGCACCTTGTACTACTTCACATTGATCCATGAATGTAGTGTAAGCAGTACGTTTTTCTGTCATATAACAGCAGGCATAGTCTTCTTATGTGTATGCGGAGACCTGAGTATGTTTGACATGGTGAGTGACAGTGTTATGAGAGTGAATACAAGTATATGGTGTAATGTAATGTGGAAATACATGTATACCCTACCTTATGTGTATACTTACCTGTTGTCCTTTGGAGTACGCAGACCTGGACTTGGACATAGGGAAATTAATTAACCATACATGACAGGGCAGGGTGCAAATGATTGCCGGATGAAGTGTCTCATCCGTCACAGTGCTTGCTGTATAAATGGCTAATTAAGGACTACGGATATCAATGAACCACGTTTCCATAGCCTTTGTAATAATTTAATTTAAGGGGACTTTTTTCTTCATATGATTTTTAAGTCCTGAAGATGGTCTCTTCGATGCTTGCAACCCGGACCAAAACGTTGACACACTCATTATTAATATTCCAATCCAATTGTGAGCAGTGGATCACTACTTATTGGACAATTCCTTTGACATTCTTTTGAGTGGGTTACATATAGATGGACGTATGAGGGACAGAACTCTGGTTGCACTATAAAATTCACAATGTCCATGTACATTTGAAGATCTTTGTTTGTGTACCCCTTGAAGTCGACCCTGGATATCTTCATACTTTTAAAAATAAAAGATCATTCTTGTCTTGATTTGCTTGATTGATTGTTATATCAATTAATATTTGTTTATTTAATTTTGATGTTACTTCTGAACAACCTAAAATCAGGAATCAACTTAAAAATACTTTGATTCAAATAAGTCCCTAGTTGGCATTTTTCACATGTTCTATCACTTCATGTCATGCTATCTTACCCCACTGCACGACGGAATTAGCTGAGTGACTGATACCAGGGCGCATATTTATCAACATTTTCACGCAGAGCAGCATGCCACGCTGCATGAAAGGGAAAGGGCAGGAATACGCAGTATTTAACATGCAGTGCATTCCTGTCCTTTCCATTGCGCTGGCATCCTTTTGGCTACCTCGCGCCAACGCAGGCACCCTTGCAACATGATGCAAGGGTGCTTGCTTTGCATACAGGATTGTTTTTGTGCAGGGAGATGCAGCTTTCTGCACATAAAAACCCTCTGAGGTGTGTTCCTCTTTCTATGTGTGTTGCAGTATGCAGCACACCTAAAAAGAGGAAAAAACAAGGCAAAATAAGGATATTTTGCTTCATTACGCCTCACCTGGGGAACCGTAGGATTTTGACACCTTACCAGATTTACCAGCATTGGTAAATCTGTGAATGCTCAAAAATCCATGGGGGGATGCATGGAAACACCTACCCTCTGCCCATGGAATGCCTCCTTGGAGCAGACTAGATTTATCAAGCCACTCAGGCCCATGCAAGGTGGCCTTGCGTGGCTTGTTAAATCTTACCTTAGTGTTGCGTCCCCTTGCACCCCCACCTTGCAGTAGCATATCATTAGCCTCCTCAGCCCCTGTGGCGTATGGGGGACCCTGGGGCTCCAGGAGGCCCCCTCAGCACAGTACACTGACTGGATCTGGCCCCTGGTCTGAGAGCTCCTGACTGGGTCCAGGGGAGCCCTCCATGTAGTTTGCAGGGTGGCCTCCTCAAGTTTTGTTACACCACTGCGACCTGCTTTGCTCAATGGTGATGCAACGCATTGTTAAATATGCCCCTAGCACTCCAGTGGACGGTCTGTCAACTGGACCATATTGTGTGGTGGGTGGCTCAGCTTAGAGTCTCCTAGGCTGCACTGAGGCCCAAGGTCAAATATGTTAATGGTACACATAATACTTCTTAGTATGATATTTAAGATTAGTATTTAAGGCCATCCACCGGACCGACAGTTCAAATAAAAGTCAACATTTCTATAAGGTATAGTTGTCAATCAGTCATTAATTGGAGAATGTGGCTTATCACCTATGAGGGTATCCTGACTCTGGGTGCTGGGTTTAGTTGAAGAGCCAGGTCTTGAGCATTTTCCTGAAGTCCAACAGCGAAGGAGATGTTTGGAGGTGGATGGGTAGGGCATTACAGGACTTGGCAGCAAGGTGAGAGAAGTAGTGTCCACTGTGGCTATGGTGGATCCACAGAGTTTAGTGCCTGGGAGAGGGAGGCAGAGTGGTTTGTGTATGCTGGTCCTTGGTCGTTGGGAGCTTTGTAGGCGTGTGTCAGTAGTTTGAATTGGCATCTCTTCTTGATGGGGAGTCAGTGAAGGTTTCTAAGGTGCTGGGTGAGGTGGGTCCATTTGGGCAGGTTGGGGAACAGTCTGGCCACTGAGTTTTGTCACAACTGGAGCCTTCTCTTAAGATCAATGGTGGTTCCTGCATACAGTGTCTTGCCGTAGTCCAGACGGCTGGTGATTAGGGCTTGCATGACTATTTTCCTGGTGCTTGAGGGGAACCATTTGAAGATTCTTTGGAGCATGTGAAGTGTGCAGATGCAGGCTAAGGAGACTGTGTTGATCTGTTGCTTCAGCGTGAGTTTGCTGTCCAGGATGATGGTGAGGTTGCAGGTGTGGTCTTTTGGTGTGAGGGTGGGTCTGAGTTCTGCGGGCCACCAGATGTCATTCCAAAGGTAGCCAAAGATCAACACGTCAGTCTAGTCTGTGTTGAGCTTCAGTCAGTTGTCCTTCATCCCAGTTGTGACACTCTTGTGGAAGTTTGTGTTCATTGTCGTGGAGTCCACTGAGAGCGACAGGATGAGCTGGGTGTCGTCTGCATAGGATATAATGTTTATTTCATGGGTTCTGTCAATGTCTGCTAGTGGCATCATGCTATATGTCGAAAAGGATGGGGATGAGGGATGAGCCCTGGGGGATGACGCCGATGGTGCTCTTGGGTTGTGAGGTGAAGGGGGGGGCAGATTCTCTGCATGCATCCCATGAGGAATTATGCAGTCCATCTGAGTGTGTCTTCTCTTATTCTGATCTTGTGCAGTCTCTTGATGAACATTCTGTGGGATATGGTGCTGAAGGCTGCTGAGAGCTCGAGGAGGATCAGGGCAGCAGATTCTCCTTTGTTAAATAGGGTGCAGATGTCATCTGTGGCTGCAATCAGAGTGGTCTCAGTGCTGTGGTTGGCTCGGAGTCCTGATTGGGATGGGTCTACCACGTTGCCATTTTTTCATAAGCATTTTGCTGTAATGCCTGGCAAAGCACAAACCTATTTTTTCTTTAGCAGGGAGAGTCTTTACTACATTCACCTCCAGACAAACCCAAAGGCAGTCTCAGAGGACATTCATCCTAGAAAAGTGCCACTTCAATCAAGGTAGCACTCTACTTCACTGGGATCCCTATATAATACAAACAGTTGGCCTAAATTGTATTTTGACATATCGCAGTGAGTGTTCAAAGACAAAGAAGTAAAGAGATTCACCCGTGGCAGGGATTGATGATCCAGCTGTCCTGCAGCCCTCCTCTCTGTCTCTGTCTCACTGGTCACCCAGGCAAGAAATAGCCAGGAGCCAACACTATGAAATAGAGACAATGGCTGCAGGTAATTATTTTTCGTACTTACACTGTGTGTCCCAATCTTCTTTCTGTGCCCAACCCCGACACACCTCTTAGAGCTCAGAAGTCATGTACTTGCAGCACAGAGGACTTAAGAAGTCCCAAATAACTATTTTAGGTGGCACAGCTTCTAAAGGTGGCATACCTGAGACTCTAATCAGGATAATTGATAGCCTTACTTGCATAATTGTTATCCCTTCTGTCTGTATTGGTGTTAATTGAGCACATTAGCAATCATTGCTAGTGTAATTATGACTTAGCTTAAATTGATCTAGGCTGGCATGAGTCATACAGCCTGGCTTTTTAGGTTGACTCCTATGGTATAATTATCTTGACTGCAGAGATTGATACAGCAATTGTAACAATCATTGAGACCTAACTATAATTATCCTGGCTGGCATGGCTGAAGCTGTAAAACATAGTGTTCTGGTTGCCACAAACGAAACCTGGCATTAAATAGTGCAGGAAGCTAAGCAATGTTTTTTTTTTGATTTGTAATGGAATATTTAATGCAAACTAATATGTAATAAAAAATGTATTACATTTTTCTGTGCTGGTATTTGGTGTACTCCTATGATTGCCATTCATATGGAGATCTTCAGAGGGTGCCATAGTACAAAGCTAGTCAATAGAGATAATGGTGTTGCTCAAATGTCACATTGCACAAGACATTTCTCTTGTCTCTTTTACATGTTCTGTGGACAACGGGCTTGTGGGTTCGATGTGTAAGGATATAACCTAGTGAATGATTTTTCTACACACTGGATGAGAAACGGCCAGGGGTTAAAATCTCTAGAAGGAACACATCTTCTCATGCTGTATGTCAAGTATGTTAACTATTTGTCACTATTTCTTACACTGTCTCTAACCTCCTCAGGTCGTATACACTGGTCATACTAGATAAACTAAAGAGATCAGTTGTCTCATAACTGACCAATGCTTCTGTGTGACGTGTGATGTTTGCTCTGAGGGTCTGAAGTTTCCAGAGCATTACCCAGCTGTGTAATTTCCCAGCTTCATACCACTTTTCCAGTTGTTTTAATTGTGGTTCTCGGATTGGTGTGGATGGTCATTGTGGAGAAGTCTTTGCTAATTACGTGGCTTAGATGCAATGCAACTGACAAAGCCCTTGAGCTCCACAGAACTAAAAGTAAGTGTACAAGAAATATAAGTCCCTGCAGTTTCCATGTCTTGGTTTAAAAAGTTGAAAAGTGACCTTTTTGCATGCCAGTGCCTTCGATTGTGATATGGCTCCAAACGTTTGCTGAGAGGTACAGACGCAAAAGTAATTGACAAAGTCGACAGGTTTGATGCTGACAGGGACTAAAAAATACCTGCGGCAGAGCAAAACAAGTAGGGCTAGGTGGTCTGTTCATGGTTATAAAAAGATTGTATGTTATGATCCTAACAATTAAGCCTGGAAAGCACCATCTGAAGAAAGGATGCCCAGCATAACACCACTGCGATGATTACTCCTATACTTTGATTCCTTGCTTCAAGGCAGCCTGAAAAATAGGATCCCGCTGTATTACTGCTAGAGTGTCCAAGACTGCTGGAAAATGGGTTATTGGTAAGGGCAGGTAAGTACTTACACTTAGCAACAGGCCACTAACCTCCACTTAAGTCCAGTTAGGTCTCAGTAAATTAAATCTAGCTCAATCCTTGGTAGCTTGGCAATGAGCAACAAGGCTTAACTTAGGAGAAAAAGCGTAAAGCATTCAAATATCACAAAACAGTAATTAAATAAAACACAGGAAACTGTTTAAAAATCCAAAATCCATTTATAAAAATAGTTTATATTTTTATCTTTAAAATGACACAAAAACGAATAAAATCGGATAAGAGGAACCGGAGAAATGAATTTTTAAAGAATTATTGTTTTCTAGCGCCTAGAAACAAAAAGCGACAATCTGGTCATCTGGTCATACCTCGACCGGGCAAAGTCAAAGTTTAAAGCCGACCGCGATGGAGCCCGGCTCAGCTACAGCCCACAGGAGGCCTCAATCAAAAGTTTATCTTAGGACTTAGTCGTTTTTCTGAAGATTTTCTTCAGCGGGACAAACCTGCCAGTCCAATCCGACCTCCTGGAACTCTTCTTCGGATACGCGTCGCGGGAGCCCTCGGTGGAGATTTTTACCTTCGGACTTAGTTGTTTTTTCGAGGTGAAAATCCTTCGACCGGGGCAAACCTGGATATTGATCCGACCTCCTTGCAGCCCTCCTCGGATACGCTGGCTGGGAGGTCCCGGTCAACTTCCTACGTTCAGACTTAGGGGGTCATTACAACCCTGGCGGTCTTTGACCGCCAGGGCTGTTTTGGAGGAAGCACCACCTACAGGCTGGCGGTGCTTCCAGGAGAGTTACGACCGCAGCGGAAGCGCCGCGGTCGCACCGCCGGGACTGGCGGTTTCCCGCCACATTGGTCCCGGCGGTTTAAATCCCCTAGGGCAGTGCTGCTTGCAGCACTGCCCAGGGGATTACGAGTCCCCCTCCCGCCAGCCTTTTCATGGCGGTAAGATCCGCCATGAAAAGGCTGGCGGAAAGGGGAGTCATGGGGCCCCTGGGATGGGCAGAGCTGGGGCCCCCTGCCACGGCCCTATAGAGCTTTTCACTGTATGCTATGCATACAGTGAAAAGCGCGACAGGTGCAAATGCACCCGTCGCACAGCCGCAACACCACCGGCTCCATTTGGAGCCGGCTCCCGTGTTGCAGGCGAGATCCCCGCTGGGGTATTTTCGTGAATTTCACGTAGGGGGAGCGACCCTTTAGGCATGGGTCGTTCCCCTGGGGGGCAAATTTATTTTAGGCCATTTCTGCCCCCTTGGGGGGCTGGTCAGCCTATTTTAATTAGGCCGATCTGCCGCCTAGGGGGGCAGAAACCACTAGGCACCGGGGATTTTTTGTTGTTGTTTTACAGATAGGGAGCGACCCCTTAGGCAAGGGTCGCTCCCCTGGAAGGGCGAATTCTATTTAGGCCATTTCTGCCCGTTTTGGGGGCAGATCGGCCGATTTTAGGTCAATCTGCCCCCAAAGGGGGCAGAAACCGCTAGGCACCAGGGATCTTTTTTTTTGCGCCGTCACGCAAGGGGAGGCAAGGGTCGCTCCCCGTGGGGGATGGGGGGCAAATTTATTTTAGGCCATTTCTGCCCCCCCTGGGGGCAGATCGGCCTATTGTTATTAGGCTGATCTGCCCCAAACCTCTAGGCGCCAGGGCAAATTTTTTTTTTGTTTGTTTGTTTTTTAAGCGATGGGGAGCGACCCATTAGGCAAGAATCGCTCCCCTGGGGGGCAAATTGTATTTAGACCATTTCTGCCCCCCTTGGGGGTCAAATCGGCTGATTTTAGGTCGAGGCAGAAACAACTAGGCACAGGGATTTTTTTGTTTTTGCGCCAAGGTCACGCAGGGGCGGCCCCGAAGGGCAGGGGTCGCTCCCCAGGGGGGCAATTTTATTTTAGGCCATTTCTGCCCCCCCCTGGGGCCGGCTGAGCTAGAGGCCAAAATCCACAGGTAGGCACTTTGCAAAAAACACCTCTGTTTTCTGTGAAAAAATGTGATGTGTCCACGTTGTATTTTGGGTCATTTCCTATCGTGGGCGCTAGACCTACCCACACAAGTGAGGCACCATTTTTATCGGGAGACATGGGGGAACGCTGGGTGGAAGGAAATGTGTTGCTCCTCTCAGATTCCAGAACTTTCTGTCACCGAAATGTGAGGAAAATGTGTTTTGTTAGCCAAATTTTGAGGTTTGCAAAGGATTCTGGGTAACAGAACCTGGTCAGAGCCCCACAAGTCACCCCATCTTGGATTACCCTAGGTCTCTAGTTTTCAAGAATGCACAGGTTTGGTAGGTTTCCCTAGGTGCCGGCTGAGCTAGAGGCCAACATCTATAGGTAGGCACTTTGCAAAAAACACCTCTGTTTTCTGTCAAAAAATGTGATGTGTCCACGTTGTGTTTTGGGCCATTTCCTTTCGTGGGCGCTAGGCCTACCCACACAAGTGAGGTACCATTTTTATCGGGAGAAGTGGGGGAATGCTGGGTGGAAGGACATTTGTGGCTCCTCTCAGATTCCAGAACTTTCTGTCACCGAAATGAGAGGAAAAAGTGTTTTTTTGGCCAAATTTTGAGGTGTGCAAAGGATTCTGGGTAACAGAACCTGGTCAGAACCCCACAAGTCACCCCATCTTGGATTCCCCTAGGTGTCTAGATTTCAAAAATGCGCTGGTTTGCTAGGTTTCACCAGGTGCCGGCTGGGCTAGAGGCCAAAATCCACAGGTAAGAACTGTTTTCTGTGAAAAAATGTGATGTGTCCATTTTGTGTTTTGGGCCATTTCCTTTCGTGGGCGCTAGGCCTACCCACACAAGTGAGGTACCATTTTTATCGGGAGACTTGGGGGAACGCTGGGTGGAAGGAAATTTGTGGCTCCTCTCAGATTCCAGAATTTTCCGTCACCGAAATGTGAGGAAAATGTGTTTTTTAGCCAAATTTTGAGGTTTGCAAAGGATTCTGGGTAACAGAACCTGGGCAGAGCCCCACAAGTCACCCCATCTTGGATTCCCCTAGGTCTCTAGTTTTCAAAAATGCACAGGTTTGGTATGTTTCTCTATGTGCCGGCTGAGCTAGAGGCCAAAACCTACAGGTAGGCACTTTGCAAAAAACACCTCCGTTTTCTGTCAAAAAATGGTATGTATCCACGTTGTGTTTTGGGGCATATCCTGTCGCAGGCGCTAGGCCTATCCACACAGTGAGGTATCATTTTTATCGGGACACTTTGGGGGAACGCTGGGTAGAAGTTAATTTGTGGCTCATCTCAGATTCCAGAACTTTCTGTCACCGAAATGTGAGGAAAATGTGTTTTTTTAGCCAAATTTTGAGGTTTGCAAAGGATTCTGGGTAACAGAACCTGGTCAGAGCCCCACAAGTCACCCCATCTTGGATTCCCCTAGGTCTCTAGTTTAAAAAAATGCACAGGTTTGGTAGGTTTCCCTAGGTGCCGGCTGAGCTAGAGGTCTAAATCTACAAGTAGGCACTTTGCATAAAACACCTCTGTTTTCTGTCAAAAAATGTGATGTGTCCACGTTGTGTTTTGGGGCATTTCCTGTCGTTGGCGCTAGACCTACCCACGCAAGTGAGGTACCATTTCTATCGGGAGACTTGGGGGAACATAGAATAGCAAAACAACTGTTATTGCCCCTTGTCTTTCTCAAAATTTTTTCCTTCCAAATATAAGAGAGTGTGTAAAAAAGACATCTATTTGAGAAATGCCCTGTAATTCACATGCTAGTATGGGCACCCCGGAATTCAGAGATGTGCAAATATCCACTGCTCCTCAACACCTTATCTTGTGCCCATTTTGGAAATACAAAGGTTTTCTTGATAGCTATTTTTTACTCTTTATATTTCAGCAAATGAATTGCTGTATACCCGGTATAGACTGAAAACCCACTGCAGGGTGCAACTCATTTATTGGCTCTGGGTACCTAAAGTTCTTGATGAACCTACAAGCCCTATACATCCCCGCAACCAGAAGAGTCCAGCAGATGTAACGGTATATTGCTTTCAAAAATCTGACATTGCAGGAAAAAGTTAAGAAAAATTGCAGTTTTTTTCACCTCAATTTCAATATTGTTTTTTTTCAGTTGTTATTTTTCGTAGGAAACCCTTATAGGATCTACACAAATTACCCCTTGCTGAATTCAGAATTTTGTCTACTTTTTAGAAATGTTTCGGTTTCTGGGATCCAGCATTGGTTTCATGCCCATTTCTGTCACTGACTGGAAGGAGGCTGAAAGCACAAAAAATCGTAAAAATGGGGTATGTCCCAGTAAAATGCCAAAATTGTGTTGAAAAATTGGGTTTTCCGATTCAAGTCTGCCTGTTCCTGAAAGCTGGGAAGCTGGTTATTTTAGCACTGCAAACCCTTTGTTGATGCCATTTTCAGGGAAAAAAAACACAAGCCTTCTTCTACAGCCCCTTTTTCCCATTTATTTTTAAAAAATGAAATTTTCACTGTATTTTGGCTAATTTCTTGGCCTCCTTCTGGGGAACCCACAAAGTCTGGGTACCTCTAGAATCCCTAGGATGTTGGAAAAAAAGGACGCAAATTTGGCGTGGGTAGCTTATGTGAACAAAAAGTTATGAGGGCCTAAGCGCGAACTGCCCCAAATAGCCAAAAAAAGGCTCGGCACAGGAGGGGGAAAAGGCCTGGCAGCGAAGGGGTTAAGGTTCTTTTGGGGTACACAGCTCACCCCATGGTTCCAGATGCTCTGAAATGATCCTTGGGGGTGTGGACTACAACTCCCAGAATGCACCTGGCGCAAACTCCTTTTTGGCCACTGGACAGTGTTCAGCTGGTTGGTTTCTTCAGGAATTGGTGCAGGGGACTCTGGTTAGCAATTTTTCACCTGTAGCAAACAGGGAGTCCCTCCTTGAACAAGTTGAAGCCAGGCAAAGTCCTTCTTGTGGTGAAGCCCAAGTGTGCAGCTGGTGCAGTCCTTCAGAGTGCAAAGTCCAGGTGCAGGCCAGGGGTCCAGCAGGGCAGTACTTCTTTGCCTGTAGTTCTTCCTTGTTTGAATCTGATGGGGATCTGAGGTGTGGGTCCAGGTCAGCCAGTTTTAACCCTGCTCCTGGGTGAAAAACAGGGGGGTCCTTGGTCTCCAATCAGGGGCAGGGTCCTTCCCCCTGTGATGATCACTTCCTGGGAAGTGTGGCAAAAATCTACCACAGGGAGCAACATTCCTCAAAAATCCATCATGGCTGGAAATTATGTTTGGAGGTTACATCTGTCTGAGCCCACCCATTGGTGTGGCTAAAAATCCTAAACACACCCCTCTCCTGCCCTCTCCTAATCTAATCAAGGGGGCACCTAATTGTCTGGGTTTGCAGGATGTGGGGGTGTTGCTGGGTTGCTCCAAATGTCCTTTTCTGCCTTTAAAGACCAGTTTGGCAGCCCTCCCCCTTCCTGCCTCACCATTTGCTGAGGGGAGATCTCCTCCCACAGGCACATCTCTTTGTGTGGAGCCAGGCCACTTCACACCTCATCAAGGCAGCCTGGCCAGGCTGCCAGAGGCTGGCCAATCAGAGCACAGCAGCAAAAACACTGCAGGGCTGAAGTTGTCAACTTTTCAGGTAAAGTTTAAAACTCTTTACCTGAACAAGTTATATTAAATCCAACAAATGGACATTGTGGGATTTATTATAACAATTAATTTGATACCAAACATCTGGTATCTGTTACTTAAGGGGACTTTAATTTTTTTTAAATAAAGTCTCCCCATTCTAGCCTATGGAGGCCATTCACTACAATGAGGGAAAAACAAATGTGGCTGTTTTTACCTCACCAGGGCTTATAAAACTATTTTTATAAGGTCCCTGCTTATAGTTACATGGCACCCAGCCCTAGGGGCACATAGGGCACAACTTAGGGGTGATTTATAAGTACAAATAAGGTAGTTTAAGACTTTGGAACTATTTTTAATTCCAAAGTCAAATTTGCATTTAGTTTAAAAGCAGCCAGCAAGGCAGGCCTGCCTTTAAAATGACACTGGCCACCTCAGCAGTGCACCTATGGGTGCACTACCTATGCTGGGGTCCCTAAAGCTCCATGCCCTACCATATACTAGGGACTTATAGGTAGGTTGACTTAGCCAATTATAATTAGCCTAATTTGCATACTGATTTTACACAGAGCACAGGCCCTGGGACTGGTTAACAGTACCCAGGGCACCATCAGAGTCAGGAAAACAACAGCAAAAATTGGAAAATGGGGGCAAAACGTTAGGTGACCTCTGCAATCAGCCCTGTTCTCTCACAAAGACCATTGTAATGGGTATGATAAAAACACACTAATAGATCCTCACGTCAAGTAATTTAAATGACCTTTCCTGGGTAGATTCATTTAAAAGATGGCCAAAGAATACATTTCAATGTATATAGAGAACAACAAACTGTTTGGTGCAAGGCAGCCTGGTTTTTACCTACACCACTGAGCAAAACATCTACAGATATCTGTGAAGTGCTCTTGTTGGTCATGGATTCATGGATAACTGGCAGCCAGCAGCTCTCAGTCAAATAACCAGTTTACAATTATTGACGATTTCTTGACTAGATGAATCATCTGGAATGTCAATCTAAGTGTACATTTAAGTAAGATTGTTGATTTTTGATTCAGGAAATAGGCTTTTTTCATTTTAGTTACTTTATCATTGCAAGCGTTCCGTTATTCAGGTGGATGTACTAATGCGACATGTCCCAGGTTCTCCTGTGCTTAAAAACAAGCAGCGCATTCACTATCTAGCTGAGAATCTGTGCATAGACGTCGATTCATCGAAGTACCAGAGACGTAGGAAATTACATCTTGGGCCGCCCAATACCATCACGTGGCTGACTCCCATCTTTAGACTTGCAACAGCCTCCTATTTGCTGTTCTGCTGCTCGATTAACAAAGTTCTTTGTGCACCATGTAATACTTAGATGCACAAAAGCATCATTTACAAGTTTAAATTCACACCGTATTTCACAGAATGCAGATTCACACACACAAAGGGCAAGTTCTCACTTCCCACTCAAAATAGAAAGTGGGAAGGAACTCTTCCAAAACTGATGCAAGTGTTGGGAATATTTCCATGTGGAAGAGCAAAACAGGTAAACTGTAAAAACTCTAATGTGTTACATGCCCACATTTGGAAATATACATTTACCGCATTCTCCAGTCTCTAAATTTACGGGCTTGTGAGGACTCCTTGACAGCTGCATTAGTTAAAGTTATCCAAGTCTACTGCTGGAATTCATTGTGAATTTTAAGGAATTTTGAAAAGTGCTCCATGTACAAGGAAAAACCAACGCGAACAAAGTTCTAACTTTCAACCTTTCTTTCTATTTCATAGTGATTTTGAAAAGACTAGACTTCTGGACTCATGCAATAAGTTACTCAATGCCACTGTTACACATTATTTGGGTTCAAATAATGCTAACCTGGTGTTCCCAGCGACTCTTATGCAGCTTTCCTGTACCAATCACTATAGCCCTGTAAAGCAGAATGAATCCTTCCCCTTCCCGATGGTCTTTTTGATAAAGCTTGTAACATATTTTAAATTGATACAATTACAGTCACCTACTAAAGCAAAGAGATTTAGCTCAAGGTAGAGCATCGCGTTTCGTCACTTAATTTGTACAGTCATCAATTTGCATAGTCCCTTTTCTTTTTTCTATTAACTACAACTTTGAAGGATAGCTTATCTATTCTTATGTTGCATTAGCGCCATTACCACTTTTTAGTTTTGTGCTTAAAGCCGTTTTGCAAAACACACAGTGAAAAATTACAATTGATCAGAACAGCACAATGGTGGGTAAGACCACAGGGGACCAGTTGTTCGTGCTATATAATGCAAAGTCTTTCACCCTGGAAGAGAACTTCAGAATGGTTGTCCAAATGCTGGTCCTGTCTCTCCTCATTGAAAGTATTTCTCAAATCTCCCATGTCTCAATGAAATGCCCCTGAGGAGGTTTCTTCCATTGATGGTAAGACTGATAAAAGACCACAGAAATTCAACAAGATATAATTATCACTTAGAAGCCTCCATTGGCTACCTATGCCCTTGCGCATCACCTTCAAGAGTTGCTGTTTGGTCCGCACAGCTTTAAACAGGAGCAGCCACTCATACCTGACTTGAAGGATTAAGACATCTGACAATACTGTCAGCAGCAGCAAAGCCATCCTAGAATTCAGAAGTTGGAGAACAGAAAATAACAGATTCCAGGCATTCTCTTGTTCTGTGCAAAGGATATGGAACAAACCAGTCGTCCTTAAATTGGTCTTCCCTCAAACTTGTTGTCTACCCTCTCCTCACTGTGTGTAATTTACCACTGCTAACCAGTGCTAAATTACTAGGAGTCACTCCCTAAAACATGATAAAATTGGCATACACTTGATTGGAATATTTAATTTACTTATATGTCCCTAGTGAATTTGTATACCATATACCAAGGGCTGATAAATTAAATGCTACTAGTTCACCTGCAGCACTTAATGTGATACCCACATAAGTAACCTCTTAAACATGTCTCAAGCCTGCCATTTGAAGCCTGCATGCGGTTACAAACTTCCATTTCGACTCATCTTGGCCCTAAAACTCCCCTTTTGTTTCATGAAAGTCATCCCCAAGGTAGGCTCTAAACAGCCAATAAGGCAGGGTGCATTGTATTTAAAAAGTTGGACATGTAACTGTTAAGTTTTACATGTTCTGATAATGAAGAAATCCTAAATCCATTTTTACTACTGTGAGGCCTTCTTCTTCCCTAGGATAACACTGGGTTACCATATTACATTTAATAAGTGATAATGTTTTGTTTACGTTCAAGTAGAAATATAATCTTTGGTGTCTAGAGAATTGTAATTTTGAAATCCTCTTTAATGGTAAAGTCGAATTTTAAGTCACAATTCTTTAAATGGCACTTTTAGAAAGTCAGCATTTTCTTGCCCTACATTTCTGGTGACTGCAACCCGTTTTCTGTGTCACATGACTATGTGGAGTTAGCAGCTGGCCTTTGTGTATGCCTTCAAGGTAGCCATATGGTAGAGGGACTGGGTGTTGGCTGAACGGGCAAACCAAAGCAGGATGGGCGGGGCTGAGCTGTATACAACCTTACTTGCATTTCAACAACACTCCGTCTTCTCACACACAAAGGATTTCAGACCAGCCTATTGTGACCTCAGGCAGTCTGGGACCCAGGCAGGGACAGGAAATTCCAGACACTCCTGTGAGGAAGGGGAGAAATAGGGGGTGGAGGCTCCTGAAGTTTCTTCCACATTGGCATCAGGTATAAAAATAGGACCCTCAGACCCACTCTTCAGTTCACTTCTAGATCTGTGAAAGTACTCTCAAAGGAGTGTCCTACTGCCTGTGGCCTGCTGTGCACTTCAGAGTAATGCCCTGCTTCACGTAGAAGCCTACCTTGCTGCCTGAAGCCTGTCCAGTACCCTTAGAGGACTGCCCTGGTGCTTAGGACCTTCTTTTCTGCTTGAACCAAGGACTTCCAAAGTGATTCCAAGGACTAACTGGCTGATTTCCGATCAGTGTCTCATGAACAGACAAGGCTCCAACCATCTGGAGCCCACACCTAGACCCAGCCTGAGAGAACCCTAGCATTCCAAGTGGTGCCCCTCCAGTCCTGAACCCTTGAAAGTGGTGGTAAAGGTGCATAGAGAGCCCTAATCCAAAACCTGGGATTTAAGGACTTTTCTGCCAAATAGTGCTCTGAGAACTGACAGGAGACCAGGACCAACCTGCTCACCTATCTGCCCAAGGTGCATCGCCGTTTGGCCTGACTTCACGGCTCTCGCTGTGGTCTCCACAGCAGCTGCAAACTTGTTCAGCAGTTTCTTGCAGAAGGAATATTCAGCCTTGTGGAACCCTTGTCTGCTATAGACTGCAGATTCGCCCCACTGGAGATTTTTGACTTCCCAAAAAGAGACTAAGAGCCTGATTTAGATGTTGGAGGATGAGTTACTCCATCACAAAGGTGATGGATTTTCAATCCACTGAAATCTAAATCCCAGAGGCTTTGATGGGATTTAGGATTTGGCAAACGGGATATCAGTAACTTGTCTGGCAGTATCTAAATCTGGCTCTAAGTTGGAACTAAGAAATCTTCACTGTGACTTTTTCTATCAGTTTGCTGATGACAACGCCTCCTCCTTTCTTGAAAACATTTTTTAAGTCAGAAAATAAACAGAGATCAGGCCCAATCAAATTCATGTATCTGAACCATGATCCATTGCAGTTGGCTATAACTTTTGACGTTGCCCAGGTCTTGCACAACTAGATGTCCGAGTTCAACGCTTTGACCTTTAATGCACTATTGTACACTTTAAACTTTATTAATTCATAATTTCAGTTTTACTTATTTGATTTTTGTTATTTTGGTGTTGAATAATTTATTAAAATGTACTCTATATTTCTAAATTGGTGTGGAATTTATCTTGTGTTGTGTTTTAATTTTATTGCTGTTTTAGTGCTGAATAGATACTTTATACATTGCCTCTAAGTTAAGTCTCCCTGCTTTTGTGACAAGTGATCAGAGGGTTAAGCATAGGTTAATTTAGTGAAATGTTGCGCTTCACTCTGATAAGGATTGTGAATTGTGGTTGTTGCTTGGATATGGTTTCCCCATCCTCAAGCAACAATCCAATTTCTCACACCATCCCAACAGAAATTTATAAGTTCTCTCTTGTGTCCATTTCAGAAATCATAGTTAAAATCTCCTCTTCAAGCAACATCTAGCATACAGGTGGCCTTGCAGCTCTCTCGATTTAGCTAGCACACAGTGTCATCTTTACACCTCCCAAGTCCAGATTAATTCTCTAGCAACTCCGTCACCACTCCTGCCCCATCCCTTTCTCCTAGCCCCTCCCACCTACATGCCTCATACTAATATCCCTCCTCCCTGATCATTTTATCTTGTGCACAGAGCTTGCTACTGGTTAGTGATGAAAACGTTCACAGTTGATCAAGTGCAAACAAAATGACTACATATTATTTCCAAGTTATGGCATTGTAGTTGACATTATTACCTAAACGTTGTTGTAATTCATGTACCAAGGTAAGACATTCTTTGATATAGATTGGCCTTTCACGCCTGCGACTTGCATCAGTAAAAGATTTTCTGCAACTGGAACCTTATGCAATGCACACTTTTCAGAAAGAAGGAACTTCTTTGTGCAGCATCACGGAATCCGTCAGAAAGCAGAGAACACTCTATCTTATGGTACCTTCTGATGAAAGGCCACCTCACTCATCCAAAATCTAGTGACTTTCTTAGGTATTTGTACCACCTGCATCTATGGATGATCCATCACACTGGCAACAGAAGAGTTTGGATTTGTTCTGCCTGTATTTCAGGGTCTCAGTGTCCAAGATGATAAGTCTAAGCAGCATGAAATTTCGTCTCTTTTCTGGAAATTTCAGAAATGCTACAAGGTGCTCATCCTGGCCCTGGCACCGAAAGATGACCTTTCCTACTAAAGCAGACAAGTCATACTGGCTTTAAATGCATATGTGCCTCTTGGGTCCCAGAGGGTCTGACTTTTAGGAAATAAATATAAACTACATTACTATCATCGCACACGCGCCACTTTCACAAATACGAATATTACTTATCTTATCAATGCGGACATTTTATCAGTTCTACCAACTGTGATCTTATCGGATTTAAGGGAAAAGTACTTGCGATCCTCTTTCGTTGCTGCTAACATCCGGGCTGTGCAACAAGCTAATGAACACTGCTTTACCTCTAAGGACTATCAATTGATTATGAAACTCATTTTTTATTTTATTTTTCTCTTATTTGTTTACGAAACTATGAATCAAATTGAACTCAGAGGATCTCTCTTTAGATTTCTAATTTATTTTGTCATGTGTTTAAATTGCTGTTTTTAACATGTCGTTTTATTTGTTCAAGCGAGTTGCTTATTTTCAATGTTTCTTACCGTCATTTATTTATTTTCTATGCAATAAACTTCCCTTCACTTAAAAAACACCGTATTCTCACCACCACAAGAAATCTGAAGCAAGCGGACACCTTTCAAGCATCAGTAAACTATCATAATATGAGGCATATCCACAAGGAAGTGGCGCACCAGCTATGATGCACCACTTTTCTTGTGCCCCCCCCCGCATCCCCTAACGTCACCATAGTAGTGCTGCATTGCCAATACAGTGCATCGCGGTGCATGTTAGCACAATAGCGTCAAATTTTTGGATGCTTTTGTGGCGCATTGGTCAACTAGTGCCAAAAATTATGGCGCTAGTCCAGCAATGCGTGGGGAGGCCCTTTGGAAGCAATGGGAGCATTACTTTAACGCCGGCCTTGGCAGGCAATAAAAATGACGAGAAAAATGGTGCCGTGAAATCTCGTAAATTTCCCTGCGCCATTTTTCCGGGCATCCTAATGGGAGAACGTCTCCTTACATACATTATGCCTGGCGCAGGCATATTGTGGCACAAGGGGTTATAAAGTAAATCTGGTGTAGGAAAATAGGCCTCCATGACGCCACTTTAGTGTAAAAGAATTATGCTAGGGCGGCACAAGGCGGCTCAATTGGCTTGTAAATATGCCTCTATGTATTTAAGAGACAGACTTCCGTTTCTATACTAAACTGTGAGCAACGCAAGTCCAGCACTTTTGGTTGAGTACATTTTCAATTACAATATTCTACTTAACATTACAAAAGAGTCGTTTGTAGTGTACATTATGTTTCCCAAAACCCTTGAAAGCAGGCGGCACGTCCTCTCTTTTCGCCTTTTCATAATTTATGTATGACGAGACATTCATGGCCTACAACAGTTATTCCTAATTAGATGGATCGCTCATTGTGTATTTCCCGGCAGAACCTACAGCTGGCTGTTAGCGGTAGAGAATCATGGAGCTGTGTGCTACTGTCCTGATAAAACAGAGCTCGAGGCTACTGTCCTGATAAAACAGAGCTCGAGGCGCAAACACAATGCAGTGGGGAGCACATGTGGACTATGATTTCAAATAACCACGAAGCATCGCGAATCCAAGAAGAAACTGATCCCCTTTGAAAATCAGCCTTTTTCTTTTCAGCATACAGGCACTGTTATTAACAGCGGGAAAAATTATTGATAATGCATATGATAGAATACAATCACACAGAAGCAAGGATCAAACAGGGACACTTGCAATGAATATGTCCACACATAGACCGCCACACAATCAGACACGAATGTACATGAATCGCCAGCGGTGTAGGAGGCCATCCACACTGACGAACTGACATGTAGACGCACATATACATATTAACACACATGCAAGTACAGGCTGATAACACAAGCATTGACACACAAAAGACAAACAGGTATGGCAGAAAAATGAAAAAGTAGGCTGATGGGTCAATAGCTAAATGAGGATGGATGCATACCTTGATGGATAGATAAATTGGGCAGGGGCATACATAGATGAGTGGTAGGTTGGGTTAAACTTGAATAAAATATAATTGCTTTTTATAATGTTAACAATTTGACATCCTTTTCTTTTCCTACTTTCAAAAGATGTTATAATATTCACTATGTTGTCATTTGGTTAGAACTAGTGCTGCAACAGTGCTTACAAATTACTTTTTCTGTCGTCTTTGTTTTTCTACTCTGAGAACATTCTTCAGAAGTCAGTCTTCGATTGTTTTGTCTGAAACAACTAAATGTAAACCCTTCAAGAATCGAACTGGCTACTATATGATACCTAGTGTACAGGGGCGTAGGACAGGCTTCCTCAGATCGCAAACCTTCAGGGGTAGCCATTCAGTCCAAGACTAATGAATATCTGTGAAATATGGGAGATGTTGGTGCCCCTCATAAAATTCTGCAGGGGGGCATCATTTTGCATTATGCCACTGCTTCTGCCTCAAAACCTGTTTTTCTGGGGTATATGTAAGCTTGAGTCCAAATGCCTGTGCAGCATGAGAGACCCTTTTCTTCTCTTCCACATCCTCAAGCCAGGACTTTTCAAGGAAGAGGTGCCTGAGAGCAGAGATATAGTTCCAACCTCTTCTGCAACCATGCTTGGAAATCATAAGTAAAACAAAGTGAAAATCAAGCATGGCTTGCTGCACCATCAAAGTGTGCCTTGAAACCCAGGAATGGTCATCACGCTGTTCCATTCACAGGAATTACATCATAGCCAGGTACCTTGTAAGATTGCTCTTCACACAGTGCATACAAATGGGAATGGCCCTATCTGCAGGGTCATCCCGGGACTTTTTGCAATCCTCCTTGACATTTTCTGACCTTGTTTTTGTTTTCTTTAAAAGTCTGTGCACTTTACCACTGCTAACCAGTGCTAAAGTGCTTGTGCTCTCTACCTAAACATGATAGCATTGTCAGATCCATAAATTTCATATTTAATTTAATAGTCCCTAGTAAAGTGCGCTATAGATACCCAAGGCTTGTAAATTAAATGCTACTATTGGGTCTGTAGCACTGATTTTGCCACCCATTTCAGTAGTCATTTAAACATGTCTCAGGCCTGCCACTTCAGAGCCTGTGTGTGCAGTTTTAAACTGCCATTTTGACCTTGGTTTCTCTAACATATGTCACCCTTAAGGTAGGCCCTAGTTAGCCCAAAGGGCAGGGTGCAGTGACTTTTAAAGGTTGAGTATGTACGGTTTAGTTAAACTGCTGTGGAGCCATTTTAGCTATTTCTACATGCATGTTATTTTAACACACTAGGCCAAGCCGTAGTGCACTCTAACCTAGATATATTTTATTCAGCTTTATTTTATTATTGTTACAATAGCAACTTTTACGGTCTTGTTTTATTTCTGTTTATCTAGCTGTTTTGCCTAGGCCAGCACTCTGTTGTCAAACAAGACATTCTTGCTCACTCTGTGCTTCTTCCAAGGCTACAGCAAGGGACATTGCCGGTGAACGTGGTATAAGTTTAATTTCTGACATTCGTAGAAAACACACATCCTTACGCAGGGACATTTTCTCAGACACTTTCCTGTCCCTTACACGTTACAGGGAGATTCCAGCCAGAGAACCACGTCTGTATGCTGATTGCTGAATGCTTTGCTACTGCTGCATTGCAGACCACATGCCTTTGCTCAGGTATGGGGGACGATGTCTTCCCAGGGGAACCTGAAGGGTAGAATCAGAGCTTAACACACTGTGCTCTATTATAGCCTAGGTAGGAGTTAGTCTACTGACTGTAGTGACAATATGGTAGCGTTATTCTTATGCTTCACTCTCCTTTTCACAATTTTAATACTGTCATCCTGTGTCGTCCTGGTTATTGCAGCTTAAGCTTTGCTATCTACGATGCAGTTGCTTCATTAAAAACATTATTGAAACATATACTGCCTCTGTTTGTCATTGTATATATGAGACTAATGTAACTGAGAGAAACTGATGAGACCTGAGTGACCACTGCTTCCCTGAGAAACCAATTATGTCATGCGCTCGGCTGCCCAGTCATCCCTGCCCTTAGGTAGAGATGAGGCACTGCTAGTTAGCCGGAGCAAAACCCGGATTGGAGTGACAGGTGTCACCTGCAGCGGGTTAGACTTAGTCTCCCACACCGCGGACGATTCTGCCACTTAAAATCCAGTAGTCTCATTAGAATAATGAGAGCCTACGTGACAAAACATGTCCAGGTTGTGAAAAACTCTTACATTCATTTTCACTGTTGCAAGGCCTATCTCCCACCAGTTAACATTGGATGTGCCTTATAACATATTTAAAGTGTAATTTCCAGTTGGGAGGAGATAGAATTGTGACGTTTGGTGTCTCTGGACTCACAATTTGAAATCACAACTGTGGGTGAAGTCAGATTTTAAATTGTAAATCTGAAAATGCCACTTTTAGAAAGTTGCCATTTTCTTACTTTAACCATACTGTGCCACTGCCTGTCTCTGAGTAAATGTCTGCGATTGATGACCGTTGGGCTTCGTGCCATACCTCTAAACAGTTACACATCAAGGGAGCTTAGGTGTGACATTTGCATCCCGATGGCCCATCACCCAGGCTGAAGGTCTTCCTGGGCTAGAGGGGTGGGAGGAGCTGACACTCACACCTGAATAGGGTTGTACCTCTCTTCATACAAAGAGTTGCATATTCCCCTGTAGCGCGTCTGGAGTCAGGGAAGGAAGGGAAGTTCAAAGTCCTCTTTGATGTCTCCGCCACTTCAGAGACACATTTTGGTATAGGTACTAGAACTCTGACACCCCTAGTTTAGTTCACTTTTGGGTCCTCTGGCGACTCTGCCAAGAAGAGGCACTGCGCTGCCAGGAGGGACTACTACTTTGTTGACTGCTCTGTTGTGTTGGCCTGCTGTCTGTTGATCCATTTGCTGCTAGAAGGGACTGCTACTTTGCAACTTGCTCTCCCGTGTTGGCCTGCTGCCTCTTGAACTGAGAAGGACTAATACTAGTCTACAACCTCAAAGGACATTTCAAGTGACAATGATTGTTGGCTTGCCCCCTGTTTGGAAATCTCAGGACCATCAAAGATTTCAACTGCACACCACTGCCGTGGGACTCCGTTTCTCGTGAGTCCCGCAGAAGTGTGTTTCAACAAGGAGCTCCGTGTTTGACAGCTCTGTGTGTTTTTCACGCTCCATCTGGCTAGCATGTGTTGAAAGCTTCTTTGTTTACCAGTCAAGCGAGTGTCAAGTTCTTTCCAGAATTCTGTAAGTGAGAGCATGCTGAGCGTTTCTTTGTTTACCAGTCTAGCATGTGTCAAGCGCTTCGCAGCATTCTACAAGGCAGTGTGTGTTGAAGTGCTCCACACTTGTCCAAGTCAGCGATGTGCCCAGCCGCGGAAGGAGACTTCATCCTGCGCCATGTACAGGACAGCCGCTGAGACTGAGGGCATCTACTTGCAGACACCAACAAGGTACTTTAAGTGGGTAAGCATTGTGGACTGCTCAGCCTCATCGTGTGGCTTCACTCGGCGAGGCCCCACGCTGTAGCTCTGGCCTGCCTGTTGTGTGCTTTTACTCCACACTGACTTCCTGGTCCCAAGGGGCCATAACCCAGTTAGAATTGGGGAAGCTGCAATCCCCTGTAAATTAATCTAGTCAGAAGACCACATCGGAACTATAAGTACGAGTGTTCTTCCCGCACTCCACTAAAGAGACATTACCGTAACTCTCTTCAAAAGGGATCACCTGTATCATTTTGAGCACTGTGATTTTCAATGCTTACGCTTGAAACGTAATAACCTATGCAAGGGTAATTTGATTTTTGTTGTTTTTGCTCTTATTTTAATCAGATAAATATTCTCTATTTTTCTAAACTGGCGTGGAGTCTTTTTTGATGTTTGCACTGTGTTACTGTAATTCAAGTGCTGCACAAATACTGTCAACATCAGGGCAGTGCGCGCTCTACGGGTGACTGGAATGCAAAAAACAGCACTGAGATAATGTAATTCATGCATTATGTTGATATGCTGTTGTTTAACCTTTTGCATTGCAGAGTTTAATTATGAAGACTTATATTCAAGGTGCTTGTAAATACTGTTAATCTGCAATGTATTGCTGCAGGCTTTCAGAGTGTCAGGGTGTGGTCCCTTTCCAGGGCCTTCTAGAAGCTTTCTCTGCAGCATGACTGGGTGTGGTTTGTGGGATGGGCCAGACTCTATATAAGGGAGCCAGCCCAGCTCCACGTGCTCACTATTCAGAGATCCCGGTGCAGAGCAGCAGCAATTTCCTGAGCTCCTGTTCCGGAGGCCTACCTTTGATCTTCCAGGCCTTGTCCTTCATTGTATTGGTGATCCTTGATCAGGGCGGTAAGACGGAGGTCGGGCTGGGCCCCCGATCCCGTTTTCGAAGGCATTCGAGTTTTTGGGCCTAATTTTCATATTGGGAGATTTTTCCTTGTGCATGTGAATGTGCTCTTGGTTTCTGGCATTTACATGTTGATATTCGAATCGGCAAGACACGCAATTCGTCTCTTGTGTTTAACTCTTGACACTCATTGTGTGCTACCATTTCTTGGCAATTACATGGTGGCATTCGAATCGTCAAGACGCAAGATTCGTTCCTTGTGTTTAACTCTTGATACTCATTGTGCGCTACCATTTCTTGGCGTTTACATGGTAGCATTTGAATCGGCAAGACACGCGATTCATCCCTTGCATTTAACTCTTGATATTCATTGGGCGCAACCATTTCTTGACATTTGCAGGGTGACATTCGAATCAGCAAGACGCGCAATTCATCCCTTGCATTTAACTCTTGATATTCATTGTGCGCAACCATTTCTTGACATTTGCATGGTGACATTTGAATCGGCAAGACGCGCAATTCATCCCTTGCATTTAGCTATTGATATTCATTCTGCGCAACCTTTTCTTGACATCTGCAATGTGACATTTGAATCAGCAAGACGTGCGATTCATCCCTTGCATTTAACTCTTGATATTCATTGGGCGCAACCATTTCTTGGCACTTGCATGGTGACATTCGAATCGGCAAGACGCGCGATTCATTTCCCTGCATTTAAACCTTGATGTTCAGATCACTTACAGTGTGCGCAATCATTTCATGGCATTAGTGTGTACTTGTGAGAATCGGCAGTGTGCGCGATTCATTTCCTGCATTTAAATCTTGATGTTCAGATCACTTACTATGTGCGTGATCATTTTATGGCAATCAACACTTTGATGTGTAGTTTTTTCTGAAGTGCACACAATTATCCAGGGCCCTTGAATTTTCTGCAGAGGTGTTAAATTCAAGATGTTATATTCTATGTCCTTAGTACAATTCCTGTTGTTTTCCAGAGAATGTTTGGATTGCCTTTTGTCCTCATGTAATGAGGAAGTGTTTGTTCTGGGACATTGTTCTAGAAGGTTCTTATATTCCTAGACAGTATGTTACAACTCATGTCCCTATGAAACATTGTATTAACCATTCTTGATTCCTTTCCAGGTACCTAGATTTCTTGAGGCCTAGTTAGAGTCTAGTGCTAGGCCATTCATGTTTTTTCAGTCTAAGTGTTACTTCATGTTCCGCGTATCATTGAACTCTAGATTCAACAAAGTGTTATTTCATGTTCCGAGTACCATTGAACTCTAGATTCAACAGAGTGTTACTTCATGTTCCGAGTACCATTGAACTCTAGATTCAACAAAATGTTACTTCATGTTCCAAGTATCATTGAACTCTAGATTCAACAGAGTGTTATTTCTTGTTCCGAGTATCATTGAACTCTAGATTCAACAGAGTGTTACTTCATGTTCCAAGTATCATTGAACCCTAGATTCAACAGAGAGTTTTATGAACCTAAATGTGGTTTTATTCTGATGTTGTGTTGTTTAACCTTTTTGCTTCCTACAGGTCTCCTTCCCAGCTGTTCCCTACCTAATCCCCTTTTCCCCACTTGGACTCTCTTAGACTCTGTGGCATTCTAATCAGAGTATTGGAGCTGTCTTGTGGTGAACATGTTGGGAACATGCGCAGACCCCGAGGATCTGGTCTCCCTGACAGAATAGTGAGCCCACAAATTGTTATCCTCCTGGCTTGCGTGTGTTCTCAGCATGGCTACACTGGACGAGCTAGTCAAGGTTATCACGCAGCTCCAAGCAGAGGTAGTGTCATCAAAAGATATAGCAGCCAGTTTAGCTGAGCGAGTGAGTCAGTTGCAGGAAAGAGTGGGAAAGATGGAGCAAGGTCCTTTGGGTGCGGGTTGGCTTGGTCATCCTCCTCAAGGTACAAGAGGTAACGCTCCAACTAACATTTCTCTCAACGTTCCCTCAGCCATTCCTCTGGCTCCTCCAAAATGGTTCTCAGGTGATCCTTTGAAAGCGCAATCCTTTTTGATGCAAGAAGAATTGCACTTTACCTGTCGACCAAGTGTTTTCCCTGATGCCCAATCCAGGGTGGCCTTCTGGTTATCATACCTGACTGGGGACTCAGTCACCTGGGCAATTCCTCTTGTGCGTAAAGACAGTCCCCTGCTTTACAATTGTAGAAATTTTGTTTGTGAGTTTGAACGAGTGTTTGATCGTAGAACTGGGACATTGTCGGCAGATCGTGAACTATTAGACTTGCGACAAGGTAACCAAGATCTAGTTTCTTACTTAGCTAATTTTAATAGGCTGGTAGCCGAAACATCCTGGCCTGAAGAAAAGCAAGCAGCCTTGTTCTACCAAGGACTCAAGGATGAGTTAAAAGACATTCTTGCTCAGATAGACCCGCAGCCTACTGATTTTCAATATCTAATAAACCTTGTTTTGAGACTGGATCATCGTCTTGCAGAACGAAGGGGAACACGCAAAAAAACTGAGAAGAGAAATATTCCTGGCGTGTTCATGATAACAGAGTAAGTTATCATAAGTTCAGAAAGAGAACAATGAGGAACCAATGGAAATTGGAACTATCAGACGGTCCTTAACGACTGCAGAGAAAGACCTATGCCGGAAAAAGAGACAATGCTTGTATTGTGGCCAGGAAGGTCATTTTGTTAAAGAGTGTCCAGTAAAACCAAAGAGCAAATTGGCTGTTGCCAAAAAGGTTGTGACAAAACTAAAATCCCCAGAGTGCAAGGAAGGTTTAGTCTTGGGAGTTACCTCAGACCCTTCTCAGGAAGAGACACCACCGTTAAGAAAATCACAGTATTTGAAATTGGATCTAGAATTTCAAGTAGAAGGACACACCTACCTAAGAGAAGCTTTAGTGGACTCAGGTGCTACTGAGAATTTCATAGACACTCAATTGGTGGAAGCATAGGGGATCCCGTGTGAGAAAAAGAAAACACCTGGGTTAGTGGAGACCCCAGAAGGCAAACTCCTGACTGGAGGTCCAGTGACTCTACAGACCCTGCCCTTGTCAATAACTTGTGATGACAAACTTATAACACTAAACACGTCGAGTTGGTCACCTTTGATACTATTCACGCTCCTCAATATGGAATCATCCTCGGAATGCCCTGGTTGAGTTACCATAATCCTCAGATAGACTGGAAGGAGAGAAAGATAATATTCCAGTCATCCCTTTGTAAGACAAGATGTCTTAAAACTTTGAATGTTCTAAATCTGAGTGAATCTCCATTAGCTATAGCGCTACAAAGGAAATGACATTGCCTTCACAAAACGAATCATGTACTGGTGTGGAGGGGACAAGGAAGAACGGAGAGCCCTTCTTGTGGTCTCCAGAAGCCGTTAAGGCCTTTTCGGTTTCAAATGAAGTCTTTTCCAGTACTCCTATCCTGACTTGTTCAGTGGCTGAAAGTCTCATTGTCACAGAAAGCTGTCTCCAGACATCCAGTGGTATAGATCCTCAACAAGCCCACACAACCAAGGATGCTGAAAAAGAAGACTTCTCCACCATCCCAGTCTTGACTCATCCCAATCTCTTGATCGTCCAGTCACAGTAGAAATAGGTGCTTCAGATGGAACAAGTGGTGGCGTGTTATCGCAACGCAATAAAGACAGACAAAAGCATGCAGAGCATCACGACAAGAAACACTGTGAAGGACGTCAATATAAAACAGGTGATAGAATGTGGCTTCCTACACACCATATTGACTTCAAGAAAAGACACGTTTAGTCCCAAGTTCACAGGTCCTTACACCGTCTTTCAACAAGGCAACCCAATAACCTATGAACTGCAGCTCTCTTGGAAAAATGACGGTCCTGAGAGTAACTCATGGGACTCCGCTTTTGACATTCATGCTCTACGATAGGTGAGGCGTTTTCATCGCCTAAACCCAGGCAAACCAGGCCCTGTTGGGAACGTGCTCAGTCCCCGAGGATCTGGTCTCCTTGACAATTACTTTACACATTGCCTCTAAGTTATGCCTGACTTCTCTGTGACAAGCTTCCAGAGGGTGAGCACTGGTTAATTTAGGTTGTGTTTCTGACCCTCACTAGGAGTGTGGTCCCTACTTGGACAGGGTGCATACCTCTGCCAACTAGAGACTCAAATACTGACACTGTTCTTGTTCCATGACCTGAAGGATGACTGCAAGCAGCTTGAATATTCTGTTGCCTAACTCTGCCCACTCTGTCCACAGATCTGAGCCATGCAGATGTTTTGCTCTTAAGTGCATCTATCTATTCCTGTTTCTCCTACTTCAAGACATTCATGATGATGGTGAGTCACTTGACCCAAAGCTTCAAAGCAGAATTTCTGCCTTACTGATTTGGGTCATGGCATTGTTCCTTGGCTCATGGGGCCTAGATTCTTCTGACAGCACCAGGGTTCTTCCCTTCCCTTAGGCACCTTCCACTTCAGCAACATTTTTAAGGGTCTGACTAGTGAAGCCCTCTTTATCTTGAAAGCCAAATGTGTTCTCAAAGCACACAACCTTTGCTTTTCTGTTGTTGGCCTCTTGTACTAGTCTAGTCATTGTGGGCTCAGTCCATTTTTAGACCTTGGAACGTTTGAGGTCTCGTTTAGCTTCCACAATTCTGCTGGAAGACGATTTAACCTTAGCAGGAATCTCTCTTTTGTAGCCAACTTGTCTATCTTGAAAAGGTCCTCATATGTCATCGAAGACCCCTTTTTGCACCTAGTGTGTACTGCCTATTGCATTTTAAATATCAGGACCACCTGTTTCATTAACATGTGTCCTGTCATCTATCTTATGTCATTTGTGTAACCATCAGTAGTTGGCCATGAATTGTTCTGGGTTCCTGGTGAATGTGATAATTGTCAGGAAAGGTTTGAAAAGCTTAAGGCAAAGAAACTTGCTGCAGGCTGACCTGTCTGCATACGCTTCCCTCTCTGCTTCAAGTCTCTACTTCTTCCTTGCAGTTCCTTGTAATATGAGTTGTAGTCAGTATAATCAGGGAGCCCTAGTAGAACTGAGAGCATGAGAAGTAAAGGTGTTGTCAGTTGCTATATCTCCCTCATCTGCCCGTGAGCCAATAATAGGCCCTATGAGATGTTAAGATTGGGTCACTGAGCTGCTGGTAACCCATTGTAGAGATGCTCCTTAAGTTGTAAGCCTTGGGGGCTTTGCAGACAAAGTATTTTTCTAACATTTATATTATGTTTTTTCTAGGTTTCTGCTACAGGGACCTTAGACTTAGATGAGGATGTGTACTTAGAAGCCAGTGCATGTGGCCTCACATTGTGCAGCTTAAATTTGTATGACTTGGGGATCGCCTAGACATCCTTTTTCAACCCATTACACCCAAGTTTAGACATATTCCCTACCTCTAAACTCCATTACAATGTAAAGGAACATTCTTCACCCTTTTGTGAATATGTTATATTTATGTGGTACAGCATACAAGGAAGGAAACAATAAATACACAGCAGGCCCTTGGCAGCTTTTCTTGGGCCTGCTGACAAATGCATGCATTACCCTATAGTTAATTTACTAACTGTCAGCAGTTTTCAGTAAAAACTCTCAATAACACAAAATTAATCAGGACCAATCAATGATGCTGTAGATACTTAGAGCACATTTCTCAAGCTTCTTAATCTCCAGTCAGGTCAAGGTACCCTCTTCTCCATCCCACATATTTCCCCACACCTCACCATCTCATACTGCTGCCAATGCAGATGGCGCAGAGCGCCAGAGTATTCCCTATCTGAGGAGTCACTACCCAGCCTTCACCTTCTCTTTTTGGGAATCTTCCATGTCAGCTCCATGCCACAACAAAACCTGCAATGTCACTGAGAGCCTGAAAAACCAGTAGCCCCTCCCTCAAATTAAATGGCATACAAGGACAGAAGAAAGCACCACTCAGTACCAGGCATTGATACTCAGAACATAAGTCACATATGCACACAGTAACTTTCATTAGCTAGGACTGGGTGCAGAAAATGTTACACAGGTATTTTTCATTTTATTGCCTTTCTGTTTTAAACATGTAAGAAATAGGGTTATTGGTTGAGGGTGGTAGGATCTCCACACAGCCAACAACCACAATCCTTGTCAGGATGAACCAGAAAAGTCACTAAATTAACCTGTAGTTAACCTTCTGGTAAATTGGCACAAATCAGTCAGGTTTAACTTAGAGGCAACATGTTAGACCTGGTAGCCTTAGGGTGGTCATCCTCCAACTTTATTCCTGCCTCCCTCCACTTTTCTGACACTGACTCCACTGGTTTTAGGACTCCGTGCACTTTGCCACTGCTAACCAGTGCTAAAGTGCATCTGCTCTCTCCCTTAAACATGATAACATTGGTTCATCCTCAATTGGCATATTATTTGATTTACTTAAAATTCCCTAGTAAAGTGCACTACATGTGGTCAGGGACTGTAATTTAAATGCTACTAGTGGGACTGCAGCATTGATTGTGCCACCCACAGAAGTAGCCCCTTAACCATGTCTCAGGCCTGCCACTGCAAGGCCTGCGTGTGCAGTTTCACTGCTACTTTGACTTGGCATTTAAAAGTACTTGCCAAGCCTTAAACTCCTCTTTTACTACATATAAGTAACCCCTAAGGTAGGCCCAAGGTAACCCATAGGGCAGGGTGCTATGTAGGTAAAAGGCAGGACACATATATAAGTGTTTTATACGTCTTGGTAGTAAAAAAAACCTAAATTCGTTTTCCCACTACTGTCAGGCCTGCTCCTTTCATAGACTAGCATTAGGACTGCCCTCACATACTTTCTGAGTGGTAGTATGGCCAGAATAGGAAATCCTGCTTTTTGGTGAGGTTGAATTTAATATTACCATTTTAGAAATGCCACTTTTAGAAAGTGAGCATTTCTCTGCACTCATAAGCATCAGGGCCTTACAGCCTGTCTCCAATCAATGTCTGGTCTGTGCTGGTTTACACTCCCTTGTGCATTTCACCCAGACAACCACAAACACAGGACACTAAGGGTCTGATTATGACTTCGGCGGAGGGGATTACTCCATCCCAAATGTGACGGATATCCCACCCGCTGAATTACAAGACCATTATATCCTATGGAACTCATAATACGGCAGGCAGGATATCCGTCACATTTGGGACAGAGTAATCCTCTCCGCCGAAGTCATAATCAGGCCTTAAGTCACATCTGCATTTACCTGCATACTGAATGGGTCTTCCTAGGCTGGAAGGGTGGAGGGCCTTACACTTACTCACACAATGGACTGATGACCCCTCAGTGGGACCCTGGCAGACAGGACTGGATTAAAAGGGGTACTTGTGCACTTCAAAATCACTCTTTGAAGTCTTCCCCACTTCAAATGCATTTTGGGGTATATAAAATGGGTCTCTGACCCCACCAATTCAGACACTTCTGAACTTACACCTGCATCCTGTCAGAGGAGCTGCCTGGCTGCCCAAAGGACTCATCTGGACTGCTTTGCTTGGAAGGACTGCTGCCCTGATGTTGGCCTGCTGACCTCTGACTTTGCTGGAAGGACTCTGCCTTCCCCAAAAAAGTGCTCTCCAGGGTCTTGGATTGAGGTTGCCTCCTATTTTTGAAGTATCAGGGCCAACACGGTCTTCACTTCTGCAAGAAATTCCTTGTGCATTGAAAATTGACGCAACGCCTGCAGAAATTGATGCGAAGCCTGCCTTGCGGCCGAGAAATAACTGCACAGCCGACTGGAACAATGCAGCCCCAACATCCCAAATGGAAATTTGACGCAGCGCCTACCTTGCAACAGATAATTTGATGCATTGCCTACCGGATCAACGCAGCAACTGTTCCTTCTTCCAGCGCATCAAGGATTTTCAACGCATTGTCCCTGGGCATCAAAATATCCCCACATCGCAGGGAGGAATCAAGACTGTGCACCGAAAAACAACGTAAACCCTTTGCAGCTAGGGAAGAACCATCGCATCGTTTGTGCTGTGTCAGTAAATCCAACGTAAAACCTTATTTTTCCATGCATCTCCTCCCTTGCAGTCTCCGTGCGTCATTATTTTTTACCATACCAGGTACTGTATGTAACAAAGAGACAACTGTTTATTTCTAAGGATTGAGACTCTTTTAAACATTTTAAAAGTGATATTTCAACTTGTGTTTATTGGGTCTTTGTGATTTTCACCTCATTTTATTCAGATAAATATTATCTATTTTTCTAAACCTGTGTGGTGTATTTTTGTGGTGTTGTCACTGTGTTACTGTATGATTTATTGCACAAATACTTTACACATTGCCTTCTAAGTTAAGCCTGACTGCTCAGTGCCAAGCTACCAGAGGGTGGGCACAGGATCATTTTGAGTGTGTTGTGACTTACCCTGACTAGGATTGTGGTCCCTATTTGGAGAAGGGTGTAAACCTCTGCCAACTGGAGACCCCATTTCTAAAACAACATGTAAAGCATTTTTGCAGCACCCAAAAAGTAATAACGTAAATAAACATAAGAAAAATTCCAAACCCATTTAGAAAAATAGAGCACATTTTAGTAGATACATTTATACTAGAGCAAAACAATCCAATCAGTAGAACCAGAGATATTGAATTTTAAATGTTTAAGTAAAAAGTAGTACCAAGAAGCAGAAAGCATCAACTGTGGGTACCTGGTCGCATTGGACAGCAATAAAGTTACAAGTTCAAGCTGACTGCGATGGAGTGCAGGCCAGGCACAGGATTGAGTTCTGCCTGCTGGGAGTTGTACCTCATTATCTTGGTGTGTGATTTACACTGTGGTGCTTTGTGAGGCTTCGCGTTGCACTTTGTTGGTTCTGATGACGCTTTCACCTGTGTAGCAAGGCTTAGCGGGGCTTCACACTACTCTGAATGGGTTCCGATGAAACTCTCAGCTGAGCGGTGGGGCTTGGCATCACTCTGCTTCAGTTCAGATGAACCATTTGGTAACTCTTCCTGTATCTTTATATATATATATATATATATATATATATATATATATATATATATATATATATGTATATTTATTTATAGATAGATATGTATGTATGTATATATAAATGTATATATAAAAAAATACATATATATATATATATATATATATAAATATATATATATATATATATATATGATGTAAAATTATCTCACTCATAATTTCTGTTTATTTAATGCTGACTTCTTCCTACAGCTACATGCCACAAGAACGGGTTGAACACTTTCCCCATCTAGTGCCGATTTGGCCATAGGATGAAACTGTGACTAAGGGAAATAAATGAGCCACAAAGATCCTTGGATCTGCTTTAATGACAATATTTTGTTGATTTGGCAGGGTCCACACTCAGAGTTAGTAGCATATGTAAACTGACTTGATACTAAAAATCTAATATCAAACTCATTGTAACCTCCAGTCAAAAGAGGCTGTTTCTTCTGTGGTCTACTTTTATGTAAAAGAAAAGGCTGCCTGATTACATATAATTCTAAGAAAGCCACTGCAGCGTTTTCAGTTTCACAGGCAGGCCTGTGCCAGATGAAGTCAGTTTTAAAGAGCATTCCATATCGAGAGCTGATCCACGCAGAAAGAAACTGTTATACAGAGCATTCAACAAAGGGGCTGCAGTGAAAGACTGTTAGGGATCACTCAGAGCAAACTGGTGAATTTGTCAAAGTCTAATCTATTGGAAATTCAGAGGTTAAACAGAGAGGATTCGAGTCAAAAGGACTCAGATATATTTGGTTTTGTTATGTAAAATAATAATTAACATAACGAGATTATAAGACCAATGAATTTAGTTGACTGAGACATATAGACATTTTGAGGTGACAAAACTTAGTAAAATGTGATTTCAGCCTTACCTCGAGGATTCTTTACCCATGGACACTGTAAAGCTTGAAAATTACCAGGTTAAATAACTTGACTGTTTCTCACCCTGGAAATGATTAAAGGTTTACTCCTGGCCTTTCCAAAGTAAAAAGAGGAGCAGGACAACCTTGAACATTAGGCGTGTAGGTGAAAAGGTTTCTCAGTGGGGTGTAACATTTTCCCCATGGTGGAGAAAAAGAAAAAGAAAAAGAAAACATCCAATTGCACAGTTGCGCTGCTATTTTTCAATACAGAATTGTAAAATGCATGACATTCATCGGGGAAATGGTAATACAAGAAAAATTCAGATGACTTTTCCAGGAGTATACCTGGAAATGTGAGCTTACTGCAGCTTTTGAGTTGTGCCAAAGGAAGATTTTGTGAATTCCAAGAAACGTAAAAGCACATTCAATTAGAGAGTAAAACTCCAAACACACTTTTATTTATTTGTTTTATAAATCAAGCCACAGATACTTCCATGCACAGAACACATCCATGGTTGGTACGCAGAGAATGATTTGCTTTAATTGGGGTTGTACATTCTTTTTTAGGTCTAGCTATGAGAATCCTCATAACATATATTTTAAAAAGTAAATGTAAAAAGTAGTATTGAGAAAGTGGAACCATTGGCTTTCATGTTTTTTTTTTGGTTAGCCACTGCTTGTGTTGGCTGTCCATCAAGGTCATGGTACTTTGAGAATGGCTACATTGTCCTATTAGTGTTCCCTTTGGGTTTCAGAGATGGTGCCCAAGTAGAACTTTTGTTAGACTACATAAGCAGAGCGACATGTAGCTTGAAATTCAGTGTGAACTGGCATTTCTTTGGTGTATTTACTTTTGTAGCATGATGACATAGCTGATTTATTAGGGGGGGGTTTAGTTAAGGGCGAGCATCCTGCTTGTCTTTATAACAGGCTGAGGGTTTTCACCAGCCATCTTTGCACCTTTATTAGTTCTACTTTGCTGTCACAATAACATGTTTACAGCTTTTTCTTTGGTCATAATGTCAACACAGTCTATACAATATTCAATTGTATGAGTCTTTTAAGTTCACCATTTAAAATACACATTTATTTCCTGACTTATTATTGTAACAGTTTTATTTAGGGTCCAGCGTAACTTTACTAATGCAATTTGTTCAACAAAAGAGCCATAATGCCGGCTTCCATATTGTTATGGCCCAGGAGGCTGCGTCATTATGCTATTTTCTTTCTAAAACTGCTGCGAACAGCACACACAAATGTCCAACTGTTATTCATATACTTTCGGTATCAAAAAGTAGACCTGTTGGTTTTGCCATTGTCCTTTTTAAAAAAAAGAAAGTGAATCCTATAGGCTTTGTTAACCCGTGTGCAAATATCCTACCATGGAATTCCTTTCATGGTCCTTGGGAGGTTGCTCTGTGTGCTAGGTCAGAGAGCTTCATCCTTTAATGCACTGTTGTAGTCAGCCTTATTGTGTGTTTTCCTGCATGTTGAGCTACCATTAGCAAGACTTAGGTATGTGCTACATTGATTTTTCTTTAAATAAAATATACACACACACACACCTCTCTCTCTCTGTCTATATATATATATATATATATACATATATATATATATACATATACATATGAGGGGATTCCCAGAAGCCTGAAGATGTAGTCTTACCATGGAAGTGAGGGAGGGAGCAACACTGCCGCTTTGTTGTGTATATACAAAAAATAAGTGAAGAGATTAAAAATGCTATGAACTACCTACCAGCGAGCAGTAAGTCAATCAATCAATCAATCAATCAATCAATATAAGTGAATATCTCACCCATAATTATCCAACAAAAAGTAGACCTCCGTAAAAAGCATTATTAAATATCTTCTCTACACTTCTCTACACTTACTAGCTTTTCATTACACATATTAATTAATGCAAGTGGTGTTACTTTCAAAACTTCTCATTGTTGGCTGTTGAGCGTTGAAGGTTTTGTCTGCTACTACAAACACGCCCCCAAAACATCAAATGTAGTTTAGCCAAAAAAATGCTAGTTAATGAGAACAATTAAATTAATCAGTCTTGGCCTGGCGCCTCCGTCAAAATATAATTATGGACACAATCATACGGTCGACACACTCTATGACAAGCGTCTTTTAAAAATGAGATGAGCAACCATCTGCTCGTAGGGATTTAAAACCTCAAAAACATCCCCTGCGAATCATTGCCAAGGGCTCCCATTCGTTCCAGCGGGAACAGACACGAAATTCCGCAAGTCATCAGAGAAATTAATTGTCCCTCTGCGGAGAGCGGCATTTCCAGCCTCGCGACGTGCTGCCCAATTCACAAACACGTGGCCCTATTCTCAGGAACATATTTGTCGTTTGCGCAAAAGTGGTACACCGTACACGTGCTGCACAGTGACAGTGTGAAACTAACTTCATGGCGCGTGCATTGTCAAGGCATATTTCGGTATTTGGTGACATGGTTCCAATGATGCAAACAAGATGTACTTCTGGATTTGAGGTGGGATTCACTGCAGCCTTGTTTGTTGGTCATACGAGGTTACCACGCTTGTTTTGTTTAAAAAGAGTAATGCAGGGACCTAAACATTATCTGAGGGGCCCGCCGCTGGAGATGAAGAATGTCAGGGTCGCCAAATACCAGCCTGCTCAGACTCGATTCCCCTACATGACTCACTTTTTCACCATGTACTCTTTCTGTCTCTGTATTGCACTCGTAAAAGTCCCTTTTGTATCCCTGCTTTCCCTCTTTGTCGTTGTTTTCCATTCTTCTCTTCCTCCTCCAGTCTCTCTGTTTGAAGTCTTTCTCTATGTTGTTTTGGAAAAGTCTGATGATGAAAAATCAGTCCTCCAAAATAAGTGCTAGTTCCCACTACATAGATTCACGGGCACAAATTAACTGCTGAGAGGTCGCCTAGTATTCTTTTGGAGTATGGCTCGCCAACTCACCCTATCACAATTTGTGTGACATTTCCCTCTAAACCCATATTGCGATCACAAAATGGGTTTAGAAGATGATAACACATCACTATTTGGTAGTGACCTATTTAGGACATACCTTCCAAATACCAGTTTGTTATGGTATGTGTTAGAAATGGGGTTTTTGGTTGGCAGTCAGGTTGCCCTCTGTCCAAGCAAGAACCCTCACTCTAGTCAGGGTAAGTCACACACAATCCAAAATCAGCCTGTGCTCACCCTCCGGTAGCTTGGCACGAGCAGTCAGGCTTAACTTAGAAGGCAATGTGTAAAGCATTTGTGCAATAAATCATACAACACCATAGCATAACACCACAAAAATACACCACACAGTATTTAGAAAAAATAGATAATATTTATCTGGGTATCTTCAGGTCAAAACGATCGAAGTTGCAATACGAATTTGTAAAGATATCACTGAAAAGTGATAGAAAGTGTCTTAAGTCTTTAGAATATAAACAAAGTCTCTTTCAAGCACAAGTACCTGGTTGGGAGTGGAAAAATCTCCTCAGAGGGCCACAAGAGAAGAGGTGTGTGGAAAAAGGGGGTGTGCGTCGATTTCTTCCCAGCACACATGGACTTGCGTCGTTATTTTCCACGCGGGGAAGTCGGCGTCGTTTTCCGGCGCATGGACAGTCTCTTTCTGTGGATCGCGGGGATTACCAGATGTCCCGGGTCTGTACGTGGATTTTCCTGCTTGTTCTCCGGCTGCGCGTCGGTCTGCGGGGCTGCGCGTCGAAATTACGATTTCACGGCAGGCGTCGCGTCGATTTCTCCTCTAGACTTTGATCTGAGGGGCTGCGCGTTGAAATTACGATCTCACGGCAGGCGTCGCGTCGATTTCTCCTCTAGAGGTCGGGTGGCGTTGTCCTTGCGAGGCCGTGCGTCGGATTTTCGATCGTCCCAAGAGCGCCGCGTCGATCAGCGTCGGAGTGCGGCGTTTTTCTCGCCGCAAAACAAGCTGTGCGTTGAAATTTTCTGCGCACGGAGCGTCCAAGTAAAAGAGAGAAGTCTTTTTGGCCCTGAGACTTCAAGGAACAGGAGGCAAGCTCTATCCAAGCCCTTGGAGAGCACTTTCACAGCCAGACAAGAGTTCAGCAAGGCAGCAGGGCAACAGCAAGGCAGCAGTCCTTTGTAGAAATCAGACAGGTGAGTCCTTTGAGCAGCCAGGCAGTCCTTCCTGGCAGGATGTAGTTTCTGGTTCAGGTTTCTTCTCCAGCAAGTGTCTGATGAGGTAGGGCAGAGGCCCTGTTTTATACTAAGTTGGGCCTTTGAAGTGGGGGGTGACTTCAAAGAGTCGCTAAGAAATGCACCAAGCCCCCTTTCAGTTCAATCCTGTCTGCCAGAGTCCCAGTAGGGGGTGTGGCAGTCCTTTGTGTGAGGGCAGGCCCTCCACCCTCCCAGCCCAGGAAGACCCATTCAAAATGCAGATGTATGCAAGTGAGGCTGAGTACCCTGTGTTTGGGGTGTGTCTGAGTGAATGCACAAGGAGCTGTCAACTAAACCTAGCCAGACGTGGATTGAAGGGCACAACAAGATTTTAGTGCAAAGAAATGCTCACTTTCTAAAAGTGGCATTTCTAGAATAGTAATATTAAATCCGACTTCACCAGTCTGCATGATTTTATATTACCATTCTGGCCATACTAAATATGACCTTCCTGCTCCTTTCAGATCAGCAGCTGCCACTTCCACAATGTATGAGAGCAGCCCCAATGTTAGCCTATGAAGGGAGCAGGCCTCACAGTAGTGTATAAACGAATTTAGGAGTTTTACACTACCAGGACATATAACCACACAAGTACATGTCCTGCCTTTTACCCACACAGCACCCTGCTCTAGGGGTTACCTAGGGCACACATTAGGGGTGACTTATGTATAGAAAAAGGGGAGTTCTAGGCTTGGCAAGTACCTTTAAATGCCAAGTCGAAGTGGCAGTGAAACTGCACACACAGGCCTTGCAATGGCAGGCCTGAGACAAGGTTAAGGGGCTACTGAGGTGGGTGGCACAACCAGTGCTGCAGGCCCACTAGTAGCATTTAATCTACCTGCCCTAGGCACATGTAGTGCACTCTACCAGGGACTTACAAGTAAATTAAATAGTCAATCATGGATAAACCAATCAGTAGTACAAGTTACACAGAGAGCATATGCACTTTAGCACTGGTTAGCAGTGGTAAAGTGCCCAGAGGTCAAAAGCCAACAACAACAGGTCAGAAAAAATAGGAGGAAGGAGGCAAAAAGTTTGGGGATGTCCCTGTCAAAAAGCCAGGTCCAACATGACCCCCTACCAGCCTAAAGCCAGGGGAGAACAATCACTATTCTGATGTACTTCCCTGTTTGAGGCGACAGAACAAGGACCCAGGCCCACAACAGCAGGGGCATGCTCCAGTTCTTCGCCTTCCTGACTCCAATTGGATCCCTCTGTCCATTCTCTCAGGGCGCACTAAGCCAACCCATGGGGAACCTTTCTCCTTACCTGCGGATCCCATCTGTGCAGCACCTAACCTTACTTTGCTCACAGATGTATCCCAGGAGCAGGATAGTACCACCATGACCAACACAGTGGTGTTGCCCACTCTACCCCCGGGGTGTGACACTTGTCCCCTCCCCAGGGATAACTCTGTCCACCCGGACAGCAAGCCACAGTGATTACTGACAGCTGCCAGGGATGAGAGCCAGGCCCCAGGCCTCTCAAAGCTCTCCAACCACTGTGGCTGTGGAGAGTGGGGGGCGGTAGCCCCAGGTGCTGGGCACCCTTTAACCACTATCCCTTCCACCAGGTCAGGGATGACAGCCTGAACCTGGTCCTCCCCTCTGGGGCTCTGTACCCTCCCTCCTGGAGCGGTACCCCCAGAGTCCAACATGGTCAGGGTGCTTACAGAAGTCGCCCTGTACCATTCCTCCACCAGTGCATGGCTGTTAACCTGCAACTGGCCCTCCAACCTGGGGTCTGGACCTTCAGGTTGGACTAGGGCCCAGGGTGAGGCTTCCCTCCCCCTGCCCTCCCTTCTGGGGTCCAGCACCCTCCAACTAGGAGTGGCCCCCTCAGAAGACAACATGGTAGGGGCACTGTTATCAGTAGCCCCTCCCTCCAGGTCCGGGGGGACACCCTGAACCTGGTCTTCCAGCCCAAGGTCTGTACCCTCAGACTGGATCACTGCCTGGCAAACCAGGACTTCCTGGGAGGCACACCTACCCCCGCCAGGTCAGAGTTTAACCTCTGCACCTGACCATTCAACTCAGAGTCACCACCCTGAAGTTGAACAATTGCCTGGCACGCCAGGACTTCCTGGAGGGCACACTGACCCTCCACCAGGTCAGAGTTTAACCTCTGAACTTGGCCATCCAACTCAGAGTCACCACCCTGAAGCTGAACAATTGCCTGGCACGCCAGGACTTCCTGGAGGGCACACTGACCCTCCACCAGGTCAGAGTTTAACCTCTGAACCTGGTTCTCCAACCTAGGGTCACCACCCTGAGGTTGGGCGACTGCCTGGCACACCAGGACTTTCTGGGAGGCACACCTACCTCCCACCAGGTCAGGGTTTAACCTCTGAACCCGGTTATCCCACCCAGGGTCAACACCCTGAGGTTGAACCATTGCCTGGCAGGCCAGGACTTCCAGGGAGGCACACCTACCTCCCACCAGGTCAGAGTTTAACCTCTGAGCCTGGTTCCCCAACCCAGGGTCACCACCCTGAGGTTGGGCAATTGCCTGGCACGCCAGGACTTCCTGGGGGGCACACCTATCCCCCACCAGGTCAGAGTTAAACCTCTGAACCTGGTCATCCAACCCAGAGTCAACACCCTGAGGTTGGATAATTACCTGGCACAGCAGGACTTCTTGGGAGGCACACCTACCTCCCACCAGGTCAGAGTTTAACCTCTGAACCTGGGTACCCAACCCAGAGTCACCACCCTGAGGTTGAACAATTGCCTGGCACTACAGGACTTCTTGGGAGGCACATCTACCTCCCACCAGGTCAGAGTTTAACCTCTGAATCTGGGTATCCAACCCAGAGTCAGCACTCTGAGGCTGGACCACTGCCTGGTACACCAGGACTTTCTGGGGGGCACACCTACCCCCCAACAGGTCAGAGTTTATCCCCTGAACCTGGTTAGCCAACCCAGAGTCACCACCCGGAGGTTGAACCATTGCCTGGCAGGCCAGGACTTCCAGGGAGGCACACCTACCTCCCACCAGGTCAGAGTTTAACCTCTGAGCCTGGTTCCCCAACCCAGGGTCACCACCCTGAGGTTGGGCAATTGCCTGGCACGCCAGGACTTTCTGGGGGGCACGCCTACCCCCCACCAGGTCAGAGTTTAACCTCTGAACCTGGTCATCCAACCCAGAGTCAACACCCTGAGGTTGGACAATTGCCTGGCACAGCAGGACTTCTTGGGAGGCACATCTACCTCCCACCAGGTCAGAGTTTAACCTCTGAACCTGGGTATCCAACCCAGAGTCACCACCCTGAGGTTGAATCTTTGCCTGGCATGCCAGGACTTCCTGGGGGGCACTCTCACCACCCACAAGGGACATACCGTCCCCAAGGGCCACACAAGAGTCTGGTTGGCGCAGGTCTCCCGACCTCTGCCCATCCGGCAGAGTCTGGGTTTCCCCCAAACCAGAAACGGTTTCACCTGGGTCATTCCTGGGGGGCTCTGCTCTCAGAGCTGTCCCCTGACTCTCAAGGTCCTCCACTGGGGTCTGCAACCCCCTCTCAACCCTATGTCTGGACTTCTGCACCCCCTCACTAGGAGGGGTACTGCCAGACACCAGAACTGTTGGGATGCCGGCTACAGTCACCCCCCCAAGTTCTTCTGACACTGCGGGGCTTCCCTCAAAAGGTGGCCCTACGGTACAGGCTAGGCTTCCCTCCTGGTGTTCCCTCATGGAACCCTCTAGGACCTGGGACCTACCTGGGACACTACAATCCTTTCCCACCTCACTGGGTTGGAAACCACCTAGACCACTCCCTTCACGAGCACCCCCAAATGCCTCTTCAGACTCTCTGGTACTCACCCAGAAGTCTGCCTCCATTGTAAGTTACCTGGGGTCAGAGAACTCACACTCCACCTGGTGTTGGCGTAGCTCTGGAAAATAAGGACCAGACATATGCTCTCCAGCAATTACATCATTCTGCCCTTCACATGTATTAACCACAGTACCCTTCACCCAACCACCCAGTAACTCAACCTTGGAAAAGCACTCTACCTCACCCTCCTGAGACTGGTGAGACAGTATCTGTCTGTCCCTGACACTCAACCCATACTCTTCTGGGATGTCTCTACACTCTATATCCAGGACGTCCACCAGGGGGGAACCCTTTTCTCTGTCACTCTCTGCTAGAGTCAGTAAAGTGTCCCTCCCCCCAGTAGGAATATGACTCCCTGTGCCAGTTCCCCAATCCTTCTCAGGGACCCTGTGCATAACGGGAACTACCTCATACCCTTGAACCGCCTGGGGTGTGTCAACTCCCTTCTTCAAGTTGGGCACCACATCTCTGGGCTTGTGCCCTTCTTCAGTAGTACTAGATGCAAGATTTTTGCTGCCACCATCTCAACTAGACTCAGCCCTTCTGGCCTCCAGTTTAAAGCTCTTTACAGCTCAGCTCTTGAGCTGCAATCTTTTCTTCTTCCAGGGCTAAGAGTCTTTTTGACTCAACCTCTGCAAGATACTCCTCTAATTGTTGCTCTTGTCGCCTTTGACTTCGGAGCCATTCATATATTTCTGGGTCACTGTCCAAATCTGAGTAGTCTTCCTCCTCATGTGAGCAGTCTTCCTCCTCATGTGTGTAGTCCTCCTCCTCATCTGAGGGGTACTTAGTCATTTGGTTTCTTGCTGCCTCTCTCTCTGCCCATCTTTCCTCCCCCCAGACTATGTAGGCATGTAGTATCTCCGCTTTAGTAGATCTCCTTGCTACAGGAAGGCCCCATTGTCTGCAAAGCTTCCTTAGGTCAGCCTTAGTGAGGTGGTCAGTACGAACAAAGAATGAGTAGGTAAGCAATCCCATTCTGATAAGATCTTACTAGCAAAAACCAAAATCCAAAGTCCAAAATATCAATAGTATATCCAGGAGGACATCAGAGAACCAAAAGCCAAAAAAAGATGAAAAATCAAGTTGACCTTCAACTGTGGGTAGGTAGTGAAATACTTAGCTACTGTATGTCACTGCACAAACACAAGTCCTATCCTCACCGCTGATCACCAATGTTAGAAATGGGGTTTTTGGTTGGCAGTCAGGTTGCCCTCTGTCCAAGCAAGAACCCTCACTCTAGTCAGGGTAAGTCACACACAATCCAAAATAAGCCTGTGCTCACCCTCCGGTAGCTTGGCACGAGCAGTCAGGCTTAACTTAGAAGGCAATGTGTAAAGCATTTGTGCAATAAATCATACAACACCATAGCATAACACCACAAAAATACACCACACAGTATTTAGAAAAAATATATAATATTTATCTGGGTATCTTCAGGTCAAAACGATCAAAGTTGCAATACGAATTTGTAAAGATATCACTGAAAAGTGATAGAAAGTGTCTTAAGTCTTTAGAATATAAACAAAGTCTCTTTCAAGCACAAGTACCTGGGTGGGAGTGGAAAAATCTCCTCAGAGGGCCACAAGAGAAGAGGTGCGTGGAAAAAGGGGGTGTGCGTCGATTTCTCCCCAGCACACACGGACTTGCGTCGTTATTTTCCACGCGGGGAAGTCGGCGTCGTTTTGCGGCGCGTGGACAGTCTCTTTCTGTGGATCGCGGGGATTACCAGATGTCCCGGGTCTGTGCGTGGATTTTCCTGCTTGTTCTCCGGCTGCGCGTCGGTCTGCGGGGCTGCGCGTCGAAATTACGATCTCACGGCAGGCGTCGCGTCGATTTCTCCTCTAGACTTCGATCTGCGGGGCGGCGCGTTGAAATTACGATCTCACGGCAGGCGTCCCGTCGATTTCTCCTCTAGAGGTCGGGCGGCGTTGTCCTTGCGAGGCCGTGCGTCGGATTTTCGATCGTCCCAAGAGCGCCGCGTCGATCAGCGTCGGAGTGCGGCGTTTTTCTCGCCGCGAAACAAGCTGTGCGTCGAAATTTTCGGCGCACGGAGCGTCCAAGTAAAAGAGAGAAGTCTTTTTGGCCCTGAGACTTCAAGGAACAGGAGGCAAGCTCTATCCAAGCCCTTGGAGAGCCCTTTCACAGCCAGACAAGAGTTCAGCAAGGCAGCAGGGCAACAGCAAGGCAGCAGTCCTTTGTAGAAAGCAGACAGGTGAGTCCTTTGAGCAGCGACGCAGTCCTTCTTGGCAGGATGTAGTTTCTGGTTCAGGTTTCTTCTCCAGCAAGTGTCTGATGAGGTAGGGCAGAGGCCCTGTTTTATACTAAGTTGGGCCTTTGAAGTGGGGGGTGACTTCAAAGAGTCTCTAAGAAATGCACCAAGCCCCCTTTCAGTTCAATCCTGTCTGCCAGAGTCCCAGTAGGGGGTGTGGCAGTCCTTTGTGTGAGGGCAGGCCCTCCACCCTCCCAGCCCAGGAAGACCCATTCAAAATGCAGATGTATGCAAGTGAGGCTGAGTACCCTGTGTTTGGGGTGTGTCTGAGTGAATGCACAAGGAGCTGTCAACTAAACCTAGCCAGACGTGGATTGAAGGGCACAAGATTTTAGTGCAAAGAAATGCTCACTTTCTAAAAGTGGCATTTCTAGAATAGTAATATTAAATCCGACTTCACCAGTCTGCATGATTTTATATTACCATTCTGGCCATACTAAATATGACCTTCCTGCTCCTTTCAGATCAGCAGCTGCCACTTCCACAATGTATGAGAGCAGCCCCAATGTTAGCCTATGAAGGGAGCAGGCCTCACAGTAGTGTAAAAACGAATTTAGGAGTTTTACACTACCAGGACATATAACCACACAAGTACATGTCCTGCCTTTTACCCACACAGCACCCTGCTCTAGGGGTTACCTAGGGCACACATTAGGGGTGACTTATGTATAGAAAAAGGGGAGTTCTAGGCTTGGCAAGTACCTTTAAATGCCAAGTCGAAGTGGCAGTGAAACTGCACACACAGGCCTTGCAATGGCAGGCCTGAGACAAGGTTAAGGGGCTACTGAGGTGGGTGGCACAACCAGTGCTGCAGGCCCACTAGTAGCATTTAATCTACCTGCCCTAGGCACATGTAGTGCACTCTACCAGGGACTTACAAGTAAATTAAATAGTCAATCATGGATAAACCAATCAGTAGTACAAGTTACACAGAGAGCATATGCACTTTAGCACTGGTTAGCAGTGGTAAAGTGCCCAGAGGTCAAAAGCCAACAACAACAGGTCAGAAAAAATAGGAGGAAGGAGGCAAAAAGTTTGGGGATGTCCCTGTCAAAAAGCCAGGTCCAACATGACCCCCTACCAGCCTAAAGCCAGGGGAGAACAATCACTATTCTGATGTACTTCCCTGTTTGAGGCGACAGAACAAGGACCCAGGCCCACAACAGCAGGGGCATGCTCCAGTTCTTCGCCTTCCTGACTCCAATTGGATCCCTCTGTCCATACTCTCAGGGCGCACTAAGCCAACCCATGGGGAACCTTTCTCCTTACCTGCGGATCCCATCTGTGCAGCACCTAACCTTACTTTGCTCACAGATGTATCCCAGGAGCAGGATAGTACCACCATGACCAACACAGTGGTGTTGCCCACTCTACCCCCGGGGTGTGACACTTGTCCCCTCCCCAGGGATAACTCTGTCCACCCGGACAGCAAGCCACAGTGATTACTGACAGCTGCCAGGGATGAGAGCCAGGCCCCAGGCCTCTCAAAGCTCTCCAACCACTGTGGCTGTGGAGAGTGGGGGGCGGTAGCCCCAGGTGCTGGGCACCCTTTAACCACTCTCCCTTCCACCAGGTCAGGGATGACAGCCTGAACCTGGTCCTCCCCTCTGGGGCTCTGTACCCTCCCTCCTGGAGCGGTACCCCCAGAGTCCAACATGGTCAGGGTGCTTACAGAAGTCGCCCTGTACCATTCCTCCACCAGTGCATGGCTGTTAACCTGCAACTGGCCCTCCAACCTGGGGTCTGGACCTTCAGGTTGGACTAGGGCCCGGGGTGAGGCTTCCCTCCCCCTGCCCTCCCTTCTGGGGTCCAGCACCCTCCAACTAGGAGTGGCCTCCTCAGAAGACAACATGGTAGGGGCACTGTTATCAGTAGCCCCTCCCTCCAGGTCCGGGGGGACACCCTGAACCTGGTCTTCCAGCCCAGGGTCTGTACCCTCAGACTGGATCACTGCCTGGCAAACCAGGACTTCCTGGGAGGCACACCTACCCCCCGCCAGGTCAGAGTTTAACCTCTGCACCTGACCATTCAACTCAGAGTCACCACTCTGAAGTTGAACAATTGCCTGGCACGCCAGGACTTCCTGGAGGGCACACTGACCCTCCACCAGGTCAGAGTTTAACCTCTGAATTTGGCCATCCAACTCAGAGTCACCACCCTGAAGTTGAACAATTGCCTGGCACGCCAGGACTTCCTGGAGGGCACACTGACCCTCCACCAGGTCAGAGTTTAACCTCTGAACCTGGTTCTCCAACCTAGGGTCACCACCCTGAGGTTGGGCGACTGCCTGGCACACCAGGACTTTCTGGGAGGCACACCTACCTCCCACCAGGTCAGGGTTTAACCTCTGAACCCGGTTATCCCACCCAGGGTCAACACCCTGAGGTTGAACCATTGCCTGGCAGGCCAGGACTTCCAGGTAGGCACACCTACCTCCCACCAGGTCAGAGTTTAACCTCTGAGCCTGGTTCCCCAACCCAGGGTCACCACCCTGAGGTTGGGCAATTGCCTGGCACGCCAGGACTTCATGGGGGGCACACCTATCCCCCACCAGGTCAGAGTTAAACCTCTGAACCTGGTCATCCAACCCAGAGTCAACACCCTGAGGTTGGATAATTACCTGGCACAGCAGGACTTCTTGGGAGGCACACCTACCTCCCACCAGGTCAGAGTTTAACCTCTGAACCTGGGTACCCAACCCAGAGTCACCACCCTGAGGTTGAACAATTGCCTGGCACGACAGGACTTCTTGGGAGGCACATCTACCTCCCACCAGGTCAGAGTTTAACCTCTGAATCTGGGTATCCAACCCAGAGTCAGCACTCTGAGGCTGGACCACTGCCTGGTACACCAGGACTTTCTGGGGGGCACACCTACCCCCCAACAGGTCAGAGTTTATCCCCTGAACCTGGTTAGCCAACCCAGAGTCACCACCCGGAGGTTGAACCATTGCCTGGCAGGCCAGGACTTCCAGGGAGGCACACCTACCTCCCACCAGGTCAGAGTTTAACCTCTGAGCCTGGTTCCCCAACCCAGGGTCACCACCCTGAGGTTGGGCAATTGCCTGGCACGCCAGGACTTTCTGGGGGGCACGCCTACCCCCCACCAGGTCAGAGTTTAACCTCTGAACCTGGTCATCCAACCCAGAGTCAACACCCTGAGGTTGGACAATTGCCTGGCACAGCAGGACTTCTTGGGAGGCACATCTACCTCCCACCAGGTCAGAGTTTAACCTCTGAACCTGGGTATCCAACCCAGAGTCACCACCCTGAGGTTGAATCTTTGCCTGGCATGCCAAGACTTCCTGGGGGGCACTCTCACCCCCCACAAGGGACATACCATCCCCAAGGGCCACACAAGAGTCTGGTTGGCGCAGGTCTCCCGACCTCTGCCCATCCGGCAGAGTCTGGGTTTCCCCCAAACCAGAAACGGTTTCACCTGGGTCATTCCTGGGGGGCTCTGCTCTCAGAGCTGTCCCCTGACTCTCAAGGTCCTCCACTGGGGTCTGCAACCCCCTCTCAACCCTATGTCTGGACTTCTGCACCCCCTCACTAGAAGGGGTACTGCCAGACACCAGAACTGTTGGGATGCCGGCTACAGTCACCCCCCCAAGTTCTTCTGACACTGCGGGGCTTCCCTCAAAAGGTGGCCCTACGGTACAGGCTAGGCTTCCCTCCTGGTGTTCCCTCATGGAACCCTCTAGGACCTGGGACCTACCTGGGACACTACAATCCTTTCCCACCTCACTCGGTTGGGAACCACCTAGACCACTCCCTTCAGGAGCACCCCCAAATGCCTCTTCAGACTCTCTGGTACTCACCCAGAAGTCTGCCTCCATTGTAAGTTCCCTGGGGTCAGAGAACTCACACTCCACCTGGTGTTGGCGTAGCTCTGGAAAATAAGGACCAGACATATGCTCTCCAGCAATTACATCATTCTGCCCTTCACATGTATTAACCACAGTACCCTTCACCCAACCACCCAGTAACTCAACCTTGGAAAAGCACTCTACCTCACCCTCCTGAGACTGGTGAGACAGTATCTGTCTGTCCCTGACACTCAACCCATACTCTTCTGGGATGTCTCTACACTCTATATCCAGGACGTCCACCAGGGGGGAACCCTTTTCTCTGTCACTCTCTGCTAGAGTCAGTAAAGTGTCCCTCCCCCCAGTAGGAATATGACTCCCTGTGCCAGTTCCCCAATCCTTCTCAGGGACCCTGTGCATAACGGGAACTACCTCATACCCTTGAACCGCCTGGGGTGTGTCAACTCCCTTCTTCAAGTTGGGCACCACATCTCTGGGCTTGTGCCCTTCTTCAGTAGTACAAGATGCAAGATTTTTGCTGCCACCATCTCAACTAGACTCAGCCCTTCTGGCCTCCAGTTTCAGCTCTTTACAGCTCAGCTCTTGAGCTGCAATCTTTTCTTCTTCCAGGGCTAAGAGTCTTTATGCCGCAACCTCTGCAAGATACTCCTCTAATTGTTGCTCCTTTCGCCTTTGACTTCGGAGCCATTCATCTATTTCTGGGTCACTGTCCAAATCTGAGTAGTCTTCCTCCTCATGTGAGCAGTCTTCCTCCTCATGTGTGTAGTCCTCCTCCTCATCTGAGGGGTACTTAGTCATTTGGTTTCTTGCTGCCTCTCTCTCTGCCCATCTTTCCTCCCCCCAGACTATGTAGGCATGTAGCATCTCCGCTTTGGTAGATCTCCTTGCTACAGGAAGGCCCCATTGTCTGCAAAGCTTCCTTAGGTCAGCCTTAGTGAGGTGGTCAGTACGAACAAAGAATGAGTAGGTAAGCAATCCCATTCTGATAAGATCTTACTAGCAAAAACCAAAATCCATAGTCCAAAATATCAATAGTATATCCAGGAGGACATCAGAGAACCAAAAGCCAAAAAAAGATGAAAAATCAAGTTGACCTTCAACTGTGGGTAGGTAGTGAAATACTTAGCTACTGTATGTCACTGCACAAACACAAGTCCTATCCTCACCGCTGATCACCAATGTTAGAAATGGGGTTTTTGGTTGGCAGTCAGGTTGCCCTCTGTCCAAGCAAGAACCCTCACTCTAGTCAGGGTAAGTCACACACAATCCAAAATCAGCCTGTGCTCACCCTCCGGTAGCTTGGCACGAGCAGTCAGGCTTAACTTAGAAGGCAATGTGTAAAGCATTTGTGCAATAAATCATACAACACCATAGCATAACACCACAAAAATACACCACACAGTATTTAGAAAAAATATATAATATTTATCTGGGTATCTTCAGGTCAAAACGATCAAAGTTGCAATACGAATTTGTAAAGATATCACTGAAAAGTGATAGAAAGTGTCTTAAGTCTTTAGAATATAAACAAAGTCTCTTTCAAGCACAAGTACCTGGTTGGGAGTGGAAAAATCTCCTCAGAGGGCCACAAGAGAAGAGGTGCGTGGAAAAAGGGGGTGTGCGTAGATTTCTCCCCAGCACACACGGACTTGCGTCGTTATTTTCCACGCGGGGAAGTCGGCGTCGTTTTCCGGCGCGTGGACAGTCTCTTTCTGTGGATCGCGGGGATTACCAGATGTCCCGGGTCTGTGCGTGGATTTTCCTGCTTGTTCTCCGGCTGCGCGTCGGTCTGCGGGGCTGCGCGTCAAAATTACGATCTCACGGCAGGCGTCGCGTCGATTTCTCCTCTAGACTTCGATCTGCGGGGCTGCGCGTTGAAATTACGATCTCACGGCAGGCGTCGCGTCGATTTCTCCTCTAGAGGTCGGGCGGCGTTGTCCTTGCGATGCCGTGCGTCGGATTTTCGATCGTCCCAAGAGCGCACGTCGATCAGCGTCGGAGTGCGGCGTTTTTCTCGCCGCGAAACAAGCTGTGCGTCAAAATTTTCGGCGCACGGAGCGTCCAAGTAAAAGAGAGAAGTCTTTTTGGCCCTGAGACTTCAAGGAACAGGAGGCAAGCTCTATCCAAGCCCTTGGAGAGCACTTTCACAGCCAGACAAGAGTTCAGCAAGGCAGCAGGGCAACAACAAGGCAGCAGTCCTTTGTAGAAAGCAGACAGGTGAGTCCTTTGAGCAGCCAGGCAGTCCTTCTTGGCAGGATGTAGTTTCTGGTTCAGGTTTCTTCTCCAGCAAGTGTCTGATGAGGTAGGGCAGAGGCCCTGTTTTATACTAAGTTGGGCCTTTGAAGTGGGGGGTGACTTCAAAGAGTCTCTAAGAAATGCACCAAGCCCCCTTTCAGTTCAATCCTGTCTGCCAGAGTCCCAGTAGGGGGTGTGGCAGTCCTTTGTGTGAGGGCAGGCCCTCCACCCTCCCAGCCCAGGAAGACCCATTCAAAATGCAGATGTATGCAAGTGAGGCTGAGTACCCTGTGTTTGGGGTGTGTCTGAGTGAATGCACAAGGAGCTGTCAACTAAACCTAGCCAGACGTGGATTGAAGGGCACAACAAGATTTTAGTGCAAAGAAATGCTCACTTTCTAAAAGTGGCATTTCTAGAATAGTAATATTAAATCCGACTTCACCAGTCTGCATGATTTTATATTACCATTCTGGCCATACTAAATATGACCTTCCTGCTCCTTTCAGATCAGCAGCTGCCACTTCCACAATGTATGAGAGCAGCCCCAATGTTAGCCTATGAAGGGAGCAGGCCTCACAGTAGTGTAAAAACGAATTTAGGAGTTTTACACTACCAGGACATATAACCACACAAGTACATGTCCTGCCTTTTACCCACACAGCACCCTGCTCTAGGGGTTACCTAGGGCACACATTAGGGGTGACTTATGTATAGAAAAAGGGGAGTTCTAGGCTTGGCAAGTACCTTTAAATGCCAAGTCGAAGTGGCAGTGAAACTGCACACACAGGCCTTGCAATGGCAGGCCTGAGACAAGGTTAAGGGGCTACTGAGGTGGGTGGCACAACCAGTGCTGCAGGCCCACTAGTAGCATTTAATCTACCTGCCCTAGGCACATGTAGTGCACTCTACCAGGGACTTACAAGTAAATTAAATAGTCAATCATGGATAAACCAATCAGTAGTACAAGTTACACAGAGAGCATATGCACTTTAGCACTGGTTAGCAGTGGTAAAGTGCCCAGAGGTCAAAAGCCAACAACAACAGGTCAGAAAAAATAGGAGGAAGGAGGCAAAAAGTTTGGGGATGTCCCTGTCAAAAAGCCAGGTCCAACATGACCCCCTACCAGCCTAAAGCCAGGGGAGAACAATCACTATTCTGATGTACTTCCCTGTTTGAGGCGACAGAACAAGGACCCAGGCCCACAACAGCAGGGGCATGCTCCAGTTCTTCGCCTTCCTGACTCCAATTGGATCCATCTGTCCATACTCTCAGGGCGCACTAAGCCAACCCATGGGGAACCTTTCTCCTTACCTGCGGATCCCATCTGTGCAGCACCTAACCTTACTTTGCTCACAGATGTATCCCAGGAGCAGGATAGTACCACCATGACCAACACAGTGGTGTTGCCACTCTACCCCCGGGGTGTGACACTTGTCCCCTCCCCAGGGATAACTCTGTCCACCCAGACAGCAAGCCACAGTGATTACTGACAGCTGCCAGGGATGAGAGCCAGGCCCCAGGCCTCTCAAAGCTCTCCAACCACTGTGGCTGTGGAGAGTGGGGGGCGGTAGCCCCAGGTGCTGGGCACCCTTTAACCACTCTCCCTTCCACCAGGTCAGGGATGACAGCCTGAACCTGGTCCTCCCCTCTGGGGCTCTGTACCCTCCCTCCTGGAGCGGTACCCCCAGAGTCCAACATGGTCAGGATGCTTACAGAAGTCGCCCTGTACCATTCCTCCACCAGTGCATGGCTGTTAACCTGCAACTGGCCCTCCAACCTGGGGTCTGGACCTTCAGGTTGGACTAGGGCCCGGGGTGAGGCTTCCCTCCCCCTGCCCTCCCTTCTGGGGTCCAGCACCCTCCAACTAGGAGTGGCCTCCTCAGAAGACAACATGGTAGGGGCACTGTTATCAGTAGCCCCTCCCTCCAGGTCCGGGGGGACACCCTGAACCTGGTCTTCCAGCCCAGGGTCTGTACCCTCAGACTGGATCACTGCCTGGCAAACCAGGACTTCCTGGGAGGCACACCTACCCCACGCCAGGTCAGAGTTTAACCTCTGCTTCTGACCATTCAACTCAGAGTCACCACCCTGAAGTTGAACAATTGCCTGGCACACCAGGACTTCCTGGAGGGCACACTGACCCTCCACCAGGTCAGAGTTTAACCTCTGAACTTGGCCATCCAACTCAGAGTCACCACCCTGAAGTTGAACAATTGCCTGGCACGCCAGGACTTCCTGGAGGGCACACTGACCCTCCACCAGGTCAGAGTTTAACCTCTGAACCTGGTTCTCCAACCTAGGGTCACCACCCTGAGGTTGGGCGACTGCCTGGCACACCAGGACTTTCTGGGAGGCACACCTACCTCCCACCAGGTCAGGGTTTAACCTCTGAACCCGGTTATCCCACCCAGGGTCAACACCCTGAGGTTGAACCATTGCCTGGCAGGCCAGGACTTCCAGGTAGGCACACCTACCTCCCACCAGGTCAGAGTTTAACCTCTGAACCTGGTTCCCCAACCCAGGGTCACCACCCTGAGGTTGGGCAATTGCCTGGCACGCCAGGACTTCCTGGGGGGCACACCTATCCCCCACCAGGTCAGAGTTAAACCTCTGAACCTGGTCATCCAACCCAGAGTCAACACCCTGAGGTTGGATAATTACCTGGCACAGCAGGACTTCTTGGGAGGCACACCTACCTCCCACCAGGTCAGAGTTTAACCTCTGAACCTGGGTACCCAACCCAGAGTCACCACCCTGAGGTTGAACAATTGCCTGGCACGCCAGGACTTCTTGGGAGGCACATCTACCTCCCACCAGGTCAGAGTTTAACCTCTGAATCTGGGTATCCAACCCAGAGTCAGCACTCTGAGGCTGGACCACTGCCTGGTACACCAGGACTTTCTGGGGGGCACACCTACCCCCCAACAGGTCAGAGTTTATCCCCTGAACCTGGTTAGCCAACCCAGAGTCACCACCCGGAGGTTGAACCATTGCCTGGCAGGCCAGGACTTCCAGGGAGGCACACCTACCTCCCACCAGGTCAGAGTTTAACCTCTGAGCCTGGTTCCCCAACCCAGGGTCACCACCCTGAGGTTGGGCAATTGCCTGGCACGCCAGGACTTTCTGGGGGGCACGCCTACCCCCCACCAGGTCAGAGTTTAACCTCTGAACCTGGTCATCCAACCCAGAGTCAACACCCTGAGGTTGGACAATTGCCTGGCACAGCAGGACTTCTTGGGAGGCACATCTACCTCCCACCAGGTCAGAGTTTAACCTCTGAACCTGGGTATCCAACCCAGAGTCACCACCCTGAGGTTGAATCTTTGCCTGGCATGCCAGGACTTCCTGGGGGGCACTCTCACCCCCCACAAGGGACATACCATCCCCAAGGGCCACACAAGAGTCTGGTTGGCGCAGGTCTTCCGACATCTGCCCATCCGGCAGAGTCTGGGTTTCCCCCAAACCAGAAACGGTTTCACCTGGGTCATTCCTGGGGGGCTCTGCTCTCAGAGCTGTCCCCTGACTCTCAAGGTCCTCCACTGGGGTCTGCAACCCCCTCTCAACCCTATGTCTGGACTTCTGCACCCCCTCACTAGAAGGGGTACTGCCAGACACCAGAACTGTTGGGATGCCGGCTACAGTCACCCCCCCAAGTTCTTCTGACACTGCGGGGCTTCCCTCAAAAGGTGGCCCTACGGTACAGGCTAGGCTTCCCTCCTGGTGTTCCCTCATGGAACCCTCTAGGACCTGGGACCTACCTGGGACACTACAATCCTTTCCCACCTCACTCGGTTGGGAACCACCTAGACCACTCCCTTCAGGAGCACCCCCAAATGCCTCTTCAGACTCTCTGGTACTCACCCAGAAGTCTGCCTCCATTGTAAGTTCCCTGGGGTCAGAGAACTCACACTCCACCTGGTGTTGGCGTAGCTCTGGAAAATAAGGACCAGACATATGCTCTCCAGCAATTACATCATTCTGCCCTTCATATGTATTAACCACAGTACCCTTCACCCAACCACCCAGTAACTCAACCTTGGAAAAGCACTCTACCTCACCCTCCTGAGACTGGTGAGACAGTATCTGTCTGTCCCTGACACTCAACCCATACTCTTCTGGGATGTCTCTACACTCTATATCCAGGACGTCCACCAGGGGGGAACCCTTTTCTCTGTCACTCTCTGCTAGAGTCAGTAAAGTGTCCCTCCCCCCAGTAGGAATATGACTCCCTGTGCCAGTTCCCCAATCCTTCTCAGGGACCCTGTGCATAACGGGAACTACCTCATACCCTTGAACCGCCTGGGGTGTGTCAACTCCCTTCTTCAAGTTGGGCACCACATCTCTGGGCTTGTGCCCTTCTTCAGTAGTACTAGATGCAAGATTTTTGCTGCCACCATCTCAACTAGACTCAGCCCTTCTGGCCTCCAGTTTCAGCTCTTTACAGCTCAGCTCTTGAGCTGCAATCTTTTCTTCTTCCAGGGCTAAGAGTCTTTTTGCCGCAACCTCTGCAAGATACTCCTCTAATTGTTGCTCCTGTCGCCTTTGACTTCGGAGCCATTCATCTATTTCTGGGTCACTGTCCAAATCTGAGTAGTCTTCCTCCTCATGTGAGCAGTCTTCCTCCTCATGTGTGTAGTCCTCCTCCTCATCTGAGGGGTACTTAGTCATTTGGTTTCTTGCTGCCTCTCTCTCTGCCCATCTTTCCTCCCCCCAGACTATGTAGGCATGTAGCATCTCCGCTTTGGTAGATCTCCTTGCTACAGGAAGGCCCCATTGTCTGCAAAGCTTCCTTAGGTCAGCCTTAGTGAGGTGGTCAGTACGAACAAAGAATGAGTAGGTAAGCAATCCCATTCTGATAAGATCTTACTAGCAAAAACCAAAATCCAAAGTCCAAAATATCAATAGTATATCCAGGAGGACATCAGAGAACCAAAAGCCAAAAAAAGATGAAAAATCAAGTTGACCTTCAACTGTGGGTAGGTAGTGAAATACTTAGCTACTGTATGTCACTGCACAAACACAAGTCCTATCCTCACCGCTGATCACCAATGTTAGAAATGGGGTTTTTGGTTGCAGTCAGGTTGCCCTCTGTCCAAGCAAGAACCCTCACTCTAGTCAGGGTAAGTCACACACAATCCAAAATCAGCCTGTGCTCACCCTCCGGTAGCTTGGCACGAGCAGTCAGGCTTAACTTAGAAGGCAATGTGTAAAGCATTTGTGCAATAAATCATACAACACCATAGCATAACACCACAAAAATACACCACACAGTATTTAGAAAAAATATATAATATTTATCTGGGTATCTTCAGGTCAAAACGATCAAAGTTGCAATACGAATTTGTAAAGATATCACTGAAAAGTGATAGAAAGTGTCTTAAGTCTTTAGAATATAAACAAAGTCTCTTTCAAGCACAAGTACCTGGTTGGGAGTGGAAAAATCTCCTCAGAGGGCCACAAGAGAAGAGGTGCGTGGAAAAAGGGGGTGTGCGTAGATTTCTCCCCAGCACACACGGACTTGCGTCATTATTTTCCACGCGGGGAAGTCGGCGTCGTTTTCCGGCGCGTGGACAGTCTCTTTCTGTGGATCGCGGGGATTACCAGATGTCCCGGGTCTGTGCGTGGATTTTCCTGCTTGTTCTCCGGCTGCGCGTCGGTCTGCGGGGCTGCGCGTCGAAATTACGATCTCACGGCAGGCGTCGCGTCGATTTCTCCTCTAGACTTCGATCTGCGGGGCTGCGCGTTGAAATTACGAGCTCACAGCAGGCGTCGCGTCGATTTCTCCTCTAGAGGTCGGGCGGCGTTGTCCTTGCGAGGCCGTGCGTCAGATTTTCGATCGTCCCAAGAGCACGCGTCGATCAGCGTCGGAGTGCGGCGTTTTTCTCGCCGCGAAACAAGCTGTGCGTCGAAATTTTCGGCGCACGGAGCGTCCAAGTAAAAGAGAGAAGTCTTTTTGGCCCTGAGACTTCAAGGAACAGGAGGCAAGCTCTATCCAAGCCCTTGGAGAGCCCTTTCACAGCCAGACAAGAGTTCAGCAAGGCAGCAGGGCAACAGCAAGGCAGCAGTCCTTTGTAGAAAGCAGACAGGTGAGTCCTTTGAGCAGCGACGCAGTCCTTCTTGGCAGGATGTAGTTTCTGGTTCAGGTTTCTTCTCCAGCAAGTGTCTGATGAGGTAGGGCAGAGGCCCTGTTTTATACTAAGTTGGGCCTTTGAAGTGGGGGGTGACTTCAAAGAGTCTCTAAGAAATGCACCAAGCCCCCTTTCAGTTCAATCCTGTCTGCCAGAGTCCCAGTAGGGGGTGTGGCAGTCCTTTGTGTGAGGGCAGGCCCTCCACCCTCCCAGCCCAGGAAGACCCATTCAAAATGCAGATGTATGCAAGTGAGGCTGAGTACCCTGTGTTTGGGGTGTGTCTGAGTGAATGCACAAGGAGCTGTCAACTAAACCTAGCCAGACGTGGATTGAAGGGCACAACAAGATTTTAGTGCAAAGAAATGCTCACTTTCTAAAAGTGGCATTTCTAGAATAGTAATATTAAATCCGACTTCACCAGTCTGCATGATTTTATATTACCATTCTGGCCATACTAAATATGACCTTCCTGCTCCTTTCAGATCAGCAGCTGCCACTTCCACAATGTATGAGAGCAGCCCCAATGTTAGCCTGTGAAGGGAGCAGGCCTCACAGTAGTGTAAAAACGAATTTAGGAGTTTTACACTACCAGGACATATAACCACACAAGTACATGTCCTGCCTTTTACCCACACAGCACCCTGCTCTAGGGGTTACCTAGGGCACACATTAGGGGTGACATGTATAGAAAAAGGGGAGTTCTAGGCTTGGCAAGTACCTTTAAATGCCAAGTCGAAGTGGCAGTGAAACTGCACACACAGGCCTTGCAATGGCAGGCCTGAGACAAGGTTAAGGGGCTACTGAGGTGGGTGGCACAACCAGTGCTGCAGGCCCACTAGTAGCATTTAATCTACCTGCCCTAGGCACATGTAGTGCACTCTACCAGGGACTTACAAGTAAATTAAATAGTCAATCATGGATAAACCAATCAGTAGTACAAGTTACACAGAGAGCATATGCACTTTAGCACTGGTTAGCAGTGGTAAAGTGCCCAGAGGTCAAAAGCCAACAACAACAGGTCAGAAAAAATAGGAGGAAGGAGGCAAAAAGTTTGGGGCTGTCCCTGTCAAAAAGCCAGGTCCAACAGTATGTATGAATGTTTTTGTTTTGCAACCGAAATCAGGTTGTAAATATTAAAATCTTACCAGCTCACAACATAGAGTGATTCATCTTAAGCCCTTGGGACTTCTCACCTTTTGTGAATGTAAATAAGAGTTTATTGGGGAGTAGGCAGTGGTCCAGGAGATCACTGCTATCTTCAAAAGAAATGTGGCTGCATTTACAAACTAATATATATTTAAAAAGCAAACACAGACATGGTGGTCTTCTGATCCCAGCAGCCAACATTGGCAGACACTAATCTTAGTGAGTGACAATTTGAGGCCTATTTCGTAAATATTGCTATGTAGGTTGGATAGCGACCCATTATGATTTGGAATGTTGAGAACTGATCTCTGTGTACATAGGTTTGATTTGCTAAATTCCACACTGGTTTTGTGACCAGTGTTTCATATATATGGCCCTTCATCTCAGATCAATAAATACCACTTTCCTGTAATTGAAGAAATCAACACCAACATTCAACAGAGATCGAGTATATTTATCAAACTATTACATCTGCATTCATTCGGTCCTGCCTAAATTCAATCAGTTGATCCTGTTGCAACTTTCCTTAACTAACCAGGGTCATATCTCAGTGAGGCTATTAGAGGATATGAACATACTCTTTCCAAGAAATCACAGCCAGAAACTCAAATAAAAAAGATAAAGGGATGAGCGAGTGAGAGAGCTTATGGAGTGGCATCAAAAAGTTAGAGGGTTGGGAAGACCTGGGTTGCAGTGAGATAGAGGACTATATTCAGAATACTGTTAAAACCTTTCTAGACTAAGTAAGAACTGGGGTCTTTGTGAATTGCACCAAGGAGAATGAGAAAAGCTGGCAATAGTTCAGAAGTTAAACATACCCGAGAGAACCCAAGTCACCTGCAGGTAATGGAGTCCAAATGCACTGAGAAAACAGTGCTTGATTTGCCCCAAAAAATGTGCCGGTGCTGAAAGCTCTCCTCTGAAACACCCGGCTGCTGCATTTAAATGTGCGAGCACAGAATACTGCAACGGTGTAATCCTAAAGCCATCTTGGGCCTCTTTAATTCATTTACAACCACTCCCTGCCCCTTCAGCTCACTCTCATTTTTCTGCTTTCATCTCTTGTGACGCTTTTCTATTTTTCTCTTCCTCCATCTTTTCCATATGTGTCTTTTGCTCGCAGTAAATGCCTGATGCAGAAAAATAAGTGCTGGCTCCTTAAAAATAAGTGCAGGTGCCCCCGCTGGGAAGCCACAGGCACAAATTAAGCACTGGTAGGCGGTTACATATCTTCAGCAGCGATCTGTGCATAAAATGCAGGTCACAAGGTTTTATTGCTTGTGAGATAGCTGAGTTGATTACTATGGGGGTGATTCTGACCCCGGCGGTACTTGACCGCCGGGGCCAGGGTCGGCGGGAGCACCGCCAACAGGCTGGCGGTGCCCCGCAGGGCATTCTGACCGCGGCGGTTTGGCCGCGGTCAGATGCGGAAAGCCGGCGGTCACCCGCCGGTTTTCCGCTGCCCTGGGAATGCTGCCATGGGGGATTCTGACAGCCCATACCGCCATCCTGTTCCTGGCGGTTCTCCTGCCAGGAACAGGATGGCGGTATGGGTTGTCGTGGGGCCCCTGGGGGCCCCACTTTGTATTTCAGTGTCTGCATTGCAGACACTGAAATACGCGACGGGTGCAACTGCACCCGTCGCACCTTCCCACTCCGCCGGCTCAATTCTGAGCCGGCATCCTCGTGGGAAGGGTTTTTGCACTGGGCTGGCGGGCGGCCTTTTGGCGGTCGCCCGCCAGCCCAGTGCAAAAGCCAAAATACTCTCAGCGGTCTTGCGACCGCGGAGCGGTATTTTGGAGGGGGGAAGTCTGGCGGGCGGCCTCTGCCGCCCGCCAGACTTAGAATGACCCCCTATATCTTTTGCACAAATATGAGACACAAATAGAGATAGAGAAAGAGAGTGCGTGTGATCAAGATTATATCCATTTTATTTTGAACTGACTACAAGGAGGAACACACCACTTTAGAGAGCACAATTTTATGTCAGCAAAAGAGCGTTTTAATTAAGGTGGTTTACATGGGCCATCATTTTGTGAACTTGACACGATTGAATTCAGATAAAGTCATCATTGCTGTCACTTATCATGTCATGAGTGATGTAATATGTGAGGTCATAAGCAGTGCCTGAGGGTACAAGTTATAGTCAGCCCAGTAAATTATACCTGGAGAATTTTAGAGGTTTTCTGTTGATGTAATATTAGTTTTTACCTTATTTTAACACCTAAGTATAACGTCAATTTAACTTTGTTTTTAAGTGAATATATACATTAGACTTAGTGAGTTCCTACAACCAAAGTAACATTTTCCTGGGTAAACGGGAATTAATCCATTCCTTTTTTTATTCGGACAACAGTGAAATGAAGTGGTTAGTTGTCATTTACCCAGGAGAACATAACGCCAGTTGTAAGTAAGGATCACATATTGTAGTGTTCAGATACTTGAAATAATAGTGTTTTGAGTTCTCGTTATATATTTTTCTTAAAGCATGTCTTACATGTTAAAACATATAGATGTCTCGGAAGGCATGGCATTATTTTGCTATTGGACCCAGTGTTATGTAAATGGACAGACCTGATGAAGAAGCCCCTTAATGATTTTGAGTACCGAAACATCACGGAGATACAGCCAGGGGTAGAGAAAAATATTAATGTAATTAACTTATCAGAATGATAGCATTATTTGGACTAAGCATGTGAGCGTATTTTTTACAGTGTTATGTGGATGTACCGCAGTAGCATTACTCAGGCTATTAAGCACTACTTTTGAGGCAAAGCATTAGTGTATAAGAAGTAAGGCTGCACTTAGACAACAGTGACACTGTATGACTAGTTTGAAGGTCTTTTGTGCCATTAATTTGTAATGCAAAGTGGTTATATTGTCCTTTGTTGGAGTTGCACAGCTTATAACCTATTTGGGATGTACCACCCTAGTATAACTTCATACAGGTGGAGATTAACCATCGAGAATTTGTGTGCAATGAAGAAACAGGAAGTTTTCTCACAATACTGACAAGCAGGGGGCTGGAACCTGCTGCTCTAGCATTCTCGCTCCTTGCACAGTCTACAAATCCCACCGTCCTCTCTGAGAAAGTAACTCCCACTGATTTGAACAGAAATGCACACTAATAAATCAAACACAAAACCATTTACTGTCATTCCCCTTTCACCACGTTTTAATGCATTCGTTACACCTCTGAAACGTCCCCAATTCATTTCCTACTGCATACATTTCATGAAACGTTTGTATTAAACTAGTCTGCTGTTGTTGGCGGAAACATGGTTATGAGTGACTGGCTCCATTATTAACCCGACGTCTCTGCTACTCGTAAATTATCACCAATTCAACAGCAATATACACAAAGCAGGCCAATGTAGGGCAGCGATATTGTGTGTGGAAAGTATGAAGAAAGTCTATTTACTGAGGGAAAGAGAGGGGAGCACCAACGTTTTTTCACATTAATATGTTTCGCCTTTCTCTATCTGCTCACAGAAACTAAATAGAAACACCAGTTTCTTTTAAATTGTTTTACAAGGAGCTATATGATGTCTTTTTGGGAACCTGAGACATACGTTTTTATCAGGCTTAAGAAACAAAAGATGCAATTTTCAAAATAAACGTAAATGCTTATTTTCATAATATGGTGCATTGGAAATTAATCTTGGCTCTGCACCACATTATTTTAAACGTTGCTTGTCTGTTTAGCCTAGACTGTGAATCCTTCGTTTGTTAAGGATTTATACAAGATGGGATGAAGCTGCAAACATCTTGCCCAGGGAACTTTAAGCAGCATACATGTGTGAACAGGGCTTACCTGTCACTTTCCTGATGTGGTATTGAACCTCAGTCTTCCTCCATACATTACCCCCTCATCCTAATCCTCCTCGTCCCAGTCCTTAAAACTGTGGTTTTATTACGCTGTGAATAATGATCTGAGCTGCTTGCAGATCTTTTCTATTTCTATCAACCTGCTATAAATGCTTCTCTGCATCTTCCAGACCTCCTGTGTTTTTCTCTGTTCTTTGGTTAGAAAATAAGACGTGAGTGATAGCTTTAGGAGGGAGGGAGGTGGGCGGGAAGCACACATAAATTCATTCTTTCACACACACACGCACTCATGCACATCCATTAACAACACTCCTAACATTCAAACATGCACATACGCACCAAACATTAATTTTAAAAGATCACACACACACTTACTTTCAGCCTTGGAGGTCCCAGGAGGGCTGCGACTGCTGCCTTCCCTCATTGGCTGACGTTATGTCAGCCAATGAGGAAAGGCAGCAGTCCCAGCCTCGTCACAGAGTGGCATGGGGTCAGTGTGACTGCTGACCCCACCCCACTCTGTGACGAAGCGTTACTGATTGACACTCGCCCTAGGCACTTCAGGGCTTAAACCTAAAGCGCCCAGGTCGAAGTCAATGGGTGATGCTTTCCTCGTCACCTAGGGGAGGGCCTCGAGGCACCAAGCCACGGAGGTCATGCCCATAGGAGCTGTGACCTCCTCAGCCAAAAAAAGTTCAGCTCAGGCAGCCAGAAGTATGCACAAATCACGCATGTCTGCTCCTGGCTGCCTGACCTGAACTTGAAGAGTGTCTGTCAGGCTGACCTTTTTTCAGCCTGACAGACACTCTTCATGAGGGGCACGATGTGGGGGGGGGTGTGGCCCCTCCACCCAAGTTGGCCGCACCTGCTTTGTACTTTTTATAAATATGTGGCATCACTGGGCGCAAAGGTTGATTAACCTCTGTTTCATGAGCACGCTCCCTCTCCATGTGCTGGGATGCGGAGCTGTTTCTTAGCACTGTTGCTTTGGGCTGTTTGGGAGCCGCTTGATGGTGCTCCTGTTGCACACAGCAGGCATCGGGAGACAACAGTATCTTGTTTGACTGCACGATTTCACAAAAGAAAGATCTCGTAGCCAAGCAATGCTATAAAAATGAAGGAATCCTGCAATACCGCGTTCTTCATCCTGTTTCTTCATTATGGAGAAATAAAAGGCATCCTCAAAGCAGCACCATGTTGAACAGTAGCCTGAGGAGGACGAAGTCTTTTAGATCTTATGTATTGACCTCCAAGCTCTAATTAAAGAGGCTGTTGATTCAGCTTTGTAGGATCCTAGATCTAAACATCAGATAATGGCTCAGGATGAAGATCTGGAAACACATCAAAAAGGAAAATATGAGCCAGGTGTTCAACTCCGTTTGCTCCTGGAACATTTTAGACAGGTTCTAGGTTTTCAAAGAGAGACCCAGAGATGAAGAAGTTTTCTACTCCCAATATAACAGTGTGGAGACGGATGATTTATTCTTGCATGATGTAATAAAGGGGATTTTGTGCAAAGATTGGAGAGACCCTGATAAACAGTCAGTTTCTGAACAAGAGGTATTAAATATTAATACAGGATTTTGACCAGAACTTTCCACAAACTCCAAAGGTGGACCCAATTTTGGCCTCAATGCCCACTACATCAAATCAAAATCAAATCAAATCAAAAATGTTTTATAAAGCGCACTACTCACCCGTGAGGGTCTCAAGGCACTGGGGGGTGGGGGGAAGAGAAAAAAAAGGGGGGAGCTGCAGTTTTACTGTTTGAAGAGCCATGTCTTGAGGTGCTTTCGGAAAGAACTGAGGTCCTGGGGATTGCAGAGGTTGTGGGGTGGGAGTTCCAGGTTTTGAGGGCGAGGTAGGAGAAGGACCTGCCTCCTGAGGTGGTGCGTTGGATGCAAGGAAATGTGGCAAGGGCGAGGTCGGCGGAACGGAGGTGGCGGGAGGGAATGTGGAAGTTCACTCTTTCGTTGAGGTAGGCTGGTCCAGTGCTGTGGAGGGATTTGTGTGCGTGGATGAGGACTTTGAAGATGACCCTTTTGTCGATAGGAAGCCAGTGGAGGGATCTGAGGTGGGCAGAGATGTGTTCATGGCGTGGGAGGTTCAGGATGAGGCGTGCGGCTGCGTTTTGGATCATCTGGAGTTTCCGCTGAAGCTTGACTGTGGTGCCAGCGTAGAGGGTGTTTCCGTAGTCTAGCCTGCTGCTGATGAGTTCCTGGGTGACTGTCTTTCTAGTTTCTATGAGTATCCATTTGAAGGTTTCTCATAGTATGCGGAGAGTGTTGAAGCAGGAGGAGGTGATCGAGTTGATTTGCTGGATCATGGAGAGAGAAGAATCTAAGATGACGCCAAGGTTGCGTGCGTGAGTGGCGGGTGTTGGAGGTGGTTCTAGGGTGGTGGGCCACCAGGAGTCATCCCATATTGTTTTGTTGGGGCTGAAGATGATGATTTTGGTCTTGTTGGAATTTAGTTTGAGGTGGCTTGCTGTCATCCAGTTGGCAATGTCTAGGAGTCCGGCGTGGAGGTTGGTCTTGGCGGTGGTGGGGTTCCTGGTGAGGGAGATGACGAACTGGGTGTCGTCTGTGTAGGATATGATGGTGATTCCGTGTGGGCACAGGATGTTGGCGAGTGAGTCCATGTAAATGTTGAAGAAGGTGGGGCTGAGGGAGGACCCTTGTGGAACTCGGCAGATGATCTTGGTTGCTGGAGATTGGAAGGGAGGGAGGCAGACTCTCTGGGTCCTTTCAGAGAGGAAAAAGGCGAGCCATTGCAGGGCCTTCTGTCAGATTCCTGCGTTGTAGAGGCATGTACTGAGTATTTGGTGGTAGAGAGTGTTGAATGCTACGGAGAGGTCCAGTAGGATGAGTGGGATGGTCTCGCCTTTGTCGACTCTGGTTCTGATGTCGTCAGTGAAGGCGATGAGGGCGGTCTCAGTGCTGTGGTTCTTGTGGAATCCAGACTGGGTCATCTAATTTGGCCTCTGAAGACTTCACCTTGTAAGGTGTTACAGATAAACAAATAGAGGCAACCTTCAAAAGAGCATATTCTGCCACACATTTCCCAATCACAGCAAATTCCAATGCAGCTTACACCACCCAGGGTTTGCTCAAAGACGTTCAGATGATATATGACTGTATCCAGGCTACTAAAGATCCAATGTCCATTTTGCCTAATATGGAGTTGGCTTCACAATTCTTAGCTTATGTTACTTTCAACAGTCTGTGGACTGCTTCATTCACTGCAGGCATGACAATAACTGGCCACAGGCTCCTCTGGATGAAGTCGTGGAAGTTACAATCCAGCCAGAGGTCTCTCATTCAGAAGCAACCCTTTACTGAGGCTTTTGGAGTCTGACCTGGATCAAATGATACAAAAGGCTGTGGTAGAAAAGAAAATTAGTAAGCCTTTCTAATTTTCTTCAGGCAAGAAGACTTTCATGACTAACAGACAATTTCAGAGTTCTAAGACACAATGGTGGTCATTATGACATTGGCGGTCAGATTACTGCCACGCCGGCGATGGCGGTAGTCCCATCACCAGGCTGTTGGAATGACTGCCAAATAATGACCATGGCGGTGATCCTTCCCATAGACAGCCAATGTACCACACCAACCGCCAGCACGGTACGACCACTGAAGACAGCGGTAGCCACCTATAGGGAGGCGGAAGACATGGGTCTATCCACCATATTATGACACAGCACACCACCAGGTTTTTCGGGGCGGTAGCAACAACACCAAAAGCCTGGTGGAAACAGATCATATAAAAAGGAGACACTCACCTCCAGGGACACAGAGGAGTCCGCGGCCGCCATTCACCCGGAACTGCAAGTCTTCCTGATGCTGCACCACGGCGTGGCCATCCTGGAGCACCAACGCCAACGAAGACGACGACGGTGAGTACAGCCACCTAGCACCCAAGGGAGGGGGTGGGGGAGTGACACACACACACACAACACACACCATACACACACACTACACACCCAGAACCAGCTGCAGAGTAAAGTAACAGCACCCACGATCAAAGAAGGCTAGAACACATACCTCTGTTCCAACCACTGTAATCATGTTGGATGACAAATCAAATTCAAAGAACATACAACTTCATATGTACATGCCGGCCCAAAGGCCAGTTTAAAGTCACGACTGCCCATGGGCAAAGTCCAAGCCCCAACTTGACTCCTGACAACATCAGGACTCCACTGTTCAGGAGCACCATGTTGAAAATGGGCAGGCACCTCAGAGTGCGGTGGGTGGGGGGAGGGGCGCAACTCATTGTGAGGGGACTCCTAGCCCACTGGTTACTGAGGGGGCTCCTTGCCCACTGGTTACTGAGGGGTCTCCTAGCCCATTGGTTCTGGAGGGGGTCATTGCCCACTGGATATTGAGGGGGTGGGGCTCCTTGCTCACTGGATATTAAGGGGGCTCCTAGCTCACTGGTTCTGGAGGGGACCCTTGCCCACTGGTTACTGAGGGGGCTCCTAGCCCACTGGATACTAAGGGGACTCCTAGCCCACTGGTTCTGGAGGGGACCCTTGCCCACTGGTTACTGGGGGGGCTCCTTGCCCACTGGTTACTGAGGGAGCTCCTTGCCCACTGGATACTGAGGGGGCTCCTAGCCCAAAGGTTACAGAGGGGGCTCCTTGCCCACTGGATACTGACGGGGCTCCTTGCCCACTGGTTCTGGATGGGACCCTTGCCCACAGGTTACTGAGGGGGCTCCTTGCCCACTGGATACTGAGCAGGATCCTAGCCCACTGGTTCTGGAGGGGACCCTTGCCCACTGGTTACTGAGGGGGCTCCTAGCCCACTGATTCTGGAGGGGACCCTTGCTCACTGGTTACTGAGGGGAGATCCTTGCCCCCTGGACACTGGGGGGGTCCTAACCCACTGGTAACAGAGGGGGCTCCTTGCCCATTGGATACTGACAGGGCTCCTAGCCCACTGGTTCTGGATGGGACCATTGCCCACAGGTTCCTGAGGGGGCTCCTTGCCCAGTGGATACTTAGGGGGCTCAGCCCACTGGTTCTGGAGGGGACCCTTGCCCACTGGTCACTGAGGGATGTCCTTAGCCACTGGTTCTGGAGGGCTGTCCTTGGCCACTGGTGCTTGAGGGCTGTCCTTGGCCACTGGTTCTGGAGGGATGTCCTTGGCCACCAGTTCTGGAGGGCTGTCCTTGGCCACTGGTTCATGAGGGTTGTCCTTGGCCACTGGTTCTGGAGGGATGTCCTTGGGTTTTGTCTTAGTTGGGGCCTCCTTGGGCTTTGTCTTTGTTGATGCCTCCGTCGGCTTTGTTTTTGTTGGGGCCTCCTTGCCCTTGGTCTTGGGAGGGGTCTCCTTGGCCCTAGGTTTTGGAGGTGGCTCCATTCTCTTGGTTGTCTGTTTGGGAGGTGGCAGCACTTTAGCTCTCAGTTTTTTGGGTGGAAGAGTGTCCGTGGTGCGGGGGGCCAGCCTTGCACTCATTTGCCCCTTAGTGGCTGCTGGAGACTCTGGGGGTGGTACAGTGTCAGACAGTTTGCTTGAGTTACTGTCCTGGGGGAGGGGGGGACCTTCCTCTCACGGGCAGGACAGGGGAAGGGAGGGAAGAGGTCACGGTGGTGGTGACTGAACATGTGGTGTGTGGGATGCAAATCTGCGGGTCTGCTGTTTTGGTGACTGTGGGCAAGGCGGTGTAGGTGGCAGGTTCAGGGACTGTTGATGCAGTGAATGCAGGTGTGAGTGCAGATGTGACTGTGAGGGAGGAGGAGGAGGGGGAGACAGTGGAGGCATTGGATGATGTTGTGTGTGCATCTGTCTTTTGGCTGTGTGAGTGCTTGTGGACTGAAGTGTGCTGCCTGTGTTTGTCTGTGCAAGTCTTGTGTGATGTTTTGTGTGCATGCTTGTCTGAATGTGTGCATGGAATGGGTTGGGGGTGAGGAGACTGAGACTGGGAAGTGGTAGTTGGAGGGGGACGGAAGAAGCACGGACACTGTCTGCCATCAAGGAAGAAGCCAGAGCCTGAAACAATCTCTGTAGGGCCACCAAGCCACTGTAAATGCCCTCCATGAAGGCATTGCTGCATCTGGAATGGCAGCCCCTGGATGGCATTCACTATGGTTGACTGCCCTACAGAGATGGATCTCAGGAGGTCAATAGTCTCCTCACGAAGGGCAGCAGGGCTGACTGGGGCAGGGCCTGAGGTGCCTTGGGCGAAGGAAATGCCCACCCTCATGGGTGAGCGGACACGGGCAACTCGGTGGGGGGCTACTGGGAGGGTGGTGCTGGTGCAGGGGGTGGCAGTAGAGCCTGTAGCTGGGGTGGTCTCAGAGGGCTCTGCCACCACCAGGGAGCTCCCATCAGAGGAGGAATCAGAGTGAGTGGTATCACCTCCTGTCCCTGCCATGGTGCTCCCCTCGCCCTCTGTCTCACTGGTCCCCTTGGAGTCGGTGGACTCTGCCTCCTGGGTCCCGTGAGCTGTAGATCCCTTGCTCACTGGTGCCCCGACTCCTTCACCAGATGATCTTAATGCACAAATGGACAGGATGACAAAAGAAGAGCTGGGGAAGAAAGGGAGCACAGGGCCAATCACAGCAACAACAGGACAGATGGCATACATATCACTGTCACACACTGAGACTGAGAATGGGCAGTATGGACCACACTGGCATTCCATTGGCTAAGTACCACAGCAGGTAGGAGGCAAACACTGACAGCTACACACCCACTGGGACCAACTAAGCCCAGTCTGACATGGAAAGCCAGCTACCTAGCTATCAATAACATGCATATTACCCCATTTACCAAAGCACTATGCAGCAATGTCTAAACTCCCATTTCAGGCAACAGAGATAGTTGTCAAACATATTGTACTCACCCCCTTGTGGATGCTGTAATGCCCTCAAGTGCCTATCCAACTCAGGATTGTCCACCGTCAGTATGCAGGCCATCAGGGGGGCAGAGTCCGACAGGCACCCCTCCCTCGTTGGGAGGCCATCCCCAGCTGGGCCTCCGTGGTCTTCCGGGCCCAGCGTCTCAGGTCCTCCCACCGTTTCCTGCAGTGGTTGCTCTGCCTGCTTTAGACCCCCAGGGTCCGCACTTCCTTGGTGGTGGCACGCCACAACCCCTTCTTCTGATGGGTGCTGACCTGCAGAAGTAACACAAACAGTGGGACACCATGAACAATACAATCCAGCCTGTTACACATATGGCCTACAAACTGCATTAGCCCCTCATCAGGCACACACATGACCCATACCCCTGCATTAACACTGCCACCAACCATACCCCCCCAATGGGACACTGCTGGCACACTCATACATCTCCATGCATCCATGTCGCATTCAGCGTACCTATGATGTACTCACCTGTTGGATTGGAGGCCCATACAACTTCCCATACAGGGGTAGGGCCCAATCCATGAGCCTCTCCAACTCTTCTGATGTGAAGGCTGGGCCCTTTCCCCTGACGCAGTCGAGATGTCGTCCTGTGGAAAGTCAGGAATCAAGTGAAGTGGTAGAAATAAAATGGTGGTCACATTTGTGGCGGTGAACACCTTCACCGCCGGCGTTGATTATCATTGGTTCCCATACTCAATAGAGGGCCATGTTAGCCAGTGAGTAATTGCACGGCGGTGCACACCGCCTCCCGCAATGATGCGAATGCCAGCGGAGTGAGGTCTCTTCCACTTGTCCCTGCATACACGACAGGCGGATGCCATTTTCGAATGCTAGTACACATGTACAAATTGAAAAGTGTCTCATTGTAGTCGAATGTACTCACCTATATAATTCTAGTATCCAACATACAAGCATGCTCTGGGAACACTGCTGTAGTGAGTTTATGGCTCCTGTTGTCACTCGCTTCTTATTTTGGGTCCCTTAGGTACCAACTACTGCGGAGGAATAGGATGAGAAAGCAAGCACCCATGTACAGACCACTTGTGGGCTTGGCTCCACTGGAGGACAGGCACATCATCCTAACCTATAGTCTGGACAGGGCCACAATCACAGAGCGGTGTGCACAATTGGAGTCTGATCTGCTACCTGCTATCCTTTGCATCACAGTAATACCCCCTCTTGTGCAGGTACTCTCAGTGCTCTATTTCCTGGAAACTGGCTTTTTCCAGGTGAAAGTGGGCTTGGCAGCAGGAATGCTCAGCCAATCCTCTCTATTGTGCTTGCAAGGGTTTTGTCTTGCATGCTCAAATACATGTGCAGCTACATCCTCCTGTTCCCCCAGGTAGATGATTTACCCACTGTGAAGGCTGGATTCTATGCGATAGGACATAATAACACATGTAATTTGGGCCATTGATGGGACCCATATTTCCTTAGTCCCCCCTAGGGCCAATGAACAGGAGTACGGAAATAGGAAGAGTTTCCACTCACTCAATGTCCAGATGGTGTGCCTTGCTGACTAGTACATCTCCCACGTCACTGCCGAGTATCCTGAGTTAGTGCATGATGCCTTTGTCCTGAGGAATAGCAGCATAGCTGATGGCACAACTACAGAGGCAGAGAGTGTGGCTTATAGGTGAGCCTGAGTCCCCACCCAATGTATGTCACTGTATCCCTTCTGGAGTCATACCCCATGCATTGTTCAAGACTAATGTGTGTCCCTCACTTCCTGCAGGTGATTCCTGCTACACAAACCTGTCCTGGCTCCTGACCCCTGTCAGGAATTCTAGAACAGGGGCTGAGAATAGGTACAATGATGCTCATGAGTGTACCAGGAGGATTGTTGAAAGGGCCTTCTGGCTCCTGAAGGCTACCTCCATCTGACACTCCCCTGAGAAGGTCTGCAGAATTGTTGTTGTGTGCTGCATGTTGCACAATTTGGCCCTCAGTCGGCTTGGGCCCTATCTGCAGGAGGTGGGGGGTAACAATGCAGCAGTGAACACTGGGGACAGTGAAGAGGAGGAAGAGGAGGAGGGTGTGGACCACAGGACACATTTGATCCTGCATTACTTCCAATGACACTCAGGAAAGACTGTTGTACTAAACATTTCTAAATTTTTTGTGTTGTGCTGTATGGCTGTAGCATTATGCTAGCCATTACCTTTACATCCCACCTGACTGTCACCTATGCCTTCCCTTACTGCAGATGTTGCTGTGGTTACAACAGTGTATGCTGTGATGTGTACAGACTGCTGAGGCACATTTGTAAGATGGATCAACATGTAACTGGACATTTACACAGGTTCATGCAATTCATAACAGTTCTATACATTGTACATTACCTCCAGATAAAGCACTATTATTCAAGTTGTGTCCAAGGGTGTTTATTAAGAATTGGCATTCAATGCAAAGTGCAATAGAGTGCGGTGATGGTTGGGAAAAGTCCAGTGTAGTAGGCCAGGCTTTTTGTGGCACATGTCCAGTGTCCAAGGGGCCTTAGGAAGGGGAGGGGAGCACTGACAGCTCAAAGTGGACAAGGTGACACAGTGGAACACAAGGAGGGCATTCTGGAGAGGCTCATTTCCTGGTGGTGGTCTTGGCAACTGTCTTTGGTGTTTGTCTGGGTTGGCGGGGTGGTTCACCTTCTGCAGGGGAGGGGTGCTTGTGGCCTGTGTGTCGTGTGGCAGGGCCTCTTGTCCACTAGCTGTAGCAGATGCGGAGAGCTGGTCAGTATAGGGGATAGTGGAAGGAGCCCGCTGGTGTTGCGTATAGTCCCTCACAATGTTGCCCATATCGCCCAGCACCACTGCAATGGAGACCATTGTGGTGTTCAGGGAGTGCAATTCTTGCTTGATCTCCTTGTGGTGTTGCCCCGCAGCTGCTGGTTCTCCTGCATGATGTTCATCAGCTGACCCATCTTGTCCTGGGATTGTTGGTAAGCCCCCAGGACATTAGTGAGTGCCTCCTGGGCAGTCGGTTCCCTGGGCCTGTCCTCCCCCTGGCACGCAGCTGTGCTCCGACTGTCCATGGCCCCGTGTTCCTGTATCCCCTGAACGGTGTGCTCACTGCCACTGACCCCAGGACCCTAATAGTATTGCCTGTGAGGTGTGAACTGGGTTCCCTGTACAGGTGGGAACACTTCTGATTGACATGTCCTGGGGACAGAGGTGTGGGGAAGTTGGGTGGCTGCTGTGGTGTTGGATTCTGACAGGGGAGGCTCTCTAGTGGACTGGGTGTGGGCTGGGGTAGCGGACTCATCTGTTGTACCTGATGGCCAGGGAGTTCATCCAGATCCAGAGCTCCAGAGTTGCTGTCATCACTGGGGGGCATCTAATGGTGGGGAAGGGTAGCCATGACACCCCCTCACCGCTGAGATTGGCTGGGGCACCTGTGGGGATGTAAGTGGTGAATTATGCTACGTGTGTGTGACATATTCTGCATCACTAGCTTCCCCTAAAGTATTGCTGTTGCCCTGCCACCTTTGTTTGTGTATGGTGATGGACTGTTGGATTGTTAGTTATCAATGCGGTGCTTGCATTGGTGGTGGGTTTACATACAGGGCTGGAAGGGATGTGAATGAAGTGGGTATTGCATGCAGGGATTGACATTTAGGTTTGTTAATTGTGATGGTGCACTGTGTGGAATGAATGGAGTCAGGGTGAGGGGTTGAGATGGCATGTAGGCATGGGTGGGTGATAGGTAGTAACTGTTGACTCACCAATGTCCAGTCATACGGCTACTCCAGTAAGTCCCTCAGGAGGTAGGATTTGCAAGACTTGCTCCTCCCATGCTGTCAGCTGTGGGGAAGGAGGTGGGGGTCCACCGCCAGTCCTCCTGATGGCAAACTGGTGCCTTGCAGCAATGGAACGCACCTTCCCCTTAGGTCATTCCACCTCTTACTTATGTCGTCCCTTGTACGTGGATGTAGTCCCACAGCGTTTGCCCTGTCCACGATCCTCCGCCATAGCTCCATCTTCCTGGCAATGGATATCTGATGGACCTGTGCTCCAAACAGCTGTGGCTCTACCCTGACTATTTCCTCAACCATGACCAGCAACTCCTCATCAGTGATGTGGTGGGATGTGTGGTGTGTGGTGAGTGTGGGATGAATAGGTAGTTGTGGTATGTGTGTGCAGTTCTTTTTTTTGTTAGCGTTGTTAAGTGCATCCGTCTTGTCATGTTAGCAAAGGTTTGTGGGTAATGTGGGTGTGTGTTTTATAGTGATGTTGGTGGGTGTGTGGGTGTGTGTATAAGTTTCAGGTGTGGGTTTTTTGTTCTGGCCCATGATGTCTTGTTTCATATTTTGGTGTCCTTATCCGCCTTGGCGGTGTTCACCGCCAATGGTTTACCGCTGTTGAATGTCAACTGTGGTGATTTGTGGGTCATTATTTGGAGGGCGTAGTATTGGTGGCATAATGGTATGGGTGTTAGTTCCGACAGTTTGATCGTGTTCAGTGGGTCTGGTGGATTTGTGGTTGTGGCTGTGTCGGTTTTGCCTGTATGTGTCATAATCTGGCAAACGGATGTTTACCTCCGCAACTGTATCTTGGCGGCAGTCACTGTGGCGGTATTCGGTATTTACTGCCAATGTCATAATGAGGGCCAGTGTCTTTTTCATGGTTGGACCAAGGGTTAGGGGGTCGGGTTTGGCAATAAAACCTGACCAATTTATTCATCTACTCAAGAACAACCCCAAATAATTACTACTTGGCAGTTGGGGCAAGGCTAAAGCAGTTTTATCAGCAATGGGAGATTTATATAATGGACCAGTGGGTCCTCAAAATCATCAAGAATGGATATTGGAATCACTTCTCCCAACGTTCTTCCCAGGATCATTTTCTGCTTACCCCATTACCAAAAGACATTTAAAAAAGGCAAGCAATGCTACTAGGAGTTCAGACGCTGCTAGACATGAAAGCTGTGGTTCCAGGACCTGTGGATCCAATAGGACAAGGCTTCGAATCCATTCTTTTCCTTGTTCCATAAGTGGATGGCATATTGTCGATAGTACTGGATCACAAAGCATTGAACTAGTATCTTCTGGTGGAATGTTTCAGAATGATATTGATACAGACTATAAGTCCTTTGTTAGCAAAGAATTACTTTCTTGTATTCCTAGACACACAGGATTCTTACTTCCACGTCCAAATACACTTATCCATCCAGTGTTTTGTCAATTCATTGTGGAAGATCAACACTGTCAATTTCAGGCATTGCCATTCAGCCTCGCCACTTCACCCAGGGTCCTCACTATGGGCCAGATGTAGCAAAACTAGGTTTTGCAACTCAGAAATTGCAACTCGGAGCGACTCGCAATTTCCGAGTCACAAAACCATATGCAGAATGGTGTCTCAGACACCTTCTGCAAGTCGCTATGGGGTCGCAAAGACCCACCTCATTAATATTAATGAGGTGGGTCGCATTTTGCGACCCCATAGCGAGTCCCTGCACTCCCAGGGATGGTGGCCTGCTGAAGTCAGCAGACCTCGATGTCTGTGACTGCTTTTTCAATAAAGTAGTTTTTATTTTGTTATTTTGCAGCCCGTTTTCCTTAAAGGAAAACGAGTTGCAAAATAAAAAAAATAACGAAACCTTTTGGTTTCGGTTTTTCAGAGTAGGCAGTGGTCCATTGGACGACTGCCTGCTCTGAAAAACCCTTTAGTGAATTGGTTACCACCAGTGTGACACTGGTGGTAACTGCGAATTGCTTTGCGACCGCATTCGCGGTCACAAAGCAATTTAGCAGAGCGATGCAAGTCACAAATAGGAAGGGAACACCCTTCCCATTTGCGAGTCGCATTCACAATTTGCAAGTCGGTACCGACTCGCAAATTGTGAATGAGCATCGCAAACGGCATTTTGCATGGCGCAAACTGCGATTTTCGCAGTTTGCACCATGCAAAATGCTTGCTACCTCTGGCCCCAAGTTACTTACTCCTATCATTACATTTCTACTGATGAAAAGCATTGCTATTTTTTCATATCTTGATGACTGGTTGGCCTTTTCTAAAGGCTAAGGTGAGTTTGAAGTTGGTTTTGGAGATCCTTCAGAACCTGGAGTATGTCATCAATTTCCACAAGTCACTTCTTCAGCCAGCTCAAGGCAAGATTTTCACCTAGCCCTAATTCAGTACTATTCTGGGGTGTGTGTTTCTCCCATCTACATGCGTGACTGCAACTCAGGATGCTCTCAACCATCTCTTAAATCAACCCAGCCTGTCAGCAAGAGCATGGTTAAGAATCCAAGGTCTAATGGCAGCTGCAACAGCAAGCATTCCATAGACGAGACACCATCTCAAACCTCTGGTCAATCATGTGCTTCTCCACTGGTCATCAAGTTCCCAGAATTACAGACAAATGAGACCAGTGGCTCACATAATGCAACACTTAACTTGGTGGCTGGGAGACAGCAATTTGTCAAAGAGATTATCCTTCAATTATCAGCTCACAACAGGTGATTCAACTCACAACAGGTGGTGAGATGCTATTTAAATCACCAGGGAGGTACAAAGAGTGCAGAGCTGATCAAAGTAGCAGCTCTCATATTTGCCTTGGCAGAGTCTCACATTGTCAGCAGTCTATAAACAGGGAATCTTGAACTTCCGGTTGGATAGTGTCAGTCGGAATCTACATCGTCCATCATGCATCATTTTCCACTCAGAAGATCTATTCATGTTCACTGTTGGGAACACAGTGGATAGATCTCTTTGCCTTTCCACACAAAGCGATGCTTCGATGCTTCCCAATTCTGCACAGAGACATGATGTGCCGAAGCATGAGAGACAGATGCTCTCTCAATTCCATGACCTCAGGGAATTCTGCATGGATTTCCACTGATTCCCTCCTCCTGAAGGTGCTTTAGAAGATTCTGAAAAGTGATACTAATAGCTCCTTTTTGGCCAGGTCACCTGTGGATTTCTTTTCTCATGGATCTGTCCAGCAATGCTTAATTTGAGCCGGGGGTTTCTGGTACTCTGCACCACACTTTATTTTCAACACTGGCACTTATGACAGCCTGCCACATGGTGGCATGGTTTGTTTGATTTTGCAAGAAGCACAACAGCAGTTGTTTAATAATTCAGTATATATTAAAATGACTACCACCTGCCACCCACAGCTATAAGAATGCCTTGGATTACATTTTAAAGTAAATTTACAGACTGAATTGTCACACTTTTAGGAGTGTGATGGTTAGTTGTGCTAGTCCTGTTATTGGCAGCGCTGGATGAGTGGTGCGAACTGCATTTGCCTCATGGCATGAGCCCTGGTACTTATATTTTACAAATTAAGCACTGCTATCCAGAGGTGAGTTCTATCACCTCGCTATAAAGCCATCACCTCTCCAGTTTCCAGTGCTTCCCCTGGCTCAGCTACAACACCTCAGGTTGATGGCCTGGAAATTGAAAGGGTAGGTACAGATGGAATGTTCTAGGCCAATTGCTCTTGAAATTCAGGAATCACATAACTCATCAGCCTTGCCGTCATACAGGAAACACTGGAGTTCCTTTGGAGTGGTGCCCATCTAAGGGGAATGATCCTTTGACAAATTGCCATATTCAAGTTCTCCATTTTTTACAGAATGGTTTATGAAGGGTTTATCCCCATCTACACTGTCTTCAAGTAAGCAGCCATTATATCAATAAAACCCAAAGAGGATTCTTCCAGAATGTCCCCTTTGGTCACTAGACTTTTAGAGAGTTTCAGGCTTAAAAGGCAAACAATGTCTAATCAAATTCTTTCCTAGGATCTCTCCATAGTGTTACAAGGCCTGCAATTACATCATTGTATACCTCTGGAGACATCATCTTTGGCATTGTTGTATTCTAAGATGGCCTTTCTCATCGCAATCACCTCTGCAAGGAGATTGGGTGTTTTGAGGGCACTATTATCCTCTTTTCCTTATTTGAAATTCTTCCAAGATCTGGTAGTATTGAAGTTAGATCGTAAATGTGTTCCGACGGTCAACTCATCTTTCCATTTGGCCCAGCAAGTTGCTTTTCCAGTTTTTCATTTGGAAGGTGATGCGGTCGTCCTTTCCACTTTAGATGTCAAGAGGGCCCTATTTATTTATATAAGTGCAACACAAGAAATTGGGTCTTTTGATTCCCTTTTTGTGTCTCATGCATTGAATACCAAGGGTAAAAAGGCTTCCACTCAAACATTGAGCAGATGGGTACACCAAGCTATATCCCAAGCCTATAAATCTTTAGGGGACGTTATTCCTTCAAACATTTGGGGTTATATCACCTTCTTCAGCAGACGTAGATGGAGCCTCTAATCAAGAAATTTGTCAAGCAACAATATGGTCCTCCCAGCATACTTTTGTGAAACACTACAAATTGGGTTTGTCAGGTTCCACTGAAGAGTCTTTTGGTACCAGTATTCCAAATTAAGCAATGAAGTAACTATTGATCCAATAAACTTCTTTGAGAATCATTCCTCTAAAGTGAATAGATTTTTTATTTGGTACATCCTCAATGGTAGGACTTGGATGAGGAGGACTAGAATGAGGGGCTAATGTCTCAATTACTTACCGATAATCTTCATTACTCCAATTCATAGCCGTCCACCTACCACTCCACAATCCTCCCTCCCATTTGCACCTCCAACAAATTACACTTGGTAAGTACAGGAGGTCGAGCAGGTGGGCATGAGCATTTATAGTGGGTTGATGGAAATGGAAAAAATCTGCAATCAGTGCAGATCAGTATGCACAAGCCTGTTAACAGCCTCTGTCAAAGGTGGCGCCAGTTCAAAGTTAAGGACCACTTTGAATCAGAGTAATGACTTTTATCGGATAGTAATTGAGACAATACCAGTGCATTGCTGCAACTCTGCCTCTGTACTGAGATGTCCAGAGACTAGCACAAAAAACATGTGTGGAGTTAGAGTCATTTTGGCACGCTTTACTAAGGAGATAAAACCAGTGTGTGTGCCCACAAAGTGGTAGCACTATGTTTTGAGGAAGTTTTGTGACTGGTGTTTTGTGTAGGTTTGAAATGGAGAACAGTTCTCAAAAAGTAGTGTTTTGTGGCATGTTTTGGTCCCTTTTTTCCTCAGTTTTGTGGAACACTAAAGTGGAACTTGCCGAACCAAGACCGTATCACTTATGTGTCCAACAAAACGAAATTGCCCACCCCTACAAAATACTTAGCAGTACATTCCAGCTTGTGCAAGACACACGTAAAGGCCCAAAACATGGTCAACTGCATCCACACAGGCAAAATCACTTAGGCCTACAGATGAACTCCAGATGTCAGCACTGATTGAAACGTATATTCTCAGTTTTCGAGAATTATGGCTGCCCAGCAGACCCCCTCCAGCCCAGTCCTGGGTGAACCTCGACCACTGGATGCCATTGACCGAATTTTGCAGGAGATTACAGCGGTCAGACGGCGTCTGGAAGTGATGGACTTGAAGATTACGGATCTACCTGCTGCCTCTGCTTCCATCAGGACGGACATAGCCTGCTTCGGTGAGATGGTAGCTGATCTGGATCAACGCCTCACAAATGTAGAGGACCACATTGAGATGCTGCCGGAGCACAATGCTGAGCTACAGACCCTACAAGAAACGCTGACGGATCTTGAGGACCAGAGCCACAGAGACAAAGTCAGTTTCTTTGGCATGCCAGGAAAAAAAGGAAGGTACCGATATCAAAGCATTCCTTCAAAGTCTGTAACCAGAGCTCACCGGACTGACCTTCTCGCCGCCACTCGAGTTCCAGAGAGTACACAAGGTCAGCCCTCTTCGCAATATATCCTCAGGGCGGCCCTGCCCGATCATTGTGTGTTTCCTCCGACAAGAGCAGGCCCGGCAGGTTCTTCTGAAGGCACGGTCCCAGTGTCCTTTCCTGCTGGAGGATCAGGAGGTTAGAGTGGCGGCAAATTTTTCCAGGATCACGCATGAAAAGCGCAAGGCGTTTCTGGCTCTCTGGCCTCAACTCCGTAAGCTAGACATTAAATTTGGACTATTCGAACCAGCGCGACTGTGGATCACACACAACGGCAAATCTAGGGATTTTCTGGATCCCACAAGCCTTTGCTCATTCCTGGATGACATCGCACAGCGCCCCATGGACTGCACTCCTGTGCCGTGGGCCCAAGTCCCCCTGGATGGGGGAGACACCTCTCTGGTTCCCACTGTCTTCTCTCAACTTCATGTTGTTTCGCAGAAGAGGGGAAGGGTGTTCGATCAACCACCTAAAGTGCAGGATGGGCGAGATCATGCCCTGCAAGCAGTGATCGCACATATCCTAGAACAGAGCAGAGACAAGTCCTGTTCCCCCCTGAAGCCGTCAACCAATGACCACACCTGATGTTACCACGTCACCTCTGCGGACCATCTAGAAGTGGAGCCTCCCGAAGAGACCCTCCATGAAAGACAGCTCTGGCTGTGGACCTTTTTTGCGTTTCCTCAACTGTTGGGGGAGGCCGGGCAGGGGGATTCATATGCTACAATATTATAATGTTTCAGTTTGATGGTAATGTTCTAGTACTATTCCTGGGGGCTATTCCTGGGGGCTGTTGTGTTTATTTTTGGGATTGTTCATCAATAGGCCCCAGGGGACACATATGGAGTGTGATTACCTTGTTTTGGCATGTTCTCTTGATCAGAGATGGACCCACATGCTCCATTACCTCGCCCCATTCGGTCCTTGATATTCATGGTTATCCTGGTCCTATCTCGGATTATTTAACCTCTAAACAGGTGCTCGGTGCATGGCCATAACATTTTATTGCCTCTTGGACCTTGCAATATATAGTGATGGCCTCTCCGCCCTCTTTCTTCTTTTTCTTTCACTTTGTTCCCTACATCATCAGTGGACCTCATGCCCAGTGTCACCTCTTCCAAGTGGCTAATAGACGGCCCATCTTAATGAATCATATACCTTGTATCGTTCTCCCTATCCCTCCACATTGGCTCAGCACGCGGACAATGTCGGCACCGACCTGCGGTTCAACAGCACTACCAGAGGTGACGACCCTTTCCTTACCTTTCACAGATATAGCTTTGTGTTCTGGGTCTCCCTCTTTCTTATTTTATTTTTCTACTCTAGGGGGCTTGGGGTCTGGGTTTCTTTTTTCATACCTGCGGATTTGCCCCCTTCTTTTCTCTCTTTTTCTTTTCTCTCTTCTTTTCTCTCTTCTCTTTGTATTTCTTGTGTTCCTCTCTTTCTCTCATTATTGGTATCTGTTACTCTATTTCATTACTTTTCCTTGCCCTTCACTACCTATTGGTTTGATCTCCTTATATTCTTCAGCCGAGGACCCTCCATAAATCTTTCCTTCCCCTCCTTTAATTGCCCCTCACCAAAGTACTCATATCCAGAGCCCCGTATCACTCTTCCTATAGTCTCTCCAGTTAGAATATTTTATAGAGATTTTGCATTCCTCCACTGCTGAACCCTTGATATTCCTCAATTGGCTCCACTACCCCACTAAAGGTACTTTCCTGGAATGTGCATGGTGTGACACATTACATTAAGCGACAAGAAATTCCGTCTTATCTTAGATCCAAACACACTGATGTCACTCTCTTGAAGGAAACTCACCTATCCTCCTTAGAATCAGACAAGCTACGTAGGGACTGGGTGGGTCGGGTGCTTCACAGCGGAGCACCATCGGCGCGAGTTGGCATACAGGGCACAGGTCGTAGGTACAGTGTGGCGATTCTCATTCGTCAATTATTACCGTTTAGATTTCTTAAGACATGGAGTGACTCAGAAGGATGCTATGTCCTTGCCAAGTTAGTACTAGGCTCCTCCACAATATGTGTGGGATCTCTCTATGCCCCTACAGGCTCTAAAAGCTCCTTCTTTCTATCTCTCAATAGAATATTGACAGAGATCGGCACCTCTCAAAACCTCTTGTGGGGGACTGGAACCTTGCACCAGATGCTATTCTAGATAGATCAAATGGCAATGACAAGGGGAACATCATCTCTGACCACGGCCTGCAGGATCACTGACGTCTCTCACACCCTACCGACTGTGATTACACTTTTATGTCACCAGTACATGGAACCCAATCCAGACTGGACTACTTCCTAATTTCGTATGGACTTTTACAAGCTGTTCATGAGTCTGAGATTCTTCCAGCAGCCTTGTCGGACCACTCCCCGGTTTTACTATCTCTACGACTCGGGCAAGTTTCACCTAGCCGTAAACCGTGGCGCCTTACTATCTCCCACTACCGCACCCCGGAGGGGAAAGAGAAGCTTAGTTCCCACTTCACAGAATATCTCCATAATAACAAAGGCTCTGTAGCTTTACCTCAACTGCTTTGGGAGCGGCTAAGGCGGCGATCAGGGGGCAACTGATGAGAGACCCCGCCATTGCCAATGCCCAAAAGCGTGACCAGCAGAAGGCCCTGGAAGACTGTATCCTACGAACTACACTTGACTATACCCGTTCCCCCTCCACCCTCCTCCGACGTCGACTGGAGCACGCTAAACTGGAGTTAAAATCTCTTTACACATCGCGTGCAGAATATGCTCTATGGAGACTTAAAGGCTGTCATTATGAGCATGGGAAGAAAGCAAGCCACTTATTAGCTCCGCCAAAGAGAGGCAACATTCGCCATTCTGGCTCTATAAAATGCACATGATTTACTTATTACACATCCCCAAGAAATTGCCAATCAGTTTAGCCACTTCTATCGGACCCTTTATGCTCCGGAGGTGGCGGTAGACCAGGTAAAATTAGCTGCATTTCTGGAGAATGCAAACTTACCGCACCTATCAGAGGAAGGTAGGGCGTTACTAGCTGGTGACATTAGCAAAGACAAAATCAGGCAGGCTATCGCCAATCTGCCATATCATAAGGCACCTGGCGAGGACAGGTATCCTCTATGAGGCCTTCCGTGGGGCCACACAAACTGGCTCTCTTCATCCATTATCCAACAGGGACTCTATTGTAGTACTGCCCAAACCGGGCAAGGACTCCCTTAAGTGTGGCAGCTACTGCTCTATCTCCCTCCTCAACGGCGATGTTAAGATCCTGGCAGGGATACTCGTGGCACGTCTGAAGAAAATTATACCCTCCCTGGTTCATCACACATAGGTTGGCTTTGTGGCAGGCCGTTATTCCAGAAATCACCTCTGCACACTATTCCATGCTATCTGGGCGACACGAGACTAAAAGGAGGATGCCGTAGCCCTCTCTCTGGATGCTGAGAAAGCCTTTGATCGCATAGAGTGGTGGTACCTCTTTCGAAACACTAAAAATTTTGGCCTCGGAACCAGCTTTACCAAAATGGTACGCCTGCTATACGATTCTGTGTCCGCACGGGGGTTCCTCTCTGAAATGTTCCCAGTGCGCAGGGGAACCCGGCAGGGCTGACCTCTGTCATCCTTGTTGTTCCTTCTGGCGGTGGAACCCAGGGCAGCCACAATACGTGGCTCGAGCGACATCTCAGGGATACGCATCCCTGGTGGGGATTCCACAACTTACCTATATGCTGATGATATCCTACTTACCCTTACCGACTTACCCAAGTCCTTGCTGGCGCTGCATTCAATCCTGAGTTTGAGCTCCTGTCAGGATATAGAATTTACTGGGGTAAGAGCGAAGCCTTACCATTATCCCCGGTAACCGTGAGCGCATCCGTCCGAGATTTCTCTGTCACATGGAAACGATTGCGTCTGCAATACCTTGGCATAAATATTAACAGAGGACTAGAGAACGTGATCACAGATAAATTTGGATCCTCTTTCAACCAATATGAGACATGACTTTGATAAATGGACGCACATTGGCTTATCCTTGTGGGGCAGAGCTCAGGCAGTTCAGATGGTAACCTTACCACGCTTTCTATATGTCCTAGGTATGATACCTCTGCAGATTCCTCTGTCGACACTCCGAGAGATAGACCGACGCATTCGGGCCTTTTTGTGGGGAACAATGCGTCAAAGACTACCCAAGACAGCATTGCTGGCCAGGCATGAGTATGGGGTGCCTGGGCCTTCCTTCCGTGGAACATTATAGGCTCATGCTACACCTCTCGCAATTAGTGTACATGCTACCGAAGGCACGTGATCTGACCCCTTGGGTGAAGACAGAGAGAGCTCTCTTTTGTCCCTCATCGGGATTACAGATACTCTATGATGCAATCTCTACTTCCTCGCTCTCCGCTAACCCCATGGTCAGAGCCATGCGCAGTTCTTGGAGTCATGCTCACCGTTTACTCAAAATTGATCCTCGGATACATGACAAAGCACTGCTATGGGGCAACGGGGGATTGCTTATAGGTAAAAAAAGCATTGTCTGGGAAAAATGGCACTCAAAAGGCCTTTACCAACTGGACCAACTCCTACATGGGGGCACCTTGAAATCCTTTACAGAATTGAGAGAAGAACTTGATCTACCTAGGCATCACCTATGGTGCTTCACTCAGCTTAAACACTGGTTGGCGGAACAACTTGGAAGGTCCCCATGGGATCTTCCTCAGACTCTCATACTTCACTATTTGGAGACTTGGGGATCTTTCCGGGGCGCATTCTCCGCGCTCCACGTCCAAATAAATCGCCACCTTGTCTCCCTCACACTTTTACTCTTCACTAGACAAAATGGCAGACACGCCTTCAGACTGAATACGAATTGGAGGATTGGGCTGAAATGATAGCGGCCAGAGACCGGGAGGCAGAGAAGCTCGCCTGAAATTCAGCCTCTTCAAGTCACTGCACGATTGGTACGGGACTCCTCAGAAGTTGCGCTCGGGGTCTATTACCTCATGCTTCTTGCTGGAGAAGCCCTCATGGTCATTGTGATCTGCTTCACATTCTGCATGCTTGCCCAGCTATACGCACTTTCTGACAGAAGGTAGGGCAGACCCTCAGAGAGATACTTCCATTACCGGCCTCTCTCACTCCTTCCCCTTATTATTGCATGGTGCCAGTGATTTAAGCTGCCTAACACTGCCACAACAACACCTACTACATACTGCACTTGCTTCAGCTAAGGTGTGTATACTGAGACACTGGCGTACGACTCAGGTTCCTCTTCATGGGGAATGGATTGCTGCTATGTCCCAGGCAGCCACACATGAGAAACTCATTTATAGTCTCCTAGACAAGCTAGAGGTTTTCCTCCAGACATGGGCACCCTTCCTGCCTGTGCCTAGAGAATAGGAGGCTACACACCCACATACCGGACTGCCACCATGCCATCCCATTTGGAGATGTTGACCCTCTCCCTTATGATCTCACTTGAGCCTTCCGTGGTCTGCTGTGGAGAAGATAGGATAGGCTTCTCTATCACTCATCCGTAGGGCTCCAGTCCTCTCCAGTTCCTACCACCCTCTCTACAAACCAGCTATCACCATGCATATACTCCCCCAGGACTCACCATAGTACACCCTACTACCACCCCCGTTGCAACTTCTTCCCCGGCTGAGGCTCTTGTTCTTGTTTTTGTTTTCGTCCTTGTTTTTGTTCCTGTTCCAGTTTCTGTTCCCATCCTATACCCCCCCCATAGTTTCATAATTATATCTCACTTCTTCCCCTCTTTCTTCCTTTTCATGAATATTGTTTCCCTACTTCTGTCTCCTCCTTTCTTATATTGGCTCTTCTACCTTACCGTTCAAACTTAATCCTCGTGCAGAAGAGCAACACGACCGACGGTCACTATTCTTAGGACTCCAAATCTTGCACCAACTATTTTCACTCTTTCACCAACATGATCTCTACTGTCTCAAACTCTACGTACTATGTGGGGGCGCTCCTAACACCTTCATACCCCCCAGGGTGTGCTTGACAGGGCGATCAGTCAAGTTATCTCATCACATATCCCCCTCTTCACGATTCTCCCTGCATGTCCATAGATCCGCCTCCCTAAACCTATAAGCCCGGCCTGTCCCTCTCTTGACCCCCTTCCCTCTCTTCTATCATCTACTCCTGCATTGGGGAACCCGGGATGTACATGAGTCACGCATCCCCTTCCATAGGTTTATCCAGTAACTACCCTGCTTTGCGTGGTTCCCATTTCTGTCACCCGCAGAGGTGGAGGATGTGGTGTAGGGAGGGGGAGGTACTTAATTAATGAGTGGGGAGTGACCAGATATGTCTGGAATTGTGATTGTTTCTTTTTACAACTATGAAGCTGCTTATGTTGAAATATTAGTTACACTGTATTATAGAATGCTGCTTTTGGCATTGAAGCCATACTTACCGTTTATTTGCCCATGGACATGTTGTCAATTCGCATGATTTTAGCCTTTCACATTTCTGGTTCTGTTTAGGTAGAGGGTCAGGGCCTGAATATGGGTCAGCTGTCTATTGTATGTTGAATGAGATTCTATGTTGAATGAGATTGGAGCACTATGTTATTTTTCTGTTCCTGATTTTTTGCTTCTACAAATCTCTAATAAAAAATACAACACAAAAAAAGAAACTTATATTCTCATGTTGCAGGTGTTATATTGGCATTTTGGCTTGTCGACTCCACAGCACTCCCCTCCCCATATTATTTCCTATTAAATGGGCACATATCTATCACAGTAGCATTTGCATGGTGTACTGATGTACCCAGCTTAAGGTGTAATCTATCATAATACATCTGCAAGCGTGCCTGATCATTGTTTCAATCTGCTTCTTGTAGCAACATGACAATATATCATCAAAGAAAGACAAGACAGTTGTGATGAATGAGCGGCATACTGAAGACTTACTTGAGATATTTATATGATCCTTGTGCCCCCCTCCCTAGGTTAATCATCATATAACTCACAAGGAAAGTGAACGTTTATAGTTTTCCATCTTCATTAAATATGTGCAGAATCTATTTTCACACTTGATTACACATGTATATACTGATATAATACTGTTGTCTTTGGAACAAATTTCCTATGATGTTTAGCAGTGCGTTTTCCTGACTCTTGTCAAGTAGGTTACAGTTTAGCGCTAGTTGTCATGTTTTCCAAAATGGATGTCACCCTTATCACTGTAGTCCTCCCCCCATACAACTCACTATCTGACATTTCTCCAGTATGTAGTCAAGTACAATATTATTTGTTTATTTCTACTGTCATTGTTTATGTTATCTTCAATTAACTTTCCCCGGCTCAGTCACAAAACTGGAACTATTTCTTCAAGGTCTTTCTGATAGACCCCTGTACCCCTTTCATTCATTTACCACCTTGTTGTCTAAGTATCTAGTTTGTTCTACCATTTGCGGATGACATTAGCATAGAGTGGGCGGAATAAATATTCATGAAGTGGGATAGTGCATAGAGGCTAAAGCAATATGACGTTTTACAAAACTTTGCTCCAATTTTCTATGAATGAAACATTTTCGATCATACAACCATGATTCCGTAGTTCTGTTAATTTAATATGGAAAAATAATGTATAAAACCCCTACATTTTGGTGGTGAGTGGGGAGACATTCCTGTTCTACTAGGGATGCTGTCCATTTCTTTCCAGATTTTCTTTCCCACTTGCAATTTTGGTTTTGCATTTCTCTGTATTGCCTTAATGGCATTGACTCTGTACTGCCTTACGTTTGAGTTCTGTATTAAAACCCTTTTACTATTCCACTGATCTAGAACTCATCTATTAAATGAGCCTGTTTACTTAATGTACTGTATTTTCTGATTTTTGATGTGTTAGAAGGTGCCTTACCTCGAGGGCACAGTGACTTTTATTAAATTGAGGTTTAACGCCCTCTCTGATTTGTCGAAACTGTGGGCATCTTATAGAGGTAAATGTTGGGGTGTCAACATTGTGGGGCATTCTGAAAGCCGGAACACCTTCAAGACTTCTTTGTTTTGATACATCCCTCCAGTCACTAATAACAAAATATACAGTTTTTCTTTGAACATACAGTTGTACATATATTTCCAATTAATGTTTATGAGCTGCCCCCATCACTGTGGGCAGTATGTTCAACCAGACAACGGTGTTGCATTTGTAGCTCAAAATAGTTTCTGCACTGTTTATTGTGTGTAGGATTGCAAAAGTCATGGTGTTGTAGCTCAGCAATAGATTTCCTAAACTGTTGACTTTGTGAGTACTCATCATCATTCCCAGTGATTATTGCACCCATTTTGGTCACAATGTCAGGGTCAATAATGTCCAGACACTGATTAACAGAGAAAGATAGGCATGGGGCTTTTGTGATTTCTAAGCAAATTGTAACTTTATAGAAAATGGCGGCCTAAGCCTGTAACCCATAAGGTGTTTTTCTGCTAATCATTCCTTTATATTTCTGCAGAGGGAACGTGGTCATGCTCTTCATCACGCTCTAGGAATATAATATTCCTCAGACATCATTACGGCTTTATTTCTCTGGAAAACGTCAGTGGCATGTAATGGCGGCCTACCAACTGTTGCGAGAGAAGTAATTTCCAGCTGACCAAATCTGCGTGCAAATTATCAGAAATTGTATAATATATTAACTCTAATTAAATACCCTGTCTGACAATCTAATCTTAGTTTAAAATAATTATTATGAATTGAATTTTCAATATACTTATGCAAACATTGTGAAGATTATTTATCTTGTTTCGACCCCACAATGAAAGCTAACCTGGTTTACAACTTAGAGACCACATGAAGATCACTATGTTGTCCAGAGATGAAAATGTGCTTTAAGAACACACCGGGCCAATATGGATGTTCAATGAACTCAATGTAAATATTTCTGAGACAAAGCCCTAAAGCGTATATACTGCAACAAACTGCTGGAATGACTCTACAGTTAAACATGGCACTCTACTAAGATGCATACTAAAATTATATTTTAATTTTATATCTTCATTTAATGTCTCTGGGGTTTAGAATTTAGAATTAGGTGATATGACCTAATTCTTATAAGAACATGGATGACTCACCATTTCATACGAAAATATTACATTAAGCCAGATAGTTTTGTCCATGACAAAATAAATGGATGCCCGATTTTTGCTCTGGACCAACTGTGATAAAGTCCCATTCAGGCATGCTTGATGTCTTGTGTATGCAAAGCAGGAGGATGCATTCTTCAAAGTCCTGCGGCAACTCATTCATAACAGAAAGTTACGCCCCATTTTCATGCTTAATCTGCCCATAAAATTCAAGAACAAATGACCAATAAATCGTAATGGGATGACTGCTTTAAGTTATTAATACTAGAGGCCTGCAAAAATAGCTCATATTGCTTATAGCATATTAAAAACCCTTCCTCTGTCTATTCAGGGCATCAATAACATAAGTGTATTTACCATAATGATTAAGTGAACCTTTTCAATGGCAACCAAGACAAATCAATATCAAACAGAGAGTGGCTAATAGGTGCTTTTGAAAACATTAGCAATCCTATCATCTAATAGTGACTGCTCTGCCTGTGTTGGTCAACATCTATTTCAAATCACTACCTGATATCTAGCCCCATAATACACTTACATTTCAACTAACGTCTGTGCAGAAATAACGCAACTCAACATCCAATGCATAGAAGTATTTTTCACCGCAAAAAAGAGAGTTGTGTTGCTTTTGGGTCGTTTGGATCAAGGATGAGATCACCACAAAGAAGAGAAGGATGATGCTTTTGCGTCATTAAGTTCAAGAATGATATATTTATAGGTCAGCATGCCAAAAACCTTTACTTCAGGAGTGTGAGACCTGACATCCTTAGCATGGTTTTCCCCCAAGTGCTTTATCTTTACTTCTCCTGTTTTGCTGAATTATTTTTGTTGGCTCTAGCACTCTGCACGCTTTAACACTGCTAACCAGTGCTAAAATGCTTGTGTTCACTCCTGTAAACATGGTAAAATTGGTTACAACCAATTGGCATATTTAATTTACTTGTAGGTCCCTGGTAAAGTGTGTAACAAATACCTGGGGCTCGCAAATTAAATGCAACTAGTGGGCCTGTAGCACTTAATATTAACACCCACATAAGTATCCCTTTAAAACCTCTCTCAGGTCTGTCATTGCAGCCTGTGTGTGCAGTTTCAAACTGCCATTTCGACAACACTAGATCTGCTCTTCACGCTACAGCATTTTCAACCTACGGCGACTACCAAAACGAAGCTCCAGCAATGGCCATCCATGATGTCTGACAAGATCTTCGTGTTACAGTGACAACTGTCTGCAACGCCTCGCCTGCTCTTCATGCTACAGCGCTGACCTCCCACCGCGCTCTCTCTGCCCCTTGCAACCTACTCCATCATTAACTGTCATCTGTGCCCTGGACTTTAGAAGGCAACTTTTTCAGTAGGACTAACCTGGTCCCTGTATCCAGCCTGAGCTCAATGGTGGTTGGCCTGAACCTGTGACTTTCACCCAGTCTTGCAAGCGGTGCTTTGTGCTTTTAGGCGCTATGCTCACATTGAATCTGTGAAAATGCTCACTCCGGCTCTACTGATTGGATTTTTTTTAGTTTGGTGTCAAATAATCTATTACATTTTATTCTATTTTTCTAAACTGTGGTGGGATTTCTCTTGTGTTTTGTTTTTATTTTAATACTTTTGAAGTGCTGCATAAATACTTTTCACATTGCCTCTCAGTTAAACCTGACTGCTTTTGTACAAAGTTGCAGTGTCTTGTGAGCTATCTATTACGGACCCTTTTGATTCCTGACGGACTCCGTAGAGCTGTAACATAAGCAGTAAGGAGTGGCGAATAGATTTCAGGTTTAGATTGTTGAGTTAATTCTATCAAGTAGAAGAATAAAGAAAGACGTGTAAGGCCAAGCTCAGTGTGTGGCTTATTCATTTACAAGTACTCAGGCTGGGGAGGATGCTACAACTGGCGGCCACATAGGGGTTACGTAACCCGAAGAACAGGCAGTGCTCTCCCAGAGAGTTTGCCCTGGTCCAGCAAACTGCTCATATGTGCCAAACATGCCTCAGTCGAAGTGAAGATCGACATTTGGCATATGTGAAGTGAAAGTGCCACTCCAGTTAGTGCCAAACTTTCGAAGTTGACGAAGGCCATACAGAGAAATTTGTGTATCATTTAGGAGGAATCTGCTGGTGATACTGTAAAAGTGGTAATATGCCCTACACTGTGCTTGGTTTATACATCTTTATTCTTCTGCGTGCAAATGCAAACTCTGCATTGTAAACATGAAATCTATTCGCCACATCTCACCACTTATGTCACAGTTCTACAGAGTCCTTCAGGAACCAAAAATGCCCCGTCATCACTGACTCACAAGACACTACATAAGTTTCTAGAGGGCTAAGCACAGGTTAATTTAGTGACTTTTGTGATTCACCCTGACAGGGATTGTGGTTGTTGCTTGAGAAGGGCTCACGTCACTATCAACCATCAATTTCTCACAAGGAGCATAGCCAGAACAAAAATTGCATCCCCAATAGTCAGCTTCAAGCACCAACTAAAGACTAATATCAACCATCTTTTGTATCAACAATTCACCGAAAATGCAAAGAGAAAGTGTTAGAAATATGCACTGACCCTTTAGATAAAACATTTAATGCTGTAATTCATACAATTGTTCTTGTGTGGAAATCTCTGGACAAAATAGCCTTTGCAGTGATCATAGCACGTCTGTGTTGGCTTGCAGAACAAACCAATCTGCTGGCCATAAATAGATGCTAATGAAATGAACAGAAGAATATAGACATTGAGGACAAAATATTTTCCCATTACTCGCCCATTTTCCAAAATCCAGGGCAGGAAATCTCATTCTATGACATATTCGTATCTCTTTGTAAAAAGGACATGCAGGTGCTACACATACAATACAGAACCAGGAAACAGATGAAAACCTTCATATTTCTCCCGAAATTCAAAAGCTTAATTATTAGGCTCATAGTCCTTTTACGCAGTACTTGTCTGCTACCAGTAGGATTTATGCACTATATAAATGAAAGTTCTATAACAACAAAAAGTTGAAAAGTGGGTAGTAACGCATCACAAAATGCGACTGTTACAAACCCCATCTTTATGTTCAATAATCACACTTGATTATTAATGGCAAGATCTGGAGCTCAGTACCATTTTAATTTGGTTATTCTTACCCTTAATAAAACGATTTGCCTTTTAAAGACCCCAACTTACCCACAAGGATGGGGCTTTAAAATAGTTTACCCTTAATCTTATTATTGTAACCTAAAAGTCCAAGCGTCAGAGCAGGTTGTGTTTAATGATGAAGTCAATTGAGATCTCTAAACAGTCCCAGCAGTCCCATGTCGTAAAGGATTCAAAATGTCACACCACACCACTACAGGCAGTGCGTGCTTCATGCTTTCAACGTTCAGAGATCACCATGTGCAAAATGGAAGGCCTCAGCATGAACAAAATGGCCGTCACGCAGTGCTTAATTTGTGCTTGTTGCTTCCGGTGCATAGCACCGACACTTATTTTCGAGGGCCAGCGCTTATTTTTCTGCCTCCGCAAAAGAGACATATGGGAGGGACGGAGGAGAGAAACGAAAACGCGTCACAATGGTAGAACGCAGAAAGCTGCAAGAGTGAGCTGAAAGGGCAGGGAGTGGCTTGAAATGGGTTGAAGAGGCCCGAGATGGCTTCAGGATTACCCTGCCTCAGTATTCTGTGTTCGCCCATTTATTTGCAGCAGCCACGTGTTTAAGAGGAGGGCTTTGAGCACCAGCACCTTTATATTTACAAATTAAGCACTGCCCTCACCTAGCTCTTCAGATTGATAACTACAACTATAGGTAAATAATCAGGGAACTATAGGAAGGCCGTGCCAAAGCTTAGATTCCAGTGAGAGGTTGTCTGTTCATCTCTCAGTGCTGGACTAACTGACGCAGAGAGATTATGAGACCAATAATGATTAGCTTTACCTCAGTAATTAACTTGACGGGGGTAGTGAGGACAACATTTTGGGTATACTCGGGTACGATGGGGGTCCTCACCTTGAAGGAGGGCTGAGAGGCGGGGTTGAGGAGAGGCGTAATGGATCAAGACACCAGGCTGAGTGCTGTGATGGCTGGCAAGTAATGAGGATGGCAGGCAAATAGTTTGAGCATACTGGGCTGCTTGGAGGTGAAGCACAAGGCAGTGTATTGACGAGAAGGTTTCATTAAAAAGCGATGGCTTAGTCACGTATTTTGATATCGGATTTGAAGAGGCGGCCTGACATATTGCTCGAATGGGCGTGTTCACAGGCTGCACATCCTCTCCCTCAGTGTTGGGCAATGCCGTTAGTTCAGATATCGAAGGTGTCTGGCTTTTGTTCTGTGTTGATGGATGCTTTGAGTGCTAAGCCAATTAGAATCAGGGGGTGGGTGTAAACAGCTTTGGCACCTTTCTAGCTCAATAGGAACAGATGACACTTCCCGAATTCACTCATTGCTAGGTGGGCTATGGAAATGCCCGCTGTAACGCACGGTTTTCCAGCAGTGGGGTTAGGAGTTTATCTGACCTGATTTTTGAGTTGGCTAGGATAGGTGTGAGCTGGTCTGCATTTCAAGGATGCCCTGAGTGATGGGATAATTTATAGAAACGACAATACTTATTGATGGACGAATCTGTGGCATTGGGGGTTCTCCAGCATCAGTGAAAGGCCTTATGGCGGATGGCAGTGATGAATTGCAGTCTTTCAATAGATATGGATGAGATATATGGGGATTTATTGTCTGAGCTGTGAGTCAGGAAGTAGAGATACACTTTATTTTCTGAGTTTTTTTGTTTGTGAATGGCAGTGCTAACCTTAACCCCTTCGCTGCCAGGCCTTTTCCCCCTCCTGTGCCGGGCCTTTTTTTGCCTATTTGGGGCAGTTCGCGCTTAGGCCCTCATAACTTTTTGTCCACATAAGCTAACCAAGCCAAATTTGCGTCCTTTTTTTCCAACATCCTAGGGATTCTGGAGGTACCCAGACTTTGTGGGTTCCCTTGAAGGAGGCCAAGAAATTGGCGAAAATACAGTGAAAATTTCGTTTTTTTAAAAAAAATTGGAAAAAGTGGCTGCAGAAAAAGGCTTGTGGTTTTTCCCCTGAAAATGGCATCAACAAAGGGTTTGCGGTGCTAAACTCAGCAGCTTCCCAGCTTTCAGGAACAGGCAGACTTGAATCAGAAAACCCAATTTTTCAACACAATTTTGGCATTTTACTGGGGCATACCCCATTTTTGCAGTTTTTTGTGCTTTCAGCCTCCTTCCAGTCAGTGACAGAAATGGGCATGAAACCAATGCTGGATCCCAGAAACCTAAACATTTCTGAAAAGTAGACAAAATTCTGAATTCAGCAAGGGGTCATTGTGTAGATCCTACAAGGGTTTCCTACAGAAAATAACAACTGAAAAAGAAAAATATTGAAATTGAGGTGAAAAAAACATAAATGTTTCTCTACGTTTTACTCTGTAACTTTTCCCTGCAATGTCAGATTATCGAAAGCAATATACCGTTACGTCTGCTGGACTCCTCTGGTTGCGGGGATATATAGGGCTTGTAGGTTCATCAAGAACCCAAGGAACCCAGAGCCAATAAATGAGCTGCACCCTGACGTGCGTTTTCAATCTATACCGGGTATAAAGTAATTCATTTGCTGAAATATAAAGAGTAAAAAATTGCTATCAAGAAAACCTTTGTATTTCCAAAAAGGGCACAAGATAAGGTGTTGAGGAGCAGTGGTTATTTGCACATATCTGAATTCCGGGGTGACCAAACTAGCATGTGAATTTACAGGGCATTTCTCAAATAGATGTCTTTTTTACACACTCTCCTATATTTGGAAGGAAAAAATGTAGAGAAAGACAAGGGGCAATAACACTTGTTTTGCTAATCTATGTTCCCCCAAGTCTCCCGATAAAAAAGATACCTCACTTGTGTGGGTAGGCCCCAAAGCGCAACGTGGACACATCCAAATTTTTGGACGAAAACAGAGGTGTTTTTTGCGAAGTGCCTACCTGTAGATTTTGGCCTCTAGCTCAGCCGGCACCTATGGAAACCTACCAAACCTGTGCATTTCTGAAAACTAGAGACCTAGGGGAATCCAAGGAGGGGTGACTTGCGGGGCTCGGACCAGGTTCTGTTACCCAGAATCCTTTGCAAACCTCAAAATTTGGCTAAAAAAACACATGTTCCTCACATTTCTGTGGCAGAAAGTTCTGGAATCTGAGAGGAGCTACAAATTTCCTTCCACCCAGCGTTCCCCCAAGTCTCCCGATAAAAATGATACCTCACTTGCGTGGGTAGGCCTAGCGCCGGCGACAGGAAACACCCCAAAGCGCAACGTGGACACATCCTAAATTTTGGAAAAAAACAGAGGTGTTTTTTGCGAAGTGCCTACCTGTAGATTTTGGCCTCTAGCTCAGCCGGCACCTAAGGAAACCTACCAAACCTGTGCATTTCTGAAAACTAGAGACCTAGGGGAATCCAAGGAGGGGTGACTTGCGGGGCTCGGACCAGGTTCTGTTACCCAGAATCCTTTGCAAACCTCAAAATTTGGCTAAAAAAACACATGTTCCTCACATTTCTGTGGCAGAAAGTTCTGGAATCTGAGAGGAGCTACAAATTTCCTTCCACCCAGCGTTCCCCCAAGTCTCCCGATAAAAATGATACCTCACTTGCGTGGGTAGGCCTAGCGCCGGCGACAGGAAACACCCCAAAGCGCAACGTGGACACATCCTAAATTTTGGAAAAAAACAGAGGTGTTTTTTGCGAAGTGCCTACCTGTAGATTTTGGCCTCTAGCTCAGCCGGCACCTAGGGAAACCTACCAAACCTGTGCATTTCTGAAAACTAGAGACCTAGGGGAATCCAAGGAGGGGTGACTTGCGGGGCTCGGACCAGGTTCTGTTACCCAGAATCCTTTGCAAACCTCAAAATTTGGCTAAAAAAACACATGTCCCTCATATTTCTGTGGCAGAAAGTTCTGGAATCTGAGAGGAGCTACAAATTTCCTTCCACCCAGCGTTCCCCCAAGTCTCCCGATAAAAATGATACCTCACTTGCGTGGGTAGGCCTAGCGCCGGCGACAGGAAACACCCCAAAGCGCAACGTGGACACATCCTAAATTTTGGAAAAAAACAGAGGTGTTTTTTGCGAAGTGCCTACCTGTAGATTTTGGCCTCTAGCTCAGCCGGCACCTAGGGAAACCTACGAAACCTGTGCATTTCTGAAAACTAGAGACCTAGGGGAATCCAAGGAGGGGTGACTTGCGGGGCTCGGACCAGGTTCTATTACCCAGAATCCTTTGCAAACCTCAAAATTTGGCTAAAAAAACACATGTCCCTCACATTTTTGTGGCAGAAAGTTCTGGAATCTGAGAGGAGCTACAAATTTCCTTCCACCCAGCGTTCCCCCAAGTCTCCCGATAAAAATGATACCTCACTTGCGTGGGTAGGCCTAGCGCCGGCGACAGGAAACACCCCAAAGCGCAACGTGGACACATCCTAAATTTTGGAAAAAAACAGAGGTGTTTTTTGCGAAGTGCCTACCTGTAGATTTTGGCCTCTAGCTCAGCCGGCACCTAGGGAAACCTACCAAACCTGTGCATTTCTGAAAACTAGAGACCTAGGGGAATCCAAGGAGGGGTGACTTGCGGGGCTCGGACCAGGTTCTGTTACCCAGAATCCTTTGCAAACCTCAAAATTTGGCTAAAAAAACACATGTCCCTCACATTTCTGTGGCAGAAAGTTCTGGAATCTGAGAGGAGCTACAAATTTCCTTCCACCCAGCGTTCCCCCAAGTCTCCCGATAGAAATGACACCTCACTTGCGTGGGTAAGCCTAGCGCCGGCGACAGGAAACACCCCAAAGCGCAACGTGGACACATCCTAAATTTTGGAAAAAAACAGAGGTGTTTTTTGCGAAGTGCCTACCTGTAGATTTTGGCCTCTAGCTCAGCCGGCACCTAGGGAAACCTACCAAACCTGTGCATTTCTGAAAACTAGAGACCTAGGGGAATCCAAGGAGGGGTGACTTGCGGGGCTCGGACCAGGTTCTGTTACCCAGAATCCTTTGCAAACCTCAAAATTTGGCTAAAAAAACACATGTCCCTCACATTTTTGTGGCAGAAAGTTCTGGAATCTGAGAGGAGCTACAAATTTCCTTCCACCCAGCGTTCCCCCACGTCTCCCGATAAAAATGATACCTCACTTGTGTGGGTAGGCCTAGCGCCCGCAACAGGAAACACCCCAAAGCGCAACGTGGACACATCACAGAAAACAGACCTGTTTTTAGCAAAGTGCCTACCTGTAGATTTTGGCCTGTAGCTCAGCCGCCACCTAGGGAAACCTACCAAACCTGTGCATTTCTGAAAACTAGAGACCTAGGGGAATCCAAGATGGGGTGACTTGTGTGGCTCGGACCAGGTTCTGTTACCCAGAATCCTTTGCAAACCTCAAAATTTGGCTAAAAAAACACATGTTCCTCACATTTCTGTGGCAGAAAGTTCTACAATCTGAGAGGAGCCACAAATTTCCTTCCACCCAGCGTTCCCCCAAAGTGTCCCGATAAAAATGATACCTCACTTGTGTGGGTAGGCCTAGCGCTCGCGACAGGAAATGGCCCAAAACACAACATGGACACATCACATTTTTTCATAGAAAACAGTGCCTACGTGTGGATTTTGGCCTCTAGCTCAGCCGGCACCTGGGGAAACCTAGCAAACCAGCGCATTTTTGAAAAATAGAGACCTAGGGGAATCCAAGATGGGGTGATTTGCGGGGCTCTGACCAGGTTCTGTTACCCAGAATTCTTTGCAAACATCAAAATCTGGCTAAAAAACACTTTTTCCTCTCATTTCGGTGACAGAAAGTTCTGGAATCTGAGAGGAGCCACAAATTTCCTTCCACCCAGCGTTCCCCTAAGTCTCTCCATAAAAATGGTACCTCACTTGTGTGGGTAGGCCTAGCGCCCACAAAATGAAATGGCCCAAAACACAACATATTTTTTCACAGAAAACAGAGGTGTTTTTTGCAAAGTGCCTACCTGTGGATTTTGGACTCTAGCTCAGCCGGCCCCGGGGGGGGGGGGGGTAAATGCCCTAAAATAAATTTGACCCCCCACCCCCCCAAACCCCCCCTGCCCAGGTGCGACCCTTGCCTACGGGGTCGCTACCCCTGCGTGACATTGGCGCCAAAAAACAAATTCCCGGTGCCTAGTGGTTTCTGCCCCCTTGGGGGCAGATTGACCTAAAATCGACCAATCTGGCCCCAAGGGGGGCAGAAATGGTCTAAACACAGTTTGCCCCCCAGGGGAGCGACCCTTGCCTGATGGGTCGCTCCCCATCTCTAAAAAAACAAACATACAAAAAAAAAAAACACACAAAAAAAATTTGCCCTGGCGCCTAGAGGTTTCTTCCCCCCCCTGGTGGCAGATCGGCCTAATAATAGGTTGATCTGCCCCCAGGGGGGGCAGAAATGGCCTAAAATAAATTTGCCCCCCGAACATCCACCCCCGCCCCCGGAGCGACCCTTGCCTATGGGGTCGCTCCCCCTGCGTGACATTGGCGCCAAAAAACAAATCCCCGGTGCCTAGTGGTTTCTGCCCCCTTGGGGCAGATTGACCTAAAATCTACCAATCTGCCCCCAAGGGGGGCAGAAATGGTCTAAACACAATTTGCCCCCCAGGGGAGCGACCCTTGCCTGATGGGTCGCTCCCCATCTCTAAAAAAAACCAAACAAACAAAAAAAAAAACACAAATTTTTTTTTTGCCCTGGCAACAAGAGGTTTCTGCCCCCAGGGGGGGCAGAAATGGCCTAAAATAAATTTGCCCCCCGAACACCCAACCCCCCCCCCCCCCCGGAGCGACCCTTGCCTACGGGGTCGCTCCCCCTGCGTGACATTGGCGCCAAAAAACAAATCCCCAGTGCCTAGTGGTTTCTGCCCCCTTGGGGCAGATTGACCTAAAATCGACCAATCTGCCCCCAAGGGGGGCAGAAATGGTCTAAACACAATTTGCCCCCCAGGGGAGCGACCCTTGCCTGATGGGTCGCTCCCCATCTCTAAAAAAAACACCAAACCAATAAAAAAAACACAAAAAAAAAAATAGACCGGCCTAATACCAATAGGTATTTGCCCCCCCCACCCCTACCCCCCCCCGGGGAGCGACCCTTGACTACAAGGTCGCTCCCCTTGTGTGACGGCGCAAAAAAAAGATCCCTGGTGCCTAGTGGTTTCTGCCCCCCTTGACCTAAAATCGGCCGATCTGCCCCCAAAGCGGGCAGAAATGGCCTAAATACATTTTGCCCCTCCAGGGGAGCGACCCTTGTCCAAGGGGGTCGCTCCCCATCTGTAAAACAGAAAAACAAAAAAATCCCTGGTGCCTAGTGGTTTCTGCCCCCCTTGGGGGCAGATCAGCCGAATCAAAATAGGCTGATCTACCCCCCCCAGGGGGGCAGAAATGGCCTAAAATAATCCCCCCCCCCACCCCCTCCAGGGAGCGACCCTTGCCTAAGGGGTCGCTCCCCTTGCGTGAAATTCACGCAAAAAAAAAAACTCCCTGGTGTCTAATGGTTTCTGCCCCCCTTGGGGGCAGATTGGCCTCATCAAAATAGGCCAATCTGCCCCCAAGGGGGGCAGAAATGGCCTAAATATAATTTGCCCCCTAGGGGAGCGACCCTTGCCTAAGGGGTCGCTCCCCACCTAAAAAAAAAAGAAAACATAACAAAAAGAAAAAAAAAAAAAAAGATCCCTGGTGCCTAGAGGTTTCTGCCCCCCCCTGGGGGCAGATCGGCCTAATAATAGGCCGATCTGTCCCCAGGGGGGGCAGAAAAGGCCTTCCCAAAAAATTGCCCCCCCTGGGAGCGACCCTTGCCAAAGGGGTCGCTTTGTTGCGTGACATTCGCGCGCAAAAACAAACTCCCTGGTGTCTAATGGTTTCTGCCCCCCTTGGGGGCAGATTGGCCTTATCAAAATAGGCCAATCTGCCCCCAAGGGGGGCAGAAATGGCCTAAATATATATTGCACCGTAGGGGAGCGACCCTTGCCTAAGGGATCGCTCCCCACCTAAAAAAAAAGAAATCATCACAAAAAAAAAAAAAAAAGGTCCCTGGTGCCTAGAGGTTTCTGCCCCCCCTGGGGGCAGATCGGCCTAATAATAGGCCAATCTGCCCCCAGGGGGGGCAGAAAAGGCCTTCCTAAAAAAATGCCCCCCTGGGAGCGACCCTTGCCCAAGGGGTCGTTCCCTTTTGCCAATTTCAAGGAAAAAAAAAAAATCCCTGGTGTCTAGTGGGGTTTCAAAAGCCGGATTGCAAGCAATCCGGCTTTTGAAACCTGTGAGAGACTTCAAAGGGAAGGAAATACATTTCCTTCCCTTTGAAGCCTCTCGGGGCCTCCCCCATGGGATTGAAAAAGAAATGCAAAAGCATTTCTTTTTCAATCGCGCTGGAAGCTCTGCTTCCAGCGCGATGGGGGAGACCCTGTGACTAATCAGCGCGCGCTCGCGCGCTGACGTCACAGGGGGGTTTGGGGGGGTCGGGGGTGGGAGGGGAAGGGCTTCCCCTTCCATCCCTGACTTGGGGGGGTGGGGGGGAACCCCACAGAGGGAGCGAGAGCGCTCCCTCTGGGCTCTGTGCACAGGACGTAATGGTTACGTCCTGGGCACAGCAGCACTGTGCCTCAGGACGTAACCATTACGTCCTGGGCACAGAAGGGGTTAAACACTGAGCTGAAGTGGCTGGGTATACCATTGATCTGACTTTTGCTTCAAGAGATAGATTAGTTAAGCAGGAATCTTGACTCTTTAAGTTAACCAGGAATTTTTACTCTTTAAACTTCACTTAACTGGAGGGGTGCAAACACGCAGATGGGACGTGCCTTGCTATTTAAACACACAGAAGATGACGGGATGAATGTTTGAAAATAGTCTTAACCACTGGCAATCACTCTGGGTAGTATTTCAACCCATCTTTTTTTCATCTACTAAGCCACTGCAGACAGAGACCTACCTTATGCAAGGTATTAAGTTAAGGTACAACATGTGGAAACACTTTATAATCTAGGTAAAAGAGATGTGGATTGGTTAGAATGAGTGTTGAGGGTCTTTAGTCTCATGTCTCGGTGTCTGAGTCTCACACCATGGGTGGTCCTAAGCAGGGTGATGCAGGGCTTGACTCCACCCCTGAAGGAAAGACTGTGGTCTGTCTGTCACAGGAGACCTCTGGCACTAGCTCTGTGGGGGGACCACCTTACATAAAAAAAAACAATGCAGTCACATGGCATCCTGGCTCACTTTACCCGCCAGTCTGGCACAGCCACAATGTGTATCACTTTACCCATCAACACCACCAGGTAAATGATTGCATCGGTTGTAAACTATGTTTTGCCCTCTACTGGCAAAGGGGTGCATGCCCTAGAGATATCAACTTGTTAGAGTTTTTCTTTCATAGGCCCTCAGATGGAAGAGGGCCATGGTGTTTTAAAGTCTCTACATGAGGTTATCGCCACCAAGAGGGCCTCAAAACACTAAAATTGCTGTCAGAGGATACCAACTCCCAGTCACCATGGCCTGCAGTGGAAGCATACCCCCATGCACGTTATGGGGAGCGGGGTGGCACTTTTGGAGAGCTTGTGGCACTCAGGGGCTCACAGACAACTACGAAGGTGGGAACATGTTCTTTCAGTGTTGCATAAATAAGGTGATTTTTAATTGGTTGGAGGGAGGGGTTCTTGTCAGTTGTTCAATAGCTGTGGGGCCCCTACAGCGAAGTCAGCACAGATATTGTGGTTGCCTTTCCTCTGTCTGCAGATTCAGATAGTGATAGCCTTGCTTTACTGAAACTGAACAAAGAAGGAAAATACATTTGATAACATATATTTATATGTATGTATGTATGTCAAAACAATACCAATTCAGGCTTACAGTGCAGGATAAATTATGCAAAAAAAGGAAGTAGGGAACTTTGGGTAGTTCCCAAGTTCTAGGTGGAGAGCAGCTTCTTTATATGGAAAGCTCAATAACACCACTGAAACGCTAAAACTGCTCAACTCAAATGTCTGTTTTCCTAGCAGAGCTTTTAGGCATAGGATTAACACAGTGCCATCAACGCCAAGCTGGGAAAGTGACACATGATTTGTAATTTGTTTTGTCTTATCTTGAATCTCACATATTGTGGATTATGTGGCACCAATGGTACTTACCACAATTTTATTGTCAATGCGAACGGTCTTTAAATTCTTGACACAACAACAAATTGCTAGACCGATTATGCATAACAACCTGTTTCTCTTTATCCACAGATACATATCAATGGCACCTCAATATAGGTTTGTATACTTGTGTATGTATATGCCGGAATGAATGACCGACATGGTATGACTTTTGACTTCAAAAAGGTTGGTTGAACAATACAGTGATAACTAACAGCTTAGACAGTATAAGGGGGCCAATGCAGAATGTCCTGTGATGAAAAGCACAAGACTGAAGCAATGATGTGGCTGAAACATGTTGACCCACTGATGCTTGAGACATAATCCTCACTAAGTGCTCGATTTTATTTTAAATGTTTCCAAGGAGTAATTTCTAGTTAAATATATACAAACTCCCTATGTATTTTTAACCTTAGGATCCCTCCCATAAAATCAAAGAGCTCCCTTGTTTAACAAGGTTTATCACTTGTAGGGACAAAAAGTCCCAGCAGGAGGACTCTATGATGAAGCATGCCTCTGACAGGGGGTGAGAATCCTTAAAAAACACCTGATAGGTGTCCGGTTAGAGAGTTATAGGTTGCCCTTCAGTATGAAGTCAGTTTAGTATTTACACGTGTCTTTTAAGTGTCACCCCCTTTTGCTTGATTGGTGACTCATAGTTGGGAAGTAGAGGTGACCCATATGGATTTCTTCTCACTCCCTCTAATTTTGATCTGAGAATATTATCTTTGTCTGATTGAGCTTAAAGTAGGCACTTGTCATCCAGTTCTGGATACATTTGAGAGATACATTTGAGGTAGATTTTGAGTTGCTGGATTTTGTCAACTGATGAGTATTTCCGGTTCAGTTAGGTGCAGATGCTGTATTGATAGATCTTGATAATGATAAATAGCACTAAGGGCTTCTATGTACATATTGAAGCTGAAAGTAGAGTGAGTGGATCCTTGGAGGGCTTGGCTTGAGAGTGGCACATTTTGAGATCTTGAGGTTTCTATCTAGGTGAGCTGATACTGATTGGGGTTGGTGACTTTAGAGGTTAGCCTACATAGGATTGTGTCAGCAAAGCCCACACAGGATTCTAGTGTGTGGATCAATGTTGATTGCTGATTTTGTGAAAGGCTGCAGCAAGGTAGAGCAGTGTCAGGAGTCATTGATCACTTTTGTCAATGAAAAGGTTGGTTCTGTTAACTACTTGAAAGGTAAGTGCCTCTGTGCAGTGACATGATGAGAGGCTGAAATTATAGTTCTACAGTAAGTTATTCTTGACAATCTGATCTTGTAGGAAGGAGTAGACTGCTTTCATAATGATTCTTCTAACATAGTCTAAGTGAGTACTGGGCAGCAATTGGCAAGATTGGGTGGACCAGTGTAGGTTTCTTCAACAGGATTATCATGGAAGGCTATTTGGCTGAGGAGAGCATTGTCAATTTAGAGGAGGGATGTGAGGGAATCACACTGAAGAGAGTTCATTAAGGATGAGAGCAGAATGCCATCTTCATAGATTACATCTTTGTGCAATGCGAGGATGCTGGAGAGGCCAGGGTGACTGAGAAAAATGCTGGTTTTCTACCTGGGGTAATGAGATGGGGATTAATAGGTACCGTGGATGTATGATATCAGTTGAAAATTTATTATCTTCTTGGTGAAGTACTGATTGTATAATTAATGAAGGCTACCCAGGACCAAATTCTCCATTATCATCAGATGGAACAACTACTCTATCTTTCCATAGTCAAACTCTAACCATCACTTACCACACTCTTCCCCACACTCATCATACTCTAACATTCATATGCATATTTCACTATTGGTTATCACATTTCCACTACAACACCTGTGTCCTATCTTCATAAATCACCACATGCTCAACATCACTCACTCACACCTTCTATTATCTCACAATCACACTTGCCCCATCATCCCTCAACACACTCACATTTGCTCACCATAATTCACCATAGTTTACCAGGTGCTCAATATTTTGACTATGGATTAGTTGGTAAAACTCTTTTAGAAAACATATTGTTTGTAAACTGTGCAGGCACCTCTGAGATATAACAACAAATATTTTGTTTGTGTTCCGGGGTAGTTGAAGAAATTCTTGTCATGGATACAAAATAAAAGGAGACCCTCTTGGCAGCTGTTCAGTGGTTGAAGACCAACTCATGTATGTTAGCATATAGATGCTTCCTTGGCAAATCTATGTCTGCAAGCTGTTGCTCTTCACTATGTTCTGATTCATGTGATGTAATAATTAGGGGTGGATGGAACTCATGGAGTTACGTAAAGACTCTGTGAGATTCCACAGAATTACGCACATCCTGAATGAGCAAATATTCTGTCCTAGGAGCCCCCATGTGGGACGGCAGCTCATGTATTTTAAGTAACATCATTAGTGGAATGGAAGGAAGGATGAAAAGAGAGAGAGACATTTTCTACTCTCTGGGTTAAGATGCACTTAACAGAAACAGGAGCAGAACTGCAGGAGCCCATCTGCATCGGGTGCACAGTAGGGGCCCGCGTGCACATGTCTGGACTTGCAGGCACCTGCGAGAGAAGAGAAATTAGTGATAACATGTTGAGTCTTTATGTAATAGTACTTACAGATTAATGTGTGAATTAATTAGATTATAATATTATGCTGACAATAATGTGACTAACTGAATGGCCACCATTTTATGTAAGTCCTATATTTGCTTATGCTAACTTAAGCTGATGAAATTATTCTGACTTTATAAGAGAGTATGTTTCTTAACTAAAACTAATGGTAGAATAAATGTGTATTTAGTGGCCTCTGCTGGACTGAAGTAGAAGCAGATGCAAGATCATTGTGTAGTGCAAGCTGTATAAAATGTTTTTAATGTGTTCCGTAGCTTGACTGACTCCATTGTTTAAAGATATGTTTCTAACTTGTATGTCTTTCTTCGAGGGTGAGATGAATGAAATAACAAATTTTGTAATTGTTCTTTCTGTGACTTTGTATTTTGGTGGAGTGGAGACAAAGGATTCACAGATGAGGTGGAAGAAGAGGAAGCATAGAATTTAAAATGTATTAGTTTAAATTTTGTCAATTGCGTATCAGCAAATAGAAAAGCCTACAGTGAACGAATTGTATAATTTTGATATCTGTTAATGTTCTGATTGGTCATAACTTTCTCACCTCATACTTCATCCCATCATTTACATTTGACAAGTTTAATTTAATGTTCAGTCACCATTGCTCGTGGCTCATTCCTCTATGGGATTTTCTTGTATTCTGAGTTCCAGAGACTTACTTTATGATCTATTACTTTGCTGGTGTTTATGCTTAAATGGTTTAGTGTATCTTGTAGTCCAAATTCTAAACCATTACCCTGTCCCTATTTCTGTTCCTATCCTGATGTTGGTGCCTGACATTGCTGTCTCTGATATTTTTCTTGTCTTATTATTTAGATGTATTCAATTTTGCTTGATCAGATTCTATTACTTTAGTTTTGTGTAATAACCAATGAGATCATTTGTCTATTCCCATTAATTAAACTTAGATATGTCCGGTATTGGAATCAGCTTCTGTTGTTTCTCTATATGTATCATTTGTGCTTGAGAACTACGTTTGTGACCTTAGTGTTGTTAATATAGGGAAATAAATCATTAACTTCTTAATAAACTGGTGTGGTTAATGAGGTTTGAACTGATTTATGTATGTTACCTGTGATGTTTATGGCATGTTCTGAATGACATCCCCTCAAAACAAATTTGGTTCGGTTCATCGACCTATTGTGTGAAATCTACTAGCTAGTCTCTAGAGACTAAAGTATAGCTAGGGTTTTTCCGCGTCAACACACTCGTGTACACACCTGTGGACTTCCGGCCTCAAGGTAAGGAAGCCTTTGTAAATTAACAATAAAGTTTTAAGGAAGCAGTGTGTATCAGATTTTAAGATCCTCTGCTACTACTCAAAACCTTATAATGTTACTTGTTGTCTGAGCTGAGCAGTACTGCACTCTGGTTGAGCCAACAGGAGGGCGGCAACTTGAAGTTACAAACCCCACACTCAAATGTATGGCACCCTTTCTTCCCCTCTTACATCCTGAGGGGTGTGGTCCTACCAGTGCCCTCCTTTAAACATACATACTCTAGTATCCACGAGGGATAACAAGAGTGTGCATGGCACTGAAAAGTGCAGGATAGCAAGGATAAAAGGTAACACAACTACACTGCCAACGGGAGGCAGGGAATCCCATCCACAGCCCACATGTTGCCTCCTAGAGGTCTTGTGATCTGTGCACTCACCTGCCATAAGCACACATGACACACATGCTCTGGGCCTACCTGCACACTGCAGCAGGAGCAGAAAGCTCAACATGGGCAGCCAATGTGACCCCAAAATAATGAGAGAATGGTGGTGCAGCAGTCTCATCTTGCAGGAAGCCCTTAGCAGACACTACTTCTGCTGCCTGCCAGGCGGGAACTCCCACTCAGCTTGCTGTTCCTGGAGCCAGACTCTTCAGCCATTGCTCCCAGAGCTGTGTAAGGCTCATGCACATCTTCCTTTTTGCGACTGCAAACCTCAGCTCTCTGCTTGGCTCCCAGGCATGTTCCTGATCACATGAGTCATATTTATGAGATACACTGCTACAAAGTTGGAGACAGGGAGCCTCAGCTGCTGCGGAGCTCTCTCTTTCACATTCTATGCCCGTGCTACCCAATAATGCGTCCAAAACTTAAAAGCTCTCTGGAAAATAAAGGGTTTCAAACAGAGCAGGGATTACCTCACTATTCTAATACGTTTTCAGGATAACTAGATGCTTCAATATTGCTAAGTCACAAACTAGATTTACATTCAGCACCTAAATTAATCGCTCACCAGCCCACCGCATATGCACTGCACCAATAGCAAAGCACTTTCTTCATCTGTTTCCGCCCACCGCTTCTTGCCGCCTGGCTCGATAGGTTGAATTAAATTTCCTAGGCCTGCCATTTTGACTGAAAGCATCTCCTCTGCCACGCGGTGGTGGACTGAGTTTTTTTTTCCTAACCCCACGATCCAAGTGTAGCGCAGAGTGGCAAAACTTCACAAACTCCTCCAGCCCTAGTAATGCTGTTCTGGAGAACTGGGACAAGCATCCACTCCATAGGAAGCAAGGTCAATATTTTGAAGCAGCACTTTCCAAGTTAACACAGAAGCACGGTGAGAAATATCAGCTACATGTGAGCGACAACATGTTAACAATTTATTCATTGCTTTGAAGGAGGTCTGTTTTGCTCTGCTTTCACAAATTAATTTCTTCATGTTTAGCTTAGCATGTCTCCTGCTGGAATGAACGCTAGTCAGCACACTTTTATTACATCTAATGAAAAACTAATCTGAAATGGGAGACTGTGGCCATGAAATTTAGGAGGAGACAATTTCACTCCCTGCTCTTACTTACCTTCCCCTGAAAAAAGTACTTAAAGTACTTGCAAATCTTTCTCTCTCCCTGTCTCTGTGTGTATATATATATATATGTATTCACTTAAAAAAACAAAGGTTACACAGACGTTATAGTTAGGCTCACCTTTTAAACGTACAAAACAATAGAAAGTCACCTGTTATAGTTATAGTTATCTCAAGTAACTATAACTCATGGGTACACACAAACATTTTCCCAGGGGCTGAAACGTTTGGTCAGCAGTATGACTGAGGGCCGCACTGACGTGAGCGGGTGGTGGGTGGAAGGTGGATGAAGATGGGTGTAATGAAAACTAAACATGTACATCAAGTATCTAAATTGAAATGCACAATGTGGAACCAGAAAACCTGGGATTACACCAGGCTTTCATGCTTGATCAATTTGTGTGATCCTAGGCAGTTTTCTATTTGAATTTCCCTCTTTTATCGCATATTAGAGGACTTTGACCTCGAAATACATTACTTGAGAATGTGTGCTGTACAAAAACTTATACTGTGTTCAATGTAGTAATGTAGATGTTCATGTATAATACAGGGAGTGCATAATTATTAGGCAAATGAGTATTTTGACCACATCATCCTCTTTATGCATGTTGTCTTACTCCAAGCTGTATAGGCTCGAAAGCCTACTACCAATTAAGCATATTAGGTGATGTGCATCTCTGTAATGAGAAGGGGTGTGGTCTAATGACATCAACACCCTATATCAGGTGTGCATAATTATTAGGCAACTTCCTTTCCTTTGGCAAAATGGGTCAAAAGAAGGACTTGACAGGCTCAGAAAAGTCAAAAATAGTGAGATATCTTGCAGAGGGATGTAGCACTCTTAAAATTGCAAAGCTTCTGAAGCGTGATCATCGAACAATCAAGCGTTTCATTCAAAATAGTCAACAGGGTCGCAAGAAGCGTGTGGAAAAACCAAGGCGCAAAATAACTGCCCATTAACTGAGAAAAGTCAAGCGTGCAGCTGCCACGATGCCACTTGCCACCAGTTTGGCCATATTTCAGAGCTGCAACATCACTGGAGTGCCCAAAAGCACAAGGTGTGCAATACTCAGAGACATGGCCAAGGTAAGAAAGGCTGAAAGACGACCACCACTGAACAAGACACACAAGCTGAAACGTCAAGACTGGGCCAAGAAATATCTCAAGACTGATTTTTCGAAGGTGTTATGGACTGATGAAATGAGAGTGAGTCTTGATGGGCCAGATGGATGGGCCCGTGGCTGGATTGGTAAAGGGCAGAGAGCTCCAGTCCGACTCAGACGCCAGCAAGGTGGAGGTGGAGTACTGGTTTGGGCTGGTATCATCAAAGATGAGCTTGTGGGGCCTTTTCGGGTTGAGGATGGAGTCAAGCTAAACTCCCAGTCCTACTGCCAGTTCCTGGAAGACACCTTCTTCAAGCAGTGGTACAGGAAGAAGTCTGCATCCTTCAAGAAAAACATGATTTTCATGCAGGACAATGCTCCATCAGACGCGTCCAAGTACTCCACAGCGTGGCTGGCAAGAAAGGGTATTATAGAAGGAAATCTAATGACATGGCCTCCTTGTTCATCTGATCTGAACCCCATTGAGAACCTGTGGTCCATCATCAAATGTGAGATTTACAAGGAGGGAAAACAGTACACCTCTCTGAACAGTGTCTGGCAGGCTGTGGTTGCTGCTGCACGCAATGTTGATGGTCAACAGATCAAAACACTGACAGAATCCATGGATGGCAGGCTTTTGAGTGTCATTGCAAAGAAAGGTGGCTATATTGGTCACTGATTTGTTTTTGTTTTGTTTTTGAATGTCAGAAATGTATATTTGTGAATGTTGAGATGTTATATTGGTTTCACTGGTAATAATAAATAATTGAAATGGGTATATATTTGTTTTTTGTTAAGTTGCCTAATAATTATGCACAGTGATAGTCACCTGCACACACAGATATCCCCCTAACATAGCTAAAACTAAAAACAAACTAAAAACTACTTCCAAAAATATTCAGCTTTGATATTAATGAGTTTTTTGGGTTCATTGAGAACATGGTTGTTGTTCAATAATAAAATTAATCCTCAAAAATACAACTTGCCTAATAATTCTGCACTCCCTGTAGCTACCCCAGCCACCCAAAAGGTGCAAATAACAACGGACTTGTCTTTTAGTTCATTATTGTCATTATTGTTAGGGTGGGGGGGGAGCATGAATGTTTCTAAATTCAAGTATGAAAACAATCACTTTAAAAAAAACTTTTTAATGCACTGACATAATCTGATTTCCTAAGGTGAAATATAATTTTGAAGACACTGTCATATTTATACTTGTTTGCTGCAACATATATTTATAAATAGGGGTGTTCCTAAAATTAAGCTGAAGTGCAGGACACCCTAATCACTCCAATTCTTTGACTGTGATTAACCTTTAAATAAATGCCTGCCCGTTTATTTAACATGCTTTTATTGTTAGTGATGACTCGAGTAAACGGCAGTGCTGCTGTTGACCAAGGGGCCACGTGTAAAGGTCAGGAGGGCCGTATGCGGCTTGGGCTGTACTTCGAGCATCACTGGCTTAACGTCTGTTTGCACATAAAATGTCAAGAAACAAGAAACATTGGGGCAGATGCATGGTTGTCCAGCTTCCTACAAATTCTTGAAAGTCCAAACAAGAACTAACAGAATATGTACCTTTCCTTGTCTGGAGCCAAGCTTACTTGCCCAAATCACCAATGGAAATTTTACAACAACCTGGCAGTCAGAACACCCTGGAGCCACCTATGCTTTGTTAATCATTGAAAAGCATCAGAACTGAATGTTTTTTTCCTAAACGTTGTATGTACTTTTAGACAGAACCTGTGCAATGGAAATGCCCTCTTATGTAGCATGGCTAGCAGTAGGAGTACGGACACCCTCTCCATTCACTGAATGACAAACAGAACATTTTTAGTCTTCAGGTTATTATTGCTATAAGCTATTCAAGTCAAAAAATAAAAGCTGCACATTTTTCCGCATTATGTGTCTAGGTTGCCATAGTGATTTCTCCTTTTCAATTGCTTGTCTTTTTTGAAATCTAAAATGAGAGCTATACTCATAGCATAAACCACTGCAGCATTTTAAATCTGGTAATGACCTGATTTGGCATGCATCTGCACTGGAGCGCAAGAATGGGATTTGTATGCATGAGGTGTGTAGTGTTTGCTTTCATTAGCCGCTTCCAGGATTCTTCCCATCCTAATTATTAAACATCCACATTTGCTTTCATGTCTTCAGGTGAAAAAACACTGGGTAGTACGATCCAGTGGTCCCCACAAGATCTGTCTTTCCCGGGTAAATGTACAACTTTATAAATGTTACCTCTGGACCACAGGCAATGACTCGGAGGCGCGACGTAGCGGATTACAATTGTTGCCCGCACCAGGAAGCCATGAAAATCCAGCAATATGTGAATTAAAGGTGCAATTTTATTGTAAAAAATGGATTTTTGCAAGATCGTCTTTCATTAACTACAGTGCACATGACAACCGAACGGCTCGCTCCAAGAGAAGAGTTTCAAGCATTATCACATATAGAAAATCACTGTTTGTAATTTATTTGTGCAATTTATTTGTGCGTTTTTTACTGTCTGGGTTAAGATGCACTTAAAAAAACGGGAGCAGAACTGCAGGAGCCCACTTGCACCGGGTGCACACCTCTGCACTAGCAGGGGCCCCGCGTGCAGAGAAGGGGCCCGCGTGCACACGTCTGGCCTTGCACGCGCCCGTGTACACACCTGTGGACTTCCGGCCTCAAGGTAAGGAAGACTTTGAAAGTGAACAATAACGTTTTAAGGAAAGTTTTGAGTCTAAAAGAGGGTTAGGCAGATGTAGTTGTAAGAGAACACTGTTCAGGCACGTCGTGCCCAGGGCATGATAATGAGGCAGGGAAATGTACATATTTTGCGTTTGGGGAGAGCAGGGAATATAAAGCAGGAATTATGTTTCTAAGTGGTGGGAAGGGCAGGCAAACTCAGGTACGTTGCGTCTACAGTGTAGGAATGAGACGGAGGAAACATGCAGTCTATGCCTAGGGTTTGGGTTGAGAAAGGGGGACCCAGGTAGTTTGTGCCTAGGGTGTGCTGATGAGACAGGTGAATACAGCTATTCAGTGTCAAGAGTTTGATAATGGAGAAGAGGAAACCTCCTGTTCTGTGTCTACAGGAAAGGAATGCAGTAGAAACCAGGTATTCGGTGTCTAAACGGATGCTAGGTGATAGTAGGTGCTCTGCCTAGGAATAGGTAGGCAGCATAATTGATTCTGTGTCTAGGGAACAAAAAAGGTTAGGCAAAGCCAATTATTATGCACCTGAGCAACAAAGCTGTGACATGGATTTATAATTAGGTATGGTAATAGCTAAATTTTTGTTTAAAAAGTCCTAGAAATGTACTGAAAAAGACAAGGGTTGAAATGACGTTATAGTTAGGCGAAAATGTCAGTCATAAAGTCATGCTTTAAATAGAAAAAAACACTAAAAATTCACCAGTTATCATTTACTGAGCCAACTATAACTTGTGCCCCCGCCATGCCCTGCTTAAAGCCTCACATATCACATCACTCATGACATGTTCATTGGCATAATTGATGACAATTTTGATGCTTTATCTGATGACATCACTCCTCCTGCAGGAGCGTAAGGGCTGTCCAGGCTCCTGCAGGAGTCTCTTTGGACCACACAACCAGCCGCTTTGGGTCCTGCTCGGCTTCCACAGGTGCTGACAAAATCTGCTGCAAGGGTACCATGCCGAAACTACGTTCTGAATTTATTTAACAACCAGGTGGTCAGAGTACACCTATCTCGCACCCCCACTCCTTCATTATTTTTTAAGTTACAGAACTAACTAGCTAGATAGTGGTGTGGCCAAAGATGTCTGCCATCTTGAAAATGTCCAAGTTGTGTAGGAGTGTCCCAGGAGTCGTTACCCACAGTAGCTTGTGCCAGGCATAAACGTGACATCTCTAAGCACCTACTCCTGGACCTCAGGAAATCAGAAGAGGGCTGAATATGCTGTCTATGCCCTGAGAATAGCTCTGACAGCACCAGATCCGCTCTCAAGTGTACCTTGGACACAGAAGTGGACTTTAAGTGTCATAAGACTGATCTCCTGTTAAGCTATAGAAGCACAACAAGCTACAAGAGGCTATTTCCTCCAACTGCCTAGCTGGGTAAATGCAACTGGACCTGCACTGGGCCCTGCTGTTTCGCCTCTGCCTGTTAGTCTCTAAATGCCTGCCTTGAGTTCCTGGCAGGCTTTGGAAGTGTACTCCTGTGGTGGATTGAAAGTTAAAGAATTAAGGTCAGAATGTAAAATCTCTGAGTAGCACAAACCTAGTGGTGTATCCAACCCACATTCCAGTACAGTTAGTGTTAAAGTGCACTAGGTCCGGGACTACTGAGACCATAGACCATTATTGGCACTTCATGCTTCTTGGTGTTTGTTCTTGCCTAAAATTTTAAACAATCATATCTCCTGTTCTCCTTAATGGACTTTTGCAATTTTGCGTCATTTAGTTTGACTCTGTTTTTCTAATTCAGTTTGGTATTTTTATTGTAATGCATTTCAACTTTATTACTATTTCGGTACCGCATAATACTTTACACATTACTCTAAGTAGAGGCTGTTTGCTCTGTGTCTCAGCTACTTCGGGGTTGAACTCAGGTTAATTTACTGACTTTTGGGGATCACTCTGACAAGGGTGGTGATTATTATTTCAGGTGGCTAGTCACCCATCCAGATATTACTCCAAGCCAATTTCTTACAGTTACTCATGTTGATACAGGAGCTAAACTATTAAGATTGCAGAATTTAGTTTCTCTTGTGGAGTTAGCCAAGCAATTGCAATTAAGGATAATGTTTTCTTTTCTGCTCTCTGGTGAGTGAAATTTATTATTATGTGTAAACTACATGTAGTCTTCAAATACAGTAATTCCTAGCTCATGCCGCCAAATGACCTGCAGCCAGAAGTGGCACTTTATTTAACAATGGGCAAACATTCAAAAACACACTTTCATCACAAGTATCGATCTGACTTTCAACTATAATCAAAGCCCTAAACCATTAAGGGATTCCATCATGCCAAACAATGTTTCAGTTATAGGAACTTCACATAAAACACCACTCACAATCAAAAGAGGCTGGTGTAGGCCTACTACATAATAATAATTGCAAGATTATTTACCTCGTGGACAACATATTCCTCTGTGGTTTGTCATAAGCATGTCAAAACAGGTCAAGACTATTTTTGCATTTGAAATCCCCCACCTTAGCACATACTTCTTCATCACAAAAGTTTGTTAGAGTCCTGGCTGTGAATCTAAGACTGCCCAAAACCTGCTCCTTCTACCTAAAATCTTTTCTTCAGTCCCTATTGGTCATTCACACTTCCTAACTGGTAGCTGTCCTGCTTCTATCCTGGTGGGAACAACAATGCTCCCTAGTAACTAAGGCCCTCATTACATGTTTGGTGGTGCCTGGAACGCCATGTTGGCAGTGGTGGTCATAACACTGATGGCCCAGCGGTGAAGACTTCCAAATTCTGACCATGGCGGTCTTCCCAACAGTTTACAGGCAATACACCACCAGTATCACCAATGCGGTCAGGCTGTCGCGGATGGCTGTAGGCACCTTCAGACAGGTGGGGACCATGTTACCGCCATACACATTACGGGGCTGCACACTGCCAATTTTTTCTCAGCGGTCGCACGGCCACAAAAAGCTTGGCAGAAACCAACAGAATACAAGGAGACACTCACTTTCAGGAACACAGACACGTTCGGAGCTGCCATGGAACCAGAACTCAAAGTCCTCCCACTCCTCCTGCTCGTACAACAACTCCAGAACCAGCGATGAAGACAACAACCGTAAGTACATACACTAGCACACACTGGAGAGTAAGCCATTGGTACACACCCACACACAACACACACAGCCCGGACGCCTTGCGACAGAAACACACTCACATAGCAACACACCACTACGAACACACACACACACACACAGCTACATACACACTTGCACACACAAGCCACACATATGCACACCAAAAATACACACACACCACTGCCAAAAGCTAGCACACACAAAAAAGAACAAAATAGGGGCTAGCTGTGTGGAAGATTTATCTGGTCCTGCACATAATACTCCCATATGCATAACAAAAAGAAAGAGTGCACAGTTCCACACAAGATGTGTCTCCTCACTGCCAAATTGGGGAGGAGTCTACTGGTCCCTGCAAGGGATAGACACTAGGAACAAGTGCCCTCACTCACCTTTCGGTGACATGCTTCATCACCTGGCTTTTGCTCCTCGTCAGGCCGGCTCTGCAATGCATGATGTGGCCCTCTAAGGGGCTCTTTGCCAGAGCGCTTTTGAGAGATACCTACTAGCGGAGGGTGAATAAATGTGGGATTGGTAGATAAAGTCGTTAAAATTGACTAGGGAGAACCTGCAGTCAGACCTTTATTGAGAATATGGAACTCCTGTCAAGGTTAAACACAACAACCAAAGTAAGGTGAAAGTGAGTGTAATGGCTCAGATCCCTTTCTTGTGGGTGCAGAGGAGTGTAATATGCCCTAACTCTGGGGACTAACTTGCAAAGTACAGTGATGGTGATCACTACACTGTCTATAGTGAACTGGTCAACAGGGTTTGGTAGTGGAGGGAGAGGGAGTTGTAGAAAGATGTGTCTTTGTGGGTGTCTTGGGTGCGGGTGCGTGCATGCATGGAATACTGCTGGAGTACCAGGTGTTGTGTCTGTGAAGGAGGAGTTGGTGAGGGAGTCTGTGGAGGGAATGAATTTTGTTGTGTCTGCAGGTGGGTGTTGTCTGTGTGCATGCCGGTGGTGGGTCTTGTGGTGCTTGTGTTTGTCAGTGCCAACCGTGTCTGTTGAGGTGGATGCATGCCTGTGTGAATGTTGTGCTCTGGATAGGTGGGGGGAGAGGGGTTTGGGATTGGGAAGGGGTAGGTTGAGGGTGGACGGGAGACAAAGGGACACTGACTGCCATCAGTGAGGAGGCCAGAGCCTTAAAGGACCTCTGGAGGCCCTTTTTTTTAAGAGTTATGGAACAGAGAGATGTTCATCCACTGATAGCAAGGATCAAGACACATCTACAAAATATACTCTGCCAGGGTGCTTATTGCCTATTTCCAAATGTTGATGCACACATAGCATTAACCACAATGGCACTTTGCCAGCATTGAGGCAGTACTCACCCCCTTGAGGCTGCTTTGCTTCCCTCAAACACCCATCCACCTCAGGGTAGACCACCGCCAAAATGCGGGCCATTAGGGTGTTCAGGGTCTGACGTTCACACCTCCGCTGGGCCTCCGCAGTCTTTCAGGCCCAGCGTTTCAGGTCCTCCCACCACTTACGAGAATGGGTCCTTCGCTGGGCATGGACCCCCAGGGTCCACACTTGCTTGGCGATGACACGCTAGATCCCCTTCTTGATGGGCGTTGACCTGCATGGGTGACACAGAAAGAAGGAGAAAGTCATGTACACTGGCCCCATACCAACAGACCCATCACATGCCCACACATAGCCACCTCACGGTTCACTCTCCTGAACTCCATGCATCCTGCATGAATGTACTCCCTGACCGGAACATGTATGCCATTCACCCTCACACACACCCCATCACACATGACCATGGCATTGGGCTCACCTGCTCCCCCACAAGCCCCATATAGCTGTCATACAGGGGTAGGACCCCTTCTACCAGCTTCTCCAGCTTATCCAGCTCTTCTTGGGTGAAGGCAGGGGTCCTATCGCCTGGAGGATGTGACATGATGACTCTCACAAATAGTACATAGCAGCTCACGTAGTGGAGGTCTTTCTTGCGTGAGTGCATACAGCACCATCACCACCAGGGGTGATCGCCATTGGCCCCAGTCCCCCATAGGTAGCAGTGTTAACCAAAGAGAAGTTGCATGGCAGTTGCCACCGCCTACCACCATAACAACGTACACCGGTGGACTTAGGTAACTTCCACCTGTCCTGTGTAGCAGGACAGGCGAGTGCCATTTTAGGCACATATCTTCCCTGGCTGTTGACACCAGTGAGGTACCTTGCCAATTAAGGGGAACTCCATTTCAATGAGGCCCACAGCAGGGCGAGGCGTTTAATTGAAAAGACATTTGGCCTCCTGAAGGCCAGATTCAGGTGCCAGCACGTCTCTGCAGGTGCCCTCCTCTACAGTCCCCCAAAGGTATGCCAGATCATAGTTGCCTGCTGCATGCTCCACAATCTGGCCCTGAGACGTCAGATACCCTTACTGGGTGATGATGAGGAGGCAGCTGGATCACTGGCTGGTGATGCAGAAGTGGAAAATGATGAGGAGGCAGAGGAGGAAGGTGCAGCTTACTCCAGGACAGAGCTCATCAATCAGTACTTTCAGTAACATACAGGTATGCTGTGTGTGTATTTGCATGTGTGCTATTTCAACATAGTTCACTGTCGGTGGTCCTCCTGATTTGCTTTATCAGTGGTGGTGTATTGTGTACCAATCCCTATATGTATGTTGTGGGGGGGGGTGAGAGAATACATGTAAGTTGCTGTCTGTAAATGTATCATCTCTACCATGGCTACTCTCTGCAGGTGGCAAGATTCTCATCTCCTATGAACAGGCCTGCATTCACCTGTTCTCATGTCACATCTGTTGTGGCCAGTGTAGATGGCCATCGTCACTGGACACAACAACTATGAACTGCATATGTGCTCTGTGTAGTGCCATGCCTTCAATCCTGATGGGAGTCTTTGTCATGTTCTTTTTGCAGGTTGTATATTTCGATGTACTCCGGTGTGTGGCTGTACTAATGTCTCCCTTACGTCTATCCTGGGACATATGTGTTGAAGTGTGACTCCTGCAGAGGATGCCTCCCTCTGCAGTCCATTACACTGCCTGTTGGATTATGGTGCCATACCCACATTACATTTTGCAGTCCATGCATCTGTTTGTGTACAAATAAAGACAACAAAGCAGTAGCTGTGGTCTATAATGTTTATTGTGAATAGAGTGGCAAACAGGTGATGAGTGGGGTAAAGGTAGATGGTATTCTCAGGGCAGGTAGCACAGCTGTTGGTAATACAGGTCCAGTGTCCATGGGCCATAGGGAAATAGTGTTCTGTCTCAGAACAGTCAACAGGTTGTCTCAGTGGCACACAAGAGAGAGTACTCAGGAGAGGGTCACTTGCTGGCAGTAGGTTTTGTCTTGGCATCTGCTGCAGCCAGGTGTCTGGATGGACGTTCACATTTGCGGGGAGATGGGGTGGGTTCCTCAGCTAGAGAGGGAGGGGTGCCTGAGGCCTGTGGTTCCTCTCGCAGGCCCTCCATTCTACTAGCAGCAGCAGAGGTAGATGGCTCAGGTGTGATGTGGCTAGTGGAAGGGGCATGCTGGTGGGTGGAGAAAGCACTCATGATGGTGGTGAGGTCCCTGAGCACCCCTGAAATGGAGGCCATAGTGGCATTGTGGGCCTGCCATTGCTGCATGACCTCCCAGTTGTAATCCCTCTGTGGCCTCTGGTTTTCCCCCAACATGTTAGTGATCTGGCCCATCCTGTCCTGGGATAGTTGATATGCATCCAGGACTTGGGAGATGGCTTACTGGTCAGATGCCTCCATTGGCTGCCAGTCCTCTGGCCCACAGGTTCCCTCTCATGCACCCTGCCCCCATGTGCCTGTGCCCCTGGCATGATGGGCCCTCTCCTCTTTCGCCTGGACCTTCATTGTCTTGTGTGTGAGGGGACGAGTCAGGTCCCTGTACTGTGGGGCACACAATTGATTGAACAGTCCTTGGGGCACAGGTTTGGGGATGAAGGGTTGGCTGAAATGTTGTTGCCACAGGGTGTGAGGGGTTTGATGTGGGTAGGGTGAGGCAGGGAGTGGTAGTCTGACCAGGGGTCCCAGATGGGCCAGGTAGGTTTTCAGTGTCCAGAATTCCAGCAGCATTGTTCTCACTGGGGCCTTCATCTTAAGGAGGGCTGGCAGTCTCTGGTAACCTCTCCATGGTGGCCGTGGAAGGGGTACCTCTGGATGGAGTGAGAGAGAGTTAAATGTTAGAGGTATGTATGGTTGTCTGTTGCATACAGTGGTTTCCAGCAATGGCGTTGACAGGTGCAGCAGCGCTAACACTGTTTGTGGATGGTCGATAGTGACATGTGTACCATGCTCCTTGGAGTTGTTGTGAATCTGGCTTGGCCACTTTAGCTGGGTCGGTGGGTTCTGTTCCTGTGTGATGGTTTCCGTGACAGGTATGTCCTGTTAGCTGGTGGGCATTCTGGCTTGGTATATATGAGTTGGAATGGCTGTACGTTGCAGCATGGTGTCCAAATAGGTAGGAGGGGGCGTGCAAGGTTGTTTCTCCTGTCTATGCTTGGGGTATACCTTCTTCCTTTCAAGGCCAGGATGAGTCCATTTGAGAGTAGTTGGCCTGGATTACTGGTTGTAAGATTGGTAACAGTGATGTGTCTGTGTTTGGGCTAGTTTGGCATTGTGTAGTGCCATTGCATTGTTGTCATTGCCATGTAGTGGTCCTCAGTCTGGGCATTTAGGTGTTGTAGCTAGTGCAATAGTCATACATGCAGAAGGTGTGATGTGCCATGCACATAGCAGGTTGTATTGTGGATGGGCTATTACATTTTGGGAGTCGTAGTTATTGTGGTTGGTAGTGCTAGCCGTGCACTTGGCAGGGAATGTGTGGGCATTGGAGGTAGGTGGTGGTGTGGCATACAGAAGAGGGACATTAAGTGACTCTGTGGGAGGTGTTTTGGGAGATGAGGTGACTTGGGGAGTGTTTGGATGATGAGGAAGCATGCTGGACAGGACGAATTAGTGGCAGGGGAGTGGCAGTTGCTCACTAGAGTCCAGTCCTCCAGGTATTCCAGTCAGGCCCTCAGGATACAGGATGAATAAGACCTTCTCCCATGATGTGAACTCTGGGGCAGGGAGGGGGCCCACCTCATGTCTTAGGTACCGCCAGCTGGTGCCTGGACGCCATGGAATGCACCTTACCCCATAGGTTGTTCCACCTCTTCCTGATGTCCTCCCTTATGCGTGGATGGTTGCCCACTAAGTTGACCATGTCAACTATTCTCTGCAATAACTCAATTTTCCTGGCTATGGATGTTTGCTGTACCTGTGCTCCTAATAGTTGTGGCTCTACCCTGATGATTTTATCGACCATGACCCTCAACTCGTCATCAGTAAAGCGTGGAAGCTTTTGATGTGACATGGTGGTTGTGTTGTGGAAGGGTGGGTGTTGTGTGTGTAGGGTGCAGTGTAGGGTGCTTTGTGTGTGGGGGTGTCTGTTTGTGAGTGCTGGTAGGTTGTGGTGTTTGTGTATAATTGTGATGTGTGTATTTTGTGGCAGTTGGGTGGTGAGTGTGAAGTGTATATGTGCCTGTAGTGTGTAGGTGCTAGCTTAGTGATTGTGGCTTCTTTCATCTTTTGGTCAGTGGGTTTTGTCTCAAAGGCTTGTGGGTTGTGAGTGGGTGTGTTATATAATTCTGTGAGTGGGTGTGCCTGGTGTGTGTCTGTGTGTCAGGTATGGGGTCTTCAAACTGTCCAATGTGGTGTTTTGTTCTGACCACTGCAGTTCAGCCGCTAATGGTTTTCAGCCGTGGAAGGACCGCTGTGCTGATTTGTGGATCGTAATATGGTGGGCAGAAAGTTGTCGGCATGGAAGTGCTGGTGGTGCAACTGCACCTTTCCCGCCCGTCAGTGTCCTGGCAGTGTCGGATTAATGCTTGTTTTTTGGCGGTCTTCATTGTGGACTTTTCTTATGGCAGGTGGGATACTGCCAACACTGGCGGTCTTTTGGAGCTCGCTACTGCGGCGGGCTTGCCAAAAGACCACCAAACTCCTAATGAGGCCCTAAGTGTCCATTTTTATCATCTATTTCTCAAAAAACACTATGCTGATTTAGCATCTAAAATTCACACTGTTGTTGTTAAAGTTCGAAGACGTTGTGTATATGTCTCTGGGGAGTGAAATGTTTTCTGATAAGGTGACCTGAGTTGAAGAAGCTGTCAATTTATCTGGATGTCTACATATACAAATGTAGTATTATGCTGTCATTGCTGCATCTAAAAGGGGTTGAGAAAATTATACCTCAGAATATGGGTAGGCAAAACAGACTAAAATCATGACAGCCTAAGGAAGGCTGTGACGGGCAATTTCCACTATGAATAAAGTGTTGTCCGAACCAGTGAATACAAGTTGGCAGTAGTGAGGAGTTGGACACTGCTACACATTTTACTACATTGTATGGAAGAGCACAAGCTATCCTGGTATGTGAATTAACAAAATTAGCATGGATGTAGTGTGGTCTTGTGATCGGTGCACAATATATTTGTCCCTTGAATCACATGTCATTGGTTGAAACCACAAACAGTAACTATTAATCAAAGTATAGAGCAGAGCTTCCCAAGCTTTTTAGAACCACACCGACTTTTTAGCACAACACGTTTTTGTGACCCATCCAGCTTTAATGGATTTGCAGTGGGGATGTTTAATGTAGCTAAAGCAACATGTGGTAGCACATTGTCATTTTCAGATGGGACATTTCCCACTGAAATAGTCACTAAGGCCCACATTATGACATTGGCGGTAAGTGCCGCTTACCACCATGCTGAGTGCCGCCAACATACCGCCGCCACAGTGGATCACCGCTATCCATATTATGACACACATATAGCAAATCGTCACTATACAGCCACACACACAAGTCCGCCAGCCCAAAGGACGGTTATAAACTGGCAGTATCCAAACCCACATGGTTAGGGCCTGATACTGGACAAAATGCAGGAGAACCAGTGGCTGCAGGAGGGACAGTACCTGGGGATCAAGGAGGACTTTAAGGACATCAATACCACCATGGTCACCATTGCAGGGGTGCTGGCAGACATGGCCAACACTGTGAGGGAGGCAGTGGCACACCACTGGGCCCCTACCACTAGCCAAACCGATGAACAGCCCTCCACCTCCGCTGCCGCTAGTGGACAGGAGGCCCCGCCACTGGACCACCAGGCCACCAGCACCCCTCCCCCTGCAGGAGAACCACCCCGCAAATGTTCCCTGCGATCCAGGCAGAAGCCAGAGATTATTGCCAAGACACTGCCAGGAAATAAGACTCTCCTGAATGTCACACTTACACTTGTGTCTCACCCTGTCCACCTTGAAGTGCCATTGCTCCCCGTCCTATGTCCCCTTGGACAATGCACTTGTGATCCACATAGACTGGACACTATACTGGACTTCCCTCCGCCATCACCCAAGCCCATTGCACATCCCCCACTACATATTAGCACTAAAATAAACACCCTTTGAAAAAATACAAATATGGATTATGTCAAATGATTTTACTATTTATTAGTTTAACAAGGTATAAACACTACAATACAACTGTAAAGTTATGTCTACATAGGAATGACCTGTAGTTGGCTGAAGTCAACACACCAGGAGCGATAGTGGGGCACAAATATCTACAAATGGAGATACCAAAGGATAGAGTGAGTGGCCATAGAAGTGGGAAAATCAGACTGCCAGTGACAATGTCAAACACAAAACTGTCAATTAAAAGTGAAGTTACACTGTCTTACCTGTGTGTCATTGGAAGAATTGACGAATTATTGGACTTCTGTTGTCCTCATCCTCTGCCTCCTCATCTTCATTGTCCACAGGGTCTATTGTTGCCACAAGCCCATCTCCAGCCTCATCCTCCTGCGGAAAAGGCACCTGGCGACATAAGGCAAGGTTATGCAGCATGCCAAGATGATCTGGCCGGACGTCTTGGGTGAGTAGCACAGGGAACCACCTGAGATGGAGGCAACGAAACCTAGCCTTCAGAAGGCCGAATGTCCTCTCTATAATTCTTCTTGTTCAACCATGTGCCTCATTGTAACTTTCCTCAGCCCTTGTCCTGTGATTCCTCACAGGGGTCAGTAGCCATGAGAGGTTGGGTAACCAGAGTCACCTGCAACTATCGAGGGACACCTGTTAGAGACACACTAACCCATAGGGCCCACAAACTACCCATACACCAACATCCACTGGGTGGAAACCAGGGCTCACCTTTTAGCCTGTGAGCCATCACATATGGAATGCTGCTATTCCACAGGATAAAGGCATCATGCACAGACCCAGGATACTTTGCATTGACATGGGAGATGTACTGGTCCGCCAGGCACACTATCTGCACATTCATTGAGTGAAAGCTCTTTCGATTGCTGAACACTTGTTCATTTCTCCGGGGGGGGGGACAAGTGCAATATGTGTACCATCAATTGCCCCAATAATATTGGGGATATGTCCCACTGCATAGAAATCAGCTTTCACTGTGGCCAAATCCTCCACCTGGGGGAAAACGATGTAGCTGCGCATGTGTTTAATCAGGGCAGACAATACTCTGTTCAGCACTATTGGGAACATTGGCTGTGACATTCCTGCTGCCAAGCCCACTGCCACTTGGAAGGAGCCAGTTGCCAGGAAATGGAGCACAGATAGGACTTGCACAAGAGGGGGATCCCAGTGGGGTGACGGATAGCAGATATCAGGTCAGGCTCCAATTGGGCACACAGCTCTGTGATTGTGGCCCTGTCCAGTCTATAGGTGAAGATAATGTGTCTGTCCTCCATTGTTGGCAAGTCCACCAGGGGTCTGTACATGAGGGGATGTTTCCATCTCCTACTCATCTGCAGCGGTTGCAATCTATGGGGCAAAACAGTGAGCAGATGGCCAGTATCTCATATTTCCAAACACTACACTTCATTGCATGTTGTGATTGTAACAGTATATTGTTGGATAGGTCCAAATGGTGCTTATGTGTACTGTTATGCAGTTAGGTGTAATGGCCTGCCCCCCCCTTGAAATGGCATCTGCCTGTCCTGTATGGAGGGACGTGGAAATGAGGTCATTCCGCTGATGTTGTGCTCTGTGGCAGGAGGTGGTCGAGAACCTCCGTGTAACTCCTCACTGGTTATCATTGGGCCCTATAGGTTAAAGTGGCCATTGGTGATGTAGGCCGGCGGTGATGGTACGCACCGCAGCGGACGTGACTGCCATTTTCTATCTGTTCACTCACTTGCTACCTGACTTTCAACAGGAAAGGACCTACACTGCATGTGCTGCTGTGACCTGTGTCTGGAACCGACCATGGCTCGTGTGACTGGGGAAAGGGCCCATGCCTTCACTGCAGCTGAGTTGGAGAGACTGGTGGAGGGGGTCATACACAGGTGAGTACACTGTGAGCACGATGCGCGGGGCACAAATGCATGGAGTGCTGTGTGTAAAGGCCATGTGTGGGGGGGTTGGTGGAAGGGCCCTGGGCAGCGTTCTGCATGTATGTTTTGCCATGTCTGTGCATAAGGGGATGTGAAGGGCTATGGTGGGCCATGAGTGTAACAGGCAGGACGATCTGACTGATACCTTTACCTATGTGTGTTTATCTGCAGCGCCCATCAGAAAAAGGGTATATGGCGTGCCATCGCCAACAACGTGGTGACCCTGGGGATCTACGGCAGGCGGAGCACCCACTGTCGGAAACGGTGGGAGGACCTGAGATGCTGGGCATGGAAGATGGCAGAGGCCCAGCTAAGGATAGCCTCCCAATGAGGAAGGGGTGCCCGTCGAACCCTGACCCCCCTGATGGCCCGCATACTGGCGGCGGCCTATACGAAGCTGGATGGGTGCTTGGGGACATTCCAGTAGCCACAAGGGGGTGAGTACAGTGCCACCAATATACTACTTGTGCGTGGTGGGGTGGTATCTGGGTGGGGGATGTGGGCCTGTGGGTGCCCCAGGCCAGGCCGGACATTGCAGGGTAGGTCCCATGTTGGACAGAATCTGATGTAAAGTTCCTCCAACGAAGCTAGTAGGCATCCACTACTGGGCAGGGGTCTGTGAGTCTCAGGTATGTTGTAATTGGTGTTAAGTGTCCATGTCCATGGGCTGGTGACTAGCATTGTGACTGGTAGTTCATTGCCTAGTGCGTAGGACTGTTCCCTGTGTGTGTGTGTCGTGTACACCAACAGTAGTGTTGTTGCCGCCACTGACCAAGTGTTTCCTTTGTCTCCCCCCTGCCTTTTTGTTGTGTCACCCTGTCCTTATGTGCATTAGCATCATCTGATGGAGGAGTAGAGGCACCAGCGACGGAGGGAGCTGCATCACACAGGGCCCAGGAGGCCGAATCCACCGATGGTGAGGGCACCAGTGGGACGGAGGGTGAGGGGAGAACCATGGCGGAGACTGGAGGGGACAGTTCGGAGAGTGATATCTCCTCCAAAGGAAGCTCCCTGGTGGTGGTAGACACCTCTGTGCCCACCCCAACAACAGGTACAGCTGCCACCCCGGTACCAGCACCACCCTCCCAGCAGCCTCTCAGCATGTTTCCCGTGCCCACTCACCCAGGAGGTCGGGCATCTCCTTTACCCCAGGCAACCTAGGCCCTTCTCCAGTTAGCCCTGCTGCCCTGAGTGAGGAGGCTATCGACTTCCTGCGATCCATCTCTGTTGGGCAGTCAACCATTGTGAATGTCATCCAGGGGCTGGCAGCCCAAATGCAACAGACCAATGCATTCTTGGAGGGCATTCACACTGGCATGGCAGCCCAAAACAGATCAATCCAGACTCTGGCCTCCTCTTTGATGGCAGTCATTGTCTCTGTTTCTACCCCCCCCTCCAACTTCTTCTACCCAAACCCATTCCCTTCAATCCCAACCCATCCCAAGCACACAGGCAGATCAGCATGCACACAAGACAACACACAGGAGTGGTTCAGGCAAACCCAAGCACCACACATCATCCCACAGGCACTCACACAAACACCATCCAGGTGCAGACATACCAACATCCACTGCCTCCACTCTGTCCCCCTCCTCCTTGTTGTCCACCGCTCTCCCAGTTTTGTCTAAACCTGCATGCACTACACTTTCATCCATTACCACCATCACTACACGCCTATCACTACACGCCCCTCACTGGCAGTCACCATCCCCACATCCATGCACACGCCCCCTGTGTCCTCACTCACTAGGTCTGTGCCCCCTCCTCCCAAAGTACACAAACACAAGCACTCAGACACCCAACAGCCATCCACCTCACAACAGAATCCAGCCCATGCACCTGCAACCAAAATCAGCAGACCCCTCCTACAACCACTTTCTCTTCCTCCACTCCCAAACCTTCACCCTCTTCCCACCCCAGTGTCCCTAAGAAGCTTTTCCTCTCCACCCTTTACCTCATCCCTACCACTCCCCCCGTCCTTCACGTCGGGCCAGGGTGGTCAGACCCCAGGCGAGCACCTCCGCCACCCAGTCCACGGCCACTGTTGTGTCGACAGCTACTCCAGGTGGGCGAGGATACTGGGAACCAGGCAGCCACACTAAAAGGGTGTCTGTAGCAGGTGCTGCAAGGAAGGCCAACGAGGCACCACCAGCTATGTCAAGGAAGGGCAAGGAGGCACCACCACCTGCGTCAAGGAAGGGCAAGGAGGCACTACCAGCTGCGTCAAGGAAGGGCAAGAAGGCACCCCCAGCTGCTTCAAGGAAGGGTAAGGAGACACCCCCAGCTGCTACAGGGAAGGGCAAGGAGCAATCTCCGACTGCTGACAGGAAGGGCAAGAGGCTTGCACCAGCAGGCAGGAAGGACAGGAGGCCTGGTGCTGGGACTCATTCGGAGTCACCACCACCAACCATGGTGGTTCAGCCGTCCGAGCCTGCAGGGGGAGGGCTGGAGCCTCCCCCACCACTGCCAGCACCGCCACCAGCACCATTACCAGCACCACTGCCAGCAGCAGCAGCCCCAGTGGGCAGCCGTGCGAGTCTGCAGGGGAAAGGCTGGAGCTTCCCCCCACCGCCACAAGCACTGCCACAAGCACCGCCACCAGCAGCACTACCAGCACCGGCAGCCCCAGTGGGCAGCTATCCGAGGCTGCAGGGGAAGTGCTGGAGTCTCCTCCCACCACTGCCAGCTCCACCATTAGCAGCACCACTGCCACCATTGAGCAGCAGTCACCTCCGGTGGACAGTGTGTAGTCCTGCATCCATAGGCTGTTGTGCGGCCTGGTCCCTGCAAGTCCTGTGGGTCTGACACCCAGGTGAGAGACTGTGACCTTGCACTCCCCAAGAACTGCATCACAGGGCATAATGCCCCCTCCAGAACCAGTGGAGAAGCCATCCACTCACCCCATCCTTCCCAGGATGAAGCACACTGGGTGAAATGCCCCCTCCAGAACCAGAGGAAGAAGCCATCCACTCACCCCATCCTTCACATGATGAAGCACATTGGGTGAAATGCCCCCTTCGGAACCAGTGGAAGAAGCCATCCACTCACCCCATCCTTCCCAGGATGAAGCACACTGGGTGCAATGCCTCCTCCAGAACCAGTGGAAGAAGCCATCCACTCACCTCATCCTTCCCAGATTAAAGCACACTGGGCACAATGCCCCCTCCAGAACCAGTGGAAGAAGCCATCCACTCACCCCATCCTTCCCAGGATGATGCACACTGGGCACACTGCCCCCTCCAGAACCAGTGGAAGAAGCCATCCACTAGAGAGACTGTGGCCTTGCACTCCCCAGGACCAAGCAGTGGGTAAACCACCCACTAGAGAGACTGTGGCCTTGCACTCCCCGGGACCGAGCAGCAGCCAAATCACCCACTTGAGAACCTGTGGCCTTGCACTCCCCAGGGCAGCGCACAGGGCATGCTGCCCCCTCCAGGACCAGTGGTGTTGTACCATCTTCCGGCTGAGGTGCCTCCCCATTCTCCGTCCCCCTGAGGTGCCTGTCTATTTTCGACCTGATGCCCCTGCAGTGTTCTCTCTGTGTTGTTGCAGGAGTGAGTTGGGGCCTTGGCCTATCTGTTGTGGCCCTGTGGCCCACAGACACTGAGGACTGGGCAGTGTCCCTACATTTGTAAATATGTATATACGTTTGGATTTTGATGCACTTATTCATAGTATTTTATCATATTACACTCACTTTCTTCAAATAGTTTTGTCCTTGCATTATTCCTGAGGGGTACAGAGTAGATATGTTATGTTGCTGCATCTGGTTGTGTGTATGGTGTTGGAGGGTCGGGGGGTGTGTTGCATGTGTGTGTCTCTCTCTTTTTCCTCCTCCCTCCCTTGTGTGCTAGGCGGAAGTACTCACTGTGGTCGTCTTTGCCGGCGTTGGTGTTCATAATGAAGCAGAAGGTAGACCAGCATGGGGAAGACATGCAACTGGGGCTCCATGGCGTCGTGGTTGTTCCCTGAGTCTCCACAGGTGAGTTCTTTGACTTCTGAGATCTGTTTCTGCCGTGCTTTTGATTTTGTTGGTACCGCCCTGGAAAAAGTGGCGGATAGGCCGGTCATAATAGAGTGGGCGGTACATTGTCTTACGCCTGGCTGTTGGTGGTTACTGCCGTGGTGCTTGTTGATTCCGCCCTGGCGGTCGGTGGGTTAAAGTGGCAGTCTGTCTAAGCGGTTTCCGTCGTGGTCATGATTCCATTTTTGTTACCGCCGGCCTGTTGGTGGTACTACCGCCGCTTTATCACCGACTGCCAGGTTGTAATTAGGGCCTCAATGTGCACAAATATGCAGTTTTACTGACAAGCTTATGTTGCACACAAATGATAATGTCTGGAAAATGGGTCTCAGTGAATATTTATTATTTCCACATCACCAAGTAAAGTGTATTGATTTGTTCTGATCCTAATAACATATTTGTTTCCATCACACCTCAGAATTACAAAATAAATGTGCTTATTTTTTGCTTTCCTAACTGCTGAATGTGTACATTTAGTTTGAAGGTATTTACATTTTGTTATGTATTACAAAAAACTTACATCCTACAGCCTTTCCTTTCACAATTCATGTACTCAAGCAAGATTGTCACATAATTCTCTTTATTTTTCATTTAAAGACTATGAAGTGACAGGAGTTTGTAAACATCAGTCCTGTTGAAAAAATATGCATCAGAAGACCTTGGCTAACATTTGATCTCTGTCTTTGAAGTGCAGCAAATTTAACAAGATAAATACAAAATTTAAAGGCATCTTTAATAGTTGCCCTGGCTTCCTCAACCCACCAAAAATCGGCTCACAACTCACCCCTGCGTCGCAACCCACAGTTTGGGAAACACTAAGTTAGACTATAGTCACTATTCATACAGCAGCTCAAATGAAACATGGGAGCAATGCTCAGCAAAGTAACCACCAAGAGCTGTAAATAATTAGAAGCCACAACCGTAAACCTAACACATGTATTGGCTACTAAATTGAGGAATTGGAAAAGCAGAAAATCAATTATGGTGTTGGTAAGATATCAAGCAGCAATCGCCTTACAGCAAGTAAAATCTCTCCTGCTGTGGGTAGAGGCAAATGTGTGAAGGACCAAACAGAATAAAAATGTCTCCCTAACTTGGGTCCCCAGTTAGTATCTTTAAGTGGAAATTATGTTGTTGAAGTCCGTTGTGATACTATCTGTTTCTGCTTCTCCTAGATGACCCATCCCAAATGAGTGGTTGATGTTTGCACTTCAACACCCTTCCTGGCTGTAGAATTGGTTATTCTCTATCTGGCAAACAATTGAAAACTAATTGGAATGCTAATTGAAGGATCAGGAGGAAAGACAGCCAGCAGAATCAGTTTAGTTCTGTTTGCTTTCAAGCAACACAAAGGATACCTTCTATAACTTACTTTTCCACAAGCAATACCACAAATATACTTTCCCCATTCAATTAGATTTTTGATAATAAGTACAAAATACCAGCTTACATCTAACTGAGACTGAGAGTCTGATTTAGAATTTGGCAAAGTGGGTACTCCGTCACAAACATGAGAGGTATCCTGTCTGCCATATCATAAGTTCCGTAGGCTATAATGGAATTGCAATACGGTGGATGGGACATCTGTCACATTTGTGACAGAGTAACCTCCTCTGCCAAACTCTAAATCAGGCCCTGAATTGTGAAAAAGCAGCCTTTATTCATGATCAGGCCCCCTCGGAGGAGCATGTAACTTTGTCTACACACCGTGAAAAATAGCTTTAGACAACTTTTCACTATGGAAACATACTTTCCTTTATACTTCATATCTCCCACTTTTTATATATCGATTATCCAACCATGTGGAGTTACATGGCACATTTAGGGTGACATATCTATTGTCTAAAATCAATTAGGGGTCTTGCAGGTCACAATTACATGTGACATATCTATTGTATAAAACAATCAGGGTTCTTACATAACAGAGCACTTGTGTTTCTGCACTGGTTGTAAAACTGGAGCCAGCCAGGAAGTATTGGTCTTCTAGGAATCATTGCTTACTTTGTCAAATATTAAGTGCTGGTGCCCAAAGATTTCCACAGAAGTCTACAGCCAACGCTGACCAATGTCACTATTGCCAAATAGCAAGGCTGTGAAGTCTTGATTACACCTCATACTGTTTCATGGGTTTTGCAACTCTGCTTCCTCCCTTTGTTACTCTTCTCTGTCTCTCTTCCTCCTCCTCTTTTCCATTTGTGTTTTTCACTCTCTTGCTCCGAGTCATTGTCTGATAAGGAAAAATATGTTCTGGCCCCAAAAAATAAATGCCGGTGGGCCCACATGCAACCACCTGCTCAAACTAAGAACAGTTATGGAGCCATATATTTAGTAAATAGGGTGATGTTCATGTGCACTGCAGCCAGCATTTGAGGCCAGATTTACAGACAATTTCCGACAGATTTTTGTTACTTTTTTAACACAGACCTAAAACAAAGTGTTGGGTTGGTAGTTACAATCAATGCAAATCAAGATTTGCAATTGAGTGTAGCCCAAAGTAATGTAAAGCAGCACAGTACACTGTCTTGCGGTACTTTGTGTAAAAGAGGTGTTCCATGCTTGGTGCTTGGGTGTTCCCATGCATCCACCCATGGATTCTGACCGAAATCCATACTTACAAAGAATTGTAGACTTGGATTTGAGCCAAAATCCTGGCCCTCAATGAGGGTGGTATAACAAGGAAGAATACTTGTATTTCCCTTTGTTTTTCCTCTTTGATTTTGTGCTCCACTCTGCCATACTCCTACAAAGAGGAAATTCACTTTCAGCATAGTTTATGTGCTTGAAAAGATTCCTTTCTGCACAAAATCTATGCTGAATGCAACTCAAACATCCTTGCACTATGGTGCAACAGTGTCTGTGTTGGCACATGGTAGCAAAAAGTGCACCAGTGCAAAGTGAGAGCAGAACAGCACTACTTCTTCATAGTTATGGCAGTGTTGTCCTCTCTCCTGTTCATGCAACTCAACAAGTTGCTGCGCTGTGTGATATGTTTGTATGTGCCTCGATACTTAACTTACACGCCACTGGTGCATTTCCTGCATCAATTTACCTTGACCTTTCTGCAATTTGGGTGCAGCCAAAGTTACAAAACAGGTGTAGGGGGGAAGAACACACACTGTGGCACTGGATATCGGAGGGCAGTAGAGTACTAATACCAGCACAACCAACAGAAAAAGGTTGTGGGGGCACTACAAATTGATGTTTTTCCTTACAGGAATGATTTTAACTTTCATTGCTCCATAACGTTCCATCACTCCTTCACATAGATTAAGAAATGGAGCTTACAAGAGGCCTATTTGTGGCCTGGCTGAATTATTGCAGTCTACAGTAGCCCAGCCAAATCTTTAAACCTCATTCACAGACTGCAACATATGTAAAATCAACCAGCAGTGATGTTTTTTTGTTGGAAGTATGCAAACACATCAAACCCACTTTAAAATCATTCATCTAGCTACTACTGCAAACCAGAAGTAAAATCAAAATAATATTAACCATGTATAAAGTTATCTATATAAGGGCCTAGGATACAAGTAATTGCTATCAATCCACTAAGTGCCAACCAGAAATCTCTAATTAGCAGATGCACAGACCATCAGAAATTCAAAAGTCAAAGGCAAGGGGTAGATGCCTAGTAGTATAGGGACCAATGCTCCGGTAAGCACTTTTCCATCCACAAAGGTGCAATAAATTCACAAACAGCTGAAAATGGACATGTTCAACCTTCCAATTCAAATCACAGATATCTCTATATAGCCACTGGGTTATGCCTGACAGATGGACTTAAGCTGAGTGCAACTAATAATGACACTGTCTGCATTATCCATAGGTTTAACCACGTACGCCTACTGCTAATGATCCTCTCATCCAGAATATCAACGCAAATCAATTCAACCTGTTATTGATCATCCTTTAATAATTGTTGAAATAATATGACCAGAATACAACATCACCAGTTTTATTCACCACAATTTTGCACGATAGGTACAGAATGGTGCTCTAAAGTAAATGATGCGTAAGAAGTGTGTGTTAAATAAATATGTAAATTAATAAATGGAAGTATATTTATGAGTCTAAAGATTGTAGTGATCAAATTTTGGTGACCTCAAGAGTCAAGCTTCTAACAGTATGCGTCACATACATGCAATGCTATACCTCACAATATTTTGAAGAAATTAGATCTCGCAACTAATAAAACTAGTTGAAACTAGTATCAACAGATGCAACCAGTTGAAAGGACAGATATATTGGATCCCTTTAGAGTATTTGAATATGCACATCCTCAGTGATACTCCTTTCGGAAAACATGATGAAAATCTTTGGCATTTTCTTGTAGAGTTTATAAAACCTGCATGCATTTGACATTCCATTGATAGTGTACACCATCCATCATATTCTAAATAGCCAACAGGTGGTTTGGTCATGAAGAAATTTGAAATTTGCATGTCTGTTAGCACAACAGTAGAGATCTTCAAGTACTTCAGAAGATGGTCTCCTTGTCATATAAGAAGGAGGGAGAAAGTATTTCTTCTAAAAACTCCATGACACTGATAGTTATCTGTTGCTTCTATACCCTGAAGGAGAGCTACTCTAAAAGGACAACTCTTATCCTTCTACACAACTGCAGAACACCGCTGAATGGAGAGTGCTTCATGGGAAGACATAAAAGCTGTCTTTCCAATCTACGACTGCTACTGGCTATTGTTCCTTAAGGCAGTTTTAGAGATTCTCAACCAGAAGTAAGAGTGCATATTAACAAGAATGGAACGTGGCATAAGTCATATTAAGGGCATAACAACCACCTCTGACTGTTGAGAAGAGTTTTTGATCTAAAAGGAAGACAATCTTGCAATGAAAAGGTCAAACGTAATTGTCTCAAAGCAGAAATGCTACTGTTACAATTTAGGGCCTCATTTAAAGTTTGCCAGGTGGCCAACCAGCACACTTTTTTTGCTCCCTGGGCACTTTAGTGTTACAGAATGAAGTCCAGAGGTTTTACGCTGCAGTTTTGAAAATACCAGGGTCCAGATTTACAAAGGTTGTTTGCCAGCTCAAAGTGCTGTAATGTGCCACTCAGTATTTACAAAGCAGCGTAAAAGGAGGTTTTCTCTGGGAATAGTGTCCTACTCTTAGCACAAAAACACTGTGCTGCTTTGCATTGTTTGCCTCAAGGAGGGAAGTTCAAACACTCATAGATTTTGAGGTAAAGCCCTATTTACTTAGATAGCCAGACCAGGCACTTGGTCCAAAAACGAATGCCTAGTTCAAGTAGGTATTAACAAGGTAAAATGTGTTTATATCTCATGATTGGCACATTACATGTGTGCTGTAGAGCATAGCTTACGTCCATGCATGGGATCCCTTTGAGTTTGTCTAAGCATAGGCCACGTCATGGATGTGCTTTCATGTTTGAGACGAGGGTGTAGTGTAGCACTCATATTTTGCTTTTAATAGCATGTATGTTATATCTGGTACTGCTTTACTGATTTTAAAAAGTGGATTTTAAAAAGCAGGATTTTTTTTAAAGGGTTGATTTTTACAGAACTTCTGGTTATATGATGGTCTTTTTGCTACTCAGTACCTGTCCAGGGGTTCAGGGATTTATTTTGGGTTTTTTTCCTATGCTGCCCGCAGGTGTACTCACGTAGCATAGAGCTCTGGCATTGTTTTCTACCTCATAAGGAAGCTTTTGGGGGGCTGGCTCATGGGGACATATCGCGCTTCCATCTTTAGTAGAAGAGCGTTCTAGTGCTCTGCGCTGCACGGAGCTCTGCGCAGCACAGTTTAGCAGCCGTAGTTAGATGAGCATGGCGGCGGCACTGACGTACTTTCAGGTTTGAAACAGGGGCGTAGTATAGTGCTCATATTTTGCTTGTAATAGCATGTATGCCAAAACTAGTGCTGCTTTACTGTTCTTAAAAGGTGGATTTCGGAAAAGCGGGATTTTTTAAAGGGTTGATTTTAACAGAACTTGTGGCCTTGTGCAGGTCTTTCTGCTACCTTAAAGTACTTCTCAGTACCTGTATGAGGGTTCAGGGATTTTTTTTTTTCCCTATGCTGCCCTCAGTTGTACTCAGGTGGCATAGGGCTCCAGCATTGTTTTATGCTGCATAAGGAAGCTTTGGTGGGGCTGGGTCGTGCGGACATATCGCACTGCCATATTTGATAGGTGAGCATTCCAGTGCTCCGCTCTTCACGGTGCTTGGATGAGCTTTAGGTATATGCACATGACCGTGGTGCAAATGCGCAGCAGGCGCGCCTCTGGCACGCCTAAGCAAGCCCGTCTACTCACTTCCGCGTGCCGATAGTGGACGTGAGCCAGCCACAATGGCAGCTTTGGGGCCAATGCAACGGGATATGGCTTTACTCAGCTACTTACTTAACCCCTTCGCTGCCATGCCCTTTCCCCTCCTGTGCCGAGCCTTTTTTTTGGCTATTTGGGGCAGTTCGCGCTTAGGCCCTCATAACATTTTGTTCACATAAGCTACCCATGCCAAATTTGCGTCCTTTTTTTCCAACATCCTAGGGATTCTAGAGGTACCCAGGCTTTGTGGGTTCCCCTGAAGGAGACCAAGAAATTAACCAAAATACAGTGAAAAGTTTTTTGTTTTTTTTAAATGGGAAAAAAGAGCCGCAGAAGGCGGCTCGTGTTTTTTTCCCCTGAAAATGGCATCAACAAAGGGTTTGCGGTGGCACGATCACCATCTTCCTAACTTTCAGGAACAGGCAGACTTGAATTGGAAAACCCAATTTTACAATACAATTTTGACATTTTACTGGAACATACCCCATTTTTACTATTTTTTGTGCTTTCAGCCTCCTTCCAGTTAGTGACCAAAATGGGTGAGAAACCAATGCTGGATCCCAGAAAGCTAAACATTTCTGAAAAGTAGACAGAATTCTGAATTCAGCAAGGGGTCATTTGTGTAGATCCTACAAGTGTTCCCTACAGAAAATAACAGCTGAAATAAAAAAATATTTAAACTTAGGTGAAAAAAACAGCTATTTTTCTCAACGTTTTACTCTGTAACTTTTTCCTGCAATGCCAGATTTTTGAAAGCAATATACCGTTACGTCAGCCGGACTCTTCTGGTTGCGGGGATATATAGGGCTTGTAGGTTCATCAAGAACCCTAGGTACCAAGAGCCAATAAATGAGCTGCACCTTGCAATGGGTTTTTATTCTATACCGGGTATACAGCAATTCATTTGCTGAAATATAAAAAGTGAAAAATAGGTATCAAGAAAACTTTGTATTTCCAAAATGGCCACAAGATAAGGTGTTGAGAAGCAGTGGTTATTTGCACATCTCTGAATTCCGGGGTGCCCATACTAGCATGTGAATTACATGGCATTTCTCAAATAGATGTCTTTTTTACACACTGCCTTACATTTGGAAGTAAAAAAATGTAGAGAAACACAAGGGGCACTAACACTTGTCTTGCTATTCTGTGTTCCCCACGTCTCCCGATAAAAATGGTACCTCACTTGTGTGGGTAGGCCTAGCGCCCACGAAAGGAAATGGCCCAAAACACAACGTGGACACATCACATTTTTCCACAGAAAACAGAGGTGTTTTTTACAAAGTGCCTACCTGTGGATTTTGGCCTCTAGCTCAGCCGGCACCTGGGGAAACCTAGAACACCAGCGCATTTTTGAAAACTAGACACCTAGGGGAATCCAAAATGGGGTGACTTGTGGGGCTCCGACCAGGTTCTGTTACCCAGAATCCTTTGCAAACCTCAAAAGTTGGCCAAAAAAACACTTTTTCCTCTCATTTCGGTGACAGAAAGTTCTGGAATCTGAGAGGAGCCACAAATTTCCTTCCACCCAGCGTTCCCACAAGTCTCCCGATAACAATGGTACCTCACTTGTGTGGGTAGGCCTAGCGCCCACAAAAGAAAATGGCCAAAACACAACGTGGACACATCACATTTTGTCACAGAAAACAGGTGTTTTTTTACAAAGTGCCTACCTGTGGATTGTGGCCTCTAGCTCAGCCGGCACCTGGGGAAACCTAGCAAACCAGCGCATTTTTTAAAACTAGACACCTAAGGGAGTCCAAGATGGGGTGACTTGTGGGGCTTTGACCAGGTTCTGTTACCCAGAATCCTTTGCAAACCTCAAAATCTGGCCTCTCATGTCGGTGACAGAAAGTTCTGGAATCAGAGAGGAGCCACAAATTTCTTTCCACCCAGCGTTCCCCCAAGTCTCCCGATAAAAATGGTACTTCACTTTTGTGGGTGGGCCTACTGCCCGCTTAAGGAAATGCCCCAAAACACTATCTGGACACATCAAAATTATCAAATACAAAACTACCTGTTTTTGCGGGGGGCACCTGCGTTTTTGGTCCTGGACCCAGCAGCCTTCTAGGGAAACCTACCAAACCCAGACATTTCTGAAAACTAGACACCCGAGGGAGTCCAGTGAGGTGTGACTTGCGTGGATTCCCCAATGTTTTCTTACCCAGAATCCTCAGCAAACCTCAAATTTAGCAAAAAAATCAAATTTTTTGGGGTGCATACCTCCGTCCTCTTATTTTTGAAAAAACCCTTCCCTGGCCTCTGGTGGGCTTTCTGCAACCCCTTGGCGGCTGATGGGCCTTCCAAAAATAGGCCCATCTGCCCCCAATGGGGGGCAGATATGGCCAACAGTAATGTGCCCCCATGGGAAGCGACCCTTACCCAAGGGGCTGCCCCCCCAAAGAAAACACACGCATACACACACACACCAATCCCTGGTGCCTAAGTGGTTTCTGCCCCCATGGGGGCAGATTGGTCTAACATAAATCGGCCGATCTGCCCCCAAGGGGGGCGGAAATGGTCTAAATACAATTTGCCCCCCAGGGGAGCAACCCTTGACTAAGGGGTCGCTCCCCACCTCTAAAAAACAAAACAAATTTTTTTTTTTTTTTTTTTATCCCTGGCGCTTAGAGGTTTCTGGAACACCTGGGGGCAGTTGGGCCTAATAACAATATGCCGATCTGCCCCCGGGGGGCAGAAAATGCCTAAAATAAATGTGCCCCCTCCTCTCCCAGGGAGTAACCCTTGCCTAAGGGGTCGTTCCCCACCTCTAAAAAACAAAGCAAATCCCCGCAAAATGTATCCCTGGCGCCTAGAGGCTTCTGCCCCCGGGGGCAGATCGGCCTAATAACAATAGGCTGATCTGCCCTCGGGGGGCAGAAATGGCCTAAAATATATTTGCCACCCTGCCCCCGGGGAGCGACCCTTGCCTAAGGGGTCGCTCCCCTTGCGTGACGTGAGATCCCCGGTGCCTAGTGGTTTCTGCCCCCCTTGGGGGCAGATTGGCCTAAAAATCGGCTGATCTGCCCCCAAGGGGGGCAGAAATGGTCTAAATACAATTTGCCCCCCAGGGGAGCGACCCTTGCCTAATGGGTCGCTCCCCATCTCTAAAAAAACAAACAAACAAAAAACACAACAAAAAAATTAGCCCTGGCGCCTAGAGGTTTCTGCCCTCCCTGGGGGCAGATCGGCCTAATAACAATAGCTAAAATAAATTTGGGTCGCTCCCCATCTGTAAAATAACAACAACAAAAAAAATCCCCTGTGCCTAGTGGTTTCTGCCTGCATTGGGGGCAGATCGGCCTAATTAAAATAGGCTGATCTGCCCCCCCAAGGGGGCAGAAATAGCCTAAAATAAATTTGCCCCCCGGGGGAGCGCCCCTTGTCTAAGGAGTCGCTCTCCTTGCGTGAAATTCACGGAAAAAAAACTCCCTGGTGTCTAGTGGTTGCTGTCCCCCTTGGGGGCAGATTGGCCTCGTAAAAATAGGCCAATCTGCCCCCAAGGGGGGCAGAAATGCCCTAAATATAATTTGCCCCCTAGGGGAGCGACCCTTGCCTAAGGGGTCGCTCCCCACCTCTAAAAAAAAAGAAAAGAAAACAAAATGATCCCTGGTCGGCCTAATAATAGGCCTATCTACCCACCGGGGGCAGAAAGGGCCTTAAAAAAAATGCCCCCCTGGGGAGCGACCCTTGCCCAAGGGGTCGCTCCCCTTATGCCAATTTCTACATAAAATAAATCCCTGGTGTCTAGTGGGCATTTTAGCAGCCGGATTGCTTTGCAATCCGGCTGCTAAAATGCTCAGAGAGACTTCAAAGGGAAGGCAATTCCTTTCCTTCCCTTTGAAGCCCCTCAGGCCTCCTCCACATGATCGGAAGAGAAATGCTGAGCATTTCTCTTCCGATCGCGCTGGAAGCTCAGTTTCCAGAAGGGGTTAAAATGTTTGAGGGTGAAGGAAATAAGGGATGGCAGTTGCTCGTTTTTATTGGATTTACTGGGACCTAGTTCCTGTTTTAAACGTAGGGCCAATTTCCCCTCCTTGGGCAGTGGTGAAGAGACATGGGCCCTCATTCTGACCTTGGCGGTCTTTTCGCAAGACCGCTGAGTTACCGCCGCGGTGAAGACCGCCGACCGCGGCGGTGTGCCGCTGTGCGCATTCTGACCGCTGGGAGCGTTCCGCCGGAAAACCGCCAGCAGCCACACTGGCGGTCGGCGGGAAAGTGGAGACTGGTCAACCTCCACCGCCACGCCAGCAGAACACCGCCCACAGAATTACGACCCACATTTCTGTGTGGCGGTCTTCTGTTGGCGGTCTTCTGTTGGCGGTCACGTCCCTATGGCTCCCGTCGCCTCCCGGAGGACCAACGCACAAGGTAAGTTGATCGTCCGTGAGGGGAGGGGGTGGGGGGGTGTTGTGTGATGTGGGCGTGCATGGGGGTGTGCGTGTGAGTGTGTAGAGGGGGTGTGTGAGTGCGTGTATGCGGGCGGGGGGTGCTGCTGTGTCTATGGGTAATGTGTGCTGTTCGGCAGGTGCGCATGTCGGCATGTATGTGTGCGGGTATGTGTCCCCGTTGTGTATGTGTGTGTAGGGGGTGTGTATATGTGCATGTTGGGGGTGTGTGCATGTCGGGGTACATGTATGTGCATGTCGGGGTGGGGGTGGGGAGGGGGTTCGTACCACCTCTGGGGGGTGGCAGGGGGGTGGAGGGTGTGGGGGGAGGACTCGGGTGGGTAGTGGGGGGTGGGGGAGACCCCTATCAGTGCCAGGGAAGGAATTCCCTGGCCCCGATAGTGCTTACCGCCATGGTTCGCACGGCGGTTCCCGCCCGCAAGAAACCGCGGCGGTAGGCAGGGTCATAATACCCTTGGCGGTCTTGGGACGACCGCCGGGCCGGAGTGCGCAAACTCCAGCCCCGCGGTCATGACCGCCGTGGCGGTCGGAGTGGAGAAGTAGCGGTCGGTCGCGGCGGGGACCGCCGCGGTCAGAATGCCATTTTTAATACCGCCGGTCTGTTCGCGGTCCGACCGCCGTCTCTCCGCCGACCGCCAGGGTCAGAATGAGGGCCATGGTGTGTCTGAGCAAATGAGGGATGTAAAAGCAATCTTAGTAAATGTATGTTCCCTGCATAAACACGCTTTGGACGTTTTTGATCTGGTAAGAGATGAGAGCATTGATTTGCTTTTCTTGACGGAAACGTGGTTGATGAAACCCCTTACCCAGACTAGCTCTTTCGGGAGCATATTCTTGTGTGCATTATGATAAGTTATTTAAATGCTCTAGTTTTAAATTAGAGAAGTTGCAGGGAGCAGAAGCGCTTACATTTTCTTATTAATGGTCAAAGCTTTTTTTCTGGGGCTCTCGTGTATCATCCCCCTGGTCATCCAGGACCATTTGTGTCCTCCCTTGACCAAGCCTAAATGTGTTCCCTATTCCAATTTTACCCTTCTTGGCGACTTCAGCTTGGATTTAGATAACTTGGAGGATCCTTGGGTCACACGTTTTATGGAATTTGCAACTTCTCTGAACCTGACTCGTGTTGCCTTGGGATCCACACATAGAGCAGGGAACGCCATTGATTGGATTCTAATGAATACCCACTTGAATTGGGAGGCCCCGTTTCTGGTGCTATGGTCAGATCACTATTTACTTTCTTTTTCATGGAAGTATAACCTACCTGAGGTGTTGCGTCCCTCTATGGTTAGGAGTGAGGAGAGGGCTTGGGGCAAGGTCTCTCTGCATCCCTTGGAAGGGTGCTTGTGAAATCTAAACCGGTTGTATCTGGCAGAGATGGAGCAGGAAACTAAGAGTTGGCTTCAGAAAGCAGTGGATTCAGTAGCCCAATAGGAACGCTAAAGAAACCGGCTAAGACGTGTTCTGCCCGTTTGTTTTCTGTGGAGCTTCCCTGAGAATGGACAGCATGTAAGAAGTTGGAATGATCTTGGTGTAAGCAGTATCTAAAAGTGGATGAAATCATTTACAAAAAAGGAATTGGGCATTTATCACAAGAATATTAAGAGGGACGTAGCACTCATTATGTTCAATGTATCAAGGCAGTGGATAATGATGGCAAAGAGATCTTTTAAATGTGACCAGATTTACTGATCCAAAAGCCTCTTCCCCTTTAGTAAAACCTAGCCAGACTCTTTGAGCTTGCCTCAGCAATTTTTTTGAGGGTGAGGTCCTCAAAATACAGGCAAACATTTCTGGATCCCTTCAGCTGTGGGGAAAGTGACCTGGAGGATGTTAGGCCTCAGGGTCCAAACTGTTGACTTTTTTGCTGCCCTCTGTGGCCGAGGTGGTGTCTGCTTTCTCCCAATGTAAATTGGGAGCTCCTTCTGATCCGATTCCCCGATTGGTTGCTAATTTCATCAGTTATTTGAAGCTTCTATTTGGGAAGGGAGCTTCCTGAAGCAATAGTAACAGGCTAATGTCATCCCTCATCTAAAAAAGGCTAATGCAGACCCTGAGTCATTGTCACACTTTAGACCTGTTTCTTTATTGCCAGTGGCAGTTAAGGTCCTGGAAAGACTAGTTAATATACAGCTGACCACCTTCCAGGAACGTAACAATTTGCTTCACTCCTCTCAATCTGGGTTAAGATCTCGTCACAGCCTTACTTGAGATCTCCGAGTCCATTAGTTTCAATATTGACTCTGACCTTAATGTTGCCTCAATGCTCTTAGAATTGTCGGCTGCATTTGATATGGTCGACCATGACAACTTGCTGCCCAGGCTAAAGCAAATGAGGGTGACTGGTACAGCTGCTGAGTGGTTAATGCCCTTTCTGGCCAACCCGGACCAGGTGGTTTGGATGAAACCATTTGTGTTTGAGGCTAAGGGCCTGGGATGGGGAGTGCTGCAGGGCTCTTCCCTCAGTCCCACTCTTTTTAATATCTATATGCCCCCCCTGGCTACTGTGGTCGAACCTTTTGATATTAGAGTCATCTCATACACAGATGATACCCAACTTTTGTTTACGTATGATGGGGACTCTGTTGAGGTGAAATAAACTTTTTCAGGCTGTACGATGACGGTGTTGGAGTGGTTGAAAGTTAACAAACTCCAATGCAATCCAGATAAGACAGAAGTGCTATTATTCGGCCATGATCCATCCCTGGGTTGGGAAGTGAGCGTGGACAGAGCTGGATCTGCCCCCCCCCCCCCGTAGCCCCCACAATGTCTGCCAGAAATGTAGGGGTTCTTTTTGATAATCAGCTTTCTTTTAGGACCCAGGTATCAGAGAGAGTGAAAACGTGTTGTTTGATTATACGGATCCTGAAGACATTTCTACACTACCTCCCACATGAAGCTCAGATAACGGTAGAGAGAGCACCGATCTTATCTAGATTGGATTACTCCAATGCCCTTTACTTGGGGTTGCCTGACTATTTCTTAAACCGATTACAGGTTATTCAAAATATGGTGGTTGTTCAAAAAGTGTGCTAGGGTGTCTCTGTTGCAAGAAAAATTGCACTGGCTTCCAGTCCAGCAGTGTATTTACTTCAAGTCTTTGACGTTGGCTCACCAGAGTCATTATAAGCAGGGACCTAAGTACTTGAATGAGAGAATGTCAGAATATTGTCCAGCTCGGTCTCTGCACTCTAGTATGCCGGGATTACTCAGGGTCCCATGTCCACAAAACAACGTCGGGGAGGTTCTTCCTTCTCTGTCTTGGCCACTAGAGCTTGGACCCAATTACCTATTGTTGGAAAAGGCCCTTTTTGCAGGGTCATCCCCAGTCTTTTTGCCTCCTGCCTTCTATTTTTTCTGACCTGCTGCTGTTGGCTTTTGAACTCTGAGCACTTTACCACTGCTAACCAGTGCTAAAGTGCATATGCTCTCTGTGTAAAATTGTATGTAATTGGTTTATCCATGATTGGCATATTTGATTTACTAGTAAGTCCCTAGTAAAGTGCACTAGAAGTGCCAGGGCCTGTAAATCAAATGCTACTAGTGCGCCTGCAGCAATGGTTGTGCCACCCACATAAGTAGCTCTGTAATCATGCCTCAGATTTGCCACTGCAGTGTCTGTGTGTGCAGTTTTAACTGTAAATTCGACTTGGCAAGTGTACCCACTTGCCAGGCCTAAACCTTCCCTTTTCTTACATGTAAAGCACCCCTAAGGTAGGCACTAGGTAGCCCCAAGGGCACGTTGCAGTGTATGGTTAAGGTAGGACCTATTGTAATGTGTTTTATAAGTCCTGACAGTGAAATATTGCTAAATTCGTTTTTCACTGTCGCAAGGCCTGTCCCTCTCATAGGTTAACATGGGGGCTACCTTTAAATCTGATTAAAGTGTAGATTCCCTTTGAGAGCGGATGGACATGTGGAGTTTGGCGTCTCTGAGCTCACAATTTAAAAATACATCTTTTAGTAAAGTTTATTTTAAGATTGTGTGTTTGAAAATGGCACTTTTAGAAAGTGAGCATTTTCTTGCTTATACCATTTCTGTGACTCTGCCTGTTTGTGTATTCCCTGTCTGGGTCAGTTTGACAGTTGGGCTGGTTGCACCTCACACTAGGCGGTGACACAAAGGGAGCTGGGGTGTAGTCTGCATTTCCTGATGAGCCATCTGTGCTAGGAGGGAGGGGAGGAGTGGTCACTTACATCTGAAAGGGCTGTGCCTGTCCTCACACAATGCCGTCTCCGACCCCCTGGTGGGAGTCTGGGGTCTGGCCTGGGAAAGGCAGGATTTCACATTCAAAAGAGACTTTACTTTGAAGTAGGCCTACTTCAAAGGAGAAATTGGGTATAAGAAGGGCACCAAAAACCACAGACTTTAGATCACTTCTGGACATCAAGAGGAACCTCTGCCTGGAGAAGAGCTGAAGAGCTGAGGAGAAGTGCTTCCCTGTCTGTGACTGTGCTTTGTGGAGCTATCCTGCAGTTGCTGCTTCTGCCAGAGTAAGAGGGCGAAGACTGGACTTTGTGTGCCTTCCATCTTGTGAAGAAATCTCCAAGGGCTTGATTTAGAGCTTGCCTCCTGTTGTTTGAAGTTTCAGGGACAGCAAAGACTTCTCTCTGCCAGCACCTGGAGTCTGTGGAGAGATTCCTGCTCTGACAAGTGGTGCCCTATCCAGTCCCTGGGCCCATGAAAGGAAAGCTGGTGGAAATCCAAGGAAATCGACTTCAGACGACTTCGGACCGACGCCGCTGCTGAATCTGGTGACGCCGTCTGCAACCGACTTTGTGATCTTCGCTGGAGCGCGATGACCTTCACAGTCCCGATGCCGCTGCAGCCCCGCTGAAGTCCACAACTCTGTGGAAGTCGCCGCACCACATTGTGACCGACGCCACTCAAAGTGCGCGGATTCAACGCTTCGCACGGTCGCCGCGATCCCCGACTTCACGCATCGACATGTTTTTACTCTTCACCAAAGGTAGTGTACTTGGAGGTCTATGCGACTCCATGTCCGGCGCCGCTGGTGTCAGCTTGTTGGTAACGACTCCGTCACGACGCCGTGTTAACCCCTCATCGAAACATTTTGTGTTTCTAAGCGCTATTTTTGAGTTTAATCTTTACAAATTCATAACTTGACTTGTGTATGTCGGATGTTTGTCGTTTTGGTCTTGTTTTGTTTAGATAAATATTTCCTATTTTTCTAAACTGGTGTTGTGTCATTTTGTAGTGTTTTCATTACGTTACTGTGTGTGTTGGTATAAATACTTTACACCTAGCACTCTGAAGTTAAGCCTACTTCTCTGCCAAGCTAACAAGGGGGCAAGCAGGGGTTAGCTGAGGGTGATTCTCTTTTACCCTGACTAGAGTGAGGGTCCTTGCTTGAACAGGGGGTAACCTGACTGTTAAACAAAGACCCCATTTCTAACATTGGTGATCAGCGATTGGGATTTGGACTCGTATTTGTACTTGACATACATTGATTGAGTGTACACTACTGTTTTGATCTCAGATCACTACGTGACCACATACTACTTGTTTGGTGATACTTCATTTTTCTCTTAAGGACTCCTTTTTGTTCTACTTCCATGATTTTGCTGATCCCTTGACTGATTCTTTTCACTTCATTGGGAACTTATTTTCTGCCATTGAACTTTGCACTTGTTGCCATCATGTCTCAATCTGGAGATGCAACAGCTGGAGCTGTCTTTGAATTAGGGAAACTGAAGAGGTACTCAGTTGCTCAGTTGAAACAGTTCTGTGAAGATCTTGCCTGTCCCATTAAGAGCTCCGCCAGGAAAGGGGAGCTGCGAGAGGCATTGAGGGCCTGGGTGACAGTCAAGGAAGCTGGGGGACACACAGAAGATATGGATGGGGAAGTGCAGAGTCTGCACAGTGGTGTATTAGAGGTACCTGTTACATCTAGGGGGAGGGTCTCCAGGAGTGGTAGCAGTTGGTCCCTTAAGGATCTGACTCCTAAAGATGTGCAAGACAGACAGGCAGAAAGGGCTCGCCGGTTGGAGTCAGAAAAGTTGAGGTTGCAAAGGGAGCTTGACGAGTGGAAAAAGGACTTAGAGATAAAAAATATGATTTTAGCTTATGAGCTAAAACTAGAAGAGCTGGCAGTCAGGAGGGCTGAGTCCAGCTGGCATGGTGGCAGCCACAATTTCATATCCAGTGCTGCTGAAGAAGTGCACATGCCCTGAGATGTGGTGCCCTACTTGAAGGAGGGAGTTAACACACGCCAGGAGGTTCAGGGTTATGAGGTAGCTCCGGTGATGCGCAGGGTCCCTGAGGTGGATTGGGGAACTGGCATGGGGAGTCATATTCCTACTGGTGGGAGGGACACTCTACTGACTCTAGGTGAGAGTGACAGGGAGAGGGGTTCCCCCCAGGTAGAAGTTCTGGTTATGGAGTGTGAAGACATCGCAGAAGAGTGTGGGTTGAGTGTCAGGCACCGTCAGGTACTGTCTCAACAGTCTCAGGAGGGTGATGTGGGGTGCTTTTTCAAAGCAGAGTCGCTGGATGGGCAGGTGAAGGGTACTTTGATTAATTCATGCGAGGGGCTGAATGATGTAATTGCTGGAGAGCATATGTCTAGTCCTTATTATCCAGAGCTATGCCAACACCAGGTGGAGTGTGAGTTGTCTGACCCCAGGGAACTTACACTGGAGGCAGACCTCTGGGTGAGTACCAGAGAGTCTGAAGAGGCATTTGGGGGTGCTCTTGAGAGGAGTGGTCTAGGTATTTCCCAACCAGGTGAGGTAGGGAAGGATTATAGTGTCCTAGGTAGGTCCCAGTGTAGTGGGATGGTTGAGGGACCCCATGTCCAGTCTCAGAGGAGAGGGAATGGGGATGGGCTGAGGCCCAAGGTGCCCGAGATCCGGTCCCAGGTCCTGGAGGGTTCCATGAGGGAAGACCAGGAGGGAAGCCTAGCCTGTACCGCAGGGCCATCTGTTGAGGGAGACCCCACAGTGTCAGGAGAACTTGGGGGGATGGCTGTAGCCAGCATCCCAACAGTTCTGGCGTCTGGCAGTACCACTCCTGGTGAGCGGGTGCAGAAGTCCAGACAGAGGGTTGAGAGGGGGTTGTGGACCCCAGTGGAGAACCTGGAGGGTCAGGGGTCAGCTCTGAGAGCAGAGCCCCCCAGGAATGACCTTGGAGAGACCACTTCTGGGTTGGGGGAATCCAGACTCTGTCAGATGTGCAGAGGTCAGGAGACCTGCACCAGACAGATTCTTGTGTGGCCCTTGGGGACAGTGTGTCCCTTGAGGGGGTAAGTGTGCCCCCCTAGAAGTCCTGGTGTGCCAGGCAATGGTTCAACCGCAGGGTGGTGAGACTGGGTTGAATGATCAGGTTCAGGGGTAAACTCTGACCTGATGGGGGGTAAGTGTGCTCCCAAGGAAGTCCTGGTGCACCAGGCAGTGGTTCAGCCGCAGGGTGGTGACTCTGGGTTGGATGACCAGGTTCAGAGGGTAAACTCTGACCTGGTGGGGGGTAGGTATGCCCCCCAGGAAGTCCTGGGTTGCCAGGCGGTGATCCAGTCTGTGGGTACAGACCCTGGACTGGAGGATCAGGTACAGGGAGTAAACCCTGACCTGAAAGGGGGGGCGGTTTGCTTAATCACCCCCCGGTGTGATTTTAAGGGATACTCTCCCTAAGGGGGGTGCAGAACCCTGAGTGTAGGGGCAGTGGAGAGAAAGACTCACCCCTGACCCCAGTGCAATCTAAGGGTACAGACCCTGGATCGGAAGGCCAGGATCAGGGTGTCCCCCCTGACCTGGAGGAAGGGGCTACTGCTAACAGTGCCCCAATCATGTTGTCTTCTGGGGGGGCACTCCTTTTTGGGGGTACAGGACCCCAGAAGGGAGGGCAGGGAGAGGGAAGCCTCACCCCTGGCTCTGGTCCAGCCTGAAGGTACAGACCCCCGGTTGGAAGACCAGTTGCAGGTTTACACTCCTGTACTGGTGGAAGAATTGTGCAGGACTACTTCTACAAGCACCCTGACAATTTTGGACTCTGGGGGTGCCGCTCCTGCAAGGAGAGTACAGAGCCCCAGAGGGGTGGACCAGGGTCAGGTTGTCATCCCTGACCTGGTGGAAGAGAGAGTGGTCAAAGGGTGCCAGGCACCTGGGGCTACCGCCCTCCACTCTCTGCAGTCACAGTGGTTGGAGAGGCCTGAGGTCGGGCTATCATCCCTGACAGTTGTCCGGGGCCACTGTGGCTTGCCGTCCTGGTGGACAGAGTTGCCCGGGGGGGGCGAGAGTCACACCCCGTGGGTGGAGTGGGCAACACCACTGTGTTGGCCCTGGTGGTGCTATCTGCCCAGTGGGATACATCTGTGAGCAAAGTAAGGTTAGGTGCTGCACAGATGTTATCTGTAGATGTGGAGAAGGGTTTCCCATGGGTTAGCTTAGTGGGCCCTGAGAGTATGGACCGAGGGAGCCAACTGGAGTCAGGAAGGCGTAGAACTGGAACATGCCCCTGCTGTTGTGGGCCTGGGTCCCTGTTCTATCGCCCCAATTAGGGAATTACATCAAGGTATAGATTCTTCTCCCCTGGCTTTAGGCTGGTGGGGGGTTGTGTTGGAAATGGCCCTTTTTGCAGGGTCATCCTAAGTCTTTTTGCCTCCTGCCTTTTATTTTTTCTGACCTGCTGCTGTTGGCTTTTGAACTCTGAGCATTTTATCACTGCTAACCAGTGCTAAAGTGCATATGCTCTCTGTGTAAAATTGTTTATCCATGATTGGCATATTTGATTTACTAGTAAGTCCCTAGTAAAGTGCACCAGAGGTGCCAGGGCTTGTAAATCAAATGCTACTAGTGGGCCTGCAGCACTGGTAATGCCACCCACATATGTAGCTCTGTAATCATGCCTCAGACCTGACATTGCATTGTCTGTGTGTGCAGTTTTCACTGTAAATTCGACTTGGCAAGTGTACCCACTTGCAGGCCTAAACCTTCCCTTTTCTTACATGTAAAGCACCCCTAAGGTAGGCCCTAGGTAGCCCCAATGGCATGGTGCAGTGTATGGTTAAGGTAGGACCTATAGTAATGTGTTTTATATGTCCTGACAGTGAAATATTGCTAAATTTGTTTTTCACTGTCGCACAGCCTGTCCCTCTCATAGGTTAACATGGGGGCTACCTTTAAATCTGATTAAAGTGTAGATTCCCTTTGGGAGCGGATGGACATGTGGAGTTTGGGGGTCTCTGAGCTCACAATTTAAAAATACATCTTTTAGTAAAGTTTATTTTAAGATTGTGTGTTTGAAAATGGCACTTTTAGAGAGTGAGCATTTTTTTGTTTATACCATTTCTGTGACTCTGCCTGTTTGTGTATTCCCTGTCTGGGTCAGTTTGACAGTTGGGCTGGTTGCACCTCACACTAGACGGCGACACAAAGGGAGCTGGGGTGTAGTCTGCATTTCCTGATGAGCCATCTGTGCTAGGAGGGAGGGGAGGAGTGGTCACTTACACCTGAAAGGGCTGTGCCTGTACTCAAACAGTGCCGTCTCCGACCCCCTGGTGAGTGTCTAGGGCCTGGCCTGAGAAAGGCAGGATTTCACATTCAAAAGAGACTTTACTTTGAAGTAGGCCTACTTCAAAGGAGAAATTGGGTATAAGAAGGGCACCCAAAACCACAGACTTTAGATCACTTCTGGACATCAAGAGGAACCTCTGCCTGGAGAAGAGCTGAGGAGAAGTGCTGCCCTGCCTGTGACTGTGCTTTGTGGAGCTATCCTGCAGTTGCTGCTTCTGCCAGAGTAAGAGGGCAAAGACTGGACTTTGTGTGCCTTCCATATTGTGAAGAAATCTTCAAGGGATTGATTTAGAGCTTGCCTCCTGTTGTTTGAAGTCTCAGGGACAGCAAAGACTTCTCTCTGCCAGCACCTGGAGTCTCTGCAGAGACTCCTGCTCTGGCAAGTGGTACCCTATCCCGTCCCTGGGCCCTTGAAAGGAAAGCTGGTGGAAATCCAAGGAAAGCGACTTCAGACGACTTCGGACCAACGCCGCTGCTGAATCCGGTGATGCCGTCTGCAACCGACTGCGTGATCTTTGCTGGAACGCGAAGACCTTCGCAGGCCCGATGCCGCTGCAGCCCCGCTGAAGTACGCGACTCCGTGGAAGTCGCCGCACCACGTTTTGACCGATGCCGCTCGAAGTGCACGGATTCAGTGTTTCGCACAGACGCCGTGATCCATGACTTTGCGCATCGACTTGTTTTCACTCTTCACCAAAGGTACTGTACTCGGGGGTCTACGCGACTCCGTGTCCGGCCACGCTGGTGTCGGCTTGTTGGGAACGACGCTGTCACAACGCATGTTAACCCCTCATCGAAGCATTTTGTGTTTCTAAGAGCTATTTTTTAATATAATCTTTAAAAATGCATAACTTGACTTGTGTATGTCGGATTTTTGTCGTTTTGGTCTTGTTTTGTTTAGACAAATATTTCCTATTGTTTTAAACTGGTCTTGTGTCATTTTGTAGTGTTCTCATTAAGTTACTGTGTGTGTTGGTACAAATACTTTACACCTAGAACTCTGAAGTTAAGCCTACTGCTCTGCCAAGCTACCAAGTGGGTGAGCAGGGGTTAGCTGAGGTTGATTCTCTTTTACCCTGACTAGAGTGAGGGTCCTTGCTTGAACAGGGGGTAACCTGACTGTCAACCAAAGGCCCCATTTCTAACACCTATGCACCTTAGATTGACTAACTCTGTGGTCAGATTTAGGAAAGAACTAAAGACTTTCTTGTTTAAGCAGGAGGGAGCAGACTTTGAGCTGCCGCGACCTATCCCCTTTTTTCCTACTGTGAGCGCTGGGACACTCCAAGAGTAGCTGTGCCCTATATAAGCACTTTGCATTCATTCATTCATAGGAATGTGTGCTGGAAGGGTACGCTTCCAGTACAAATCCAAAGCTGGACACTGCAGACTCCACTCGGAACCATGGTACAATGCCAATGCTGTGCTTTGTGCAAGGCAAGCATCTTAGAGTTTCAGTGCAAGGTATGACAGCAGCAGCAGGCCAGTCTTAGAAGATATGTCTCTGTGCTGTATTTTCAGCTAAGGATCTCAGCCCAGCAAATGTAGGTGGTGCGCTGCGTTGCATGAACTATTAGTAATAGTCTGGGACCTATTGTGCACGTACACATTTTGCTTTTATGCAATGTAGAGTTGTGTTTTCCACAATTGCATGGGGCCCGCAGTACCAGGAGGAGGTCCAACAGCTAATGTTCCTCAAAAGGGTCAATCTGGAGAGGAGTGCATGAAGGGTCCAAGGTGTTGGAAGCTGGCTTGTATATACTATACCAAAGTAAGGTATCATGTTACATAGTCCGATGGATCCTCAGAGACTTTACAGAGGCTAAAATAGATAATACTAATGTTCTCTTTTGTGGTACTGTGGGTGAACAGTTAGGCTTATCAGGAGGGTAATGCTAACCATTTGTTGTACACACACAGTCAAGAAATGAGACACACACTCAATGAATAACTCCAGTCCAATGTTTATGAATAAAAAAAACATTGTTACTTTATTTCTAGAACAAAAAGGATCTTTGTTGCAGGTAAGTACAGTTTCAAAAATGTATCACTTTCAAGTATCACATGCACTTGGTTTGTAATTCACAGTTTAAAAAGTTTCCAAGTAAGCAATTCTTTTCAATTGCAAAAGTAGATACAGCACAAAAATCATTGAAGGCAATGTAGTCCTAGGGGAGGAAAAGTACCAACAGAGTTTACAGATAAGTACTTGACCTACGGTCCCAGTCTTCAGGGGGTTAGGGTGTCCACAGGGCAAGGTTTAAAAAGACACAGAGGTCGTACACCAGCAGCACAGGGTCGGCCAGGTGCAGAGGTCAAACGTAAGTGTCAGGCGCCCAATGGAAACCAATAGAGACTGGGGGTACTTAGAAGGAAACAGATTGCAGTCACGTACCCGTGACTTCAGGGCACAGACCTGGGGGTTTAGATAAGCACTGGGGATCCACAGGTCAGCACCAAACACACACCCTCAGCGGGGTAGGGGCGACTGGGTAGGGTGCAAACAGAGCATTGGGGCATCCAATGCTTTTCAATGAGAAACTCCGGGTTCACAAGGACGCTGCAGGTTTGGTCCAGGGACTCGGTTGAAGAAGACCAATGGCTGGACAGGTAAGTAGCGATCCCACTGGATGGTGGTGTACCATCGGTTAGGTTCTCCAAGCCCAGGGGGCTGAGGGTGCAGGGGTACCTTTCAGCATTGGGAATCTTCACCGGAGCCGGTCGCAGTCAGTGGGGTTCCTCTGGATTTGAGCTGCAATCTCGTTTTGGTGGTCAGGAGGGTCAGCCTAGGGTGGACTCGAGGTCAGAATCACCTCGGGCCGTGGGCATTGGGTGCTGAGTGGGCAGGACTTGTGTATCCGGAGAGCTCTGGAATCCTTGTTGGAAGTTTCTTTGTGAACAGGGCCACTGTCCTTGGGAGTTCTTGGTTCTTAGGTAGACTGGCAGTCCTCTGGGGGTTTGTAGAGGTCGCTGGTCCTGCAGGATGAGCCATTTATTTGGAGCAGGAGTCTTAAAGCTGGCCGGTAGGGCTTGGGCCAAGTCAGTTGTTGTCTGGAGTCTTCTCTGAGAGTGTGGCTCATCAGTCCTTTACTTCTTCAAGGTCACCAGGAATCTGAAGAGAAAGGTTCAGGGGTGCCCCTAAATACTAGATTTAGGGGCCTTACAGCAGTCAGAGGCTGTTGCTAATGGCTACTGAACCTGAGGGTGGCTACACCCTTCCTGTGCTCACTCCCTTTGAGGAGTGGGGTACATTCCTAATCCTATTGGCAATCTTCCTCCAAAACAAGATTAAGGATTCTGCAAGGAGGGGGTTCACCTCAGCTCTAGGCACCCAAGGGATGGTCCCAGCTGGAGTGGACACTCCTCCTTGTGCTTACTAATTTTTCTGCGAGACCTGTCATCAAAAGAGGGGTTTGGTCTGGGAGATGGGTATCTCCACTGGCTGCAGTGTCTTGAGCCTGCATAACAAAGGGCAGGAGCCTTTGTGGCTCACTGCCAAGTGTTGCTGTTCCCGCACCTCCACCCAGAGCAGGCTTTGTCCCTGACTCCTGAGAGCACAAAGACTCCCCCCCCCCATGGGGTCAGAAACTTGTGTGGTGGTGGCAGATTGGCATAGACCGGTCATCCACACAGTAGGGAGTTGGGTGAATTTCAGGGGGCATCTCTAAGATGCCCTCTGTGTACATTTGACAATAAATCCAACACTGGTATCTGTGGGTTTATTGAGCTGAAAAGTGTGATACCAAACTTCCCAGCACTCAGTGAAGTCATCATGGAGCTGTGAAGTTTGTAGTGACAAACTCCCAGCCCATGTATTCAGTATGTCTAACCTGCACTTACAATGTCTAAGAATGGACTTAGACACTGTAGGGGCATATTGCTCATGCAGCTATGCCCTCACCTGTGGTGTAGTGCACCCTGCCTTAGGGCAATAAGGCCTGCTAGAGGGGTGACTTACCCAAGCCACAGGGAGGGGTGCCCTGTCATCTTTACCTTTTCTCTCCACTAACACACATAATCTGCAATGGCAGTGTGCATATGTTTGGTGAGGGGTCCCTTAGAGTAGCATAATACAGGCTGCAGCCTTTGCACCATTGGCACCTTTGATAAGGGACTTAACCGTGTGCCAGAGGTGTGCCAACTGTGGAAGCAATGGTACAGTTTAGGGAAAGAGCACAGGTGCTGGGGCCTGTTAGCAGGGGCCCAGCACCCATTCAATCAAGTTAGCATCAGATATCAGGCAAAAAGTGGGGGGGGGGTGCATGCCAAAAGGGGCACTTTCCTACACCAGGGACACCTTAGCAGCTTCCCAAAAGGGGAAGCAGTAAACTACTATATGAGGTGCCCCCCAAAAGGCACAATCACCTTTGCCTGTAAAGATAGTGGCAATCCAATTAGGAGAGACACTTTTAGTATCTCAGTAAGCACGCCCCCTACGCCTGCATTGGGAGTGGCCCTTGATTGCCACCAGAAGGTTAATCCATGTTTGGAAGAGCATGATTTGTTTTGCCCATTGAGCCAAGGGCCTGTTTTGCACTAGGTATAACCAATGAGGTTCCACATTGCCACAGAGGCAGTGTTGTACAAACTGCTGACAAATATACCACTTGAACAGGGAAACCATGTACGTTAACAGACTTTGAATATTTAATAGTATTTTGGATTGTTTTGGTACTTTACATAATTGATCATTTAAACAGTGCATGCCATAAATTAAAGGGTCTCTTGGAGCTTGCGATTTTAAGTGTTGTTACTAAGCAAATAAAGGGAACTGGTTTGATCGACTTTTTATAGACGCACAAGTGTACTTGAAATTCTCTGGATTCAATTCAGTACTCTATAAGTGAACCTCAGGGTCCTAAAACGCAGCTCAACCCACAGAGCTGTTTTGCAAACGTATGGTTTATAATCATTGCTTAGGGAACGAGATGAGTACGTAATGAACTACTCCAAAGTTTGCATTAAATAAGTAGTGTATGTAAAAAGGCTATTCCAGTCGCCATACATACCTAAATAATTCTACCATCTGTGATTTTACAACGTTCTTCATAACAACGTAGTGTTTAAGAAAAGTACACAATATACCAATAGGGGAAATTGAATAATCACCATGGCTGCAATGCAGGATGCAGTCACATGCTCGCCTTGTTTTTTGTTCTAAGCAGGCTTTCCATAAAAACATATTTACAGAAGATAGACGCACTGGAGAATATTTTGGCTGCAATACCAACTTTGTGGGAGGGTGTGAAGTCGAAAATAATGCAAATTCAGAAACCTGAATGAAAATGTGGGAGCGTATCACAGAGTCAGAATATTCATTCAAATATAATAGAAAGCCTTTGTTAAAATACCTTAAATGCAAGTTTGTGAAAATGGCACATAACTGTAACATTATGGCATTAATAAACAGAAAAGAAGCTTGCAAATTGATCAACAAACCAAAGGGAACACGGCCGGATTTTTTTTAAGACATACCCAGAAGCTTAGGCTACCCTGTTGGACAGTTTCACAATTTCTCGTCAAAATTATACAGACAATGTGTTTTTTTTTTTATTCTAACGAAATATGTCTACATTTAATTCACTACCCAATGCATCATCTCATAAGAATAATACAGTATAACAAATACTCATTGAAACACTTTTTTTCAATTACTGATCATAATCTTTATAACGCATGTTCAGGTAAACAATACTTTGTTCCCACCACACCAGATATTTTAATGTTTTTTTAGAATAACTCGGGGTATCACTCACCCACTGCATTACTAATGAGGTTTTGCCATGCTAATGATATGACAATGTAAGCGATGTTAAAGCTTACCGATCATGTGTTATTTACACAGAAAAATATGATTTGTAAATAATAGACAGATCTAATAAAAGTTCAATTTTATCCTTTATTGAATCTTGCACATATTCATTGGTAGGTAGAATATCAGGTTTTAAAGAGGCAGATGGTAGGTTTTAAAAAATTAACGAACTTAGCAAAAAACCTATGGAATTATTTACAAAGGTACATTCAGCTGTAAACACAGGTTTACAACTGAATTGGAATTTACCTTTTTTTTTTTACCCCCTGTCAGGAATTCACAAAGGGATTCCTCGTAAGCGCAGTTATCAAGGTGTGTTATTTGGAAGCACTATGAATAGAACATACATGAAAGTATGTTTAGGCCGAAATGTAAATCTCTGCCCTTACTTTTAGTATTTTCCGTAAATAGGGCCCTAAATTTGGGAGAACACGTTTTTAATTCCTAGCCAGTTTCTAAAGGGAAATCCTTAAAAACCGGCAGTTATACATATGATAAGATTTATCAGACAAAATTTGCTTTGATGATTTCAAATTATTCTTTTGTAAAAGATTATGACACATGCCGACACATGCCGACAAAGAAATCCACAGGAGTAAATACCAGTCAATGGGTGTGAAGGGGGCATTCCAAGCTAGGAAGTTTTGGACCAAAGTAAACATGTACATTTGCGGGTATTTCAAAACTCCTCTCCGACCACTTCCCACACTGGAATTCAATTACTTAACTCCTACGTGCATCCAATACAGTGAAAACTCCTGTTCTGCTACTTTTCCCCCCAGCATTAGATAAGCCAATATGGCAGGCTTAATATAATGAACAACATTTGTGCATGCAACACATTTTGTGAATGCTTGTGTTTACAAGTTTTGGCACATTAAAGCCAGACTTTTTGGCTTTACCAATGCTTGCTAGTGCTGTAAGCAATCTCATGCCATACACAACAAGATCACAATATATCTTACTGGCGTAACTTTTGTGGAGTGATCCTGTACCAAACAAAACTGATACACGGCATGCTATATTTACAGAGTGCACGATTACCTCCTTGTTCCAAGTTCAGCACATCGGAAGGGTGGGGCGGGGTAACATGCTAATACCACTCAGCATGTATCATACTTTCCCCGAAGTTGTTCACAGCCCGTTTCTTTTTTGTCATTTTTTGTCCTAAATGTGCATTTCAGTTTCCCTTCACTTATACCAAGTTTTGCCTATGTTTAAACATATTGATACCATTTACATATTACAAGTGGCGGCTGCCACTCAAAAGGGGTGGAGAAGTTGAGGGGGGAAACGGGGGTATATATATATATATTTTAAATCCTAACCTTTGGGAGAGACACGTTTGTCTCTCTTCCATCTTTGTCCTCTTCCTGTTCCCAGGCTCCCAGCCAATCAAGATGCTTCTGTCACTAGCAACAGCAGTGTTGTGATTGGTCTGAGTGGCTTGCTTCATCGATTCAGACTAGGACCTTGGGCATGTTCTCCACTTGGCTGTGCTGTACAGCTTGGCAGAGAACATGCAAAGTGTGCATGTCTTTTTGGACGGCCCAACACTGCCAGCCAAACAGACATGTGCACTTTGTGTGCTCATAACCGTCCTCCGGCCCCCTCCCTCCAGCCCAGCGCTGCCCCTTCTCCCAGGAAAAATAAAATGATAATAACGTAATTGTTAGAAATAGGATCTCTAGTTGCCAGAAGTATACACCCTGTCCAAGTAGGGACTACTGTCCTAGTCAGGGTACGTCACACACAATCCAAATTATCCGGTGCCCACACTCCGGTAGCTTGGCACTGAGCAGTCAGGCTTATGTGTAAAGTATTTGTGCAACAAATCATGCAATACCACAGTGAAAACACAACAAAAGTACACCCACAGGTTTTAGAAAAATAGAAGGTATTTATCTGAGTTAATTAAGGTAAAGTACAAGTTGAAATATCACTTTTGTAATGATAAGGAGAGTCTTAAGTCTTTAAAAAGCAATAAGGGTCTCTTGCAAGAACAGAGTACCTGGTATGCATCAACATTACATGGCGGGCACCGCAGAGGAGGAGATGCATGGAAAACAAAGGGTGTGCGTCGGATTTCTGGGTGCACACAGACGATGCGTCGATTCTTTTCCACGCAGCAAGAACTTTGGGTTGAATTCTGGCATGCAGGCTTGAATCCTCTTTGCAATGCGGGTCTTTTGATGCCCAGGGACGATGAATAGAAATCCTGGGTGTGCAGGACGAAGTCACAGGTGCTGTGTCGATCCGGTGGGCGATGCATCGGAGTTTCTGTTGCACTGCAGGTGCTGTGTCGATTCCTCCCTCAGGAAGTCAGGCTGCATCGTTCCAGCTTGGTGATGCGTCGATCCAGTGGGCTGTGCATCGAAGTTCCGGGCGCAACGCTGGCACTGCGTCGATCTCCACTTTGGGAGCCGGGGTGCCTCGTTCTGGTTCGGTGATGCAGCAATTCTTTCACGGCTAGGCAGGCTGTGTGTTGATTCCAGCAGGTTGAGCATTGATTTTCACTGCACAAGGAGTTCCTATGCAGCGATGAAGTCTTTTTGGCCCTGAGACTTCAGGAAACAGGAGGCAAGCTCAATCCAAGCCCTTGGAGAGCACTTCTCAGCAGAGCCAGAGGCCAGCAAGGCACCAGGGCGACAGCAAGGAAGCAGTCCTTCACAGCAAAGCAGTCCAGGTGAGTCCTCTGAGCAGCCAAGCAGTTCCTCTTGGTAGGTAGCAAGATCTGGTTCAGAGTATCTGTCCCAGGAAGTGTCTAAGTTGGTAGGGTCAGGGACCTAGTTTATATACCCAAAAGTACCTTTGAAGTGGAGGAGACTTCAAAGACTGGTTTTGAAGTGCACAAGGTCCCCTTTCAGTACACCCCTGTCTGCCAGGGTCCCAGTAGGGGGTTTGGCAGTCCATTGTGTGAGGGCAGGCCACTGTCCTTTGAAATGTAAGTGTCAGGCCCTCCACCCTTCTAGCCCAGAAAGACCCATTCATTATGCAGATGTGTACAGGTGTGACTGAGTATCCTGTGTTTTTGGTTGTCTTGGTGAAATGCACAAGGGAGCTGTCAACGAGCCAAGCCCAGTCTACCCCTTTCTGATCAGAACCTACTACTCAAACAGTATATGAGGACAGCCCTAATGTTAGCCTATGAAAGGAGCAGACCTCCCAGCAGTGGAAAACGAATTTAGGAGTTTTCCACTACCAGGACATATACAACACAGAGGTATATGCCCTGCCTTTTACATACATACATAGCAACCTGCCCTGTGGGTTATCCAGGGCCCACCTTAGGGGTGACCTATGTGTAGAAAAAGGGGAGTTTCAGGCTTGGCAAGTACTTTTAAATTACAAGTCGAAGTGGCAGTGAACCTGCACACACAGGCCTTGCAATGGCAGGCCTGAGGCATGGTTAAGGGGCTACTTATGTGGGTGGCACAAATGGTGCTGCAGGCCCACTAGTAGCAGTTAATTTACAGCAGGCCCTGTGCACATGCAGTGCACTTAACTAGGGACTTATAAGCAAATTAAATATGCCAATTGAGTATGAGCCAATGTCACTGTGTTTTAAGGGAGTGAGGATATGCACTCTAGCACTGGTTAGCAGTGGTAAAGTGCGCAGAGCCCTAAAACCAGCAAAAAAAGTGTCAAAAAGTCAAGGGAGGCAGGCAAAAAGTTGGGGGTGACCACCCTAAGGCTGTCAGGTATAACAGTAACGTTATTATAATTTTATTTTCCCTTTCCCCACAATCCAGTGGGGAAACGCTCCTCCGCCTTAGCGTAGGAACCACCCCTGCATATTACAAAAAAATCCTGGGTGACATTAATTATGCACTATAAACAAATGTGAGCAGTAATTCGTGCTTCTTTTCCATTATCTTAAATATTTAAAAGTGGTGAGCGGCACAGAAGCTCCTGCAGCACACTATTGCCTTGAAGTGCACACAGAACAAGGACCTTGAGCAACAAACCACTCCCCTTCTAATAGTAACATATGCAGCATGTTTCTGTATCCTGGAGGCCAGTTGTATTTGAAGTACTCAGTTCTTTGCAGCTGACATATTATTCCTTGCTAAAGAATTGCAGATTTATCTGCTAACAGTTGAAGTGATGACCAATAGGTTTATTTCTTTATTTTTTTATGGTTTTTGTTAAGAGCAGTCCAGACCAGCCCAGTTTCAAAGTAATGCACAGGATACACAGGATCTATGTCTGGATCAGCAACAATTAATGTCTGATACTTAGTCAGGCACATATTGCTTCTGACATATAAATATGTAATTAAGTGCTAATGATTTGCACTCCAAACTCCATAACACGCACTTATTTATGGCCTGCCCTTTAAGGCATCACAGTGGCTAACATATCTGGGAATCAGGTTGCTAGATATTTGCAACACTCTGCTCTATTGAGTCACTGCTCAAATTCCATCACAAGGTAGCATTACTGGGGCACTTACCAGCAACAAATAAATGATGACTCAAGTGGGATTTTATGCCCCCATATTTGAATGTCAAACTGGAGGCAGTAATTTTACAATTACCCATGAAGCAGAGTATATGATTGACAGCTAGCTATGTGGCAGTTTCATTATTACAGACTGGTTATTAAGTCAAATTGCTGCTACTCTGAAGAGTTATTTGTGATAAACCTCATTAGTGATTGTATCAAGTTTGCCTTTTATGCATGGTCAACCATATTTTGTGCCTTTTTCTGTACTCTATATTTTCTGGTATTAGAACTCTGGCCTTAAAACAGTAGTCCTAAAATTGTTTTTACACTTGGTTTATTTAACTGTCTAGTAAGATCTTTGCAAATGGTGCAGTGAATGCATATTTGGTATGGACGTTAAATGTCTTATGTAGGCTGAAGTTTGTATTTACATGTCCTACATATATGACAAAAAATATGTCTGTCATTATCACCATTGTGCTCTGGCTGGTCTGCAGTTCCACACACTGCAGTGACACATGGCAGGAAAAAGTGTTGCCATGTAGGGAAAGTCTATATTCATAAGTCATTCCTAAGTACGTCTTGTAAGCCCGCAATCCAGCAATATATAAACACAGGGCATATTTCATACTAGGGTTAGTGTGTTCTCACATTGAAATAAAACCCAATAGCTATTTCACTATGCAGATCTTGTTAGACTTTTCAATGAAGAGACATGTATGGGTTTTACGTTTGTATTTTCTATCCACACTTGGGAAAATGCTAAAAAAAAATCTAAATGTATTTTTTCTAATTACTTTTAAAAATCAGCTGTAATAGTGAAATTGGATGTTTGCTAACTTAAGTGTAAAAGTAACTTTGTAAAAATGTACTTAGGCTACCTGAGCTAGCACTGACTAAATTCAGCTGTACCTCTCATTACAGTCCCAGAGCTGGAATACACATCCAAGGATGGGAAAGTTAACAACTCAGGCTTAGATAACAATAGTGTGCGTCTGCCCTGGAAGAATGGATTTTTAACTGCTGAACACGTGGATTAGCTATCTGGGAGTGGACAGGAACAGTTAGCAGAACAAATGCCAGTGGCTATCTGGGAAGCTTTAGCGCTATCTCTTTTGACTTGAATGATGCATTTCCAGGATCAACCCAGATATCCTGTTTCCAGTCACAGTAGTCACAGTAGAAGAGACAATCAGTTTTGACCATGTCAGATGGGAGGCGAGCTCATATAAATAGAGGAGTGACTAAGACAGTCCCACCTGGTGGCGGCCGGGTACTGACATCCTGAAACAAGAACTTCTCAGACTCCTCAGACTCTAGCTTGACAATGGTGGTACTTATAATTATTGTTATATTTGTAGTTGATGAATAAGGCACATGTAGGGTTAAAGAGAGTGGAGCTAGCTGTGCATCATGCTGGAAGCAGAGGACTCATTCACAAACGCATGACACTTGTAGCACCCAGGGACGAATAGGGCACATTACTATCCTTTCCCCCTTTGCTGGTGTCATTTTGGCAGCCTGGAACTAACGCAGGCACCCTTGCATCACGGTGCAATGGCATTTGTGTTGCATACAGGATTGTTTTTGTGCAGGAAGGCAGACCTTCCTGCAAAAAAAACAATCCTAAGAGGCTTTTTAATCCTTCGATGTGTGCTGCAGAATGCAAATCGGTGCGTTGCCTTAATCTGGCATTTCAGTGTTAGGGAGGTGTAGGGTAAGGCAATGCAGTGATTTGCGCTGCCTTGCCGTACTATGTATTTATGAGCCCATTCAAAGCCATGCAAAGTGGCTCGGCATGGCCTTATAAATACGATTTAAAGGTTTACGCCACCATTGCATCAAGAAAAGTGATGCACCAGTGGCGCAAGGGGCTGGTAAATATACCCCTTAGAATTTATTGGCAAATCAATTATTAGGCACATTTCTTCCTTGACAGACATCACTGATTCCAAAACAGTGAATTACATTTTATTCAGAATATACAATCAGAGAAAAGTTACTCACTAGCAGGAACATCAGATATTGTGTAACGGGACATAAATGTGCTTCCACTTATAAGACCTATGGGCACAGTGGCGTAACAGTGACATCCTGCATTACTACCATGCCCACCTAATTAAACTCTCTTTCATCCTACGTGTGCCTCATTCATCGATTAAAATTATAAAAATAATGATAAGTACTACCATTGTCAAGCTTGAGGTGCGACAATAGCAAACAATCAAAAATGACAAGCTAACAGTACTTAGATTGTAAGAGATGAGTCGCACTTTTTCATACTTGTCTCAAAGTCACATATTCTGGCACCTCAAAGAATAGTTTGCTAAGCATATGATGATCTAAGGAAGCTCACAGCTTCTCCAGGCTAAGCATGAGGTAAACAAGTTGTTTCAGACTGCTTGACCAAACTGATCATTTGCTCTAGAACTTATAGGCTAGCTAATGTGGATTGACCCTCATGGTACCTCTATAAACATGAGAAAAAATAATGTTTCTCATAATGTACATATGTAGTTTTAGAAATGAGCCCTACTGGATAAAATACAATTGGAAATGGACACCTAGTGAATGTTGTCACCAAGTGCATGCAACAATGAAAAGCAGACCAAGGTTGTATGTAAACTCTATTGTTGTATCAATATAAAAGCTCATTACAAATTCCATATCCACAGGGTGCCCCATTCTTTATATCCTGGATGTATGAGGACCATGAAGGAAAACCAAGTGATTTAGATTTTTATTTTTAAAAAAACTTGAAATTAGCTGATGTTTTCGAGGGCCGCAGAGAAAGGCGATTCCCAAATCAAAAGCATTTCATCAAAAGAAACCACTGCTTGTATAAGAGCCTAGGACAAAATTGTCAAACTGGGGTTCAGATCCCACTAAGCATAAGGTTTCATAAGAATAAAGTTTCATCACATGAAAGAAAATACACAGAAAATCTGTAAAAACCCTTGTTGATCAAACGATCTGACAGAGAGAAAGACTCATGAGAAGTATTATGTAGCCACTCTTTGTCTGACGTAGAGCTCCATTGAACTAGTTGCATGAAGCAAACGCACAGTACATTATTTCCAGGGGGCTCTAGTAAAGGTACTGAATCCACAAATCTTGTCCTGTGATCTCTTTATGTGTGTGGGAAGTCACATAGTACATGTTACATGAAGTTTCAAGTCTAGGCATTTCGCAAAAGTGTGCTGGATTTCAATATGCATTATCCTTATAAAACAGCTTCTTTACAAATTAGAACGGCTGGGTTGTCTTCACATTCAAAGACTAAAAGTCAGGGAAAAGTGAAAGGTTTTACATCTCCTCCAACCTTCCATCATCATTGATCACCAGCAGTAAGTAGTTAAGAATGGGATGTATTTCACTACATATCACTTTTAAAAAAAACAAAGGTTATGGGACACTATAGTTATGTTCTGAATTTGATCGCACAAAACTATAGAAATTCAGCAGTCATAGTTATTTGACCAACTATAACTTGCGCCCTAAGGTAACTATAACTCATGCCCTTGCCATTCTATAGTTTTGTGTGAGTAAATTCAGAACCTATCTATAATGTCCCTGTAACCTTTGTTTTTTTAAGTGAATTTCTAAGGTTTTTTCAATTATATTTCCTAACTACATTGTCCCTGTAATGTTAGTTTTGCTCTGTGAATTTCTATTTTTTTTTATATAATGCAATTTTCATTACTGTACATTAATCCAACCACCGCTGCGCACAGCTGGCCTGCGGCCAGTCCTTGCAGTCAACCCCCCCTAACCACACAACCCCAAATCCTTTGGCCTTGCGCAGCGGAAGGTGGCCACAGGGTGTGAGAATGGGTGTGATAGGGTGTCTCTGGATGTGAGAGTGGCTGTGAGAGTGTCTTTCTGGGTGGGAGAGTGGCTGTGAGAGTGTCTGATTGTGCACTAATAGATGAAAGATGCATTTACCTCCACAAAGGATTTAAGATCATTTTTTAATATGGAATCGGCAAGTAAAAATACTTGCTTTGCCTTCTCCAAGCCTAAGAGTTAATATCATTTGTCCTTTCCAGAAGTGGAGCTTCAACTGGGGAACCTGCCATGTTTATACTTGTAAGTGCTTCCTGCTAAGGTTTAATTTCTGTGAAATGAGCATCCTGGCCAGAACGGAAGCTCACCTGCTCGTTTAACCAACAAGAGTTTAACCAACAAGAGTCCACAGTTTTACCCAACGGGAGCACTTTCTATTGGTTAGTTAGTGCTACCTCATTGGGTTAATGGCCAGTGTGGGAGAGGGGGCCCCCTGGCATAGCAAGAGCTGGCCTTGGGGGTGGCAGTCCCAAGGGTTATTACTGGCTCCTCGAGGGTGGGGTGCGTAACCCCCCTCTAGTCTTAAATTTAGCCCCAGTGAGGTGGCAGTCCCCAGGGCTGTGGGGGTATGCATGCCCCCCACATATAATACAATGGTAACCCCAGGGAAGTGGCGGTCCACAGGACCACCCTACTAACATTAAAAGAAATAGCCCTGGGAAAGTGGTGGTTCCCAGTGTGTGGGGGGCTTCTGACTCCCCCTACTATTTCATTTAAGCCCCAGGGACGTGGCGGTCCCTAGGGCTGTGGGGGGAGGGGCGGTGCGGGCCCTCCTGTATTAATTTCATGATTTGCCCTGGGGAAGTGGGGTTTCCCTGGGCAGGGGCGGTCCCATGGGCCTGCTCACATTATTACATATAGGAGCCCAGAAGAGATGGTGGTCCCTGGGCATAAAAATGCCCTGGGGGGAGGGGGGTACCCCCTCCTTTATTTTTTATATGCCCCCTGGTGAGCCCAAGCAGGGCTTTATTAAAAAAAAGCAGGGTAGACTGTGCTTGTTATTTTTATATTTTTGCCACAGATTTGCGACTCCATTGCAAATTTTTGCCACAAATTTTTATATATACATTTCACTGAAAAAAGACAAACCAAAGGTAACAGGGACGTTATAGTTAGGTTCTGAATTTACATGCACAAAACAATAGACATTCAGCTATTATTTAAGTAACTATAACTTGTGCGTTAAGGTAACAGTAACTCACGCCCTTGCCTCCTCATTTCTTTTGGATTTGTGACCCCTGGGAGGTGTTGGTCCCCGGGGTCTGCAAGGGCCAAGGAGGGGGGCCAGCGAGGGTATGAGTTATAGTTACCATAGGGTACAAGTGATAGTTACTTGAGATAACTTTAAGTTTAACTGGTGAATTTCAGTGGTTTTCAGAGTTTAAAACTGAGCATTTCACCTAACTATAACATTACTTTAACCTTTGTTTTTTAAGTGAATTTTTAGGATTTTTTTTAATGTAAAGTAATATTTAATTACCATACTTTAATCCAAACCCCTGCCATAGATGGCTCCCACATGCAGCCAACCCCATGCTCCACAGGGTGTTTGGTCGTGCATGGTCGGGGTTGGCCACTGGGCCTGGCCAAAGGCCAGGCCCTGTTCCGAAACTCCGGCATGCAGCCAACCGCATGCTGTGCTTCGCCTCGTGGCTGTGGACAGTAGGCAGTTCTCCAGGCTGTTTGGCCAACCACCCCAGATGTAGCAAACCCAACATGGCCTTCAACCATGTGTGGCCGGGGGTTGACCACAACCGTTTTCTTTTTTTAGAGAGCAGGGGTGGCCACCTGGCCCTCCTGCCTGAACCTGTTATGGCCCTGGGGACCCCATTACGAGGGCCCTATATATTTTAAAGGGAAAGGGAAGGGGTCCATGTGGCCCCCTTCCCTGAGCCTGCTTATGCTCTGGATACCCATCCCCGGGGCCACTATTAAAATCAGAGGAGAGGGTGCCACACAGCCCCTCCCCAAGCCTTGATAGACTCTAAGGACCCCATTCCTCCAGGGCTTTATTAAAACTAGGGGAGAGGAACACCCAGCCCCCCTCAATGGGCCAATTTCAGTCCCAGGGACCCCAGCTTTTTTGGGGGGAGGGGCACATGAACTCCTCCCCAGGCTGCTTTTGGCACCAGGAACCCCATCTCCTGGGGCCTAGAGCATTTTCTGGGGGGAGGAAGGCATGTGACCCCCTTCCCCAGGCTGTATTTTGCCCTAGGGACCCATTCCCTCCATGGCCCAGTGAAAGTTTTTAGGGAAGAGGAACACAAGGCCTCCATCCTCAAGCTGATTTTGGCACTGGGGACCCCCATAACCTAAGGTCCAGTATTATATCAATGGGGTAGATGGGCACAGGGCTCCCCACAGCCTGGTTTTGGTCCAGAGGACCTCATCCCCTGGGGCTCAGTCAACAAAGGGTAGGTGCCCTGGTACTCACCCAGGGCACTTACCACACTATATTTGGGGGTAATGCTGGGAGCTCCAAGGCCCCCATGGCCCCTGCTGGGGCTGTGTCCAGTGGGACCCGGTATTGCTCCCACTTCTAAAAGATGCTGCTCCCTGCAACTGGGAGCAATATTTAGATCTGTTTCCACAGGTCTAAAGTCTGCTCTCAATGGGCAGGAACATTTTTCAAGCTTCCACCCACTGGGAGCAGACATTTTGTTTGCTCCCCCTTATCGGGAGATTTGAAATTGTTCCCACCAAGCAAGAGCAAACACAGGTTTCCCTGCCAGTGCAGGTAGGTAAACCGCTTTGTGCTAGGGGTAGGCACCCTTCAACATAGCATATGAGCCAGCCCTGGGAGTTGCAGACCCCAGGGCCATTAATGGCTCAGAGATGGGGCTGAGTGCCCCCATCCTGTTTGCAGATATACTGTGTCCCTTGTGTCTTTTTTGCATTTTTTAGGACTCAAGACTGAGGGCCTGATTTAGAGTTTAGCATACAGGTTACACCATCACAAGTGTGATGGATATCCTACCTACTGTATTGTGATTTCCATAAGATATAATGGAATCGTAAAACAGGGGATGGGCTATGTGTCACGTTTGTGACTGAGTGACCCCATCGCCAAACTCTAAATCAGGCCCTAAGTCCCATGCCCTTGGATGGCTGCTCCCACTTCCTGGTTAAAGTGGTGGCAGCCAATCAGATTCAGTCTGGGATCCGTTGAGATCTGTGAAGGCTCTGTGTCACTATAAATACAAAGTTTCTTGTTACTAGTTACTCAAAAACGAATGAAACAGATTTACACCAAAAGCACAAAAAGCATACTTTTTGGAACTAGAGCCAAACTTCTACCAAATTTAGTGTAAATGTGTTCAGTGGTTTAGGCTATAGCTCTGTCTAAAGTTCCTATGGCAAAATGAATAGGAAAAACGCCACTCCGAAACTTTCCATGCACAAACTAGGCACCCCACCCCACTTGCAGGCAGCCAAGCTCTAGCTGAACATGGCCTTTCGTCACATGTGGTGGCATGGGTTGGCCGCTGGGCCTGCCTTGAAGTCAGACCCTGTGTTTAACTCTCCACAGAGAGTCATCCAGAGGCAGCCAACCCCATGCCGCACATGGCCTTTTCTCATGTGAGGCGCAGTGTTAGCCACAAAGCCTGTGTTCCAGCTAGGCTCGACTTTAAACACATAAGGTTGGCCTTTCGGCCCTGGGGACCCCAGGGCCAAATATCATAAAAAAGGGAAGGGGTCTGCAGGGCCACCCTCACTGAGCCTCATTAGGCACTGGAGTCCCATCCCCCAGGGCAGTGGTTCCAAACCTGTGGTCCGGGGAACCCTGAGGGTCCGCAAAGCCTTCTCAGGGGGTCCGCGACTGCTTAGAACATTAAAACATATTAGCAAATATTGACAAATTAGGTCCCCAGCTTCCAGTAATGACACAGGCGGGGGTCCCTGGATTCCAATGATGATTTAGTGGGGGTCCCTGGGTTCCATTAATGTTAAAATGGGGGTCCACAGAAATCAAAAGGTTGGGAACCATTGCCCAAGGGTGTATGTAGTTAAAAGAGGAGGGGGGCAAGTGAATCCCCTCCTAAAGCTTCATTATATAATGGGGACCATATGTCCCATGGTCTTTATTTAAGGAGATGGGGCGACGTGGCCCTCCTCCCCAACCTTTATTAGGACAAGGGGACCTGATCTACCAGGGCCTTTTTTTAAAGAGGGGCCATGTGGCCCCTCTCCGCGAGCCTCATTAGACCCTTGGAACCCTATCCCCTGGGGCCTTACGTTTTTTAAAGGGAAAGGGGGCATGTGGACACCTCCCTGAGCCCCATAGGCCCTGGGGACCCCATCCCACAGGGCTTAAGAATTTTAATGGGGAGGAAGGCCACATGCCCCCCCTCCTTGAGCCGCATTAGGCCCTGGAAACCCCACCTTCCTCATAAGGCGCTAGGGATGTGATCACCAGGGCCTTTTAAAAGCTCGAGGAGGGGAGCTGAGAGGCCCCCTCCCATTTCTTGGGTGGGATGTGATCCCCAGGGCCTTTTAATGGCTCATGCAGGGGGCCCCATGCCCCCTCCCCTTTATTTAAATAGATTAGCCCTTGGGGTGGGCTCTCCAGTACCTCTGAAGGCTTGTGGAGACGGACCACATATCCCCCTCCCTTTTTTGGCACATTATGGTCACTAGTGGGCTCCCTAGGGCGTGTCAAGTCTCGGGGAGAGGACCACATGGCCCTCCCTCCCCTTTTGTACACATTTTGGCCCAAAGGGTGGGCTCCCCGGGTCTTAGAATGGATCAGGGAAGGTGCTGCGCACCTCCCTCCCCTTTCAAAATGTGGCCCCATGGGGTGGGCTCCCCAAGGCCTATAATGTGTCAGGGAGGGGACCATGTGTTCCCTCCCCTTAATTTATTTACCAATATGGCCCCAAGCCACCATTTTTTTGTACAATCCCACAGGAGTCCTGCTGGATCGCATCAAAAATTGGCATTTTATTTCAATTTGGGCCCCAGGTGGGGTGCCTCTGGGTCTGTCCCATGGGTCCTAGGGTGTTGGGTTTCCCTACCCTGCCCCCTTATATCTTTTTCATTCAAACTTCAGGACAGTTGAAAATGTCCCTGAGTCCTGTAATGGCGGTCAGCAACATTTTTCTGATGTTGCTGGCAGCCAGTCAGAGTACTCGGTCCTACAGGAGTCCGACACACATGGGAGCAAATTGGCCCAAGGGAAAAAGGCTCCCTGGCCAATCAGAAAGCTCTATTTGTGAATTGGCTTGGACCCATCTGTCCAGACATATAATATTTTTGACTATTCAGTTCAGCAATTTAGCTGTAGCCCTAATTAAAGGAGTCAAAAGGAATTTAGCATTTTGGGCCCCCTTTTTGCTCTGCCCCACTTGACAGAATCACCCCACAGCTTTCCGTATGCCTGGAGGTCAGACTGTGCTCACCCTGCCGCCTTATGTGCCCTTTCCTAACTTTTCTCAAGACTCAGTGACTGAGTTCCTGATTCCTGAAATAGTGGCTGCAACATTTTCTGTCTGTTTTGCGAACAGCCAATCAGATCATTTCAGATCAGTAGATCCGGATCCAGATCCACAGATCCAAATGGCTGATGGGAGAAAAAGCTCCAATCAACATTTTGTTGGATTTGTGGGTGTTCAGATATTTGTATTCAGGTATCGTCACAAAATAATAGCTCAGATGTACCTTAAATATAACCTCTTTAAATGTTAATTATAAAATTTTAATGTTGTGTTTGGTGTACTTGCATACATCAATTTTTTCTGTTTTGAAGAGCAAAGTTCACTATGGAAAAAAACAAACTGGACTTTTGTACCCCTTGGTTTTTCTTGGTCCCCGCATGACAGATCTGCAGAAATCTGCTAGGCAGGACCCAAAGTTGGTAAACTTCTTTTCGGAAAGTTTCTTACAGAGTCTTCAAAAGTATGCTGATGATTTTATATTCAGAATTTAACTGGCCATTCAGTGAATGACATCACAATAGCTCTCAAAACCCCAGGAGAGGACATTCAATAAAGCAGCATTCTAGAATGCTTATTGTTCATTAGTGCAAGACTTGGCATAGAGAACTGAGTTTATTTGCTCATCGATGAATTACCTCCTTAAGAGGGTAATGTGGATCACAATATGTGGGAGTGCCCCTTATGTACTAGTTAACGTAAGAATGCAAAGGTTAGTAAAATACAAATACAGGGAAGCACTACAAAAGCAGTACAAATTCACCCAAATATATTTATGGCTCATTTCAAATAATCTCCCTTGCAAATATAATGGCAAATACATTTTAAGTATGCCTGATTGCAGAATTATTTTCTTCTAGTGTATTTATAATGAAGAATATTGCGTAGCAATAATTCTGAAAGAGCATAGATTTCAAACAGAGTTCTTCTACAAGCGGATAAAACACATTTGGTAGGAAAAAAAACATTTTCTCAAGGCTCTGATCCAAACATTAGGTTGTAAGTCATCATTAAACCTATAGCGCCCGATTCACAAAGATAAACTTAGACCAAATGTCTATGTTTAGACCAAAAGTCTAAACTTGGACCAAAATTCTAACTTTACTCATAGTAAATTTAGATTTTTTCTCTAAGGTTAGACCTTCTAAGTTTAGACCAAAAGTCTAAACTTAGACCTGAATTCTGACTTTACCCATAGGAAAGGTAGACTTTTTCTTTAAGTTTAGACTTTTGGTCTAAGTTTAGACCAAACTCTAAACTTAGACTTGACTAAAAGTCAAACTTTACTATGAGTAAAGTTAGACTTTAGGTCTAAACTTAGATTTTTGGTCTAAACTTAGACTTTGGTCTAAGTTTACCTTTGTGGATCGGGCCCATTATGTTTAACCATTTAAGTTTAGACTTTTGGTCTAAGTTTAGACCAAAGTTTAAACTTAGACTAAAAGTCAAACTTTATTATGAGTAAAGTTAGACTTTAGGTCTAAACTTAGATTTTTGGTCTAAACTAAGACTTTGGTCTAAGTTTACCTTTGTGGATCGGGCCCATTATGTTTAACCATTCTATTCTGACATTATCTTTTTGACAGAAACGTATTCTTTAAATTGAGTGCATTCTTGTGCAATCATATGGAATATCTTTTTGTTATGCAGGGATTCATATTCTAAGTGATCAACAAAGCATGCTTAATCGGTTTGTTAATCTCTGTACCCAGTATCTCAACAAATCATTTGTTTGCACAATTAAATCTTTCCAAATTAAGAGTCCCTCTTAAAAGCCATGATCACATTTAAAATTTCAAAACATTTGTCCTACCTCAAGATGACCATGACACAGCAACTCTGTTTGCCCCACATAGTTCATCTGTTTGGAGCACATAGTTTGCCCCATCCCTGTAACTGCAGTAACTTTTACTATAACTTTTATACTCTGTCCTGCTGTCACTTCTTGCCCATCTATAACCTAAAGTTTGCTATGACGTCAACTGTTTCACTTTTCTTATTTTAGACTCCATTTAATTACATAATACTATCACTTGCTAGTATCTTGGTCTCACACTAACCTTCCCCTAAGACTAAAGTAAATTTGATCCCATCATTTAAACTATAATAAATTAAGATGATCCTAACCTTATTTTTAGCAAATCAATTTTAATTACATTGATACATGGGTAATATACACCTATGGCTAATCTAGCCTTATGAATAATTAAGATTAAAAGGTTAAAGTGGAATTAAACTAACATATCAAAAATATGTCTAATTATTACTCAAACCCAAATCATAACCGTAAATCTAATTTAATTTAATACAATAAGTACCATTGTTGTGATGCTAACTCTTAATTTCATTTTCATTAAAATAATTTTCAGTTGATTTCCGTAACGCTAATCTTAACCCAAATCTTAACCCAAACTCTAAATGAAACAAAGGTACATATTTGAAATTATTAAACAATTTAGTGATATTTTTCCAACCCTAACGCCACTAAACATACCTGAAAACCTGTTTGTCTGATGCTTTGAGAAAGTGATAGAATCCCTCACTAAATGCAGATAAATTAAAGATGTAGATGACGTTAAGGCAGGAAAGTAAATATCAGATGAAGTAAAGGGGATGATGAAAGTGTTGAACACTCCTAAGGACAAAAGTGCATGGTTCTATATTTACAGCTGCTAAATGCTAGGCAACGAAAGCAAGTTTCAAGTGGTACATACCACACAGCTAACAACATGTCACCGGTGATACTGTCAGCCAGTTCATACATTTTAATTAATGGCACTTTGCATGTTGGAGCTTGTAATTATACCTTACCCCTTATAGATATGTGTTTTAATTCCTTAGTATCCAAAGTCTTGGCTTTCAGAAGTGGCACACGTGACTTGAGGTGACTTAGCAGCTATGTTGATAATACCCTTGGTTACTCCTACTTCAATTTGTTTTTAATACTTGAAGAAGTATTATACCTTTGAATTTTAGCTTGTAACATTAAAACATAATTTAGGTAGTTACCAGATTTTCATTTATGGAGAAGATGTAAAACGACAAATACCAGAATATTATGCTAATATCCAAGCCTAGTATCCAAAGTCTTGGCTTTCAGAAGTGGCACACGTGACTTGAGGTGACTTAGCAGCTATGTTGATAATACCCTTGGTTACTCCTACTTCAATTTGTTTTTAATACTTGAAGAAGTATTATACCTTTGAATTTTAGCTTGTAACATTAAAACATAATTTAGGTAGTTACCAGATTTTCATTTATGGAGAAGATGTAAAACGACAAATACCAGAATATTATGCTAATATCCAAGCCTAGGGTGGATTGTAGCCTCCCAAGGTGGAGATAATATTACACTCCAGCTGTGTTAAAAATTAACATGGAGACAAAAAAACGTTTACAATTCCAGTCATAATTCTGCATTTCTGTTTTTGCCCTGTTTGTGTTAGCATCACCCTCAGTTGTTCCCCACGCCAAGTACAACAGAAAGACCATCACATCTAGGTATTTCAAGTTTGCTTACCTGATTTTCGTCATGAGAAACCCTCATCTGCTCCTTCAACACAGACATCCTGGCTGCTTCCTCTTTTCTCAAGACTCTCTCTTTCTTTAGCTCTGGGCTCCAAAAGGTTTTAATGCTGTTCATGGAAGATCCCAACTTGCTGTCTTTGATGTCTAGCTCCTTCCGCAGAAGTTCGTTCTCCCTTTGCAGCTCTTTCAGCTGGGCCTGCAGATCCAGCATGGTGCTGTCTCTCACCTGCCTCAGCATTGAGGGCACCTGATGGTGATGATGGTGGTGGTGGTGTGCAGATGTTGTCAGACTCCCATGCTGATCTGTGTACGAAAGCACGTCTGTATGAGAAAGGCCAGCTGAAGCAATATTTGGACTGCTACCCATAGCTGTTACTCGACCACCATAGACAGCTCGATTTGTGGCCCTTCCAAGGGTCATTGTGCCTTTTGGAAAAGTTGTTGAAGCTACTCCTTCGTGGTCACTCAAGTACATGGGTCCAGAGGTTGCATAGGCTGCATTCAGTGACTGTATGTTCTCCATTGACAGAGTCTTGCCTGTTCCACCACCACCACCGCTGTTGGTTCTTCGGTGCCCCAAACGTGGAGACCTTGGTAAACGAGGTGATCTAGCTGGGCTGCCTTCCAGGTTACTAATTGGTCTAGAACTGCCGTACATTGTTTATTCTTTGTGGGGTATTCCAATTTATAAATTAAAAATACGATCCTTTAAGATTTTAACTATGTCTCATCAAACCAACCTGTCATGAATTGATTTTAGTAGGCCAAGATGGGAGACTTCAAATTAAAGATCTGTAAAAAAGAAAAAAAGAAATTAGGTTGTCCATTTGCTAATTTTATAGATACATTAAATTAATCGAAAGAATATAAGTAATTTCTGAAACAAACGGTGCTGCATATAACTATGTAGCAGCTGAACATGTATAGCCAATCTCCAATGTAAACAGAACCTGCAAATAATTTCTCACTAAAAGTTCATAATATGAAGGCTAAGAATGAAAAAATATAGAACTGTCATCAGAATTATAACGTTCCCAATTTTGTCCAGTTTTAAAGATGAAATTCAACCCTTAAAAAGCAAAGTCAGGTGAGTTCAACTGCAGCATTTTAGCGTTGTCATCTAATTCAATAACATATTGAGGGCCAGATGTAGCAAGCATTTTGCATGGTGCAAACTGCGAAAATCGCAGTTTGCGCCATGCAAAATGCACATCGCGATGCACATTCTCAATTGGCGAGTCAGTACCGACTCGCAAATTGTGAATGCGACTCGCAAATAAGAAGGGGTGTTCCCTTCCTATTTGCGACTCGCATCGCGATGCTAAATTGCTTTGTGACCGCGAATGCGGTCGCAAAGCAATTAGCAGTTACCACCAGTGTCACACTGGTGGTAACCCATTTGCAAAAGGGAAGGGGTCCACATTGGACCCCTTCCCCGTTGTGAATGTTGCCCAAAATGTTTTTTCAGAGCAGGCAGTGGTCCAATGGACTACTCTGAAAAAATGAAATCAAATGGTTTCGTTATTTTTTTTATTTTGCAACTCGTTTACCTTTAAGGAAAACGGGCTGCAAAAAAAAAAAACTGCTTTATTTAACAAGCAGTCGCAGACATGGAGGTCTGCTGACTTCAGCAGGCCACCATCCCTGTGAGTGCAGGGACTCGCTATGGGGTCGCAAAATGAGACCCACCTCATTAATATTAATGAGGTGGGTCTTTGCAACCCCATAGCGAATCGCAGGCAGTGTCTGAGACACCGCTCTGCATCTGATTTTGCGAATCCGAAATTGCGAGTCACACCAACTCGCAATTTCCGATTCGCAAAATCGGAACTTCCTACATCTGGCCCTTAATGTCTAAGACAATAATGAGTCTACTGGAGAGCTCTAATCCTAGTTTCTCGTTGATGAAGAGTGCGTGATCCTAGGAAAATCACTTTGATTTTCTTTTTGGTTCTATTCCTTTGCATGTCACCTATCCACAATTTAAAATAGCTGGAAATCTACTTCCATAGGTTCCCTGGTATGTTTCGAGTAGAGTTCTGACTATTTGATCATAAACAAACATCCCCAAGATTATATCTGAAATCTACGATCATCAACCGTCATTCACAACTGTTTGCATTCCTACACTGAACCGTGGTGCTCAAAAAGTGAAGTAATAGTGTTTCCTTCCCTGGTTCTGGGTCACACAATCGGAATCTGCTTGCATTTTCCGTCTATTTGCTAGGTGGCAATACGTTAGTATAGGAGATTGCCTTCAGAATAACGGTAGGTAGGGTGGGAAAGGGGCAGTACTTAAGGTCATTGACATGCAAAATGTAGATAGCACCAGCCAGACCGAATTGAAGCAAAATTCTGTCTATTGATGCTATGTATTGTTTTCCTGAATAGTCATTAAAAACGAATCCTCTTCAGAAGGTATTATGGGGCAGATGTAGATAGAAACCAATTTGCGAGTTGCAAATTGCGAGTCCTTCCGACTCGCAATTTGCAACTCGCAAATTGGTATGCAGAAAGGTGTCTCTGACACCTTCTGCGACTCGCTATGTGGTCGCAAAGACCCACCTCATAAATATTTATGAGGTGGGTCGCAGTTTGCGACCCCATAGCGAGTCTAGGCACTCACGGGGATGGTGGCCTGCTGGAGACAGCAGACCACCATGTCCGTGACTGCTTTTCAATAAAGCAGTTTTTTTTTCTCTTTGCAGCCCGTTTTCCTTAAAGGAAAACGAGCTGCAAATAGAAAAAAATACCGAAACCTTTTTGTTTCGGTGTTTTTTCAGAGCAGGCAGTGGTCCATAGGACCAATGCCTGCTCTGAAAAAACATTGTTGTGAGCATTCACAAAGGGGAAGGGGTCCCATTGGGACCCCTTCCCGTTTGCAAATGAGTTACCATCCACTTCAAGTGGATGGTAACTGCGGGTTGATTTGCGACCGCTTTCGCGGTCACAAATCAACCCTACATCGTGGTGCGACTCACAAATAGGTAGGGAACGCCCCTTCCTATTTGCGAGTTTGAAACTCATTTTGCGAGTCGGTACCGACTCGCAATATGTGTTTCAGCATCGCGTGAGGGCATTAGCGACTCGCAAATGGCGTTTTTCGCTGTTTGCGAGGCGCTAATGCCTTCCTACATCTGGTCCTAACTTTCTACACTGAGATGCAGTCCACCTGCACCACATTGCCTTTATGCCCATTAAAAAAATGCTCACAATCTTCCATAAACCCACACATTTATAGGTATTCCCCAAAAAGGTCTGTGTGCTATATGCACATTGATGTAAAGAATAATATACATTCTGTACAGGATGATTAGCTGTCAATAGTCATTAATATACGATGGATTTACTGTTAACCAATTAAATGTGCCTTGAAGAAGTTCTCCTTAGGAAATGAAAGGCGTTGGCTGTTGGATTATGATTTCGGTTTAAAAAGATGAAAGGATAAATAAAGAACTGTGTGTGGATATTTTAATAGCTCGGATGCAGAAAAGATATATTAATTTGTCGGACATTTGAAAAGCGTAGCTATGGGAACAGATTCTAAAGATGTACTCTACTGAAATCAAAATAAAAAAAGCGCCTCTGTAATTGTAAAGGCTCCAAAGCACATTGTAGGTTGCTGTTCTCTTCAAACAAGTAAAATAACTCATTTAAAGGCTGGAGCAAGCGGCACTCAAGAAACGGAAAGTGAAGGAAATTGCTTGATTTTCCATAAGTCTGTGGGAGAAGAGTTTTTCCGCAGGGAAGAATGACTTTCTTCATTTTTCAAAGGAAAAGCAAAAATGAGGAGAAATAAAAGCACTCCTAGTAGCGCCATGCTAATGACACACCTGGGGTGGAGTTACTTCTTGGTGCTGCTTCAGGTTTACGAATCCTCGTAAATCTGGGACAGCATCAAAATGCAATGGGTGTTGCAATGGAACTGCCACAGCAACACCCATTGCACGCCCCTCTGCCACAGAAAACTGCGTGGGGGGGACTTTAAGTCACAAAAAGTAGCTTAAAACCCCGCAAAGCATCACCGGAGCGACACTATAAATGACGCTCCAGTGGCGCTAGAACCTCGTAAATGAAAGTGTTTGCAGTTAACTTTAGTGGTTCTCCCGTTCACTTTAGTCAGTGTGTGTCTGTGCACACGCATGTATGTGTGTGTTTATTCCGGTTATGGTCACAGTAAGAGGCTATAATTCTGTATAGTCTTGAAGTGCATTATTGAGAAAGAGGTGAGAAATACCAGGAAAGGGCTGCATTAGACGCTATATCTGATGCCAGAGGTCCATGTATTTATTAACTAAAACTAAAAGGGTTTTCAGTGTCCGGTCTTAAAGCAGTGGCATTCAAATTACATAAATGAAAAACGTCACTATACAACTTCATATGAAATACATATGCCAAAACAATATGGACGAAAATGAATGTCCATAGAAAAAAAGCATGGCAGTGACACACCCACATTGTGAGATCTAGAGGCCAGTTCTAAAAAAAGCTTCCACAATGATGCCTTGGCTCCTAGTGTGTGCTCTTCACAACCATGACCTCAAAGCTATGGCCATAGGTTTTGTCCCTTCTGTTTCTTTTAACAACAGAGAGATGCTAACATCAGTTCGAAATTGCAAAATGGTGTCCAGAAACCACAGTGTTGGTGCATCACTGATATGACCTCTCTTCTCGTCATTTGTTTTCGTCCCTTTTATTTCGGAAGATATATATGGAGAGCCACTTTAATTTTACATCATTTGAATGTAGCTCTGTTTGGTTATTTAATGGTCAAAGTCTAAATCTTAATTATGAGCTTTGCATACAATGGATGAATTTAAATACAAGTGAGGTACATTTCTGTATCTTTCTAGGACTCACTCGCTGGGAAATTTGCTATTGTTTCTTTTATTTATGTCTTAAATTAATCAGGGGTGAATGGTGTTCATGGGCAAAAAGGACGTTGCCCTGCCACCCTCCATCATGGAGAGGCAAGAACAGGGTAATAAACAGAGCAGCTGAAAATAAATCACTGCTCGGAGACAGTGTGCTGAATCTCCTGGGTGTACTCTAGTGAACTTTGCAGATATCCTACTGCGCAAGTGCCAGTAGACGAGTAACCTTATCGAGAGGGAGGGCTGATTTACAATGCAATTGATCCGCTTGCTTCTGGGGCGCAAGAAATGTGGCCCTGGGTGGAGGTGGCAAAGTTCCATTCACTTCAATGGCTGGGGGTGTAGCAGGCCGATGAGGACAAGGAGGGAGTGGGTGGCAACATTTGTTGGTCATCACGGTGGAACAGGCTTTAGGAGGGGTGGAGGGAGCTGGTCTCCTTACAGTTACACGTGTTTAGTACTGCATTTGGTTTCAGTTTGAAAACAATGTTATGGAGCTGAGCATGACAGAGTGCTCCTTATCTCCACTCTGTAGAGGACCAAGAGAGGGAAGGAACCAGCTGCAGACAACAATTGCACTAGTGGACTAAGAGGTAAGTGTGCAGTTAAGCTTCTGCGTAAAGGGCATTCTCAGCCCATCCTCCTTTAGCAGCTGGGGTTGGGGGTGTTTCTTGATGGCCCTCTTCTGTTGTCTGCAGCTCAGCAGACAAAGGCATATAATTAACTTGGGAGGGTGAGTGAGTGAAAGGAAGGATGGGATGGGATGGATGGATGAAATGGTGGATGGGTAGATGCATGGATGAATGATTGAAAGGATGGATGTAAGAATGGAAGAGTGAAAGAGACAGGGTGTATGAGTGAAATGGAGAGGGTATATGAGTGAAAGGGAGGCTGGATGGATTAAATGGTGGATGGGTAGTTGCATGGGTGAATGATTGAAAGGATGGATGTAAGAATGGAAGAGTGAAAGAGACGGCGTATGAGTAACTTGGAGAGGGTATATGAGTGAAAGGGAGGCTGGATGGATGGATGGATGAAATGGCGAATGATAGATGCATGTATGAATGAATGCAAGAATGGAGGTAAGAATAGAAGAGTTAAGGGCAGGGAGGGTGTATGAGTGAAAGGGAGGGTTGTTGATTGGATGGATGGGGTGAATGGATGGGTTAATGGATGATGACAGAAGGAATGGATATATGGTAGAATGAGTGAAAGGATAGATGGATGAGTGGGAGGGTAAATGGATGGATGAGTGGAAGGGTAAATGGATGGATGGAGGGTAAGTATGAATGGATGAGCAAAAGGATGGATGAGTGAAAGGACGTATGTAAAGATGGAGGATAAAACAATGGATGGATACGTGAAAGGCAGGGTAGATGGGTGTCTGGATGAAAGGATGGATAGATGACCGAAAGGGTGAATTGATGGATGGATGAACAGATAGATAGATGAGTGAGTGAGTGAAAGGATGGATGGCTGAGCGAAAGGGTAAATGGATGGATGGATGGATGAATGGATGAATGTGCCAAAGGGTAAATGGATGGGCGTAAGGATGGATGGCTGAGTGAAAGGGTGGCTAGATGGATGAGCCAAAGGCAGGATGATGGAAGGATGGAAAGGATGGATAGTTGGAGCAAAAGGGTGGATGGTTTAGTGAAGGATGGATGAAAGGCAGGGATAGATAAGTGAAAGGATAGATGATTGAATGGATGGATTGGTTTGATGGATAGGTGTTCCGGGACCAATGATTGCTCTCCTTTATGGGGTCCACAGCTACTCTACACCCTACTTATTTTGTGGTCCATTTTTACTGTATCAAGAGTGAATAATTATTCACTCTTGGTACAATAAAAATAAAATGCTGACCCACTTTGGGTAGAGCAACAAACTGAGGCAGCTACTGACATTATTTGATTGCTGACCCAGGGGCATAAAGGTGCCTGTGCCAGCCATCAGAGAGATTGTTCAGTGCTGGTGAACTCCCAGCACTGTGAACATGTCTGTGTGACTATGTGTGTGAGTTAAAGTGAGAGAGAGTCAGCGAAGGAATGAGTCAGAGTGAGTGAGCATGAGTGACAGTAAGGATGAATCACATAAGCGAGTGAGGGAGAATGACAGTGAGTGTAACTGAGTGTTACTGTGTGTGCGACTGAGTCACAGTAAGACTAAGTAATTCAGAATGAGTGAGAATGAGTGGGACAGGGTGAGACAAAAAGTGGGCCAGCGTGAATGAATTGGTGAGACTGCGTGAATCAGTGAGATCATGTCAGGCTGAGTGAGTCTGAGTGAGAGAGTCAACTTAGTGCAAGAAAGTGTGAGAGAACCCTTCAAGAAAAAGCTCTTTGGAAATCGAGCCAAGGATTATGACCCACCACTTTTAAAGGTCACTAGCCGCCACTGAAATTAATTAGGAAAAACATTGACCATCAGTTGTGAAAGTAGTATCACTCATATGTAAGAGGAGTCTTTCAGTTGATATAGTTTATGTGATAGGTGACTTCCTAATTAGTGAGATACCCTTGAGCAGTGATCTGTATGACCTCTATGCTTATAAAGGAAAAGTTTCCTTGGGAAAACCGTATTACCTGAAAATATACAGGCATCTTTTCTTGAATTCAGATATTTCAGGGCAAGCCATGTGTAAATGTATTCTCTCAAATGTCATCATACACAATTATCTCTAGGTCCCTTTTATCTCTTTACAGATTTATAACAGTACAATTGCTGCCCGCTACATTTTGTTGTTACACTGGTCAAACGTTTGATTGGTATCTTGGGGGCAGGCTGTCTTCATCAGTAAAATGACAAACTAATAGGGCAGCCATCAGAAAATTCGGCTTGTTCTTAAGTCCCGACAAAACGTTAACAAAAGTGTTTTATAGTGCAAAAAATTATTTGTGTTTAAAATGCATGCCTAAGGTAAAAGACTGAATGTGGCAAAGCGTGATGACTACCTACATAAAACAGACACTCTTGCATTTCAGTGGGAGCACCCATAAGGAACTGACATTCACTCCATGTTCAGTGGCGGTTGGTGAGGTTTGAGAGTGGTGGGGCTGGGCTTGGCCCGGGGTGGGGGGAGGAAGAGGTTCACATTGTGGGGGGCGGGGAGCATGGCAATTTTTGGGATGCTAGTCACCATTTCTTGTGCAAATCTTATTTAACATAAATGAGATTAAATGGTGCAGCGTGTTGGCCCATGCTTACACTATATTATAGACACACATGCAAAATGCACCGAATAAAATGAGCAAATTTGTCATGTATTCACACTTTACTGTATAGGCAACGTACACATAAACTGGGCACATAATGCGTATGCACAGTATGACTAAATAAAACAATATTATGAGCACTAATAGCATTGCCACAACATATACTCTAAAAAATCCTCTACAAGCTAATACTGCACACAATAGTGTACCGTTAAAGCATGCATGTCGAGTGTTCAACACTTAGAAAATACAGCAAGCAGACCTTTTTATTTTAACACGCACATACAACTTATGTCCACAAACTAGTGTGCGGCTCTGCCCACGCAGAAAGTGCACATCCATCCAAGAAGGCGGTGGCAGGATACTGACATACCCCGTAGAAAACAAAAGTAAACTATTTTTAAAGTCAAAGAACATCAGCTACACAAATCGAAGCTTTATAGAAGCCTCATGAATATCCAATCATTCCCACCTCGAAGAAAAAAAGGCATGTTTTCTTTTCAATCGGATATTACTGCAACATCGCAATCAGAGAGATTGAAAACAAAATAGGACTAATACTATTTCACAAATGCAAAATAAAATCCCAAACTTTGCCCCGCCCATTTGCATGCTATCCAATGCACAATGATCGGACTCTGAAGAGCACAGATTTCAAGCCCAGGCTTTAAGGGTATTAACACATACTGGCTGCAAGCTACACGAAAATAGATAAGTGACATTAACACCTGACCACTTAAAATAACGGCTATTGAAATATATATTTAACACTTTACTGGAAAATTGATGAAAATTCCTGCCTGTGTGACATAGCTATGATTTCTCCAGAAAACCACTACAACTACGGGAAGGGGCCTGAATTGCAGCAGAGAGGCCCTGTATTGAAGGGGCATAGAGTGTTGACCACAACATTCTGGTGGGTAGTATGTGAAAAGCTAGAGTCAGTGGTTAGCAGCTGGCACAGGCAGGCAGTGAAAAGCTGAAACTGGTGGCTATTATAATGAACTCGTACAAATATTAAGAACTTTATGCCAGCCCTGCTCTAAGGCTCTTCCACATTTTTCAGTTAGACTGTAAAGCCAGAAGGGATTGTGTTGCGTATGTTTACAGTGATATAACACTTCTATGTGGAAAATGTTTCAAATATATGTGCCATCTCTAGCCTCCCATTTTAACTCCACGCCAATTAGAGAGTGCTACAGTGCAATGAATTATTCTGCCTTGTCCCAATTATTTATCCAAGTGATTGCAATTATTTATTTATGTCTATGGGTTTCGGGCTCAGTGACCTTAGTGTTCAACATAGGAACTCCTTGAGTGTCTCTGAAACCCCACATAAATAGTTCAATAAAAATAGCCACTGTCTTCCAAAATTCCTGAAACAGCACAAAGGAGGTAATTATTTTCCAAGCAAGGAAAAGGGCATTCATTTTAACAGGCCCTTCAATATATGCAAGTATCCAAATGGGCCAACCCCAGCTGACATTTTTGTTGCCTCACCTGGTGACATGGAGGGAAGCTTCAAGCCAGGTGAGTCGGGACTCAGGGATGCTGACTAATTCAAATAAACACACGCACATGCAATGCACAACACCTTGCTCTTTGCTTCACTGTCCCCACAAGTCTGCTTGTTGGCAGTAAATCTAAGGCATACCGCAGCTCAAAAGGCATCCAGCATGAACTGCAGCGTGGGAAGCAGCACCTCGAGTCTGCGCAGTGTGTCTTCAAAAGTCCAGCTCAAACACTGCGCACACTCAATTTCGTGGCTTCCTGCTTGTAGTCTCTACCCCATCCTTTACCAACTCGTCACAGGGTCTGGTACCACCCCACCCTGTGACGAGTTGGAAAAGGGTGTGGTGACAATGGTCTCCTCTCACTGATTGACGTGGAGGCCGAGAGCTGCAGGGCTTGAATCTGAAACGCCAAGGGCTAACTCTACCTCTACGTCATCAGGGGGTGGAGACTGAACCTTGATGCAGTGTCTTTGCCGAGTTGATGACCTCACAGGCCTCAGGGCTGTGGGATTGTCAGCCCAGCAAAATTCTCAAGACTTTGTGCCTGCCCAGGAAAGCATCACTCCACTGTCATCACTGCAACGAGTACGGTCAGTTCGTAGTGTAGAGCAGCCTCAGAAAGATAATTCAACATGTATACACTGTGTTCACAAGTTGTTTTAAGGAAGCAGTTTCAGCTTTGCTTCGATGCATTATTTTTCACTGAGAATGTAAAGGGGGCGGAGACCCGACGCCCTTGAAGAGAAACCGCCACTGTCCATGTTACTACATGTTACTCCTTACAGACCACATGTGTTTTTTAACTGAGCCAAGATTGATAAACTCTATGTATATTGGAAACATGAGGTATTTCAGACACTTCAATATAAAGCCAGACCTCAAAAAGGTATTAGGTGCTATGATGGCAAAAGAATGGCTGAACCCCAGTAAAAAATGAAATGTTCAAACCAAACTTTAAAAGAAATCCATGCTTTGTTCAAACTCCTCTTGGAGAATAAGGACAATGAAAAAGGGAAACAAATAAAGGAAACAATTAAGTACTTAAAACAAAAGTAACTAAAATAAATTTAGATTAGGGAAACACTGGCAGCATCTCAAAAACTCATGTTATGGTACAGTTCTTGCTGGTGTAGTGTGTTTTACTGAACATTGTTTCTTAGTTTGCTACAAGTCGTATGAGTCCTTGCAATTTGTACTCAACGCCAAATGCCAAAAAGCATACACTAAGCATAGCAGGTATCTGACATTGTCCCCTGCACTTAAATAGGCTTCTTGTTGAGGATGGGGCACTAAAACAAATCCTTTTGAAGTAAACTGACGGTTGGATATCTAGCCTCATCTAATGGAAAAATTATACTTCTAAAATAAATTAGCACATTGCCTTCAGCTCTTTAAAATCAGGCATGCACAAGATTTTTTTTGCATATAATGGCAATGGCATATGGTTGCTGATTGTACTCATTCGAAGCCATTTTAGTAAAACTGTATCCTACAGTTCCTAGTAAAATCTGGAGGTAATAAGAATTTGTTAAAAACCTCAGAATCTCCATCCACACTTCTGGCAGTCTTTCCATCTATATGGAGTTCTCTAAATGGAAGACATGCCACAAGAGACTTCTCTGTTTCCACCAAAAAAGGGTGGGGGTGATTATCCACCCAGATTCGAGCAGCTGATTCACCACCATTTGCAAGACTTTAAGTATAACTCAAGAATAGTGTAGCTTACATGTTATCTCACAGCTCGTGAGACTGTTGACAGAATTGATCTCCAGCAATGACCGTGTATGCCATTACTTCAAGGGTGCATTCAAGCCGACACAGCTGGTGGTGTATGTTCCTCCATTTGTCACAAAAATTGGTGGATTTTCCTCTCGAAATGTTCTTTTAATGTGGCCCTTTCCATGGATGATAAAGCAAATGTGATAGAGAACCGCCCAACAGTGGTGAACCTAATGGGGTTGGGGGGAGGGAGGGCAAAGGGTGCTATGGCTCACTGGTTTGCCTAGTTGTTTGCATGGACCCCTTTACATGTCGCCTAGTAACATCAGGATAATTGCTTTGTATTTTACAATTAAAAGGCAAGTATTTCATTTTCTAAAGCACCCACACAAGTTTTGACCTGAGGTATAATGGGGATAATTTTGCAAAATAATTGTTTGCATTTCAAAATTAAAATGTGGGAATCAATCCTATGTGGATCAGATTAAAGAATTTGTCATGAGTTAAAAGCCAGAGAATAACCATTAACTGAGGGAAGAGAATGTCGGTGAGATGTCTATTACCAGGAGATTTTACTCTTTCAGGAGTATGGTACCAACCTATGCAAAGACTAGCTACACAGGAACATGTTATCCGCCCACCTAAGTTGAATGATTTGAATAAATCTCCATTATAAACCAGCAGCTGTACATGGAACCTATGAAGGGGTTCATTTTTGAATGCCCACCTTCACGTCTTATGTCCCAGATCTACAAGAATCGTGATATAGTTTTATGAAAGAGTGTACCTGCTGCACATGCACATGGACATTTACTGCATGCATTTTGTTACATTGCACATTTTAAAATTGGTCCTGACAACTACCAGGCTTTTTTAGTAATTTGGGGATTTTTGCACATTAACTTAAGGTGCTTTTACACATGTTTTTCTACTTCTCAAACCACGACTTTATTAATGTGTTCCTTTTTAACTTGGATTTATACACACACTATGTAAACGTACATGGGGATGTTTGCACTGATATTTGCCCCAGTGCAACAGCTGCTAATTATTATTGCTTTGATTCAGC